>NC_064633.1:342190252-343455435 GCF_023864275.1 Schistocerca cancellata | reverse complement strand
GCTCTTTCCACTACACAATTTAAAAAAATGTTGACTCTCTCAGTTTGAAGATTCCACAAAGAAGCAAGATATTAAATTAAATAGGCAAATAAAAGAAAACTTAATCCGTTCACAGCTTTTCTCGAAATGTGATAAGTGTTTGAATTTTACAAAAAATTACCAGTATTCTCCTACAGATTCTAATGTTTTGAAACTATGCTCAAAAATGACGTATCATACCACCATTTGAGCATTACGATTAATCAGAACTGAGATTGAAAAACTCAGTTTTTCGTGTTAATTGGTCCAGTTTCAAGGGCTACAAGCAGATAAAGGCATATTATGTGGACATAGGCAGCAGCTCAGCTACATTCTATTTTTATTGCACTCGAAGACTGAATTCTTAAGTTTTTAATTCATTACTGTTACCATAATTTCCTTCCTCTTTTATTAATTCACCAGGGGACCCTTGCAAAACTGTAGGACTTTTATATTTTTAAATAATCTCACTATTTGGAATAAGTGTAGTCGTTGGGATAAGAATAGTCGTGGGACTGAAGAGAAAACATTTTTAAAAATCAACCGAATGACGTGAAATAATAATCATGAATTTATGATACAGCCTTGTATACACATATCCATGCAATATTGCTTGTAATTTTCTAACTTTCGATAGTCATATTTACATTTACCTGTTGTTGAAGAGAAGTTTAATGAGAAATAAGAATATAAAATACAGGGATGTAAATAAACGCGAAATGTATAAGTTAGAACATAGTGTTTGCTTGTTACCTGGGACATCACTAAGGCCACAATAATCTCTAACTGAATTTTGAGATCTTAATTGTACTTAATACTTTGTGTAAGTACGTTAGGTCTAGAAGCAGTAGGTAACTCGTAATTCAAGGCGATAGCGATAAATATAATGATTCCAAATCTTATTAAAAATAGATTTTATCATCACAACTGACACGGATTAGTACAACTCAGAAAACTACTACCCACAATTTTTGTTTGTCTCCAAGAACTTAGTGACGAATTTCGTCCTCGAGTCCATGAAGACGTAAACCAATTAGTGGACGATGTCTTATCTGGGTGGTTCGAGGAGCGCCAGGATGCGTTTACCGTACTCCCTAGGTCGCCAGACTCCACGGATTAAAACCCAATCGCGAATATGCGGGACCACCTCGATCGTGCTGCACGTAGCATGAATCCTCATCAGAGAAACCTAGCGAAGATTCCCGGGGCAGTGGGGGCGGCATGGCTCCACAACTCCGTCGGTAGCTTCCAAATTCTCAGTGACACACTTCGTACAAATCTCGCAGCGGTCCGAAATGCGACAGATGGCTATTCGGGCTTTTGACATGTGCTCATATTAATGAGAGAGGGTAATGTATTACTTCCACATTCGCCTCGCGAAATGATCGTGCCGAGAGAATTAGAGTAAGAAGAGTTCGTACGGAGCAGTGCCGATAGTAATAATTTTCTGCACGTCATTCGTGAAATGAAGAGGATAAGTGAGACAAGATAGTTACCCTCGGCCACACACCTCAAGGTGGAAATACATACACACATTATGAACAGCGATGCTTGTCTCCTTCCGGCTCTACAGTTACATCTGTATGATTGTTTACTATTTGTAAAGGTGGAACGAATCAAGTAGATAAGGCGTCACTGAAGTTTTCGGTGACGTGAATCTGTACTACAAAGTTAACTCACTGTATACTAACGGTCGCAAATACGAAAAGAGATAAATAAACTGTTACTCTTTATTTCTACTCAAAAGCACGTAAAATGCTACTAATCTAAAAGATACATACAAACTATGAAATTATGTGTTACAATATTGGAAAAGATGCGGCTACGCATATGAAGCAATTGAAGTGTTTGTTGTGGACTGGCAAGACAGCCAATCCACTAGGAGGAAGCCGAAAGGCACGCGTTTAAGCTCACGCAGGCTGGCGTGAGGTTGGTAATGGCGCCTTGCTAGGTCGTAGCAAATGACGTTGCTGAAGGCTATGCTAACTATCGTCTCGGTAAATGAGAGCATAATTTGTCAGTGAACCATCGCTAGCAAAGTCGGCTGTACAACTGGGTCGAGTGCTAGGAAGTGTCTCTAGACCTGCCGTGTGGCGGCGCTCGGTCTGCAATCACTGATAGTGGCGACACTCGGGTCCGACGTATACTAACCGACCGCGGCCGATTTAAAGGCTACCACCTAGCAAGTGTGGTGTCTGGCGGTGACACCACAGTGTTACTGTCTCCATTACAAGTCATGATCTCTGATGCTGTTCCCACCGTTATCAGTAACATGACGGATGAATTATTGGTAAAAGTGAACCTCATATAAGGAAAGAATGTAATTCGCTCTACAAACCTGCTTCATATTAAATAGCAAATGACAATTTTCTTGTAGATCTAAATGTCGATAAAATTATTATTCCACAATACACCAATCCATTAAGATCGATAAACAGAGGCTTATGCAGAACTGCTATATTTGCTCATTTGTTCTATATTCAGAATTTATAATTTTAATTCCGCACTTAATCATTGCCTTACGAAACAACACTATAACTGTATTTTTATTTTTCAGGATGTGAAGAAAGCATATAAGGAGCTGAAGAACCCCATCGGACTATTTCGCGTAGATATGGACGAGTGGTCGCATCTGGATTTCATTTGGGGAATCCATGCAAGGGAGCTCGTCTACGAGAAGATATTCGAACAAATGACGCCATTCTTGCACCACCCCTTTAACAAAACCAGGGGATCGTAATGATGTCTCCTTGTTGAGGGATGAGTAAAAACAAAAAGGACAAAAATATATTTATATTACTTAAATAAAACATCCTTTATTGTACGCTGTGATATCAATTGCTAACATTCCATCGTTGACCTTTTATAGACGTTAATTAAAAATAATTCCGCTCACGCGATTTATAGTCTGAGAAAAAGCAATTACAAAAGAAAACTATATGAATTGGTGGTTTAAAATACGTGATTACTTGACGACAGTAAGTATTAAGCAATTCTCGTTTAGAAGGTGGCTTGTGCAGCACAGTATTTTATAAGGTATCGTCCGTTCGGAGGTAAAATGCTCTAGCCTTCCTCCATCTGTGAAGTGGCTTAGCTTGCCATCTATCAGGGGACCCGCATTTTAACGTGGACAACGAACAACAGTACATAATTTCTCACATTAAAAACTAATTGCAAATTGTGACGAAGTGATAAATGACAGATTACGTCCTAAAGTTACTGGGGCTTGAACCCTGAACTTTTGAATTTGCAGTGTGACACTGACTGGACGAAATAACAAAAAAAAGTTTTAGATTAGGTAGCACCTTCAGCAGACGAGCTACGCAGAAACAGGCGGTCGCTCTCAGCGATGGGCGAGTCCACCGCTCCGTTCCGAAGGGGCAGCCGGCTTAGTCTGCATTCGCCTACTCAGCGATTCGGTTTGTCTGTTGTGAATGGCTGCAATGCGGGAACAAACCTTTCTCAAACGACTTTGAAGAAAAGTGTTCATACTGTATATTCAGTGTACTTTATGTGATGTTGTATGTAACACTTGTTCTGCCTTTGACATGCCGGTGTGCACTGGCCAACCAAGACATTATGGCCACCTACCTAATAGCCGGTATGCCCTGCTGTGGCACTGATAACAGCGGCGACATGTCGGGGCATGGAAGCAGTGCGGCCTTGGTAAGTCGGTGGAGGGAGTTGGCACCAAATCTACACATATAGGTCACCTAATTTTCGTAAATTCCGGGGAAGGGGGATTTGAGCTCAGACACCAAGTGCAATCACATCCCAGACGTGTTCCATCAGGTTCAGATCTGGTGAGTTGTGGAGCCAGAATATCAATTGGAATTCGCCACTGTGTTCCTCGAACCACTCCATCACACTCCCCACCTTGTGATATGGCACATTATCTTGTTGAAAAACTCCTCTGCCGTCGGGAAGCATGATCATCACGAAGTGGGTGTACGTGGTCTGCAGCCAGTGAATGATACACCTGGGCCATCAGCGTACCTTGCACGAGCTCCACTGCACATATGGATGCCCACGTGATAATGAAGTCGCCGACACCTTGTCTCCGTCCTGCAGTACAGGTGTCAACGAGTTGTTGCCCTGGTAGACGACGGGTTCACGTCCTCCCATCGGCATGACGAAGAAGGTATCGGGGTTTATTAGATCATGGGATACACTGCCGTTGCGCCAAAGTCCAGTGCCGGTCGTCACGTGCTGCCGATGTCGTGGTGTTAACATTCGCAAACGCATGGGTCGTCTGCTGATAAGAAGTCCATCGTTAGGAGTGTTCGGTGCACTATGTGTTCAGACACACTTGTACTCTGCCCACCATTAAGGTCTGGTGTTCGTTCCGTGATGATGATGATGATGTTTGGTTTGTGGGGCGCTCAACAGCGTGGTTATCAGCGCCCGTACAATTACCCAATCTTTGCTCAGTCCAATTTCGCCACTTTCCTGGACGATGATGAAATGATGGGGACAACAGAAACACCCAGTCATCTCGAGGCAGGTGAAAATCCCTGACCCCGCCGGGAATCGAACCCGGGACCCCGTGCTCGGGAAGTGGTGTTCGTTCCGTCACAGTTCTCCGCCTGTCCTGTTTTACCAGTCTGCCCAGCATACATTACGTCCGACATCTGTATAGTGAGGTAGACACTCAACCAAACGATGTCTGGACGTGGTTTCATTTTGTTTTCGCCATGTGTTGAAGACACTCACCACAGCACTCCTCGACCACCCGACAAGTCGCGCAGTTTCCGAAATGCTTGTGCTGAACCTCCGGACAATAGTGTCCTCGTCCAAATTCAGTTATCTCCCGCGCTTCCCCATTCTACACACGTACAGCACGCACACTGATAGTACATGCTCCATGCTTGTGTCTGACGAGCGGTCATTCCTCGACAGGTGACGGTGCTATCGCCTGGACGGGTTTATATCGATAGTAGGTCGATGGTAACTGATCAGGGTACTACGCCTTGCATTTCTTGGAATGTCTATTTGTTAGGTGACACAAATTATTGTACACGTGGACGAGACGTTTTAAAATGTAGTGCATAAGATCCGAAGATGGCAAAATCATTCCAGAAAAGCCTGGAATTGAATAAATACTCTACTAAAGGAATCGTGGCATTTTGAAGTTTGTTACTTCTACTTTCATCAATATTGAGCATTGGTTCTTCGGTAGGACGCACTCTTGCCACATAGCTTGTAATTCTCCGTTGCGACGAGCTTCCTATTGAAGAAAACAGAGCTTATCGTTCTCTAACTTCCACTGAATGACAAGTCATCTGCAGTCTCACAATGATTAATTGAATTTCGTCCTACGTTCTATCAAAAAGAAACTGCGTGACAGAAATAGGGACTTGAATTCAAACGGGTCAGGGATTGAACTTTACTGAATGCCTCTTCGTATGTTTCTCTAAAAGCGTACGTGAGGCTAATGACTACAGGAGTGTGGTGGCATAGTGGCAATGAACTAAGTTAACACCAAATTGTCATTTATTTACAAAGTGGAGCATACTTCTCGATTTAAGTAGAGTTTAACACGTATAGTTTCATAAGGGGAAGCTGTTTGTCATTATATTAACCATCATTATTTAGTGAGGATTAAGTTCGCTAAGCAATGGAACATGGACGGTCATGTGCCCACACACAGAGATTCAAATATTCAGAAAATAACCATAGGCAAAACTCACCATTTTCTAGTTGGGGTCGAGTCATCGAAATTAGCTTGTGACTCGCAGCGCACAGAAACACTAAATTTAATCGGAATGCCATTTTTCCTGTTTCCTGTTATTAATCTCTACAGGCGCCTGTTTAAAATTATGCAGTGACTGAATCTCAGTTGTGTCTCCTGCCACGAAAGGACACGATCGGTCCGATCCTCCTGCGTACAACGGCAAATACTCCACGGATGTGGTCACTTGTTTTACCTTGACATCTCAACTACTGTCTAGTTTCATTGCTTCATAACCTCATCATTTTTGCAGGAATTGTCCAAAGACATTCTGCAGCAGTGTCATTTGCTCTTTTGTAACTTTACTGACGACTTCACTTAGCTGTGATTGATTAGTCAAGTGCTGTTCCTTGCGACTATCTCTCTAACCTCTCTAACACGATAAACCGATTTTCTACCATTTCACTTGTTTTAGTTTGGATTCCATCCACTTTATTTATTTTATTGGTCGCCTCTTTGCGCCATTTTATAATTGTGCGTAATTTGGTTCGCACTTCTCGCAGTTCTCATTTATTTTCTTCTATACATGCGTCAATTTTGATGTTGTGAGTCTCAATCCTTTTACCTGATTGCTTACTCTATGCTTGAACCTCTTATCGTAACACAGTTCTTAACTTATTTAAATTAGCGTTGTGTGTCTCAGAACTCTGTTGTAGAGCCTGAAAGTGCTGTAACAAGATTTTGGAACGTAAGAAAATCAAATGCGGTTGCAGAAGGTGTGTCTGCTTCTGGCATAGTTCCCTCTTCGGCAGGTTCAAAAGCACCGCGCACCACCTGAACTACCAGCGTGGACGGATGTAAACCATGTTTAGGCTGCCTCCTCCTGTGTGGTCCTTTTTGCGCAGAGTTGCCGGCACATCTGAAAGCTCGAGAACAATGTTTATGCCCCACTATAGCTTAAGTACCCAGCCTCCATATTTTGAGTCTTGAATCTAGTACGCCTATGTGTATTAAACTACCTAGAGTACCAACCGACAAAACTGGGAGGGATTTAAAAATGTCTTATATCCCTCGGTAACTTATCGTAGATAGCGACAATTTCACATACGCACACACACGCGCGCGCGCACACACACACACACACACACACACAAACACACACACACAGATACACACATTCATACTACTCACAGATAAAACTACGGCCTCTCCTAAAACACACGCAAAATGTGGTTTCGACGCCGAAATTTCAATGAACTTACGAAACATAGAAACTGCATTGCTCCAGTAAAATATATATATATATATATATATATATATATATATATATATATATATATATATATATATATATACACACATGAAACATTTCTTAGCATCTAACGCATCTCAATGTCCTGGAAGGCATCACCAGATAAAAGTTGCTCATTGTTTTCTGGATACTGTAAATGTGTATATATTGGTAACAGTTTTTTTTATATTACATTTATAGTTTTCCGTGGATCCAGTGGAGAGGAGTCTCTGGGATGTGGAAAGAGTCAAAGGTTTTTTTAATTTTTTTTTTTTTTTTGCTCAGATGCATGGATATTGTACAATTCTAATGCAGACAGAGTTATGAGCTATAATCCTTGTAAAGATATTCATCGATGGCGTAGAAGGAGTTGGCCAACAGGAAGTTCTTTAATTCACTCTGAAACAAGACCTTTGACATGCTCTGGTAAGGTATTGAATATATGAGTACCCATGTATTTGACTCCTTTTTGTACTAATGTTAAGCTTTTATAGTCCTTATACAGATTGTTTTTGGTTGTGATATTATAATCATCTTTTGCACTATTTTGTGTAAAAAGAGACGTGTTGCAAATGACAAAGGATATCAGTGAGTAGATTACTGAGAAGTAGTAGTTAGAATACCAAGTTTCCTAAAGAGGTCTCTTCATGATGATCTGAGACTGACTCCATATATAATTCTAATGACTCGTTTCTAATTTTCAAAATGTTCTCTTTGTGAGAGGAGTTTCCCCAAAGGATGATTCCATAACTCATTAGTGAATGAAAGTAGGCCGAATAAACTAACTTCTCCATTTTTAATCATCTATTTCTGCTATCATGCATACTGCAAATGTAGCTGAAGTAAGGCGTTTCATTAAGTAGAGAGTGTGAGTTTTCCAATTTAGGTTGTGGTCAATTTGTAGCCCTAAAAATTTGAAATTAAAGCTACAGACAGTATCATTGTTTGAATACATTATACTTATAGGGTCAGATACTCTTTGTGAGGTACTAAACTGTATGTACTGGGTCTTGTCAAAATTCAGTGATAATCCATTTGCTGTGAACCACACATTGATACTTACAAATATTTCATTAGCTGATTTCTCAGTGAGATCACAAGTACTGTTTTTATACCAGTACTTGTATCATCTGCAAATAAGAGAAAATTTGCATTTTGTGACACTGCATATGGAAGGTCATTAATATATAATATGAACAACAAGGGACCTAAAAAAGAGCCCTGGGGCACTCCTTGTCTGATGGTTTCGTATTTTGAATGTCTATTGTTATGTGGTAAGCCTGATATGGACACACATTGTTTTCTATTAAAGAGATAGGATGAGAACCACGAGCCTGCTACTCCTTTAACTTTTGTATAAGGTTACCATGCTTAACACAATCAAAAGATTTAGCCAGATCACAGAATATTCCAAGTAGTAATAACTTTTGATTTATTGATTCTAATATATCTGTAAAAGTGAATATAGCTTGATCAGTTGACAATCCTTTCCGAAATCCAAACTGATTGCGAATGAGAATAATCTTCTGTACTAAGTGTTTATAAAGTTAATTGTACATAACTCTTTCAAACACTTTTGAAAATATTGCCAATAATGAAATGGGACAGAATTTTTCCACTGATAATTAGCATCCTTTTTTGTGTAATGGTTTGACAATAACATATTTAAGCCTATCTGGAAAAGTACCATTGTGGAGGGATTCATTACGTAAGTAACTAAGTATGTCACGAAGTTCTGAGGAGCAACATTTAATTATGGTAGTACTGATTTCATCATTACCACTGAAACATTTGTTTTTAAGAGAACTAATAATATTAGAAATCTCTTTCAATGAGGTAGGATATAGTTGAATTTTGTCAAACTTCTGCGGAAATGCATTTTTTAAATATTTTAAGCTGTCTTCTGAGGAACTAAACAAACCTAAGTTATCTGCTACTGAAAGGAAAAAGTTGTTGAAAGTGTCTGCGATTTTGGAGGAATCTCTAATCAACTCATTATTTACTTTTAACATAATTTCCTCATTTGCCTGATTAGTTATCCCTGTTTCACATTTTAATATGTTCCATATAGTTTTTATCTTGTTATTAGAGGCATTTATTTTTTCTTGATAGTAAATACATTTTGAGGTTCTGATTACTTTTTTTAGAATTTTACAATATAATTTTTAATGTCATTTAGCTCTGTAGACATCGTTTTCCCTTGACGTTAAGTACAGTCTTCCTTTTGTTTTGCAATATACTTTTATTCCATTTGTAATCCAAGGTTTTGAAACATTTAATCTATTTGCTTTGATTACTTTCTTAGGGCAGCAGTTGTGAATGTGACCTATGACTGTATTAGAGAAACAGTTATATTTTTCATTTATCCTGGGTGAATTGTATACATCTTTCCAGTCTGTATTCCCCAAACAGTTTTTTATGTCTTCAACTCCTGTCTCATTTATTACACTGGTCAACACTCATTTTCTTGCCAAGGATATTTGAGTGGCTTTAGGATGGGTTAGTGGTGCTGAGGACGAATATAGCAACCATTTATGCAGTTTGGCTCTAGTTTTTGAGATAATGCATGATTTATTCAAAAAATTAGAAAAAATTGCTAATACTGAACTCGAGCGCTACAAACTACAATGAAAAAAGAAAATAATCTTTATAAATAGCTTCTATGAAAACCTGATAGGCATTTGTCCACGTATAAAACATAATTGAAAAGTTTCTCTATAAGTATATCATTTTCCGTCCATGACGAACCGCTTCCTGCACGCTTTCCTTTTATAGGTCTCTTCAGAACAGTCACGTTGCAGATTCCAGCAATAATCTGCCATCATATGCCTGTCCCATCTTCCTTTATATCTTTCCTCTATTCCTTTCATATCTTGATGGAACCGCTCTCCTTGTTCCTCACTGAAATCACCTAGATTACGAGGAAATCGATCCAAGTGGCTGTGAAGGAAGTGCAATTTTATGCTCATGTTAGCTCCTAAGTTTTGAAAGTTAGTGAGCATGTTTTTGACCAGTTCCTCGTAATTGGGAGCTTTATGATTGCCCAAAAAACATTTTACAACAGCGACAAAACTGTTCCAGGCCGATGCTTCAGTGACAGTCATGACACTTGTAAAATTGGTATCGTTGATGAGCCTGCGAATTTGAGGACCATCAAATATTCCTGCCTTAAGTTTTTCACTACTGAGTCCAGGGAACGTATTGCAGATGTATGTGAAGCAATTACCATTTCTGTCTAAAGCTTTGGTGAATTGCTTCATTAGTCCTAACTTAATATGTAATGGTGGAAGAACAATCTTGTCCCTACTAACCAGAGGTTCATTAATGATGTTTGCTTCACCAACACCCATATGTTCCCTTGGAGGCCATGTTTTCTGCTTCCAATGTTCGTGCTTTGCCCTACTATCCCACATGCAGATGAAACATGGGTGCTTTGTGTATCCACTTTGTTGTCCAAGCAAGAAGTTCACCATTTTCAAATCAACACAAATCAACCACTGGTGCTGCATATACTGAATTTTCTGCAGAACCATCTTGATGTTAGCATATGCTTCACAAAGTTTTGTTGAGTGGGCAATTGGAATAGATGCGTAACGATTGCCATTGTGTACGAGAACACATTTTAAACTTCTAGTGGAACTGTCTATGAAGAGACGCCAGTCCTCTGGTCTATATTCCGGCAGCCCCAATTCAAGTAAAAGTCCAGGTATATTGCTGCAATACACTATAACCTCTTCTTGGTTGAAGTATGGAAGAAGGTTTTCTTCTCTCGTCCGGTAAGCTGTTATTTTAACACTTGGATGAAGACAGTTCTTTTCCTTAAGCCTGGATGCTAAGAGTTCTGATGCTTGCTTTGAAAGATTGAGTTCTCGTATCAAGTCACTGAGCTCCTTCTGGTCGAACTGCTGGGGTTGTGTCTCACGTCCTTCGTATTCCGAACCACTACTTGTACATTCCTCGCCGTGCACCTCGTCATCTGATGATGTTAGCGTGGGTAATGTTGTGAAGGTTGGTACAGGAACATCGTTGCTGTGCACCACCGGTCTTCTTGCTGACTCCAAATCGGGATATTCCCACTTTCGTTTTTTGAACCTATTAAAACCTTTCACATTAACAATGCAAAAATAGCAATCATCTGTATGGTTCTTCTGCTCTCGCCATACCATAGGCACTCCGAAGTTTAAGCTTTTCCTTTTTCGTTTTGTCCACTGCCGTAAGCACTCCACACAGCATTTACAAACTTTATGGGGTGCCCACGCCTTGTCTTGATCTCAAAGTTTAATTCCGAAATATGCCAGATACGCTTCCTTCACAAAAGGAGTGATATTCTTCCTGTTCTTTTGAAGAACGTATTCACCACAAATGTAGCAGAACTCATCTGGATGGTTCACGCAAAGACGGCGTGAAGAACTCATGTTTTCCTAAAACAAAATTGCACAAATACTACATATTATGCAGAACTTTCTTGTATTTGCATGTCAATCACATCCAACAAATAACATTAATTGTTTTGTGTGAAATGAATACTCACCTCTTATTTGCTACGTTACGATGAAAAGGTTCTATCTCCTTGAAGCTGCACTGCACATGTGTGTGACTTTCGACCATCGCCAGTTTTCTTGTTTACACTGAACGCTACCTATCGGCTGTTGCGGGGATTACCTCGGCCAACAAATGAATGTCGAGTACCGCCGAATTCAAATCTGCACAACCCTCAATATCTTCAACACACGCACCGCACAACAGGACTGAACACATGCTGACAGTGTGATGTTTGCATGATGTAATCCTCAACCACACAGATGCACTGCCTGAGCACAATTGTTTAATAAAGGTAGTACAATTCACTAATTAAAAAACAGGTAGCAAATACATTACACCATATATGGACCCTGCAGTCGATATTATCCACATGAAACTCTCATTTCCACAAATAACCTATATCTCAAAAACCAGAGCCAATTTGGAAAAAGTACAAATATACTCAGAATGAGTATCATAACAATATCCCATTTTCGTTCAAACTTCCCTGGCAACGAAAAAAACATTTTATTTTGTAGAGCTGTGTTATTTGTATAGTTTCCCACTTCCTGTTATTAGTTGAATCAGACCCCACGATATTAAATGTAAGCGACTGGGCATCATGACCTGAAAGGCCATTAAATATTGGATTTATACTGTGATTTGCTAGTGTGGTAATATCTATGGAAATTTTATCAATGGCAGAGCTACTGGTACCCACAACCCTGGTTGGGATCTGTACTAAGAGAATGAGATTGTAAGAAGTGGTAAGAGACTCTAGTATGGATCTTGAGTGACTTTCCTCCAGAAAATTTAAATTAAAATCTCCACTTTCACTTTCACTACCTAAATTATGTTCAGAAACACAAATAATATCAACAGGATTTGTAGGCTGTAGCTCATCCAAACAGGTCTGAAATTCATTACTTTTGCTTTTTAAACCTCTGATATTATGATGTAGTAAATTTACTGTTACTTCTTTTTGTCTTCACAAGTATTATGCTTAATCTTTTCAGATACGTCTTGTTTCCATATTGAATGTGTAGATAATGAGATTAACCTAAAAAAGAACTACTTCCATGAGTTGCAGTGTCCCCTCTTAAAGAATTTGCTATGAACCTAGTCAGCATATCCTTCCCTATTCTATTGAGATGCAGGCCATGAGAAATAAAGCCACACCTACCAATAGTGTCAACAGGAACCAAACTAATCCCTGACCCAGCACCAGCCCGAAGCAGTCGATCCAACTCCATATTGACCCTCTTCACAGAGCTGTTCAACTGGGGTCGATCGTGCCGCTTGAAAACAGGCACAAACTCAACACCAGTATGGTTCGTTGTTGATGCTATTTCTACCAGGTCACTCTCAATACTGTAGCCTTGGTCCCTATCGATACTGTTCCCTGCTCCATCCACTATTACATGATCCTCCTTGGTGAAACGTTTACACAAAGATCCTATACACTCTATCACTTGGCTGAGAGATGAGCTAAGCTTTGGTGGGATGCCACATAAGATGGACTTTTTCGTAGCCCTGTCCGTCTCATTGAATAAAACAGCGTTTATCAGTCTCGAACTTCCACTGAATGCCATGTCGTTTGAAGTCACACAAACATTAAATGAAAGAAACAGTGCAACGGAAATTTAACTATTAGATTTCAGATTGACCGATCAGGGACTGAAATTTACTAAATGCTCCCCTACTAAATGTTTCAGTTACAGCGTGCATAAGGTTAACAGGGTAGAGAAGAAGTAGTGCTGGTCATGCAGACTGGGGAAAAGTTCGGTTAACTAAGTTGATTGCAAACTGTTATTTATTTACAAAATTTGGCGTACTCGTCGCCTTCAGTAACATTTAACACGTATAGAATCCCAATACAATGTTTCCCCAACGGGAAACTGGTTCTCACTATATTAAACATCGCAGTTTAACACGGATTAGGTTTACTAAGGAACATAACAGGGACGCTCATGTCCTCACACATAAAGGTTCAAAGGTGTTTGGTGGTAAGTTCCTATGGGACCAAGCTGCTGAGGTCATCGGTCCCTAGGCTTGCACATTACTTAATCTAACTTAAACTAACTTACGCTAAGGACAACGCAAAGACATGCCCGAGGGAGGACTCGAACCTTCGACGTGGGGAGCCACGCGAACTGTGGCAAGGCGCCCAAGACCGCGCGTCCTAATGATTCAAACAGTTACAAGAATAACCGATGGAAAAATTCGCCATTTTCTAATAAGATTTGAGTCGCCGAGACTGAATTGTGTCTCGCTGTGATAAGGAACATGAAATGTAATTGGGGTCACGATGAGTGAAGTGAACTGCGAGTGAATGATAAAGTCAGCCCCATGTGAATCTCGTTAAATGGTGGCAAAGTTATCACTCGTGAGAAACCCATAACGCTTCTGACAAATGATTTTAAAAACTACGGAAGGTTCCAAATACGAAAATGAACTAACTCCCTTCCAGAATCACCGTCCAAATGGGCACATAAGCGGCATGTAATAATCACCAGAACAGCGACTGTTACTCTGCACAAAATCAAACTTGCCTCGCTTCTATGAACAGAGACACAAAATAACTTAGAGGGGGAGAAGTGGCGAATCGACAAGACGATTTTCTCAGTGGTATCAGACGTCTTCTCCAATCAGAAGGTAGAAGGAACAACGCCTGGCTCCTTTGCTCAAAATTTTCGATGAGTTCACCGTCTGAAATTTAAATAAGCCGCTTGCCTTGTGCACGGGCCTGGGGAAACCAATCGCCTGGATAGGTAACTGCCCTGCCAGACTAGCGCCTCAAGCAAGCTTCGGAAAATTAAAATCAATTGCTCTTCCCAGGTTCCGCTGTACAGCTGAACCAAGAAAATCAATTTGAGTTTACCATGGATTCGTTATTACATACCCATTCACATAGGCTAGCAATCATTCATGCGTAAAGAAAATGGTTAAAGGTACATAGGATGTTGAAGGAAAACGTAATGAATATGAAGATAAAACCAGTCAATTCGTTTACCAGCGTGATCTTCCCCCTGGGATGATAGAAGTATGAGAAAACACAGTCAGATAAAAGACACTCTGCAAAACTTGAAACAATTACACAAGCTAATGAAAGATGGAGTGACTGCCGTCTTTCAGCATGCCCTCTTGTACTGGATGCAAAGACTCACCTGTTTCCGGCGTTCTATTGAGGACTTGCTCTTCCTTTTTTTTCCATACATATGGAAGCTGGCGTTTGGACGCTTTGAAGGTACGTTCCCATGACTATTCCCATGCTGCAAACTAAAAAGATTATGATGAAGTCGAGGCTATGCTAGCGCAGCTTGACATTGAGTTTTACATGTCAAAAATTGTAATTATTATTAGCCTGGTGAAAGATGTACGGAAATGTGTAAAGCTATGTCAGTGACAATATTGTCGATACCTACATCTTTTCTCAAAAAAATGAAACGCAATATAGTGAAACTTTATCATCGTTATCATAAAATCTGATATGTAGCCGTACAAATGTTCAAATGGCTCTGAGCACTGTGGGACTCAACTGCTGTGGCCATAAGTCCCCTAGAACTTAGAACTACTGAAACCTAACTAACCTAAGGACATCACAGGCATCCATCCCCGAGGCAGGATTCGAACCTGCGACCGTAGCGGTCGTGCGGTTCCAGACTGTAGCGCCTTTAACCGCTCGGCCACTTCGGCCGGCTGTAGCCGTACAACTTGTATTATGAAAACCCTTATTCCGATGTGACAGTGTACTGACAGAGGACAAACATAGAAATTACTCCTCCTATAAATCACAAAAAATAAATTCTGTAATATCTGACTGCGATTTTTTTGTCTCCTAACAACTATACTGCAGTGCTCCTGCACGCAATATGGTGTGGCAGGTGGCAGTTGACGCTAAATAATGAAAAGTGTGAGGTGATCCACATGAGTTCCAAAAGAAATCCGTTGGAATTCGATTACTGGATAAATAGTACAATTCTCAAGGCTGTCAATTCAACTAAGTACCTGGGTGTTAAAATCACGAACAACTTCAGTTGGAAAGACCACATAGATAATATTTTGGGAAGGCGAGCCAAAGGTTGCGTTTCATTGGCAGGACACTTAGAAAATGCAACAAGTCCACTAAAGAGACAGCTTACACTACACTCGTTCGTCCTCTGTTAGAATATTGCTGCGCGGTGTGGGATCCTTACCAGGTGGGATTGACGGAGGACATCGAAAGGGTGCAAAAAGGGGCAGCTCGTTTTGTATTATCACGTAATAGGGGAGAGAGTGTGGCAGATATGATACGCGAGTTGGGATGGAAGTCATTAAAGCAAAGACGTTTTTCGTTACGGCGAGATCTATTTACGAAATTTCAGTCATCAATTTTCTCTTCCGAATGCGAAAATATTTTGTTGAGCCCAACCTATATAGGTAGTAATGATCATCCAAATAAAATAAGAGAAATCAGAGCTCGAACAGAAAGGTTTAGGTGTTCGTTTTTCCCACGCGCTATTCGGGAGTGGAATGGTAGAGAGATAGTATGATTGTGGTTCGATGAACTCTCTGCCAAGCACTTAAATGTGAATTGCAGAGTAGTCATGTAGATGTAGATGTAGAATAGACGACTTACCTCGTTTTGCCGCTGCAGCTGCATAAATATATGGCATCAAGCAACATGTTAAAATAACTCAAAAGAAATACGCGAGTCGTGCAGAGTGCAATGCATTATCACAACTACTGATGCAGCTATTACTTTATTTTATTTTTTATGGAAATTAAAAGACCAGGAGGGGTTTAGTCAACAAGCCTTAAGCAGTGCAAAAAATGAAAGGAATCAATAAAAATTTTGAACACAAATCTGAAATGTCTCCAGTGCGCAATCAAGCAACCGCCAATTGCAGCAAAAAACGCAGCTTACCAAAAATCGCCGATTAATACCAAAATGTCCCCTGGCGCTACTAGCACGGTCAGGGCAGGCTGCGACTTCTCCTGATGCGGCTCCTCTCCATGCCACTCTACGTCCGACTACTACCAACAACTGTTCGCTCGCTACCACTCGCAGTAATATTATCTCAGACTCAGAGTTTGTGTATGCACTCAACAGCAGAATCAGTAGCTAACTTTCCGAAGAAAAACAAAAAAGAAATGAAGTCCAACTTTCAAGATAATATTTTGTTTGCAACGCTTTCAGCACTACAGATATACCTTCAGTTTTCAAAGAGAGATTTTGTTCTAGGTCGCAGCACAGTACTGCTATTTCAGTTGTTCATCTGTGAGTGTACAACATTCGTCATATTCCTACTGTTTTCATATTGCTCAGAGACGTCTAGAGTGACAGAGTTTCCTTTTGTTCTGATTCTCACATATCGGTGAATCGTGCATCCCCGTGGTCCACCATGGGACAAGTGATTTGTTGTTTGTCACTTCTTAATGAGCTGCTTGTTAATAATCGGGAATTTCTCTAAAGCATCTTCGATCTTTCTCATCCCCCAGTCATTTGTGAGGTATGCACGATTCTTTAACTTTTCACACGCGTTCTTGTATTCATACTTGAGACGGTATTCGATCTGAGAACACGTAATTTCATGCATTCTGCCTTCAGCGGAATTATCGGTCAAAAGCAGAACTGACATCAACAGAGATATTTTGAATTCTTAATATGCCATAATGTAAATAAATGTTGGCGAGTCTTCCAGCCTTCGTGCTGCTCCACACTATGTTCGTCGTGGCTGTTTTGTTGCTTGCTCTTTTGATGCACAGGCATTAGGTTTCCAAAGTGAGGTCACACATCCTCATTGCTCGTGATCTACCTGAAAGCGAGGCCACACTCACACTTATGCTAGGAAGTTACGAAATGAAATCGTTGCCGTGGATTCTTTTCAGATATACGTGCAACCTCTCCTTACGTTTTTCGTTGCGTTATGAAAGCACTTGCTATCTTTGAATTTATTAACAGATTGCGTTAGTAATTAATCCCGGGAAAAAATTCGTATTAGAGGGAAATGTTTTCAGGACATGTTACTGAAGTCAAACATCTACAGGTGATGGACAAAAACATGCAAACATCAGGGGCATCACACATTACCATGCTTAACACTGCGTGAATGTCCGTTGGCATTCAAAACAGCTTCCAATCATCTCGGAATGGGTAAATCCGGGTCCTGTGCGGTTTCAAGGGAGTCTCATACCATTCTTCCTGCGAAATAGCAGCAAGTTCAGGTAACGATGGTGCAAGTGGATAGCGATCTTCCTCTCCAAACCAAACTGCAAAGGCTGAATAATATTCCGACCGGGTGACTCTGGTGGCCAGAGGAGGATCTACGATTCGTCCTCGTGCTCAGAAGACCAGCCACGGACGATGAGAGCTGCGTGTGCATGGCCCCGTCGTCTACTAACACAATGGGGAACGTAACATGAGAGGAACCCGCTCAGCCAACATGGTCACATAATTCTTGGCAGTAACGCTACCTTGCTGTCCAATCATCATCTGTATGGTACCATTACCAGTTGGGTCTGATTCAAGAGATTGAGAAGGTCCAAAGAAGAGCGGCAAGATACGTGTCTGGTACTTTAAGCCATCGCGGGAGCGTTACAAATCTCATAGAAAGTTTGAAATGGCATACACATGCAGATAGACGACGCGCTAAACGGAAGGGTCTGCTCACTAAATTCCAGAACCCGATCTTCGCCGAGGATGTAGAGCATATATACTACTGGCCAATAAAATTGCTACACCATAAAGACGACGTGCTACAGACACGAAATTTAATCGACATGAAGAAGATGCTGTGATATGCAAATGTTTAGCATTTCAGAAGATTCACACAAGGTTGGCGCCGGTGGCGACACCTAGCACGTGCTGACATGAGGAAAGTTTCCAACCGATTTCTCATACACAAACAGCAGTTGACCGGCGTTGCCTGGTGGAACGTTGTTCTGATGCGCTCACGTTTGTCGAGATCCAGTCACTATTAGCAGAATATGGAATCGGTGGGTTCAGCAGGGTAATACGGAACGCTGTGCTGGATCCCAACGGCCTCGTAGCAGTTGAGATGACAGGCATCTTATCCACACGGCTGTAACGGATCGTGCAGCCACGTCTCGATCCCTTAATCAACAGATGGGGACGTTTCCAAGACAACAAACATCTGCACGAACATTTCGACGACGTTTGCAGCAGCATGGACTATCAGCTCGGAGACCAGGGCTGCGGTTCCCTTCAGGCTGCATCACAGACATGAGCGCTTGTGATGGTGTACTCAACGACGAACCTGGGTGGACGAATGGCAAAACATCATTTTTTCGGATGAATCCAGGTTCCGTTTACAGCATCATGGTGGTCGCATCCATGTTTGGCGACATCGCGGTGAACGCACACTAGAAGCGTGTATTCGTCATTGCCATACTGGCGTATCACCTGGCGTGATGGTATGGGGTGCCATTGGTTACACGTCTCGGTCACCTCTTGCTCGCATTGACGGGACTCTGAACAGTGGACGTTACATTTCAGATGTGTTACGACCCGTGCCTCTACCCTTCATTCGATCCCTGTGAAACCCTACATTTCAGCAGGATAATGCACTACCGCATATTGCAGGCCCTGTATGGGCCTTTCTCGATACAGAAAATGTTCGACTGTTGACCTGGCCAGCACATTCTCCAGATCTCTCACCAATTGAAAACGTGTGGTCAATTGTGGCCGAGCAACTGGCTCGTTACAATACGCCAGTCACTACTCTTGGTGAACTGTGGCATCGTGTTGAAGCTGCACGGGCAGCTGTACCTGTACACGCCATCCAAGCTCTGTTTGACTCAATGCCCAGGCGTATCAAGGCCGTTATTACGGCCAGAGGTGGTTGTTCTGGGTACTGATTTCTCAGGATCTATGCACCCAAATTTAGTGAAAATGTAACCACATGTCAGTTCTAGTATAATATATTTGTCCAATGAATACCCGTTTATCATCTGCATTTCTTCTTGGCGCAGCAATTTTAATGGCCAATAGTGTATTATTACCACCAACTTTCAAACTGCGCAATGATCACCATTCAAAGATAAGGGAATTTGAGCTCGCACTGAGGCGTTCAGACGGTCGGTTTCCCTCGCGCGATCCGTGAGTGAGACAGAGGTGGAGGGGGGGGGGGGGGAGGGAATATGACTTTGGCGCGAATGGTCCTCTCCGCCACACACCGCTTGGTGGCTAGCGGAGTATATATGTAGATGTTGATATATGTAGATGTAGATATTTCGCTTGGGACCCAAATGCGACCATAAGCTAGAAACAGTGAGAAAAGAAACTTATCCGACCGAATCATTTTCTGCCATTGCTTTATGGATTCGAAAACACGTTTTCCTGTTAAAGAGATATGTATCAGTGACGAATCGTTTTGGAATTCCTGTTCACCCTTCAGTTTCCTGTGTATAGAGCTTCTTTATGACATTTCGGCGCTGACAGGGTTTATCAGTGCTGTATTCAGTTTAAGAATCATGAGAGGAGGAGGTGTACTTGGAAAAGGCCGGGAGATGCACGAAGATTCCAGTTACATCACATCATAGTCAGATAGAGATTCCGAAATCAGATACTCGATTGTAAGACTTACCCACAGCGGATACAGACACAGATCACACTTAGTAGTGATGAAGAGTGCGCTGAAGTTTAACAGAGTAGTCAAGAAGAACCAAACCGCAAAGGAACGAAGAGATTTGCGATAACGAACAGTTCAGTAGGCAGTTCAGCCGAAGAGGAATGGACATCTCTAAATAGGGCAGTCACAGACATTGGGAAGAAAAACATGGGTACAAGGAGGGTAATTGCAAAGAAACGCCGGCGGCTGTGCCGAGCGGTTCTTGGCGCTATAGTCTAGAACCGCGCCACCGCTACGGTCGCAGGTTCGAATCCTGCCTCGGGCATGGATGTGTGTGATGTCCTTAGGTTAGTTAGGTTTAAGTAGTTCTAAGTCTAGGGGACTGATGACCACAGGTCCCATAGTGCTCAGAAGCATCTGAACAGTTTTTGCAAAGAAACCAAGAGTAACACAAGAAATACTCCAGTTCATCGATGAAAGGAGGAAGTACAAAAAGTTCAGGGAAAGTCCGGAATACAGAAATACAGTTTACTCAGAAATGAAATAAATGGAAGTTTGCGGAAGGACTGACTCAGCATAACCAAAAGTCAAAGCAACAACTGGTGAAATAAAAGCAACGGCAATAACATTAAGAATGCAATGGGAAATTACATTGTGATCTGCAGAGGAGGGAGCGAATAGGTACAAAGAGTATACTGAAGATTTCTTTGAGGGGGAGGACTTGTCTGATCGCGTGATAAAAGAAGAAACAGGAATCGGTAGCGAAGGGATGGGGAATCCAGTATCAGATTCAAAATTTAAAAGAGGTTTTTATGACAAGATCAAATTTGGCAGAAGCGATAGACAATATACCACTGGAATTTAAAAAGTCATTGGGGGAAGTGGCAACAAAACGGCTATTTATGTTCGTGTTTAGAATGAATGAGACTGACGATACACCACCAGTCTTCTGGGAAAACATCATCCACACAAGTCCGAAGACTGCAAGAGCCGACAAGTGCGAGGAATATCGCACAATCATCTTAACGGCTCATGCATCCGAGTTCCTGATAAGAATAATATATAGATGAATGCGGAAGAGCAATGGAGGATCTGTTAGGTGACGATCAGTTTATGATATTGCAGGGCCTACGTTTTACAGATTTTCCGGATTTTCCGCTTTTAGCGAGCGGTCGCCTTACCATTTCTTTCACCGTGGGACGGCGTTGCGTTTTATTAGTACATCATTGGCCTATCCAAGCATGACACACGGCCAGATCCAACCTCCATCTGTCGTCAGCCACGTGTCTGTAAATTAATGTATACATTCAAATGTATATCCGTGCACAAGGAGACATTTTATTGGAAAGTCGCTTGCCCAATATTGGCGGATAAATACACTGGCGGTGGCTCCATGATGATGTGGGCTGTGTTTAAATAGCAAGAAATGGACTCTCTAGTCCAACTGAACCGATCATTGACTGGACACAGTTATGTTCGGCTACTTGGATAGCATTTGCAGCAATTCATGGAGTTCGTGTTCCCAAACAACAATGAAAATTTTATGGCTGACAAAGCACCATGTCACTGGGCCATAACTGGTTCCAAGGATTTGTGGAAAATTTGAGCGAATGGTATGGTCACCCACTGAATATTTATGGGGCATAGTCGAGAAGTCAGTTCGTGCACAAAAACCTGTACTGGCAACACATTTGCTGTTATGGACGGTTATATATTGAGCATGGCTCAGTATTTCTGTAGGGGCCTTACAACGACTTGTAGAGTCCATGCCACGTCGAACTGCTGCATTACGCCGTCCAAAAAGAGGTCCGACATGATATTAGGAGGTGTCCCATGACTTTTGTCACATTATTATAGTTACTGATAGTACTGTTGCTGCGGAGATGTGAGCTAATTTTTACGACAGGTTTCACGAGGGCTACATATATTATGACAGTGCTTCAAGTACGTCCATCTACTTTACAACGAGGTTCCAGCTTGAATAGCACATCATTATACTTAGTACACCTTTAAATGTAGTGACTGCTTAATAGTGATTACTTGATGTACTTTTACGCAAAAGGACAGCCAAAAACTGATTTTTAAATAGATCAGAATAAACAATATGTTCCCCTCAAACGGCAGAAGTATTACGCTGTGTAGGTGCAGGTAAAGTGAGGCGTTTAAGAAGCACGGCAATATCAGATTTCTATTTAAAGCTCCTGGTCGATATATTGACCGAACGAATTCCACGAAGAACACTCTTAACACGTAATTATTTCAGACCTTGGCGCATTCCTTATTCGAGACGCCCGTAGTAATGTAGCCGAACTATCTGGCGTTGATCCAGCAACAATGCAGAACTTAAGTTATCAGCATGTGCCCACGTTCCCTCGTCCGGCTACAAGAAGGTATTTTTTATTTATAGTGAAGAACCGGGAAATGCATTCCTTGTCAGTCGCATACACCATACTGCGGAGAAATACGACATTTGTTGGGAAGAAACTTGAGATTTTTCCTTTGTAAGGAATGAAGATTTTGCCTGAAACAACAAAATGTTTGGTTATCAAATTAACAGAACCTGGCTTGTTGCGAAGAGATATGTATTTCTTAATTCTTCGTGTCCAATAGATCTCACCATGAAAGAACGGTGGCCTTCAGGTACAGATTGACACAGAGAAGATCTGGACAGAAACTAATTCTGCGGAGTGTAATAATGATTGTCACTAAACGGATGTATGTCATGCTCACGTAGCCTAAGCTAAAATGTACACAAAGTTAGCACAAGAGACGCTACTTCAAAAAAAAAATCCGTCGCTTTCTTACATTATTGGATCAACTCTATCTGAAATCTGTTGGGGACATTTTTGAAGATGTGTATGAATCCATGATGAGATTTTCATTCTACAGCGGAGTGTGCGCGGATATGAAACTTCGTGGCAGATTAAAACTGTGTGCCGAGCCCCTAACCGAGACTCGAACTCGGAACCTTTGCCCTTCACAGGCAAGTGCTCTCCCAACTTTTTCTTAAATCTCATTTTGATTGTTATTGCACGTTGTAAGTTCTCGGGGCGGACGTCCCGGGACACCGGTTGAAGTTCATTGTTGATCCATTCACTCAGTTTTTTTTTTATTACAGAGGGCAGCTAACCTTCTGACAGAACACGCTGAGCTACCGTGCCGGCAACCAACTGAGTTACCCAAGCACGACTCACGACGCGTCCTCACAGCTTCAATTCTGCCAGTATCTCGTATCCTACCTTCCAAACTTCACAGAAGCTTTTCTGCGAACCTTACAGAATTAGCACTCAAAATGGTTCAAATGGCTCTGAGCACTATGGGACTTAACATCTGAGGTCAATAGTCCCCTAGAACTTAGAACTACTTAAACCTAGCCGGCCGGGGTGGCCGAGAGGTTCTAGGCGCTACAGTCTGGAACCGCGCGACCGCTACGGTCGCAGGTTCAAATCCTGCCTCGGACATGGATGTGATGTCCTTAGGTTAGTTAGGTTTACGTAGCTCTAAGTTCTAGGGGACTGATGACCTCAGAAGTTGAGTCCCACAGTGCTCAGAGACATTTGAACTTAAACCTAACTAACCTAAGGACATTACACACACCCATACCCGAGGTAGGATTCGAACCTGCGACCGTAGCGGTTGCGCGGTTCCAGACTGAAGAGCCTAGAACCGCTCGGCCACAGAGGCCGGCTACCTAGCACTCTAGCACTCCTGGAAGAAAGGACATTGCGGAGATATGGCTTAACCACAGCCTTGGGCATGCTTCAAGAATTAGATTTACACTCTGCAATATCTCCGCAACATCCTTTCTTGCAGGCGTGCTAGTTGTTCAAGGTTCGCAGAAGAGCTTCTGTGAAGTTTGGAAGGTAGGAGTCGAGGTACTGGCAGAATTGAAGGTGTGAGGACGAGTCGTAAGTCATGCTTGAGTAGTTAAGTTGGTAGAGCACTTGCCCACGAAAGACAAAGATCCCGAGTTTGAATCTCGGTCCGGCACACAGTTTTAATCTGCCAGGAAGTTCCATGTGTATGAATGTCTGTGGAGGAATGGCAGCCTATTCTTCCTCAAGAGACGAAACCAGAGAAGGCAGTGATGTTCGACTCTAGGGTCTGAAGCGAAGTCGACATTCTTAATCATCCTAGTGGTTTCCCTTTGATTTCAGTTTGGGACTCTGGACAGCTCAGACCATTTCAGGAATATATTATCTGCAAACCATGGCCTCACATATTCTGGTTTATGACAAGGTGGGTTGTCTTGCTGACAGAATCAAGCATCGTATCCTAACTACACTCCTGGAAATTGAAAGAAGAACACCGTGAATTCATTGTCCCAGGAAGGGGAAACTTTATTGACACATTCCTGGGGTCAGATACATCACATGATCACACTGACAGAACCACAGGCACATAGACACAGGCAACAGAGCATGCACAATGTCGGCACTAGTACAGTGTATATCCACCTTTCGCAGCAATGCAGGCTGCTATTCTCCCATGGAGACGATCGTAGAGATGCTGGATGTAGTCCTGTGGAACGGCTTGCCATGCCATTTCCACCTGGCGCCTCAGTTGGACCAGCGTTCGTGCTGGACGTACAGACCGCGTGAGACGACGCTTCATCCAGTCCCAAACATGCTCAATGGGGGACAGATGCGGAGATCTTGCTGGCCAGGGTAGTTGACTTACACCTTCTAGAGCACGTTGGGTGGTACGGGATACATGCGGACGTGCATTGTCCTGTTGGAACAGCAAGTTCCCTTGCCGGTCTAGGAATGGTAGAACGATGGGTTCGATGACGGTTTGGATGTACCGTGCACTATTCAGTGTCCCCTCGACGATCACCAGTGGTGTACGGCCAGTGTAGGAGATCGCTCCCCACACCATGATGCCGGGTGTTGGCCCTGTGTGCCTCGGTCGTATGCAGTCCTGATTGTGGCGCTCACCTGCACGGCGCCAAACACGCATACGACCATCATTGGCACCAAGGCAGAAGCGACTCTCATCGCTGAAGACGACACGTCTCCATTCGTCTCTCCATTCACGCCTGTCGCGACACCACTGGAGGCGGGCTGCACGATGTTGGGGCGTGAGCGGAAGACGGCCTAACGGTGTGCGGGACCGTAGCCCAGCTTCATGGAGACGGTTGCGAATGGTCCTCGCCGATACCCCAGGAGCAACAGTGTCCCTAATTTGCTGGGAAGTGGCGGTGCGGTCCCCTACGGCACTGCGTAGGATCCTACGGTCTTGGCGTGCATCCGTGCGTCGCTGCGGTCCGGTCCCAGGTCGACGGGGACGTGCACCTTCCGCCGACCACTGGCGACAACATCGATGTACTGTGGAGACCTCACGCCCCACGTGTTGAGCAATTCGGCGGTACGTCCACCCGGCCTCCCGCATGCCCACTATACGCCCTCGCTCAAAGTCCGTCAACTGCACATACGGTTCACGTCCACGCTGTCGCGGCATGCTACCAGTGTTAAAGACTGCGATGGAGCTCCGTATGCCACGGCAAACTGGCTGACACTGACGGCGGCGGTGCACAAATGCTGCGCAGCTAGCGCCATTCGACGGCCAACACCGCGGTTCCTCGTGTGTCCGCTGTGCCGTGCGTGTGATCATTGCTTGTACAGCCCTCTCGCAGTGTCCGGAGCAAGTATGGTGGGTCTGACACACCGGTGTCAATGTGTTCTTTTTTCCAAACCTTGGATATTACTTGTAACGGTACTAAATCCTTTCAATTAGTAGGTAAATAATTATTATAATTACGCTGATAAGTATCAGATAATAACGTTTATAACTAAATGCTCCTCTCCATCTAAACTCCGCAAGCCATCTCCCAGTGTGTGGTTTAGAGTATTTCTAGTTTCACCATTACATCTCTTGAATTCGAGAAAACTGCCGGGCAGCCTCACATTATACCGTCGTGGTCGTTTAGCGAGATGTACGTGGGAGGAAACAAAACGTTCCCTTACTATTCTCGCAGCGTACTCTCTCGTAATTTTAACAGTACTCCTGTCCGTGGTGAAGCCTTTTCTTAGTTAACGTTGATACTTGTCATTTTGTTAACAGGCATACTTAAACCTTGATTTTAGATAATTTGTTGAATGAGTGACTAATAAGATACACCATTTAAATAATGAAACACTGCACCAGTTACGTATTTTTGCATGCATAGCACAATGCGTTTCGAGAATTTGTTTTCATTGTCAGGTACAAATATTTACCTAAGTACTTTGTGCGATTTTTGCATGTGTCTTTCTTTCTCTCTTGCACTTCTGAAGTCATACCGCAGTCGAAAAATAGTACAAAATAACCTTTGACGTTTGCAAATATTACAAAGAATATTTTTATCTGTCTGCTGACGGGTACGATATTGCAACGCCTGTGTTATTCCGAATTACGCTGCAATGTTCATTTGAACATGCATCCACGCATGAATGTAATAATGCATGCATGTCCAAAAAAACATTGCACTGTGATTCGGAATAACACAACCACTGCAATGTCGTATTTATCCGCCGACACCGGGCAAGCGGCTTTCAAGCAAAACATCTCGCCTTTACGGGAATATACGTAGGCTGTAGACACATGGTTAACAACATTTGGCAGTTTGGGTCTCGCCGTGAGCCGTGTTCGAATAGCCTAATGGTAAGGCGACTGCTCAGATAAGCGGAAAATCCGGGTTCGAGACTCGGTCCGGCACAATGTTTCATTGTCGTTCCATTATACAGCTGATGGTTGTCCATATTCGCAATTGCGAATACATCTCACGGCTTACAGACGCCGTGCCTCCTCCATTACGCAGAATACCGCACACACGCAAACCCTCACTCACACTGATTTTAAATTATCGATTACGCTTTATTCTGTCAATAATTGTCGGTAAAGGCAAAAATAAATTGTAAGTGACTTACGTAAATAATGTAATCTACAGAAAATGTAATACGTCGGACAGTATCCAAACGCTCTGTGAAACCATTCTGTCATAATATCTTCATAATATACTTTGATTTCAAAACGTTTTTGAGTGACAGTTTGCGTATTTGTGGTATTCTCCGTTATGGAAGAAGTACAATACCTGTAAGTAAACAGACAAAAATAATACTTCTAACAATAGCGTGTAACAAACGTCCCAAGATTTATTTCGTCCGATTTTGTCATTGCTACATAACCTCAAAAAGAAGACTATATTGCAAGAGAGGTAGAAAAACACACATGTAAACATCACACAGAATACTTACGTTAATAGATGCACTTGGTAATCGAGAATAAATTCTCGAAACGCGTCGTGAGAAGTATAAAAAAGTACATAACTGGTACAGTGTTTCATCATTTAAATCATGACTGATACAGCTGCATACATTCCACAAACATCGATTAATGATGAATGGAATTACGTAAGAAGATTGTGATGTTACAAAATAAAAGTGATGTTGTTATTCAATGGAAAGTTGGAAATTGAGATTTAGCTTACTGTTTTATCAATCACAATTGGCGTAAGAATCATGGATTGACCATTGTCATAAAATATTGCATTATGAGATGTGAATAGTTTTTGCTTGCAGTTTCGCGTGGCTTGAGGCAGTCACAACTAGCGTGCTATTGATTAAGAAGTTGCGTTATCGTCTTTCTAATTACTTCATGATCGTAGATACGATCATACCCGGTTGTGAAGTTATTGTTATGACAAAACAATTTCCTAAGGGACCAGAAAGTTCTTAAGGGCGCAAAAACAACTGTAACATCACACAAAAGGGAAATTCAATATTAAAGCTGATGCAAGAAGACGATAAAACAGTTTTCTTTTTATCAATGTAACACGCACATTGGACTGCTGATCTTGGAGTCTGTAATATTAGCAAAATGCATAATTAAAATGAAAATAATACTGAGGAGATAATAGAAATGAGCACTGCTAAATGATTCAGTATTCCCAGAACAAATATTTATTATAACTAAAACATATATCGTACCTTAAGCTTAATACTACAATGACGGTAGATTTTTATGTCCGTATCATGTCCATTGAGCGCTCTTTTATATAGCCATTGTCTTCTTTGAGTCGCTAGTGCGTCGTCACGGTAAGTTCTTTACATTTCACTCAGACACATAACACGTTTATATACATTTAGTAAAAATTAGATCAGACTACCACAAATCTGCGTCCGTCTTACTCGAGAAAAACAGTAAAAGTCTTTAGCGCTCAAGGCTTCATTTGTTCTCCAGCGAACAAAATAGTGAAGGATCGCATATCTATCCGCATTTTTCTGTTTATATTGCCGCCCAAAGATGACGAATTACATTATTTAGAAAATTCCACCGTCGCCATGCGACGCCTCATTATACATTAATCTTTATTTATAAACAAGTATTTGCCTTCTGGCTGAAAGTATTAACTACTCGTATTTGCTGTTTTAATTAAGTCAAAATAGCGAATATCACATTGCCTCCCATGAGGAGAGAGGGAATGCCGAAGGATTACCTCGATCCCCATGTCCTCATGAGATATTCGTGATTTTTGGTGTGACATGTACATAATGTTACTGGCGTACAAAGTACATAAATTGAAATTACATTTATAAACATATATCAGATATTTATCATTTTTTAAATTAAAGTTTTTCATTCTTTGTTCATCAGTCACTTCATTCCATAATACCAAGATTAACATTTATGTGCATATTTAAGTTTGGTCCATATTTGCTTATAACAATAAGTGAACGTGCATTTCGCACTTCAGGGGATAGAATTCAGAAATTACTTTCTCTTGAGCTTAACAACTAATACATGAGTACAGTGAGTGCTTATTTTCACTAAACTAGAGTGGACAATGTTCGAGCATCTGTTGACTCCTTGTGGTTCAATTACAGTTTAATAACGTAGCACTACACTTCGTGATGCTTTCACTTTCTGTGTTAGCTGTCTACGGCGTTCATCATGCAGTACATCTGTCCTTTCCACTGTGGTGCCAGGAATTCAAGTGGCTTCCCGGTTTTTTATTTACAATATGAAACAGAAGAAGTGGAAAATTATTAGTATAACTTACAACCTATTGGATACATTTGTTAAGGATCGGGACTGGTCTGGAGTTTAGGGTCTTCCTATAGTGCTCATTCATTTTCTTTGTCCATCAAGAGACAGGATTATAATTCATTTTAGCAGTGTTCAGGAGTGCCGGTATTAATGGCTTCAAGGCCTGAGTAATCTAACAATCTACTTCTCACTCATCTTAACTTCAACTCAAGAGAATTGCTTAATTTACGTATGAAAATGTAGTCACACAAGTGTACAAATGTCTTTCCTCCAGTATGTACGACGGAAGTCATGGCAGTTAGCAGTTTAAAGTTTGGATTGTTTCGTCACCCACACGTCAGCCACTCACAGCGGCTGCACAGTGTTGCGTGAGCTCCAATACTCAGTATCCGTTCGTGCTCAGGCTGTAACAGAGCTACTGGTCGTCGATTGCTCCTTTTTTTTTGTGAACTTCGTATCACACGAGTGCATCGATACAAACACCTCGCGCGCGTTTTCCATCGGAGGAGCCGGACACTGAAGCTGCCTCCATACTTCTCTGTCAACTACCTCCCATGAGGCTCACAGGTAAGTGACGACGAATGTTTTAGCTGTCGCTGCACTTAGAACAACACTGAACTTTGCGTTGCACCTGTTGTCGTAGCCTTGACTTCTTTTTACACTTGTAGTACAACACTACCACTAATATACAGTGAACAGTTATTTTTATTATGCACGTCGCACTTTAGTGTGCATCTTCACACAGCATTCGTGCTTAGTTCCTTCGCCGATAGAGTTCATTTACAAAACAATCAATTTTGCAGGTTTCCTCCATTGGTACAGAAAGACTTATATTCTACTATTTACAAAAGTTCATTTACGAGCTAATATTTACAATTAATGGTCACTCCTTTTGTTAAGTCCAGTGAACAACTGCTTTATGTATGGACTCCTTATATCTCAAGGTTTACTTTCACTAGTGAACCTAAAAATATTCTTTCAAACTTTCTTTTAAGTGCTCATCTCCTCATTATGAAAACTACAGGTTTCGCAACACTCGTTGCATTTATTCTTTAGTGCACCCAAGATCATTTTCTACTGCCACGCAGCATATCTACTACTTAACGAGTACACATTTAACGCTGAATCTTTTTTTCTTGTGCTTTCCTTTGTGCTTGCCAATTTTTTTTTTATATTTGAGGGCAGACTGGATAACAATAGGTCTCCCTCTTCGCTTCATGTACTCAGCAATCGTTCTCTGTTAAAAAAAATAGGGTAACGCGTGTCTACTATTTTTCGCATGAATGGAATTACCGACAGTTCACTGGGTTCACGCAACCGGTCCATAACAAACATTACCAAAGCTAGCGAAGTTCATCACGCTACGTGTCTCATTTCTCATAAGCACTGCTTTGCTTCGAAGCACACGTGCCTTTTACAAGTCGACCCTTGGTCTGGGTTAATGAACCAGGATCAAAAGGAACGGACACAAGGAAAATGGCTTTCATAAGAGGAGTGTCTTAGGAGACATTTTTGCAATAAAATCTACATGTAAATAAAATTATCATAATAAACATAGGCACATATATAAATTTCAACCTCTTTCATTACAGCATGCTTTGCTACTTCTACGTCTTACTCTGGTTATAGTCAATATTAAGTTTAAATATCACTGCATTGCTTGTTCTTTAGATTAGCCTTCAATTGGGGTATTGAATGGTCGCTAGATTACACTACAAATCTTCTGAAGATCTTTACTTGGACTTATTTATGATACAGGGGGCTTGCTGTGTGGTTATTTAGTACCTCGATTCTACTGAAATCAATTCGTCAGCTAACATTCCTCATATACTCTTTACATTGGGCTCAGATCACAGGGAAATAGTTAACTTTCATAGCAATTAGTGGCCTCGTGGAGTACTTACGCTACGTTATTGATGCTTCATGGTTTGCCTCTCTTTGTACCGTATTTCTACTTACTTAGTTTACTACAGCTTATTGTCTCCTTGCGTGAACACATGTGGGTTACCACTTGTTTTTCCATTTACAGCACGCTTTAACTGAACTTTAAGCTATTTCTTCTACTCCTGTCCACTGTCTGGAATGTTTGAACATGTACCCCTTTTTTTAAGCAGGTAATTTGGGCTTTTACAACAGAATTTCAAGTACTTACATTACTAAAAATAAATCTATAAATCTTCTTGTACCTTGAGAGAAGTGCTTATTTACGCATCCTCCTCCATTTCTCACCTTTACATATTTATATAGCTCCGGGCAATCACCTCGCAAGCACTTTTTTTTTCTTAATACTAACTTAAAATTAAATTGAAATTCTTGGCGCAACCTCAATTTCCTGCCTCAGCTTGTTGAAGAAATATCAGTTCATGTCCATCACTATAAACAATTTTTCCATACATAGCATTTAATACTTAAAGATGACATGTAGTAGCCGTTACCATGTAGTCAGTGCACTGTTCAACACAATACTTATCATTAACAGTTCACACAAGGAAATTTCCAGTACGCAAGAAGTAAGAAACGAAAACAGATTCTATCTGCAGTTGAGGCTGTGTCTGTAAACTACCTCTCTGTTTCAATGAACCAATCGCTCCCGATATGGAGCAACCCTGAATCGCCAATGATATAACTTTTGAAACAGAGGACACCTGTCTGAAGAGACATGATGACATCACATTGATGTTTGCTCCTGTATCAACAATGGCTATGACAGGAATGTTGGCAATAGAAATCTTAATCGAAGCCTGGACCTGTTCATCATAAATGTCATTAATGTCTTGAGCTTCTAGGTCAGGTGCAAGGTCATCTCGTAAGTCGGTCTCATGGTCGTACCGTATCGCATTAACATACTCAGAATCAGAGTATTCGTTAGTACCCCCACTGGAACCGGCAGCGACCTCTAGGAGGCTGAAAGGCGCTGCCTCTAATTTTCCGCAGGATGTTTAACCTGTTTGTCATTCATGGCCTTAAGTGTTTGTTCCGTTTCATATTGGTGCTGGTTATGTGGTACAAATGCCGGTGTAAAGGGGTAAAATCCACTGGGTGCATTCACTTGTGAATAGAATACTTGAGACGGCTGCTGTCGCCCGATCTTTTGGTTCCCGGCAAAACCATTTCCTTGTGAAGGAAAGTTCGCATTTGATGCTATTTGAAAATTGTTCCGCGGTCCTCTGTCCTGTGAAAAGTTGTTCTGATGTTGTGCTGGGTGGCCACCGCCTTGCCCATGCCACTTGCTTTTTTTCGACCTATAACTTTGATTGTACACTGGCCCATTTGAAAAATTACCAATCGTTTGTGGAGAATTTCCATACTGCTCAGGCGCAGAATTGAAGGGTGGGTTTCCGTACTGATGTTGTACCTGGTGGTTGTAAATTGGGTGGTATCTCTGCTGATTACTGTAATTGGTTTTCTGCTTCCGTTTAAAGTTATTGCCGTTTGCGTTTTGATAACCGCTGGCAGGTTGGTAACAGCGGTCGCAGTAGCTCGCTCTCTCCTTCGGCGCATTGTTGTCCGCGTGCGATGCATTCTGCTGGCTGCCAGGGAAGAATTTGCCGCTGTCAACCTTGGAGCGCACATCCTCGCTAATTAAATCTAAGGAATCCAGCACAGAAAGGAATACATCCGTGTCTTCTTCCGACACATTTACTAGTTTCTCTCTAATAGACACAGGGAGTTTGCTTTTGAGAATCATAATTACGTCCTTGGAAGAAATCGGAGAATCCCAGAATTTAATTTTTGCTAGATACTTCTCGAAGTATCACCGGAGACTTCCATGCTTCTCATTGAAAATTTCCGCACCATACATCTCCTTCCTTAATCTTTGCTGTACCCCATTACTCCAAAATTTTGCCAAGAACATTTTCTCAAACTCTTCATAATTCCTACACGTGTCTACCATTTCCGTTCCCCATAATGCTGCATCACCAGAAATAAAGCCAGTGACGAACTGAATACGCTGTCTGTCTGTCCAGCTCCTGGGAAATATGCCGGAAAAATTCTTTAGGAACACGATGGGGTGTATTTCTCGCTTCTGCGGATGAAAAACAGGAAAAGTGCGATGCTTAATCACACTTTCCTCTTGCATTAAACTCACAATTGTGGGCGGATCATTTAGTTTCCCTACTCGGGACTCAACAGGACTGTTGTTTTGCATGTAATCAGGCGGTGAACGATAAGGAGTTGACTGACATTCGTCACTGTCTAAAGAGTTGTTCCCTATAGTTTGCGTGTGCGTGTGCGGATTTTCTACCCAGTTTCTCAGCATTCTGACTTCGTCCAGTACTTGCTGCTTCCACTCGGGAAGATCCCGTGTAAGTGTCCTCCGAATCTGTCCCAATTCAGAAACCACTGTGTCTCCCGACTTACCAGGAGCAGCTAAGATTTCATAAGTTACATCCTTGACAGTCTCCCTAAGCTCCTCCCTGACCTTCTTTTCGATAAAAATATCTTTACCCTTTATCCATTCAGCGTAGTGTTCCGACAATGCCTCTGCATGTGCTTTCACGGTGCTCTTAACCTGTTCTTCAATATTGATTGAGTCTATCTGCCTCGACAGATCCTCCACTACACCTTCAATGTCAGATACTGCATTTCTAACTGAGTTTATTTCTTTGGTAGCTGCCTGAATTTTTGTGTTTAATGTTCCAGATACTTCAGCTATTTCACTTTTCACCTGTTTCTGCATTTTCTGAATTTGATCACTAATCTTAGTTTGCACCTCACCCAAATGGGTATTTAATTCAGCCGTAATTTCTTTATGCAGATCTGTTTTGATTGTGCCTAGCTCTGTTTTTAATGATTCGCTTACAGCATCTAATCGGGCGTTAACAGTCTCATTTTGTGTTTTTATAGTCTCATTTATTGCGTCAAACTGTTGTTTCATCATTTCCATTAACGCACCGAGGTCATTTGTAGCTGCAGCGGGAAGAGTTTGGACTTTAGGGTCACTTTCCCCTGTTACAGACATGGTTAGTTCAGTTTCCACACGGGAACCTACCGTTCGCGATCGTAAAGGGTATGGAATGTCTTCACTTCCGTCTCCTGTTGTCACCTGTCTCTGTTTACTATCTGCCATTTTCGTCAGTAAATCACGTGCTACGCAAGGCTTTCGTCATTTGTCAGTGACGTGGTGAGTCCGCTAAGAGCACCGCTCTCGCGTGAGCAACAAATGAAATTCTATCTGGCGAGAAGACAAAATGGAACCTAACCGTTTCAGACAAATGAATGAAGATGCTCTTCACTGCAAATTGCGCACACTATCCACCATGTTGAAAATGCAATACAGCTATACTAACAATGGGGAGAAATAATTTCTATTATCAGACTACGAAGAATTTTACTTTGAAAGATAAAATAAAGCAGATTTTCTATAGCGGGAAGGAGATAGAAAGGATGTGGATCGACTTGGAAAAGCAACGTTGCTACTTCAGTGCTACTTCAGTGCTTCAGCACTACACTGCGTATGCAAAATTCTGACTTACTTTTTGATGGCTTGATTACCGCTATGTTGTCTCAGCAAATTCATGTCTCTTTTCTTTTCTTTTCTTTTCTTTTCTCGGTAATTAAACTGCGATATTGACCAGCATATTTTCCGTCAGTCTTACAGAGAGATGATGTGTACATGAAACGACAGAACATTTATTAACACAAGCACATAGAAAATTTTCCAAGTATCTGAACTAATTTTTGGTCAAGTCCCTGTTCGGGCGCCAAGTGTGATGTTACAAAATAAAAGTGATGTTGTTATTCAATGGAAAGTTGGAAATTGAGATTTAGCTTACTGTTTTATCAATCACAATTGGCGTAAGAATCATGGATTGACCATTGTCATAAAATATTGCATTATGAGATGTGAATAGTTTTTACTTGCAGTTTCGCGTGGCTTGAGGCAGTCACAACTAGCGTGCTATTGATTAAGAAGTTGCGTTATCGTCTTTCTAATTACTTCATGATCGTAGATACGATCATACCCGGTTGTGAAGTTATTGTTATGACAAAACAATTTCCTAAGGGACCAGAAAGTTCTTAAGGGCGCAAAAACAACTGTAACATCACACAAAAGGGAAATTCAATATTAAAGCTGATGCAAGAAGACGATAAAACAGTTTTCTTTTTATCAATGTAACACGCACATTGGACTGCTGATCTTGGAGTCTGTAATATTAGCAAAATGCATAATTAAAATGAAAATAATACTGAGGAGATAATAGAAATGAGCACTGCTAAATGATTCAGTATTCCCAGAACAAATATTTATTATAACTAAAACATATATCGTACCTTAAGCTTAATACTACAATGACGGTAGATTTTTATGTCCGTATCATGTCCATTGAGCGCTCTTTTATATAGCCATTGTCTTCTTTGAGTCGCTCGTGCGTCGTCACGGTAAGTTCTTTACACTTCACTCAGACACATAACACGTTTATATACATTTAGTAAAAATTAGATCAGACTACCACAAATTTGCGTCCGTCTTACTCGAGAAAAACAGTAAAAGTCTTTAGCGCTCAAGGCTTCATTTGTTCTCCAGCGAACAAAATAGTGAAGGATCGCATATCTATCCGTATTTTTCTGTTTATATTGCCGCCCAAAGACGACGAATTACATTATTTAGAAAATTCCACCGTCGCCATGCGACGCCTCATTATACATTAATCATTATTTATAAACAAGTATTTGCCTTCTGGCTGAAAGTATTAACTACTCGTATTTGCTGTTTTAATTAAGTCAAAATAGCGAATATCACAAGATACAGGACAGTTCTAATTTTGTTTTGAGTTTGGAGAAGGTTATATTTACTTCCTTTATGTTTATCAAAAACCTTCCACTAGGCACACGTGTAAATCATTGTATATTGTGTTTGGAAATCACGTTTCATCTGAAATACATTTTTGCTACCACCAATTAATATCATCAAGACTTTTACTGGCACTGTATATTGTGTGCATATCTACTTTACATCTTATTCTTGTTAGGTTTTTTATGAATAAGTACATATGTCGTTCCAGAAGATAATTCTCCAACATTGGCGTAAATTTGTTGGAGCTCTTTCCCTCCTGGTTTGAGCAGTATGCTGTTCGTTACTCACATGTGCAGTAAGCGCGAGTTTTATTTCATGTCTGTTTAAAACTTTCTGCCATAACAATGGTGCAAGTGACTAAGGCTGACACGAGCGCTAGAGGCTTCATGTCATTTTCATTCCTTTTGCTGATGACTCCTGCTGTGCTTGCAGCACCTGTTGTCCACTTGAAAATGTTAACATTGCAACTCTAATAAACGTAAGTCAATGATGAAGTCTTTCAAAGAATTTTTTGACTGTGAACCCACAGCAAATGCAGTTTAGTATTAATACACAGTTTCTTGATTAAGCACACAGGACAAACGATTTTCCCTCCCTGACCCCCTCCCCTCAAGAGACATAACACTACTGTGTATACTGCTCCGTATACGTTTAGTATTCGTATGCTTGATTTTAAAGTCCTGTATCGTATATTTACATTCATGGCATGCAGTACACATGTTAAGTAATGACTAATGCAATATGGTGGCTTAAAACATTTTAAGCCTTGTAAGTATTCATGTTATTTTGCACTTCTTTGTAAAGAACGGTTAACATGTCCTGTATATTACATACAATTATTTGTATCTTTGGATAGCGTCCGTGAAGATGGTCCAACACCGAAGCCGGTAGATGTGTGGGTGTAAAATAGAAACAGCTGATGGTTCAAATACCCTATTTTAATTAACACTAACATAATGTAACAACGACTCTAGCCCTGATAATACCCGCGATCCGGCAGAGTAGAAAGACCACAAATTTTTCGAGATGAGCCACATCCAGCTAAATCATTGATGATTACAGAGCAACCGAACCGTGGAGTCGTTGGCTACTATGTTTTACCCCCTACTCCAAATACTTTGAGATCCTTCATATGATCAAGTGATTAAGTGGGTCAGTTGGATGCGAGATGCTTGAGTATTCATCAAAGCCCTGCGAGCCGGCCAGTGTGGCCGTGCGGTTCTAAGCGCGTCAGTTTGGAACCGCGTGACCGCTACGGTCGCAGGTTCGAATCCTGCCTCGGGCATGGATGTGTGTGATGTCCTTAGGTTAGTTAGGTTTAAGTAGTTCTAAGTTCTAGGGGACTTATGACCACAGCAGTTGAGTCCCATAGTGCTCAGAGCCAAAGCCCTGCGAACACCGTTGTTGTCATCTTGGAAGGCGGGAGTGTCCACAGTTTACTCACCACGAGTATGTAGAAAAAAAGCACTTCGTCTCTGAGAATGACGAAATAAGCACTCTAGTACGTATCTGCGCTAACATGAACCAGTAGGCCCGAGACACGATAAACGAAAACCCTGTTAAAACATCAGATTAAGCCTGAAATACATACTCGACGCTATGCGGCTTAAATGCCTCATCGGTCTGCAGGTGCGCCAGACTTTTACATCATTTCAAGAGGAGGATAATCGTGTCGCGTCGTATCACACTATACGCTTCCAGTCAGTAACCGCCCAATTTCTGTGATGTTTGGACAGTTGATGACGTGCTGCTTTATGTACCGCTGTCAACAATGACTTTTTGCAAGGCGCATGACTCGAAATGTCCACTGCGTGCAGTTCCCTTGCGAATGCTCCTCCGGAAAATAGTTGAGATGTTACATGGCTGCGCATGGCGCACTGCTACCATGTAGACCCGATGGATAGTCAACCCTGATGCAACAATAAATTTGGGAACCTCGTTCACGTTGTGGCCATGGGCGTGTCCAAAAACGACAACACGTATTTGCCATGCTGTCACGTCTCTACTTCGATCCGTCTTACTGCACTGATTCCGTACCACCGACAGCAACACACATTGAAAACTGGTAGCCAGGGGAAGGCAGGATTCGGTTACGATTGTGGACGGGGCCGTGATCAGCTACTATTGGTTGCCTTTTACAGTTACACATAATTTATTTTAAACCAGTAATTCCTGACTCAGCAACAAATAAAAAATACCATACGTTATTAATGAAGGAATAAGCAACTGTGTAAATAATAGTGTTTTCTGTGAGTTACAATTTAGCAAATCACCATTAAATACAGATACAGCAGATAAGGTTTTAAAACCAAGCCACTGTGATTTGGGCATAAGGCCTTACACGTCAGGAATGGCAACAAATTAAGAATTGTTTAAAACTCGCTGCGACTTACAAATTACAGGTATTGAAACATTAAAGGCAACTCGTCACAAACACAGCAGAAGGCATCAGACGCCAGGAATGACAGTAAATAAGGTTTTAAAGTCTTATTGAGTAAATACAAGTACCAAATTAGAATTTTAAAGCAAGTGACCACAATCACGGTTGAAGGCCTTACACACCAGGTACGGCAATAATATAAAAAATTTAGAAACCTGCTGTAAAACAGCAAATACAGTAGCAAAGGGTAATTAAAAAAACAGGCCACTGATCACGAAACGGGTGAAATAAGTTGACGGTAAACTTGTAACACAACCTTTAACATCCACTGAACACTACACTGCTAGATTTATTCCAGAAGAGACCAGAACTATTAACTTGACTTATATAACCTTTAATGTAGGCATTACATGGAATTGTAATAAATAATACAATAATAAAACACAAGGACCAGTATATAAATTCCTTGAAGGGTACTGAGGGAGATTATACCCGCAGAAGGCGTGCGCTGAAGGAGCGTTACACTGAACTACTGGGCATCAGACCTCCTTTTAGAACACACATGTCTTACAAGAACCAAGGGGCCACAGACGGTGTTCCAGGAATCGACCTGTGAGAAGGTCCGGCAACAAACACTTTCGCGAGCAATGAGACAGGCAGCCAAAAGTTGCATTCACTTCACAAGATGGTAACTCAGACTAGTGGCAGTCTAGCGAAGCTACCTGACATCCGATAAACCAAATTCAACGATGGAACATTACACCAAAGCCGGAACCGGCGGTCTGCACTACGTCCCCAGAATACTGTGTTTACAGCGCCCGGAACGATAAAGGAACCACTACCACCAAAGTAGAAGAATCACCCAGCGGCCTACAATCAAGAAAGCTGTCAAAACTACACGCCTTACCGGACATCAGAGGCAAGGCGAGGAAACGTACACTGCCGTTACATACTCTAACCCCCAGGGCAAGTAACTGGGGCATTAGCGGCCACCAGGCAAGAAAAATTACCGCTGGTTGAATTGAAAAAATAGTAACAAGTTGAACGCAGTAAATAGTAACATGAACTCGAGGAAAGCTAATCAGATCCGCCTTCCCCAAGCACTCCACTCGCTGCTCTTCGCCTCGGCGACACTACGAGCAGCAACACGAACCCAAGTCACTGGAGAACCGCGAAATATCACAATGGTGGAGGCTTCTCTACTGGGATTGAAATACACTCATCTTAAAACTTGCTGGATCCGGTTTACGACGAGGTAGCGCACCCTCGTGACCACAGCCCTTCCATCGAGCAGTCCATGCGTGCCGCCAGCGATCCCGGCGTGTTCTGGCTCCTCCTGAGTCTCCATTTTTAAAAATTTCTAAAATCTTAACATAATTTACTATCCATTCTATACCTCAGGGTTGTTATTCCTTCTGGATTTACTGTTATATTGCTGTTAACCTGAACCTGTGGCTTTGAGTGCCATGAAACCGGCAGCGATCTAATAATAAAGGTCTTAATACAGCTGAAACGGTTTATTAATATCCAATATGACTATTCACAGTTATGGTTGCCCTACGCACAATGTTGTCTGAAATTAAAAAGAAATGCCACCATAGGTTAAAAACACAATTATGGACAACAGCAAGGAAACTGTTGCTAGTCTTACACCAAACTGCGTCGTCATTGGACACGGATGACAGTAGTAAGCCAATAACTGTAAAATAGAATTGCAAAGTAATTGTATGAAATGTACCAGGAACGGTAATTATTATCTCATGAGTCATGAATAACGTAGTTACAAGAGACGCACTATCATCGAAAATGTAAAAGAGCTAAAGCAATCAATCTAATAAAATTAGAGGCGATCATGACTACAGAATAAAAGTAGCTACAACAAAGAACATGTTTTTCTTAAGCAGATAAAGGAATTAAAAGACTAAACTGAGTACTCCTCGAGTGTTGCTAACAAATTAAAAGCGAGATGTGTTGAATTTCCTACAGATGTGTTGAATTTATTATACAATAAAAGAAGATATGCCAAAGGATGCACGGATGTTAGACAGACGAAAAAGTGAGTGCCTGGTTACAAGAATGATTATGAAGTAGTTGCGTATAACATAGAAAAAATAAATGTCTTCACACAGTGGTCGTGAACAATGAATAAAAGTGATTATTAAAAACTGTGTTGACACTGAATATGTGGAATTCTAAAATAACTAAAATAGGTAATTTCAATGTCTATTGACAATTGAAACCTAGCTATGTTAAACGTACTGCTATTATGTGCAAGTACAGAAGTGATAGTAAAGAATAAAAAAACACCACATAATTAATCAAAGCAACTGAAAAATAGATGTGAACAAATGTTAACAACACTTATGCACAATAACGAGGGAACAGGTGACAATGCTCTCACCAAACTGTATGGACGTTTTATAGATTTGACAGGAAATGAATAATTATAAAATGGTGTTACAAATTTAGTTATGTAAAGTACATCAGGAACGTTAAGTAAGATGATATAAAACGATCATAAGTAATAAATAACGTAGTTGAAATGTCACTGAAAATGTAAACGAGCTAAAGCTATCAGACTGGTGGTTCTCGTCGTATGTTGCTAGTAAAATTGCAAGTGAGCTTTGTTAAACTCGCTACAATTATTTTCACCCGAAGAAAATGAATGCCATTGGGTACACAAAGAGGCATCGTCATTAGATGAAAAAAGCCATACGACTTATTATAAGATCGACTGTGAAATAATCACATACTATGCACTGACCAGCCTGGAGATTATGACCATCTGCCTTTGGCACGGATAACAGCTGCACGTGTCGTGGCATGGAAGCAATCATGCCTTAGATCAGGGGCGGGCAAACGTTGCACGCGGCTCATGAGCACACGGCGCTGCACGTGTGCTGCTCGCGTGCAATCGTCAAACGGGACAGTGACGACAGCCGGTTGATTGCGGCAGTGTAGTACCAGGCTAAGCTGCGGACGTTGAAGGGAAGCAACCACTACGTAGTGAACGTTGTATTTCAAGAACCGGAAAATGCAGAGTGAATCAAGGAAACGGAGAAGAGGAGATTTGCTATCTTTTAAAAAGGAATGGGAGAATCATTTTTTCTTTGTGCAAAAGCGTGAAAATTCGAAATGTATAATATGTGATAGTATTCTCGCTGGTCAGCGGAAGTTTAATATTGAACGCCATTATAATAAATTTCAATATGTTCCCGTACTTCGTGTAATAAAAGAAGAATTTCTCAAGCGATTTGGGGATATATCACACTTATCCCAAGGTTTTGTATAGTTCTCGAGAAAATTTGCTGTTTCTGTAGATGATATTCATCCCAGTTTGCAAATGAAATTAATAGATCCGCACTGTAGATTATACAGCATAATTCTCGCTTGAGAGACAAGTTCCTTTTGGCAAGACGTGTAGTAGATTTTTATCACGACTTTCCACAGCAAGAGTTTCCTCGTCTTCATCGTGAAGCCGCGAAGATAATGTCAATGTTTGGCTCGACATACGTTTGTGAGAGACTTTTTCTGTTATGAAAATTAATAAGTCTCGGTTAAGAGCAAACATCAGTAATGAAAATTTACCTAACTGTTTGCGTTTGTCTATATGTAGAAATTTTGTAGCAGACATTAAATGTATTGTAAACACCACCTGTGATAATTAAATAAAACGTATCGTAGGTAATAGGTACTCTTTCAAACCACGATTTCTTTCAAGCACTCCTACTAACCTTATTCCTTCATTCAATAAAACAGGCCAGGAAACAAGACGCATTACAGAGGAAGAAGCGGAGAGACGGTATGGTGGGGAGTGGAGAGAAGCGCGTGGGCAGCTTGCCCCTGTGTGCACGCAGAACACCTGTTAACTGCACGCGTGCAAGTGCATCGCACACGTGCGGGATTCCTGCCCGCCCCTGCCTTAGATGGTCGCTGGAGGGAGTTGGAATCTGGGGAAGAAGGCGATGAGCTCTGACACCACGTTCAATCACCATGTTCCATCAGATGTGTTAGATTGGGTTCAGATCTGGCAACTTGAGGGGCCAGCACATCAATTGGAACTCGCAGCTATGTTCTTAGAACCACTTCATCACTCCACTGGCCTTGTGATACGGTGCATTATCTTGTTGAAAAATGCCACTGCTGTCGGGAAACATGATCGCCACCAAGGGGCGTACGTGGTCTGCAAGCAGTGTGTGACACTCCTTGGTATTCAAGGTGCCTTGCACGAGCTCCACTGGATCCGTGGATGCCTATTGCATGGGGGCTTAATTTATTTATTTGAAAATAATTTTTTATTTTTCGTAGCTGTCTGTCCGATTACGCAAGTCTCGTAAACGGCTGGCCCTGACTAGTCTTAGTACGCAATCTGACTGCATAGAACAACAACAAACAATGAAAGAAAAATTTCGTTAACACAGTTAATTAATTAAGTCCCCAGCAACTATAAAACCTACGAAGCCAACAAAGCACAAGTGTAGCTGTTCTGTATGTGGTAGTATGACTCAACGCACATCTGGCACGGTTCTTCTTCAACAAGACAAGAAATTTCAAGTACCATTTATATTGACGTGATAAAAAAATTAGAAATACGATAATTGCGCAAGAAAATCAGAATTACACTCTCATACAAGAACACACGCCAGATGCTTTGTTGACTGAACCTGTAATGACACATTATTTGAGACACACAACTAATAAAAAGTAAAAACAGGGAATTTGTTACCTTCATATATATTGACGAAAAGCACTCTGATCATTACAATCTCTCCATTAGAACAAAATTTGCTATCTCTCCCATCAAACAACTGCATAAAACATGGAACAACACTCTCCACTACATCTGAACAAGAACTGCCTACCTCCGCTTCTCAAGAATCACTCTCCGCTACATCTGCACAAGAACTGCCCACCGCTACTTCTCAAGAATCACTGCCAGTGGAGGCGGCGGAACAATACTCTCTGGCGCGATCTCTGGCGCTGTGGCTCAGTGTAGCCACCTTTCACTATATCAATGTTCCCCAGAGCGTAATGGGGTCGCCGCCAGCTTGTCTCCATCCCGCAGTAGAGGTGTGAAGGTGATACTCCCCTAGAAGACGACGGATTCGCGTCCTCCCATCGGCGTGATGAAGAAGATATCGGGATTTGTCAGACCATGTAACGCTCTGCCACTGTGCCAACGTCCAGTACCGATGGTCACGTGCCCATTTAAGTCGTAGTTGCATATGTCGGTGTTAACATTGGCACATGTGTACGGAGGCCACCGTTAAGGGTGATCAGTGCACTCTGTGATATATACACATTTGTACTCTGCCCAGCATTAAAGTCTGATATTAGTTCCGCCACATTTCGCCCCCTTCCTGTTTTGCTAGCCTACCCAGCCTACGACGTCCGATATCTGTAATGAGGGCTGGCCGCCTACGACGTCTGGAAATGGTTTCACCTTGGTTCACAACGAGTTGAAATACTCACCACAGCACTCCTTCAACACCCGACAAGCCGTCCAGTTTCCGAAGTGCTCGTGATGAGCCTTCGGGCCATCACAGTCCGTCCTCGGTCAAACTCAGACAGATCGCGCGTCTTCCCCAGTCTACACATATGCAGCACGCTCACTGATACTGTATGCACCGTCCGTGTGTCTGATCACCAATCATTCCTCGCTAGGTGACGCTGCTATCGCCTGGACGGGTTTATATCGATAATAAGTCGGTGATCAGTGTATAGCGGAAACAGTAATAGTGGTCATACGGAATGATCACGACTTCAGAATAAAAGTAATTACAGTGGACAACGTATTGCCAATGAACATAAAAAAGAATTTAAAAAACTTAACTTGGTAACTGTTCTCGTGAGTTGCTATGAAACTAAATGCGAGCGATGTTGAATTTCCTACATATCTGTACATTAAAAGAACTGGCGCGCAATTTTACAGCTTAAGTTGTCAGCTGAGGTGCTCAACATGATCAAAGTGATTTACACACCATTTTACTAGCACAACTAATATCGTCGGTGAGGGTCACGTGATCGCCTGATACTAGTTCCACATCATCTACAGCGATCTAAAGCGACCGATGTGCTCTTCTGAGCATATGACTAATTTCTTTTCCGATGACTTTAGTTTATCAATAGGGGCGTAAACGATAACCGTTTATAGGCTACCACAGTGGTGTAGAGGAAGTCGATACGAACAATGCGATGTGTCGATACGAACAATGCGATGTAGAACACTTGTGCTCATCGCAGCCACAGAACTATCACAGGCTCACATACAGAAGTACCAAAGGCATAGCGAATGCCATCTGCCCGAAATATTTAGTACTCTCGATCGTTGCGTGCAAACTATTGGCCTTACAGAAAAAAATGAATGTGACATATGTGTAGAAAATTTAATGTAGTGTAAGGGAATGAGGAAGTTGGCAAGTGTCGTTCACCCTCTAGAGCGGAACGCATATTTCCGTTCCCGCTAGTACTGCACTGCCGGGTCGTCGCCCGCGGGAGTCAACTATCCGCTCGGAATAAAAGTGTCTTTTACCGGTCGGGCCGTACCCATCGTTACCGTCAGCTTCCGGGTTTCCACGTCAGGCTTCCGGGTCGCGTTCCAGTCGGTAGGCTGCAAGGGCACTGACCTCATGAGTACGTGTGCGACATGATTTGAATAAAGTTGAGAAAATCAACCTGCTGTGCTCGAATGCTATCACCTGCTCGCCCTACGAACCTGACACTCGCACCGTCACCAGTCCTGACCAATAAAATACGTTATAAAATGTTGTCATTAGGAACCTCTGGAATTCCTATCCTAGGGAGAGAGGAAAACGCTCGGTCTTCCAAGACGGTGTAGCGGTTGTGACGCGCGCGCGCGCGCGCGCGCGCGTTTGTGTGTGTATGTGTGTGTGTGTGTATGTGTGTGTGTCGGCTCGATGGGGATGGTGGTTCAAGTCTGGTGGACACAGGTCGGCGTCCGTCGATCGCGACAACTTCGATCTGTAACTGTTGAAACAAACTCCTCGCTTGATTTGGTTTGTTTCAGATACTATCTCCTAACAGATATCCGCGTATCGATGGAGCAGCACGCCGGAATGTATAAGCGGTCCTCGCTTATAATTGAAGCAATGGTCTTCGAAGGATGTCTGTCTTCTTGACAGCCACACACAGCGACTGCACTACTCGGTACCGCAACAACTCCCTTTATCTGCAACAATAAACCAAATATCCTTTGCGTTTTCGCGACGGGCTTATAAGATTACTCGAAACTTGATAACAGTAGTTTGAAAGTTTACCGTCTTACCTCCTTGCCTAGGGACGCCAGATGAAAGTTGATGCGGTCAAGCCCTGAATCAAAATTGCGCAACGGTTAACTGGGGGGGGGGGGGGGGGGGGAGCTTGAGAGCGCTACCTAGAGAGCGTGTCCTTTCTGTACGATACTAGGCAAGGGGCTGGAGGGCTCACATGCTGATCTGTGGGTCCCTGCATTCTATGGCTTTTATTTTAAATAAATTCCTTTAACTTGACTTCTTTGTGATTTTTAAGGTATGTTAAAGATTGATGACAGTTGATTTCGTATTTATCTTAAGCATTATCACACGACTTTACACCGATAGCAGCAATTTTTCAGTTTACAGATATTACAAATTTTCAACTTATAGCTCGGGTATATTATATACTAATCTGCACGCACATTTCTACAGGTAAGACGGAATTGCGTTGGCCAAATGTATATCAGCAAAGTCTCCCAACATTTTACATAGGACATCCACTATATGAGGAGGATAACGGGCAAACTGGGGACCAGATACATTAACACAGTGGGTCAAATTTCCTAAATTAATGAGCTCATTCATTTCATTACACAATCCGAAGCTGGAAATAAAAGAATTAGTACAAATATTCAAATATCTCTCTTCCATGCGTGAACATTGAGACAGACGCACTGAGGGCACGTCTGCTCACTTACCCGTCTTCTGTAACACCCTTGAGGATATGGCCTCAACCGTCATTGTTTCTACAACCAAGAACACACCACTAATAGTTTTCTCTGTGTACACACACTCAACTTGACTTTGCTTTTTCACTTCGATGCTTTTCCCAGGCACAGCACCTCGCACCATCGTACGCTGTAGTGGCAACATCGGCCATTTCACATCTCCACCACAACAATTAAATACGTCTTCCCTTATAACAGACGCTTGACTCCCTGAGTCTAAGATATAAGGAATTATTACGTTATTTACATCCACGCTGACGATTGGTAATTTAAATCCCGAAAACTCCTCCGGTTCTTCCAAAAGAACTTCCCTCATCTCACCATAATCTATATACAAATCTAACTTATTATCCCCTTTAACATCAGACTCAGGAGCCGCGCTTGCCTGTCAGATTGTTTCGCTCGCCCCATCCCTCTTTCCAGCCAGTGACAACCTCGTATTAAAAATGAAACTGCCAACCAAAATCAAAGATCACGGAACTAGCCCTGTTGTGCTTTATACACTAAACCCACCCCTCCCCTCTCCAGCCAGTCACAGCGAAGTATTAAAATTATGCATAAAATGGTGTCAAGTTGCATTATTTCCGTGAAAATCAAAGATATTAACGTAATTCTAGTGTAACATTACAATGATGAGTATATATAATGCCAAGGTTAAAGATATTAATTATATCCGTAATATTTACGTAAAATTATGTACATACACAAACACACACATCACTGTTATAACAATAAAATTATGCGTAAAAACGGCGCCAAACTTCATTACTTGAAACTGAAAGATAATTATGTAACTCTATATACTAAATCAGCAAAAATACTGTACATCATCTCCCTAATATCCTGGCGGGGATCTGCTGGCCTTATTTCGACATCAGGAGAGTCCGAGTAGCCAGTATGGCTCGCTCCATTACCATAATAGTTCCGCCTCCGTTGATTTCGTCCCCGGTTATTTGAAGGGCCGAAACCTCTCCCACGTCCGTTACCATTTTGCGGGTATGACACATAATGTACGTTCCTGTACCTATGCCGATAGCCGTTATGCTCATGGCGTTCGTGCTAATTTCTCCGCACTTCTTGCGCTTGATTCGACACACTTTCTTCCCTTAATTCTGGCAACAATTGCTGGAAGGCAGCCACCTCATGCATGCTCCTTCCCGCGATTGTTATCTCCCTACGTAGTCTATACGGTAGTTCCGTCTGGCATATTCTGATCAACTCCGCGTCTCCATACGGCACATCCAGGTATTGGTTATCTTTGACCATTTCCTGGAAGTACCGTACAGGATTCTTCTCAGTATGGTACTGGCAATGTTCTTTCATTAAAATGTTCAATTTTATCCTATCCTGTATGCTCTTCGACCAGAACTCATTCAGAAAAGCTTTACAAAAATCTTGATACGTCACACAGTCTCTTATCGCTAATTGCATCTTGGCACTTGCTTCGTCACGAAGGTGAGTGCATACAAAGCGTATCTTCATTTTATCACCCCATGAAGTCGGCATCGTATCTTGAAATTGCCCCAACCACACACGCGTACCAACCACATAAGTTGATAATATCGGGCATAGTATTGCACTCTTCCGATTTTTACGTCAAATTCAAATCCTTTTGCAATCATCGTGGGTACTGCACATGGAAAACTAGTTCTGTGGTGTTTCCTCCATAACTCTGGAACTATAATGTACTCCGTAAGTAAAATTTGATAATGAAGTGAGCCAGATCTTGAATGCAGTAAGTAGGTATAAAAAGATATATACTGGTTAGGCTAGCGTGAAAAGCAGCGACTTACCTAAGAAGAAATACTTCAACAGTTCTAATACATTGTGCGTGTGTGTGTGTGTGTGTGTATGTGTGTGGTGTGTGTGTGTGTGTGTGTGTGTGTATGTATGTATGTGTGCTTGTGGGAGAGAGAGAGGGAGAGAGAGAGAGAGAGAGAGAGAGAGAGAAAGAAAGAGAGAGATGATGGTGATGAGGCAGATATGGAAATACACTCCTGGAAATGGAAAAAAGAACACATTGACACCGGTGTGTCAGACCCACCATACTTGCTCCGGACACTGCGAGAGGGCTGTACAAGCAATGATCACACGCACGGCACAGCGGACACACCAGGAACCGCGGTGTTGGCCGTCGAATGGCGCTAGCTGCGCAGCATTTGTGCACCGCCGCCGTCAGTGTCAGCCAGTTTGCCGTGGCATACGGAGCTCCATCGCAGTCTTTAACACTGGTAGCATGCCGCGACAGCGTGGACGTGAACCGTATGTGCAGTTGACGGACTTTGAGCGAGGGCGTATAGTGGGCATGCGGGAGGCCGGGTGGACGTACCGCCGAATTGCTCAACACGTGGGGCGTGAGGTCTCCACAGTACATCGATGTTGTCGCCAGTGGTCGGCGGAAGGTGCACGTGCCCGTCGACCTGGGATCGGACCGCAGCGACGCACGGATGCACGTCAAGACCGTAGGATCCTACGCAGTGCCGTAAGGGACCGCACTGCCACTTCCCAGCAAATTAGGGGCACTGTTGCTCCTGAGGTATCGGCGAGGACCATTCGCAACCGTCTCCATGAAGCTGGGCTACGGTCCCGCACACCGTTAGGCCGTCTTCCGCTCACGCCCCAACATCGTGCAGCCCGCCTCCAGTGGTGTCGCGACAGGCGTGAATGGAGGGACGAATGGAGACGTGTCGTCTTCAGCGATGAGAGTCGCTTCTGCCTTGGTGCCAATGATGGTCGTATGCGTGTTTGGCGCCGTGCAGGTGAGCGCCACAATCAGGACTGTATACGACCGAGGCACACAGGGCCAACACCCGGCACCATGGTGTGGGGAGCGATCTCCTACACTGGCCGTACACCACTGGTGATCGTCGAGGGGACACTGAATAGTGCACGGTACATCCAAACCGTCATCGAACCCATCGTTCTACCATTCCTAGACCGGCAAGGGAACTTGCTGTTCCAACAGGACAATGCACGTCCGCATGTATCCCGTGCCACCCAACGTGCTCTAGAAGGTGTACGTCAACTACCCTGGCCAGCAAGATCTCCGGATCTGTCCCCCATTGAGCATGTTTGGGACTGGATGAAGCGTCGTCTCACGCGGTCTGCACGTCCAGCACGAACGCTGGTCCAACTGAGGCGCCAGGTGGAAATGGCATGGCAAGCCGTTCCACAGGACTACATCCAGCATCTCTACGATCGTCTCCATGGGAGAATAGCAGCCTGCATTGCTGCGAAAGGTGGATATACACTGTACTAGTGCCGACATTGTGCATGCTCTGTTGCCTGTGTCTAAGTGCCTGTGGTTCTGTCAGTGTGATCATGTGATGTATCTGACCCCAGGAATGTGTCAATAAAGTTTCCCCTTCCTGGGACAATGAATTCACTGTGTTCTTATTTCAATTTCCAGGAGTGTATTATGTGCACGAAATTTAATGACGACGATGATGTACAGTATTTTTGCTGATTTAATATATAGAGTTACATAATTATCTTTCAGTTTCAAGTAATGAAGTTTGGCGCCGTTTTTACGCATAATTTTATTGTTATACCAGTGATGTGTGTGTTTGTGTATGTACATAATTTTACGTAAATATTACGGATTTAATGAATATCTTTAACCTTGGCATTATTTATACTCATCATTGTAATGTTACACTAGAATTACGTTAATATCTTTGATTTTCACGGAAATAATGCAACTTGACACCAATTTATGCATAATTTTAATATTTCGCTGTGACTGGCTGGAGAGGGGAGGGGTGGGTTTAGTGTATAAAGCACAACAGGGCTAGTTCCGTGATCTTTGATTTTGATTGGCAGTTTCATTTTTAATACGAGGTTGTCACTGGCTGGAAAGAGGGGGGGGAGGGGGGAGGAGGAGGAGCAGGGGAGGGGAGGAGTTACAGGCACAATTTTTTATTTTTTTGATATTCTCACCAGCAAATTGTGCTGGTTCTGTCATCCTGGATTTTGATTAACTGATGGCAGGTGAGGGGAAGAGGAAGTGAAGGATGGGGTGGTTGTGGCTTGACGCGTAATTGGTAAGCCATTGCGGAGCTTGTCACTATCACGGACTTTGACATCAGAGGGGCGTGACCTCCACCTGACAAAGTCTGATAAACAGCTGGCGTGCCATCCTACTTATTTGCGTGACTGATCAGCTGAATATACCATCACTAAGTTAAAATCGAAACGTTTATTGCAGCCTACTATCATTTATCCGAAAAGATACAACCTTTCATCATATTTACTTAATTAATTGATTATCCAGGTTTTATTTTCATTTTACTCGCAAACTTGCTGAACTTACTTAATTTAGACTGGAGGAACATGTAGGCAACAAATATTCTGCAGCGCGTTTAGCTGTGGGCGTAAAGCAGACGATGTGCGACCCGACCCTACGACGACAACGAGTAATAATTAAAAAACAGAGTCGTATATGTGCCCGATGACGAGTCATAATTGTGAGAGTAAGACCGTTCCGTTTCAGTTTATGACTGGATTGCGAGCATTCAAAATGGTTCAAATTGCTCTGAGCACTATGGGACTTAACTTCTGAGGTCATCAGTCCCTTAAAACTTAGAACTACTTGAACCAAACTAACCTAAGGACATCACACACACCCATAACTGAGGCAGGATTCGAACCTGCGACCGTAGCGGTCGCGCGGTTCCAGACTGTAGCGCCTAGAACGGCTCGGCCACCCCGGCCTGCATTTGAGAGCTTTCTTTCATATAGAACTGAACATATCGTTATTAACGGAACAAAAATCGAAGTTATTTCGGGTGAAACCCAGGAGATAATTATGGGAGTGCTACTATTTACAATATATTATAATGATCTAGCGCAGTTAGACCGTTACTAATGAGTGGAATTAGACGTTCGCTAGTACCTCCGGTTATTCCACCTCCCCTCTCCTGCCGTCTGCTGTTGCCTCCCCCACATTATCATTAACTTTAGCACCTAACTGAACTGTAGAATGAAAGTCTTTTCTTGGAACACTTCTATTTTTAAAATTGTGAAGTAAGAATGCTATTTGCCCGCATCTCGTGGTCGTGCGGTAGCGTTCTCGCTTCCCACGCCCGGGTTCCCGGGTTCGATTCCCGGCGGGGTCAGGGATTTTCTCTGCCTCGTGATGGCTGGGTGTTGTGTGCTGTCCTTAGGTTAGTTAGGTTTAAGTAGTTCTAAGTTCTAGGGGACTGATGACCATAGATGTTAAGTCCTATAGTGCTCAGAGCCATTTGAACCATTTGTGTGTGTGTGTGTGTGTGTGTGTGTGTGTGTGTGTGTGTGTGTGTGCCTTTCTCTGTGCGTGTTTGTGTGCATGTGTGTTGAAACGATTGACGAAGAGTGTAGGGCTGACACTTTTTATAAAACATACTTCCACTGCATTACTCCCCTACACTGCGGCACTTGCTTGACCTGCATACTGTAACCACACTTAAAATCAACCAAGTTAAAATGTGTGCGCTATACTTGCTATTCGTAGATCACTTGATTGCTGTACGCCTTACTCCTGAACTGGCAGAAATTGGGAGACGTCAGCTGTTAATGCTATGTGTCTGACCACAGCCACTAACAGTATTAGTAATAATGGTAATAATAATAATAATATGTATAGCACTATAGTAGACCTTATGTAATTACTGCTGTATCGTGCTGTGAATTAATTCATTTATCCGTTTCGAAGTAAGTAATTAAGCAATTTCTGGACTATGGCAGGTACTATCTACAACTTTGAGAAGGTGTTTTCTTGAAATATTTAGCATTTTTATGTATATGTCTCAGTTTTAACATCTGCTATGTATGGGACAAAGCGCAACATGTGTGTAGTGGGTGGACCATGTGAAGAACCTGTAACCTCCATCGTATAAGGCTATTAATTGAGAAAAAAATAATTGTTGATAACTTATATAGGTTATTATTAGAACCGCACAAAATTGTGATAATAATAATACCCTTTTGAAAATAATATAGTTTCATGACTGAAACAGAATTGAATCGTTTAGATTTTATCCCTCAGATAATTTCATTTTACCTCTCATGGGGTAATTACTCCCTGGTTGGGAACTACTGGTGATGTGGACAACGTTGACGGTTCATTGAGAATATTCGCGGAAGATGCTGTTGTCTACAGTAAGGTTGAAGTGTCGAAGGCTGTAGAGAAAAGCAGAAAGATCTGCAGAGGATAGACGATTGGTGATGGTACTGGCAGTTGATCCTGAAAGTAAACATGTGTAAGGTGCTGCTCATAAGTAGCCGAAGAAATCAAACACTGTTCGATTACACTATAGGCGGAAAATCACTGGGAAGAATAACTACGGTAAAATAACAAGAAGAGGCCATCCGGAGCAACCTAAAGTAAAATAACCGCATAAATCAAATAGTAGGATAAACAGATGCGAGACTGACATTCAGTTGAGGAATCTTGAGGAACTCTACTTCGTCCACGAGAAAACTCGTTCGATTGATTCTTGAGTACTGCTCATTAGTCTGGGACCGTTAGCAAGTAGGACTAATAGAAGGGAGAGGGAGTATCCAACGAAGAGCGGCGCGTTTCCGCAATGGACAGTTTCCTCGGCGCTAGAGCGTTACGGAGATGCTGAACAAACTCCAGAGGTAGACGTTGCAAGAGAGGCATTGTGCATCCCGGAGATGTTTAGTATTAAATTTCAAGACAGTACTTTCTGGGAAGGGTCGGGCAGTATATTACTTCCTCCCATATTCGTTTCGCGAAATGATCACGAAGAGCTAATCAGAAAAATTAAAGCTGCTACGGAGCTGTACCGACAGCCGTTCCATTCACGCACCACTCTTGAACGGGACAGGGAAGAGACGCTGGTGCCACAAATAACTACACAGGAGGGTAAATTGCAGAATATACAGTATTGGAAATAGATATAAAGGCAGAGCTCCTACTCAGGAAATAGCACAATGTCTGAAGCAGACATCTATTGAATTTTCTACAAAAACTGTATATATATCCAAGACATGACCGATCATGCTGGAATTACATATAATTGCGTATGACATGAACAATCTTTCATAACACAAGTAACAAAATTAGGCATTTGTATTTTGTGGGCGGAAATTGGTATAAATGCACTCACTGTCCAGTTGGAAACACTACTGCATTATTCGTACCTTGTCCAACTTCCGATCCTCCTAGCTACCTCAAAAATTCTCTTCGGGGTTGATTTTGGAAGTGTTTGTAATATTTGCAATGTAATTATCATCCGCGCTTCTTGTATCGCTGTTTTCAGCACACATAGGCGTCAAATTGCCTTCCATTGCGAAAAACACGCCTTGCAGGTATTCCCAAAAGATGTTCAAGAGGGTGAAATATAGACACCGTGCAGGCCAGGGCAAGACATCGATATTTTTATCTTCTAACGACTTTTTGATTGTTGCAGAAACATACATACACTCCTGGAAATTGAAATAAGAACACCGTGAATTCATTGTCCCAGGAAGGGGAAACTTTATTGACACATTCCTGGGGTCAGATACATCACATGATCACACTGACAGAACCACAGGCACATAGACACAGGCAACAGAGCATGCACAATGTCGGCACTAGTACAGTGTATATCCACCTTTCGCAGCAATGCAGGCTGCTATTCTCCCATGGAGACGATCGTAGAGATGCTGGATGTAGTCCTGTGGAACGGCTTGCCATGCCATTTCCACCTGGCGCCTCAGTTGGACCAGCGTTCGTGCTGGACGTGCAGACCGCGTGAGACGACGCTTCATCCAGTCCCAAACATGCTCAATGGGGGACAGATCCGGAGATCTTGCTGGCCAGGGTAGTTGACTTACACCTTCTAGAGCACGTTGGGTGGCACGGGATACATGCGGACGTGCATTGTCCTGTTGGAACAGCAAGTTCCCTTGCCGGTCTAGGAATGGTAGAACGATGGGTTCGATGACGGTTTGGATGTACCGTGCACTATTCAGTGTCCCCTCGACGATCACCAGTGGTGTACGGCCAGTGTAGGAGATCGCTCCCCACACCATGATGCCGGGTGTTGGCCCTGTGTGCCTCGGTCGTATGCACTCCTGATTGTGGCGCTCACCTGCACGGCGCCAAACACGCATACGACCATCATTGGCACCAAGGCAGAAGCGACTCTCATCGCTGAAGACGACACGTCTCCATTCGTCCCTCCATTCACGCCTGTCGCGACACCACTGGAGGCGGGCTGCACGATGTTGGGGCGTGAGCGGAAGACGGCCTAACGGTGTGCGGGACCGTAGCCCAGCTTCATGGAGACGGTTGCGAATGGTCCTCGCCGATACCCCAGGAGCAACAGTGTCCCTAATTTGCTGGGAAGTGGCGGTGCGGTCCCCTACGGCACTGCGTAGGATCCTACGGTCTTGGCGTGCATCCGTGCGTCGCTGCGGTCCGGTCCCAGGTCGACGGGCACGTGCACCTTCCGCCGACCACTGGCGACAACATCGATGTACTGTGAAGACCTCACGCCCCACGTGTTGAGCAATTCGGCGGTACGTCCACCCGGCCTCCCGCATGCCCACCGTACGCCCTCGCTCAAAGTCCGTCAACTGCACATACGGTCCACGTCCACGCTGTCGCGGCATGCTACCAGTGTTAAAGACTGCGATGGAGCTCCGTATGCCACGGCAAACGCTGACACTGACGGCGGCGGTGCACAAATGCTGCGCAGCTAGCGCCATTCGACGGCCAACACCGCGGTTCCTGGTGTGTCCGCTGTGCCGTGCGTGTGATCATTGCTTGTACAGCCCTCTCGCAGTGTCCGGAGCAAGTATGGTGGGTCTGACACACCGGTGTCAATGTGTTCTTTTTTCCATTTCCAGGAGTGTAGATCCACTACCGCGTTCAACCATTAGACTTACGTCAGCTAGGTCCTCATACCCTCTAATCAATTCTGTCTCTAGCATTTCAGTGTACATGTTTAGAGTTCATTCTAGTATTGAGCAAAGCAATGCCTGATTTTGCGCAGAAGGTTGCTAAATCATAACACTTCCAACACCAAAATTTTTGCTTATTCGTACGTGCTGCTCTATTCTCAGATCGTGGCAGTGATGTTAAAACCCATCCGGTGCATCTCAATTAAATTTCTTTTCATTAGTGAAAATCACTTTAACACATTCTCAAGACCATGACACCTGTTTCTCAACAAACTCGAATCTATCTTGTTTATCTTTGGGTATTTGAGCATTTTACTGCATTCCTTTCTTGAATGTAAGACCTTTGTCATGTAACAAAATAATGTATTTTATAGACGTATGTCAGTTATTGGTAACTTGAAGAATAACGGTTTGTGGCCCTTTCTTTGTGCAAAAGTAAGGCTTTATATGCCTACTTTGCACATATTTTCCGTTCTTTCCATGTCGTTCTCCCAGTCTAACGAAATTATGGAACACTGTACTTGAACGATTCAACGTCTAGGTGCTTTGACGATTAGAGAGTCCCTTTCGTCGTGGGCACCAATTTTTGCTTTTTCATCATGCGATAATTGTTTTCTGTGTGGCATTGTCATAATCGTGGTTTATGTACACAATACTCACTCTCACTAAAGGTGTCTGTTTTCTATCTGCAATAAACGCTTTACGCACGCACTAATACCGCACACAGCTGGCTGCCTTAATATCGAGTTCCACCCTCTATCATCTGAATCGTTGATGTCTTGCTATACAGGTGTCTTGTTATATACGTACCGCTGACATCAAAGACGATACCAGTTGACTGCATTTGTCGATACATTACATATACACTTAGCACAGCTATAACAGCCGACAATGTTAATTTTCCTATACATATACATGCCTTTATACTGGTTTCCTCTAGTGTAGTTGTACACATATGAGATCAATAAATAATGTTGAACTGAAGAATAGAATGCGAGGTTCCGGCATCGATTTCCGGTTTGGTATAAGATTTTATTTCACCAGGGTCTGGTTACTTGTGTTGTGCTAATCATCACAATTTAGCTCCATCAAAAAGAAGCACAAGCCGCTGAGTTGACGTCAGACAGAGAGACTTAAACCAGACGGCCGAACCACCACAGACTGTGTTTCCAGGCCAATAATTCGATAAGACCATATCCTTCCGTACTGATTGAATAAGGAAACATGAAGAATGCGAGGCAGATGTGTTTCTGCCAGAAAATGATTTCATAGTTAGTAAATGGTTGAAGTATTTTCATACGTTATTTCAACTGCATGACTACGCATAGGAGGACCGTTGCGATCAATTTTACCGCAGTCTGACACACAGTTTTGTTATACACTGCGACACTAGTGCTTCAAGCAGACAGAAAGCTACGCTTGTCAGTACTATATCGGATGACTAAGAGTAGTATTTTTTACATCGATTTGTAACTGCTTGTGCAACACGGAGCGTATATAGTGCCATAAAAATTGACACTAACAAACGACGCAACATGTATCTTTCTTTAGTTTTCTAAGGACACTGAAAGATAATGAAACCTTTCATTACAGGACAGTTTATTTACGATTCTCTTGTAAACTACTTTTCTTTAAAGAATAAAAAATGGCTAATAAACAGCAGACGACCTGTCGTTTTGCAGAAAGACATCGTATATCTACTAAAGAAGGTGAGGTATTCTTCACAAGACATCCAGTCAGATCAGTGAATGTGGACCTTAGAAAACCTCTGTGGAATGCAATACATACATTATTTAAGGTACCAAGTAAGCCACCGTAACTGTAGCTGAAGGAGTGTGACAAGAAAACGTCAAAAGCAATAACACTATTTCCCTACACAGGAGAAACCAATTCCACAATCGCTGCTACATCTGAGGCACAAACGGGCAAGAACCTTCTACCCACCAACTTTTGAAGCAAAAGTAATTACACTTTCAAAAACATTCGTGTATTAGATAGTTGAGTGAAATGTAAGAATGTCTGGGTCATTAAGACTCCCTATTTGTTTCAAGGTATGAAATGTGTGTTTATATTATGTCTCTAAATCAGCGAGATTCGGTTGTATTTACATTTATTTCATTATCATTCAGGTCTCTTGATATTTTAATAACGTTTAAAACGCAAAAATATAATAATCATTTCATTAATAGAGTAGAAAAATAATTAAAAACAATTATTATCGTTACAACTGGTTTTCTCGCCGCTAGGGGCGCTAGCGTAGTTCCTGCTGTCAGAGGGTAACCATTTTCACACCACTGATTTTATCACGCAAACCAAAGATATTATTAATCATTGCAGAGAGTTCTTGGAGGTGATTCAATTGTTTGCTTAAATTCCACAATACTGTATCATTATGTTGGTGCCAAATTGCAAATACGTTTCAGCTATATGTAATGTTAATTAACAGCTATACAGTAAGGAAATTAACTTCCAGACACAGAATTATGAAGAAATGATCGGCAACGAATGGAACGAAAGAAACATTCGTTTTAAGCGCGGTAAGTGAAGTAATGCGAACGTCACACTACCACAGTAATTAATTTTACATCTAAAAGTCGTCGCTTTCGGGAAGGAAAGTGAAACATACCTTCGCCATTTGAATTTTCTTTGCATGGCTTGAACATATTGCACAACTGTTTATAATGTATTAAGACTACCGCTGTTTTGAGTCTCTCAAATGTGTTCGTTACAAGTTCTGCCGTTTTCTTGAATGCGTACTTTTAAATATTATACCGTTACTATTTGACAATATTTTAATTTTTCTGTACTTAATCATTACTTACAACTAAGTCATTCTTATAGTGCACTTACACAATCGTAGAGCAAAATCGAAACCCCCACAAATATAAAGTGTTGCTACCGCCGCTTGCTTCGCTAACAGTTCGCCACCTCGCTGCAGTAACACAGAACAGTGCGTGCGTAGTTCATGTCTCACATCCTGTGTGCTAGAAACACATCGTCTGCTTTCAAGCGTCAATGGCTAGCGAAAACTAACCATTCATTTGAGATCCAAAACTGTCGATCATTACTTTGCTAACACCCGCGAACTCGCAGAAATGTAGGGAGCGTTAAAAAACTGTAACCCTTGTGTTGCTTCCTTTCCAGTTGAGTAAAGTGGAAGGTGGCGGACAAGAAACTGTACTGAGACACGAAAATTTACCTGGTATGACAGTGAGTAGAAATCTGTCTTCCATCCAGAAAATGTATCGATAGGCTATAGGTATCATCTGAGGTGGTAATTTACAAGAATGTTTTGTTTTCGAAACCGCGGGCTCCAGACGATAGATATCTAACGTGTGATTGTTAATCGATCACGCGACTGTGGCGGCGGGCGTTGTGAGTATGTTTATAGTTTTCACTACAGCAACTGCAAAAGAAGAGCGTTACTAAAATACGTGTAATTACAAAGGAAACGACTCACCTCACTAGCCGTCGACGTTGTCGTTGTGAGAAAGTCCATTTGATGTTTATGCTACGAGAAGCAGTCCCTTTTTGCCGTAACCTGGGTAGACTCTGCCAATGTCACACAAAAATATGTGTAGAGTGTCACATGCGTCAAGTTTTCCGCAAATTATGAATGTACAGACACTGAAACAAGTAGCGCTCGTCTCTTTCTTCTGGACGTCCTTCTCTTTTAATGGAAGATTTGACTGGTCCTCACAGCCGCTCGATGTTCTACGTGTGCACTCTGGCTTCATCGGAAGACACGAACTCTACAGAGTGGTTGACGAACCCGTGGTTGAATCCATCTGCTTTCAATGATTTGTAGGATTGCAAGCCGTCTGTAATCACTTTTTTACCGGGCAGTACAAAGTGCTTTATCAAACCTACTAAAGTTACCTTGTCTCTGGACAACACTCTTACCACAAAGCGCTCCCGGGCCTCTCGTTCTATACCACCGAATACCCAAATATGTTTGCTTTTATTCTTTAAAGGTCGTGCTCTCTGGTTTTTCTTCCTTGCTATGTGCAATTCGTCCACTTCAAAGCTTTATTTGGTCCACCGATCGGTACACTGTCGTTCGTCTCTATTACATAAAACACTTCTCTGCAAAACACGAAATAGTCGCACACGGTATTAGTAGATAAGTGAGTTTCCGATGCTGTTGCTTGTAGGATGTAGTCCCTAATCCAGCAAGATACAAGAATTATACTCGTCTGGATCGATAATTTAGAATAGTCGAACCATGGGGTCAATTCTAGTGTCTGATTCCACCGTCGACTTGACCAGTGACGTAAGGTGTGATGTTTTCTTGTTTGTGCCGCAGATTGGTGTCAATGAACGTTCAAAGATTTCTCTGGACTTCCTCGTTACGCGCGTATATTAAAAATTCGATGTACAGTGTTTTGTTTTCATATTCTAATTTGTTTTCGGCACCTTTTGTTAATGGAAGAAGTCATGATTTATAAGATCTTGATTTCTCACGCAATTTCTTTTTATTACGGATGAGTCAGTTGTGTTTACAGCGAAAATTCTCCTCCAGAAAATGACTGACAGTAAATCAACTATAAGATTTTTGCAATCATTGGGCGTTATTGCAGAATTTTGCAGGTGCAGTGTTTGTGGAAATTATATGGTAATGACAAAGGTTCCATTATCACGAACTTCCGACGAATATATGTGGAGGTACAGAAAAAATAATATATGGAGATCCATACACAGGGGGACGTGGTTCGAAAGATCGAGGCTGAATTTAGATACAACAGTCATATTAACCTATTATTTTTCCTATCAATATTCCTGCAAATCTATCATGCACGAACATGGGTTTCGTGTGGCACTGTAATTTACTGATTTTCATTTTGTTGTAGAGACGCCTGCGGGGAATTTATAAAGTAGAGGAGATCATTGGGGGGGGGGGGGGATCAGGGGTTACAGTTGAAGTAGATGAGTCACATTTTGGAAAGAGAAAGTAAGAAAGGGGGCATGAGTTTGTTGGGCATGGGTTTTAGGAGTAGTAGTTTCTGGAGGGGATTGTGCTGATGTTGTATTTATGGCCGTAACAAATGGTACAAAGGAAGTGTTGACATCTTTAATAGAAGAATATGTGGAAGAAGGTTCTGTAGTCATGTCGGTTGGGTTTTCTTCGCACAAGGGGTTGGGTGAAAGGGGTTATCATCATTTGGTTGTGAATCACAATATTCAGTTTAAAGATTACAAGACAGAGGCATGTACCAGTACTATCGAGGGGTGTAGGGGGGAGGGGGGCTGTAAAATGTGTTGTCGGGCGGGGAAAGAGAAGGATTTCTGTGTTGCAAGGCCATTTCGATGAATACTGTTGGAGGAAGAGTATTCCTAAAGGTTATTGTGTATTTCTTGCATTTATAAAAATAGTGAGCAAAATGTACAATACTCGTTTTGTTAGTTAGATATTGGTGGGTCTGATACTTTTTCTTGTATTACGTTGCGTTTTTTTATGTTACTGTACTGTGCTATTACTACTTTTTTGGTTTCTCTGGGGGAAGGTTTTTCTGTAGTTTTAATGTTTTTTGGTCACAGTGGTGGGCCGGGGAGGTTTGTTGTGTCTTTGCCGGGGGTTTATGTAATTGACTCGTGGTCTCATTTTTTTATTATTTTAAAATTTTGCGTCTGGTTGAGGGCGGGTGGTAGGGAAGAACTGATTTGGGTAGTACCTCTTTCGTGCCTGGCAGTTTATGTTTCTTATTAATTTTTTCATTAGTTATTCTGGATTTTGCGCATTTCGTTACAGTTTGACCTTCTAACATTATGATTTCTTGTTGTGTCCTTATTTTTCTCTTCTTGTCAACCTTGATCTTTCACTCCTTTGGAAGTTCATGTGTGGTAAATTCCTTTTTATGTATCCACTGTTATGTCTCCCTTTTCATTCCAGGTGTATCAATTTTACTGAGTGTTATTTTGGAGCTACTGCAGCTGGTGACACTTTCGTGTAGTATAGTTATCGGTACCAAGGTTTGGTCATTATTGCGTTTTTTTTTTTTGAGTTTGCAGTGATGTGTGCAAAGATTTTCATTTTTTGAAAGTCTAGTCGCATTCTGTAGTTCACTGTCATTTTTTAAGCACGTTTCTTATATGTTGTAGGATTTTTGAACTTCTAGTTGCTCTTTGTACTACCGCAAAACAGTAATACTGGAATAGATAACTGGAAATGACCTCCTATCTAGGTTACTTCTAGTTACCGATTCCAAATATTCGATGGTTCATTACTTAGATCGTTTTTGCAGTCCGTGTGGAAAATATAATACAATATCTGCACTTGTAATTCCTCTCTGAAGTTTAGCGATAAAGTTAGTAATTTTGGAATCGGTAACTAGAATTGACCTAGGCCTATGTATGAGGTCAATTCTAGTTGCCGATTCCATCTACTCGAAAATTCGTTACATGGATCTTTATTTTTCCATTAGTTGTCTCTAATGTAATAACATTTTTCCGCTCGTAATTTCTCTCTGAATTACCGCGAAACAGCTCCAAGCATTGAAATCGGTAATAGAATTGACCTCTTATATTTGTTAATTTTTAATGGATTTCCTTTACCTGAGTTCCTGCTTTGTTTAGGATTCATGGTGCTCATTTCACCATATTTTATGTTAGTAACTCTTATTTCTAATAATTCGCTTTATTTTTCCGTTGCTCTGTTCTAATTTAATTTCTCCCCGCCCAAAACCCCAACTATCCTGCGCTTCTTCCGTTTGAATCAATAATCAATAATAGAATTAACGTGATTTTGCTATAGGACGACTTCATCATGCGTTATACTGTAATAAAGTTGGTTCTCTGTTCCCCTCCACTCGCGTAAGTTACGATAATAATTCTAATTAGAGAAAAATTTTTTACTGTCCTGTTCTTATTTATTTGGGTTATCTTCAACTCGTTTACATGTAGTTCGTGCGTAAATAATAATCGCGTTAAATATATTATTTTATCGCATGCTATATTCGTTTGTTTACGATTATAATCCGTTCCCTTCATAGATTGCCGATATGGAGCATCTTTGGCTTACGTATGACGTCATTGGTCAAAGCCGACGGGTGGAATCGGACACTAGAAATTATCCAAACCATGTTCTCTTCCTGACAGTCGTTCGTTTGCCACAGTTTCCGCAGTGAAATTGTAAAGGTGTTTCACTATCAGAACTCTTCTTACGAACTTTTATAGACTTCGCCCCACAGCAGTCTACACAGTCCCTCCTTTCGTCGTCTGGTATTAGTCCATATTCCGACAAAAATTCGAATAACTTCTACATTGCATAAGCATGGAATTATTTTCTTTCACGTGAGGCAATCGTCCGAAGAAACGTCTACTATACCATCCATCCCACTCACTACCGATATAAATCGTCTGGGTTTCCCTAGCACCTCACAAATAATTTATCATAACGCCCGCCACCACAGTCGCGTGATACATTTAGAATCGCACGTTCGATCGTTTGGAGTCCGCGGCTTCGACAGGCAAACATTCTTGGAAATTATCTGTGAGGTGACGAGACGAGTCTGACACGTATCAGATCCGTAGACAGGGCTAACAACACCTGGTGTGGTATTAATTAAACAAGAGGATGACGTACAAAATATCGCTCTTACGGTACACTACACACATTATGTGGTGAATACACTTTATACCTTTTGAGAGGTGTGAGAGACAAAGACGAGTAAATTGCTCCCAAAATCTAAGGTGAGCAAAGTATCGACTAAATTCATGTGTTGGCCAGGACGGCAGTAAAATAGCAAGTAAAAAGTGGTTCTGATAGCGCCTCTCCCGGACAATTTATGAACTGTTTTCGAATCGTCGCAAATGTGGCGAATCTTGCGGAAAATGTATGAACTAAATGGTATTTGAGACATAGAGTAAAAAATACAATAACTTTGAACTAAACTGAGACGTTTTTACGTACTGTAAGGCCTACCATTCTTTTGCGACTACAGAGGTGGTAGTTAGGTTGGAACCTAACAACTTCGATTCCTGCGAATGAACGGTCAGCTATGACTTTACAGATATCATTGTCCCACAATTTTATTGCTGCCTGTGTAATATATCGCGATTTGCGAGTTGGTGGTCGGGCTGCCACCTAAGAGCATAGCTTGAATTTATTTGCACATGCCGCTCTGCATCATGACGGAATTTTTATATTTCATTGTGCCGTCGTTTGTCTTCCTACACGAAACATCACGATGACGTTTATCGAATGCAAGACTGTCACTGCTGCTGTCATTTTATGGAATCAGCCAATACCTCTCGTTACCAACTACTAATCTGGTAAAATTGCATATCAGAGCCAGTGGCATAAATACGTGTTTCATATGGCAAATGCCAGACCTCGACGTGAAATATAATGGGAACGAAAGGGGATGTATCAGCATATGGTTCTGCGAAGTCCGTGAGAGACCAGACGACAGACGGCGTGTTTCGGAGTAAAAGACGAAGGAATATTGTTACATTCTCACTTCAGTTAACAAAAGCCTCAGAAATCTGAACGCATTCGTAAGAAACATGCAAATATTTTGACAACCAAGCCTATTAATTTATACTGTGCTATTAAGTACCAACCTAAGAACTTGATTCTGAGAAGAAATTATTTTAATTTTATTGTTGCTGTTTTACAGGCAGCAACATCTGCTATTTATTAGGGCCCAACCTAGTCACAGCCTCGTAATTCGTGACATATTCGGAAAAATACTAAAATATTTGCTTTAATTTGCATAAAAGCACGGTGAAATAAAGCAGCTATTCGATGCACTTCAATACTTTGAGCTGCCTTGGCCACAGTTTTATTGTTCCAATATTCTTACACTTTTCGACATTATGTTATTAATAAAAAAATGCAAAGACAAAACTGGTGTCAGTGGAAATATGAGACATGCTACATTTCACCAATTGTGTGGTGTGATGATACAGAAAGTACAAATATGGTTTAAAGGTTACCAAACGCTAAAAGTCATTGCTATGAGTCAGTGGAAACTTGTCCAAATGGATGCATAGTATCTAGTCAACACTCTTTCGCAACAAACAAGTGCAAATTGACTTCAAGGTTAATACAAACTGGAATAAACCGCTAGGTGGAGGTAAGGCCATGGCGTAACGAGACAGATGTTAACAAGCAGTCTTGCTTTCATAATACAAATAAACAATTTTGTAGTCAAAGGACGGCAGACAGTTATTTTAAATGTAGGACAATTTTAATCCTGTCCGTATATTTTGCCTTACGTTTCTTCTCCTCTGCCTTCCCCTCTCCCTCCCTCCCTCCTCTTTTCATTATGCCACTTAATAATTCATCATACGATAGCTGTAATTCCAACATGTTTTATTATACGTTTAATTTAGTCTTTAACTGCTACGGTTCCATGAATTTGAAAATTGTAACACGGACATTGTCAACTAATTATCATTCCATTATTGTTGTTTGTTAATTTCACATTAGTTTCATATCAGGTAATCTGGTTGGTTACTTGTTAAACGATGTATGAAATTTTTAAAGTCTGGCTCTTCGGGAACAGTTTTGGTTTGAGCCTTCCCTCCCCTGTATGAACTTTTACTCTTATTAGGAAACATATCAATCGTGAGCGCCATCTGTTCTTTTAATATGATTGCTGGATGTATTTTAAAAATGCTTTTCGTTAACTGTATTGGAAATTTCATGTATTCTTTTCTCATGTAATTATTCGTATGGTTCGTCTGGTTAAACACTTAGTCTTGTTAACAAACAATTGATTCAGTACAGAACGGCATTAGTGCCACCTAGTGGTTTCTTCCACTTTGAGTCTTGAATTCAGTTTGCACTTGCTTATTGTTAAGGAATGTTGGCTAGATGCTATGTACCCATTTGGACAAGTTTCTACCGAGTCTTAGTAGTGACATTAAGCATTTAGTTAGCTTTAAATTGTATTGCACTTTGTATATTATGGTTTCAGTAAATTGGTAAACATGTAACGTTTCTCATATTTTCCCTGATACCTGATTTTTCCTAGTATTTTTTTATAGCCTTTGACAATGATGTAATGTCAAAATGGGTAAGTCAAATTGGAGTATTAAAAATGTGGTCAAGACATCTTAAAGCGTTTGCGTGAAGTGTTTGTGACAACAATGATTTCCATAGTAATATTCACGAGTAGAATTGTCACATGTCAAACTAACCTAAACCTCTCAGGTCAGTTTGTCACTACAACTACAGGGTTTAACTTTCAGATTCGTTGGCTTCACCAATTCAAAACCAAACTGTCACATTCCAACCTGCACAGCCTTATAATTAGTTATGTAATCCGAGAAAACAGTTAAATATTTGTAGTGACCAATTATACTAATTTAATTGCTACTCGTGGTAGGCATAAGAACTGCGAATGAAACAAAACAAACAAAAATGAAGTGGAAGAAATTTTACTGATGTGAATTATAAACCAAGGCAGCAGCCCTCAAGGAACAAAATAAATTGGTTTAGTTTTAGTTTTGCTTTCTCCACGAACAAATAACTATGAAAAAATGTTTTCAAACTGCCATGTGCCATGCAGCGATCGTTTGACAACAATCCATGTGCCCTCTGTCTTATTGGGACTGACCCCTGTTATAGCATCCTTAAAGTATGTTTATGATTCACTGTGAAATGTTGAAACACTCGCCTTTCAGCCATTTATAGGTACAAAAAAAGTGAAAAACAACTGTTATTTCCAGAAACGTGTTCTCCAATAATTTCCAACAGACAGCTTTCGTTTTCCGAGGTAAAAGTCAAAAAAATCTTTTTATAAACCAGTTTGTAAGACTCCGATCACCGGTCTAGCTTTCTTCTGTTCCCCATGCCAACTACTACTTCCCAACCTGAGACTCGTCCATTACTACAACGACTCCTTCACCGAGTCTCTCCTTCTTCCTGAGACACACTTCAAAGGAAATTTCACTACAAAATTGCCACCAACTCACAAAAGTTTGTTTATCAATGTCCAGTTCGCGGGATATGAAACCAGACAGTCACTTTTATATGTACAAATACGTGAACTGCAGAATTGTGTGAATTTTTAAAATTTGCTTGCTGCAAATCACGAATCCTTACGGATGGAGCATTTTAGAAAGTTGCGGCTTTTGCTGCACTTCCATATATTCCTATCGATTGCAATCTTAGACTCTTTGAGAATCATTTCACCATCACACCTACTACATTTATGTTTTTTCGCTGTTAATCCATGCGACATACCCCATGCACTATCTCGTCCCGGAGAATCAAATCACTCAGAGCGATCCGCGTAACGGAATTGGCAGTCCATGATCAGAAGAAATATCCGACCCAGGGCACAGATGAACAGCGACCAAGATAATTGTTTCTATTTCTGTGCTAGAAATACATTACCTCTTCTCCCGACTTTTACGTGGAACTGTCATCCCACTGGTTGCGCGAAACTGATGCCTTACCAACTTAATGAACAGTAGAGAAACACAGCCTTGATTGCTGTTGGCCTTGATCTAGACTAATTTCCATACCGAATATTTCTTCTTAAAATATCATTTTCAGCGCACTATATGGCAAGCTTTACGATTTGTAATAGTAGATATATGACTTGTCTGCATTTCATTTTCGTAGATACGCACACTGCGTGATCAAAAGTATCCGGACACACCCAAAATCATACGGTTTTCATATTAAGTGCATTGTGCTGTCACCTACTGCCAGGTATCAGCGACCTCAGTACTCATTAGACACCGTGAGAGAGCAGAATGGAGCGCTTCGCGGAACTCACGGACTTCGAACGTGGTCAGGTGATTGGGTGTCACTTAATGTCGTACGCCTGTACGCGAAACTTTCACACTCCGAAACATCCCTGGTTCCACTGTTTCCGATGTGATAGTAAAGTGGACCCATGAAGAGACACGTACAGCACAAAAGCGTAAAGGCCGACCTCGTCTGTTGACTAACAAGAGACCGCCGACAGTTGAAGAGGGTCGTAAGATGTAATAGGCAGACATCGAACATCACACAGTAATACCAAAGTGCATCAGGATCCACTGCAAGTACTATGACAATAGGCAGGAGGTGAGAAAACTTTGGTTTCATGGACGAGCGGCTGCTCATAAGCCACACATCACGCCGGAAAATGCCAAACGATGCCTCACTTGGTGTAAGGAGCGTCAACATTGGACGATCGAACAGTTGAAAAACGTTGTGTGTAGTGACGAATAACGGTACACAATGTGGCCGTCCGATGGCAGGGTGTGGGTATGGTGAATGCCCGGTGAAAGCCATCTACCAACGTGTGTTGGGCCAACAGTAAAATTCGGAGGTGGTGGTGTTATCATGTGGTTTTGTTTTTCATGGAGGGGGCTTGCACCACTTGTTGTTTTGCATGACCTATCACAGCACAGGCCTACATTGATGTTTTAAGCACCTTGCCTGCCACTGTAGAAAGCCGGCCGAGGTGGCCGAGCGGTTCTAGGCACTACTGTCTGTAACCGCGCGACCGCTACGGTCGCAGGTTCGAATCCTGCCTCGGCATGGATGTGTGTGATGTCCTTAGATTATTTAGGTTTAAGTAGTTCTAAGTTCTAGGGGACTGATGATCTCAGATATTAAGTCCCATAGTGCTCAGAGCCGTTTGAACCACTGATGAAGATCAATTCGGGGATGGCGACTGCATCCTTCAAGACGATCTTGCACCTGTTTATAATGCACGGCCTGTGGCGGAGTGGTTATATGACAATAACATTCCTGTAATGGACTGGAGCCGGCCGTGGTGGCCGTGCGGTTCTAGGCGCTCCATTCCGGAACCGCGGGACTGCTACGGTCGCAGGTTCGAATCCTGCCTCGGGCATGGATGTGTGTGATGTTCTTAGGTTAGTTAGGTTTAAGTAGTTCTAAGTTCTAGGGGACTGATGACCTCAGATGTTAAGTCCCATTGTGCTCAGAGCCGTTTGAACCATTTTTTGTAATGGACTGTCCTGCACAGAGTCCTGACCTAAACACTATGGAATACCTTTGGTGTGTTTCGGAACGACTTCATGCCAGGCCTCACCGACCGACATCGATATCTCTCCTCAGTGCAGCACTCCGTGAAGAATGGGCGCCATCCCCCAGAAACCTTCCAACACCTGATTGAACATGTGCCTGCGAGAGTGAAAGCTATCATCAAGGCTAAGTGTGGGCAATTCCATATTGAATTTCAGCATAAGCTATGGAGGGCGCCACGAACTTGTAAGTCGTTTTCAGCCAGGTGTCCGGATACTTTTGATCACATAGTGTAGCTAATATAAGACTATGTTTTAAAATCGACTCCGAATGTCTGCTAAAGCTTTACTAAATACCATATTGAGGAATGATACCATTTTCCTTAATCTGTTGATCACGGGAAAAAGAGAAAAGTCCGATAAATATGACATTAATTAGGGACGAATGACATAATGATTGCCATTCGATGATGTATCTCTGACGTGGTTAGCAAACAATCCTTAAAAGATTTAAAAGATGCAATTACTACTATTCCATTTCCAATCCATAAACCTTTCATTGGATAAAACGTACGAAATTTCCTTGTAAGATGTTCTCTGGCGACAGTCCCCTCATCGCGGGTAGCACTTACTCCCACCCCTTATGATCGAGAATTACGCCAAGAAAGCAATGTTAATGTGGCGCTATGTTAAGTTGCTTGTTTCTTATTATTTTTAACTTGTTTCTGTTTTGATGGTCTGCGTACCTTCTTCAATACGGTGGTTAAATACGAAATCGTATCACACTTAAGACAAGGATAAATAGATACTGGTCATAGTGAAGAAACCGTTCTGGCGTTCAGTGAAGCACTGAAGAACTTGTGGTGCTTCTTTATGTAATGGTTTTTATAACTGAAGTTAATCTAATTGTGCCTGCTTCATATCTGGAAAATTATTTACGTCAGTGACTCAGTTGTGGTACTTCTCGCAGCTAATTTGCCCGGCACGGTATTTTTATAGTAACAGACGCAATTACCACCATGGTAGAATGTACGTAACTTGTAGTCCAATGTTAATGCATTACTCTAGGTAAATTGTGGTAATTGTTGAAACTGAGTTGTTATTGATTGATATTACTTGTGAGAGAATGTAATTGAACAGTTTTCTCAATATTGATTCAATGTTGGAAGAGTTGATTACTGTTATTATTTCAAAGGAAGGACCGCCAATAAAGAGAAATCTCCTATATTGATATTTATTTTTACTTCCCAAAATTAGCGAATACTGAGATATTTATTACGACTCTGGGCCGTTATCATTTAGAACAATGGCGCTGACCTCTGCACCAATGTTCCCCTATAAAATTTCCATAAAGAAATTTATTTTACCACTTTATGAATATACGAACTGGCACAGCTAAACATTATCAACAATTTTAAGTAATATTTCATTATATTTAGGCTAAATATTACATGAAACTTACACGTTTTCGTGCCTCGTCTCAAAATGGCTTCTTACACTACTAAAAAACAAAAGGGAAGAGAGAGATCTTTTTGCAAAAAAACAGATTACACTTATATTCGCAGTATTCGATTTTTTTCTGAGATAATATTTATATTTCGTTACGACGTCAGTTTTGGTAAATTTACAAAGTTATTTAATATCGTTTTTATCACGTCATGTGGCGTACCGCCGCAAATTTTTTAAAGCAAATTCTGAAGCGACATTTGAAGACGTATCTTAAAAATCACTTGTCAGTACAATTGCTCTCTTGTTCCAGAACTGGTGATTTGCTTACTGTGTATTCCATGGGAAGCTTGGAGACACCAATACCTTATAAGATATTCTCAATTTGTAAGCTGAGTGTTGACCATAAATATTAGCATTGAAAAGTTAAATGACGCTGTTTGGGCTGTACTGATTTTATATTTCATTACAAGTTTTTGAATTTTATATTTCCATTGTGCCTATGCTGATATAAAGGTGCGTTTACACTGCCATTTGTATCGGCACATGTATGAGATACATGTATATGCGACTTTGCGACATGTATCGCGACTTGTATGAGTTGACAAGTATCAACCCCATACATGTATGAGCGTGTGTTTACACTGGTTGATATGTATCACTGTGCGATAGCTTTCGACGACGATTTGGAAGATTTCACATTTTTATGTGCTGGTACACTTGCTCTTTTGGAAGATGATAGGAAGAAAAGGTGGAGGAAGCGCAGATGGTGGGAGAGAGAGTTTCTCGCGAATTAACGCTAAAGGATGGCGCATATTTTAGAAATTATGTTAGGATGAGTATGGACGATTTCCGCGGTTTGTCATCACTTGTGGCTCCTCTTGTTTCCAAAACCAACACAAACTTTCGGGAAGCGATTCCACCAGAGGATCAGTTGGCAGTAACACTCCGTTTTTTGGCCACTGGGGATTCCTCTTGAAATGAAGATTTCATTGCAAAACATTTGCATTGTCGCGCGATTGCTAATGCCAACGTCTCACACACGATTGTCGGCATCCGTTGTCAACATTATCACGCGAGGCCGCCGGAATAATAGCAAAAAATTGATATACGTGCCAGATGCATGAAAAAATTATAGAATGTATTACATACTCTGATATATATAAAACTTTTACCTTCACTTCTTGGAATAAAACTTGCACAATGGCCTCGCAAACACGAAGAATAATGTTGCATATGGCACTTTTTGATGTTCTATGCAGATACATTAACGTCGAAACGATAGTCGGCACCTCCAAAACTCAAACAGCCGCCAAAGAGCATGGTACTACGCATGCGCTAATCGTCAAAATAAGCGGCAGGCGACAAGACGACAGGAAATGATAGTACTGCGCATGCGCGAGTTCAAATGTCTCTCATACATGTCGCGTATATGGCCAAAAAGCGATATACAAAATGTATACGCGACATGTATGAGCTCGAGGGTCCGCATACAAGTTCCGTGAATTTTTGTATGAGGTGATGTATCGCGACATTTCAAATTGATATGTCGCTCATACATGTCGCGATACATGTATCCCAGTGTAAACGTACCTTAAGAACATCATTTCTTTACGCTCGATCGGCTGTTTTCAGGTGAAATTTTTTTCAAGTGGACGGAATGATTTACTTTCTGCTCGGATCTGGCTTACTCGTACACTTGAAATCGTCAGCTTGTTGATACATATATTTCCATACAGATGAGTTCTTCCTTCGTTAAGACCGTCAGTGCTGCCACTGATGTGATAATTTTTTTGCGTAATTTGATTACGTGTTCCTACGTGTAGATGCTATTTCTTCTCATTCAGACTTCGTATGGAAAGAGTATTCTTACAGACTTTTTTCATAGATAAGTTTCATGTTCATCGTAGGCATTTTAGCTTTTATTTGCAGTTTGTTACGTATAATTCGGAGTCAGCTTTCTAGAAACTGACTCCTCTCTCGTCAATTAATACATGATTTGCACACACGTACACATGTACATAGCCCGAATATCTAATTACAATGCTAAGCTATTTTTATTTATTGCATATCTAACTTGCCCGTGTGTTCTTTAGTTCAGATACGAAAAATACCTACTCACTTTAACTTTTAAATGCTTTATTTTTCTATCTTTTCGAATTTTTCTATATTTATACCTACGTTCCCGAGAATCTGTATTCCTGTTGTGGAACATGTCTACATATTTGGTTACTGCTTAGATACTTGTAAATCTATAAACTAAAATCAGTATAAAATAATATTTTCATAGCAAATGAATGATTTTTTTTATTTCATAAAACCATACCGGTATCCCTTACTTTTGTTTTACTACAGACCGAAGATAACCAGGGTGGGTTACGTATTACCATTTTGACACTTAGGTGCAAATAACCGCCACGTGCAGCTAAAGGTTTTTTTGTTTATTTTTTGCAAATAGTTTAAAACTATGGTCATCATCTGGTATGGAAATAGTGGTACACATTACAACAACCAACGACTACAATTCACATTCAGTCATGACGTACCTCACATATAGCATGACATCGTTAAGTGTGGCACTGGATCAGCGCTCTACATTTAGTCTATTTATAAGTCACACAGAGTATCTCAGACTGTCAGTGGATGCGATAAGCAGGTTCCTAATACATATATTCGGTATATTTACTACAAATTATATTGCAGTTTTAATGTACATTCTCTCAAAACAGAAAATAAATGATTATAACGTTGTTAATTAATGATAAAATCTATGTCACAGAAACCAAATAGCTTTTCCGGTTGTAAAAATTATTAACTACATGTCTTATAACAACTAATCAAAACATGTACAATGATTATATTGTATAATAGACGTTAATGAAGTGTGCTATAAACATTAGAATGTATTACTGGTTCAAATGGCTCTGAGCACTATGGGACTTAATATCTGAGGTCATCAGTCCCTAGACTTAAAACTACTTAAACCTAACTAACCTAAGGACAGCACAAACATCCATGCCCCAGGCAGGATTCGAACCTGCGACCGTAGTGGCAGCGCTGTTCCGTACTGAAGCGCCTAGAATCGCTCGGCCACAACGGCCTGCTAATGTATTACTATAAAAGACATAGAATCTAGCACATGGCCAGTGCTGCAGTGTTAACATCTAAATAACCAGACAATAGTGTGTAGCCATATATGATCGTTATTTGACAATAAAGAATTAACGCCAAAAATATGCTTTATTTTGTAATCCTTATTATGAAGGTTTGCCAGCAATTAGGTGATTATCGAGTGATAATTCCCAGGTTGCATTTAAGTACACTGTTATTACAATACTACAGACAAAGACAAGTTCAACATAAAACAGAGTTTGAGTAACAACTGAAATGATCTTTCTTGGCCAGATAATAGGTAACAGAATCAAAGTCTGTAGTAATGTCGGTAGAATGACCATGCTAGCACAAGTATGCGTTCAACGTTTCAAAATAGCATTACCGGTACCATGGCACTGAGTCTTGGGAAGACCAGGGAAGGAGAGGAAGCGGAGGACTCTGACCAGGATTGCTGGCAGCTCAGTGTGAACTGTCATCCCTACTGATCACGATGTGGTGTAGACTCGGAGGGAACCTGAGTGAAGAGGTGCTTGTTGAAGGTTGAGCCGCTACTATTATACACACCAGATGATGGAAAGTTCACAGGAACTTGACAGACACGTGAACCCCAGATGTAAGCTAGTTTCCTTGATTGCAGCACCGCTTTTGCTTCTGCGCATACTGCCTATGAGCGATGATGATGCCCCTGGTGGTGACTGTTAGCGATCAGTGTGTAAACAGATTGTTTATCGACTATACAGGTTCCTAACATGCGATGTAGTAGTGAGGCACGTGAACAGCCTCCAAGGGAGGAATGCATGCGGCACTGGAGTAGACTACTTGCTGTTCGTGGTCGCTGTGCTTGAAACAGAAGTAGCCAGAGAATCGCCAGATACTATACCTCCCTTCCCCTTACGGAAAAGATTATGGTGCCATCTTTACATCAGCGGAAAGGTCCTGTGGCAGGGGCAACCGAAGGAGATTGCAATGCCAGCAGATGTCCGCCAGAAGCGGTGTCTCCCCCAGGTCAGTGCAGAGAATATTAGGGGGCGAGAGGAGCTCTTGGTGGCTGCGATCCTGCCCCTCAAACCCAGGACATATGAAGCGACATGTACGGGTTATGAAGCGACAAGTACAGAAGTGATGCACAGCCTATGCTCGGCTGTGAAGAAAGAGGTGTGTAACAAGCCTAAAACTGAAAAATGAACTGTGGGGCCAGAGGTGCAGACTGATATTGGCAGCAGGTGGAACAGTCCTGGAAGGAGCGACGACAGGACCGGAGATGACCAGCGAAGGCCCTCAGAAGCAAACGTAGTGTGTCGAGCCAGTCGGGGAGGTGTACCTACACTATTGGCCATTAAAATTTCTACACCAAGAATAAATGCAGATGATAAACGGGTATTCATTGGAGAAATATATTATACTAGAACTGACATGTGATTACATTTTCACGCAATTTGTGTGCATAGATCCTGAGAAATCAGTACCCAGAACAACCACCTCTGGCCGTAATAACGGCCTTGATACGCCTGGGCATTGAGTCAAACAGAGCTTGGGTGCCGTGTATAGGTACAGCTGCCCATGCTGCTTCAACACGATACCATAGTTCATCAAGAGTAGTGACTGGCGTATTGTGACGAGCCAGTTGCTCGGCCACAATTGACCAGACGTTTTCTATTGGTGAGAGATCTGGAGAATGTGCTGGCCAGGGCAGCAGTCGTACATTTTATGTCTCCAGAAAGGCCCGTACAGGACCTGCAACATGCGGTCGTACACTATCTGGCTGAAATGTAGGGTTTCGCAGGGATCGAATGAAGGGTAGAGACACGGGTCGTAACACATCTGAAATGTAACGTCCACTGTTCAAAGTGCAGCCAATGCGAACAAGACGTGACCGAGATGTGTAACCAATGGCACCCCATACCATCACGCCGGGTGATACGCCAGTATGGCGATGACAAATACACGCTTCCAAAGAGCGTTCACCGCGATGTCGCCAACCACGGATGCGACTATCATGATGCTGTAAACAGAACCTGGATTCATCCGAAAAAATGACGTTTTGCTATTCGTGCACCCAGGTTCGTCGTTGAGTACACCATCGCAGGCGCTCCTGTCTGTGATGCAGCGTCAAGGGTAACAGCAGCCATGGTCTCCCAGCTGCTGCAAACGTCGTCGAACTGTTCGTGCAGATGGTTGTTGTCTTGCAAACGTCCCCATCTGTTGACTCAGGGATCGAGACGTGGCTGCACGATCCGTTACAGCCATGCTGATAAGATGCCTGTCATCTCGACTGCTAGTGATACGAAGCCGTTGGGATGCAGCACGGCGTTCCGTATTACCCTCCTGAACCCACTGATTCCATATTCTACTAACTGTCATTGGATCTCGACCAACGCGAGCAGCAATGTCGCGATACGATAAACCACAGTGCGATAGGCTACAATCCGACCTTTATCAAAGTCGGAAACGTGATGGCACGCATTTCTCCTCGTTACAAGATGCGTCACAACAACGTTTCACTAGGCAACGCCGGTCAACTGCCGTTTGTGTATGAGAAATCGGTTGTCAGCACGTTGTAGGTGTCGCCACCGGCGCCAACCTTGTGTGAAAGCTAATCGTTTCCATATCACAGCATCTTCTTCCTGTCGGTTAAATTTCGCGTCTGTGGCAACGTCATCTTCGTGGTGTAGCAATTTTAATGGCCAGTAGTGTACATTGCTGGAAACAGATATGGGAAACCACGGGAGCAACCAAGAGAGCGAAGTAGTCGGTGGGCCAGTGGGTCACAGGTGGGTGCCGACGGCACTGAGATACAGGGCTTGAACAAAGCAGCCGATGGTGCGACTTTGCGACAGCTGAGAAGGTGGCGGCGGCACTACACCGACTTGCTTGTTGTCTTGGGCTTAGGGTCTTGTTAGTTGACAACTTCTGGTAATTAACATTCAACAGTCGATTAGAGGTGTACTATAGTATATTAGGACGAGACGTGCAGTTTCGAAATCGATTATGGAATAAAACTTGTAACTCCGTAACTGCAGTCTATTTTATTTATGCCAGACTACATTCGCAGCATATGCTAAGATCGATACTACAAAGAGTAATGAAAATAATGATAATAAACGATGTTTCATTTCACACAACCCTTTCGCACTACTGTTTTTGTGTCAAAAACCTACCAGACCTATGCAATGGAGAATACTAATACTTTACCATATTTTTGTACTCAAAATCTCACTTACTATAGAAGGATGTTTTTAAAGCAAGCGAATGGGAAGTGGTGGTGCACAGTATGGAAACCATACATCTCCGCTATGGTCCTGAGATCAGCCGATAATGTGGGCAGTTTTACATGATTAGTGTTTAGTGTGTGAAGTGGCTGGGAGTGAGGAATAACTTCTGTGGAAAACACTATAGTACACTAGGGATAAACTGAATGAGGTAGCATTGTTTTAAACAAACTGGCCTCGTATTAGGGAGGATGGAGGCTCCGGTCTTCATCCAGTCCTAGTGATTTAGATTACCCATGATTTCCCTAAACGATTTCAGGCAAATAGTAGGTTTCCCACTATAAGACCACGGCTGAATATCTGCAACATACTTGTCACAATAGACCTATAAGTCTGTAGTTGCTTGTACATACGAATTACGTAATTTTTGTTGTTCTGAAATGTTAGTATCATGACATGTCCAACAATCGTAAAAGTGAACTGCGGTTGATTAAAACTATTACTACTACTACTACTTGTCATTTCGGAATATAATTATCTCAAAGTAGCTTGATTTAATTCGGTTACAGTCCATTACTAATGTTTTACTTTTGTTGATGTTTATCTTAAAACTTCTTTCCAGACAGTATACGCTTTGTTCTACTTTGTTGACTCTGCAGAATAACAATATTATCGGCAAAAGTTAAAGTTTCCATTTCTTCTTTACGAGATTTTAATACATTTATAAATTTATTCTTTGTTATCGTACTGCTTCTTCGATGTACAAACTGAATAATACTGAGGATACACTGCAATCCTGTCTCACATCCATCTGAAATACTGCTTTTCTTTAAAGTCGGTAGGCAACTGCAGACTGGTTTCTGTAAAAGTGATATATAACCTCTCGCTCCCTGTGGTTTATGCCTGATAACGATTTTGTTCCAAAGAGTATATTCCAATGAACATTGCGAAAAAAATTTAGGGTTTTGAATTGGAATACGAAATTTATCGACTTGACCCGAGTTAAGTACAAATTACGTATACTGAAAACAAAACGAGAATAACAAAAGGTGTTAGGGAGTACCCAATATCTACTTCGTTTTTCGACTCTCGATACACATCTCTCCTTAAAAAATACATACAAATTGTATGAAGCATGATATAAATTAGTCGGTAGATACGCAGGCTATATTATTATATTAGGACTGACGAGGAGGTCTTATGGGGTGATCCCCCATCTATTATATTCGCACTTATGGGGTGCTAAAACGATTGTCCGGGCATTAATTTCCTAAAGCAAGACGATCTACTTTCCCAGACCGCCTGGAAAAATCGATTTTAAAAGCTTGCTAGTAGTGTTAAAGGTGAAAGATTTCGAGGCCTTTATTAATGAGATACCTGTAACTAAACGTGTAGAGTTTTGGTCTTTCATTCTGAGATTGGAGCACAAGATTATCTCTATTATCAGAAAATGGTTAATTATTGCCAAGCCGACATTTAATTATCACTGATCAAACCTACTTCGCTATACATTTAAGTTATTTGAAAGAACCAAAATTGTTAAATTTCAATGTTAACTAACATTAACTATCCGCCTACGAATGCACAAACGTATAATTAGTTTAAAAAATTCATCAGTCTCAGGATCACTGTAAAAGAAGAACAATTTCTTAATTCACTGTTAATTTTTATCTATCTGTTCCCGATTTACGGGTTTGGTTGATTTTTCCTTTAGCGGAACAATTTTTCAAATGTGCCGCTGCTGCAAATTGATCGGTCGCGGCACAGCCCAGCAACACCGCTAAAAATGCTGAAAATTCTTTAAAGAAATTTTTATAGATGATATGGGCAAGCTAATTTACGTTAATAATACACACTTTTGATAAATTCTGATATATTTAGATCAACAATAATTCAACTCACATTAATTTGTAACGCCTCCTCTAATGGCGGCTAAATCTAGACAGAGACAAAAGAAGTCTACCCATTCATAAATCGCTTCGACACAGCTTCCTCTCGCATTCAGCTCTACACAGAGAAGACTAAAGAATACACAATACGTTGTGCTTTTATACTACTGCTGATTATTAACATTTCTTTGTAATTTGACAATATTATTCTCCTCTGGCTAAATTTCACATTTCTGTTATCGCAGATACTGACACATTTCACAATCACATAATAAATATAGAAAAATTACTATCCTAAATACAGAGAGAATATTACTACAAAAAATATTACGATAATAACAAATGTCTTTTACACAAAATTCAATAATATTTTTTGTTCAATAATTACGGTATATACAACTTGCTCAGAGCGGCGTATATGGTACAAATAAACTCTTGTTCATTAATAGCGTGAGTTTGCCAGGGAACGTTACATTGCCCCCTGGCAGCATTTGGCAAAGAGTTTCTATACTTTGACACAATGGTGCCAGTAACGTTCTTTACAATTCTGTATTTTTTATGGAATGGCTCTTTTAATTAGTCCCAGGGTTATATACGTTAATGGCTCCCCCATTTGGGCGAAGGCACACAGGAAACCTGGGCAAAACTGTGCCGGAGCCCAGCCATCCCAGTTGGTTCATGATTAATATTGTCTCTTTAACAGTCATTCATTTGAATTAATTTAGTAGTTTGTCACCAACGGTTACATAATATCACAGTAACATACAGTTCAACGAAAGTTTTTTGTGTGTGATTAACAATTCGTTATTATTAATTTTTGGGATATACTGCAAGGTCACTTGTCCTAGGATATATCACTTAGTTTTTATTTTTTATTTTAAATCGCCTAGCACAGGATCACTTTTCATAATGTTTCCACTACCTCCGTGTTACAAATTCATCTCTTGCACTTGTTAGTGTTCATTTTCTCTTATCAGTTTACCGACATACATAATAAATGTTCAATGTTGATCAATATGGAGTCATAGACATGTTATGCAGTTTATGTAAATATTTTGGAAAAAGTCAATAATGCTGTAGTTGGTGAGCGGTGCGGAGTGATTGTTGAGCGGCGCTCGGCGCGGCGCGTCGGCTCCGTGTAGGTCACCGCCCCCGGTGTTGACAGCTACGGCGCGGAGAGGCGTGTGGCTGTCTGGTCTGCTACGGGCTGCTGCGGCCGCTGCATGGCTGATGTAGCCGGATGCGCGTTGTATATCAGCTAGCCCGTGTGACGTCTTCTTGCAGTGCTCCAGCAAACATGCAACAAGTTCACAAACAGTGTACTATCCTTATGGGCATTTTTCCTGCTGTGGGAAAAAAACGCACACAGTTATTGGCAGTTATTATTCAGTAGGCCTTCACTAGTCTGGTTTGCACAATGTTTCGTTGTTACAGTAACACGTTTTATGGGCACACAATATTTTTCACCATGTCATGACTTGTCATTAGTCACACGCAAGTTTTCACCTTAGGACAAAATGTATCTCTGTAGTCAATGCGCTTTCCTAGCGTCCCTTGACACACAAAGAATTAAAGTTTGACACTAACTTGGTCCACCGTCCGTTATCGGCTCACTGTTCGTGTCGTGCTAGTTCCTTGTCCACTTGCACACACGGCGATGATACAGTTTTTTATTACTTATACACAACAACTTCGTGACGTATTGCTACAGGTTTAACAGTCACTGTCTGTCTCTGCCACACAATACTGCACTTTTGTTCAAGTTCCTTTATTTTTAATTACAATGTCCGTTGTGCAATTTTTGTAACAGCACATTCGTAACTCTTTACCAAGGTGTGTGATATTTGCGTACATGGTAACAAATATTAAAATTTCGTATTAGTTTGCCCAAAATCATCTATATTCGTGTTCGAGTAGATTTTATTTGTGCATTCCAGCCGGATTCAGGCATATTGTTCAATAACTCCTTTGAAATTATGTCTTACTTCACTTGCAAGGTCCTACGTAACTACAGTGTAGTCTCTGTAGGCTAAAATTGATTTGGACTGTATCAGGCTAGCTCCTTTTTTTACTGATTGAATCTGCACATGCTTCAATTGAAGCTTCTTTGTGCGTAACTTTGCGCTACTTAAATTTGCAATAAGTTTGCCTCCCATGGTGCCCTCGGATCACTACTGGGTGCATTATTCTCTCTGATAACATTGGTTAGATAATAAAGTTCTCAGGGCCTCATATTATTGATATTATTCTGGGTTCGAATCTGTCAATCTGACAGCTACACATATATACATATATACACATATAATAGAAAAGATTGTACAAGAAATATTTCAAGTTTGACACACATATAGAATATTATGCAGTACACAAACTAATCACTACTAAAATGTTCCTCCTGACTGATCTCTATCACAATTTAACACTATAAATAATTGCACTAATCAGGTTATCTGTGCAGACATTTAGAGCATGTATAAGCTAACATTAATTAAAAGAAGACATAACACAAATATTCATAAACAAAAGAGAAAGTCAATCATATTCTTATAACTAAATACTTCTACACTAGTACATTATCTCTACAGATCACACATCATTGATGTTCATTCATTTACAAAAGAATGGTGTCCATATAGGACTATTAGTCTTTTACTGTAGGAATATTTTTTACATCCGTACTCTCCATGAGTGGGGATCTGCTAAGAGATAGCTACTATTTCCTTCTTGGACTAAGGAATGGAGTATGAGGCTCGACAGTAGGTTTCGTGAGGCTTCACCTCGATATTATACTGATATCCCTTAACAATTCCTGTTCGTTCTGAAACTACATCTGCATAGTTAGTTAATAACTGTACCAAATCCTGCTGTTGCATTGAGTTCAAATTTTCGGACTGTGATACTTTGTTCACTAGTGCGTCCACATTTGCTTTTAATTGATCACTTTGTACGACTGGATAATAGAGATTTTGTCCTTGACAATGATTGTCTAAATGTAGTATCCACTGATTCCTACACTTTATGTTAATAGCATTACAATTAGGCACAGGTACCTCTTCAGATCTGAGCATGGACAATTCTATCCTCCTACCAGCGTTCATCAAACTTAATTTTCCCCGAGAAAGGTCGATTACTGCGTCCCTTTCTCTCAAAAAATCTACCCCCAAAATGCAGGCTACCCTTAAACCCTTTACTACCAGGAATGAGCACGCTATGGCTTCTTCCCCTATATACATCTCTACCCGCACTTGGAGTTTAATTATTTGTCGCTGTGCACTTATGGCTCCAGTGACTTTACAATTGTTCACAGGAAAAGTCAGCATACGCCTTTCTTTCCCCAGTACTTTGAATAAGTCCATACTCACGACACTGACAGTAGCACCTGTATCTACGATCGCTTGCACATCAATATTGTTAATTTTTGATCTCTATTATCGCTTGTACTTTGACTTTGTGCTCCTTTATGCACGTGGATGGTTCAGTTATCAATTCATGTCCCATCTGTACCCCGTCATTATACCTGAGGATACAGATTCCCAATGTTTCGTTCGGTGTCGGGCTGCTGTCACTCCAAACCTCAGCCGACGATGGAGAGCGTATCTCGGCTGAATCTAGTTTGTTGAATTATTACAGGTGGATGGGTGTGGCTGCTCTGTGTCACTGACCTCCACTATGTGTAAGTTGTGTTGCGTCGGCCGCCACGGTTGCGCAATTGGCGCATTTTGTGGTGGCGGTCGGTTATTGTCATATCCTTCACTATTTGGCCGGTCCGTACTGGGCCTCTGGTTCTGTGACCAAGTTCGGTTTGCATCATTATAGGTATTAGTGTTCCACGGCCCCCTGGCATTTTTCCATCTACTATTGCTTGGTGGGCCTGTTTCATATCGGTCTTCAGACCTCCTTTTCCGGTCATTATTCACCGGCGGACTATTGCCGTTCCGGTCTCTGCCTCTATTCCCGTTTTGTACATAATCTTGTCTCCTATTGTTACCTCCGCCGTTTCCATTATTTGGTGGAGGCGTGTTATTTCGACCATTTCTGTAACCGTTTCCGTTACTTCTAGCCTGTTCAGAGGCTGCCTTAACATCCTCCTGAATCAGGTCAATTGAGTCCAGAACAGACAAGAAATGTTCCATGTCATTTTCGGGCACGTGTATAAGTTTTTCCTTTACGTGTATCGGCAAGTGTGATTTCAAAAGTCTGATCAAATCCCGGGTTGAAATCTGCTCGTCCCAATAACGGGTCTTATTAATGTACTTCTCAAAATATTTTCGCAAAATGCCTAATCGTGGAGAATACAGCTCTGGATTATATACCTCCTTCCGTAATCTCTCCTGAATACATGTTGACCAATATTTGGCCAAGAATGCCTTTTCAAATTGCTCATATGTATCGCAACTGTCAGCTGCTTCGGTTGCCCATAATGCAGCATCTCCTTGTATGTAAGACATAACGAACTGTATTTTCTGTGTATGACTCCAAACGCTAGGCAAAATGTTTCTAAATCCCTTGATAAACACTACAGGGTGAACAGATTTCTTCTCCGTTGTAAAGATCTGAAACTGTCGGTTTCTAATCAGGCTTTCTTCAATCACTATTTTGGAATGGCATTTATTTGTTTCGCTTACATTGGTTGCCTGTTCTGTCTCGCAGTCGCAATTTTTTACTGCTGTATTTATATGCCTATCATTGTTGGACCTGGCTGGCGTGACATACACCTGTGAGTCGTCATGCCGCAAGCTGATTTCTATTTCGGCAAGACGACGGTTGACATTCCGCTGCCACAGCGGAATGTCAGTTTGTACCACCTTTTTCAGGTTCTGCACTTCCGCATTTGAGCCCACATCTTTGGCTTCAATCGCGGCGTGCACTTTCTCGTCTATTTCTTTTATAACTTCGTTTTCTATTTTGTGCACTTGTTCGGACACTTTGTGCTCAATTACTTGATTTGTGGCAATTTCTAATTGTTCCACCCTGTTAGTCAGTACACCGATTTCATCTACGATACTGGCGTTAGCCACTTGGATACTATCTACTCTTTCGCTTAGTTCTTGCACTGTTTTGGGTATGGTTTCATAGTTTTATGGTTTCATAGTTTTGTTTCAAACTAACAATCTCACTTTGCATAGCTTCCAAAGATTGCATTAACTGCAAGTCTCTCTCATGCAGGCGTCGATCACGCTCTGCTTGTTTAGCATCACGTTCTCTATCGCGTTCTGCTTGTTTAGCATCACGTTCTCTATCGCGTTCTGCTTGCATACGTGCAAATTCAGCTACCAATCTCTGGTCACGCTCTGCTTGTTCAGCATCACGTTCTCTTTCACGCTCTGCTTGCATACGTACAAATTCAGCTTAGAAATTGAGCATGCACTCTAACATAACTCTTAATGATTGCACTTCTGACACCTCACCACTCTCTGGTCCGTGTCCAGTGCTTGCGGGTGGCACAGTATTTCCGCTATCAACTGAATCACTGGGTGGCAGTGGCAACATTTCTTGCCCTTCTGCCCCCAGATTCTCACATTGTACTTCCTGAACTACATCACTAACATTACTTTGTGTCCCACTTTCTAACTCGGTATCACTACTTACTAACTGTTGTTCATTATCCATGTTGATATCTTTCTGACTACGCGACCTAACCATAGTCAACAAAAGAAATAAATCTGAACAAAATATCCTAACACTCAGGTTTCACTGACATAATCACACAAGAAATGGTCATTTGTTAAAACACACTTATTATATACTACAGTGACTAACTACTCAAATGTCCTGTTATTTTAAAACAAAGCACTAACAACAAGCACACCAAAATGATCCGAGAACACTGCACTGAGGCTACTTTACTACCCACAGGACAACTACACTGTAGCTTTACCTTTTGGTGATCTGTCTTGGGTGCAGCTGCCCCCTAATATTGTGGTAGGTAATTAATTATTCGAAATAATGAGCTCTCTTCTTCAGCTTGCCTCTGGGTATATAGTGTTCTCATGCAAAAAATCATATACAGGTATTACCACACAATATTGGTTATGCAATACATACAATACATGGAAAAATTATTAATTGTTCTCCAACAAAGTTCGACTATAATAATTCCCTAGTTATCTCATGGGTATTTAGTGGCCACTGCATATTCGAGCCCCACGTTGGGCGCCAATTTAACGAAATCACTGCTGTTATTATTTTCGTTAAAGACTGAATATTAACTATTTATTATAGTTTTTAGTTACTAAATTTACATAATTTAACTTTCTTCTGTAAGTACGAACTTTGTTGTAGAACCTCTCTCTTATTTACGTGTAGTAATAAAAAATTCACGTACATTTAAAAATTACGTGAACTCATATTAACTGATTAAGAATATTTAGTTGAAATTTAAATCCTTTACATCATTCGGCCTTGGCACACATTTTCTAAATGCAGTGGGTTTTTTTCTGTTAAATATTTACTGAATTCTATCCCGGCGTTAACTATGGAGCACAAGATTATCTCTATTATCAGAAAATGGTTAATTATTGCCAAGCCGACATTTAATTATCACTGATCAAACCTACTTCGCTATACATTTAAGTTATTTGAAAGAACCAAAATTGTTAAATTTCAATGTTAACTAACATTAACTATCCGCCTACGAATGCACAAACGTATAATTAGTTTAAAAAATTCATCAGTCTCAGGATCACTGTAAAAGAAGAACAATTTCTTAATTCACTGTTAATTTTTATCTATCTGTTCCCGATTTACGGGTTTGGTTGATTTTTCCTTTAGCGGAACAATTTTTCAAATGTGCCGCTGCTGCAAATCGATCGGTCGCGGCACAGCCCAGCAACACCGCTAAAAATGCTGAAAATTCTTTAAAGAAATTTTTATAGATGATATGGGCAAGCTAATTTACATTAATAATACACACTTTTGATAAATTCTGATATATTTAGATCAAACAATAATCCAACTCACATTAATTTGTAACGCCTCCTCTAATGGCGGCTAAATCTAGACAGAGACAAAAGAAGTCTACCCAATCATAAATCGCTTTGACACAGCTTCCTCTCGCATTCAGCTCTAGACAGAGAAGACCAAAGAATACACAATACGTTGTGCTTTTATACTACTGCTGACTATTAACATTTCTTTGTAATTTGACAATATTATTCTCCTCTGGCTAAATTCACATCTCTGTTATCGCATATACTGACACATTTCACAATCACATAATAAATATAGAAAAATTACTATCCTAAATACAGAGAGAATATTACTACAAAAAATATTACGATAATAACAAATGTCTTTTACACAAAATTCAATAATATTTTTGTTCAATAATTACGGTATATACAACTTGCTCAGAGCGGCGTATATGGTACAAATAAAATCTTGTTCATTAATAGCGTGAGTTTGCCAGGGAACGTTACAGTATGTACGTTTAAGATCTCCTCGTAAACCAATGGATCGGTTTTAGCCAAACGTGATCCACACATCCCTTACTATCTGAAAAAATCAGCGGTAGGGACTGGGGCTTAGAAGCACCTAACTTCCATAGGATTGAGGGTGAAGGTCAAAAGGTGGTGACAAAGTGGATTACAGAAACGTCTGGGGCAATTTGGACCAATTTTTTAGTTTTCATTAATTTTGTAACTATTTGTATAGAAATACTGTGTGGGTGATGTACCTATACTACACACAGGAGAAGGGGTGAGGGTGAGAAGCCACGACATGTAAAAACATTCGATAATGATCGACATTAGTTTCGAACCTCAGTTTCTGCTATCCATAGTTGCATTGATGGCAGTCGTGATGATGTTTCATTTCTAGGGCTGGAGAATGAGGCAAAGACAGAAACACATCAGCATCTCCTTGTAACGAATCAAGTAATTTCTATTATACTTGGCACAAGTGTCACTTGCTATCTGGAAAAAAATTACTGTGACAGTAAAACACGCCCAGAACCTCCAAGGATGAGCATGGGCTGAAAAGGGGTGACATAAAAGCAGAACTCAAGAACACCTGCAGCAATTTCGACCGAATATGGTAAGCACCGGCAGATGAACCATTAGTCGTACAAAAATACTGTAGGAGTAAAATACCTCTACTAGCCCTAGGGATGAGTGTGAGGATGAGAAGGGGTGCCGTAAAAAATGTTCGAAAACGATGTTTGTATTTCTTTTCTGTATGTAACTGGCATCGAATTCTTAAAATGAAGCTCCATCTATCTCTTATTTGTGATACTCAGTTCGTCAATCAAGTCAAACATCGAAGTATGAGCACTGCAGCGAGCCAATAATTTTGTCAGCGCGTTTAGGGGCCTAAGTCATGCCACAAGAATGGGTACTACAAACACATTTAAGGTCCCCTCTTAAGTCGCACGGTGTACAACAGCCATGGCACAGATAGGTGGTAGTGACAGTAATTTTTCTCGAAACGACAATGATTTACTGATGTTTGTGTCTCTCAAAAGACACAGGTGTCTATCTAATACGTGTAACATATGCGTATGTGGACAAAAATCACGGGCAAAAAGTTATCGTTTTAATAAAGGTAAAGTAGTTCTATTTTTAACAAGTAATCACTTCAAAAAGAGAGAATACATAATAAATTAACACTTGGTAAAAATTGTGAAACTTCTTATTGTTATATGAGTGCGTGATGTCTGTTCTTTCGGACGTTTAAGAAAGAACAGACACAGCGAGGAATCCGCAGCTGTGGCACATATTGAATGTGGTGGAGTGAGAAAGAAAAGGTAAGGGGAAGGAACATCAAGAGCATCGAAACTTTATGCGGAATCAGTGGCAGCGAGTGAAAATGTGTGCCGGACTGGGACTCGAAGTCGGGATCTCCTGCTTACTAGGCAGTTGCGTTAACCACTGGCCAACCGGACAAAGTGTTTATCGCAAATGCACAAACTATCTCAGCACGATTTCGGCTGACCCACACTCACAACTAATGCTACCTACTCATAGTAGGCGTCCATATCCTCCCTGCTAGCTAGTCTTAGATTCCCACTGGAAGAAGCACGTAAATGTGCATCCGCAGTCATATAATTCATTCGCCTTAATGGGCAATAAATCCACAACTTTCAGTGCCTGGGTGAGCAGTGGTTAACGCAACTCCTCGGTAAACAGGAGATACCGGTTTCGAGTCCCTATCCAGCACAAATTTTTACTCGTCGCCGCTGACACTGCATGAAGTCCTGACGCAGCAGATATCGCTAGTTTCTTCACTTTTCCTTCCTTTCTCCCCACTCCAGCTTCAATTTACACTATTCTTATCGTGAAATGTAAACACTGTATACAAGGTTTCTCGAAAACTTTGCATCAAACGTCCAGGGCTGTTAGTTTACGTTAGGGGTATAACTTCTTTTAGACTCCAAATGTTCGTTGGTGGTTTGTGGCGATGATAGGGGTCCTTTAGTATTCGCCTTTCCTGAGATGAAGAGACTTCACTGAACTGGAAGGGTCTGTTAACCAGGAGTCAAAGTAATCTGACAGCGTTTTTCATCAAGAAAAGCTTAAGAATGAGGATCTCAAAGCAGAGAAAGGTATTTTAGAAGCTTATAGAGAGTACACAAGGATGACATGCTTCACAAAGTGTCTACAGCCTACCACCACTCAGGGCCATAAACCATACAAAAGAATCTCTAGCATCACCAGGGAGCATCAGCAAACAATTTGTCTCTTATAAATGTTGTTCTCCATGTAATCTGCGACCCCTTTATGTTTGATACAAAGACGTTGACACATCCCACAGATATCAATAATATTTGCCAGTTTTTCTGTCACTTATATTTTACCCTATATTTTAACCTATTACATGGCTTTTATAAATCATGTATGTTGAATGTTGATTCTGATTCCACACTCTTACACGTTAACAATTATTGAACTACATGAAACCAAATCGTCATAACTTGTGAACGGTTTGCGTTAGGACGTTCAAGGTGCACGGTTAGCCGTGGGGTATGACGGGAATTAGTATGTTCTTGCGCACGCACCTTGTTGTTGTCGGCCATCTGCAAGTGGAAATGTCACGGTACAGCGTGCCTGAGCGTATAGAACTTGTGAAGACCTACTACGCGAGCAATAACAGCCCAAATGACGCTCAAAGGAAATTTGCGACCGAGTTCAAGCTGAAGACAACTGATCGAAGTGTGCTAACAATCAAGAATTTGACTCGCAAGTTTGAGAGAACGGGTAGTGTACGTGATGACAGTGTTGGCAACGTCGGTCTTCCACAAAGGCTGAAAACGCCTGAAAACATCGAGAAGACATGCTCTCTGTTTCAAACCAGCCACAGGAAATCGATCAGACGAGCTGCACAACAGGTGCGAAGCAACCAGGAGACACTGCGACAAATTGTTGTTGAAGACCTGCATCTCTTCCCATACAAAATTCAAACCATCAGCCATTAAGCCCCAGGGCCACGGAACAGCGGTTGTATTTCGCCAATACTATTGTCCACAGAATTGATGAACAGGACTTTGATGTGAATATCGTTTTTATTTGGATGGGTTCGGCAATAAGCAAGATGATTTCATCCTCATTATCCAAAGTGAGCCTGATTTGGACAAGATGTGGTTCATTCAAGACGGAGCTCAGCCCCATCGCAGCAGGAGAGTGTTCTGGAGGACTACTTTGTGGACCACATTCTGGCTCTGGGTTACTAAGAGGCCACTGGCATGGGCTTCGATTGGCTGCCATAGTCTCCGCGTCTGAACACATGCGACGCCCTCTGTGGGGCTATGTTACAGACAAGACGTATGCCGGCCGGAGTGGCCGCGCGGTTAAAGGCGCTACAGTGTGGAACCGCGCGACCGCTACGGTCGCAGGTTCGAATCCTGCCTCGGGCATGGATGTGTATGATGTCCTTAGGTTAGTTAGGTTTAAGTAGTTCTAAGTTCTAGGGGACTTATGACCACAGGAGTTGAGTCCCATAGTGCTCAGAGCCATTTGAACCATTTTTAACAAGACGTATGGCAATAAACCCAAAACCTTTGCTGAGCGGAAAACAACCATTCCAGAGGTCATCGACAGCATCAATGTTCTGACACTTCAGTGGGCCATGCAGAATTTCGCTATCCGTCTGCGCCACATCATCGCCAATGATGGCAGGCATATTGAACATGTCGTAACATAAATACGAATATCTGTAGTGACGTTTACATATTGAATAATGTGTGTGCACGCCGTAGCTTGTAACTAAATTAGTTTTTTTTTCGTACGGTTCAATAACTATGTTAACTGTGGATGAAAGAAAACTGTGAATTAATATATGTCAGTTAACGTTTCAATTTTGTAATAAATGTGGAATTGAAAAGTAGAAAATAATTAAAATAGCTGTGTCTATCGGGAATCGAACCAACGGCCTCGCAATTACAAGGGTACACATTCAAATACAAGGGCCTCTGTGAAAACACTCGAAATGTTCTTGTTTAACAGCGCTGGGTGATCTTCAAAGTCGATCTTTTAGAGTGTTCCTGAGAAGTTCATCTTATTGCCTTAGAAAACTGATATCTGGACAATGACCATCAACTCTCATAATTATGATGAATATTGAAGAGAACTTAAGGTTCTCTAGTGAGATATGGTCTAAACAATGGTTCACTGTAGCTCGGGATTTCCTATGTAGAGCTTGCACAAGATAACATGGTCCTTGTACAGAAATTCATTTTCAGTCTCAGCACTGATAGAGTTTACCCCTCTGTGCTGAGGGGGCTGCAGTGTTGCCTGCTGAGGTGAGCTCTTCGTTCATTAGCTACGGCCATATGTTTCTTTCACGTGCTGATTTTCTTGTTTGGTTCACCAGCTAGAAATTATTGACTTGTCGAAGTATTGGTGGCACTTGCATACAGTCGTTTGCAGACTCGCTAGCTGTTCTGCTTGTGAGCAGCCTTCAGCTGTTGAACTGCATCTCCCCTGCTGTGCAGTGGCCATTAGCAGTGCCCCCTCCACTAGTGTTATCCCCTCTCTTATTACGCCGTCTGCACAGCCACGAGCCAAGTTATATAGTGAGTTTTGTGCTGCACAGGATGCCGTCGCTGGCCGCGCGCCTGGCTGCGGCCGTGATGCTGCTGATGGGACAGGTGCGCCGCGTCAGCCGCACCCCAGAACCCAGCCCGTGGATCCCCACGGTAAGACACTCGTAGGTATCCGTCTCTTATCTGCGTCCTGTCGAACTTCTAAGGTGAATACGGGGCACTGTCTCGAGTCAGCCTTTACTGACTGGTTGCAGGTAGAATGCGTATGGCCAGGTACAATGTTAAATTACTTGCTGAGCGTACACAACGAATTTTTACTCTAACGCGAGTCGTCTACTGCTATGAAATTTTCTCGCCGATAAAGCCTGTATGCTGGTCCTCTACCAGACACAAATTTTTAATCTGACGGGAACATTCATATGCTGGGCTCCACTGGATTGCCACCCAGACATTGTATACTGTTAAAACAGAGTGTTTCAGGAAGGGTATTTCCTTCATGACTTACAAAATAATGATTAAGAAAGGTATATTTGTATAGGTAAATATAAAAAACATTAGTCCCTCTATGGAGTTATGAACAACACAAAAATATATGGAAACTATCATATGGCGTCAGTGGCCGGGAGTTCCCAGGCGGGAAGTTCGGCCACAAAGAGCAAGTCTTATTGAGAGCGACGCCACATTGGGCCACTTGCGCGTAGACAATTGGGATGAAATGAAGATGAGGACAGCACAACACTCTGTCCTTGAGGGGAAAAAATCTCCCATCCCAGCCGGGAATCGAACCCGGGCTGCCGTGCGTGGCGTTCGAACATGCTTATTGTTCAGCTAATGGGGCGGACACAACACCAAAAAATAGTTACTTTAGAATAATGAAGTTTTGGGAATACATTTGTCTAGGTAAAATATGTCAGTTATTAACATTGCAAGACCACAGGTTAACGTAAGCACTACAAAAGCCATTGCAAATGTGAAATGCTGGTATGAAGTTCACTCCAAAAGAAATGCACACTAGTTTTGTAAAAATACAGTTTTTATTCTTCATGTGTGAAAGTTTTAGAGTGTGTAGATACATCCTTCCCGCTTGTTTTCAAACTTATTCAACCTGTTCCCGTGAGTGGCGCCATCACATCATGTCTTCAAGATGGCTGCTACACTTGACGTTCGTCAGAAGCAACGTGCTGTCATAGAATTCCTGCGCTGTGAAAACGAGACAGTGTGAAACATCCACAAGAGGTTGAAAAAGGTGTATGGAGATGTTGCTGCCGATCGCATTACAGTTAGTCGGTGGGCAAGCAGGTTACGTGATGAAAGCGAGCACGGCAATACTGAGGATTGTCCTCGCAGCAGCAGGCCTCGTACTGCACACACTTCAAACAATGTGCAGAGAGTTAACGAATTGGTGGCTGCTGACAGACGCATCACAGTGAACGAATTGTCACGCTACGCTGGGATAGGGGAAGGAAGTGTTTGCAGAATACTGAAAGTGTTGGCGTTAAAAAAGGTTTGTGTCAGGTGGGTTCCCAGGATGTTGACAGTGGCTCACAAAGAAACAAGAAAAACGGCATGCAGCGAACTTTTGGAACAATACGAGAATGGTGGAGATGGATTTCTTGGAAGAATTGTGACAGGTGATGAAACATGGCTCCATCATTTTTCACCAGAGACGAAGAGGCAATTAATAGAGTGGCATCATGCAAATTCACTCAACAAAAAAAAAAATCAAAGCCACACCTTCTGCTGGAAAAGTTATGGCTATGGTGTTTTTCGATTTCGAAGGACTCTTGCTTGTGGACATCATGCCAAGTGGAACCACCATAAATTCTGATGTATATGTGCCGACACCGAAGAAACTTCAAGCTCGACTGAGTCGTGTTCGACCACATGGGCAAAAGCAGGATGTTTTGCTGTTTCATGACAGTGCACGACCACATGTCAGTCAAAGAACCATGGGGCGATCACAAAACTCAGATGGATAACACTGAAAAACCTGCCTTACAGTCCTCACCTGGCTCCACGTGACTATCATCTCTTTGGGAAACTGAAAGACTCTTCGTGGAACAAGGTTTGAAGATGATGACTCCCTTGTGCACGCTGCCACACAGTGGCTCCAACAGTTTGGTCCAGAATTTTACCGTGCGGGTATACAGGCGCTTGTTCCAAGATGGCGTAAGGCAGTTGAGAGGGATGGAAATTATGTGGAGAAGTGAAAATATTGTTCCTAAAGGATGTATCTACACACTGTAAAACTTTCAAACACGTAGAATAAAAGATGGATTTAAAAAAAAATAGTGTGCATTTTTTTTGGAGAGACCCTCGTACATTAAAAATCCGTGTAACCGCCAGTGTGTTGAGTGCAAATGTGCATGCATTGTGTTGTACAGGTGCCAGATATCAGTTTGAGGGACTGTTACTGGTGTTTGTGGATGACGCTGGAGCTGTCGTCTGATTATGTACCATATGTGCTCTGTTGTAGACACAGCTGGTGATTGAGCAGGCCAAGGCACCATGTCGATACATCTACATCTACATTTATACTCCGCAAGCCACCCAACGGTGTGTGGCGGAGGGCACTTTACGTGCCACTGTCATTACCTCCCTTTCCTGTTCCAGTCGCGTATGGTTCGCGGGAAGAACGACTGTCTGAAAGCCTCCGTGCGCGCTCTAATCTCTCTAATTTTACATTCGTGATCTCCTCGGGAGGTATAAGTAGGGGGAAGCAATATATTCGATACCTCATCCAGAAACGCACCCTCTCGAAACCTGGCGAGCAAGCTACACCGCGATGCAGACCGCCTCGCTTGCAGAGTCTGCCACTTGAGTTGCTAAACATCTCCGTAACGCTATCACGGTTACCAAATAACCCTGTGACGAAACGCGCCGCTCTTCTTTGGACCTTCTCTATCTCCTCTGTCAACCCGACCTGGTACAGATCCCACACTGATGAGCAATACTCAAGTATAGGTCGAACGAGTGTTTTGTAAGCCACCTCCTTTGTTGATGGACTACATTTTCTAAGGACTCTCCCAATGAATCTCACCTGGCACTCGCCTTACCAACAATTAATTTTATATGATCATTCCACTTCAAATCGTTCCGTACGCATAGTCTCAGATGTTTTACAGAAGTAACTGCTACCAGTGTTTGTTTCGCTATCATATAATCATACAATAAAGGATCCTTCTTTCTATGTATTCGCAATACATTACATTTTTCTATGTTAACTGTCAGCCACTCCCTGCACCAAGTGCCTATCCGCTGCAGATCTTCCTGCATTTCGCTACAATTTTCTACACTCTAGAGCATGTTGGGTTACAAAATCGGTATGGTTATCCTCTTGGAGAACACACCCTGGAATGCTGTTCACGAATAGCAGCACAACAGGTCGAATCACCAGACTGACGCTCAACTTTGCATTCGGGGTGTGTGGGATAACCATGATAGTGCTCCTGCTGTCATACGAAATCACACCCCAGACCATAACTCCAGGCGTGGTCCAGTGTGTCTAAAATGCAGATCGGTTGGATGCAGGACCTCAGCTAGCCTGCTTGTAACCAACACAGGGTCATCACTTGCACGGAGACAGAACCAGCTTTCATCAAAAAACGGCCCAGTCCTCCTCTCTTCCCTCTGATGAGCTCTCGCTTGACATCAGTGAGGTGGCAGATAGCGGTGGTTTGGTCAGTGGAATGCACGCCTTAGGGCGTCTGGGTGGGAGGTGTCCTTGAAGCAAACAATTTGTAACAGTTCGTTGTGTCACTGTGGTGCTGCTCACATTGCTGCTGCAGATGTAATACGATGCACCAGAGCCACACGCCAAACATGATGGTCTTCCCTTGTGGTAGTGCCACGTGGCCGTCTGGAGTCTGGTTTTCTTGTGACCCTACATTCTCGTGACCACGGCTGCCAGCAATCATATACAGAGGCTGCAGTCCTGCCAATTCTTTCTGCAATATTGCAGCGGGAACTTCCAGTTTGTCGTAGCCCTGTTACACGACCCCATTCAGACTCACAAGGAGAGGCCACGTCGTTGGGATCACGGATTTACTTCGAACTTTGTACACCTATAGTAGGCTATTAAAACAACATAATGCGAAAGTAGCAAGGTTCACCAGTCTGGCAATTCGGAGAAAATAGCAAGAGAAGTTTTACACGTCTGTTATGTAAGTTACATACTTGCGAGAAAGGAGATGCAACAAGAATTCGTTGTGCTCGTGTGGTCAGCGTGCGCGCCTGGCAAGAGGGTCGTGGTCGAGGCGACAGTTGAATCCACCTCCATTTATTTGTTAATCATTCTTCCATAACTGGTCTCATTATTTTATTTATATGACATTTAAGAGGCACTATTATGTAAAACACCCACATATACTCTCATGAAGTTGTAGTGAATTTCATATGTTTTTTGACTGTTTACAAACTCTAATTAAATTTTCAAGGACGAGGGACAGGCTTGGATAGCCCAAATCAAACATCGATAAATAATGATGCGAATGACGTTATTCAAAATCAGTAATATAGTACGTCGCAGTGTGCCAGACCAAAAGGGCAATAGAATTACTTGTCGGATGTGCTCTCGACATGAAACGTCGCAGGATGTTATTTGTCATACAGACATGTAAAACATAAATTGAAACTCCATGCAAGTACTTCATGTAAATACAGGTATTTTTCATTAAATTACCTCTCAAATGTCATGTAAATTAAATAATAAGGCCAGTGATGAAAAAATTGTAGATTAAAAAGTAAGTTTTCGCGGGATCCGAACCGTCGTCTCGACCTCGACCCTTATGCGAAGCGCGAACGATAACCACATTACCACACTAAATCCTCCATTACTTTTCCTTTGCACAGGAATATGATTTGCGTAATAGACGCCTAAAACGTCTCTTGCGATTTTCTCGGAATTGCCAAAGTAGTGCACCTTACTACTTTCACATTACGTTGTTTTGTTGGCCTACTAAAAGTATACAAAGTTTGAAGTAAATCCATGATCCCAACGTCGGGGCCTCTCCTTGTCATTAGGATGTTGATAATGGCGTCTTTGTCGCCATAGGGATATTATTGTCTAACATCAGCTCACCAAGGTAGCTCTCAAAGGTAATTAACGCTTACGACCGTTACAACATGTATTAAAAGCAAACCTGATTTGCATTCTCATAGTGGCTTTGTTAGCGTCACTCTTATGCGGCTAGCACGAAATCATATTAGACATGATCTTTCAGGTGTAGAAAGACGTCTACCAACCTTCGTTTATGTAGCACAGCTCATTCTTGGTGTTGCGATTTTATCCGTCCTTATAGTTTACTAAGTCATTTTCCAGAGAGAGACAGTAACGAGTGATAGTTTTTTTTAATAGAACAATATGTTTCTTCACGTAGCTGATGTTTTCAAACCAACTGTGCACAAAAAAATTAAATTTCTGACAATTTCAGATAGGGGACCAGAAACGTTCAATGTATTAGAGGAAGATGCAACATGCTGAAGATAACTGAATTCAGATGGACGTTCTGGTGGCGGAGTGTGCATTTAAGTGGGGTTTTCAAAGACGTGCCAATTTTTCTGCGCACACAACTCAGTGCGCCTTCTAAACGACACGCAATCGGAGTGTTCGTGCCACGAAGTGAGAACCTTCCTCGATGCGCTCTTTGAATTCATTTGGGTGTTGTAACATAAATACTATTCTTTAGATATCCCCACAAAATGAAATCTACTGGCCTTAAATTGGGCAAACGTATGTGCCACTACTGAGGACCACAGGGTCCAAAACAGCTTGCAGGAAATCCAGTTCTTGCACAAGACCACATGCAGACTGGACCGGACGACCATCGTGCTCCATTCAACAAGGCCTATAATATGCAGACTGATATTTTCAAGGAGAGAACGTAAATTGCAGATGAAAAAAGCTCGATACCTCTCACTTGCCAGAGTACTGGGCACGCAGCTTGGTCCGACGATTTCATCTCCATGGATTTCACACTGTTATATGCAGTAGGGCCCTTAGGATTAGAGGGCGTAATTGATTGAGTTCGGGTTAAGAAGCACACCATTTATATATTTACTGACCACTGGAAGAGAAAGTAGATTTATTTGAACAGTCAACCTTTCCAAATAACTGAATTCATAATTTAGCACATCAATGTACTATTAATTAAACTCAAATCCAAAAAAATTAACTGATGTTAATACTATAGTACACTACTGGCCATTAAAATTGCTACACCAAGAAGAAATGCAGATGATAAACGGGTATTCATTGGACCAATATACTAGAACTGGCATGTGATTACATTTTCACGCAATTTGGGTGTATAGATCCTGAGAAATCAGTACCCAGAACAACCACCTCTGGCCGTAATAACGGCCTTGATACGCCTGGGCATTGAGTCAAACAGAGCTTGGATGGCGTGTACACACACAGCTGCCCATGCAGCTTCAACACGATACCACAGGTCATCAAGAGTAGTGACTGGCGTATTGTGACGAGCTAGTTGCTCGGCCACCATTCACCAGACGTTTTCAATTGGTGAGAGATCTGGAGAATGTGCTGAAATGTAGGGTTTCGCAGGGATCGAATGAAGGGTAGGTCTACGGGTCGTAACACATCTGAAATGTAACGTCCACTGGTAAAAATGGCCATCAATGCGAACAAGAGGTGACCGAGACGTGTAACCAATGGCACCCCATACCATTACGCCGGCTGATACGCCAGTATGGCGATGACGAATACACGCTTCCAATGTGCGTTAACCGCGATGTCGCCAAACACGGATGCGACCATCGTAATGCTGTAAACAGAACCTGGATTCATCCGAAAAAATGATGTTTTGCCATTCGTGCACCCAGGTTCGTCGTTGAGTACACCATCGCAGGCGTTCCTGTCTGTGATGCAGCGTCAAGGGCAACCGCAGCCATGGTCTCCGAGCTGATAGTCCATGCTGCTGCAAACGTCGTCGAACTGTTCGTGCAGATGGTTTTTGTCTTGCAAACGCCCCCATCTGTTGACTCTGGGATCGAGACGTGGCTGCACGATCCGTTACAGCCATGCGGATAAGATGCCTGTCATCTGGACTGCTAGTGATACGAGGCCGTTGGGCTCCAGCACGGCGTTCCGTATTACCCTCCTGAACCCACCGATCCCATATTCTGCAAACAGTCATTGGATCTCGACCAACGCGAGCAGCAATGTCGCGATACGATAAACCGCAATCGCGATAGGCTACAATCCGACGTTTATCAAAGTCGGAAACGTGATGGTACGCATTACTCCTCCTTACACGAGGCATCACAACAACGTTTCACCAGGCAACGCTGGTCAACTGCTGTTTGTTTATGAGAAATCGGTTGGAAACTTTCCTCATGTCAGCACGTTGTAGGTGTCGCCACCGGCAGCAGCCTTGTGTGAATGCTTTTAAAGGCTTATCATTTGCATATCACAGCATCTTCTTCCTGTCGGTTAAATTTCGCGTCTGTAGGACGTCATCTTCGTCGTGTAGAAATTTTAATGGTCAGTAGTGTAGTATAACGACAATCGAGTTAAACCAGGACAGTTTAAATTATTAGTGACTTAAAAAATAAAACATTAAAAGGTACTGTAACCGAATCAATTGAAATAGCAATCAGTTATTTACCGAGGACTCAAGTTAATTACGAGGGTCATTCAGTAACTGGTGTAACATATCTTTTGGATTTATTCGGAACTTACAGTATATTGTTCCCCACTCTTGTAGCTACAAAACGGCTATTGTTCAACATAATTTCCATGCCGTGCGACGGTCTTACACCACTTTACTGGGAGGACCTGTATGACCGCATGGTACCAATCTGCTGATAGATGTCGTAGCCAACGTCCTGCTGCATCAATTTCATCCCCATCATCTACCTACTGCTTCCCGCGGAATGTATCTTTCACTGGGACAATGTGTCAGAGGGTGCGAGGTTCGGGGTCCAGGGTGAATGAGGAAGAAGAGTCCAATGAAGTTTTGTGAGCTCCTCCCGTTTGAGGCCTTGCGTTGTCATAGAGAAGAAGAAGTTGGTTCGTATTTTTGTGACGACGAACACTCTCAACTCATTTCTTCAAATTCCTGAGGGTAACGCTATACATTTCTGAGTTAACTGTTGCACCACGAGGGAGGACATCAAGCAGAATATTTTCGAAAGATCGTTGCCATGACGTCACCGGCTAAGGGTGCAGCCTTGAACTTTTAATTCGGAGGAGAGGTGGTGTGGCTTCACTTCATGGATTGCCGTTTTGTTTCCGGTTCGAAGTTTCATCGCCTGTGACGAAATTCGACAAAAATTGTCACGACCAACCTCCTGACGTGCGGCCAGTTCCGCACAGATGATTCCTCGTTGCTTTTTATGGTCTCGTGTTATGTGGCGAGAACTCAGCAGGCACGCGCCTTTGACTACACCAGCTGGTGAGCGAGTGTGCCAGCACTACTAGCAGAGACATCCAGTTACGCAGCGAAGTGTTTGATTGTGATCCGTCGGTCACCTCAAATGAGAGTGTACGCACGTATCAACATTGTAGGTGTCACAATCAATCGTGCAGCCGGTCGACACGTGGGTGATCGGTGGGGTTTGCATGACCTTGTGGGGATGATGACAGACATCTCGCAAAAAGACTGACCGTACTTCTGTTCACTGCCAGGTCTCCGTAGACGTTCTGCAAGCCCCTATGAATATCTACGACGCTCTGGTTCTCCGTCAAAAGAAACTCAGTGACAGGTCTGTCTTGGAACGCACATACGTTACCGACACCATTTTGAAGGCTATGTATGGCGTTTTCACCTATCGGAACTTTACGATACCGTAAGGCGTGAAACGGGAATATTCCACGAAATCCCACAACAAATTCCGCAATTTTTTCAACCGAAACTGATCGAGAAAAAAATGTGTCCCGTTACTTATTGAATGCCCCTCATATAATTTAAATAAAAATAAATGAACATAGTTAAGAAACACCGTAAAGAAACGAGTCGTTCAAAGCAACTTCAGCAACAACTGAATTCAGATAAAGTAGAACGACCGAGAAACCGTAACTTCACTGGTGCGGTCCGTAGCCCACAACCACTGCAAATCGTATGGTGCCATTAATCACAATGTAGAAAAACGTCTAGGCAACCGATTATTCACTTGATCACACACCAAAGCAACTATATCTGCATTGTATACAGCAACATAATACACTACGGACAGCCAACTTAATATGCTCAGTTCAGGTACAGTTTGGCAATGAACAGTTTACGGCTGTCAATCGGAAAAAAATTGGAAATTTGTGGTAAGTTCCCATGTTACCAAATTGCTGAGGTCATCGGTCCCTAGGTTTACACACTAGTTAATCTAACTTAAACTAGTTTATGCTAAGGACAAAACACACACCCACGCCCGAGGAAAGACTCGAACCTCCGACGAGAAGAGGTGCACGAACCGCATCAGTCGGAGTATGACGATTTAGCAAGAATCACATTTCAGTAGCTCTTCAGGAGAGAATACTCACTAGCACAACGTATGTCCTGACGAAACTCTACCTTCTGGTGAGCAAGATGTGTGAGACAGGCGAAATACCCTCAGACTTCAAGAAAAATATAATAATTCCAATCCCAAAGAAAGCAGGTGTTGACAGATGTGAAAATTACCGAACTATCAGTTTAATAAGTCACAGCTGAAAAATACTAATGCGAATTCTTTACAGACGAGTGGAAAAACTGGTAGAAGCCGACCTCGGGGAAGATCAGCTGGGATTCCGTAGGAACGTTGGAACACGTGAGGCAATACTGACCTTACGAATTATCTTAGAAGAAAGGCTAAGGAAAGGCAAACCGACGTTTATAGTTTGTAGACTTAGAGAAAGCTTTTAACAATGTTGACTGGAATACTCTCTTTCAAATTCTGAAGGTGGCAGAGGTAAAATACCGGGAGGGAAAGGCTATTTACAATTTGTACAAAAACCAGATGGCAGTTATGAGAGTCGAGGGGCATGAAAGGGAAGCAGTGGTTGGGAAGGGAGTGAGACAGGGTTGTAGCCTGTCCCCGATGCTATTCAATCTGTATATTGAGCAAACAGTAAAAGAAACAAATGAAAAATTCGGAGACGTTATTAAAATTCATGGAGAAGTATTAAAAACTTTGAGATTCGCCGATGACATTATAATTCTGTCAGAGACAGCAAAGGACTTGGAAGAGCAGTTGAATGGAATGGACAGTGTCTTGAAAGGAGGATATAAGATGAACATCAACAAAAGCAAAACGAGGATAATGGAATGTAGTCGAATTAGGTCGGGTGATGCTGAGGGAATCAGATTAGGAAATGAGACACTTAAAGTATTAAAGGAGTTTTGCTATTTGGGGAGCTAAACAACTGATGATGGTCGAAGTAGAGAGGATATAAAATGTAGACTGACAATGGCAAGGAAAGCGTTTCTGAAGAAGAGAAATTTGTTAACGTCGAGTATAGATTTAAGTGTCAGGAATTCGTTTCTGAAAGTATTTGTATGGAGCGTAGCCATGTATGGAAGTGAAACATGGACGTTAAATAGTTTAGACAAGAAGAGAATAGAAGCTTTCGAAATGTGGTGCTAGAGAAGAATGCTGAAGATTAGATGGGTAGATCACATAACTAATGAGGAGGTATTCAATAGAATTGGGGTGAAGAGGAGTTTGTGGCACAACTTGACAAGAAGGAGGGACCGGTTGGTAGGACATGTTCTGAGGCATCAGGGGATCACAAATTTAGCATTGGAGGGCAGCGTGAAGGGAAAAATCGTAGAGGGAGACCAAGAGATGAATACACTAAGCAGATTCAGAAGGATGTAGGTTTTAGTAAATACTGGGAGATGAAGAAGCTTGCACAGGATAGAGTAGCATGGAGAGCTGCATCAAACCAGTTTCAGGACTGAAGACCTCAACAACAACAACACGTCCCACATCCTCAGTATGTGTGACAGAGGAGCGTCGACACAGTATAACAGGTCCCAACGACCCATTTCTGTTTAGGCGAACCAACACGCAATCACTTCTGTATGCAGGACGCCCAGAGGCAAACAGCCCCACCTCTCGGCTTGCGGCCACGCTTCATCTTCGATCAGCATCACGCCGTCTGCTCGCCCCACTAACCGATTTTGCACTTTGTTGCGCATCTGCCCCGCCAGATGTACACTGTCCCAAGCAGATAGGCAACCGTGCCAATGAGATGCTGTCGTACTTCCTACAGTCAACTGAGCATGTTTGAAAGGGGACAAATTGTGGTCTTCCGAGGGCTGGGATGGTCCTTTCAGAGAATTGACAGGTAAGTTGTACAAGCTGCGTTTGTTGTGCAACGATACTGGTGTCAGTGTTGACGCGGACGTTCTCACACATTTAATCAAGTTTCTGCACGCCCACGCAGCACATACACCCACCAGGATTGTCGTATTATTAGAACATCAATAACAGATCGTACAGTTACCACAGCGCATGTAAGAGGGCTTGTGAGCCCAAACGTGTCAACACGAACTGTTGCGGACCGGTTATTAGCAATGGGACTACGGGCACACACACATGTAGCCCAGCATCCACTCAGGCCAGAACATCTGGTGCCGCCAGAGGGTCTCTTGGAAGATAGAATGATGCGTCGTGGCTTTCAGCGATGAAGGGTGATTCTGCCAGCACGTAGGAGATGGTCGTTTTCCCTTACGACATAGACCTGGTAAGGGCTATCTCTTAAAATACATTCGTCCGAAAAACACCGGCCCCACTCCAGGCCTTATGATCTCGGGTGAGACAAACTACAACTCTCATTTACCTTTGGCGTGTCTGTGGAGGGTTCTAACCAGCTCTCAGTACGTGTAGAGTTGTGTTAGATCAGTTTTTTGCCGTTCTTGCAGCAGGAAGGTGATGTGTTGTTCCAGCAGGATAATGCTCGGCCACATACTCTCCGCGAAACTCGAAGTGTTCTGCAAGGCGTGCAGCAACTTCCCTGGCTACCGCGATCTGCGGACTTGTCTCCAAGGCCGGCCGCTGTGACCGAGCGGTTCTAGGTGCTTCAGTCCGGAACTGCGCTGCTGCTACGGTCGCAGATTCGAATCCTGCTTCGGACATGGATGTTTGTGATGTCCTTAGGTTAGTTAGGCTTAAGTAGTTCTAAGTCTAGGGGACTGATGACCTCAGATGTTAAGTCCCATAGTGCTTAAAGCCATTTGCACTTGTCTCCAGCTGCCACTGCTCCCCGTCAATTCTCTACGCTGGTCTACAGCTCAGTGTCTGTGCCATAATATCTCGCACCTGTGGGATAAGATATGACTGCTGCTACCTGTCAACGAACAACTCATCCAGAACTACGTAAACAGATCGACCAGGTATGGTACAACGTGTCCCATGACAATATTCGCTATCTGTACCATCAACTGGATTCCAAAGTCAGCACCTGCATTGGTGTCCTTTGAGGCTACACTGCATATTAATATGGATGTTTGAATAGAGCTCAATAGCTGGTACGGGAGAACTGCTTATGATATCAATCTGTAAATATAATCATTTCATGTCCTCCATATAGACTGTTGCATCAAGAAATCTTGAGTGGATTTGGAAACCTCTAAAAGGGCGTACTAATCCGGGAGTGTATTTGAAGCATCTAGAACGAAATTAATTATTACCCATTCACAGGAAGAAACTCTCCGATTGTAATTGTACTCATGCTACTCCTGAGTCAGTGATAGGTGGTATGGGTTAAACTTGTGACCGTATACTGTTCGCCACGTAGATGTAACACTTATGGTAGTGACTGCAACAAGTTCCGTAAGTGAAGATCGTGGTGTACTGAAGCTAGAACAAGCAATTCTACCTTTACTTCTTGGTGGTCTTCGTCTATTGCCGCCATGCCTTTTCTAACTACTTATTTGTCAGAGTCATTCTTTAACACACAAGAAATTTGTAGTTGATGGAGAACTTTGACCGGGATATTTCACAGCCTGAGCAACGGCCGCTCTACGCACGTCTTGTCGTCATTCAACGAGCATCAGAAACATATCAACGTTCTCGTTTGACGTGCATGCCATGTTTATTCCATGTCAACATCAATGGCCGATCGATCCTCATTTGTGTGAGTGTTCTGACCAACGTTGCATACGGCAGCTAAGTGTGAAATCTAACAGAACATTACTTCAAAACAGCGCAAGGTGGTGCCTGTCATCTGGACTGCTAGTGATACGAGGCCGTTGGGCTCCAGCACGGCGTTCCGTATTACCCTCCTGAACCCACCGATCCCATATTCTGCAAACAGTCATTGGATCTCGACCAACGCGAGCAGCAATGTCGCGATACGATAAACCGCAATCGCGATAGGCTACAATCCGACGTTTATCAAAGTCGGAAACGTGATGGTACGCATTACTCCTCCTTACACGAGGCATCACAACAACGTTTCACCAGGCAACGCTGGTCAACTGCTGTTTGTTTATGAGAAATCGGTTGGAAACTTTCCTCATGTCAGCACGTTGTAGGTGTCGCCACCGGCAGCAGCCTTGTGTGAATGCTTTTAAAGGCTTATCATTTGCATATCACAGCATCTTCTTCCTGTCGGTTAAATTTCGCGTCTGTAGGACGTCATCTTCGTCGTGTAGAAATTTTAATGGTCAGTAGTGTAGTATAACGACAATCGAGTTAAACCAGGACAGTTTAAATTATTAGTGACTTAAAAAATAAAACATTAAAAGGTACTGTAACCGAATCAATTGAAATAGCAATCAGTTATTTACCGAGGACTCAAGTTAATTACGAGGGTCATTCAGTAACTGGTGTAACATATCTTTTGGATTTATTCGGAACTTACAGTATATTGTTCCCCACTCCTGTAGCTACAAAACGGCTATTGTTCAACATAATTTCCATGCCGTGCGACGGTCTTACACCACTTTACTGGGAGGACCTGTATGACCGCATGGTACCAATCTGCTGATAGCTGTCGTAGCCAACGTCCTGCTGCATCAATTTCATCCCCATCATCTACCTACTGCTTCCCGCGGAATGTATCTTTCACTGGGACAATGTGTCAGAGGGTGCGAGGTTCGGGGTCCAGGGTGAATGAGGAAGAAGAGTCCAATGAAGTTTTGTGAGCTCCTCCCGTTTGAGGCCTTGCGTTGTCATAGAGAAGAAGAAGTTGGTTCGTATTTTTGTGACGACGAACACTCTCAACTCATTTCTTCAAATTCCTGAGGGTAACGCTATACATTTCTGAGTTAACTGTTGCACCACGAGGGAGGACATCAAGCAGAATATTTTCGAAAGATCGTTGCCATGACGTCACCGGCTAAGGGTGCAGCCTTGAACTTTTAATTCGGAGGAGAGGTGGTGTGGCTTCACTTCATGGATTGCCGTTTTGTTTCCGGTTCGAAGTTTCATCGCCTGTGACGAAATTCGACAAAAATTGTCACGACCAACCTCCTGACGTGCGGCCAGTTCCGCACAGATGATTCCTCGTTGCTTTTTATGGTCTCGTGTTATGTGGCGAGAACTCAGCAGGCACGCGCCTTTGACTACACCAGCTGGTGAGCGAGTGTGCCAGCACTACTAGCAGAGACATCCAGTTACGCAGCGAAGTGTTTGATTGTGATCCGTCGATCACCTCAAATGAGAGTGTACGCACGTATCAACATTGTAGGTGTCACAATCAATCGTGCAGCCGGTCGACACGTGGGTGATCGGTGGGGTTTGCATGACCTTGTGGGGATGATGACAGACATCTCGCAAAAAGACTGACCGTACTTCTGTTCACTGCCAGGTCTCCGTAGACATTCTGCAAGCCCCTATGAATATCTACGACGCTCTGGTTCTCCGTCAAAAGTAACTCAGTGACAGGTCTGTCTTGGAACGCACATACGTTACCGACACCATTTTGAAGGCTATGTATGGCGTTTTCACCTATCGGAACTTTATGATACCGTAAGGCGTGAAACGGGAATATTCCACGACATCCCACAACAAATTCCGCAATTTTTTCAACCGAAACTGATCGAGAAAAAAATGTGTCCCGCTACTTATTGAATGCCCCTCATATAATTTAAATAAAAATAAATGAACATAGTTAAGAAACACCGTAAAGAAACGAGTCGTTCAAAGCAACTTCAGCAACAACTGAATTCAGATAAAGTAGAACGACCGAGAAACCGTAACTTCACTGGTGCGGTCCGTAGCCCACAACCACTGCAAATCGTTTGGTGCCATTAATCACAATGTAGAAAAACGTCTAGGCAACCGATTATTCACTTGATCACACACCAAAGCAACTATATCTGCATTGTATACAGCAACATAATACACTACGGACAGCCAACTTAATGTGCTCAGTTCAGGCACAGTTTGGCAATGAACAGTTTACGGCTGTCAACCGGAAAAAAAATTGGAAATTTGTGGTAAGTTCCCATGTTACCAAATTGCTGAGGTCATCGGTCCCTAGGTTTACACACTAGTTAATCTAACTTAAACTAGCTTATGCTAAGGACAAAACACACACCCATGCCCGAGGAAAGACTCGAACCTCCGACGAGGAGAGCCGCACGAACCGCATCAGTCGGAGTATGACGATTTAGCAAGAATCACATTTCAGTAGCTCTTCAGGAGAGAATACTCACTAGCACAACGTATGTCCTGACGAAACTCTACCTTCTGGTGAGCAAGATGTGTGAGACAGGCGAAATACCCTCAGACTTCAAGAAAAATATAATAATTCCAATCCCAAAGAAAGCAGGTGTTGACAGATGTGAAAATTACCGAACTATCAGTTTAATAAGTCACAGCTGAAAAATACTAATGCGAATTCTTTACAGACGAGTGGAAAAACTGGTAGAAGCCGACCTCGGGGAAGATCAGCTGGGATTCCGTATGAACGTTGGAACACGTGAGGCAATACTGACCTTACGAATTATCTTAGAAGAAAGGCTAAGGAAAGGCAAACCGACGTTTCTAGTTTGTAGACTTAGAGAAAGCTTTTAACAATGTTGACTGGAATACTCTCTTTCAAATTCTGAAGGTGGCAGAGGTAAAATACCGGGAGGGAAAGGCTATTTACAATTTGTACAAAAACCAGATGGCAGTTATGAGAGTCGAGGGGCATGAAAGGGAAGCAGTGGTTGGGAAGGGAGTGAGACAGGGTTGTAGCCTGTCCCCAATGCTATTCAATCTGTATATTGAGCAAACAGTAAAAGAAACAAATGAAAAATTCGGAGAAGTTATTAAAATTCATGGAGAAGTATTAAAAACTTTGAGATTCGCCGATGACATTATAATTCTGTCAGAGACAGCAAAGGGCTTGGAAGAGCAGTTGAATGGAATGGACAGTGTCTTGAAAGGAGGATATAAGATGAACATCAACAAAAGCAAAACGAGGATAATGGAATGTAGTCGAATTAGGTCGGGTGATGCTGAGGGAATCAGATTAGGAAATGAGACACTTAAAGTAGTAAAGGAGTTTTGCTATTTGGGGAGCTAAACAACTGATGATGGTCGAAGTAGAGAGGATATAAAATGTAGACTGACAATGGTAAGGAAAGCGTTTCTGAAGAAGAGAAATTTGTTAACGTCGAGTATAGATTTAAGTGTCAGGAATTCGTTTCTGAAAGTATTTGTATGGAGCGTAGCCATGTATGGAAGTGAAACATGGATGTTAAATAGTTTAGACAAGAAGAGAATAGAAGCTTTCGAAATGTGGTGCTAGAGAAGAATGCTGAAGATTAGATGGGTAGATCACATAACTAATGAGGAGGTATTCAATAGAATTGGGGTGAAGAGGAGTTTGTGGCACAACTTGACAAGAAGGAGGGACCGGTTGGTAGGACATGTTCTGAGGCATCAGGGGATCACAAATTTAGCATTGGAGGGCAGCGTGAAGGGAAAAATCGTAGAGGGAGACCAAGAGATGAATACACTAAGCAGATTCAGAAGGATGTAGGTTTTAGTAAATACTGGGAGATGAAGAAACTTGCACAGGATAGAGTAGCATGGAGAGCTGCATCAAACCAGTTTCAGGACTGAAGACCTCAACAACAACAACATGTCCCACATCCTCAGTATGTGTGACAGAGGAGCGTCGACACAGTATAACAGGTCCCAACCGCCCATTTCTGTTTAGGCGAACCAACACGCAATCACTTCTGTATGCAGGACGCCCAGAGGCAAACAGCCCCACCTCTCGGCTTGCGGCCACGCTTCATCTTCGATCAGCATCACGCCGTCTGCTCGCCCCACTAACCGATTTTGCACTTTGTTGCGCATCTGCCCCGCCAGATGTACACTGTCCCAAGCAGATAGGCAACCGTGCCAATGAGATGCTGTCGTACTTCCTACAGTCAACTGAGCATGTTTGAAAGGGGACAAATTGTGGTCTTCCGTGGGCTGGGATGGTCCTATCAGAGAATTGACAGGTAAGTTGTACAAGCTGCGTTTGTTGTGCAACGATACTGGTGTCAGTGTTGACGCGGACGTTCTCACACATTTAATCAAGTTTCTGCACGCCCACGCAGCACATACACCCACCAGGATTGTCGTATTATTAGAACATCAATAGCAGATCGTACAGCTACCACAGCACATGTAAGAGGGCTTGTGAGCCCAAACGTGTCAACACGAACTGTTGCGGACCGTTATTAGCAATGGGACTACGGGCACACACACATGTAGCCCAGCATCCACTCAGGCCAGAACATCTGGTGCCGCCAGAGGGTCTCTTGGAAGATAGAATGATGCGTCGTGGCTTTCAGCGATGAAGGGTGATTCTGCCAGCACGTAGGAGATGGTCGTTTGCCCTTACGACATAGACCTGGTAAGGGTTATCTCTTAAAATACATTCGTCCGAAAAACACCGGCCCCACTCCAGGCCTTATGATCTCGGATGAGAAAAACTACAACTCTCATTTACCTTTGGCGTGTCTGTGGAGGGTTCTAACCAGCTCTCAGTACGTGTAGAGTTGTGTTGGATCAGTTTTTTTGCCGTTCTTGCAGCAGGAAGGTGATGTGTTGTTCCAGCAGGATAATGCTCGGCCACATACTCTCCGCGAAACTCGAAGTGTTCTGCAAGGCGTGCAGCAACTTCCCTGGCTACCGCGATCTGCGGACTTGTCTCCAAGGCCGGCCGCTGTGGCCGAGCGGTTCTAGGTGCTTCAGTCCGGAACTGCGCTGCTGCTACGGCCGCAGATTCGAATCCTGCTTCGGACATGGATGTTTGTGATGTCCTTAGGTTAGTTAGGCTTAAGTAGTTCTAAGTCTAGGGGACTGATGACCTCAGATGTTAAGTCCCATAGTGCTTAAAGCCATTTGCACTTGTCTCCAGCTTCCACTGCTCTCCGTCAATTCTCTACGCTGGTCTACAGCTCAGTGTCTGTGCCATAATATCTCGCACCTGTGGGATAAGATATGACTGCTGCTACCTGTCAACGAACAACTCATCCAGAACTACGTAAACAGATCGACCAGGTATGGTACAACGTGACCCATGACAATATTCGCTATCTGTACCATCAACTGGATTCCAAAGTCAGCACCTGCATTGGTGTCCTTTGAGGCTACACTGCATATTAATATGGATGTTTGAATAGAGCTCAATAGCTGGTACGGGAGAACTGCTTGTGATATCAATCTGTAAATATAATCATTTCATGTCCTCCATATAGACTGTTGCATCAAGAAATCTTGAGTGGATTTGGAAACCTCTAAAAGGGCGTACTAATCCGGGAGTGTATTTGAAGCATCTAGAACGAAATTAATTATTACCCATTCACAGGAAGAAACTCTCCGATTGTAATTGTACTCATGCTACTCCTGAGTCAGTGATAGGTGGTATGGGTTAAACTTGTGACCGTATACTGTTCGCCACGTAGATGTAACACTTATGGTAGTGACTGCAACAAGTTCCGTAAGTGAAGATCGTGGTGTACTGAAGCTAGAACAAGCAATTCTACCTTTACTTCTTGGTGGTCTTCGTCTATTGCCGCCATGCCTTTTCTAACTACTTATTTGTCAGAGTCATTCTTTAACACACAAGAAATTTGTAGTTGATGGAGAACTTTGACCGGGATATTTCACAGCCTGAGCAACGGCCGCTCTACGCACGTCTTGTCGTCATTCAACGAGCATCAGAAACATATCAACGTTCTCGTTTGACGTGCATGCCATGTTTATTCCATGTCAACATCAATGGCCGATCGATCCTCATTTGTGTGAGTGTTCTGACCAACGTTGCATACGGCAGCTAAGTGTGAAATCTAACAGAACATTACTTCAAAACAGCGCAAGGTGGTGCCTGTCATCTGGACTGCTAGTGATACGAGGCCGTTGGGCTCCAGCACGGCGTTCCGTATTACCCTCCTGAACCCACCGATCCCATATTCTGCAAACAGTCATTGGATCTCGACCAACGCGAGCAGCAATGTCGCGATACGATAAACCGCAATCGCGATAGGCTACAATCCGACGTTTATCAAAGTCGGAAACGTGATGGTACGCATTACTCCTCCTTACACGAGGCATCACAACAACGTTTCACCAGGCAACGCTGGTCAACTGCTGTTTGTTTATGAGAAATCGGTTGGAAACTTTCCTCATGTCAGCACGTTGTAGGTGTCGCCACCGGCAGCAGCCTTGTGTGAATGCTTTTAAAGGCTTATCATTTGCATATCACAGCATCTTCTTCCTGTCGGTTAAATTTCGCGTCTGTAGGACGTCATCTTCGTCGTGTAGAAATTTTAATGGTCAGTAGTGTAGTATAACGACAATCGAGTTAAACCAGGACAGTTTAAATTATTAGTGACTTAAAAAATAAAACATTAAAAGGTACTGTAACCGAATCAATTGAAATAGCAATCAGTTATTTACCGAGGACTCAAGTTAATTACGAGGGTCATTCAGTAACTGGTGTAACATATCTTTTGGATTTATTCGGAACTTACAGTATATTGTTCCCCACTCTTGTAGCTACAAAACGGCTATTGTTCAACATAATTTCCATGCCGTGCGACGGTCTTACACCACTTTACTGGGAGGACCTGTATGACCGCATGGTACCAATCTGCTGATAGATGTCGTAGCCAACGTCCTGCTGCATCAATTTCATCCCCATCATCTACCTACTGCTTCCCGCGGAATGCATCTTTCACTGGGACAGTGTGTCAGAGGGTGCGAGGTTCGGGGTCCAGGGTGAATGAGGAAGAAGAGTCCAATGAAGTTTTGTGAGCTCCTCCCGTTTGAGGCCTTGCGTTGTCATAGAGAAGAAGAAGTTGGTTCGTATTTTTGTGACGACGAACACTCTCAACTCATTTCTTCAAATTCCTGAGGGTAACGCTATACATTTCTGAGTTAACTGTTGCACCACGAGGGAGGACATCAAGCAGAATATTTTCGAAAGATCGTTGCCATGACGTCACCGGCTAAGGGTGCAGCCTTGAACTTTTAATTCGGAGGAGAGGTGGTGTGGCTTCACTTCATGGATTGCCGTTTTGTTTCCGGTTCGAAGTTTCATCGCCTGTGACGAAATTCGACAAAAATTGTCACGACCAACCTCCTGACGTGCGGCCAGTTCCGCACAGATGATTCCTCGTTGCTTTTTATGGTCTCGTGTTATGTGGCGAGAACTCAGCAGGCACGCGCCTTTGACTACACCAGCTGGTGAGCGAGTGTGCCAGCACTACTAGCAGAGACATCCAGTTACGCAGCGAAGTGTTTGATTGTGATCCGTCGATCACCTCAAATGAGAGTGTACGCACGTATCAACATTGTAGGTGTCACAATCAATCGTGCAGCCGGTCGACACGTGGGTGATCGGTGGGGTTTGCATGACCTTGTGGGGATGATGACAGACATCTCGCAAAAAGACTGACCGTACTTCTGTTCACTGCCAGGTCTCCGTAGACATTCTGCAAGCCCCTATGAATATCTACGACGCTCTGGTTCTCCGTCAAAAGTAACTCAGTGACAGGTCTGTCTTGGAACGCACATACGTTACCGACACCATTTTGAAGGCTATGTATGGCGTTTTCACCTATCGGAACTTTATGATACCGTAAGGCGTGAAACGGGAATATTCCACGACATCCCACAACAAATTCCGCAATTTTTTTCAACCGAAACTGATCGAGAAAAAAATGTGTCCCGTTACTTATTGAATGCCCCTCATATAATTTAAATAAAAATAAATGAACATAGTTAAGAAACACCGTAAAGAAACGAGTCGTTCAAAGCAACTTCAGCAACAACTGAATTCAGATAAAGTAGAACGACCGAGAAACCGTAACTTCACTGGTGCGGTCCGTAGCCCACAACCACTGCAAATCGTTTGGTGCCATTAATCACAATGTAGAAAAACGTCTAGGCAACCGATTATTCACTTGATCACACACCAAAGCAACTATATCTGCATTGTATACAGCAACATAATACACTACGGACAGCCAACTTAATGTGCTCAGTTCAGGCACAGTTTGGCAATGAACAGTTTACGGCTGTCAATCGGAAAAAAAATTGGAAATTTGTGGTAAGTTCCCATGTTACCAAATTGCTGAGGTCATCGGTCCCTAGGTTTACACACTAGTTAATCTAACTTAAACTAGCTTATGCTAAGGACAAAACACACACCCACGCCCGAGGAAAGACTCGAACCTCCGACGAGGAGAGCCGCACGAACCGCATCAGTCGGAGTATGACGATTTAGCAAGAATCACATTTCAGTAGCTCTTCAGCAGAGAATACTCACTAGCACAACGTATGTCCTGACGAAACTCTACCTTCTGGTGAGCAAGATGTGTGAGACAGGCGAAATACCCTCAGACTTCAAGAAAAATATAATAATTCCAATCCCAAAGAAAGCAGGTGTTGACAGATGTGAAAATTACCGAACTATCAGTTTAATAAGTCACAGCTGAAAAATACTAATGCGAATTCTTTACAGACGAGTGGAAAAACTGGTAGAAGCCGACCTCGGGGAAGATCAGCTGGGATTCCGTAGGAACGTTGGAACACGTGAGGCAATACTGACCTTACGAATTATCTTAGAAGAAAGGCTAAGGAAAGGCAAACCGACGTTTCTAGTTTGCAGACTTAGAGAAAGCTTTTAACAATGTTGACTGGAATACTCTCTTTCAAATTCTGAAGGTGGCAGAGGTAAAATACCGGGAGGGAAAGGCTATTTACAATTTGTACAAAAACCAGATGGCAGTTATGAGAGTCGAGGGGCATGAAAGGGAAGCAGTGGTTGGGAAGGGAGTGAGACAGGGTTGTAGCCTGTCCCCAATGCTATTCAATCTGTATATTGAATAAACAGTAAAAGAAACAAATGAAAAATTCGGAGAAGTTATTAAAATTCATGGAGAAGTATTAAAAACTTTGAGATTCGCCGATGACATTATAATTCTGTCAGAGACAGCAAAGGGCTTGGAAGAGCAGTTGAATGGAATGGACAGTGTCTTGAAAGGAGGATATAAGATGAACATCAACAAAAGCAAAACGAGGATAATGGAATGTAGTCGAATTAGGTCGGGTGATGCTGAGGGAATCAGATTAGGAAATGAGACACTTAAAGTAGTAAAGGAGTTTTGCTATTTGGGGAGCTAAACAACTGATGATGGTCGAAGTAGAGAGGATATAAAATGTAGACTGACAATGGCAAGGAAAGCGTTTCTGAAGAAGAGAAATTTGTTAACGTCGAGTATACACTCCTGGAAATGGAAAAAAGAACACATTGACACCGGTGTGTCAGACCCACCATACTTGCTCCGGACACTGCGAGAGGGCTGTACAAGCAATGATCACACGCACGGCACAGCGGACACACCAGGAACCGCGGTGTTGGCCGTCGAATGGCGCTAGCTGCGCAGCATTTGTGCACCGCCGCCGTCAGTGTCAGCCAGTTTGCCGTGGCATACGGAGCTCCATCGCAGTCTTTAACACTCGTAGCATGCCGCGACAGCGTGGACGTGAACCGTATGTGCAGTTGACGGACTTTGAGCGAGGGCGTATAGTGGGCATGCGGGAGGCCGGGTGGACGTACCGCCGAATTGCTCAACACGTGGGGCGTGAGGTCTCCACAGTACATCGATGTTGTCGCCAGTGGTCGGCGGAAGGCGCACGTGCCCGTCGACCTAGGGACCGGACCGCAGCGACGCACGGATGCACGCCAAGACCGTAGGATCCTACGCAGTGCCGTAGGGGACCGCACCGCCACCTCCCAGCAAATTAGGGACACTGTTGCTCCTGGGGTATCGGCGAGGACCATTCGCAACCGTCTCCATGAAGCTGGGCTACGGTCCCGCACACCGTTAGGCCGTCTTCCGCTCACGCCCCAACATCGTGCAGCCCGCCTCCAGTGGTGTCGCGACAGGCGTGAATGGAGGGACGAATGGAGACGTGTCGTCTTCAGCGATGAGAGTCGCTTCTGCCTTGGTGCCAATGATGGTCGTATGCGTGTTTGGCGCCGTGCAGGTGAGCGCCACAATCAGGACTGCATACGACCGAGGCACACAGGGCCAACACCCGGCATCATGGTGTGGGGAGCGATCTCGTACACTGGCCGTACACCACTGGTGATCGTCGAGGGGACACTGAATAGTGCACGGTACATCCAAACCGTCATCGAACCCATCGTTCTACCATTCCTAGACCGGCAAGGGAACTTGCTGTTCCAACAGGACAATGCACGTCCGCATGTATCCCGTGCCACCCAACGTGCTCTAGAAGGTGTAAGTCAACTACTCTGGCCAGCAAGATCTCCGGATCTGTCCCCCATTGAGCATGTTTGGGACTGGATGAAGCGTCGTCTCACGCGGTCTGTACGTCCAGCACGAACGCTGGTCCAACTGAGGCGCCAGGTGGAAATGGCATGGCAAGCCGTTCCACAGGACTACATCCAGCATCTCTACGGTCGTCTCCATGGGAGAAGCAGCCTGCATTGCTGCGAAAGGTGGATATACACTGTACTAGTGCCGACATTGTGCATGCTCTGTTGCCTGTGTCTATGTGCCTGTGGTTCTGTCAGTGTGATCATGTGATGTATCTGACCCCAGGAATGTGTCAATAAAGTTTCTCCTTCCTGGGACAATGAATTCACGGTGTTCTTATTTCAATTTCCAGGAGTGTAGATTTAAGTGTCAGGAATTCGTTTCTAAAAGTATTTGTATGGAGCGTAGCCATGTATGGAAGTGAAACATGGACGTTAAATAGTTTAGACAAGAAGAGAATAGAAGCTTTCGAAATGTGGTGCTAGAGAAGAATGCTGAAGATTAGATGGGTAGATCACATAACTAATGAGGAGGTATTCAATAGAATTGGGGTGAAGAGGAGTTTGTGGCACAACTTGACAAGAAGGAGGGACCGGTTGGTAGGACATGTTCTGAGGCATTAGGGGATCACAAATTTAGCATTGGAGGGCAGCTTGAAGGGAAAAATCGTAGAGGGAGACCAAGAGATGAATACACTAAGCAGATTCAGAAGGATGTAGGTTTTAGTAAATACTGGGAGATGAAGAAGCTTGCACATGATAGAGTAGCATGGAGAGCTGCATTAAACGAGTCCCAGGACTGAAGACCACAACAACAACAACAACAACAACAACATAGACAGGTGGAGCGACTCCATAGTGACTGTCATTCGCACAAGACATACAGTGACAAGTCAAGGCTTATGGTGTGGGATGCTATTGGGCACATTCACAAATTACAGTTGGTGCATGTCCAGGGCACTGTGACCAGTGTGACCTACGTGAATGACACCCTGTGATCCGCAGCCATACGATCTCTGCCACAACACCCGTGAAGCCATTTTTCAGCAAGATAATGCACGACCACATGTTTTTGTACGGACAGATGCCTTTGTCACAGGACGTCAGACTTTTGCCCTGGCCCACCAGATCACCATACATGTCGCCAACCGAAAATTTGTGGCATATGGTGAAATGACAGTTGCGGTGCTGTGATCCAATGCCATCAATCACAATGAACTTTGAAACCAGCTGAAAGCAGCGTGGATGGCTATAGCATAGGATTGCATAAGCGCCTTAGACGTGTAGATGCAATCACGCTTTGGACAAGTTATCACGGCCCAAGGCGGATTCTGTGTCTATTAGGCAACAGGACACATGCTGAACCGAGGTGACTGAAATGCTAATCATTTCTGCAAATCATACTAATGTACCTGTCCTATGAATATGAACGTCCTTTCTGTAATCGTTCAAGATGTTCTGTTTTTCCTGAACATGAGTGTGAACAGCGTGCCTGACAAAAAAGTAAAGCACCCAGAAGCGGAGGATGAAACGAAACTGCACGTTTTCAGCAGGTATGTCATGTCAGCGATTACAACGTCGAGTCAAATCTACTAAGAACGTGGCAGTGTGAACCCAGTTCTTATGACGGTGCACACAGTCTGGCCTGATCTATGTGATGATTCGGTTCGGAAGCCATTGTAGCCCCTCCTGAGGCTAGGCAGCACGTAGCTGATGTAACTGATCCCTGATTTCTTGGGGACTGGCACTGGGACCGAATTGACACCAAAAAATTGGATGAATGGAACCTCTCCACACGTCACCACCACACTTGCCAACGATAGTCATCAGTGCAGAACCGCGATTCATCGCTGAACACAGTGCGATGTCATTCAACGGGAGTCCATGTTTCCTGGCCCAGTTACTAATGCAGCCGTTTGTGTGTTAGTGTTAACTACTGCTTATGCATGTTATGCTAATTACTTAGGACGGCTGATGCTAGTTTCCAGTCAATGGTACTGAATGGCACAGAATGTTGCATGCGTCCATTACTTTTTTTTTTTTCGTTGGCATCCGCAGACGTTAATGCATTACGATGTGTTTGGTGGACAATACGGCAGTCCTCCCTTTTGTGGTGATCGGAAGTTGTCCACCGGAACCTTGTCGACGAGTATGCCTGCCATCACATATCCGTTCTGTCCTACATCGAGCTTTGAAACTTCGTCTCAGACGAGTACGCGGCGTCTCCATGTCTTTCACGTTGATCACTCAACAACTGACGCTGCTCACGACCCTTATATTCCCTACTAGACCTGCTGACAACACTAACCGCGAAAAACACTAATGTCTCCTGATGCTCGTTCTATCAGTGACAGAGAATTGCAGCTCTAATCACTTACATACCTGCCAACAGTATATCCGTGTACGTGGTTGAGGCGCCCTGCTTGATCCGCAGGACAGGAAAGATAGTTAGATTGTGGAAAGGGGCCAATATAAGGGGCTGTCAACTACACTCAAACATACAACTTTATTATTTGATTAAACATTACAAGATCCCAAAAAAAATTTTTTAAACACACAGCTTTAATCTTTGGGACTTCATTACCGGCTGAAAGCGACTTTTATTTTAAAACGGATGAAGGCCAATAACTTAAAACGCAAGTATAATCAGAAATTTAAAAGGCAAATCTTCTCTTAAAACAGTTCTTTAGTTAGGCTGATGCAAACAAGTTAAACTGAAATTGGCTGAAGGCCTAACACTTAAAACTCCATAACATTAATTTTTTTTAAATACCAAAGGCCTTACGTTAAACAGTTCTTTAATTTAGGCTGAAGACCTTAAGAGCAAACGAACTCAAAATCGGCTGAAGGCCCATGACTTCAAAATTCAACAACATTAAAATTTTTAAAATGCCAAAGGGCTTACGTGAAACAGTACTTTAAACTAGGCTGAAGGCATTAAGAGCAAAACAACTCTAATTTTAAAAAATCGGCTAGAAGCCATACAAGTACAAACAACAAGAACAAATTTAAAAAAATAGGGCAGTACGCCCAAGAGCGCTCAGATGTTCGAGGGTCGGCCTGGAATTCAAACACTAACGCTCGCTTGGTTGAGACAACCAGTCGGGCCAACCATTGACGATCCGACGAGAACCTAACCGACAGACAGTCTACGGACCAAGCGATAGGATAACTTATCTTTCGTGTCCGTTGAGCCACGGACCTCGTAGCAATGGGAACAGCCCCTCACACTCCGACCGCGCGTGGACGCCCCAGGCGGCGGCCAGACACGCGCCATGGGGACTTCCTCGCTTCTCCACGCTAACCGACCAACTGCCCAGGCCCGGAAACGCTGAAGGACCAAATATACGTCGGCCAATGAGACGACCAACCAACGGTCGTCCCGCTCCAATCTCCCTCCGTCTGACAGTTTATGTGTGTCGCCAGCGGTCGGCGAGCACTGGCAGTCGGCGCCTCACCGGCGCACCGTCCCTCGACTTCACTGCTGCTGCGTCTCGACTGATCAGCTGGTCCGTCTCCAACTGACTGCCAGACACACGACGACCCGGAAATACTACCTGTCACTCCAGATATGGTACGACAGTGCACTTATCGATACGCGCTGCTGCTGTCGCTCACGTGCAAGTAAGGCAGGAAGTTAGTGACGCCAGCAAATGGAATAAGAAATGAGGCGGCAGTACCTTAATAGAAGATGACAAACAATAAAAGGGATAAACGCGAGGCGTGCACGCCTCATTAGTTACAGTCATCTGGAGCTTCTCATTTATATTCAATGTATAGCGTAATGTTCCTAAATAGACAGTATGCGAGGTATCAGTTAACTTTGCGATCTACACTCCTGGAAATTGAAATATAAACACCGTGAATTCATTGTCGCAGGAAGGGGAAACTTTATTGACACATTCCTGGGGTCAGATACATCACATGATCACACTGACAGAACCACAGGCACATAGACACAGGCAACAGAGCATGCACAATGTCGGCACTAGTACAGTGTATATCCACCTTTCGCAGCAATGCAGGCTGCTATTCTCCCATGGAGACGATCGTAGAGATGCTGGATGTAGTCCTGTGGAACGGCTTGCCATGCCATTTCCACCTGGCGCCTCAGTTGGACCAGCGTTCGTGCTGGACGTGCAGACCGCGTGAGATGACGCTTCATCCAGTCCCAAACATGCTCAATGGGGGACAGATCCGGAGATCTTGCTGGCCAGGGTAGTTGACTTACACCTTCTAGAGCACGTTGGGTGGCACGGGATACATGCGGACGTGCATTGTCCTGTTGGAACAGCAAGTTCCCTTGCCGGTCTAGGAATGGTAGAACGATGGGTTCGATGACGGTTTGGATGTACCGTGGTGTACGGCCAGTGTAGGAGATCGCTCCCCACACCATGATGCCGGGTGTTGGCCCTGTGTGCCTCGGTCGTATGCAGTCCTGATTGTGGCGCTCACCTGCACGGCGCCAAACACGCATACGACCATCATTGGCACCAAGGCAGAAGCGACTCTCATCGCTGAAGACGACACGTCTCCATTCGTCCCTCCATTCACGCCTGTCGCGACACCACTGGAGGCGGGCTGCACGATGTTGGGGCGTGAGCGGAAGACGGCCTAACGGTGTGCGGGACCGTAGCCCAGCTTCATGGAAACGGTTGCGAATGGTCCTCGCCGATACCCCAGGAGCAACAGTGTCCCTAATTTGCTGGGAAGTGGCGGTGCGGTCCCCTACGGCACTGCGTAGGATCCTACGGTCTTGGCGTGCATCCGTGCGTCGCTGCGGTCCGGTCCCAGGTCGACGGGCACGTGCGCCTTCCGCCGACCACTGGCGACAACATCGATGTACTGTGGAGACCTCACGCCCCACGTGTTGAGCAATTCGGCGTTACGTCCACCCGGCCTCCCGCATGCCCACTATACGCCCTCGCTCAAAGTCCGTCAACTGCACATACGGTTCACGTCCACGCTGTCGCGGCATGCTACGAGTGTTAAAGACTGCGATGGAGCTCCGTATGCCACGGCAAACTGGCTGACACTGACGGCGGTGGTGCACAAATGCTGCGCAGCTAGCGCCATTCGACGGCCAACACCGCGGTTCCTGGTGTGTCCGCTGTGCCGTGCGTGTGATCATTGCTTGTACAGCCCTCTCGCAGTGTCCGGAGCAAGTATGGTGGGTCTGACACACCGGTGTCAATGTGTTCTTTTTTCCATTTCCGGGAGTGTATAATCGGACACATAGGCCTACACATCTTTACTTCTGGCAGTACTTTATTCCAATTTTCCGAACTCCACAGAAGTTCAACTGCATTGAAGGACTGGCATTGTTGGAAGAAAGGATATTGTGAAAAATTTGCCTAGGCACAGGTTAAGGTATGCAACAAGGCGTGCGCCGTTTTCAAATGTCCGGCCGGATTAAAACTATATCCCACAAGATATGCAAGAGAACATCTGTGAAGTTTGCAAAGTTGGAGAATGGTTTTGTCTGAAGTGATGCTGTGAAGACAGGTCTTGAGTTACGCCTAGATAACTCCAGGTTAAATTTCTGCTCTGGTGCACGGTTTCAATCTTCCAGAAACTTTCGATCCCAAGGAAGTTAAGTTCAAACCAAAATTTACAGGGTGATTCCCTTGGGTGCAAGACAAATTCCACAATTGCAAATGCTTCCCCGGATATTCACCATTGGGAATGAAATATTCCTTTCACCCGTGGCTCGGAGTTTCCATCGGGATGCCTGAACCCCCAGTCTCAATTGCTCTCAGTATGCACACACTCCACGCAATGTGCTGCACGCAAGAAAAATTAGCGATGTACTGCTCCACAGATGTAATGGGAAACGCTTATTAGATCGATTCTCTGCACCTCTACACATGTAAAAACAGTTTAAATAACGATCTTCAGCCTCGCTTTGATCTGCGACACAGGGTTCAAATTCTCATTCCTCCAAAGTCGATAATTAAGGGCATGTAGAAATCCAATAAATTTTAGAAAGGTACCGAGATGTGAACATGGGACTGGAAAATGTACACAGTTCATAAACCGCTTCCAGCTGGCTTCTGACAATTCTCGGTCTTAAATTTCAAAACAAAGAAAAGAGATTGGAGCTAGAGGGCATAGATTTTGGTTTTTGCTGTATCTATTTTTTTGCACGACAGTTGGAGAGATTCTGGTATATGCAGCTAATAGCTTAACTTTTTAATTACAAAATCATGTTGTATCCATTGTTTAGATAATCCCGAAAACACTTCCCTCAAAGGCCATAACTTACTTTTCAAAGAATAAAGTCTCCAAAAAATAAATTTCGCATGAAGAAATAATAGTTGAACAAAGATAAATTCTCCTGGAATGTATAAACAACAGTATGAGCTCAAATGTATGAACAAACAATGAATTCTTCGTGAAAAATTAATTCTGCTTCTTATTAAAGCTACCTATATTCAAATAGAATCAGTCCATTGTTTTAAATCAATCACGAATGTAGGAATTGAGCACTCGTTTATTTGAACAGATGGATTCAATTCCGCACACTTTTACTTTGGTCGTATGAAACTGAGTCATCCATTTTTGTCGGTCTACATTTTTCGTTCTTTTTTAACATAATGGATTCTCGAACCTCGTTTTTCTTCGTTTTGACAGTCTTTCAAGGTCAATGATTGACGGAATACTTCACAATAATTGTCAATTACATGGTATTCAGGTTGATCAGGAGACCCTATATATTGTTTGACGTGACTTATTGGCAACTTTTTGAGGTTCTCAAAGGTTTGCGGGAACTGTCGAATTAGAACTCTTACCATCGTCTTGGCAGAAAAATGAGGGTGAAGGCTATTCACCAAGGAGGGTTTCTTCCATCTCCAAACTTCATTAAAGAAGGCCAAGCCGTCGTCACTTTCTGCATAGCTAATCTCTAATATGCCGTCATAAGAATTCGAAGAAGAAAATTCAAATCGACGTTTTCGGGGCTGATTTTTTTCTTTGACCAATCAACTTAAGTCGTATCGCTCTTCTTCACTCTACATGGGTTTTTCTTCTTATTGGCCCTTCTAGCTGCGATTCTATCCTTGAAAGGACTGTTGGTGGAATAGCAGTAATCCTTCTGTTCTGGCCAAGGTTGGGTTGGTGTCGAGAACCGGGTTTGGGGAGAGGGCGAATTTTTTCCTAGGTGATGTGTATTTATTCAGTTTTTACCGAATTTCTTTCGTTTTTAATGAACACTAATGGTGAGGTTAGTTGTCATAGTTGTGGGGCGAATTATCATGTCTATGCCAACTGTCACCATGCCGACTAGCCCCTCGGGTGTACCAAAAGCAAAATGGATACAGAATCCCAAATATCAGAAATGGAATATTATGACACATACATGCAATCACAGTTAACCACTCTTCAAAAACCGCCATTATTAGCGCCTCAGTTCGATTCACAGGTTCACAAAAAAAAGAGATAGAAAAATGTGACTCAATAATCAAAAAATCAACTACACTTCCAGGCAAACTGAAGATACGGTGGACACTGCACCTTCACACACATTCTCCAGGAGTAAGATGACAGTGTGTTAGCTCTACGGTGGCAGGAAATAGAAGTTGCTTGCCATCTAGCTCCTTATGTCAACTATTCCTGAGAATATTTTCGTTCCGTCGTTACAACTACAAGAAAACGCGTGTTCTTTTTCAACAGATGCATTTCGCTTTATCGAGATAAAGCATTAGCAGTGGTCTGTAATTAAAGATATTTACAATATGATTTGTTTTTAAGATCGAAAAACAGTTCATTTGTTGGTTTTTCTTTGTGGTGAGTACTGCTTGGTTTCTCTCATACATCAGGAATGCCGTCTGCTAGCACGTCTTTGTTGTCTTTCTTCATTAGAAGCTGATACTTGTAGACTAATTTTTCGTTGCTCTGCAGAACTACGCGCTTTTTCTTACACCATTATTTACTGTATATTTTAGACTACTAATTGTGTATTGCGTTTTGTAGTGTTGCCAACATAACAAGGCAACTAGTTTGTCTATGACCTACTCTTTTTTAAAAACAAATTGAATTGTAAATATCTTTAATTACAGACCACTGATGATGCTTTACCTCAATAAAGCGAAACGCATCTGGTGCAAAAGAAACAACGCAATTTCTTGCAGTTGTAACGACGAAATGAAAATACCCTCAGTAATTGTAAAGAAACTACGGACAATGTGGCTACGCAAATGAATTTATGTCAACTAACTACCTCCTTCCCTAAAATTTGGCGTCAGTGAGAAAAAATCACACATAAATACCACACTCAGCTTGCCTAGGAAACTAAGGTAAATGACTCAACCCGAAATACACTCCGGATTTCGGGAACAGACTTTCGGAATCCCCCAACTTTTCATACTACATGAAATAATGCATTTAAATAGGGAGGATCACCCTTCCGCGATTTATGAAGTACACTAAGATAATACCAAATTCATCTCATAAGCTACACGACACCCACGAAATTATTTAACTTTTTGGATGCCAGGAAATCAGGATAAGGACCAGACTGTAGGTATTTTGGTAGGACATTTCGTCCTCCTCCCAAGATGGGTTATGTAAGGTGCAGCTTATGGGCAGGACTTTTATAAGATTCTCTGCAACAGGTGTCAGAAAATACCCGCTATCATGGAGAAATCACTCAACCCTGAACCGGCCACATATGCTCAGACAACTACCGTTTTAGGGAGATTAAGGTACGACCAGCCCATTACCTCTTTCCCTGGCGTGCACAATGTACTTTACAAAGGCACTATCCCGGAAACGGAAACTCAGTTATGCAGGTTGCTACCTAACAGCCTCGAGGGTCAACAAAAATTTGATGTTCAATATTTCGCTAAATACTTGACCGAATTAAAAAAATTAAGAGGCTATCATATTCCATTCATTAAGTGCTATAATTCCATGTTGTAAGGTTAACTCAGTAAGGCAAGTATTACAGATAGCAATTGTCTGTCTGTCTTGACGTTAGCGTATCTGATGGCTTGCCAATACCCTGACTTTACTCATCCAGTATATGAGTTACATATATTTTCAAACCTTTACGAAACTTTTTCTCGCTGACACCCCGAGAGTTCTCACCGCCTTCTACGAAGCTTTTCTTGCTGGCAGCCTGTCCCCACACAGAATGATGAAAGGAGGAAAGTTTATCGCTTACTACATTTTCACTGTTCATGCCGTAAAACTTAAGCATCAGGCAAGACGTTTTAGTTGTTATTAGTCGCAAAGCTCCTAGGGTGGAAGACGCTAGGTAAAGATGGTTAATTTTCCGGTCTTCTTGTTGTTCTAGTTTTTTTCATTTGCCCACCAGTTTTTCATTGTTTGCGAGAATTCAGCTCTTCTTTCTACGCTCCATTTTGTTCCGGTTCTTCGGCCTTTTGTTTCTGGTTTTACTTCCCATTTTTCTATTTTTATTCTAAAATTGTTTCTTACGTCTATTTCTTCTTTGGTGATTTTGGCTAACTCCAAGTCTTTCTTAACATTCTGGATCCATTCTCCTCCATTAGCAAGGGAATCTACGTATTTTGCTATTCTTTTTGCTAGTCTGTGTTCGGGAAGCCTCATTATGTGGCCATAGAATTTGAGGCGTCTTTTCCTCATGCCTGTCTCTGTGTTAGAATATTCTTCTATTTTGGACGTTTTCTGTAGTCTACATCCATTCTCGGTCCATCTTCGTCCCAAAATTTTCCTAATTATTTTTCTTTCTTCTTTCTTTAGATTTTCTATATCAGTTTTCCTGTTTAGTGCCAAGGTTTCGCTGGCATATAACATAGATGGTTTAATTACTGTTTCGTAATGTCTAATTTTGGCATTTAAAGATAAGCATTTTTTATTATTGAGGTTTTGCACTAATCCTAAACCTTTACGAGTTTTTTTGTATCCTTTCTTGTTGTGCATATTTTTCAGAGATAATTTGTCCTAGATATTTAAAGTGTGATACTCTGTTAGTTTCTCCATATTTGGTTTGTAGTTTGAAAATTTCTAAATTTGTTGTCGTAAACAATCTTTTCAAATGTTACCTGCAGGCCAATTTTCTTTCCGCACTTTTTCAGAGTTTCTATCTGTTTTATAGCCGTCTCACAAGAATCTGCCATTATTGTGAGATCGTCCACGAAGGATAAGTAGGGGATTCGTAGATTATTTTTATTTGGTTTCTCATTTAATTTATTATTTCTTTACTACCGATTCTATTCGAAACACACTTTGCAGACAGCATCCACATATACCAATTAATGTAGTTGAAAAATTATATTATTTTACGACTCGTAGTTCAGGAGATATGACGTCATAGACACGTAGATGCATTAAAAACTAACTTCTGCATAAAATGGCACCCTGTAAAACTTCAACATCAGGTATGATATTCAATTTATTGCTTCTTTACTATTGACTCTATTTGCTACACACGTTGCAGATAGTGCCGTCATTTATCATTGAATATAGTTGTAAAATTATATCATTGTATGACACGTTGTTCAGGAGACATAACATTGTAAAAACTGATATGCACGAAAAACTTGCTTTTTCTTAGAATCAATAGCAAATTACCCAGACTATTTTGATAAAGTGTTTCATAATGAAACCACTTACCAACTTCCAAAAAAACTTGAAGCATTATTTGAAACCTTTATGTATCTCCTTCTCGCTTGGATGTTTAACTTCAAATATTTAACACCTTAACATTCGTAAAGTAATCAGACGTCTGAAGCTGTTTTATGCACAGGTGTCCTATCCTTTAAAGAATCTGGGGTTGACTAGTAGACACAGAAACGAGCAAATAATCCCGATGGTGGGTTGGATCTTGAACACATGGCTCTGTGCTACAGGGCAGAAAATGAGAAGAGTTAAAAGCAACAGTGATGTGTTGGTGACGGCGCTGTGCGTGGCGATTGTTGGTTCCAGCCGCAGCTGGTGGACCAGTATGGCTATGTAGTGGAGGAGTATCACGTGACGACGGAGGACGGGTACGTGCTGACTTTGCACCGTATGCCGCCGCGAGCCCTCTCCCAACAAAAGGAGGAGGAGGAGTCGCCGATGTCCTTCTGGCGGCTGTTGGTGCCCTGGGACGACGCTCAAAGCAAGGGCTCCGCCAACGTCAGCCACCCGCCCGTCATGGTGCAGCACGGCCTCATGGGTAGCTCCGCCGACTGGACGCTGCCGGGGCCGACGAGGGGTCTGCGTGAGTTGCCTCTGTCTAACTACACACACAACCAGCACATTCTGTCTTGTAAAAATACACTGGACTTAACCACGAAATTTACTCTGTGTCACTCCAAAGAACGCCCTCTGTGTTACATAAGGTTATTTAAACAGGGAATAGACAAAAAATAAGGATCAGCAAAACCACAAAAAAATAGCATTCCTAATACCATGTCGGAAACCATGACCATTCAAAACAGGTTCCAGTCATCTCGGAATCAATAAATACAGGCCCTTGTGGCTGTCAGGGGAATCTTATTCCATTATTCCTGCAAAATAGTGGTAACTTCAGATATCGATGGAAGTGGACAGTGAACTTGCACCCTCTCTCCAAAGTAGACCATAAAGGGTAAATACTGTTGAGATCTGGTGACTGGTGACCAGGTGAGAAGCGCCAATTCATCCTCATGCTCATAAAATCAGTCCTAGATGATGCGAGCTGTCTGAATAGAGGCCCTGTCCTCTTGGAACATCTTGGAACACCACTGAGGAACAAATCATGCGCTTGACCTGATCATCCGAAATAGTCGCATAATCCTTGGCACTAATGTGACCTTGCAGATTGTAAGGTGTGAAGCAAATCCAACACCTTCCATGAAAACCCTGACATGATAGCAAATCTCGTAATATGTCACATAGCTCCGAATAAATCCTGACATTAAATTAACCAAAGTAATACGATCAACGAGGGAGCAAATGGAATACCACAGACTAACACAAGAACGTCTAAATGCATGTCATACCTTCCCACTGTGAAACAGACGCAGTTCCGAGGGGAGAAATGAGAACAGAATCCGAGAGCAGAGCCACGTAGGCTAGAAGGCCCTACGATAAGAGCGGGACAATGCCAACCGACCGCCAAGAGATCCATCCCCCAGTCCATGTTAAGAGGTAGAGCCCTCCAGAAGAACATTATAGATCTTACGATAACACTAAAAGGGCCACACCAGCTGCAAGTTTTAGCGTGAGACTATACACGTCTCTGTTACGTAGCAAACATTAAAAACATTGCCCCACCACGAAATGTATAACGTTTATCATTAGATAGACAGAATTTTTGTAGGCAGAGCTTAAGGTTAACGTTGAGATGCTGATTGGTCAGTTGAAAACACAGCCAGATACCTTTTTCTTAAACCAACTTCGGTAAACAGTAGTAAGGATAAGTTCGAGAGAGTTGCTACTGAGACGGCGAGGGGTGTGCAGTTGCGTCGCCAGCCGCCCCTGACACTGCTTAACCACTGGCAAGGTAATGAACGCAAGCGATGCCGCATAAGAGCGCATAAGGCTTCACTCAGAACTGCAGAAGTCTCATCTGTTACATCCCCTTTTTACGTAATACTAGTGTTGATCGTCAATTAAACTTCGTGGTATTCACATTTGCTACTTAAAGTTAAAATCTGAAACGCGATGATTTTTCTGTTATATAATTATTGAGAAGCCACATCAGCCACTGTAATTTACGACAAGTTAAATAAGTAATTAAAGATAATTGAGGGTCAGTGTAGACCATTTTTGATAGTTTTCTCTTTTATGAAACTTAATTTAAACCTAGATTATAGACGTGATATGGCATAGGTCATCCTTCGATCCATTATAGAACTTAGAAACCCATTCAGGGAATATTCGTTCACATTTTTGTTGAACGCAGTTGGTTTTTATCATCCTGTATTAAAATATTTCCTTTTATCAATAGTAAAATTTATAAACAATGTTTACCATTCCAATGGTAAACTTAACTGCTTTTTCGGCGTTATCTTACCAGCTAACTAAAAATAGGAAAGCCTTGAACCCCTTCCACTAAATTTAGTTAGTACTAAGATTCTTTTACAGGGAGTGCAGTGGAGCTGACGCTGAAATCATTAAGTATTTGATTATATCATCGCTAGTCTCACTGAACTCTTCTGAACTCTACGTGTCATGTGTGATCTGGCGTCTCCTTACCAGCAACAGGTCCCAGGTTCAAACTGTTCAATTCCCTAAAAAAACTCACTCAGAACGTCGTTGAGCGAAAGTGGTAGGGAGACACGACTTAGAACAAACAGACACCACGCAGAATGTTAGAAGATTAACCATGGATCCCATGGAATTCCACCATATGGCCACCAAAATCATCACTGAATTCCCGCCAATTTCGTTCTAGGGGCGTAAACTCGGCTAGAAGTTAGAAACGGTGTGGAGCAAGACTCATACAACTGAATGACTTTCTTCCATTGCTTTATAGTTTTAAGAATTCGGCACCGCGTTTCCCGTTACGTGACTTTGCGTCACTGAGGAGTGGTTTTGGAATTCTTGCTCTCCCTGAAATTCGCGGCTCTGGAGCTTCCTTCGGTTTTTTTTTTTTTTTTTTTTTTTTTTTTTTTTTTTTTTTTTTTTTTTTTTTTTTTTTTTTTGCTGCGGACAGGGTTCACAAGTTCGACATTCAGTTCCACAGTTAATTATGCAGCTTTCGTCTCCTTCATTTTGGTCACAATCATCTTCAATGAATGTCTGTTGTTGTAACGGCGACCGGAACAGTCGCTGGTTTGAAGTGACGGAAACGCGGCGGGACCCACGGAGCGGCACGCGAACAACAACACAACGGGAGAGGACGGACACGACCAACGAAGGACCTTACGACAACAACAAGAACGAACAACAGAGTCAAGAGAACTAAACAAGACAACCACGTCCACTCGTAAAGAAAACACGAAAGTAAATACGCTGTCTAATGCGAGGCGATGGGTCCTGAGACGTACACAAGGTTAGACTCGCAGGCTTAGCTTTTTTTTCCTTTATTGAATTTCGATTCCCCCCTAAGGGGGCGGGTGGCAGCAGCTTAGTACGCTGCTCTTCAGCCTACAGACTTTTTAAAAAGTAAGAAGAAACAATAGAAGCAGGTGATAAAACGGTGACTTAAATTGTAAAACGGCGGAAAATTGTGGAAAGTTAAAACAAAAAACAAAGTGTTGGCAATGCTAATAAAATACACAGGAAGCAGACAGGTAAAATAGTAGACAGACAATTAAAAAAACATGGCGACAGTCTGGTTTCTATTCGCAAGAGATATAAAAATCACACCCAGCGACAGTACGATTTCCGTACTTCGGAAAAGACACACAACACTGAACACTCTCTGTAAACACTGCACTAAAATGTCAGCACAAAGATGACACACCATTAGCCAAGGGCAGATCAGGGGGGTGGGGGACCAGGTTGAGCGACAACCAGGCACTTAAGTACTCTACCGGGGACGCCGCTGTTGGCCGCTGCAACCAAGTGTTCCACTGTGGCGCCCTCACGCTAAATGCGGGCCAGAAGGCGCGCACCGCCACAGCTTACGGCGCGATGGTGCAGAGACATCTATGGGTCTTCGACGTCCATGACGTCTGGCGGGGATTCAAATTCCGCGGCGCACGGTACCAGATCTGTCATGATCAGTCAACACACATTTTCGTCAGCGTTGTGACTTATTGGATGACGGTTTTCCGCTTTAACTGTATGCAGTATAAATCTTGGATATGGTGCCGCGTGAAACACGAAACACTTCGGCTGTCTTGGTTAAGGAAATACCCATCATATGATCACCAACAATTTGCTCACATTCTATTTCACTCAGCTCCGGCATAATACAACCACAACTACGTAGGCAACTGTTCTGACAATTACTGACACAAGAAATGTATTGAGGACATTGTGTACAGATACCGTACATGGTAAAATACAACACCGCAACCTGCAGGCTTGGCTGGCAACTGTATTTATGTTCAAGCATGAATGTTTCGCAATGTTTCCATTTCTTTCCAACACCTGTGTCTGAGGGCTGTATGGATACACCAATACTTTTGCACCGCAGCTATTACACTGAGGTGACAAAAGTCACGGGATACCTCCTAATGTTGTGTCGGACCTCCTTTCGCTCGGCGTAGTGCAGTAAGTCGACGTGGCACGGATTCAAGTCATTGGAAAGCCGCTGCGGAAATACCGAGCCTTGCTGTCTCTATAGCCGTGCATAATTGCGGAAGCGTTGCCATTTCAGGATTTTGTGAACGAACTGACCTCTCCATTGTGTCCCCTAAATGTTTTATAGGATTCATGTCGGGCGATTTGGGTGGCCAGATCATTTGTTCGAATTGCCCAGAATGCTCTTGAAGCCAAGCGCGAACAATTGTGGCCTGGTGACGTGGCGCATTGTGATCAATAAAAGTTCAATCGTTGAATGTCTGCAAATGGCAGGGAACATAATTTTCGCAGTAAATGATCGGTTCAGTTGGACCAGAGGAACCAGTCATTCCATGTAAACACAGTCCACGTCGTTATGGAGCCAACACTAGCTGGCAACATGACTTGTTGACAACCTGGCTCTGCGATACACTAGAACCCTACCATCAGCTGTTACCAGCAGAGATCGGTACTCACCTGACCAAGCCACGATTTTCCAGGCGTTTAGGTTCAAATGGCTCTGAGCACTATGAGACTTAACATCTGAGGTCATCAGTCCCCTAGAACTTAGAACTACTTAAACCTAACTAACCTAAGGACATCACATGCCCGAAGCAGGATTCGAACCTGCGACCGTAGCAGTCGCGCGGTTCCGGACTGAAGTGCCTAGAACCGCTCGGCCAACGCGGCCGGCAGGCGTTTAAGTTCCAATGTATACGGTCACGAGCCCAGGTGAGGCACTGCAGGCGATGTCGTGCTGTTGACAAATGCTCTTGCGTCAGTCATTTGCTTCCATAGCCTATTAACGCCAAATTTCGTCTCACTATGCTAACTGATATATTCGTCATACGTCCTACATTGATTTCTGAGGTTAGGTTATTTCACGCAGTGTTGCTTGTCTACAAGCACTGACAACTCTACGCAAATGCCGCTCGTTTCGGTCGTCAAGTGAATGCCGTCGGGCACTTCGTTCTCCATGATGAGAGGTAACGCCTGAAATGTGGTATCCTCCACGCCCTCTTAACACTGTGGATCTCTGAATATTGAATTCCCTAACGACGTCCGAAACGTGATGTGCTACATGTCTAGCTCCTACTGCGATTCCGCGTTCACAGTCAATTTTCGCTAATGCACTGCCCTTTTATTCCATGTGTACGCGATACCACCGCCATCTGTATGTGTGTATATCGCTATCCCATGACTTTTGTCATCTTTGCGTATTGATGCTGCTCATTGTGGGTGGAGGAGGTCAGCTGTACATGCAGTCGATGAATGGCTTGGAGACTATGCCGCACGAATGCATGACGCAGAACGAATGCGGATACCATCTGAGCTGAGAGGATTTACATTCTCTCCAGCTGGGTGTATCGTGATAGGAGATAGGCTCCCTTCACGTAGTCGGCTCAGGGAAGACCGTTTTCTCCTACACCATGTAGCAATCCAGTGAACCATTGACTGCAAAATGTCACGTTGCAGGGTACTGCGCCACCGATTTTGCAGCAACCACCTGGAGAAATACGTTAGTGGCTGGTCGAAATATCACTTGGTTGGTTGCGAAGGCGTGAAGCTCATGCCGAGACAATTCCATAGTTATAATTGTTGTTAGAATGGCTCCATGGAATGAACTGAATGACTTCGAAGAGAAGATGGCTACAATAACCCAGAAGATTGAGAGTTACATTGAAGAGATGTATCGCTACTTATGCTAGGCAGACTGGAAAGTTCCTGGCTTTTTATAGAAAGAATAGTGTCAAGGGGATAGTTGATAGGACCCATTTATTTAACGTACCAATCTCCACAGATTGCTGCAGTTTTTACAATGTTTGTGAATCCTTTCTTGTCAATTCGAAAGGAAATTATGTCATAGATGGTCAATCCAGGCCTCAGCGCATATTTGGCATGTTAAGTATATATTTGACATCTTAATTGTCGTTATAATGACGACCCTTTACGTGTTTCTTCAGGTTAAGAAACAAATCATAGTTCGAAAGGGCCATGTCAGCTGGACTGGGTGATGTCGACCAATCGGAAACCCAAGGCCTTCTATTTAACTGCCAGAGCATGGAACGTGAGCAAGGAACATTTTCTGCTACTGGCAAAAATCTGCACAATTATTTAGTTCCCATTGTTACTGTTGATACGTCCTGTAACAAACTCTATTAAAAAATCGCGTTCCATGTTTATAACAAATAAGTCGTGCTAATCATTAACAGGTGCAGAATCCCGGAGGGGGATATATATATATATATATATATATGTATATATATATATATACATATATATATATATACTCCTGGGGTCAGATACATCACATGATCACACTGACAGAACCACAGGCACATGGACACAGGCAACAGAGCATGCATAATGTCGGCACTAGTACAGTGTATATCCACCTTTCGCAGCAATGCAGGCTGCTATTCTCCCATGGAGACGATCGTAGAGATGCTGGATGTAGTCCTGTGGAACGGCTTGCCATGCCATTTCCACCTGGCGCCTCAGTTGGACCAGCGTTCGTGCTGGACGTGCAGACCGCGTGAGACGACGCTTCATCCAGTCCCAAACATGCTCAATGGGGGACAGATCCGGAGATCTTGCTGGCCAGGGTAGTTGACTTACACCTTCTAGAGCACGTTGGGTGGCACGGGATACATGCGGACGTGCATTGTCCTGTTGGAACAGCAAGTTCCCTTGCCGGTCTAGGAATGGTAGAACGATGGGTTCGATGACGGTTTGGATGTACCGTGCACTATTCAGTGTCCCCTCGACGATCACCAGTGGTGTACAGCCAGTGTAGGAGATCGCTCCCCACACCATGATGCCGGGTGTTGGCCCTGTGTGCCTCGGTCGTATGCAGTCCTGATTGTGGCGCTCACCTGCACGGCGCCAAAAACTCCATACGACCATCATTGGCACAAAGGCAGAAGCGACTCTCATCGCTGAAGACGACACGTCTCCATTCGTCCCTCCATTCACGCCTGTCGCGACACCACTGGAGGCGGGCTGCACGATGTTGGGGCGTGAGCGGAAGACGGCCTAACGGTGTGCGGGACCGTAGCCCAGCTTCATGGAGACGGTTGCGAATGGTCCTCGCCGATACCCCAGGAGCAACAGTGTCCCTAATTTGCTGGGAAGTGGCGGTGCGGTCCCCTACGGCACTGCGTAGGATCGTACGGTCTTGGCGTGCATCCGTGCGTCGCTGCGGTCCGGTCCCAGGTCGACGGGCACGTGCACCTTCCGCCGACCACTGGCGACAACATCGATGTACTGTGGAGACCTCACGCCCCACGTGTTGAGCAATTTGGCGGTACGTCCACCCGGCCTCCCGCATGCCCACTATACGCCCTCGCTCAAAGTCCGTCAACTGCACATACGGTTCACGTCCACGCTGTCGCGGCATGCTACCAGTGTTAAAGACTGCGATGGAGCTCCGTATGCCACGGCAAACTGGCTGACACTGACGGCGGCGGTGCACAAATGCTGCGCAGCTAGCGCCATTCGACGGCCAACACCGCGGTTCCTGGTGTGTCCGCTGTGCCGTGCGTGTGATCATTGCTTGTACAGCCCTCTCGCAGTGTCCGGAGCAAGTATGGTGGGTCTGACACACTGGTGTCAATGTGTTCTTTTTTCCATTTCCAAGAGTGTATATATATATTGTATCTGCATCTTTTCACTGTTAACAAGTAACATAGTGACTACATTTAACACAACAACAATGAACTCACAGTATGTGAAACGATTCACGTGTCTAGATATGACAGATAAAAAACAATTCTTGTTAGGCTCTCGTAGGATTTCTTCTAGTTCTTGCACACCTTTTGTGCATGCCTTTTCAACTTGCCTGTCATCAGCTTCAAGTAATTAAGGAAGAACTATGACGGTCTCTGTCAGCAATGGCAATAAATTGTTAATCATCTTACGTGCAAACCTCACATAAAATTTCAAATGCTTTGAACCGGATCTGAGTATTATTGAGCCCGGTTTTCAGAAGAAATTGGTAATACAGCTGCTTACACAAGCTGTCATCAGCCGTAACAGGGGGAAACCGAGCAGTGCGTAGTATCAATAGATTGTCTGTTTTGTCAACGTCATAACTTTTCCTAAAAATTAAGATATATGGCCAGTTTACTGTCTCTCAAACAGTAAAGCAAATTCCTCCATCTTCTGCCAATTTTCTTCTTTCTCTTTTCGCTTCTCAGCCAGTGACGTCACATTCTTTCTTCCTCTCTATGAAATTTGTGTTTCTATCAGAGTCCTCTTAACTCTCGTCATTTATCTCATGTCCATTGCTGCCAGCTTCCTCAGTTTAAATCTATTTGATTGTAATCTGCCTTTCGTATTCAGTTTCCCACGAACTAATACAACTTCTACGTTTTCTACTACAGCAGTTGCTGCTTCCCACTATTTGTGTGCACTAACTTCTAAATGGGGGCTCCCTATTAAATACAACTCTTGTTATAATATCTGTGTCGTTATATAAACATAATGTAGAACACGATTATACATAAAAGAGAACCTGATGGCCCTAATCTTGTCAGGATAAATGGATATATAAAAAGGAAGGAAATAACTGGTCTCTTTGGTCAGCTTTAAATGACATTTTCCCTTATTTGCTTCCTTCAGTTTCTTGTGAAGGCTGGAGTGACTCGAGTAATACAGTACACGTGAAGTATGAAGTGCACCAGCGAAATACCTTCTCCGTTCCAGAAAACGAAGCCTTAAATATACTGGCCGATTTCTGGGTGCGGAACCACTTCTGTCGTGGGCACCAAAGTGGCTCCATTCCTTTACGTGTTCGTTGATCTCGCTATCCTAAATATGGCGCCAAATTCTATTCTTCGTCACTGAAGTTGGCCACACACGTTATTACATGACTGGTGAGCATGGATGCGCTAGCATCGGGACCGTACATGATGCTTGATCGAATTTCTGTTATACAAACTTCTACAAGCATGCAAGCGTGTGCATACTTGAGCGCGTGTACTAACAGCAGGGAGTCTTGTGCAACTATTCCTCGGTTTGCGCTGCCATCATGTCGGGCGATCTGAAAAATATCAATCGCGAATTGTTGAAAGGCATCAGACGCACTTACGTAAGTATGTCTTCTATCTGGAATATGAAAACGAAAGAGTTTAATGATAAAGGAAAGAAGAACGCTACGAATGATCTACTTCCTGCGGAAAATAAATTACTAGATCCTAAAACGGACATAGACACCGTAATCAAAAAGATAAATTCGTTACGCACTAACTACCGAAAGGAAACAAAAATGGAAAGTATTTATGAATCATGGCTCGTACAGAACAAATACAGAAACCAGTGTTACGATACTTCCATTTATTTAGTTTTTGAATAAGCAGGAGACATTATTTAGTTTTATTGGATTTTCATAACACAAGCAAACGGCCTGTCAAGGCCAGTGCATCGTCGTCTGGGCTTGGAAATCTGATGCTTGTAAAAGCATGCTTGAGCCGTGTGGAAGCTTAATGAATTTTTGCATGCTTGCGCAGAACGCTTGCACTTACGTGCTTGTCAAGCATGTAGTTACGTTTGTGGCCACCTTAAGTTAGCCAAAAAGTTCTTTGTAGTATGAAAATATGAAAAAAAACTCTGGGTGTTGATATCTATCAATGTTTCCCTGTTGGCGGCATATAAGACGAGCCCCTATTAATGGACTGTCAAATCCATAATGCCAGTGGATATATTTATAATTATCTCAATATGTTTTGCTCGTAAGCGAAGCTCTAAGGTTTCGTAAGTCGAAGGTGAACGGCCGAAACCCAAATAAAACATGTTTAATGTTGGTTTATTACACTTCAACAAATAACAACAACATATTGCTCAAATTCAATCAGTCTTGTCACTGTACTATTTATTAAATCCAAATAATCTGAAATAGTTGCTCCCATCACGCTTCTGGTACTTGGCCTAATTCACTGAAAACTCTCCGGAACTGCACACCACTGTTTGTCTTCTTAAAGCGTCAACCAAGCAAGATTTCTATATTAAAAAGTCTCTTATGAATCAAATTATTATTCGTAGAATTAAAATGAGAGTGAAAAACAATTTTAATTATAATCCAGTGGACAAAATTAGAATTCGACAACCGTCGAAGATTGCGAAGTCTGCAATTCAAATGACACTGCCTAAAATAAAATACGGAGCACCCACAAGAAGAGGAGAATACGAAATGAAACTTTACTAGTTGAGAGGGTAAGCGAAGTTATTTCAGTGTTTGCAAAATCGAGTCAAATTAAGAAAGAACTTGGCAGTAAGAGACCACTTATGAATATGTGGTTGCACACACTCTTGTCTGTATGCATGCAGTGAATCGGTTGGGAATGATGTCGTAATGCAAATTTAGTCTTTCTTGACGGAAGATGGCCCACAACTGTTGTAACTGGTCCGTGATATCCTGGATACAGCCACTGAGACGGGATTAACGTCCCACGTGCCCCCCCCCCCCCCCCCCTAGAGATCTGAGGATCTTGCTGACCAGATTAACTTCATACAGACATTTCATGTGTGGAGGACCATTGAGATACTGAAAAATAGCGCCATGGTTTATCACAAGGGAGGTATCACGTGAGGACAGAATGTCCGTGAAGTACTGTTGGGCCGACAGTGTTCCCTCAATCACTACCAGCCGCAACCTGAAATCATACCCTATGGCTCCCACACCATGAAGCCAGCAGTAAATCCGCTGTGCCTCTCCAAAACGTTGGCAAAATGGACCCTGTCTAGAGATCGCCATTGTAATCGCCGACTATGGTCATCCAGTGTAGTACTCTACAGCATTTCATCGTTGAACACACTGGGACGCCATCCATCAGCAGTCATTGTCACGGCACCACTCAACATGCAGTCTTTTCTTGTGTTATCGGCTTTCTACGGTTGGGAGAGTCATTACCTACTCAGGCTGCTGGTTGTCCCCGACCAGTGGTGCGGGATGACACATGATGTTGCAAGAAGTCGACTACTTTTTCTCGTGTGGAAGGTGGAGATGGAAATGAGCGTTTGGCGTCAATGACCGGAAGGCCCCTTGCGGGGCAGGTCCGGCCGCCTTGGTGCAGGTATTATTACATTCGACGCCACATTGGGCGACCTGCGCGCTGGATGGAGATGAAATGATTATGAAGACAACACAACACCCAGTGCCTGAGCGGAGAAAATCTCCGACCCACCCGGGAATCGAACCCGGGTCCGTAGGACGGCAATCCTTCAGGCTGACCACTCAGCTATCGGGGCGGACAAAGGTGGAGATGTGAAGTAGTTTCTAGGTGATTGGTGCACAATATGGCGATCTCCCCACCTGATGGTCAGACTTGGTTGACCGGTACCATGACGACGAGTATACTTGCCCTCACGTTCAAAAATGTTCAAATGGCTCTAAGCACTATGGGACTTAACATCTGAGGTCATCAGTCCCCTAGAACTTAGAACTACTTAAACCTAACTAACCTAAGGGCATCACACACATTCATGCCCGAGGCAGAATTCGAACCTGCAACCGTAGCGGTCGCGCTTCCAGACTGAAGCGCCTAGAACCGCTCGGCCACACCGGCTGACCACTCATCTTCCAAAGCAGTCCACAATCGGCCTGTCACATCCGAACACCCAACAAATCTGGATATTGCACGATTATGTCGATCAGCTGGCCAAATGGAGACCCACAATGATCCACTATGAAACACTGTCAGGTGATGGGGACGGTGTCTCTCATGTGTACATGGCATTTCGGTGTCCTTCTCAGTGATTACGCAACATCTGACACTGTTCATACCCCTTATATACACTACCATACCAGTAATAAAACTGATCACTCACAACACCAATGCACTGTAGTGGCCATTCTACCTGTCATGCAGAATTGAAATTCCAGTCATTCATACAGGGTGAAGCGAAATTCGCGCACTCGGGCTTCGCAGCGCAACTCCTCACATGCCAGTTATAAAAAAATGTCTCTCACAAAATTTCGTCCGACGAGTACATCCGACAGAAAAAGGATATTAAAGAGTGGCAATCTGGCAACAATGTAATCACATGTATGGTAACTACCTCTGTCAGCACACATTCCTTTTGCTGTACAGTTGGTGCAGTGCATAGAGTTTTGGGTTAGCATGCAGCAGGTCGATGGTTCGATCCTGGGTGAGGCCTATGTTTTTTGTTTGGTAATTGTAGTGCCTGTGGTACGGTATTTCGCATCTTAATCGTCAACAGCGATTGCAGCGGGTCCTCCAGAAAAAACTTGCACTTACATACTACAATGGAAGATTGGTCAGCTTTGAAAGAAGCCCTTTTCATGTCATGGAATTTCACAATTACCTCATCCACTAGGTGCGAAAACTGTTTCTTTGTATCCTCCTCCAATGGTCGCAGATATTAGTAGCAACTATTATTCTTGTCTCGTTTAGGTCCATTACATTTCGTTAGGGCCTTACGTTACCAATAGGACTACCAATGTGCTTTGCGAATAATGTCCAAACTCGGTTACTATTTGTATGCGTTACCACCATGGTCCCATGCCTTTCAACACTGAGTCTGGTAACTGCATACTGTTTAGTACGTATTTCAATGCATTATTATTATTATTATTATTATTATTATTATTATCCTATCGATCGGACTGAGGCAACATCACGTCTATTACCGTTAGGGAAACCGTGCAATTCGAAACAGAACATTTCACCATTAGCGATGTCGGTATGAATCATGCAGAACAATATCTGCCAGAGGGGTAATGCGCGTTACATTGAACAGGCGCATCTTTAGCATCTCAAATGATGTTGTTTTTGTTGTTATTCTGTCCTATGACAGGTCATTTGCTTCAACTGTCTATTTTCTATTTGTCTAACCACATATTTTTTACGTTCAGAGTTACAAAATGTAGTAAATTTAGGATACATGTGACGTAAAAAACGGCGTATATTACAGGATGAAATGTCAGAATGAAATTAACAAAGCCCCAACCCAGGAGCGGACCCACAACCTTCTGCATGCTAAACCAAAACTCTATCCTCTGGACGAACTGTGCAGCACAACTAACATGTGCTGACCATACACGTGAGTACAGTGTTGCCAGATTGCCCTTCTTTAACATCCATTTCCTGCGGGTGTACTCGCCGGACGAAATTTTGCGAGAGACTTTTTTTTTATCGCTGGCATGTCAGGAGTCGCGCTGCGAAGCCCGAGTGCGCGAATTTCGCTTCACCGTGTATATCCAGCAATGGTGTGTACGCTCATGAAATTACGTTGACAGCCAAAAATATCTTCTGGGTGCTTCAGGTCTTTGTGAGGCATTGTATATTGACTGAACAAAGTTGACATGGGGATGGAAGAACTGAAGACAAACCTGGACCCGGATTTTTCCAGGGCATAGTGTTACGTAAGTTACCAATGCATTTATATCGATGTGTCACTTACACTGAGATGACAGAATCGTGAAGGACCTTCTTTTACCCTGCGTAGTGAAGCAATTCGACGTGGCATGGACTCAGCAAGTCGTTGGAAGTACCCTGCTGAAATTTTGAGCCATTCTGGCTCCACAACTTTCCATAACTGCAGAAGTGTTGCAGATTAGGACTTTGTGCACGAACTGATATCTCGATAATGTCTCACAAATGAACGATAAAGTTCATGTCGGGCGAACTGGGTAGTCAGATCCTTCCCCCGAACTGTCCAGCGTCTTCTGAAAACCAGTCACGAACAATTGTGCCCCAGTAACATGGTGCATTGTCATCCATAAAAATTCCATCATAGTTTGGGAACATGAATTTCATGACTGGCTGCAAATGGTCTCCAAGTAGTCAATGATCAGTTTTGGACCAGAGGACCCAGTCCAATTCATGTAAACACAGCCCACAAAATTAGGCAGAACCACCAGCTTGCACAGGGCCTTGTTGACAACTTGGTTCCATGGACTCAAAGGGTCTGTGACACGTTCGAAGCCTACCATCAGCTCTTACCAACTGACCAACTGAAATCAGAATTCATCTGATCAGGCCACGATTTTTCAGTCGTCTGGGTTCCAACAGGTATAGTAACGAGCCCAGGAAAGGCATTACAGGCAGTGTCGTGCTGTTAGCAAAAATACCGCGTCGGCCATCTGCTGGCATAGCCCATTAACGTCAGATTTCGCCGCTTTGTCCTAACGGATACGTTCGTCGTACATCCCACATTGATTTCTGCGGTTGCTTCACGAGTGTTGCTTGTGTGTTTGCGCTGACAACTCTACGCAAACGCCGCTGCTCTCGGTCGTAAAGTGAAGGCTGTCGGCCACTATGTTGGCCGTGGTGAGAGGTAATGCTTGAAGTGTGGTATTCTCAGTACACTCGTGACACTGTGGATCTCGGAATAACAATTTCCGGAAAGGATACTCCACCTATCAGTCCGCGGTCAAAGTCTGTTAATTCCCAGCGTGCTTCGATAATGACGCCGGAAACCAAAATCAAATGGCTCTGAGCACTATGGGACTCAACAACTTAGGTCATAAGTCCCCTAGAACTTAGAACTACTTAAACCTAACTAACCTAAGGACATCACACACATCCATGCCCGAGGCAGGATTCGAACCTGCGACCGTAGCAGTCCCGCGGTTCCGGACTGCAGCGCCAGAACCGCTAGACCACCGCGGCCGGCGCCGGAAACCATTTAACATGAATCAGTTGAGTGCAAATGACAGCTCCGACCATGCACTGCCCTTTTACACCTTGAGTACGCGGTACTACCGCCATCTGTATATGTGCATATCGCCATCTCGTGACTTTTGTCGCTTCAGTGTAATTAGTATTAATTAAAACACCACGTTCTCTATCGAGGTATTTCGACCATGCTTTCGATTGAAAACTATTGAATGTCGATGGTGCACGTGTACGTACTCCAATACGTCTCCTCAACGTATACCACACGTGTTCTACGGGATTTAAGTAGGAGGAACGGGGAGGCCAGCCCATTCGCCGAATATGTTCTTGTTCCAAGAGCTCCACCACTTGCGTAGCTCAATGCGGTCACTCATTGTTATCCTTAAAATTAAGTCAGGACCGAATGAACCCCTGAAAAAACGCACATGGTGAAAAAGTACAGTGTGACAATAACGTTAAGCGGTGACTATGACGTACTGAAAGATTTTTGAGGTAAGCTTGCTGATGGAGGTTTATGCCTCCCCACACCATAATACCTGGATCACCAAAACTATCCTGTTCGATAATATTCCTGAGTGCAGTACTTGTACCCATCTCACGCCACATCAGGGTACGTCCATCGTTAGAGTAGCAGGAAACGGTAACAGCTTTTAGAAGATATACAAAACCTTTTATAAAATTCCAAAATAATAATTCAAAAAAATGGTTCAAATGCCTCTGAGCACTATGAGACTTAACATCTTAGGTCATCAGTCCCCTAGAACTTAGAACTGCTTAAACCTAACTAACCTGAGGACATCACACACATCCGTGCCCGAGGCAGGATTCGAACCTGCGACCGTAGCAGTCCCGCGGTTCCGGACTGAAGCGCCTAGAACCGCACGGCCACCGCGGCCGGCCGTCCATCGTTGCCCAATACGAATTTTTACTGGAGAAACAAAAACATGATTATGCGAAACTTGCTTGCCCTCTTACCTCTTGCACCTTACCTGAAATTAAAAATAGTTATAAAAATGAGGAGTGTGTGATATTTGCACATAACGTGAAGAGGTATCATGCTCTCATACGGTACCCAATTCCAGTGTGAGGTGCGACAGCAAAAACCGTTTCAGCCCTCCTCCCTACCATTCCATTGTAACAAGTAATGGGCTCCATGCGGCATTCTGTGTCGTACCACGTCATTGATTGGAGACTAAAAGCAGCCGGTCCTGGAAATTACGGTCTCATGCGTAGGCTGCCGTTAACCCCACAAAAAAATTTTGAGTGGTGATGTAACCGGGAAGCTTAGACCGCTAATGAATGACGTCGCATTGTGTTCAGCGATGAATCGCGGTTCTGCACTGCTTTGATGACCTTGATAGGCTAAGTATGTCGGCAATCTGGGCAGAGCTGCCATTCTTACAATATTTTGGAGAGTCTCACCGGTGTTACTCCTGACGTCATAGTGCGGAGAGGCATCGGATATGACTTCATGTCACGGCTGGTGGTTATTGAGAAAACTCTGACTGCACAACTCTACCACATGGATATCCTGTGACGTCACGCGTTACTTCTCATTAGACAGTATCATGGTGCCATAGCAAGTGTCTCCACGAACTACGTTCGTAATGTAGAGGTACTCCTATGACCAGCAAGTTTCCCAGATCTGTCTCCGACTGAACATGTGAGGGATCAGCTCGGGCGTCAAATCTGTCCCAGTACTAATGTACAGGATGTCAAGGATCAGCTTCAACAGTTGTGGTCCAACTTGCTCAGAAGCGAATACTACAGATTTATGACACCCTTCCTAACATTATCAGTTCATGTATACAGACCAGCATGATGTAACATTATGCTGACAAGTGAATTTATACTGCCAAGTTCTTTGTAAATTTGACTCGATTCTACAATCTCTGAAATAACATCACATACCCTCCGTCTCCGTAAAGTTTCATTTTGTTTCTTCCTCCCTTTTGGGTGCTTCACTTTTTTTGCCAGGCATTGTAGATAAAGGAAGAAGTATGATAGTTGTACAAGTAAAAGGAATTATGTGTCATCTTTTAGCGTATTAGAATGATCGTAGGACTACTATGTAAATGGTTTGTACTTACTCGTACTTAAGTAAACAACCTTTGAGGAAACAAGTAGTCTACTGCTTTAATACAATAACGACCCTGGCACTAGAGTCTCAGTTGGCGGCGTTTACACCAACATAGTCAATTGTGGCTGCTTCGCCTTTTAGTTTTAGTACATATCTTGGAAATATTTGCGGAACGTTTCATTTTCTTACAACATCGATTCGATCTCTTGAACCACCCACGAAATGAAAGTAGTGTTTTACATATAAATTGAGTCTACCGAAAGATTCAAGTAATTATGAATGCTAAAGGGGTCTTACAGTGCATTACGGCTGTGTTAATTATAGCTTTTTCCAGTCGTCAGGTTATTCTCTGTTTGCGGCAGCTTATATTCTGGTGGATGAGGGCTACGACGTGTGGCTAGGCAACACACGGGGCAACATCTACTCCAGGAACCACACCACGCTGCACCCAGTGCGTGACAAGCAGAAGTTCTGGAATTTCAGGTGCGGAACAGTAAGGACCTGTCCCATTAGTGACTAAATTTTGAGAAATAACTGGTATAAATTTACATATTAAAACGAAAGCTTAGCACCAAGTTTTATTGCTTCATTGTTAATTTGTACAGTCTTCTTTACGTAACTTTAGTGTTGTTCTACTTTCACACATTCTTTCTAATTCTATATATATCTTCACAACTTCAGCTAAGGATTAACGAAACACATGTTTACTCTTCCTTTTAGATACTTCATTCTTGTGGGGATATTGCTTCAATGTGAATGTGCTCCTTTTTCCGTATTCAACTTGTATATTACCCAAACATTATCAAAGTAGCAACTTGAAATCTGGATCAACTCCTCTATTAAACGCTGATTCCAATTGTCGCACGTCTGTAATGTAACTCAGACTCTACGAATTACAACTAGGTGAAAAATGTTAGGATAACAATCAATAAGAGAAGGTTTAGACCAGTGGCTTTCTTTGTGGTATGCGGGGTACTATAAAAGTACTGAAAACAATAAATATAGCAAAACAGCCATTATAGAAACAAACACGAAAATTAAAGAAACGAAATTAGTCAATTCGTGTATAATAAATTATAAATATATTACACTACGGGCAGAAGCTATCGTGGCAGCCACGTTCTTGCAAAAAAAGCCGGTATCAAGCATTGAAAACTAAATTTTTATTGGTTGGGACAGAGAGTACATAGATGTTACGTCGCTGTAGTGGAAGTATGCATTCCTGAGAGGAAAATAAGGAAGAAAATAAAAACTTCCGTCAACAGCTGCAACGTCACACTCATAAGATTAACAAAAAGAATTACCACCTATCATGCTACGGTTTTTTACTTTCAAATGTACAAGGTAATACTTACAAAAATACCTTTACGAGGTAAACTCCAGTCAGTAAGCCACAATAAAGCATTTTTTAATAAACAATAACCTAATAACTTAGTTCATAAGTGTAAAAGCCTTCAGGGGAAATGAAATTTATTCAGATCACTTTATTGTATATGCTAAGTATGACATGTGGAAAAAGTGAAGGTGTCCAGCAGGAAACAGACTGATAGAGTTTTTCTTAGGACTACTTACAAGAAACTATTTGGTGACGGTGTGGCAGAAAGTTCATCGCTACATACAACAGAGAGCTATAGAAGCCCTTCATCTACATCTACATCTACATCTACATGGATACTCTGAAAATCTCATTCAAGTGCCTGCCAGAAGGTTCATCGAATTACCTTCACAATTCTCTATTATTCCAATCTTATATAGCGCGAAGAAAGAACGAACATTTATATCTTTCTATGCGAGCTCTGATTTCCCTTATTTTATCCTGGTGATCGTTTCTCCCTATGTAGGTCGGCGTCAACAAAGTATTTTCTCATTCGGAGGAGAAAGTTGGTGATTTGAATTTAGTGAGGAGATTCCTCCGCAATGAAAAACGCTTTTGTTTTAATGATGTCTATCTAAAATCCTGTATTATTTCAGCGACACTCTCTACCCTATTTCGCAATAATACAAAACTTGCAGCCCTTCTTTGAACTTTTTCGATGTACTTCGTTATTCCTGTCTGGCAAGGATCCTACACCACACAGCAGTATTCTAAAAGAGGACGGAAAAGCGTAGTGTAGACAGTTCTCCTTAGTAGAACTGTTACATTTTCTAAGTGTCCTGCCAATAAAGTGCAGTCTTTGGTTAGCCTTCCCCACAACGTTTCCTGTGTGTTCCTTCCGATTTAAATTGTTCGTAATTGTAATTCCTAGGTATTTAGTTGAATTTATGGCCTTTAGATTTGACTGATTTATTGTGTAACCGAAGTTTAACGGATTCCTTTTAGCACTCACGTGGTTGACCTCATACTTTTCGTTATTTTGTGCGTTCCTTCCAATTTAAATTGTTCGTAATTGTAATTCCTAGGTATTTAGTTGAATTTACGGCCTTCAGATTTGACTGATTTATTGTGTAACCGAAGTTTAACGGATTCCTTTTAGCACTCACGTGGTTGACCTAATACTTTTCGTTATTTAGGGTCAATTACCAATTTTCGCATCATGCAGATATCTTTTCTAAATCGTTTTGCAATTCGTTTTGATCTTCTGATGACTTTACTAGTCATTGAACGACAGCGTCATCTGCAAACAACCTAAGACAGCTGCTCAGATTGTCTCCCAAATTGATTATATTGATAAGGAACAGCAAAGGGCCTATAGCGCTACTTTGGGGAAAGCCAGAAATCACTTCTGTTTTGCTAGATGACTTTCCGTCAATTACTATGTACTGTAATCTCTCTGACAGGAAATCACGAATCCAGTCACACAACTGATGCGATATTCCATAAGCACGCAATTTAACTACAAGTCTCTTGTGTGGTACAGTGTCAAATGCCTTCCGGAAATCCATAAACGCGGAATCCATTTGAAATCCCTTGTTAATAGCACTCAACCCTTCCTGGGAGTAAAGAGCTGGTTGTGTTTCACAGGAGCGATGTTTTCTAAATCCGTGTTGACTGTGTGTAAATAGACCGTTTTCTTCGAGGTAACTCATAATGTTCGAACACAATATATGTTCCGAAATCCTGATGCATATCGACGTGAATGATATGGGAATATAATTTAGTGTATTACTCCTACTACCTTTCCTGAATATTGGTGTGACTTATTCAACTTAAGAGTCTTTGGGTACGAATCTTTCTTCGATGGAACGGTCGTATGTGATGTTAAGTATGTAGGTATTGCATCAGCATACTCTAAAAGGAACCTAATTGGTAGACAGTCTGGACCAGAAGACTTGCTTTTATTAAGTGATTTAAGTTTCTTCACTATTCCGACGATATCTACTTTTACGTTACTCATGTTAACAACTGTTTTTGATTCGATTTCTGGAATATTTACTTCGTCTTCTTTGGTTAAGGAATTTCGGAAGGCTGTATTTAGTCGCTCTGTTTTGCAGCACTGTCTTCGATAGTATCTCGACTACTATCGCTCATAGAAGGCATTGATTGTGTTTTGCCGCTAGCATACTTCACATACGACCAGAATTTCTTTGGATTTTCGGTCAGGTTTCGAGACAAAGTTTCGTTGTGGAAACTATTATAAACATCACGCATTGAATCCCTCGCTAAAAAGAAGAAAATGAGAAGCAGATGCAGAAGTCTGCAGATGCCGAATAAGGCAACAAGAGAGAGTGTAAGGAAGTCTGATTAGATATATCTACAACAAAAGTTAATAGATAACAAAGAAACGGTGAAAAAAATGTGGAAAAGATACCATAACGAGTACCTTGAAACGAATTTCTAATTCAAATGGAAAATGGTATTCATGCTGACAGGCTTACAGCTACAAAATTTGAAAAGAATTAACAGGGGAGAGAGAGAGAGAGAGAGAGAGAGAGAGAGAGAGAACAATATAACAACAGGTGTGGAAAGTAGAGATCAAAGGATGTAGCACTACAAAGACTACAGTGCCAGTAGAAAATTCTGTCAAAAAAAAAAAATAAAATAAAATAAAAAAAAGAACACAATCAACTTGAGTAAGTTCACCTGAGAACAACTGAACTGTTTCAAAAACCCTTCATACGAATTGTAAGAAAGCTACCGGAGCAAATAGAATAAAATTAGAATTATTGACCTACAGAGCGTGATGCTACACAGTAAGTTTTAACACAATCTATGTTGTAAAATGTACGAAACATGAAAAAAACGCAGAATTTATATACCTGGTTTCAAAAAGGTAAATGCAAAAATTATGCAGCTGTGGCTCCTCAACACAGTATGTTCTTAATAATAGACAAGAACAATACATAGCAGGCTTAACACAATTTCAGAAATTCTTATTGGTGAAGAGGAAAATGGATTTAGACACGGAAGTGAGCTACTATTAATATTTAATAGACCACACTATTCCTTAACTGAGTTCAGTAAGTCGTCTCCATTATCTGGTGGTTAATGTCGCTGGGTCTCTCGCGGAGAGTCCTTTAACCAAAGGACGTCCTGAAAGTTGCATGATGTTCATTTACTGAATAAACAGTCGACGATATTCATACAAGCCTGATGTTTCCTCACATACCAGTGCAAGTGAATGAAAATGTTTTTACTGTGTCAGTGAATATTTTACATTTACAAATTGCCTGTGGGCTTCTGTCTCGGATTCCTAGGCCAACGTTTGTTTGACATTTTTATGACGTTTCGTCAGCACGAGTGGCTGGAAATGTCAAAGCTTCATCCTCTACTGCTCGTGGTGGATTGAGCTCGCGGCCGCAGACTGTATGTACGTGGCGCACACACTTCCAGGGGCTTTTCCGTGCTCACTACCACTGCGGTTCTGCTCTTGCTACCTGCAACAGTCGTTCTCAGTAGCACCGGGATCCAGGATCCGTTCACTTTGAGGCGTTCTTCTGCCTTTTGCAAGCATTTGTCATATTTGTGTATTTCTAAAGCTTCAAAAATGGTTCAAATGGCTCTGAGCACTATGGGACTCAACTGCTGTGGTCATAAGTCCCCTAGAACTTAGAACTACACTCCTGGAAATTGAAATAAGAACACCGTGAATTCATTGTCCCAGGAAGGGGAAACTTTATTGACACATTCCTGGGGTCAGATACATCACATGATCACACTGACAGAACCACAGGCACATAGACACAGGCAACAGAGCACGCACAATGTCGGCACTAGTACAGTGTATATCCACCTTTCGCAGCAATGCAGGCTGCTATTCTCCCATGGAGACGATCGTAGAGATGCTGGATGTAGTCCTGTGGAACGGCTTGCCATGCCATTTCCACCTGGCGCCTCAGTTGGACCAGCGTTCGTGCTGGACGTGCAGACCGCGTGAGACGACGCTTCATCCAGTCCCAAACATGCTCAATGGGGGACAGATCCGGAGATCTTGCTGGCCAGGATAGTTGACTTACACCTTCTAGAGCACGTTGGGTGGCACGGGATACACGCGGACGTGCATTGTCCTGTTGGAACAGCAAGTTCCCTTGCCGGTCTAGGAGTGGTAGAACGATGGGTTCGATGACGGTTTGGATGTACCGTGCACTATTCAGTGTACCCTCGACGATCACCAGTGGTGTACGGCCAGTGTAGGAGATCGCTCCCCACACCATGATGCCGGGTGTTGGCCCTGTGTGCTTCGGTCGTATGCAGTCCTGATTGTGGCGCTCACCTGCACGGCGCCAAACACGCATACGACCATCATTGGCACCAAGGCAGAAGCGACTCTCATCGCTAAAGACGACACGTCTCCATTCGTCCCTCCATTCACGCCTGTCGCGACACCACTGGAGGCGGGCTGCACGATGTTGGGGCGTGAGCGGAAGACGACCTAACGGTGTGCGGGACCGTAGCCCAGCTTCATGGAGACGGTTGCGAATGGTCCTCGCCGATACCCCAGGAGCAACAGTGTCCCTAATTTGCTGGGAAGTGGCGGTGCGGTCCCCTACGGCACTGCGTAGGATCCTACGGTCTTGGCGTGCATCCGTGCGTCGCTGCGGTCCGGTCCCAGGTCGACGGGCACGTGCACCTTCCGCCGACCACTGGCGACAACATCGATGTACTGTGGAGACCTCACGCCCCACGTGTTGAGCAATTCGGCGGTACGTCCACCCGGCCTCCCGCATGCCCACTATACGCCCTCGCTCAAAGTCCGTCAACTGCACATACGGTTCACGTCCACGCTGTCGCGGCATGCTACCAGTGTTAAAGACTGCGATGGAGCTCCGTATGCCACGGCAAACTGGCTGACACTGACGGCGGCGGTGCACAAATGCTGCGCAGCTAGCGCCATTCGACGGCCAACATCGCGGTTCCTGGTGTGTCCGCTGTGCCGTGCGTGTGATCATTGCTTGTACAGCCCTCTCGCAGTGTCCGGAGCAAGTATGGTGGGTCTGACACACCGGTGTCAATGTGTTCTTTTTTCCATTTCCAGGAGTGTACTTAAACCTAACTAACCTGAGGACAGCACAAACATCCATGCCCGAGGCAGGATTCGAACCTGCGACCGTAGCGGTCGTGCGGTTCCAGTCTGTAGCGCCTTTAACCGCTCGGCCACTCCGGCCGGCTCTAAAGCTTCCCTGAACAAACAGGTGTGATAGCTCTTCTCTACAACAAGAACTTCCGTGTCGTCGAATTTCACTATGTGATCGGTCTCATACAGCCGTGGCCAATTTCTCTACCTGCCCCAAACTGCAACCCGCTTATGCTTGGTGATGCTGGTGTTGATTGATCGTCCAGTCATTCCAAAGTAGACTTTTCCACGTGTACTGTATTTTACGGACTATAAGACTCACTTTTTTCTTCGAAAAATTGCCATTAAAATTCAGGTGCGTCTTATACTCGAAATTAATATAAAAATGTCCACGTATTTGATTTATACTTCCCGCCTTCTTAATGGCCATGTATCTGATGATGCGTGAAACATACCTCTGTCCGGCAACATTGATTCAACTGGCAGCAGCAGTACACGATGCGACGAACATGAGTTGCGGGGGAATCCCCTCCAGCCGCGCTATCACAAAACCAAACACTGTCTAACCTATGATGAGTCTTTGCAGTCTACGGTGCTAGTGAAACTGGACTGAAGGTGATTTGTATGATGGATAACAGTATAATACTTTTGTTAATCGCTCGTTTCGTAACGGAAGAAACTAAAAGGTACTCACATGAGAGCCAGCCGTTGTGGCCGAGCGGTTCTAGGCGCTTCAGTCCGGAATTGCGCTGCTATTGCGATCAAAGCTTCGAATCCTGCCTCGAGCATGAATGTGTGTGATGTCCTTAGCTTAGTTTGGTTTAAGTAGTTCTAAGTCTAGGGGACTGATGACCTCAGATGTTAAGTCCCATGGTGCTCAGAGCCATTTGAACCACTCGTGTGAGGCGGGCTATAAGTTGAAAGTAAATGCAGAACATGGAAATAGAGCAGCTGAGTTGCTTTTCGGCCCTCCACCAACAGAAAAAAAACCATTCGCGATTGGCCAGATAGTAAAGAACAACTGAAAAAATTGAGGAAGACTAAATGTGCAAATAGAGGACTGAATGCAAAATGGCCAAAAAGTAGAAGATAACGTATAGAAATGGATTCAAGGATACCGTCAACTTGATATTCAAATTAATACAAAAATTATTCCAATGCTCGCTCGTAAGCTAGCACTACAGTAGAACTTAACAGACTTTAGTGGTGGAGTTGGTCGGTGCTATGAAGCGTCATGGACTTAGCATGCGAACCAAAACCAAAATATCTCAGAAAAGGCCACAAAAATGTTGAGAGAAAATATTATCTTTCCCTCGCTTTATTATTCAACGTCGAAAGAAAACCAGTGTCGAACTAAGCCAAATAGTGAATATGGACGAAACTCCTCTGAAATTTGATGTACCTAGTAACAGAACTATTGCCGCGAAAAGTGGTAAAACTGTAACTATAAAAACAAATGGACGTGAAAAAAGCCACTACACTGTTGTCCTTTCACGCTGTGCTGACAGTACTAAACTTTACCCAATGAGAATTTTCGAGCTCAAAACAATATTAAAACCATCTGAAATACCACCAGGTGTTATTGTTCACGTACATGACAAGGACTGGATGTACGAGGCTGGTATGAAATTATGAATTAACGGAGTGTGGTAGAGTAGGAAAGGTGCTTTATTGAAGAAGAGTTCTCTACTTGAGCTAGGTCAGTTTAGTAGTCATTTGAGAAATTCTGTGAAAGAGGAACTGAGACAGCGAAATGCAGAGCTTGTGGTTATTGCGGGAGGACTTCTTTACAATTGCAACCTATTAATGTCCCGATAAATAAACTATTTTAAGCGTAAGTGAGAGAAGAATGGAACAAATGGATGGTGGATGAAACCCAACGTGAATCATGCTGAAGGGAGCTTTAAAACGATCTACAATCAAACAAGTGTGTCAGTGGATAAAACAGTCGTGGTCTAGAGTGAGAGTTGACATTATTGTTAAATCTTTCAAGAGTGTGGCATAAGTAGCCCTCTCGATGGCAGTGAAGACAATCTTACTTATGAAGAAGACAACGATGATGATAAAGAAGAAGAAGAAGAAGAAGAAGAAGAAGAAGAAGAAGAGGAAGAAGAGGAAAGTTCAGATGACTATTTTCAGGGATTTTAAAGCTATGTTCAGTTATATAAACCAAGAATTTTTTGTCTGGCTTTGCAATCTAACAATAAAACGATAAAAACGTTATTAAAAAAATGCTTAAAAATTAAGGTGCGTCTCGTAGTCCATAGTGTCTTATAATCCGTAAAATGTGGTACATAGTATACGGTGTACTACCGACACTGGAAGTGGGTACCTCTTCTCCTTTGCCAATTTGAGACACTCCTTGGCATTCTTCGTCGGTTTACAACTGGTATTTACGCCGTGTTTGCGCAATATACGACCAATTGTGGTTCAAATGTCTCTAAGTACTATGGGACTTAACAGCTATGGTCATCAGTCCCCTAGAACTTAGAACTACTTAAACCTAACTAACCTAAGGACAGCACACAACACCCAGTCATCACGAGGCAGAGAAAATCCCTGACCCCGCCGGGAATCGAACCCGGGAACCCGGGCGTGGGAAGCGAGAACGCTACCGCACGACCACGAGCTGCGGACGACCATTGTCCGTCACTCCAGGAATGCACGGCAAAAAAGTCGTTCGCGACGTTTATTTTTCCGATGTGTCACTTCACCGAGTGTTTGATTCTGCGACTTTTCTATTGTAACTGGTGGACTGTCAACTGCCCCTCAGAACACTTTCCAAGTGTTGCATCTCGCGTCTGAGGTGCTGCGGCTCACCTATTCGTTTTGCTCGCTTTACGAGCGTACTAATCATATCACTTTTATGACTCAGGTGGTGATTTGATAGTTTATGCAGGTATTGGTCCGCATGTGTCGGTTTTCGATGTACGCTGTGTCTCAGGTTTTCACTGTCCCTCGTGACCAACACATCCAGGAAGGGCACTGTTGTTCCTTTTCTACCTCCACGTTAAATTTTGTATTGACAAGGAGACTGCTCAGGTGTCTTACGAAGTCAATGAACTGTTCTTCACTGTGGCTCCACACAACGAAGGTATCGCCGAGGTACCTGTCCCACAAGCTGTCAAGTCCCGCGCCTACGCTTAGAAATATTTCATGAAAAAGTTGGCCACCATTGGGCAAGTGGACTACCTGTGGGGAATAGTGAAATTCGCCGACATAGAAGTTCTTGCTGCAGAGAAAAGCTATCACACCAGGTTGTTCAAGGAAGCTATGGAAATACGAAAATAAGAAAACAGCTTGAACAGTAAAGAAGAAAGCCTCAAGGGGAACGGATCCTGGATTACCGTGCTGCAGAGAACGGCTGCTGCAGGTGCCAAGGGGAGAACCGCAGCAGTAATGACCACGGAAAAGCCCTTGAATGTTGGCGCGCCAGGTACGTAGATCCTGCTGCTGCGACCTAGATTTCAGTCCACCACCAGCATGGAAGTGTGAAGCTTTGACAGTGCCAGCCAGTCGTGCTGGTGAAACGTCAGAAAAATTATGAAACAAATGTTGGCCGAAGAAGCCGAGACCCGAGCCAATAATTTGTCAGCACGTAAGCCTTAAGAATTTTGTATTTCACATTTACCTGAGAGAGAGAGAGAGAGAGAGAGAGAGAGAGAGAGAGAGGGAGGGAGGGAGTCAGAGACACAGGGGGTAAATAATTGACACAACTGTATTCGTTTCGTGGCGCAGCAGTTACCAACTTTCACAAGAGTACATTCTTCCATCATTATGAATAGCACACCACTCCTAGATTAGGCCTTGAGCCTATGTTAACTGGCCGACGGCCGCCTCAAGATCTATTGTCGTTGGACACGTGATCAGCATGCCGCCAATGCTTACAGCCGTTATAGCCGCTGCTTCTGTATTCTAGCAGCTCCTATTTCCTCTTATAAATCTCTACAGTATTTATACCCGTATGCCTACCTATAAGTTAGAGGTTAGCACTGTTGCTGGAGTACAGATGGAATATTTTTGTCCATTAATGAAAATACCCAAATGTATTAAGTAGTTTTGATTTTATCTCTGTAGTAATGTGTTTGTATTTTATCAGGATGCATTAGCATTTTATACACTCAGTACATACCTCGCCAACGCGTTTTCATTCATTTTTCCTTATTCTCTTCTGGCTACAGCTGGTGTCATGCCATGATTGTCTAAATTTAAGATTTTTGCTGTGTACAGTTGTTATATGACGTTGTTGTGAGTTTCAGCCCGAAGAATGGCTTCATGCAACTCTTCAAGTTGGTCGTTCCATGCAAACGACTTAATATCTGCATTAATTACTGCAACTCACATCCATTTGAATTTGGTTACTGTAATCTGCTCTATAATTTTTAATCCCCCTCCTCTTTCTTGCTCACCATATTTACAATTTCTTCTCGCTTCAGCATATGCCCTATCAACAAATACCTTCTTTTAGTCCAGTTTTCCATAATTTCCCCTCGTCAATAATTCCTCTGAATATATCTTGATTATTTATACGATTTACCAATCGACCCTCCAGCATTCATTTGTACAAGCACCACTTTTAAAAAGCTTTTATTCTCTTTTTGTCTGAGGCGTTTCTCGTCCACTTTAAACTCGAAACAAATACCTTCAGCAAGGGCTTCCAGACATTTTAGTTTGTTTTCGAAATTAACATATCAGAAATGATTTTCATGCTATTGCCACTCTGCTTTTTATACACTGACGGGAAAAGATCAGAACACGAAAAAATAAATTATGTAGAGTAATGAATTTTCAGAAAATACCGGGTGATCAAAAAGTCAGTATAAATTTGAAAACTTAATAAACGACGGAATAATGTAGATAGAGATGTAAAAATTGACACAGATGCTTGGAATGACATGGGGTTTTATTAGAACCACTCCATATTGCTAGCCGCGTGAAAGCTCTCTTGCGCACGTCGTTTGGTGATGATCGTGTGCTCAGTCGCCACTTTCGTCATGCTTGGCCTCCCAGGTCCCCAGACCTCAGTCCGTGCGATTATTGGCTTTGGGGTTGCCTGAAGTCGCAAGTAGTCGCAAGTGTATCGTGATCGACCGACATCTCTAGGGATGCTGAAAGACAACATCCGACGCCAATGCCCCACCATAACTCCGGACTTGCTTTACAGTGCTGTTCACAACATTATTCCTCGACTACAGCTATTGTTGAGGAATGATGGTGGACATATTGTTCTCCTGTAAAGAACATCATCTTTGCTTTGTCTTACTTTGTTATGCTAATTATTGCTATTCTGATCAGATGAAGCGCCATCTGTCGGACATTTTTTGAACTTTTGTATTTTTTTGGTTCTAATAAAATCCCATGTCATTCCAAGCATCTGTGTCAATGTATACCTCTCTAACTACATTATTCCGTGATTTATTCAGTTTTCAAATTTATACTGACTTTTTGATCACCCGATAATTTGAATCTTGGTGTCATTCTCAAGTGATTAAGATTTCAAGACCACAAGTTTAACATAAGCACGGTAAAAACCATTGGAAATGTGAAATGCTAGTACTTGTACATTAATAATCGATGTAACCGCCAGATTATTGAATGTAAGCATGCTAATTTACATGCATTTTGTTGTACAGATGTCGAATGTCAGTTTGTGGTATGGAGTTCAGTGCCTGTTGCACTGGTCGGTCAGTACAGGGATGGTTAATGGTGTTTGTGAATGACGCTGGAGTTGTCGCCCCATGACGTCCCATATATCTTCGATTGGAGACAGATCTGATGATCGAGCAGGCCGAGGCAACATGTCGAGACTTTTGGAGCATGTTGGGTTACAACAGCGGTATGTGGGCGAGCTTTATCCTGTAGGAAAACTCACTCTGCAATACTGTTCATGAATGGCAATACAACAGGTTGAATCAACAGACTGACGTACAAATTTGCACTCATCGTTCTTGGGATAACCACGAGAGTGCGCCTGCTGCCACGTGAAATCTCACCCCAGACCCCAACTCCAGGTGTGGGTCCAGTGCGTGTAGCAGGCAGACAGGTTGGCTGCAGGCCCTCATCTGGCCTCCTAACCAACACAAGCCCACCACTTTCAGCGAGGCAGAGCCAGCTATTATCAGAAAATACATCAGACCTCCACCCTGCTCTCAGATGAGCTACCGCTTGACACTACTGAAGCCTCAAATGGCGGTTTTTTGGGGTCAGTAGAATGCACGATACATTGGATCTGGCTCGGAGCTATCTTTGAAGTAACTGATTTACAACAGATCGTTGCGTCACTGTGGTGCCAACTACAGCTCAATTTGCTGTTGCAGATCCAGTTCGATCCGCCAGAGACACAAGCCGAACACTATGCTCTTCCCTCTTGGTAGTGCCAAATGGCTGTCCGGAGCGCGGTGTTCTTGCGGCTGTACATTCTCGTGACCACCGCCGCCAGCAGTCATTTACGGTGGTTACATTCTTGACAAGTCTTTCCTGAAGTACTGCAAAAGGACCATTTAGTTTCTCGTTACCATATTACACGACCTAACTCAAGCTCAGTGGGAGTTTTGCATTAAAGGCATTCTTGACTAACATCAACTCACCAGGTTCAATGTCGTACAACACACCAGTTACAGTGTGTATTTAAAGCAAAGCTGGTTTGCGTCCTGATAGCGTTGCTACTAGAGTCACTATTAAGCGACTGACGCGGAATTTGAATAGACATCATCTTTCAGATCTAGAAACACGCCTACAAACTCTCATTTATGCCACACAACTCCTTCTTGGCGTTGTGATTTTTTTCCGTCAGTGTGTGCTTCTACATCAAGTAATTTTGGTGACCGTATGGAAAAATGTGTGTGAAATCTTATGGGACTTAACTGCTAAGGTCATCAGTCCCTAAGCTTACCGCTACGGTCGCAGGTTCGAATCCTGCCTCGGGCATGGATGTGTGTGATGTCCTTAGGTTAGTTAGGTTTAAGTAGTTCTAAGTTCTAGGGGACTTATGACCACAGCAGTTGAGTCCCATAGTGCTCAGAGCCATTGTTGAACCTAAGCTTACACACTACTTAACCTAAACTATCCTAAGGACAAACACACACACCCATGCCCGCGGGAGGACTGGAACCTCCGCCGGAATCAGCCGCGCAGTCCATGACTCCAGGGCCTAGGATCGCTCGGCTAATCCCGCGCGGCACCGTATGGAAAAAGTTAGGTGCTACGTAGGAGTCTCAGTTTCTAAGTATCGCCTGACTACATTCCATTAATCATATTTTACTAACACCGAATTTACAAAATGGTTCAAATGGCTCTGAGCACTATGGGACTTAACGTCGGAGGTCATCAGTCCCCGAGAACTTAGAACTACTTAAACCTAACTAACCTAAGGACATCACACACATCCATGCCCGAGGCAGGATTCGAACCTGCGACCGTAGCTGTCTCGCGGTTCCAGAATGACGCGCCTAGAACCGCACGGCCACACCGGCCGGCCCGAATTTACAAATATTCATAAAACACTACCATTCCTTTGAATTGCTCTTCCACGCCCTTCGACGTCCCTGACAGAATTACAGCGTCATTAACATCCCTCGAAGTTTTTATTTCTTCTCTCTGAAATTTCCAAATTTCCAATTTTCTGCTTAGTTTTCTCCCTCTGCAGAGATAGCGTAGCAACCCTGTCTCACTTCCTTCTCAATTACTGCTCCAGTTGCATGTCCGTCGATCCTTATGAATGCAGTTTGCTTCCTTTACAAGTTGTAGCTATCCATTCGCCCACTGAATGTTACTGCAGCTACCCTTAAAATCACAAAATAATATTAAATTACACTGCAGAATCTATTAATTGTGTAGATGTATTTATGATTACACTAACGAGGATAACGCGGCAAGTGCCATAACCTGATGTTCTAGCAGAAACCTCACTCAGTGGAAGAGATATCGAATAAGCGAACAAGTGTCTCGGCTTATCAGCAGATTCTCGACCGTTTCTAAGAAAACGGTGATCAAAGTTCTCCACCTACATCAGATGCTTTTTAGCGCGCAGTCAGTTTAACCAGCATGCTGACACAGTGGTTAGCTTTGACACTCTCGCACGCTGTGTTCAAAACCCAATTATTGTTTCTACTTTATTTTTATTTTTTTCATTTATTTATGGACATCCCGTAGGTTATTACACAAATGTTTCTTATAATGTTAGAGGATACAAGGGCGTTATATTAATTGTAAAATTAGAACTAAGTTTCACAATAAGTGTCATACATTTGTTGTATAATAGTGTATGTATGACATTTACAAAGGTAATCTTCTTAAATTCTCATACCTTACATTTAATCATATAACATATCTTATATTAATTCCTACATTTTATTCTTATGTTTATTCTCAGGATGATTTGGAGCATTCCCTTGAATGATACCGATCGGAGAAATATTCTGAACACAGAAATTCTGAACACCTTGAGCATCGCACGGTCACATTTCATCAAATGAATCTCACTCGGGAAAGAAACGTCGTTGACATTTCTGAAGATTTCACGCGTTGGCAGTGATTTCGCGGAAAACCACGCATAACAGAACATATTTTATAAAAAAAATTTGGCCCTTACAATTGATTATGAATCAGTGCATGTATCTTTATTGCGTCGATTCTAGTTGATATGTCTTTGTTGTGCAATGAGGGTTGAGCAACTCTGCAGTTTCCAGATGAAATGTTGTATTTACAAGTAAAGGTATACGTCACAGGGTTGACAGAGCGGCTTATACTTCAGAGGAATTACTTTCAACTAATAGGTTGGTATACCATCTTCATCCACGAATTTCTCGTCATTCGAACGTACCATATATGTTAGCACAAAGGTAAAACGTACGTTCGAAGAGTTATTGCAAACAGCAGAGGCTTTTCAACATCTAACGTCTGCTAAATATCGCACTTCGATCATGATTTTGTGATTAATGTGGATCGAACTGGATGCGATAATCACATCAGCAGTAAACGAACATTGTCGCATTGAGGTAAAAAGTCACGAAACTTGCTGTCAAGCAATTACATGACTTGACACATTCATATGTCGCCCACTAAGATATAACACTGCCGGAAAATCGCTCTGTCCACCCCATGAATCACAAAATCATGGTCGGCTCCTCACCTGCTTCATCCGTAGTCAAGAGTTCATCCTACTGTTGATAAGATCGATGATTTTCTCCGCCGTTTTTTCACCCAAGATTTTCGATAGGCTGGATGTCATTGTTTGTGTTTTATTATTTGCATCCAATTTTTCTAACAGTTCAGTACAGTAGTAAACTGCATCGGTGATTTCTCATGTTATTTCAGGACTCGCATTGTCATACTCGTTTGAATAACCACAGATTCTTCCGTAATACTCTCGTCCTGAAGATCGTTTTGCGTGGTCCCTGCTATTGGCTCAGTTTCGTTATTCTTTTGTCTTAATATTGCTGGAGGCTCCACTGCTGTCTGTTATCTTTGAGAACTAATTCGAAAATGAAGTGTTTCTCTTACTGATTCCCTCAAGTGGACAAAACCAGCTGGGTAGGTTAGAAATCGTTGAAAACGACATCACCCTTGCAGGCTGCAGGAATAAGTGGATCTATTTGTTGGCCGAGCGAACGCTGTTTCTCGTGAACAAATACGCAGTACCACCAATATTTCTGTCAATAAACACTACACAAATTTCACCGATACCAATTTCAAATATTTGTCGCTTTCATTTATAGTTTTACACATTCGTTTAGTAATCTTCTACTGACATGAACAGGTAAATGAAAATAAATAAATAAATAGATAAAAACAATAGTCGGGTTTCTAAAATGTGCGAAATTGTGAAGCAGCGATGCTAACTGCTGCGTCACCACTTCGACTGAAATGGTTAAGCGCTAAAAGACACATAAAGTAAACCGCAAACTTTAAACATTTCCCAAACTGTGTTCCGTGTAACACTAGTGTTCCATGGGAAGTGCTCTGCGAAAAACTGTTAATAACGTGGCATTATTTTTCGACATGCTGATGGTTATAATTACTTTTTAAATTTTTCTAATAGTTTCTGTGGCATTAGTTACACTACTGGCCATTAAAATTGCTACACCAAGAAGAAATGCAGATGATAAACGGGTGTTCATTGGACAAATATATTATACTAGAACTGACATGTGATTACATTTTCTCGCAATTTGGGTGCATAGAGCCTGAGAAATCAGTACCCAGAACAACCACCTCTGGCCGTAATAACGGCCGTCATACGCCTGGGCATTGAGTCAAACAGAGCTTGGATGGCATGTACAGGTACAGCTGCCCATGCAGCTTCAACACGATGCCACAGTTCATCAAGAGTAGTGACTGCCGTATTGTGACGAGCCAGTTGCTCGGCCCCATTGAAAAGACTTTTCAGTTGGTGGGAGATCTCGAGAATGTGCTGGCCAGGGCAGTAGTCGAACATTTTCTGTATCCAGAAATGCCCGTACAGGACCTGCAACATGCGGTCGTGCATTATCCTGCTGAAATGTAGGGTTTCACAGGGATCGAATGAAGGGTAGAGCCACGGGCCGTAAGACATTCACTGTTCAAAGTGCCGTCAATGCGAACAAGAGGTGACCGAGACGTGTAACCAATGGCATTCCACACAATCACGCCGGGTGATACGCCAGTATGGCGATGACGAATACACGCTACCAATGTACGTCCACCGCGATGTCGCCAAACACGGATGCGACCATCATGGTGCCGTAAACAGAACCTAGATTCATCCGAAAAATGACGTTTTGCCATTCGTGCACCCAGGTTCCTCGTTGGGTACACCATCGTAGCCGCTCCTGTCTGTGATGCAACGTCAAGGGTAACCGCAGCCATGGTCTCCGAGCTGATAGTGCATGATGCTGCAAACGTCGTCGAACTGTTCGTGCGGATGGTTTTTGCTTTGCAAACGTCCCCATCTGTTGACTCAGGGATCGAGACGTGGCTGCACCATCCGTCACAGCCATGCGGATTAGATGCCTGTCATCTCGACTGCGAGTGATTCGAGGCCGTTGGGATCCAGCAGGGCGTTCCGTATTACCCTCCTGAACCCACAGATTCCATATTCTGCTAACAGTCATTGGATCTCGACCAACGCGAGCAACAATGTCGCGATACGATAAACCGCAATCGATAGGCTACAATCCGACGTTCATCAATGTCGGAAACGTGATGGTACGCATTTTTCCTCCGTACACGAGGCATCACAACAACGATTCACCAGGCAACGCCGGTCAACTGCTGTTTGTGTATGAGAAATCGGTTGGAAACTTTCCTGATGTGAGCACGTTGTAGGTGTCGCCACCGGCGCCAGCCTAGTGTGAATGCTCTGGAAAGCTAATAATTGGCATATCACAGCATCTTCTTCCTGTCGGTTAAATTTCGCGTCTGTAGCACGTCATCTTCGTGGTGTAGCTATTTTAATGGCCAGTGGTGTATGATAGTTATGATTGAAAATAGGAGCTATCACTGAGTAAAACAACTATTTCTTATTTTTTAAATTCTGTTAACCTTCTAAATAAACAAGATGTTCCATCAAAATGTTCTGTTAGAGGAAAAGTTTTGGAACCCCCAGATCTGCGGATAAAGCTAGACACATGTTCGCTTATTTTGACTCCTCTCCCGCTGAGCGAAGTTTCTAGGAAATGGTGTTATGGCACTTACCGTGATCTCCTCCTAAGCTATTGGTTGTAAGGTCAGTAAATCCAAACCTGCTGAAATAAGTATGTGTGTTGGGCCAGCTGGCACGAGATGGGCGTGTACGACCTGCCGACGTGCATCGAGCACATCCTGCGGGTGACGGGCCAGAAACGGCTGTTCTACATCGGCTACTCGCAGGGCACCACCGCCTTCTTCGTGATGTGCTCCGAGCGGCCCGACATGTGCCCCAAGGTGCGCGCCATGCTCGCCATGGCGCCCGTCGCCTTCATGAGCCACGTGCGCAGCCCACTCATCCGCATGGCTGCCAGGTTCGACGGCATGATCACTGTATGTGCGCCGTTTCACTCACTCGATTATCTCAACTTTTGTTCTTCCTACACTGCCGGAAAAAAATGGTGCATCTGGAAAAAACGACGTCGTATTTGACCTGATAACGCATATTCTGTCTGGGGAGCAACAGTTTCGACATCGTCCGCCGGTAGATAGAGTACTGGCGTAGCAACCAGAGAGCGGTGTCTTACTTACCCTTAATAGGAAATGCTCACAGTAGGAAGACTGTGTGTGGTGGAAACGTCTGGAGCAAGCAGGCAGCCGTGCCACGGAGACGCGTTCGTGCTTCCTACAGCCAACTGAGAGAGTTTGAAAGGGTTCAAAATGTGGCTTTCTGAGTGGCGGGATTGGCCTTTCGGAGGATCGTCACACATTGTGAGAAAATGGAACGCCTACAGCCGTCCTTAAGATTCTATTTATTAAGTGGCAACAAGTTTCGGAGCTTCAATGCACCATCTTCAGGCTGTATTTGATGTGGAAGGAGTTGATGCAATCCCTATATATATTGCATCAGTGCCCAGGATAACTGGTTACGCAGACTATCTGAAAACCTAGGAGAGCTGACACCAAAATTTTCAGATAGTCTGCATAACCACTTATGCTGGCCACTGATGCAATATATATAGGGATCGTGTCAAAACCTTCCCCATCAACTACAGCCTGAAGATGGCGCATTGAAGCCCCAAAACTGGGTGCAACTTAATAATTAAAACCATAATGACAGCTGTAAGTGTTTCATTTTCTCACAATAGTAAACGGTCGTCGTCCCAAAGACCTCCTGCAAAAAGGATGGACATACAAAAAGAATTGTCACACGAGTTGGACGTGCTACTTCAGTTGTGCAACGATCCTGGTATAGTGATCACGTGAATATTTTCAAAGGTGTAGACTATATTCTGGACGTCCACGCAGTATACGGGGTAAGACAATAAAGTAATGGAGATTGATTTTCTTAACAAGATGTGGCAAGCCTGCGTAGGCACAATATCTTCGACCTCGGCCTATAAGCTGCTTCTATTCCAAGCAGAACATCGATGCAACTGCTCAGTCATCAGTTGTGCTGTAATACGTTAACACGTGTTTGTGTCTCTCGTCGCGGAAACGGAACCGCATAATATTGCGCAACGGGACACCATTTCGTTTTGCATTAAATTGGCTGAAAACGCGACGACAACTTACGGTAAGCTTCAGAAGGCTTTCGGAGTGGAGGTTATGTCAAGAGCTCAAGTTTTTTGTTGGCATAAAATGTTTAGTGAAGGCAGAACGAATGTTGAAGATGAAGACCGCAGTGGACGACCATCAACCTCACGGACGAATGTCAACTTGGCCAGGGTGCGTGAACTCGTACGATCTGATCGAAGATTATCCGTGAAAATGATTGCAGAAGAACTGAACATCAATCGAGAAACGGTTCGTCTAATAATAACTGAAGATCTTGGTATGAGAAAGATTTGTGCAAAAATGGTCCCCAAAAATCTCACACCACAACAGCGAGAAACACGGAAAAATGTGGCAGGCGATCTGTTAGAGCAAATGGAAATCAATCCAGAATTGTTGAGCCGTGTTATCACTGGCGATGAAAGCTGTTTTTTCAGTACAATCCACAGACAAAACGCCAAAGTTCGCAATGGTGCTCAAAGGGATCACCCAGACCAAAAAAAGCTTGTATGTCAAAGTCAAAAGTGAAACGCATGCTTGTGTGCTTCTTTTATTGCAAGGGAATTGTTCATAAAGAGTGGGTACCTGGACAAACAGTAAACCAATATTACTACAAAGAAATTTTAGAAAGACATCGTAAAAGAGTTCGTCGTATTCGTGCCAACATTGCTGATAATTGGACCCTGCATCACGATAACGTGCCATCCCATACTACTCTGTCAGTACAGCAATTTTTAACCTCAAAACAAATTTCAGTACTACCGCAGTCACCTTATTCACCAGATATCACTCAACGCGACTTTTTTCTATTCCCAAGAGTCAAAACGGCGGTGAAGGGACACCATTTTCAAACAACACAATATGTCCAAAAAGCCGTGACAAGGGTCTTGGAGGATGTTACAGAAGATGAGTTCCAGAAATATTACCATCAATGGCAGAAGCGCTGGAAAAAGTGTGTGCAATCAGAAGGGAACTACTTTGAAGGAGACAACACTAAACTTAACTAAAACGGTAAGCAACATTTTTTTTTTACGTCAGTCTCGTTACTTTATTATCGCACCTCGTAGATGCTCGCCAGGATCGTCATATTTCAAGGGCAGTGTCACAGGTCGTGAAGCTACCACAGCACAGATGAGACGGCTTGTCAGGTCAGACGAGTCAACACGAACTGTTGGGAACCGATTATACGCAGTGAGACTTAATTAGCAGAGAGACTAGCGACATGTACACCTCTAGCTCGTCCTCCAGCCGCGCCACAATATCGACATGCACGGCTCGACTGGCGCCGACAGAAGATCACTTGCAAGGGAAAATGACGCCTCGTGGCCTGCAGCGATGAAAGCAGATTCTGCCTGCACGCACTGATGGTCCTTTACTCGTACGACGTAAACCTGGTGAGCACTGTCTTGTAGAATGCATTCGTCCAAGACACACTGGCTCCACCCTAGGCCTTATAGTCTGGGGTGCGATAAGCTACAACTGTCGTTCAGCTTTGGTGTTTCTGTAGGGGGACGCTAACCAGCGCTCGGGACGTGCAGAACTTTGTTCGACGCATTCTTTTGCCGGTCTTGCAACAGACAGATTATGTGTCTCCAATCGATCACATGTTGGTTATGATGCGGTGAGAGGTGACTTGTATACTGAGCCAGGTAGTGCAGTGGTTAGCATTCTGGACTCACATTCGGGAGGATCACGGTTGAAACTCGTGTCCGGACATCCTGATTTTCGTTTTCCGTGATTTCCCTAAATCGCTTCAGACAAATGCTGGGACGGTTCCTTTGAAAGAGCACAGCCGATTTCCTTCCCCATCCTTCTCTACTCCGAGTTTGTGCTCCGTCTCTAATTGACTCTTCGTCGACAGGACGTTAAACACTACTCTCCTCCACTCTTCTCCCTCCAAGTCACTCGCGCGACTCGTCAGCCAATAACTCACACAGAACTACTTGAACAGATCGAGCAGGCGTGGCATAACGTATCGCCATCTGTACGATTGAATGGCTTGCAAAAGCAGAGGTTTAATTGCCGCCTGTGGAGGCTAAACCTCGTAGTAATATGGGTGTTGCAACAGGAATAGATACTTTGCACCTCAAAACCGCTTGTGCTGATGATCTGCAAATGTAATCAATTCATGTACTCCATATGCACTGTTGCAAAATAAATACTGAGTGGATTGGAAACCTCTAAAACGGTGTACGCATTTTTTCCGGCAGTGTATATATGCTGGCCAAGACTGTACTAATAATTATCCGAGATTACCTGATAAAATCTGCGGATAATGTTTTGTCTAGAGTATTGTGATAATTCAAAAAGACTAGGGCCGGAGGCTGGTAAATGAAAACTACTCAAGGGATCGCAAAGCCATTAGCTACGGAAGAAGGTTTGGTCGCTGTAAGAGTGCTGAGGGCCCCAGACTCGCCACTAGAGGGACATGGAGATGGACCGTCCACGGCAATCAGTAGAGCTGGAAATAGAAAATGGGGGCTTCCTAAGAACACCAAAGGAATGTAGTGTGTTACCTGAGAGGGGAAGGAGTGCAAGGAACGGAGCTTTATCAAACAATGCCACATGTGTACGAAGAATACTTCATGTTCTTTGCAAGGGTCAAGTCGTGGCACAAGCGATTCAAGGAATGACGGATGACTTTGGCCGACGATGCACGAACTGGAACGCCAGACCGTAGTGCTGACACCATTGCGCGTAGGTGGGGTCTAGGGATGGGAAATCGCTACCAGCATTTTAGTTCGGAATAATCGGTATTTTTAAGTATTTGTTGGTCTCGCTTACAGCATGTGCTCCTATTTTTTACTAGTAACTGGGCAAAATATCGAGATATTAATTAGCTGTAGCAGCAGTGCTAAAATTTTTTGTTTCTAAATAAACTTTACTTTAAAAATTTTTCTTTAGTAAAATATGCATTACTTGAAACTATTGCGTTACTATACAAGGTGTACAACTTTACTTCCGCCGTTTTTTCCCCAACATTTGAGGCTTTAATGAAACAAATTGGTTACACATGTATCATTCAAAGTATTTTCCATCGCTGGCCCCTACTTTCTCCCATCTTTCGGGCAGTGTACGAATCCCGCGTCGAAAAAATTGTTCATCTTTTGAAGCGATCCACGAATCGATCAAATTTGTGACTTCTCCATGAGATCGGAAGTGTTGGTCAGCCAGGCCATGAGCCATTGATCTAAATAGGTGATAGTCAGAGGGAGGAATGTCTGGGGAATACGGCGCGTGGGGTAGGACTTCCCATTTTTTAACGTTTCGAAGTACGTTTTGACCACTTTTGCAACGGGTGGTCGAGCTTTGTCGTGCTGCAAAGTCACTTTATCGTGCCTCTCGCTCTATTGCGGCCGTTTGTCTTCTAATGCTCTGCTCAAACTCATTAATTCCGTTTGATAACGAGCACCTGTGATTGTTTCGCCTGATCTTAACACCTCATAGTACATGACGGCGAGGTGGTTCCACCAAATGCAGAGCAAGATCTTGGAGCCGTGAATATTCGGTTTGGCCGTCGACATAAAAACATGGCCGGGATATCGCCATGATTTTTTGCGTTTAGTATTATCGTAATGAACCCATTTTTTGTCCCTGGTCACAGTGCGGTGCAGAAATCCCTTCCGTTTTTGCCTCTGAAGCCACTGTTCACAAACACACAAATGCCGTTCACCGTCTCTTGGTTTCAGCTCACACGGGACCCAAGTTCCTTTTTTCTAAATCAAGCCCCTAGCCTAGAGACGTTTTGAAATGACTTGTTGTATTACCCCCACGAATAGTGCCAATTCTTCAAGAGTTTGACGCGAGTCTTCACTCAGAAATGTCTCCAATACTGCATCTTCGAAAGTATTCTCTCTTCCACCACTATGCCGGTCTACGACGTTAAAATCACTGTTCTTGAAGCGTTTAAAACACGCACGACACGTTCTTTCACTAATAGCCTTCTTACCATACGTATTTGAGACCATTCGATGAGACTCAGCCGCTGATTTCTTCATACTGAAACAAAACAGTAACACCTCCCGCAAATGACGAGAATTAGGCTCGTAAACTGACATTTTCAATCAAGAACAACTTTAGGATGCAGACACAAATCGACTAATGTTTGAATGAGATTATGTTGACCGAGGTTCAAGCTAACTGCCTGACGTCTGCGATCAGTTTCTTTCGACCGCTACTTACCGTTGTCGCCACCTATCGGCATACGGCGGAAGCAAAGTTGTACACCTTACAGAAAATGGGAAAAGCTATCAGTCCCGTTTTAATAACAATGCCGACAGAAACGAGCAACAAACTCATAGCATAAGAATTGGTGCAGCTTTGCTGAGACAATAATTTCCCTTCTACCATGTGGCGTGGCCTATTAGATGGTGGCGTGTGTACGTACAGGGTGCAAGACTTGTCCCATTTCATCTAAATGGTAATTTCTCACTGTAGTTGTCGGACATGAATTGTATATGTGAATGGCACCAATCCTAGTATGGAAATATTATACGAATTGATGTAGCAATGAAGTACAACGCTTCATTTGCTTTAAAAAAATGAAAACAGAAGAGGCCACAAGAAAATGTGACCTAATATAAGAAGAAAACTTAAAATTTAACAGTTCATTCATAGTGTACAGTTGAATAGAAATCAGCTGATTTGTTGCCTGTGTCTAGATAATATACCTTTAGCTGCTTGTAGCCTTTTAAAACGGACAGATTAACACGAAAAACAGAGTTCTTCAAGCTCAGTTTCCATCCTTCAGCACTGATGCTCAATTAGTAGTATGACCCCCGAATACGAAACGATTTTTGAACATACTTTGAAAAAATTAGAATCTGTAGAAGAATACTGACGATTTTTTGTACTAGTCAACCACTTATAACTTTTCTAGGAAAGCAGTGAACAGTGGACCGACTAAGTTTTCTTATATTTTCCTATTTAATTCAATATTATAAATCTATGTTTCTTGAAACTGAAGTAGTCAAAATTTTTTAATCTGTTCGCTTTTTACGTTTATCATGCGAAATAATAGGAACAAAAACCGAAACCGGTTATTTTGAGTGGTTTGTAACACTCTGGTTGAACTGGTGTGGAAGCAAACCAATATAACCGAAAACCGGTTGTTTCAGCGATAATCGCCATCCCTAGTGGAACCCCTCATTTTTGAAGACCAGCGACTTACGGTAGTAGCCATTATCCCAGAGGTCGGATTGAGCGTCAGAATTCCAACGGATATTCAGTGCTATCCGTACACTTGTGCCATTGAATTTCCATTCCCCGTATTCGTTCCGCTGTAAGAAGAGGCAATAAACTCATTTGCTCTTCCTCTGAAGCCTCTATGTCTCTGTTTTCAGCATTACCGAATGTAGCGGAAGGCTGGCAGGAACACGTGTTTGCTCTGTAGTTACGTGGGTGTGCGCCTTGCCCCTCTTAAACGCAAGTTCGGGGCCACAGCATCTTCATAGGTTCCACACCTTCTTCCGTAGACCAAGGCATTACGATCCCTTCAGCGGTTCACATTTTACAGCTTGTGACTCATTTCTTTATGAATAACTCTAATATTTTAGATTACCGTATTACTACTGGACAAGAAAAAAAAGTATTTTCACTTTTATAAACATTCCCGTCATTTATTGCTTTAACTGACGACTCACCCTCACGGTGTCCTGTTGTGAAGAGTGGTAGTAACTTTGCAAATACAAAACTTGGCAAATACAAAACTTGAATTTAGAATGAAATAATTTGAGGTACAATAAGAAAAAATACAAAATAATTGTTCAAATATTTTAGTATAGAACCAATAATGTTAGGAAGTCTTGGGAGTCAAGCTCCCATCTCCTGGCTGTCTACGTTTATCCTACATAACATGCAGATTAAAAGCACTCACTGTAAAAATATAAAAAACAAATGGTGTGTTTTTTCTGATGTATTGTGTTTCTACAGTGACTGTTTTGTTTCACACCACACCACACGTTAAGGTAGATAAACTGTTTAAGCGAAAATTACAATTTGAAAATTGTTATGGCTATGCCTCAAATTAATTAATGCTATATGTGTGTGTATGTCTATTTACATTATGTTTCACTTACATCTTCTTTTTCCTCATCTTCATCATTGTCAAACATTATATACTGAACTGTCACTGTCACTGTCACTGTTTCCATGTTTACCAGCTGTAAAAACAAACATGGTGGACAGTGGAGCTGTTGAAGGTGTAAAAACAAGATGGCTGATGGTGGAACAGTTGAAGGTGTTCCTGACAGTTGTTCTGAATCTTTCAGAGGTGTCTGTTCGTTTTGTGTGTGTGTGTGTGTGTGTATGTGTGTTCCGCCGTCAGCCATCTTGTTTGTACAGCTTCAACTGTTGCACTGTGCGCCATGTTTGTTTTTACACCTGGTAAACAGTGACAGTGACAGGGACAGCTCAGTATATAGTGTTTGACAGTGATGAAGATGAGGAAAAAGAATACGTAAGTGAAACATAATGTAAATAGACACACACACACACACACACACACACACACACACACACACACACACACAACTACACACACACACATAGAATTAATTAATTTGAGGCATAGCCCTAACAATTTTCATACTATAATTTTGGTTTAAACAATTTATCTACTTTAAGGTGTGGTGTGGTGTGAAACAAAACAGTCGCTGTAGAAACACAAGACATCAGAAAAACCACACCATGTGGTAAAAAGGAATGAATTCATAATTTTATGTGTTTTTTCAAATATCTGTAATTACGATTTAAAAATGAATAGTTACATGTATACAAACAGTCAAGAACATTCTTTATCTTTAACAGCCATAAAATAAAAGCCCACTGAAGATGCTGCAATTGCAGTGAAACATGTTTGGGTTAAAAAACAAAATTGTGGTTTCCTAATGGCGGACCCAATCGAAAAACATATGTATTGTTAAAGCAAACACGGAAAAAAGAGCTTCAACCCCAAGATGATTATGGCAACACCAAATTCTTTGCTCCACTTATACAGGCCTTTCGGAAATGCCCTTTACAAGGTTATAGCACTTTTAGAGCGTACTGAGTAGACATTATTTTGAACTGGAACCCATATCCGGAAACTTACCGTTTTCGTGCTACAGCCGTTTGAAAGCATGTTTTCTAGGTAGGTATGCAATAAAGCAGTTATGCTAAGGCATACTTACGTCGGACCGTGTGATGTCAGTTGACATGCATCCTACCTCTCTGACTTGGTTCGAGTTTTATTAACGTATCTGTGAGTGTTAGAGCAACATGCTTGCGTACACGTTTGCAGAATGCACCAACGTGATTCTTCTTTATGGTGAAGCTCGTGGTAATGGAAGAGCTTCTCGTTGCCTTTATGAAGACCATTATTCACGACGACCGACACCATCGCATACCCTTTTCGTCACAATTACGCAACGGTTTCGAGAAATGGGTAACTTCATCGCAAGAACGTGTGACTGTGGGGTTCCAAGGAGAGGAGCGTAACAGTGAACAACAGGTTTTATGAAATTGATTAAGTTTCCGGTTTGTTTCTTTGGCTATTAATGAATGAAATTGTAGAACAAAGGAAGTGCCGGGTAAGCCTAATAAATTACTTGTAAAAGTGGTCACGTTACCCACATGTTTTCAAATGGTTATAGCATGGAAGCGTTACGTTTCCGGACACAGGTTACAATTCAAAATATTACCTACTCACTCTCCTCTACAAGTCCTAGAAGTTTGTAACGGGAACGTCCTGCACATGTTACCGCACATCCACCAAAGCGTTGCTTTCGTAAAGTGGCAAACACCAGTCACATCAGCTGTCTCTCCGTGCACCATTAAATTGTAAACATGTGTACAACTCTGACAGACTGCACTGAGCCAGCCGGCTGCGGTGGCCGAGCGTTTCTAGGCGCTTCAGTCCGGAACCTCGCGACTGCTACGGTTGCAGGTTCGAATCCTGCTTCGGGCATGGATGTGTGTGATGTCCTTGGGTTAGTTAGGTTTAAGTAGTTCTACGTTCAAGGGACTGATGACCTCAGATATTAAGTCCCATAGTACTCAGAGCCATTTGAACCATTTGCACTGAGCCATCAAGAGTTACACAATATTCCTAAGATGTTACAGAGGGCATGAAGAGACACCACACCAATGGTTATATGTGCAAAATTCTTCACATTTACCGTACTAACGCCAACAGTACAAAAAAACCAAAAAAACCTATGAAGAAGGCATTCTCATCAGTTTGTGTATTAAGTACTTTATCAGACCTCACTTGGTGGATTGCTATTCCCAGTTCCTCAAGAAGATCAGCCTGCTTTACTTTTTTCTCCATGTTTCACCTAAAAGTCCCTTTCGATGCCTTGTAATGGGCAACGGGTCTCATATACACTCCTGGAAATGGAAAAAAGAACACATTGACACCGGTGTGTCAGACCCACCATACTTGCTCCGGACACTTCGAGAGGGCTGTACAAGCAATGATCACACGCACGGCGTAGCGGACACACCAGGAACCGTGGTGTTGGCCGTCGAATGGCGCTAGCTGCGCAGCATTTGTGCACCGCCGCCGTCAGTGTCAGCCAGTTTGCCGTGGCATACGGAGCTCCATCGCAGTCTTTAACACTGGTAGCATGCCGCGACAGCGTGGACGTGAATCGTATGTGCAGTTGACGGACTTTGAGCGAGGGCGTATAGTGGGCATGCGGGAGGCCGGGTGGACGTACCGCCGAATTGCTCAACACGTGGGGCGTGAGGTCTCCACAGTACATCGATGTTGTCGCCAGTGGTCGGCGGAAGGTGCACGTGCCCGTCGACCTGGGACCGGACCGCAGCGACGCACGGATGCACGCCAAGACCGTAGGATCCTACGCAGTGCCGTAGGGGACCGCACCGCCACTTCCCAGCAAATTAGGGACACTGTTGCTCCTGGGGTATCGGCGAGGACCATTCGCAACCGTCTCCATGAAGCTGGGCTACGGTCCCGCACACCGTTAGGCCGTCTTCCGCTCACGCCCCAACATCGTGCAGCCCGCCTCCTGTGGTGTCGCGACAGGCGTGAATGGAGGGACGAATGGAGACGTGTCGTCTTCAGCGATGAGAGTCGCTTCTGCCTTGGTGCCAATGATGGTCGTATGCGTGTTTGGCGCCGTGCAGGTGAGCGCCACAATCAGGACTGCATACGACCGAGGCACACAGGGCCAACACCCGGCATCATGGTGTGGGGAGCGATCTCCTACACTGGCCGTACACCACTGGTGATCGTCGAGGGGACACTGAATAGTGCACGGTACATCCAAACCGTCATCGAACCCATCGTTCTACCATTCCTAGACCGGCAAGGGAACTTGCTGTTCCAACAGGACAATGCACGTCCGCATGTATCCCGTGCCACCCAACGTGCTCTAGAAGGTGTAAGTCAACTACCCTGGCCAGCAAGATCTCCGGATCTGTCCCCCATTGAGCATGTTTGGGACTGGATGAAGCGTCGTCTCACGCGGTCTGCACGTCCAGCACGAACGCTGGTCCAACTGAGGCGCCAGGTGGAAATGGCATGGCAAGCCGTTCCACAGGACTACATCCAGCATCTCTACGATCGTCTCCATGGGAGAATAGCAGCCTGCATTGCTGCGAAAGGTGGATATACACTGTACTAGTGCCGACATTGTGCATGCTCTGTTGCCTGTGTCTATGTGCCTGTGGTTCTGTCAGTGTGATCATGTGATGTATCTGACCCCAGGAATGTGTCAATAAAGTTTCCCCTTCCTGGGACAATGAATTCACGGTGTTCTTATTTCAATTTCCAGGAGTGTATATGTTTGGCAACCACCGATCCGCCCTAGTTACGGAGTCTAAAGGCGTCTGCTTGTTCCCTATATCTTCCTATCTATCTGTCTCATATATTTCGCTTCATACGATGATGTCCTGTTGGAGCTCAGAGCAAAAATGTACAAAGTGAAGGAAAGAAACTCGATCTGTTTGAGAAACTAGAAACAGACTATTCTACCGTGTCTATGTCTGATGGTGTAATGAATATAAAACTGACTAGAATGGTAATGCCCACAACAGTGCACCGAAATTTGGCTTTAATGGGCTATAGCAGCAGACGACCGACGCGAATGCCTTTACTAACAGCACGACGCCGCCTGCAGCGCCTCTTCTTTGCTCGTGGGCATGTCGGTTGGATCCTAGACGAATGGAAAACCGGGGCCTAATCTAACGAGCGCCGATATCCGTTGGTAAGAGGTGATGGTAGGTTTCGAGCGTGGCGCAGACTCCACGAAGCCGTGGATCCAGGTTGCCAACAAGACACAGTGCAAGTTGGTGGTTGCTCCAAAATGGTGTGGGCTGTGTTTACATGGAATAGGTTGGGTTCTCTGGTCCAACTAGACCTATCATTTACTGGAAATGGCTACGTTTGTCCACTTGGAGACCATTTGCAGCCATTCATTAACTTCGTGTCCCAAACGTGTCACCGTTCCACAACTGTTCACGGTTGATTTGAGGAACATTCTAGGCAATTCGAGCGAATGATTTGGCCACCCAGACTGTCCGACACGAATCACATTGAAAATTTATGGGTCATAATCAGGAGGACAATTCGTACACAAAATCCTGCTTCGGCAATACTTCCGCAATTAAGGACGGCTACAGGGGCAGCATGGTTCGATATTTCTGACGACTTGTAGGGTCCGTGCCACATCCAGTTGCTGCACTACCCCGAGAAAAAGGAGGTCCGACAAGATTTTAGAAGGTATCCCGTAACTATTGCCATCTCATTGTATAATCGGTGAAGAGAAGTTGGTGTTGCTGTTTTTAAACTAAGACGAGGAATTCACGTCGAAATAATTTTATTTGTTTCTATATTTTGACCGTCAGTGCCTTTGAAGTGCATTTTATGTAGTATAAACTTAGATAACCAGGTAATGGCAGCTTCAGTGCCGATACGCGTGGCTGTGGATTATGTTCCTAATATTGGCGGTTGAATGCAAAAATATTTATAACCATTACCTTAACAATCGATGCCTCCGGTCCTTAGGATGGACAATATAATGACTACCAAAGAATTCTGGAAAATCAACCATCATGTACAAGAAGCAGAAATGTAGTACACGAATGCTTCACCAACAGATACAAATGTTACCCTCTCTTCAGCCGAAGGTTTAGTGTGCAATCAGAATGATCTGCAATTCTCATCCATTTCCGAACTACTCAATGCTGAAGTAACAATACTAAATAACACTATCATATCTGAAAGGATTAAGTCTTAACAACTGTCACATAGTCAATGCAGACGTACAAGATAACAATGGTTATTCGAATGCTAATAATAAGTAGTACATACTTTGTTCGATGATGGATGACTCAGTTTATTTCTCTGTCGATCTTCTATATCAATACGACCGGTTTCAGAACGCTGAACATAGCATCGACGCCTTATTTAAATATCGCGAGTTCGCCAAATGTGGTGTTGCCGAGCACAACCTTATGAGCAAATAAACGATTATGTTTAATGAACCCATAATATCATCCTACGCATTTGTTTAATGGGATTATGTAACAAAAAAGTGTTGAAATCAAAATGTGTAATAACAACATTAATCGGGACAGCCGCTCTATCCTTAGTAATGCATGGAAACGGGCGCTTGATCCTGAAAGGCAACAGAGAAATAAACTGAGTTGTCCATGATCTAAGAAAATCAACATTGTCATAAATGTTCTTGCATTGTAGACATATACGTAATCTCTGGTAGCATATGGAAGTTTCGTGACCTTGTGACGTCTCCATGTCGAAATTCGGCCAACTAAATAAAATACCAAACGACCTACAGAAAACTCTGGACGATGACGACGGAGGAAGCAGTCGAAATCTGACACGGCGAGAGTTCCAAGAGACCGAAAACAAATCTGATGCGGAAATATCTCCGTGAAGCTTAACTAAGAACGGGTAATATACATTGCCAGTAAACCTTCCATTTCGGATATGTCTTAAACATATTTGCGAAAGTGGTCTTTGGCTTGTAAAAAACACGGCAGGACATTTTAAGTATACTGTTCATTTCATTTTCTGTACATTCATTCTATTGTATCTTATTTTAATCTTACTGCAATCGGTTTTCTAGCTTGGTTTCAGAACTTATCAATTAATGCCTTGCAGCTGTTGCTAAAGTTCATGTGCACTAGAAACAGAACGTGTAGTGTTCTCAGCAAATCGAAGGTGACTCAGAACTGTTCCATTAACATGTACTCCTTCTCCGTTTCTTACGGTTGGAGGATCTCAAAAATTTCTCTGGCCCCGTTTGAACTATTTTTAAATTTATTAGCGGATTTTCGGCATTATCCGTACAGCCAGCCGCAGAACCATAAAATGCTACAATTATATGTTACATCCAATGAAACTGAACTTACGTCAATGATCTAAGGATATTAAGATATTTACTATGTTATAGAGCAAAAATAATTCTTTTTTCTTATATTCTTATTTAATTCTCTGTTATCAACTCGTAAACAGTTGTACACTTTTATGTCTTTTGCTGCTAAAGGAGTTCTAATGTTTGCTGTAAAGCCATTTCAGACATAATTAGTTTCGTAATTTTTGATACCTTTTGTGGCAGCCGAAGAAACTGCCGCATTCCCACGAAGAAGGTGTGATCTTGTTGAGATGGTACAAACGTTGCCGGAATCTCCCTTGATTGAATTGAATAAGCTTTCGTGATGTGGAATGCTCTTACCTGACTCATCTATCACTTTTTAATAGGTCACTATGATGATAACATCAGTGCGACTGTACCATTGGTGTATACATTCTTACAGCCTTTGGATTACTGTCTTGTTTCTCAACGCTTGTCTGTAAACGTTTTGTTGAAAGTGAGTCAAAAACTTCCCGAAATCTATGAACTGTAAGAGAGTGGTAATTCACAATTATTGCCTGTAATTTAGTTTCAGACTTGGAAGTAATCCTTTGTCCTATATTCACTTCTGAAACTATCTTTCCTCTGCCTGATAAAAATCTAATTTATTTTTTTATGTGTTTGCTGATAACTTTACCGAATATGATGGAGATTACTCAAAGAGTATTGTTTGATCTTTAATTTTTAACGTCTTTTCTGACCCCAAGCTTGTGAAATGTGTGATTACATCATTGTTCGAGATTTGGATAACAGAAGGTTAACAGAAGTTGGTGGCTACATAATCACTATTCGTGATTTGGATAACAATTTGTAAAAAATTTTGAAAGCACTTTTTGTATTAATTTTCCTTAAGGTTTAATAAAGATTTCTGTTCCTTCTTTCTTATGTACAATTGCGGTATACACTTCCTCTGAGTTTACTTCCAAAATGTCATTATCTTGAACGGTACGAACATTCAAATTTCTCTCTGTTCTTAGTTACCGTGCCATCATAACTGAGAAAAATGTGGTATCCAACGATCAGAAGTTTTTTAAGGTTTCCTTGATACTAATATTGTTGACGATTTATGTCTTTTTACGTATTCCATTTGGCCTATTTCAGCACATAATGTAGTTACCTGTTAAAAATTCCGTCTCTTGTTTGAGAGCTACCTTGTTCATTTGAGAAAATCCTCCTTTTTTCCGCGACCATATAAAATCTTTTCTGTTTGCAAAAATACCTCTTCTGTTAAATAAATGTTCTGAGAAGCTCAAGACTAACACAGCCGGTGACAGATAATCATTAATATCTCCTGACCTTCACATCACATGTACCACATGATTTCAAGAAACTGAGATTTAAAGAACTGCCTGGCTAAGAAGGTCTGACCATCTTTCCGAATTTTCCACTTTGATTTAGAAGGAATAAGTTCAGCTGAAAATAAAATTCTACAAAAACAATATAAATGACAACTGTATCGACCTGTTCGCCATACAGGAGAAATACTGATTCTCAAAGAACATAGTGTTTGGTTTTGATTTCTTGGGTATCACATACGACCTATACTATGGCGCAGCGACGTATGTAAAATAAAATTAGGAAAATATGTCTTTTATTGTCACTTCTACTGACAGCAGTATACATGAAGTAATTGTGGAACTTGGCGATATCACAGTCGATAATGTCTACAAGCCTCCACAAGCGCTGGGCCAAAACATGTGTTGAACACACATCTCCACCCATATATATATCCTGAAGATAGACGTTGACTGTGGATATTGTATCAAAAACACAGTCCCTTTGACTGTTCAGAGATGCCACTAAACTGGCCCAAAGATGTAAACAACCATGCATGGGCAGCGCCTCTTAGAAGGAGGGGGCCCGACAGCCGATCAGTTCCAGTCATTCTACCAGGAAGGAGGTACACGGCTCGTGTTATCTGTAGTTCAACCATGCCTAGACAGTCAATACCGAGTTTCGATCGCGCTTATTGTTACTTTGTGCCAGGAAGGGCTCTCGAAAAGGGAAGTGTCTAGGCATCTCGGAGTGAACCAAAGCGATGTTGTTCGGACATGGAGGAGATACAGAGAGAAAGGAACTGTCGATGACATGCCTCGCTCAGGCCACCCCAGGGGCTATTACTGCAGTGGATGACCGGTACCTAAGGATTATGGCTCGGAGGAACCCTGACAGCAACGCTACCATGTTGAATAATGCTTTTCGTGCAGCCACAGGACGTCGTGTTACCACTCAAACGGTGCGCAATAGGCTGCATGCTGCTTCACTCCCGATGTCCATGGCGAGGTCTATCTTTGCAACCACGAAATCATGCAGCTCGGTACAGATGGGCCCAACAACATGCCGAATGGACCGCTCTGGGTTGGCATCACGTTCTCTTCATCGATGAGTGTCGCTTATGCCTTCAACCAGACAATCGTCGGAGACGTGTTTGGATGCAACCCGGTCAGGCTGAACACCTTAGAGACACTGTCCACCGAGTGCAGCAAGGTGGAGTTTCCCTGCTGTTTTGGGGTGGCTTTATGTGGGACCGACGTACGCCACTGGTGGTCATGGTAGGCGCCGTAATGGCTGTACGATACATGAATGCCATCCTCCAACCGATAGTGCAACCATATCGACAGCATATTGGCGAGGCATTCGTCTTGATGGACGACAATTCGGCCCCCATCATGCATATGTTGTGGATGACTTTCTTCAGGATAACGACATCGCTCACTAGAGTGGCCAGCATGTTCCCAGACATGAACGCTATTGAACATACCTGGGATGTATTGAAAAGGGCTGTTTATGGACGACGTGACCACCAACCACTCTGAGGGATCTACGCTGAATCACCATTGAGGAGTGAGACAATCTGGACCAACAGTGCCTTGATGAACTTGTGGATAGTATGCCACGACGAATACAGGCCGGTATCAATACAAGAGGATGTGCTGCTGGGTATTAGAGGTACCGGTGTGTACAGCAGTCTGGACCAGCACCTCTGAAGATCTTGCTGTATGGCGGTACAACATGCAATGTGTGGTTTTCATGAGCAATAAAAATGGCGGAAATGATGTTTATGTTAATCTCTATTCTAATTTTCTATACAGGTTCCGGAACTCTCGGAACCGAGGTGATGCAAAACATTTTTTTGATGTGTGTATATTTACAGGTTGAGATAGATGCCTGTATGGTGCTGGTTGTTACAGAAAACACGTACAACTGACACAAGACTCTAATATTTTGAGCGCCGCTGTTTTTATAGGCGTCTGCTGGAGACTTTTCCATATTTTTGTCCGTTTGTTACCAAATTTGTAGCTCTCTCTTCAAAGCAACAAAACAAGGGAGATCGTCTTTGTATGGTTCAGTACTTAACAAAACACGTTCTGTATCTTTATCACTAAAATTTTGCGACAGCAATTTTTGTAGATGTGCGTTTCTTTCTAGTGGAGTTGTAGGGAGTCTTGATTACATTTCATTTAATAAATGATAGAGAAAAGGTATGGTCAGTGCAGACATTAATACTCTTCTACAGATTGTGCCTGGAAACTGGGTCTGTTGGTCTGTTCAAAGCATAGCTGTACACTGTACGCTGATACGTAAGGAGAGTGTCTCCTTTAAGCATTTTGGAAAGTTCTTCATTGATTAATAATAGTGTGTATTTATTTATATATTCAATTAACTTTCACCTGTGGCTTCTTTCGCATATCAATGACATTGTTGTGATGAATAAGTATCAGTGAAGCACAGCTCGCGATGTGCGCCGGCCCTTCCTCTGCCCCATCGCACGAAATCAGGTATTACACGTCTTTCCATCACAGCACCGACCGAAAGCATCGATTTCGAGGCAGTTTTTTTTTTAAATTTATTTGAAGGCTAGTGTAAGCAGAATTGCTGAGACGTATGTTTGATGAAAGTTTGTTCAGCAGTTTAAAGGTAATCTGCTATATAAAATAAAGAATTTGCCGGTAGCAACACGCTGCAAAATCAGTAAGTGATACATAATTTGATTTGGTACTACAACATAGATCTCAAAAATATCTGTAAAAGAATCTGCGAGAAAACTGGTTAACTTCTATGGCCCACCCACAATCACTATTTCTGTGATGTCTTTGGGATTCGCTGCGCCAGGTGCAATCAAAAAGACAAAAATTATTATGAGTGAACTGTGAAGCTCTCGTGGACTATTGTCTACATTTTTTCACATCTACAGTTTCGCAGTTTTCAGTTTGAAGTAGCTCTTATCGCCTGCGCAGCGTATTGTAAAAAAGTGCGTTGCCGACAAAGATTTTGCTGCCTTGATTCATTGTTATCGAGGAAGGTGGAGGGTGTTAGCCCATTGGAGCGTGTATGCGATTCTGTATCACCAAGTAAAGTTGTCACTCATATTTTGTCAACCTCAAGAGCTTCACAAGATCGAGGGTATACAACTAAGGTGGAAAAAGAGCTCAAAACCTTCAAAACAATCTGCATCCCAGAAACTAATCTGAACTCACAGTAGCTCTTCAGGAAATGGAATCAGGAAAAGCCCCTGGTTTAGATGCTATCCGTGAAGAATTTTTCCTACGTTTCGGTAACTCTACAACAAAGTGGCTTGCCAGATTTTTGCACGGATATCTTGCAGATGGACAACGTTCCCCATCAACTCAAGAGAGCTAAGATCATCGTCACCATAAAACTAGGAAAAACAAATGATCCATCGCAAAACTATACATTAGTTGCGCTGCTCACCATGATTTACAAACTTTTGGAATGATTACTCTATAACAGGACCAACCTTACTCTATAACAGGACCAGCCCCGATACACTTAAAAAAATGGTTCAAATGGCTCTGAGAACTATGGGACTTAACATCTAAGGTCATCAGTCCCCTAGAAGTTAGAACTACTTAAACCTAACTAACCTAAGGACATCACACACATCCATGCCCGAGGCAGGATTCGAACCTACGACCGTAGAGGTCGCGTGGCTCCAGACTGAAGCGCCTAGAACCGCTCGGCCACTCCGGCCGGCCCGATATACTTAAACTACCCATATTGAACAGGAAGGATTTCGCCCTGGCTGAAGCTGCTCGGATCAAGTTCTCTCATTAAATAAGTTCATCAAAGCAGGCTACTGAAAATAACTGGAAATTTCAGCCTTGTTTTTCGACCTCATATTAGCGTACGGCATAGTCTGGAGACAGGACATGATATTAGAACTCATGAAAACGATCGCCTGCAAAACTGCCATCAACATATCCAGTGCTACGCTTCTAATAGACGCTTTGAAATGATCATGAGTGATAGATTAAGCACTGACATGAAATTAACAATGGTCTTCCGCAGGAATCTGTTCTCGCCCCCCCCCCCACCACCCCACTCCCACCACCCCTTATTCAGCCTTTATATTGCTGATACACCGGAAACCACCTCACACTAGTTTGCATATGCCGATAGTTGGGCCTTGGCCGTATGTAGTACACTGAGGACATATCGACGAAGGACCTAAAAATATTGGGAAATAGTTTCGCCATTCGAAACTGAAACCTAGTGCCACAGAGAGAAAAGTTTCTACATTTCATCTCAACAAGAAGTCAGCCAATGGAGAATGCAGTATTTACTTTGAGGACAAACTTCTGTCCCACAATCTACATCTAAAATATTTTTCGCCCGGGATGGATCACTGAGTTTCACGATTCATCTGTGAAACACAGCCGCCAGACTTAGAGCTCGCAATAACATTTTCTGGCACTTTATGTGGGTCTTCAGGCGCCACGCTATGGATTTCAGCTTTAGGTCTAATCTATTTGATAGTGGAATATGGTGCACCGGATCGGCTTAACAGTACTCACACAAGACACATCGACGTCCAACTTAATCAAAATATGCGCCTCACAGTGGATACAATAAAGGTGACGGCACCTACTGAGTACCCGAACTGAGAACTAAGCAGTATGGCTCCTCTCCATATGCGACGAGAGAAATCACTCATTATAGAACTCTCAAAGATCAAGAAAAACTCTCTTCCACAATACATCCCGACTGTTAGAAAACCAAGTTGCACTCTCAAAATCCACCCCAAAGAGTGTAAAAATTCTGAATGAAAATGGATTCAGCCTAATTGATAGCTGGAAAGAGGAGCGGAAGAGACGAACATCCCTTGCCTTCTATAATATATCTTACCTCTCCAACATACTACCCAGATTCGAAAAGCCTTGTCCACCCTAAACAGAATTCGAACGAAATATGGCAGATTGACTGTCTCGCTACGAAGATGGGAGAAAATAACGTCCCCAAAGTCCGATTGTGGGGCTCGTAGGCAAATCGTTAAACATTTGGTTGAAGATTACCCACTGACAGTGTTCATTGGTGATCACTCGGAACCTACATGCTTTCGAAAAGACGGTGAAATATATCTACATCTTCATAATTTCTCTACAATTCACATTTAAGTGCCTGACAGAGTTTTAGTAAAATCAACTTCAAGCTATTTCTCTACAATTCCACTCACGAACAGCGCCCGGAAAAAACGAACAATTAAACATTCCGTACGAAACTTTGATTTTTCTTATATTATTTTGATTATCATTTCTCCCTATGTAGATGGATACCAAAAAATATTTTCACATTCTGAAGAGAAAGTTGGTGATTTAAGTTTCATGAGAAGATCCCGCCACATGAAAAAACGCATTTCTTTTAATGACTGCCACCTCAGTTCACATATCATATCAGTGTCATTCTCGTCCCTATTTCGCGATAACACAAAAGTAGTTGCCATTCTTTGAACTTTTTCAGTGTCCTCCATCAATCCTATCTCATTCGGACCCCACATCACACAGCAGTACTCCAGGTGAGGGCGGACGAGCGTAGTGTAAGCAGTCTCTTCTGTAGATCTGTTACATTTTCTAAGTGTTCCCCCAATAAACAGCAGTCTTTGCTTTGCTTTACCAAGAACATAATATACATTCTCGCGCCATTTTAAGTTATTCGTAATTATAATCCCTTAGTATTTAGTTGAATTTACAGTCTTTGTATTTGAGTGATTTGTCGTGTAACCAAAATTTAACGGATTCCTTCTAGTACTCATATGGACGACTTCGCGATTTTCATTTTTTAATGAACTGCCACTTCTCGCTTCATAGAGATATCTTTTCTAAATCATTTTTCCGTTGATTTTGATCATCTAACAACTTTGCAAGACGGCAAATGACAGTATCATCTGCGACATGCTCAGGAAGCTGCACAGATTGTCTCCTAAATCCTGTATGTAGATTAGGAACAGCAGAGGGCCTATAACACTTCCTTGGGGAACGCCAGATATTACTTGTCTTACGGCATCCCGTTAGTTACTTCGAACTGAAATCTTTCCGACAGAAAATCACGAATCCAGTCGCACAACTGAGACGATGCTCCATAGGCACGTAATTTTATTAGACATCGCTTGTGAGGTACAGTGCTGAAAGCATTCTGGTAATATAAACATACGGAATCACTCTGACATCATCTGTCGAAAGCACTCATTACTTCGTGAGAATAAAGAGCTAGTTGTGTTTCACAAGAACGATATTTTCTGAATCCGTGTTGGTTGTTTGTCAATAAATCGTTTTCTTCGAGGTATTTCATAGCGTTCGGAAACAATATATGTTCCGAAATCCCAATGCAAATCGACGAGAGTTCTATGGGTCTGTAATTCAGTGGCTTACTCCTATTTCCCTTCTTCGGTACTGGTGAGACTTATGAAACTTTCCAGTCTTTAGGTACGTATCTTTCGGCGAGCTAACGGTGCTTTAGATTGCTAAGTATGGAGTAATTTATTTCAGCATACTCGGAAAGGGGCCGGCCGGAGTGGCCGTGCGGTTCTAGGCGCTACAGTCTGGAACCGAGCGACCGCTACGGTCGCAGGTTCGAATCCTGCCTCAGGCATGGATGTGTGTGATGTCCTTAGGTTAGTTAGGTTTAATTAGTTCTGAGTTCTAGGCGACTGATGACCTCAGAAGTTAAGTCGCATAGTGCTCAGAGCCGTTTGAACCATTTTACTCGGAAAGGAACCCGACTGATATACATTCTGCACCGGAGGCATTGCCATTATTAACCGATTTAAGCTGCTTCTCTACACCTAGGATACCTGGTTCTAAGCTACTTATGTTGGCAGTTGTGCTTATTAGAATTCTAGAAAATTTTCTTCGTTTTCTTTAGTGAAACAATTTCGCAAAACCGTGATCAGTAACTCTGCTTAGTATATAAGAAATATGGTTATTCAACAGTAGTTGTATTTTCTCACATCTTGTGGTTTTACATATTTCATGTCTTTTTGCACCAAATAGTATTTTTCTTTTTTACAGCCTGTATGTTTCACACGAACACTTAATTTTGTGTTGCAGACTGCTTACCTTCAATTAATTCATGTGATGTACTACACTATACGCTAAATTAATCTGGCATATTTTTAAATATATTCTCATCCTCTACCTATATAGCTTTCTGTGAGAAGAGGATGTTTTTTAATAGCTTCTTATTAATTTTGCTTTGCATTTTAGAACTTTATGACTATATGCAATTTGAATGCGCTTTAGGAACATTCTGTACATTTTTTCTGTATTTCAGTAAATATTATATTTGGGTCCATTTCATCCATACTAATCATATATTTAATTGGTTACATCTAGAGTAAATTGTTAAGGACAAATTTTACTTAAGCATGGAGTGGGTCATTTCTGGGAAGATATCAAATGATTCTAATTGAGGCACAATTTTTTCATTTTAGTCCCGCTTTTCATTAAAATCTTCCAGTATCATTAGTAGTGTGTTTTGTTGATACTTACCAATTTCTGTATGTCTTCCTAAGGGTATTCTACCTCCTCATAAGATTGCGAGCACTTTGGTGCATAGACTTGAATGATGCCATGGAATACCATTTGTTTATTTTTATGAGTCCTGTTGATCTGCCTAAGTTTTCTTCAACATATCTAATATTTAAACGTCCTGACACAAAGAATGGGACTCGAGCCTGGGACTTATACCTTTCGCAAATTGGAAGGCAGGAGGAAAGGTATATAAGGAAGTGAAGATATGAGGTCAGATCGTGAGTTGTAAGTGGATAGCTTCATCGATAGAACACTTGGCCGCGAAACAAAAAGGCTCTACTTTCGAAGCCCCGTCCAGCACAGAGTTTTTATCTGCCAGGAAGTGAAAACTTATTCTGCATCCACACTGTTTTCAGTTTTCATGTTTACAATAATCTCTTCATCGGAATATTTTCCTTCCTTATGTCCTCTGCAATAAAACACGTACAAATTTTAGTTCTATTTCGGCTTATCTGATAAAAAAAAAGCTGTTCGATTTGATGCCACTTTAACGGCTTGTTTATTTATTCAAGAGTTCTCATCTGGCTTCTCGAGGATGAGTAGACCCTGTTATAGACTTTTCCACAATCTTACGTTGACAGAGTGAGAGGGAGGGGGGGTGGCGAAGAAATGAAAGTCAGTGTTGGTGTATAGCGGCAATCGCCTGGTGTGACATGGAAGCTATGGGGGACGCACGTCTGGGCGGAGGCCTGAGGACAAGGTTGTTGCGTGTGATGGCAGGCGGTGGTGAACCAGCTGGGGATGCACGAGCTGGTGCCGCACAGCGAGTTCCTGGAGGGCCTCGGCGCCACCATCTGCCGGTCGAAGGCTGTCTACAAGGACGTCTGCACCAACCTCCTCTTCCTCATGGCCGGCTACTCCTCCAAGCATCTCAACTCGGTAAGGAAAATCCTAGGGCGGGGGATTCTACAGTTTCAGTGCTCAATAAAAAATTGTATTACTTTCATGCCTTGTATAATGATAGGCCTGTGTTCCATATACAGGGTGGTCCATTGATCGTGACCGGGCCAAATATCTCACGAAATAAGCATCAAACGAAAAAACTACAAAGAACCAAACTTGTCTATCTTGAAGGGGGACACCAGATGGTGCTATGGTTGGCCCGCTAAATGGTGCTGCCATAGGTCAAACGGATATCAACTGCGGTTTTTAAATAGGACCCCTTACACTTACTGTTTCCGTCCCCCTATCCCTGCCCCATGGCTTCCCAACACTGTGTGTGCCAGCCCTATCCTGCCACCTCTAGTCCCTTCAAGCTCCGGCAGACAGTGCTGATTCCTCATCCCCTACCTCTACCCTTGTACGTGTAGTACGTAAAGAAACATGAATGTTTTAGTTGGACCACTTTTTTCGCTTTGTGATAGATGGCACTGTAATAGTTACAAACATATGGCTCACAAGTTTAGACGAACGGTTGATAACATGTAGGTTTTTTAAATTAAAATACAGAACATAGGTACGTTTGAATATTTTATTTCTGTTGTTCCAATGTGTGATACACGTACCTTTGTGAACTTATCATTTCTAAGAAGGCATGCTGTTACAGCGTGATTACCTGTAAATACCACATTAATGCAATAAATGCTCAAAATGATGTCCGTCAACCTCAATGCATTTGGCAATACGTGTAACGACATTCCTCTCAACAGCGGATGGTTCGCCATCCATAATGTTCGCACATGCATTGACAATGCGCTAACGCATGTTGTCAGGTGTTGTCGGTGGATCACGATAGCAAATATCCTTCAACTTTCCCCACAGAAAGAAATCCAGGGCCGTCAGATCCGGTGAACGTGCGGGCCATGGTAAGGTGCTTCGACGACCAATCCACCTATCATGAAATATACTATTCAATACCGCTTCAACCGCACGCGAGCTATGTGCCGGACATCTATCATGTTGGAAGTACATCGCCATTTTGTCATGCAGTGAAACATCTTGTAGTTACATAGGAAATCAGCGTACATTGCACCATTTAGGTTGCCACCGATAAAATGGGGGCCAATTATCCTTCCTCTCATAATTCCGCACCATACATTAAACCGCCAAGGTCGCTGATGTTTCACTTGTCGCAGCCATCGTGGATTTTACGTTGCCCAATAGTGCAACCGCTGTTGGTGAATGACGCTTCGCCGCTAAATAGAACGCGTGCAGAATGTCTATCATCGTTCCGTAATTTCTCTTGTGCCTAGTGGCAGATCTGTACACGACGTTCAAAGTCGACCCCATGCAATTCCTGGTGCATAGAAATATGGTACGGGTGCAATCGATGTTGATGTAGCATTCTCAACACCGACGTTTTTGAGATTCCCGATTCTCGCGCAGTTTGTCTGCTACTGATGTGCGGATTAGCAGTGACAGCAGCTAAAACACATACTTGGGCATCATTATTTGTTGCAGCCCGTGGTTGACGTTTCACATGTGGCTGAAGACTTCCTGTTTCCTTAAATGAAGTAACTATCCAGCGAACGGTCCGGACACTTGGATGAGGTCGTCCAGGATAGCGAGCAGTGTACATAGCACACACCCGTTGGGCATTTTGATCACAACAGCCATACATCAACACGATATCGACCTTTTCCGCAATTGGTAAACGGTCCATTTTAACATAGGTAATGTATGAAGAAGCAAATACCGTCCGCACTGGCGGAATGTTACGTGATACCACGTACTTATACGTTTGTGCTTATTAAAGCGCCATCTATCACAAAGCGAAAAAAGTGGTCCAACTAAAACATTCATATTTCTTTACATGCTACACGAATATGTAATAAAAAATGGGGGTTCCTATTTAAAAAAAACGCAGTTAATATAAATTTGAACTATGGCAGCGCCATCTGACGGGCGAACTATAGCGTCATCTGGTTTGCCCCTCCAAGCTAGACGAGTTTCGTTCTTTGTAGTTTATTCGTTTATGCTTATTTCGTGAGATATTTGGCCCGGTCACTATCAATGGACCACCCCGTATATGTGACATATGTGACATTAGATTCTTTGATCACGTTTACCGTCACATACACTGCTATCCTGACTGTATGCAGAGATTTAGAAACACTCTGTCTCCTCTACTATCTTATCAACGTATGCTGTCCCTCATATTTATCCTCGACCTTAACGCTCTCGTCAGAAAAACATTGCAGAAACACCCCTTCCCATCTGAGCTAAATTCTTTCGGTCCCACTCCATTACTCAGACCAGTTTCTCGAAGACCTTCCTAGTAACAGGGATCCGACTCTGGAATAACCGCCCTCATTACATTAGAGAACTGAATAACATCTGCAGCTTCAGAAGGCAGTTAATGACGTCTACTACAGCAGCAATAAGGATTAATATTGTCCCTGCACACACTCGGTGCCCCTTTGCATCCTTCTATCCAACTGGATTTTCCTCATTTCCCACTATTCTTAGCTGGTGCAGTCACCTTAAGATTCCCTTCCCCTGAGCTCACTATAACTACTATTGTTATTATTAGACACATAGTAGACCCGTTGTGGATCACGTGAAGCATCTATAGTTCCTCCTGCGGTATTTCCATGAGACTTTAATTTTCCCGCTCGTGGCTTTCTTTCTTTCGTCCGTCCACTTTGTACTAGTCTTTTTGGCTCTTGTCTCTGGCTGGACTTCCCACTTGTCTATTTTGCTTCTGCAAATGTTACAGTCTGCAGTGTCCTGAATGGTGAGTTGAGCATCAGTAAGGTCTCTTCGTACTTGTTCGGTCCATGCCATACCTTTAAGGTTTTCAGTGACTGTGAGTCTATACTCAGGGAGTCTGTGTATGCGTCCACAGAATTTAAGGTGTCGTTTTCTAATGTCAGCAGCAATATTTGAAATTTCCTCTGTAGTTTTGTTGGTTTGCATTCTATGTCCAGCTTCTGTTTTTTGTGGTCCATCCTAACGATCTTTCGTTCTTCTTTTTGTAAATTTTATAGTAGCATCTTGTTATGGAGTGACAAGGTTTCTGCTGCGTATAGCACCTCGGCTTCAATGACAGTGCTGCAGTGCCTGATTTTTGCACGCATGGACATGCACTTTTTGTCGTAAAGTTGGGGTGTTCGACCGTAGGCTCTCTTTATTTTCTGTGCTCGAGTTTCTTGAGATTTTTTTTCTAGTCAAGTGGGTTCCAAAATTTCCCACAGGTATTTAAAATGTGGAACTCTGTTTATCCATCCATATTTTGTGGTGAGATGCTGTATGTTCAAGAGTGTACACATAAATTCCCTTTTCTCAAAAGAAATGTGCAAGCCAACGTTCTCGGCTCATTACTTGAGTATTTCTATTTGATGTATTGCATTTTGTTCACTGTCTGTAAAGATTGCAATGCCATCGGCCAAGGCTAGTCAAGCGACTTCAGTTTTCCTGGTTTCCATAGACCACGTTTTCTAAGCTCACTCTCCCATTCCCTTATGACCTTGTCCAAAATGATATTGAATAGAGTTGTAGATAGTCCGTCTTTCAGTTCTGATCTCAAAACATTCCGAGATTCCCCCAAGAATTTTACTTTAGAAATTGTGATGGAGAGTGTCTGTTCAATGAGCTTACGTGTTTTCTGGTCAAGTCCGAGTTATATAAGAATGTTGACAAGGAATTTACGGTCGACTGAGTCATACGCCTTTCTGAAGTCGACGAATGTACATATGGTGGGCTTATGTGTAAAAGCTCTGTATTTCAACGTTCTTTTTAGATTAAAAATTTGTTCAGGGCAGGAACGTCCGGGACGGAAACCCGCTTGATACTCCCCAACCTTTTGTTCAATTTGCTCCTGTGTTCTCTGCAATAGGCATGAAGAGAATATCTTGTAGGTGACTGGTAGTAGCGAAATACCTCGGTAATTGTTGACATCCGTTATGTCGCCTTTTTTGTCCAGGGGGTGGATAAGTGCACACTTCCAGTCGTCAGGTAATTCTTCTGTTGTCCAAATTTCTTTGATAATTTCCATGAGCTCCTCAAGTGGGCCTAAATTTATCAGTAGTTCTGCTACTATGTTATCAGCACCAGCCGCTTTGTTGCTTTTGAGATGGTGGATGTGTTTGAGGATTTCTTCTTTTGAGGGTGATATTGAGTCTTGGTTGGTGTGTGTGGGTTCAATAAGTGGGAATCCGTCTGTAGGTTCTGAACAATTTAGTAAATTGGCGAAGTAAACTGCGAGTTCTTTGCAGTTTTCTTCATTAGTAAGTGCTAATTCTCCATTTTGTATTTTAAAGCAGAGTTTTTGTGGTGTGAACATTCGTATCCTATTTGCAAATGTCCTGTTACATTGTAATTCCGAAAGTCACTCTCCAGTTATTCCAGTTGTACGTTTAGATATCATCTCTTGGTTTGTCTGATGGTTTGTAAGGTGTCAGGCAAATCCAACACCTGACATGATAAGCTAATCCAGTAGTATGTCACATAGCTCCGAATAAATCGTGACATTCAATTAACCAAAGTAATACGAGTAACGAGTGAGCAAATGGAATACCACAGACTAACACAAGAATGCCTAAATGCATGTCATACCTTCCCACCGTGAGACAGACGCAGTTCCGAGGGGAGAAACGAGAACAGAAGCCGAGAGCAGAACCGTGTTAAGCTGGAAGTCCCTACGATAAGGGACGGACACCCACGTCGCCAGCTAACCGCTAGGACCACACCCCAACCGCAAGTTTTAGCGTGAGACTTTTTCGCGTCTCTGTTACGTCAGGACCACCACGCAGCCCATGTTAAAAGCTAGAGCCCTCCAGAAGAGCAGTATAGATCTTACGATAACACACAAAGGACCACTCCCCAGCCGCAAGTTTTAGCGTGAGATTTTTTCGGGTCTCTGTTACGTTGCAAACTTTAAAAACATTGCCCCACCATGAAAAGTATAACGTTTCTCATTGGATAGACAGAATTTTTGTAGGCGGAGCTTAAGGTTAACATTAAGACCCTGATTGGTCAGATGAAAACACAGCCAGATAGTTTTTTTAAACCAACTTCGGTAAATTGTAGTAAGGAGAAGTTAGGAGAGAGTTGCTTACGAGACGGCGAGGTGAGCGGAGCTGTGCTGTTCGCTGCCCCCTGACGAACACCGACAAGGTAATGAACGCACGCGATGCCGCATAACAGCGCATAAAGCTTCACTCAGAACTGCAGAAGTCTCATCTGTTACACCCCCTTTTTGCGTAATACTAGTGTCGATCGTCAATTAAAGCCCATGGTGTTCACATTTGCCACTTGAAGTAAAAATCTGAAACGCGATGATTTTTCTGTTATATAGTTATTGAGAAGCCACATCAGCCACTGTAATTTACGACAAGTTAGATAAGTAATTAAAGATAATTGAGGGTCATTGTAGACCATTTTGATAGTTTTTTCTTTTGTGAAACTTAATTTAAACCTAGATTATAGATGTGATATGGCATAGGTCATCGTTCGATCCATTGTAGAACTTGGAAACCCATTCAGAGAATATTCGTTCACATTTTTGTTGAACGCAGTTGGTTTTTATCATCCTGTATTAAAACATTTCCTTTTATCAATAGTAAAATTTATAAACAATGTTGTGAGTAGAATAAAATTTTCAATGGTAAACTTAACTGCTTTATCGACGTTATTTTACCAGCTAACTAAAAATAGGAGAGCATTGAACCCCTTCCACTAAATTTAGTTAGTATTAAAATTCTTTTACAGGGAGTGCAGTGGAGCTGACGCTGAAATCATTAAGTATTTGGTTGTATCATCGCTAGTCTCACTGAACTCTTCTGAATTCTACATGTCATGTGTGGTCTGGCGTCTCCTTACCAGCAACAGGTCCCAGGTTCAAACTAGTCAATTCCCTAAAAAACACGCTCAGAGCGTCGTTGCACGAAAGTGGTAGGGAGACACGATATAGAACAAACAGACACCACCCAGAATGTTAGAGGTTCTGGCTGTTTCTTTCCGTACTTCGAAGAAATTTTGTTGTGTTTCTGTCGTTTTCCTGCTGCTGCATCATTCGGGAGGTGGAGTTTATGGAAGCCACTGTGGGAAAGGAGATGAAGGGTGCAGAGATGGAGGGTAGGGGGGACACAACAGTGAAGACGTGGCAGGGGGCGGGGATGGGAGAGGAGAGGAGCAACCAGGGGGTGAGGGGGATCAAAGCGGTGGGAGGTGTAGAGTATGCGGATATGTTCGAGGAACAGGAGCAGATGGGGGAAAGGAATGAGGTCGTAGAGGATCCACGTGGGGGACAGGAGGTGTATACGGAAGGCGAGGCGGAGTGCATGAGACGCTCATGGATCTGGAGGGACTTATAGAATTTGGGGTGGGGGTCAGATATCCAGGCAGGACTGGCATAACAGAGGATGGGATGGATTAAGGATTTGTAAGTGTGGAGGATGGTAGAGGGGTGCAACCCCCATGTCCGGCCAGAGAGGAGTTTGAGGAGTTGGAGGCAGTTGTGGGCTTTGGATTGGATGGAGTGGAGATGAGAGATCCAGGTGAGGAGATGGTCAATGGTGAGGCCAAGGTACGTGAGGGTCGGGGTGGCTGGCTGAGCGAGAGGCAGGCGCTTAACTACGCTATCGGAGGCACCGCTATTGGCCGCTGGAATCACGTGTTCCTCTGTGGCGCCCTCACACTAAAAGCGGGCCAGGAGGCGCGCGCCGCCACAGCTTATGGCGCGATGGTACAGAGACCTCTATGGCTCTTCGACGTCCATGACGTCTGGCGCGGATTCAAATTCCGCAGCTCGCGGTACCAGATCCCCCCCCGAAAATCGCGCGTAGAGGCGGAACCGCCCCGGACGGTGCCGAGGTGGGCGGCAATGGGAAGAGGAACTGGGCGTATCAACCGCAATTGGCGGGGAGGAAGGGACGCCCGAGGTATCCGTGACAGCCGATGCAGAGTCCAGGGTGGGGGAGGGAGCCGCCTATCCACTCGGAGACGGAGAGGGCCGGCGGCAGGACCGCGGGGAGACGGCAACCGGGGGCTGGGACGGTGACTCGAGGACCACGTCCGTACCCGAAGGAGGTAGGGAAAGAGGCGGCGGCGCGAGTCCCGTGGCAGCACGAGGGCGGAGCTGGTTATGATGGCAGCGCTCCAAGCCTTTCGACGTCTGCAACCACGTCACACGCCGCCCATGGGCTGCGACGACCGTGGCGGGTGTCCAACCCGCCTTGCGCCCGTACTCGCGGGCCCACACGGCCGTGCCAGGGGCATAACATACCGCTGCGAGGGCCGGGAGTGGGGGGGGGGGGGGGAGGAGGATGGCATCAGCAAATGAAGCAGGGTCCGCGGCTGTCGCCCACGAAGGAGCTCCGCCGGTCTGCGTCCGTCAATTGGTCGTAGTGCGATAGGTGCTCAAAAACAGGGTGAGGGCCGACGTGGTTGGAGATGTGCCGAGCGCCTTAGTCAACTGGTGTTCAAAAGTTAGGACGAGCCTCTCCGCCGCGCCATTGGACGAAGTACAAAATGTCCTATTTCATACACTATACTGACAATACGAGACTATCGGCAACTAGGAATTGGTACTAACTGCAGTCACAAATTTTAGGAAGGTTTAGAGATCTAGAATTAAGGAAGAGAAGGACAACATTGGTTGCATATAAATTTTGGTTTTTCGCCCGTATATCTCAATCTCAATATTCTCTTCATCACAGAAAATCACTTGATACAGCCACTCATGTAATAGAGAAAAAGAGCCGGAATGCTACAAGTCGTGCTCAAAGCAGCAGAGCTAATTCAGGAAGTACAACATGCGTGAAATGCAGCTTGCGTGATTCAAACACGACATCTTGCAAAAGATGGATGCATGTAAATAGGTTGGTCTTGGCCTCCGAAAGGCGATCGACGGTTTACCATATCGTCAACTAGCAACCAAGATACGATCACATGGAGTATCGTCACAAACAATGATTGGCTCGAGGAATATTGGACTAGTAGAAGCCAGTACGTTATAACGGGTGACAAATGTTCTATGGAAACAAAAATTACATCGGGTGTGCCACTAGGAAGCGTACTAGGTCTCCTGATGTTATCAGTATATATAAACGATTTATCCACTATAATCAGCATTACTCTGAGATTGTTCTTTGACGATGCTGTTGTGTATAAGAAAGTATTATCATTGAAAGATCGTAAGGAACTGCATATAGTCTTCGACAAAATTTCCAGATGGTGCAATGAATGGTATCCTTACTTAAATATGGGTAAATGTAACATTACCATGAAAAAACGAAACAACCAACGACGGCATAACATTCTAAGACTCGGAGTACGGAATGTCACAAGTTTGAACCTAGTACGGAAGCAACAGGAAAGCTAGAAAATCTGAAAAGGGAAATACAAAGGCTCTATCTAGATATAGCGGTGTGGGGGAACAGTGAAGTGAAATGGAAAATGGAATAAGGATTTCTGGTCAGATGAATGTAGGGTAACACCAACACAAGCAGAAAATGGTATAACGGGGTAGGATTCTCTATGAATAGGAAGGTACGATACGGAGTGAGTTCCTGTGAACAGTCCAGAGATAGGATTGTTCCAGGATTGTCAGAACTGACATCGAACCAACATCGACAACAATAGGTCAGAGATGCATGCCAACGTCGTAAGCTGAAGACGAATAGACGGAAAAGATCTATGAGAATAATGAATGGGTAATTCGGCATGTAAAGGCAGATGTAAATCTAATAATCGTGGGGAATGGAATGCGGTTGTAGAGGAAGAAGTAGGAGAAAGGTTACGAGACAATATAGGCTTTGTATTAGAAATAAGGGTAGAGAAGGCTAATTGACTTCTGCAGTAATTTTCAAATGATAGTACCGCATAATTTGTTCAAGAAGCACAAGAGGAGGAAGTATGCTTGAAAAAGACCAAGAGACACGGGAAGGTTCCAGGTAGATTACATCATGATCAGACAGAGATTCCGAAATAAGATGTTGGATTATAAGACGTACGCAGATGCAGATATACACTCCTGGAAATTGAAATAAGAACACCGTGAATTCATTGTCCCAGGAAGGAGAAACTTTATTGACACATTCCTGGGGTCAGATACATCACATGATCACACTGACAGAACCACAGGCACATAGACATAGGCAACAGAGCATGCACAATGTCGGCACTAGTACAGTGTATATCCACCTTTCGCAGCAATGCAGGCTGCTATTCTCCCATGGAGACGATCGTAGAGATGCTGGATGTAGTCCTGTGGAACGGCTTGCCATGCCATTTCCACCTGGCGCCTCAGTTGGACCAGCGTTCGTGCTGGACGTGCAGACCGCGTGAGACGACGCTTCATCCAGTCCCAAACATGCTCAATGGGGGACAGATCCGGAGATCTTGCTGGCCAGGGTAGTTGACTTACACCTTCTAGAGCACGATGGGTGGCACGGGATACATGCGGACGTGCATTGTCCTGTTGGAACAGCAAGTTCCCTTGCCGGTCTAGGAATGGTAGAACGATGGGTTCGATGACGGTTTGGATGTACCGTGCACTATTCAGTGTCCCCTCGACGATCACCAGTGGTGTACGGCCAGTGTAGGAGATCGCTCCCCACACCATGATGCCGGGTGTTGGCCCTGTGTGCCTCGGTCGTATGCAGTCCTGATTGTGGCGCTCACCTGCACGGCGCCAAACACGCATACGACCATCATTGGCACCAAGGCAGAAGCGACTCTCATCGCTGAAGACGACACGTCTCCATTCGTCCCTCCATTCACGCCTGTCGCGACACCACTGGAGGCGGGCTGCACGATGTTGGGGCGTGAGTGGGAGACGGCCTAACGGTGTGCGGGACCGTAGCCCAGCTTCATGGAGACGGTTGCGAATGGTCCTCGCCGATACCCCAGGAGCAACAGTGTCCCTAATTTGCTGGGAAGTGGCGGTGCGGTCCCCTACGGCACTGCGTAGGATCCTACGGTCTTGGCGTGCATCCGTGCGTCGCTGCGGTCCGGTCCCAGGTTGACGGGCACGTGCACCTTCCGCCGACCACTGGCGACAACATCGATGTACTGTGGAGACCTCACGCCCCACGTGTTGAGCATTTCGGCGGTACGTCCACCCGGCCTCCCGCATGCCCACTATACGCCCTCGCTCAAAGTCCGTCAACTGCACATACGGTTCACGTCCACGCTGTCGCGGCATGCTACCAGTGTTAAAGACTGCGATGGAGCTCCGTATGCCACGGCAAACTGGCTGACACTGACGGCGGCGGTGCACAAATGCTGCGCAGCTAGCGCCATTCGACGGCCAACACCGCGGTTCCTGGTGTGTCCGCTGTGCCGTGCGTGTGATCATTGCTTGTACAGCCCTCTCGCAGTGTCCGGAGCAAGTATGGTGGGTCTGACACACCGGTGTCAATGTGTTCTTTTTTCCATTTCCAGGAGTGTAGATTCAGATCACAATTTGGTACTGATGAAGAGTAGAATGAAGTTTAAGAGAATCGACCGAAAGAATGAACACATCCAAAAAGGGCAATGACAGGCATTGGACAGACATACATAGGTAGAAAGGAGGTAACTGCGAAGAAACCTTGGGTAAGAGACGAAATAGTTAAATTGATCGACGAGAGGAGAAAGTGCAAAAATGTTCATGGAAAGATGGGAATACAGCAATATAACTCCCTTAAGACTGAAATAAATAACAAATGTAGGGTAGCCATGGCGAATGGCTGCAGGAAAGATGTGAAGAAATCGAAACAAAAATACTAGTCTGGAGGATTGACTCAGCAAAAACGACCTTTGGTGCAATTAAAAGTAAGGGTGGTAACACTGAGAGTGCAACGGGATACGCAGAAGACAGAGTAGATGGGTGAAAAGAGTATGTCGCAGGTCTCTGTGAGCGAGACAACTTATCTGATGATGTGTTACAAGAAGAAATTGGAACTGATAGGAATTGAAAAGGGGATACAGTATTAGAACCAGAATGTGAAAGAGCCCTGGAGGACTTGAGATCAAGTAAGGCAGAAGGGATAGATAACATTCCAACGGAATTTCCACAGTCATTGAGGGAAATGACTACCAAATGACTGTTCAAGTCGGTATGTAGAATTGATGACACTGGCTATATACTATCAGGCTTTCGTAAAAATATCATCTACGCTGTTCCGAAGATAAAAAGCGCAAGTAAGTGGGAAATCATCACGCAATCAGCTTCACAGTTCATGCACCCAAGCACTGCTCATGCATCCAAGCTCTGGACGAGAGTAATTTACAGAAGTAGGGAAAAGAAAATTGAGGATCATTAGATGACCATCGGGTTGGCTTGAAGAAAGATAAAGGCACCAGAAACGCAGTTATAACTTTGCGATTGATAATAGAAGCAAGACTGAAGAAAAATCGAGACACATTCATAGGATTCGTCGACCCGGAAAAAGCGATCAAAAATCTAAAAAGGTGCAATATGTTCGAAATTCTGAGAAAAATAGGAGTGAGCTTCAGGAAATCCTGGTGAGTGTGATATACGCCGACGAAAGTCGTGGTGATAGCAAGTTGCACATATACGGATGGCGGTAGCTTCGCGTACACAAGATATAAAAGAGCAGTGCATGTTGGAGCTGTCATTCTTACTCAGGTGTGATTCATGTGAAAAGGTTCTCGACGCGATAACGGCCGCACGACGGGAATTAACAGACTTTCAACGTGGAATTGTAGTTGGAGCTAGACGCATGAGACATTCAGTTTCGGAAATCGTTAGGGAATTCAGTATTCCGAGATCCACAGTGTCAAGACTGTGCCGAGAATACCAAATTTCAGGCATTACTTCTCGCTATGGACGACGAAGTGGCCGACAGCCTTCAATTAACGACCGAGAGTAGCGGCGTTGGCGTAGAGTTGTCAGGGCTAATAGACGAGCAACACTGCGTGAAATAACCGCATAAATCAACGTGGGACATAACGACGAACGTATCCGTTAGACAGTGTGGCGAAATACGGCGTTAATGGGTTATGCAGCAGACGACCGACGCGAGTGCGTTTGCTAACACTAGGATATCATCTACGCCTCTAGAGTTCAATCTATATTTGGAAGAAGCAATGTCGGAAATAAAAGAAAGCTTCAAGAGTGGCATTAAAATTCAGGGTGAAGGCTATCAATGATTAGTTTCGCTGATGACATTGCTATCCTCGGTGAATGTGAAGTACAATTACAGGCTCTGTTGGATGGAATGAACAGTCTAGTGAATACGAAATATGGATTGAGAGTAATGAGAAGTAGCAGAAACGTCCGCCCCAATAGCTGAATGGTCAGCGTGACGGACTGCCGTCCTAAGAGGGCCGAGTTCGATTCTCGGCTGGGTCGTAGATTTTCTCCTCTCATGGACTGGGTATCGTGTTGCCTTCATCATAATGTCACCCACATCCGGCGCGCAGGTCGCCCAACGTGGCGTCGAATGTAATAAGACCTGCACCAAGGCGGCCGGTCCTGCCCTGTAAGGGGCCTCCCGGTCAATGATGCCCAACGCTCATTTCCATTTTTTCAGTAGCAGAAATGAGAACAATTAGAAACATGTAATTTCCTGACAGATTAAAACTGTGTACCGGACTGAGACTCGAACTCGGTACCTTTGCCTTTCGCTGGCAAGTGCTCTGCCAACTGAGCTACCCAAGTACGACTCATGCCCCGTCCTCACAGCCTTACTTCTTCCAGTATCTCGTCTCCTACCTTCCAAACTTTACAGAAGCTCTCCTGCGAACCTTGCAGAACTAGCACTCCTGAAAGAAAGGATATTGCGGAGACATGGCTTAGCTACAGCCTGGGGGATGTTTCCAGAATGAGATTTTCACGCTGCAGCGGAGTTTGGAAGGTGGGAGACGAGATACTTTCAGAAGTAAAGCTGTGAGGAGAGGGCGTGACTCGTGCTTGGGTAGCTCAGTTGGCAGAGCACTTGCCCGCGAAAGGTAAGGTCCCGAGTCCGAGTCTCGGTCCGGCACACAGTTTTAATCTGCCAGGAAGTTTCATATCAGCGCACACTCCGTTGCAGAGTGAAAATCACATTCCAAATTAGAGACTTAACATCTGATTGATGCTCTCGAAGTACGTAGATGAAATTAAGCTACTATGCTACTTAGGCAGCAAAATGACGGATGGAGCAAGGAGGACATCAAAAACAGCCTAGCGATGGCAAAATGGGCATTCCTGGCCAATAGAAGTCTACTAGCATCAGACACAGGCCTAAATTTGAGGACGAAATTTCTGAGAATGTACGCCTGAAGCGCAACGTTGTATGGTAGTGTAACATGGGGTAGAGAAAACCGGAACAGAAGAGAATCGAAGGGTTTGAGATATGGTGCTACAGAGGAATACTGAGTGTTAGTTGGATTGATAAGTTAATAAATGACGAGGTTCTTCTCAAAATCGGTGAAAGAAGGAAAACACTGACAAGAAAAAGGGACAGGATGATTGGTGATGTGTTAAGGTATCAGGGAATAGACTTCGTGGCGGCAGAGAGAACTGTGGAGAGTAAAACCTGTAGGAGAAGAAAGAGATCTGAATAGATCCAACAAGTAATTGGGGACATAGGTTGCAAGTGTTTCTATGAGACAAAGAGGTTGTCGTAGGAGAGGGATTGGTGTTGGGTATCCTCAAACCACTCAGAAGATTGAAGACTCAAAATAAACAAAAGTAAGATAAATGCCTATAACAAACAGAAATAACCCGACAATTTCCATTTATAAGACTATTTTCCATACCGCATCACTTGGCTGCAAGACCAACAGCTGGCCCGCATCTCGTGGTCGTGCGGTGGCGTTCTCGCTTCCCACGCCCGGGTTCCCGGGTTAGATTCCCGGCGGGGTCAGGGATTTTCTCTGCCTCGTGATGGCTGGGTGTTGTGTGCTGTCCTTAGGTTAGTTAGGTTTAAGTAGTTCTAAGTTTTAGGGGACTGATGACCTTAGATGTTAAGTTCCATAGTGCTCAGAGTCATTTGAACCATTTTTTTTTTTGAACAAACAGCTGGCACTCAATCTCGAGGTGGGCGGTTGTCAAAATGTAAGTCTATGGCCGATATTTGTTCATATAATGCCGAGATATTCTGTGCAATCTTACTTTTATTTGTAATTTATGAAGTGAAGTAAGTAAATAACCGTAATGACACTCACGTAGTTCAAACAACGGTTGTCGCCGACGTACTACTAGTAATTTCGCAGTCCGCAATACTTACAAATAATTTTCCGAAATAACTTCTGTCCCCAAATAACTACTACAATACCTCGGGAAAATGTATATGTCTTCAGTAAGGTCCAAACTGGCTGAAATTTCCACGGAGTCGCAAACACGCAATCGATGTCACCATTCAATAACTACGTACAGCAACCGTCCACAGAGTTCTAGGAAAGTAGCAGTATTCCAAGTGTCGGAACTGAGATGCTGCATCGATCGACAGTAAAATTATCGGTTATGCTACTCTTGCAACAAACTGTAGAAGTGAAAGACACTCTCATTTGGAAAAAAAGCTAATCATAGCAAGGACGAAATTAGAAATAGGTTGCTCACTTAAATATATTTTTATTAAAAGAAAGAGAGATCTGTATGTATGATATCGACGTGACACTGAAAAAGTAACGATCGTTAAGAGGCACAGCAGGTTTTTGACATTCGAAGGGAAACCATGGGAATACCAGAGCAAGGAGACAGTAAGAAAATGTAATGGTATAGATGATTCATAACTATTTAGCGGTCGATTTGAAGAAACACTAATAAGGAAAGATTAGGAAAGAGCCCCTTAGCAGTCAGGCATGTGCATGATTTCCGAAAATCATTTGACTCAGTACTATATCCACGCTTATTGTCAAAAGTACGATGATAGGGAGAACGCAGCAAGTTATCTTTGATGGCAGACATCTTGCTTTAAATCCTAAGAAATCTAAAACATGCTCTTCAGAAAATGAAAAAAACATAGTCTCCTACGACTATAATATTATTGAGTCATAGCTGGAATTGGACAATACATACAGACACCTGAGTGGAGCACTTTGTAGGGATATGAAAAGGAAGGATTACGGAGGGCCGGCCGCGGTGGTCTAGCGGTTCTGGCGCTGCAGTCCGGAACCGCGGGACTGCTACGGTCGCAGGTTCGAATCCTGCCTCGGGCATGGGTGTGTGTGATGTCCTTAGGTTAGTTAGGTTTAAGTAGTTCTAAGTTCTAGGGGACTTACGACCTAAGCTGTTGAGTCCCATAGTGCTCAGAGCCATTTGAACCATTTGGTTACGGAGGCTCATTAGTGGGTAAAGCAGTTGGGAAAGAAGAAACTACTCGAACAAGCCGTGAAGGATCAACAGTATCGACTGGTCGCCGTGTCATCGTCAGCCCTTAAGCCGTCGGCACACGGATCGTGCATCCGAACGTTGAGCGTTGAGCGTGCCGAGTTTCTGACGTCATAGCGCGGAATAGCATTTTCGGGAGTCTTTCCGAACGTTCATAGCAATATCTGGCATGTCAGATATTCTGAGCGTGCGTCTGAGCGTTGACCAATGAGATGGCACAACGCCATCTACGTCACACGCACGCCGTCTCCCTTGAGAAGAGAGTTGTGAGGCGCCATATTGGCATTCATTTCAAGCCTATATGTACACTCCTGGAAATTGAAATAAGAACACCGTGAATTCATTGTCCCAGGAAGGGGAAACTTTATTGACACATTCCTGGGGTCAGATACACCACATGATCACACTGACAGAACCACAGGCACATAGACACAGGCAACAGAGCATGCACAATGTCGGCACTAGTACAGTGTATATCCACCTTTCGCAGCAATGCAGGCTGCTATTCTCCCATGGAGACGATCGTAGAGATGCTGGATGTAGTCCTGTGGAACGGCTTGCCATGCCATTTCCACCTGGCGCCTCAGTTGGACCAGCGTTCGTGCTGGACGTGCAGACCGCGTGAGACGACGCTTCATCCAGTCCCAAACATGCTCAATGGGGGACAGATCCGGAGATCTTGCTGGCCAGGGTAGTTGACTTACACTTTCTAGAGCACGTTGGGTGGCACGGGATACATGCGGACGTGCATTGTCCTGTTGGAACAGCAAGTTCCCTTGCCGGTCTAGGAATGGTAGAACGATGGGTTCGATGACGGTTTGGATGTACCGTGCACTATTCAGTGTCCCCTCGACGATCACCAGTGGTGTACGGCCAGTGTAGGAGATCGCTCCCCACACCATGATGCCGGGTGTTGGCCCTGTGTGCCTCGGTCGTATGCAGTCCTGATTGTGGCGCTCACCTGCACGGCGCCAAACACGCATACGACCATTATTGGCACCAAGGCAGAAGCGACTCTCATCGCTGAAGACGACACGTCTCCATTCATCCCTCCATTCACGCCTGTCGCGACACCACTGGAGGCGGGCTGCACGATGTTGGGGCGTGAGCGGAAGACGGCCTAACGGTGTGCGGGACCGTAGCCCAGCTTCATGGAGACGGTTGCGATTGGTCCTCGCCGATACCCCAGGAGCAACGGTGTCCCTAATTTGCTGGGAAGTGGCGGTGCGGTCCCCTACGGCACTGCGTAGGATCCTACGGTCTTGGCGTGCATCCGTGCGTCGCTGCGGTCCGGTCCCAGGTCGACGGGCACGTGCACTTTCCGCCGACCACTGGCGACAACATCAGTGTACTGTGGAGACCCCACGCCCCACGTGTTGAGCAATTCGGCGGTACGTCCACCCGGCCTCCCGCATGCCCACTATACGCCCTCGCTCAAAGTCCGTCAACTGCACACACGGTTCACGTCCACGCTGTCGCGGCATGCTACCAGTGTTAAAGACTGCGATGGAGCTCCGTATGCCACGGCAAACTGGCTGACACTGACGGCGGCGGTGCACAAATGCTGCGCAGCTAGCGCCATTCGACGGCCAACACCGCGGTTCCTGGTGTGTCCGCTGTGCCGTGCGTGTGATCATTGCTTGTACAGCCCTCTCGCAGTGTCCGGAGCAAGTATGGTGGGTCTGACACACCGGTGTCAATGTGTTCTTTTTTCCATTTCCAGGAGTATATATATGCCGTTTCTGAGCACCAAAAAATTGAGAATCACTGAAAAAACCGTAGTTAACTGTGTGATTCGTTCCAATAAAATAATGAGAAACATCATATTCGTGGCAAAAAAAAATTATTGTAACTTGCTTATTATGAGTGTAGGCTATTTGAAGCCAGCGACACACTGAAGATCTACCCAAAACGCATTGTTCTTGGTGCAATTTGTTATAATTAAACTTCAATTAGTAACATATCTACGATTAAGGTTTTCTGCACGAGCTAAGATACTATGAACAGACGTCTGCAGTATGTTATTGGTGTAGCGTGGTGACTAGCGTTCCTGCACCTGTAGACTGTTTTGATGGGTCTGTGATTCATGTCTTGCCACTTCCAAATTTTTTTCCTAACATTTCCGTTTTTATTGGGTTCTGATACTTTATTATTAGTTTAATATAAGTATATACTATAATATTTGATGTTATGTAAATATAAGTTCACCTTTTTTTGAGGGGTGACTTTGTTCGATTGACTTAATCTACAGGACAGCTTGCACTACTTGTATGAAGATATTTTGCTCCTTTTTCTTTTTCGCTTCGTAATTCACATGTTGCAAAGATTCTGCTACCGGGTAGGAACACTGAACAAGTAAGACTGACCTTGGGGTTTTACTAAAATGTGGGAATGATGAAATAATGTTTCTCTTATGCGGAGAAGTATTCCAAATTTGTACGGCACTGTTTGTAATGGAACTTTTTTAAACCTGTGTCCTTATTGATTGGACATGGTACGTTCCTTTTCGTGGACGATGGAAGAAATGTGCGTTTTAATAGAGATAACGTGGGAATTTTACGCGTTATCATTGAGTAAACAGTGTGATTTACGAACTACAAGCATCCCTCAACTGCCGCTGGAGTGCGTTGCGATCGCGTATACCACGTTGGGGTCCACGTACCGTATGCACGAGTCGCATCGTTCCTGAGCGTTCTGCAGCACATTGAACTTGGCACGCTCAACGTTAACGTTCGACAGCACGATCCGTGTGCCGACGGCTTTAGGCGTCACCAGATGCGGATACAGAGGAGCATGTGGTCAGCACATCGCTCTCCCAGCCGTTGTCAGTTTTTGTGACCATTGCCATTACTTGTCAATCAAGAAGGTCATCAATTGGCCTCACAAGAGCTGGTGCACCCGGCTTGCCAGCAGTACTCGTCATATCCAGACATTAGCCCACTGAAGTGCTGGACAAGTCCGACAGCGCTTAATGTCAGTGATCTGACGGGAACCGGTGTTACCACTCACTGCGACAAGGCCGTTGGCAGAACTCGCTGTTACAATAAATGAACAAAAAAGGGAAAAGAATGAAATTAGGGTTCCTAGAAGACGGGAAAAACAGAAAAACCATAAGAAAATACTTGGCACTAATATTTTTTAGATTCATACTGACGAGCCAAAACTTTTTGACCACCTGCTTAATATCATGTTGGACTACTTTTGGTGCACACCACTCAGGTGGTAGGCTTCGATTAATTGATAGAATACTGGGGCAATGGAACCAGTCTACAAGGGAGATAGGTTGCAAATCATTCATGCGTCCCATCCTAGAGTATTGCTCACGTGTGCGGGACCCGTACCAAACAGGAGTAACAGGGGAAGTACTGCGGATAGTACGAAAGGTCACAGGTTTGTTTGATCCGTGGGAGAGTGTCACAGAGATGCTGCAGACACTGAACTGACAGACTTTGGAAATAGACGTAAACTACGCCGAGAAAGTCTACAGAAGAAGTTTCAAGAACCGGCTTTAAATTACGACTCTAGGAATATTCTTCGACTCCCTACGTAGCGCTCTCATATGGACCTGAGGAAGAGAATAGGTTAATTACAGCACGCAAGGCATTTAAACAATCATTCTTCTAGCGCTCCGTACGTGAATGGAACGGGAAAAACATTAATAACTAGTACATTGGAACATACCCTCTACCATGCACATCACAGAGTTTTGCAGAGTATAGATTTAGATGTAGAAGCAGACTGAATAAGTCGTAAATTTGTTACATCATCTAGGAATAGTTAATTTCACACTCGAAGGATAAATATAGGGAGTAAATAACAGGAACAGACAAAAACTAAAATATACAGAAAAGGTCGTGGAGTATGTCGGGAACGAAAGGTATGTACGACACAAAGTAGGAAAAGAAGGAAGACAGCATCAAACCAGTCAAGATACTGAAAGCGAAGAAGTAAAACTAAATTTTAGACGGTTGTTTAGTGAATGAGTACTGTGACTTTAATGACAAGTTTCATTTAAATATGTCTGCAGAAGCGCCGCAGTACGCCCATAGCGTCCCGAAACATAAAACAATAGTACTTTGTGCTCTTTCGTGTTCCAGACGCTACTGCCGCTCATTATGGGCCACACACCAGCTGGAGCTGCCATGAAGCAGCTGATGCACTACGGCCAGGAAATCAACTCTGGTAAGTCTTACGGGCATAACCGGTTGCAAATCTAAATTCTAATTTAATTTTCCTTCATTTTCATAGTAGTACAATAGAATTTCCTTTCAGGTATGGATCAGTTCCTTCAAAATATTATCTTTCTTGAAAACTGCATGAATTTTCTACGATCAACGTTGTATAATTTCGTAGAGTAAAGCACTTGGTGTTTCTTCAGGTACTCATTTTCACAGAGAATCCTACAAGAAAAATTCGATGAGCTAACTGTTGAAGGGGTGGTGGAAGAAAATACTAATCCTGAATTTAGTAAGGATTGATCTTAGCCGGCCGCTGTGGCCGAGCGGTTCTCGGCCCTTCAGTCTGGAACCGCGCGACCACTACGGTCGCAGGTTCGAATTCTGCCTCGGGCATGGATGTGTGCGATGTCCTTAGGTTAGTTAGGTTTAAGTCTAGAGGACTGATGACCTCAGATGTTAAGTTCCATAGTGCTCAGAGCCATTTGAACCATTTTTTGATTAATCTTATTACGTAACCTGTTGCATAATTAGCGAATGGGCCACCATCTTGTGACAAGTAATTCAAGATATATCGCTAAAAATAGCTATTTCTGTGTAAACGGTTGAGCCTTAGTGTACTAATGTTTACTGTGCCTGAATGTAGACCGCCTTTACAGCCCAATGGGTAGCTTCGCTACTTTGTGTGCGGAAGTGCGTGGGTTTGAGTCTGGCAGCTCCTCAGATTTGTCAGAGGTAGGGAGATCTGGAACGAGGTCGACTCAGTCCTTGTCCGCCCCCGGTAGCTGAGTTGTCAGCGCGACAGAATGTCAGTCCTAAGCGCCCGGGTTCGATTCCGTGCTGGGTCGAGGATTTTCTCCGCTCAGGGACTGGGTATTGTGTTGTCTTAATCATCATCATTTCATCCCCATCTACGCAGAAGTCGCCGAAGTGGCGTCAAATCGAAAGACATGCACCAGGCGAGCGATCTACCCGACGGGAGGCCCTAGTCACACGACTCAGTCCTTGTTAGGCCAGATTGGGAGCAGCTTGAATAATGAAGCAGCGGTATCACCAGGATTCATCTACTGGCAATAACGGCTGGAGGGGATGCTGACACGCTGATCGCACATCCAATGGCTGTAGATCGCTCCTCGTACTGCCTTGTAGGCACCAGTCGGTCATTCGGGAGATGCCAAGACATAAACGGTGAGCGATGTTTACGTCTTCCTGTTATAACGTGCTGTAGCTCTAAATACGCCGATCCCTTCATTTCATACTGAACATAAACTGCTGAGCAGTAACTTCAACTACGGGTGCCGTGTCGAAGAAATTAGAGATTGTGTCACATAATAATGATCACGACATACTCCTCTGCTGCTATCTACACTTTATTGATTGTCTGTATAACAGTTGCATACAAACTGTGCGAGATACCACATCTTACAGAGAGACAGTCCCTGTGTTTCAAGGAAGTCCGATAACAAAGTGCGGGCAGCGGCAGCTTAATGTGCCACCGTTTGAGCTCTCTATTAGGGTACGTCGATCGGGCTAAGCTGCAACAACTTGTGCAGGAGGAAATTGGCCAAGTCCAAACTGGCTCTTTTACTACTGAATTATACGAATCACACCACACTTTATCACTCTCCCGTGTACAATAACTACGCATTTGACACCCTTCATACTGATGACCTTAGCTGTTTTGTCCCCCTTAAACATCCCAACAACCACCACCACCACACCCTTCATAAAGTCTACAACATGAGAAATTTCTTTTTAATTCGATTGCAACGAAAAAGCTTCATACGTGCTAAACGTTTTATTTCAATTCATTACGCTCTAGAGACGTTGAATGGTGATCATGGAATTAGGTTTGAAAATTAGATTTTACAAAAACGTATGTTTTGTTGGATATAGGGTCCGCCAGTTACGCAAAACACCATTTTCTCAAGTTCCCAAACATTTGTCAGCACCTTTGTGCCATCATCAGTGGGTTTCTGTTTTATTTAGTCTATAATGTAAACATTTTACTAAATGATTATAACATAATCTCAGATGAGATAAAAGGGCTTGCCACGCGAAAACGTAAGTACAGGCGCGAATCATAACGACAAACTAAATTACGTTTAAAACATAAAATGATGGGTTAACTCCCAACAATATTGCTCATCAACATCGATTAGTTGCAGATGACGAGTTACCTGTATAAATAATACACAAGTGATCCTGAAAAACCATGACAACCGAGTGTACAGGTATTAACTAAAAGAAACAAATTGTTGTTTGAACTAAATACACTCCTGGAAATGGAAAAAAGAACACATTGACACCGGTGTGTCAGACCCACCATACTTGCTCCGGACACTGCGAGAGGGCTGTACAAGCAATGATCACACGCACGGCACAGCGGACACACCAGGAACCGCGGTGTTGGCCGTCGAATGGCGCTAGCTGCGCAGCATTTGTGCACCGCCGCCGTCAGTGTCAGCCAGTTTGCCGTGGCATACGGAGCTTCATCGCAGTCTTTAACACTGGTAGCATGCCGCGACAGCGTGGACGTGAACCGTATGTGCAGTTGACGGACTTTGAGCGAGGGCGTATAGTGGGCATGCGGGAGGCCGGGTGGACGTACCGCCGAACTGCTCAACACGTGGGGCGTGAGGTCTCCACAGTACATCGATGTTGTCGCCAGTGGTCGGCGGAAGGTGCACGTGCCCGTCGACCTGGGACCGGTCCGCAGCGACGCACGGATGCACGCCAAGACCGTAGGATCCTACGCAGTGCCGTAGGGGACCGCACCGCCACTTCCCAGCAAATTAGGGACACTGTTGCTCCTGGGGTATCGGCGAGGACCATTCGCAACCGTCTCCATGAAGCTGGGCTACGGTCCCGCACGCCGTTAGGCCGTCTTCCGCTCACGCCCCAACATCGTGCAGCCCGCCTCCAGTGGTGTCGCGACAGGCGTGAATGGAGGGACGAATGGAGACGTGTCGTCTTCAGCGATGAGAGTCGCTTCTGCCTTGGTGCCAATGATGGTCGTATGCGTGTTTGGCGCCGTGCAGGTGAGCGCCACAATCAGGACTGCATACGACCGAGGCACACAGGGCCAATACCCGGCATCATGGTGTGGGGAGCGATCTGCTACACTGGCCGTACACCACTGGTGATCGTCGAGGGGACACTGAATAGTGCAAGGTACATCCAAACCGTCACCGAACCCATCGTTCTACCATTCCTAGACCGGCAAGGGAACTTGCTGTTCCAACAGGACAATGCACGTCCGCATGTATCCCGTGCCACCCAACGTGCTCTAGAAGGTGTAAGTCAACTACCCTGGCCAGCAAGATCTCCGCATCTGTCCCCCATTGAGCATGTTTGAGACTGGATGAAGCGTCGTCTCATGCGGTCTGCACGTCCAGCACGAACGCTGGTCCAACTGAGGCGCCAGGTGGAAATGGCATGGCAAGCCGTTCCACAGGACTACATCTAGCATCTCTACGATCGTCTCCATGGGAGAATAGCAGCCTGCATTGCTGCGAAAGGTGGATATACACTGTACTAGTGCCGACATTGTGCATGCTCTGTTGCCTGTGTCTATGTGCCTGTGGTTCTGTCAGTGTGATCATGTGATGTATCTGACCCCAGGAATGTGTCAATAAAGTTTCCCCTTCCTGGGACAATGAATTCACGGTGTTCTTATTTCAATTTCCAGGAGTGTATTACCGTATTTTGTAATCATTTAGTAAAACTTTTTACTTTACAGATTAAGTGAAACAGAAAGCCACTGATGATGGCACAGAGATGCTGAAACATGTTTGGGAACTCGAAGAAACGGTGTTTTCCATAACAGGCAGACCCTATATCCAACAATTTTAACTGCAAACACGGTGAACACAAGGAGCTGAAAATCCAAATGATGAATATATTTTTTCTTAATTCATGGAGATTAATCTACGATGTGTATAAATTTTATCTTTCTAACAGCATGGGAAATGCCTTTAAAATATAAAAATTTTTAAGTCTGCATGGTAATGTCATGGAATTAGGTTTGAAAGTTAGATTTTACAGATATGTATTTTTGTTGGATATAGGGTTGCATCAGCGGTATTTTTGTGAGTGTAAAGGCTCTTTTCACGTGATACAGATATAACTTTGGCTAAAATCTATATCTTTGGTAGGAATTTGTGTCTTTGGATCAATCTTTAATTTACAACTTTAGTGTGTGTGGTTTATTTACGTTTTGTTAATACGAACCCATATTACTACGGGGAAATGAATTAACAAATTATTTTCGTGGAAGTGAACAGATAGACACAAAGAGAGGCGCCAAAACTGTGTTTAAGAAATGTAGATTTCATGGAATCAATTCAAAGGCAATGAGACGTGCTGTGCGGGATAATTTTGTTTTAAACTATCTACCTCCCAAACACCAACGCATAATTTGTGCTGGAAGGACTACCGGTGTTACTATAACATAAGAAAATATATTTATGCATAAGCACTCAAACTAAACACGTTATGGATACAGTTTCGCTCACATTCACGTTTCTTGCAATCCCTGATTTACTGAGGTAGTGTCTGCTTAGAATACGTAATGCGAATGGAAGCCTACATAATTTAAATGGAATCAGATGCTCAAAGATTACATTTTGTGAACTTAATGTACTAGAAATGGATGTCTATGATGAAGTTTTATATTTGTTGATAGAAATAAAGGTGGAACTGAAATTCCGAAGAGGGCTGGTGTCAATCCAGGTGTGTCGTCTGGAAACGCTTTTTATACCATCGACCAGAGCAGGATTACCAAAGTTAACAGCACAGTCTGATCTACAAATATAGGCCAGACACGTTAGAAGGGGAGAGGAGAGAAGCTTGGAGGATGAGCAGTATCAGTCCAGAGGATTTTAAAACACAGATAAGCCTATTACATGTTGAAATATATGAAATAAGACTTTAAACTGCAATACATCGGTTTTATATTTTTAGCGTTATTGGAAGCCTTTTCTGAAAAAGTGTGTGAGCCAATACTATGAAATTTTCAGGACCTGTTCGACATAGCCTATGTTGCTGCCTCTTTGGAACTAAAGGAATATAGTATTCTTTAATTAAATTCTGCTTTATACTACTACATGTTAGCTAGCAATAGTTAATTCTGATAACACGAAATTCAGAACTTTGTGAATAACAAAATTTTAAACATAAACTAATCATTATTGTTGAGTGATATTATAATTCTCTTAGGACCTAAGAACGAAATTCACAATATAATTTCACAATTAGAAATTCTGTTATAAAAGGGCAATGAAAAAAACTAAAAATCTGTATTTGTTGCAAAATACTAATCCTCGATGTTCGACAATATTTTTCCATTAAAACAAAGCTATTATCCTTTGAACCTGCAATATTTCATGTCTTTACCTTACTAACTATGGCTGTAAAGATTTTTGAAGTAACGTTTTCGTTTTCTGCAGCATCCCTCCGCCATTGACACGCTTCATGAAGCCTAATACAGGTTACATTTACATGTGACTCGGATGTAACAACAAAGCTTCTTCTTATATGGCGAGCTCTCCATGTCATTTAATTGTGATCGAGAAATGTTTAAGACTGTAAGGAATGTTATTTACCATTCATTGCTATGTGCATAGAGTGTGAGTGACTTAGTTACATAAGTCCCATAGTGCTCAGAGCCATTTGAACCATTTTGAACTTAGTTACACGGAAGCACTCGTGAGAGTCTGTTACTCCTCAAAAAGCTATACTTCATATATTATATACTTAATAAACATCTGTTCAAGCCCTGCTTCCTCTGAATTTGGATATTAGACCATATCGAAAGCAAAAAAAAAAAAAAAAAAAAAAAAATTCGCTGCATTAAAATGGAGGTCATTGCTATAGAAAATCGTAAGACGTTTAGTATGAAACGTTAGGGATGTACATTACTACAACAGGCTCGAATGTTCGGGACGTAGTAAATCCTAGTCCCTGACTTTACCAGTCTCAAATATTCTGCGTATTTCTCTATCAGAGTTGAAATGTAGGTACTGAATTCACTCAGGCTGCAGCACATCATGATGTGCGATTTATTTCCCCTGTGTTAATTTTTATTTCTCTTTCTTTGGTTGGCTTCACTTTCTTAACGTTCCGTGTGTGTTGAATGTGAACCGAGCGATATACAGTAATAAGCAGAAGCGAGCTCGCTACATCACCAAACATCATTATATTTTCATGTTATTTATTTTTTGTTTTAAACGTATGTGAGATCGTTTCTGGATGCTCCAAATCTACGTGCAGTATATTCCGGTTCTCAAAATCTGTCGTTATATGTCTACGCAACATACACTCCTGGAACTGGAAAAAAGAACACATTGACACCGGTGTGTCAGGCCCACCATACTTGCTCCGGACACTGCGAGAGGGCTGTACAAGCAATGATCACACGCACGGCACAGCGGACACACCAGGAACCGCGGTGTTGGAAGTCGAATGGCGCTAGCTGCGCAGCATTTGTGCACCGCCGCCGTCAGTGTCAGCCAGTTTGCCGTGGCATACGGAGCTCCATCGCAGTCTTTAACACTGGTAGCATGCCGCGACAGCGTGGACGTGAACCGTATGTGCAGTTGACGGACTTTGAGCGAGGGCATATAGTGGGCATGCGGGAGGCCGGGTGGACGTACCGCCGAATTGCTCAACACGTGGGGCGTGAGGTCTCCACAGTACATCGATGTTGTCGCCAGTGGTCGGCGGAAGGTGCACGTGCCCGTCGACCTGGGACCGGACCGCAGCGACGCACGGATGCACGCCAAGACCGTAGGATCCTACGCAGTGCCGTAGGGGACCGCACCGCCACTTCCCAGCAAATTAGGGACACTGTTGCTCCTGGGGTATCGGCGAGGACCATTCGCAACCGTCTCCATGAAGCTGGGCTACGGTCCCGCACACCGTCAGGCCGTCTTCCGCTCACGCCCCAACATTGTGCAGCCCGCCTCCAGTGGTGCCGCGACAGGCGTGAATGGAGGGACGAATGGAGACGTGTCGTCTTCAGCGATGAGAGTCGCTTCTGCCTTGGTGCCAATGATGGTCGTATGCGTGTTTGGCGCCGTGCAGGTGAGCGCCACAATCAGGACTGCATACGACCGAGGCACACAGGGCCAACACCAGGCATCATGGTGTGGGGAGCGATCTCCTACACTGGCCGTACACCACTGGTGATCGTCGAGGGGACACTGAATAGTGCACAGTACATCCAAACCGTCATCGAACCCATCGTTCTACCATTCCTAGACCGGCAAGGGAACTTGCTGTTCCAACAGGACAATGCACGTCCGCATGTATCCCGTGCCACCCAACGTGCTCTAGAAGGTGTAAGTCAACTACCCTGGCCAGCAAGATCTCCGGATCTGTCCCCCATTGAGCATGTTTGGGACTGGATGAAGCGTCGTCTCACGCGGTCTGCACGTCCAGCACGAACGCTGGTCCAACTGAGGCGCCAGGTGGAAATGGCATAGCAAGCCGTTCCACAGGACTACATCCAGCATCTCTACGATCGTCTCCATGGGAGAATAGCAGCCTGCAGTGCTGCGAAAGGTGGATATACACTGTACTAGTGCCGACATTGTGCATGCTGTGTTGCCTGTGTCTATGTGCCTGTGGTTCTGTCAGTGTGATCATGTGATGTATCTGACCCCAGGAATGTGTCAATAAAGTTTCCCCTTCCTGGGACAATGAATTCACGGTGTTCTTATTTCAATTTCCAGGAGTGTATTACCGTATTTTGTAATCATTTAGTAAAACTTTTTACTTTACAGATTAAGTGAAACAGAAAGCCACTGATGATGGCACAGAGATGCTGAAACATGTTTGGGAACTCGAAGAAACGGTGTTTTCCATAACAGGCAGACCCTATATCCAACAATTTTAACTGCAAACACGGTGAACACAAGGAGCTGAAAATCCAAATGATGAATATATTTTTTCTTAATTCATGGAGATTAATCTACGATGTGTATAAATTTTATCTTTCTAACAGCATGGGAAATGCCTTTAAAATATAAAAATTTTTAAGTCTGCATGGTAATGTCATGGAATTAGGTTTGAAAGTTAGATTTTACAAATATGTATTTTTGTTGGATATAGGGTTGCATCAGCGGTATTTTTGTGAGTGTAAAGGCTCTTTTCACGTGATACAGATATAACTTTGGCTAAAATCTATATCTTTGGTAGGAATTTGTGTCTTTGGATCAATCTTTAATTTACAACTTTAGTGTGTGTGGTTTATTTACGTTTTGTTAATACGAACCCATATTACTACGGGGAAATGAATTAACAAATTATTTTCGTGGAAGTGAACAGATAGACACAAAGAGAGGCGCCAAAACTGTGTTTAAGAAATGTAGATTTCATGGAATCAATTCAAAGGCAATGAGACGTGCTGTGCGGGATAATTTTGTTTTAAACTATCTACCTCCCAAACACCAACGCATAATTTGTGCTGGAAGGACTACCGGTGTTACTATAACATAAGAAAATATATTTATGCATAAGCACTCAAACTAAACACGTTATGGATACAGTTTCGCTCACATTCACGTTTCTTGCAATCCCTGATTTACTGAGGTAGTGTCTGCTTAGAATACGTAATGCGAATGGAAGCCTACATAATTTAAATGGAATCAGATGCTCAAAGATTACATTTTGTGAACTTAATGTACTAGAAATGGATGTCTATGATGAAGTTTTATATTTGTTGATAGAAATAAAGGTGGAACTGAAATTCCGAAGAGGGCTGGTGTCAATCCAGGTGTGTCGTCTGGAAACGCTTTTTATACCATCGACCAGAGCAGGATTACCAAAGTTAACAGCACAGTCTGATCTACAAATATAGGCCAGACACGTTAGAAGGGGAGAGGAGAGAAGCTTGGAGGATGAGCAGTATCAGTCCAGAGGATTTTAAAACACAGATAAGCCTATTACATGTTGAAATATATGAAATAAGACTTTAAACTGCAATACATCGGTTTTATATTTTTAGCGTTATTGGAAGCCTTTTCTGAAAAAGTGTGTGAGCCAATACTATGAAATTTTCAGGACCTGTTCGACATAGCCTATGTTGCTGCCTCTTTGGAACTAAAGGAATATAGTATTCTTTAATTAAATTCTGCTTTATACTACTACATGTTAGCTAGCAATAGTTAATTCTGATAACACGAAATTCAGAACTTTGTGAATAACAAAATTTTAAACATAAACTAATCATTATTGTTGAGTGATATTATAATTCTCTTAGGACCTAAGAACGAAATTCACAATATAATTTCACAATTAGAAATTCTGTTATAAAAGGGCAATGAAAAAAACTAAAAATCTGTATTTGTTGCAAAATACTAATCCTCGATGTTCGACAATATTTTTCCATTAAAACAAAGCTATTATCCTTTGAACCTGCAATATTTCATGTCTTTACCTTACTAACTATGGCTGTAAAGATTTTTGAAGTAACGTTTTCGTTTTCTGCAGCATCCCTCCGCCATTGACACGCTTCATGAAGCCTAATACAGGTTACATTTACATGTGACTCGGATGTAACAACAAAGCTTCTTCTTATATGGCGAGCTCTCCATGTCATTTAATTGTGATCGAGAAATGTTTAAGACTGTAAGGAATGTTATTTACCATTCATTGCTATGTGCATAGAGTGTGAGTGACTTAGTTACATAAGTCCCATAGTGCTCAGAGCCATTTGAACCATTTTGAACTTAGTTACACGGAAGCACTCGTGAGAGTCTGTTACTCCTCAAAAAGCTATACTTCATATATTATATACTTAATAAACATCTGTTCAAGCCCTGCTTCCTCTGAATTTGGATATTAGACCATATCGAAAGCAAAAAAAAAAAAAAAAAAAAAAAAATTCGCTGCATTAAAATGGAGGTCATTGCTATAGAAAATCGTAAGACGTTTAGTATGAAACGTTAGGGATGTACATTACTACAACAGGCTCGAATGTTCGGGACGTAGTAAATCCTAGTCCCTGACTTTACCAGTCTCAAATATTCTGCGTATTTCTCTATCAGAGTTGAAATGTAGGTACTGAATTCACTCAGGCTGCAGCACATCATGATGTGCGATTTATTTCCCCTGTGTTAATTTTTATTTCTCTTTCTTTGGTTGGCTTCACTTTCTTAATGTTCCGTGTGTGTTGAATGTGAACCGAGCGATATACAGTAATAAGCAGAAGCGAGCTCGCTACATCACCAAACATCATTATATTTTCATGTTATTTATTTTTTGTTTTAAACGTATGTGAGATCGTTTCTGGATGCTCCAAATCTACGTGCAGTATATTCCGGTTCTCAAAATCTGTCGTTATATGTCTACGCAACATACACTCCTGGAACTGGAAAAAAGAACACATTGACACCGGTGTGTCAGGCCCACCATACTTGCTCCGGACACTGCGAGAGGGCTGTACAAGCAATGATCACACGCACGGCACAGCGGACACACCAGGAACCGCGGTGTTGGAAGTCGAATGGCGCTAGCTGCGCAGCATTTGTGCACCGCCGCCGTCAGTGTCAGCCAGTTTGCCGTGGCATACGGAGCTCCATCGCAGTCTTTAACACTGGTAGCATGCCGCGACAGCGTGGACGTGAACCGTATGTGCAGTTGACGGACTTTGAGCGAGGGCATATAGTGGGCATGCGGGAGGCCGGGTGGACGTACCGCCGAATTGCTCAACACGTGGGGCGTGAGGTCTCCACAGTACATCGATGTTGTCGCCAGTGGTCGGCGGAAGGTGCACGTGCCCGTCGACCTGGGACCGGACCGCAGCGACGCACGGATGCACGCCAAGACCGTAGGATCCTACGCAGTGCCGTAGGGGACCGCACCGCCACTTCCCAGCAAATTAGGGACACTGTTGCTCCTGGGGTATCGGCGAGGACCATTCGCAACCGTCTCCATGAAGCTGGGCTACGGTCCCGCACACCGTCAGGCCGTCTTCCGCTCACGCCCCAACATTGTGCAGCCCGCCTCCAGTGGTGCCGCGACAGGCGTGAATGGAGGGACGAATGGAGACGTGTCGTCTTCAGCGATGAGAGTCGCTTCTGCCTTGGTGCCAATGATGGTCGTATGCGTGTTTGGCGCCGTGCAGGTGAGCGCCACAATCAGGACTGCATACGACCGAGGCACACAGGGCCAACACCAGGCATCATGGTGTGGGGAGCGATCTCCTACACTGGCCGTACACCACTGGTGATCGTCGAGGGGACACTGAATAGTGCACAGTACATCCAAACCGTCATCGAACCCATCGTTCTACCATTCCTAGACCGGCAAGGGAACTTGCTGTTCCAACAGGACAATGCACGTCCGCATGTATCCCGTGCCACCCAACGTGCTCTAGAAGGTGTAAGTCAACTACCCTGGCCAGCAAGATCTCCGGATCTGTCCCCCATTGAGCATGTTTGGGACTGGATGAAGCGTCGTCTCACGCGGTCTGCACGTCCAGCACGAACGCTGGTCCAACTGAGGCGCCAGGTGGAAATGGCATAGCAAGCCGTTCCACAGGACTACATCCAGCATCTCTACGATCGTCTCCATGGGAGAATAGCAGCCTGCATTGCTGCGAAAGGTGGATATACACTGTACTAGTGCCGACATTGTGCATGCTCTGTTGCCTGTGTCTATGTGCCTGTGGTTCTGTCAGTGTGATCATGTGATGTATCTGACCCCAGGAATGTGTCAATAAAGTTTCCCCTTCCTGGGACAATGAATTCACGGTGTTCTTATTTCAATTTCCAGGAGTGTATTTCTATCGTGACGTTGTGCCCCTGCTCGCATATTGCTGGACAATGACAAAGCCATTGTCTTGAGTGCTTGTGTTGATCACAATAATCCACCGTTGAGTTTATAGTTCGAATTAAAAGCTTGGTTTTGTAGATAACAGAAATGGCGTCTGGCTGCAAGGTGAACATGTATGAGTACATATGTGTGTAACCTTTTGTACTTATTAAATAGTAAGACACCCGCTGTCTACAGCCGTATTCTTCCTCTTATTCTCCCAAGCCGAGTCAATTGTTTAGAGTGACATCGAAAGTGGAAGTCCTGATTTGAGAGCACTATCATTTAGGTTAACTGTATAAATAACCTGGGTGACAATCTGAGCAGTTCTCTTTGGTTGTTCGCAGATGATGCGGTAATTTACCGTCTAGTAAGGTCATACGAAGACCAGTATCAGTTGCAAAGCGATTTAGAAAAGATTGCTGTATGGTGTGGCAGGTGGCAGTTGATGCTAAATAACGAAAAGTGTGAGGTGGTCCAACAGAAATCCGCTGGAATTCGATTACTCGATAAATAGTACAATTCTCAAGGCTGTCAATTCAACTAAGTACCTGGGTGTTAAAATTACGAACAACTTCAGTTGGAAAGACCACATAGATAATATTGTGGGGAAGGCGAACCAAAGGTTGCGTTTCATTGGCAGGACACTTAGAAGATGCAACAAGTCCACTAAAGAGACTGCTTACACTACACTCGTTCGTCCTCTGTTAGAACATTGCTGCACGGTGTGGGATCCTTACCAGGTGGGATTGACGGAGGACATCGAAAGGATGCAAAAAAGGGCAGCTCGTTTTGTATTATCACGTAATAGGGGAGAGAGTGTGGCAGATATGATACGCGAGTTGGGATGGAAGTCATTAAAGCAAAGACGTTTTTCGTCGCCGCGAGATCTATTTACGAATTTTCAGTCACCAACTTTCTCTTCCGAATGCGAAAATATTTGTTGAGCCCAACCTATATAGGTAGGAATGATCATCAAAATAAAATAAGAGAAATCAGAGCTCGAACAGAAATTTTAGGTGTTCGTTTTTCCCGCGCGCTGTTCGGGAGTGGAATGTTAGAGAGATAGTAAGATTGTGGCTCGATGAACCCTCTGCCGAGCACTTAAATGTGAATTGCAGAATAATCATGTAGATGTAGATGTAGATGTGTTATACAGTGCCCTACGCGCAGTAAAACACAATGGACTGTGTGTCACAAAGAACTATTAGAAGTTTCTAAAGTGGTCAACAGAATTTGCTTTCAGAAAGCTGAGAGCAACTTGTTCCTTTACTTATTGACAGGAACTAGTTGATGCCCATTTTTTCCTCAGTTTTTTCGTTTTGTGCGTTATTAGTCACATAGTCTCTGCTAAAGGGAAGTGCATGTGTGTTTCTTTATTAATTTTGTCTTTCATGCCACCATTTTCCTGCTTCCCCTTCCCCTTGTGTGTATCCAGAGAGTTTCGTAGAGTTATAGGCTTGTAGTGGCAATCTAACCATTCGACGGCATGAGGTAGAACCAGAGATGCTAGTTGGTCACTCAGGGTGCATGCACCAATCTGTTGAGTACAGGTACAAAATTTAGCAACAGGCCCCATTTCTTCTACAATCGCTCGGATTTGTATGAAATATTTTGCAGTTCCTGAATTTTCATAACTTCATAAATTTTCGGTCATCAGTCCACCACGGGTGTACTAACTCAAGCCTATCTTTCATCTACTATATTTAATGAATATATCTTTCTCCTCTGATTTCAGTGAGCACCCGGATGCACATATTTCAAGATGATTTTGTGAAATCCAAATTTATGTAGAATGACTAATTTTTTGGGCACTTGCCCACCACATGTTTGTCAGTTTAGAGACAACCTTTCCTGGTTCTGTTTGTTGAACAGATGTCTCTGTCCAGAGTTCAGTGAATGCTCAAATGTGTGGGTGATCATGGAATAATTTACATCTTTAAAATTTTCGAAAACTAATTGATTTCTTTTGGCCACTGGCCATTGTCGCGTTATGAGTATGTATGCTACTGGCTTGCTTTCCAAAAAGTCCATCGAGCTGATTCAGATATGAATAAAATGGTCATATACATTTGTGGAAAGTTTCTGCCAGTAAACGATTTTTACATTTATGTGTCCATTACAAGTGTTTGTTACTGATTCTGACAATCCACCTAGACGAATCTTTCAAGTACTACCCACTGCTCTCGAGGTTCCAACAAGCAGGTACGATTTCAGTCTTTTAAGAGCTGAAAACGAGCGTTCTGCTGAACAATTTTTAAGTACCATGCATAGAAATATTCTAAGAGAAATGTCAACATTCGGAAACACGGACTGTAATCTCTCTTTTCGTAAAAATTTACTCATTTCGACTGGTATATCACTAATCTCAGACGATTTCAAAAGTGTCGCGAAATGTACACATTCACTATGAAAGGAAGGTTCTAAATCTGTGTCATATGACGCTCGGAGGTTTTCTGCACGTTCATCAATACCGTCGGGTGAACTGTTCTTAAGGTTACTGAAAACTGTGAAGGAGTCCAACAGTGTTCTATAGCTTTGCTTCCTCCTCACTAATTCGGCATGCAAGTTGTCGAGTACTTGGAGAAATGTTCCGACTCTAAATTTTCCCCTTCAAATCAGAAAAACTTCTTTAGAGTCCACTTCTTCGTCATAATGAAGTTTGCGTTTTCGTGATCTTTTATAGGTGCATTCATAGTTTATATCAGTCACAGTCTCCATGGATTTAGTTCCGTAATAGTCCAACATGCCTCGAATAGATGCAATAAATCCTATAAGTGATTCATATAATTCATGTACTATTTTAGTATCAATATTTACACTTTGCAATTTCAGATTTACACTATTAAATCTCTGGTTTATGTCCTTCCAAATTGTCATTATGAATATTATTTCTAGTCTGCTGAGTTGATTCAATAAATCTGAAGCCTCATTTAGCAAAGTGGTTTTTCAAACGTGTTATCGGCAGTATATGTGAGGGCATTGATAATGCCCTCCCAGTTTTCATATAGACTTACACACGCATACTCTCTTGCTGACCAACATGTTTTTGATAAAAGTTTTACCGTTTTGCTTCCTGGTTTCATGAAATAAACAAGTTTATCCCAGGACTGTGTAGAAGCAGAGAAAAAATATAAAAATTTTGCACTACGTTAAAAAATGAACATGCTTCCCGGCAACAGCTTGCTGCACTAGTGCCGACTAAATTTAAAGAATGTGCTGCACAAGGCACATAATGCGCTTTCGGATATCGTTTTTAATGCGTGTCTGCAAACCAGTGTAAGTTCCTGACATATTGCTTGTGTTGCCATACGACTGACCATTATAATCAGTAATATCAATGGAATTTGTAGACAGGACTTTTAGTACAGCCTCAGCTAAGTTTTCAGACTTGTGTCCTGACTTTGGTAAAAAGAGAAGGAAACATTCAACAGGTTCACCATTCTTATTCAAATATCTTAATATGAAAGATAATTGATCAATATGTGAAATGTCTGCAGTAGAATCTACTATTATAGAGAAATATTTGGCCTATTTTATTTCACTTGTGATAATTCCTTTTATTCGTTCAGAAAGAAGCTCTATTATTTCATCATAGGTTGTTGAAGAAAGATAACTTGTTATGTCCTTGCCCTGGAATTCCATATCGTTCAGTGTGCTCTGTGAGGAAAGGATCAAACTCGGCTATAAGTTCAAAAGACATCATAAACTGACCATTATATAATGAATTGAATCTTTCAACGTGTCCACGTAGGGGAAGTCCACAACTAGTTAAGTTCTTCAGTACTGCAAACACCCTTTTCAACACACTGCGTCAGTACATTTTTTCTGTCTCAACATATGACTCGAAATGGTTATCTATTGTTCCAAGTGACTTTTTCCTTGTTAAGAGTGATAACTCAAGAATTTTTGTGTTCCAGTGAATTTTCATGAAGAGATAAAATATTAGAAATATTTTTCCAATCTGCAATAACATTAGTAGCAATTGCCGCCTTATCTCTGAGCAATTAACATGGTGCACAAGAAACAGCACCGCTGCTACAGGAGTGTAGTAGAAAACACGCGAAGTTGATTTACCATTTAAAAGTTTATGGTAAAATATGTTTTTGTTCAAATATCTGGTTTTATCACCTACAGATCTTCTTGAATTAGAAAAAAAAACACCGTTACAATTTTGATTAATGCCACGTTGTAAGAGGATGTCGATTGTTGATTCATTGACACACCATTCTGCAGGGTCATCACTAACAAGGTTATTTCTTTTCGTAATGTTGACTCGATACTTAGTTTTTCGTGAAACTCGAAATCAGGAACAATTTGCTTTTCTTCACTTTTAACTTTTGTTTCATCTATATTTACTTCTTTTACAACAGATGCAGTGCCGGAAATATTGTCCGTATTACTTGAACTCAAAGTCGAACCAGCAATATTTTTTACGAAAAATTTATCTATTCTGCCAAACTGTTTTAGAACATTAGCTTCTCGTTCACGCCTTTCCTTCGATAATTTCCGAAATGCCACCTCACTTAATTTTGCACGTTTGCTTTTTTCACTGTTATTCATGGTAAGGCATTTACAAAATTGTAACCAACACTCAAAACAAAAAATAAAAATTTGTAAAAGGAAAGAAAGAAAGACTGTATCCAGTTCCAATCATACTGCACCGCACATGAGAACAAATCTTTTTATTTTAAACACGGCACACGAGCATAAAGATTTTTCCTTTAAGTGGAGCGATGAACTGACCATATCAGATTACTCGACGTAACTGTGCTATGAAAGAATGACAATGAAGAATAATTTAATTTCATGGTCACCTGTTTCTCTGTTGTCAGTGAACAGTAGAAGCACACCTGCCGGCTGCAATTCGTCTCGTAAAGAAAATGGGACAGTCCCTTTTTTGGCTTCTGTTTCCCGCGTCGCCGGAATTTTAGCGGGACGCAATATGTTCTGAATGTTCTTGAGACGGTGTTTTTAATTTAAAAAGCCAATAATTTTTGCAATTTCTTGCAGTGAGGTGTGCTGGATCGACTCTTATCCCACTTACTCCTATAACATTTTAGCGGTTTCTTTGGGCAGAGAAGACAGACTACAAAGTTTAAGTAGTCTTGTTGGTAGTTGTGGTGTATTGTCTTTTGTGTGAACATAATTGTTTTGCAACCATAACTTATTAAACTTATGGTTCGGACTTGCCTTTTTTCTTGGAATTGGAATAGTTACATTCTTCTTGAAGTCTTAGGATATTTCCACTGTCTCAGACATTTTTCAAACTAGATGTAAATTTGGTCTAAGTCATCTTATATCCTCGTACAGTCACTCAACGACGACAGCTTCCCGTGCACCAGAGCATCATTAGCACACAGTGACAGACTGTTGCTCTCCCTGTCCGTAAGGTCATTTATGTATATAGGGAATAAGCGCGGTTCAGTCACATTTCCCTGGGGCACTCCGAACAATATCATTGTCTCTGATGAACACTCCTAGTCTAGAACAATGAATTTGGTTCTGTTACTTAAGAAGTCTTTGAGACCTGGCCGAGGTGGCCGAACGGTTCTAGGCGCTGCAGTCTGGAACCGCGCGACCGCTACGGTCACAGGTTCGAATCCTGCCTCGGACGTAGATGTGTGTGATGTCCTCAGGTTAGTTAGGTTTAAGTAGTTCTAAGTTCAAGGGTACTGATGACCTCAGATGTTAAGTCCCATAGTGCTCAGAGCTATTTCAACCATTTTTTTGAAATCTAGTAAGGTTATCCATTAGAACTCGTGAGTGTTAATTAAATGTGAATGTTATGGTATTTTTAGTGAACTAAATCTGTTTGTATGATCATACACTTTCTTTTGAAAACCAAGAAAGAAATTCAGATGACCCGTTGACTTATTTTTGTTTTTACATTAATGTGATCTGAAATATTACTAAAGGTAGATTCTGTTTATTTCAGCTAGAGGGAATATGTATAAAAGTTATACTATTTGTTATGAACTGCAGCTGTTTTGGTGACCATGAGCTTTAAATTTAAAACAAGAACAAAATTTCAAATGAACTGCTGACTTATTTCCGTTTCTGCGTTAATATGATCTGGGATACTTGCAAAGGCGGATTCTGTTTGTTTCAGCTAGAGCTAACGTATATAAAAGGACTGATTTATGTTAACAGTAGAGGACTTTACCGTTTGGATATGTAGTACAGATGTTGTTCTGTGATAGGATATTTACATTGACACCAGTGTAGTTATCATCTAAGGAGAGGTATATTCGGGGGGGGGGGAGGTTTAAGGGAGGGGGCTATATTGCAAATACTATAACTCTGTATTATTTTATTCCTGGGCATTCATGTTATGCCAATTTTGATTTAAGCATTTGTCATAAATTGACTGTATTATAAGCTAATACACGAATAGAAATAACACATTAGATCACTTGAAATTTGTTCTTGTAGTAATTAATTACTTTATTTTATTTTGAGCCAGTCTAGTATTTGCCCATATATCGATTTTAATATACGCAAACAAAAACAAATAACATATCTGGGAAAAGTAGGACCAATGTTATATTTTTTCGTCAAGATATTTGTAACAAACAACACTTGTATAGCACATGCTGGATGCTGACAGAGTTTCGTTATCACAGTGTAAATGCGTACAGATTGTGTAAAAGAGAGTGAAGTGATGTACCAACTGGCTATCAAAATCGAAGCAGACAGAAGGACCCTAACAGATAAAAGCCGTTCGTACTGTCGCAGTAAGCACAAAACTAAAAACTAAAAAAAAATTGCATCCATATCGACAGTATATATATATACTTATGACGATACATTAAAGCATGTCCCATCTTCTTGTCACAGAGCCAGCACCCAGTGTTACGCTAGAAATAGCGATGTAACTTATAGAAAACCGTCAGAAGATGAGCCCGAAAAAAGGCTCGAAAACCGGTTCATGGAATAGTAAGTAACTATTCAGGAAAGTGACTGGTTACAGTTTGGGTCTTTACATTTTATTCTGTATATTTGTACCTTCATTAATAATCTACAGTGGGGCACCGTGTAAAACGCTTTCCAGAAATCTATGAATGTGGAATCTGGCTATTGCCTTTCATCCACGGTTATCAGGATATCACGTGGAAAAAGAGCAAACTGAGTTTCGCACGAGCGATGATTACCACAACGGGTCTGATTGTGGACAGAAACTTTTCCCTCTCACGGAAATGTATTATATTCGAACGGAGAATGTGTTCAAGGTTTCTGCGGCAGACAAATGTTAAGGATAGACTTCTTCTGTTCTTTAAAAATATGAAAACTGAAACGAGATTTAGGATGCACAAGAATGGTTCAAATGGCTCTGAGCACTATGCGATCTAACTTCTGAGGTCATCAGTCGCCTAGAACTTAGAACTAATTAAACCTAACTAACCTAAGGACATCACACACATCCATGCCCGAGGCAGGATTCAAACCTGCGACCGTAGCGGTCGCTCGGCTCCAGACTGTAGCGCCTAGAACCGCACGGCCACTCCGGCCGGCGCACAAGAATGGAATCCCTTTATTTCCGAAATTTGACACTCTAGTGAATTTCATCTGGTCCTCCTCAGAGACGCTGTTTCGGTGTGAGCAGGTCGGTTCCGGAAGTTCGACTACGGCCTGCGAAATCCCGAGGTATACGGCTGCCCCTCTCCTCCCGACTACGTGCTGTCCAGGGTGGAGGTCCCGGTCGCCCTCTTCCACAGCAGGAACGACTGGCTGGCGGCCACGCAGGTGGGTCTACTCTTCTCAGCCTTCCAATACAGGCATAGTGCAGCCTGCGAGAACTTTGTCTTTAAAATACGAACAGTCAAAGTCAAGTTATAGAACATAATAAAGCTGAAGTGAAAAAAGAAATAAGTAAATAAAGTAATTGCCTGAGAAAGTCAGCACGGAGAGAGCGATCTGAATGAATGCTGTACCTTTTTTACTTAGATTTTTATTTGACAAGGCGAAAATGTAGAAAACAGTGATTACTAGTTTCTTCTTCAGATCAAGGTACAAACATTCTGTGTCTATTTAGTGATGAGCATTATTAAAAAAGGTATTGTTATTGAATGGAAGCTGGACACACGCAATAACAAAGAAATGAGATTACGTGTTCACACACATTATATGTCCTGTATAATTTTTCGCTCGACAACTGAAACCTGAGACACATCTAATTCCAAAGTCCTGTCTGTACAAAATATTTGCCACACGACTCAACATTAATCTCACAACACTAATGCTCTGGAGGTTTTCTCACGTTGGACGGATTGGTCTGAGAAGACGGAAGATTGCGCACGAAGTTCTCAACGGCGAAACAATTTCTTCCACCGGTAGAATCAATAGCCTCCGCCTCTCGCTTCAGATCTCAAAGGTTACCTTCAGCGACTCATTGCACCTTGTATTAACCTCTGTACTCGAAACAGACTCTATTCGTTACACCCCTATGGACCACAACTTGCATAGAGGCCCAATGTACCCATTTTGTGTGGCAGTACCAACGAGCACTAGGTGGGTGTGCCTCGTCATAGTGACCTTTCTGACAGGCCTCACTGATCTTAGAAGAAGTTCACTGTCCTTAGTTGAAGTTAGTTGTCCATTGAAGAGATGTCAGACGGCCAAGTAGGAGAGCAATGGACGTTCTGGCAAGAAAAAAGCAGACTCAGCAAGGTCAGCATCTGGTGTCAGGCTACAGCTGATGCTATTGTACTTGTTATCTTTAGGGTCTCTGATACTAGATTACATCTGAGGGAGGCAGTTACACAAGTCATATTCAAGGTTACACTCTTCCCCTACAGTGAAGTAACACATTTTTTTTGTGATTTGTAACATTAATTTTCAGAGTTTTTGAAATAGCTTTATTGTACTTTGAAAATAATATGTGAATATATATATATATATATATATATATATATATATATATATATATATATTTCCAAATTAATACTTTATGTGTGGTATGTGTGTGTGTGTGTGTGTGTGTGTGTGTGTGTGTGTGTGTGTGTGTGTGCGCGCGCGCAGGGTGTCCCATTTATCTTGACCACCGTAAATAACTTTTCCAGATGCAAATTACAAAATGTTTCAAGCAAATGTTCCTTAGCCAACAGGTTGACATCAATCAGCATGATTGCCTACATTATACCTTTGGTTTTTACAAAGATATGAATAGCAGTACGGCTTCTTTAAATGGCACCCTGTATTTTTTACTCGGTAATTCATTTCCTCTACTAAAGACCTCTTCAAAAACGTATCAGTGTACGATTCACTGAAACACAACATCATTAATTACATAACACAACACTTGAGCCCGGGATCACAAATTTGTTCACTTGCTGGAGCTGTCAGAAAACAAATGAAAACCAAGAGAAAACATAACACAAAATTGACTTTGACTCCCCTGTACCATTCTCCAGGAATAGAACATTCAAAGGTGCTCAAAGTGGTGACCCTGGACACCGATAGACTGTTGCCCTCGTTGAATGAAAGAATTATTTACTGCTTCCAGTGTTGCCTGCTGAAGAGAATTACAAGCAAGTACGATACGTTCCTGAATGTCCTCTGGAGTTGTTGGAATATCGCGACATACAACGTCTTTAATGCATCCCCAAAGAAAAAAATTCCACAAGATTTAAATCAGGAGACCTAGCAGGCCAAGTACCTGTTCCTTCTCGACGAATCCATCTGCCAGGATACCTTCGGTTCAGAACACAACGTGCACGCATGGCATTATGTGCTGGACATCCATCGTGTTGATACCACGTAAGCATTCTGGTTCGTAGCGGCACTTCCTCCAGAGGAGGAAGAATTCGCCTGAGGAAGTTGGCATACGCTGTGCCGTTTAGACTAACATTGATGAAATAAGGGCCAATAATTGTAGCACCAAAAATCCCACACCTTACGTTAACTCTCCATTGACGCTGATGTTACACCTACCTAAGCCATCGTGGGTAATCGCTGGACCAATAACGCATGTTCCTTGTATTTACCTGTCCTTTGTTTGAGAAGGAAAATTCATCGGTAAATAGAACATTGGAGACGAAGTTCGGGTTGGCGGGGATTTGCTGCTGTGCCCACTGACAGAACTATACACGATTCTGGAAATCATTCCCATGGAATTCTTGATGTAGGTGTACATGGTAAGCTTGGAACCGGTGACGTGTAAGAATACGATGCACACTGGTTTTAGGAATGTCAATCTCGTGTTCAAGGTGTCGTGTGCTCACATGTGGATTCACAGCAACGGAGGCGAGAACAGTAACTTCGGCAGCTCCGTCTGTGCGAGTGTTATGAATATTGCATTGTCGTAGGTTGAAACTTCCCGTTTCCTGAAGCGTCTCAACAGCACGAGAGAACATCCGTCCGGAAGGTGCGTTCTTGTCAGGATATCGCTCCCTGTACAGTTCCGCTGCCTGCGTAGCATTTCGCCTACCTTCAGCAACAACAACAACAACAATAAAAGAAACGTTATGTCGATGCAGTTTGTAGGGAGGACAATCTTTACTGTATGCCTACTCTACACAACCGTATTTAAAAGGACTAAACGACAGTACTAAATGTACCCGTACATAAGAAAACAGTATTGCAATTACTGTTCTTACATCCCCATAGATGAGTAGCATTTCTACCTTCTCTTGGTTGGAGTACATTCTACTCACACAACACTTCAACTGACGATGGTTGACGGAATGACGGGTATGCATTCTACTTATGTTTACATTTGTCCTGTCAACGTCAGCACGTGGATGTGTTTCATTACCCCGAGTACCTGCGCTAAGCGCTGGGAGCGTCAACGTCAATGTTGTGTTGTGTAATTAATTGCGTTGTGTTTCAGTGAATGGTGCACTGTGATACATTTTTGACTAGGTCTTTAGGAGAGGAAATGAATTACCAAATAAAAAATCAGGATGCCATTTAAAAAAGCCATACCGCTGTTCATATCTTTGTAAAAGACAAATTTACAAGGAAGGCAGTCATGCTGATTGATGTCCCCCTGACTGCTACAGAACTCTTGCTTGGAACATTTTGTAATTTGCATCAGGACAAACAGTTATTTAGGATGGTCAAGATAAATGGGACACCCAGTATTAACATAATTCTTAAAGTTCTGTACGCTATAACAAATAAAGCAATAAAGAATTTATATATTACACTTCCCATTGAATCAGTATGGACTGTCTGTATTCTTTACAATTCATATTTTTCTGTATACAGTTTTCAATATTTTGTGCGACATTTACTATACAGGGGAAACGAGGACTAGCAGCAGCTGGTGAAGAAATAATACACACACACACACACACACACACACACCGTATGGACTGAAAACTCTCATCTCTGTTTGACGTTTACTAATGAGATCGTCCGATCCTGGGAGGAAACAAGGAACTACTACGAACATGCGCTGAACTCAAATTTCAATAGGTTATGAGATTAACGGGTTGATATGAGAGTGGAACACATTAATTGGAGGATTAAAACATGAAATATTTGCTTTTATTACAGTACCTTTTACACAAATAGCGAATTTCATTGCTTATTTGACTGGACATTGACACGACTCAGTTATTAAGGGGAAGGAGGTGGGATGAATAATCTCACCATTATTTTTAGTTATTTTTCATGTGGTGATGTTGGTGGCAAACACTGGGTCGGTATGATGCATCTCCTTGAAGCTGTGTGATTGTGAGTCAGCAACTCTCATCGTAGTTCTGCCACTTCTGGGCGAGGACTCATAATGGTCTCCACACTGACTGTTCGCCGTGGGTTGCTTAGCAGAAGTAATATTATCACGGTGTCGGGAGGCAGATGCTAGGCAAGGAAACTATCATTCTCAGACAACTGCTTCATTTCCAAGCACTAGACGGTACGATTTCGTGTACTTCACATGAAGCAGGAAAAATAAGTACAATATGACGATGGACATTCAGATGGGAGTAAGGAACAGAATCAAAGTCAGCAGACTAGGAAAGTGATGAATGGAAGAGCCTCACCAACTATCCCTTCAGTTCTAATGTCTCTGCACAACTCACAGACTCCTCGAATTTTTGCTCCTCTCCATGTTGTCATTGGTGGGCTAAATTTGCGGTGCCACTTAATGATATGTCGCCGTTTGGTGAGCACGTCTTGCAGTTCAGGGGAAAATTTTCTATCTTGTGTGGACTGGAATGATTAGGGAACTGGCGTTTTCCCATGCGTTCCGAGTATTGTTCACAATCAATCCAGCACATTGTTCTGGTGTTTTCCTTATATGCTGTGAAAGCAGTCTCACAACAAGTATTTGTAACGGTTGTCTCTGCCTGAAGCCTGGACACTCTTACAGTTGTGTCTTCTCTAAGAAATTGCCGTCAATCGTGGTGTATAAGAAGCCTCCCTATTGTCTGGCAAATATCTTTTTTAAGCAGGCTGAAACTTCTTCCGCAATCCCATAGCTCTCCCACCTCTCCATATGCATTCTTGTCACATTTATGCATAAGCTCTATCTCAGTGCCTGCAGGGATGCTCAAATTAATGGCACGTTCCCCGATGTCCACTAGGCCCTTCGCAAAGTTTCTATTCGTACGTGCACCGAAGGCACCCACCAGCCTGCCCGTTGGGTGGCTGCAAGATGCTCCTATGTCTCTATCTTTAGCAGTCGCTGTATGAGGTCCGACTTCCCCTCCTCCTGAGCTGCTGGAGACGGGAGGGGATTAAAGTCTCCGCCGGCGGAGATGTAAATGCACGTATAGTGTGCAGTCGACTTGGAAGTATACATATTACACAGAATTCAGGTTGTCAAGACTAGAGGTGTAAACAAACAACTGCTTATAACGAAAGAACGCGACATTTTGCGTTGTTGTGTAAATATGTTATCGACAGAGCCACTCTCCAAGACGTGTCCTCACCATTTCGTGAACAGTACTGAGTATTGGGGCACATGTGCACGAATGATTACTGTGCAGCAGGCAGAAATACTCCTGACAGTCATTATGTGGACGACACATCGAAAGATGCAGCGTCTGCTATGGCTAGCAAAGTTAAAATCTGTAAAACGTGTTCAGCAGAGTGCAAAAAAGGAATGCAACACAGATCCTCACTCACGTAAATCTATTTATAAGTGGCACAGAACTCTTTGACAAACAGGAAGTTTGATTCAAAATTCTGGAAAACATCCTAAAATGCACGCAATTGAAGAGATCGTGGTACGTGTGCGTGGAACATTTGCTAGAAGTCCATGTAACTCCATTACACAAGCTAGAAGGAAACTAACCGTCCCCCATTCGACGGTGTATGACATTGTGCACAAACGTCTCCGGTTGCAAGCTAACAAACTCCAACTTTGGCTTCACATTAAGCCTGAGGATCACCGCAGACGACGCGATTTTGCTGTTACAACATTGCATCGTGTAGAAGAAAAAAACTTCTTATCCAATGCAGTGCCATTTCGTGATGAATCTATTTTCCACGTCTGTGGAAAAGGTAACTGACGTAACTGTCGCGTACGGGGAAGTGAGATTCCGGGAGAAGTAATAGAATATGAAAGGAACGCGCCAGAAGTGAAAGCGATTAGGATTACATTAACATAGCGTGATTGGTCCACGTCCTCTATGGATTCTACAGTGACAGGACACACCTATCTCGCGATGTTGGCGAACTATACAGTTCCACACAGGCCTCCAGACATCATTTTCCAGCAGGATGGTGCTCTCCCCCCTCCCCCCGCTACTATCATGGGACCATGGCAATGTTACCACATTTTTCCATGAGACGCACACTGAGTGATTGATCGAAAGGATGGGGTCCCACTGCCTGGGCCGCTCTGTCTCCCAATCTGACTCCACGCATGCAGGATAATTGAGGGCATTGTTTACAGAACAATGGTTCGAGATGTGCTAAATTTGAGACAACGAATCTGCAATGCATTAGAGGCTGTAACATCTGTCATACTTATGAACATGTGACTGAAATTGGAATACTGTTTCGATATATGTTGAGATACAAACAATGCCCGCATTGAACTGTACCAAAATGCATAAAAATGTTTAAGCTCCTGTGTACAATGTTGGACAACTAAAGCTATAAACCTTGATAGGTACAGAAATATCAACAAATACTTCTGTCTACCACTAGCCCAGACGCCATGCGTTTATGCACACATAACGAGGAGTCAATCATGCTTATGCATACAAACACCTATGAAAAATGGTTCATTCGAATATTGCACATCCTCTCAGGTGTACATCCACTATTTGCAAATAAATACACATTCATATACTCAGTCAAGTGACTGATGAGAGGGTGGGTGGGGGGGTCCTGTTTCCATCCTCACAGACGAACCATTTGCCATCCTGACGCAATAGGCCGACTTTCAGCTGTAGTTCAGCATGTACGAGTACCTCATAACCACATGATTAAAAGATTACCGTGCACACCATTTTCAGAGTGCCGTCAATGCCCCTGAGCAGACTCTCCTTGTAATCTTTGATCATGAGAGCCTCTGAGGCCACCCAATGCACACCCATAGCCCACCTTTGGGGACACTTGCGTCTATACAGTAAACACACATTTTAGGTCTGAGACCCACAGATTTCACAATATGTCACTCATTCCCACGTCTTTTAGTAGCCTGATAACCTTCCTGTTTTGAGGTATTACGCCATATGATTATCAGCTGCATGTCCAGAAGTGTTGAATGTGTTGGGACTGTGCCTTACATATGGATCGCCGCCTTTCACCTAGTACACGAAACTGCCTCCATCCAAATAAAGTAACTTGGGACCAACGAAGTTTGGTTTTGCAAACTCTTAGTGAAATTGGTATATATGGGGTACAGAGAGGTCTAGAATACATATATCGATATAGACAATATAGACATGCTTCATGATTGCACTCCACAACGAATAATTCTTTATTGAAGATTTCAGACAGCGGTAAGTCACTGTGCACGACATGCAAATCAGTGGGATATTCCGTGTCTGACTCCAGGATGGATCCGTCACCAGTTTACAGTTGTCAAATACGAACGAATCTTTTTTCACGTTGTTTGTCTCGTCTGTTTCCAGCGTCGATATGTAATTCGAGACATTTCCTGTTGAACTGGTTTCTTCATCACCAGTGTTTTTCTGGATGTCTCTGGAAGGACTGGGTAGTCGTGAAGTCCCACGAACAGAAAGTAGCGGGAACTTAACACCCGCATTTCAATCACGTTGAAGTTTCGGATGCTCTTTATTCGAAACAGATATAAGGGAAACATTCCCCACCAACGTATACCACACAGTTTTGTTCCTGTCTTCTTGCCTCTCTCGAGTGTATGAGTTATTCAAACCAGTATTAAGTTCCTGTTTGGCGTACTTAGCAATGCATTTATTAACCTGAAAGAACTCCGTTAACATTCTGATGGGCAATACACATACACTTAACTGGCTACTTATCGATCTCTCTATGTACCTCCCTATCTATCCTGCATTTGAAAGCATTCAGATGTGATGTTGGTGTGGAGACATGTAGTTTGAGGATGGATGTAATTCCAAAGTTTCTTGTGCACTTGATTCGGATGCTGTTAAGGTTGTATCTAATTTCTTGAAACAGAAAGACCAATGCATTACTTGTAGGATGTGATGTCACTGCTGGGGAGGTTCCGTCTTTCTTCTTCATAAATGTTCCTTCAAAATGCAGGAAACTGCTGCTCAGAATTATTAAATCACCCTGATGTTGAATGAGAATTTTTATCTCATTATTATTATTAAACTTTGCAAAAGCAAAAGTTTTATAGGAAAAATATTCATGTTGAATGGCCTGATCATCATATTAAACTGGAGCAGTTACATCGATTGATGTCATTGTGAAGTTACAATCCTATCGATTTAATGAAGCTGTAATTCTCACATATCATCGCGTTCTGCTGCCGTCTGCACCATCCAAATTGACAACCCAACATTTTTGCATCGTCTTTGGCAACATATTCTGCATAAACACTCAACGAAATTTTGTTATTTTGAAATTTCTGACAAATTTAATCAGATCTGTGTTTGTAAGTAGTCTTTATAATTACTTCATATACGTCTTTCTCGAACTTTCTGAAATGACAGATATCATTTCATTTGTGTAAACTATATTTCCTGCATCGACACCAAGATTGGTCATAACTATCCTATTAGGTTTGTTTATAAATAACTCATCTGCAACCAGTCATGATTTTCTTTATTTTATTTTTCGCACGACTCGTTTCGGGAAATTATTCCCATTTTCAAGTGCGTTTTTTGTGTTTGTTATATCATTCTTGTGTGATTTTGTCGATGTGTGAGATTCTTCCTCATTCTGTTGACTTTACTGCAATATATAAGAAAACACGCGATTTCTTCTAAATTTCGGCAATAACTTCACAAAAAGATCGACAACCAACTAAAAATCGATTGTTCTTCTCTCAGTTTCCAGTACCACTGCAGGACCAGTTAGTTACTGTTAGGTCCTTGAGAAGAAGGTGTTCCATCCACTCAGTTACGGTGATGACTGCATATTTACAATAGCATACAGGGGACTTTATAGGGAAATGAAAAACACGCACATGTGGCTCTTGTACTTAATTCTCTATTTATAAACTATTTGAAATAGCAGGGAAAGATACTTAAGTAAGATCATAGTTCTGTGCCTACATGTGGCAGAATTAGTTCACACATTTCTGCTTGAACTGATGCACAGCATGAATCAAAAAGTTGAGCGATTATTTCTTTTGAAGGGTGCCGAGTTTGGGACGCTGTCTCCAACAGACTGCCCCACATCCACTCATAGAATCGATAAACAGGAGGTTGCTAGCCTAGTCGACGGTATAGAGCATGCTGAACTGCATGACTGGCGTACATTATATTTTCAAAGGTGTGCTCCTGTAGTTGGGTGCTCTTCCCCTCTTTAAATCAGTGATCATTTGATGACCTACTATCACGGAAGGAGAGTTGTAAGTAGGCTGTTTAGGTTTTCATATTGGTAACGACACGTAGCGCTCTGTATGAAAATCACTGGCTGTGCTGTGTGCAGTCTGTGGCTGGTTTGCATTGTTGTTGGCTATTGTAGTGTTGGGCAGTTGGCTGTTAACAGCGCGTAGCGTTGCGCAGTTGGAGGTGAGCCGCCAGCAGTGGTGGATGTGGGGAGAGAAATGGCAGTGTTTTGAGAGCGGATGATCTGGACGTGTGTCCATCAGAAACAGTACATTTGTAAGAATGGATGTCATGAACTGCTATATATATTATAACTTTTGAACACTATTAAGGTAAATACATTGTTTGTTCTCTATCAAAATCTTTCATTTGCTAACTATGCCTATCAGTAGTTAGTGCCTTCAGTAGTTTGAATCTTTTATTTAGCTGGCAGTATTGGCGCTCGCTGTATTGCAGTAGTTTGAGTAACGAAGATTTTTGTGAGGTAAGTGATTCATGAAAGGTATAGGTGATTGTTAGTCAGGGCCATTCTTTTTTAGGGATTATTAAAAGCCAGATTGCGTTGCGCTAAAAATATTGTGTGTCAGTTTAAGCACAGTCATGTATAATTTTTCTAAGGGGAAGTTTCACAGTGAGCGTTTTTGTGGAATAAAGAAAAAATCTGCATTGGAGCGTCACACGCATGAATCAACTCTTCCAGGGGTAATATTACTTCGATGGCACTATATCTAGGATTTTCGAATGCTACCGCCACTGCATAGAACTCATGATCCAACATTCCCATGCAGGCACATTTACAGTTGCTGTTCTTTAAACTGCAACTGAAGTTCAACTGCATTATTTGCAAGTCATGCAGCTGCAGCTGAGATGGGTTCACCACACCAGCAAGGAAGAAATAAAGAACAAATTATTAGCTAAGTATACATTTCTTCCAACTACAACTTTATTCATCATCAGAGGCACTAATATTCACATGGCAGTTATTATGCAGTGGGGAGTGCTGCTATACTCCTCGACGTGTTTGCCCTTTGAGAGTTCTCACATGACTGGGTGAATAATTTATAAACAGCTCATAACAGAAGAGGCAGTCTAATGAAAACGAGACAGGTAGAAAAAAAATGGCTAGATACAAATATATGTATAGATAGTTGATCCGTTCTGGGATTCGAGAATCTCGATGATTTTTGCCCGTTATCGACATTGATGCTAGAAAAATATTCCGGAAATTCCAGGGCTATTGAAAATGCCTTAATTTTAAGTTTGGCGTCAGATAACAAAAGGCAAAAGAAACATGTTTTTCGTATGATGTAATTACGCATTAACACTTTCCAGATTTTTTTTTTCCTTTACTCGTACTGTAAAACGTTGTGAAACATTGGCTCTTGCCAAATTTCATGATTCTAGACCAACGGGAAGTACCCTATAGGTTTTGGTGAATGAGTTTGCGAGTAGCAAAATATGTAACGTAAATGGCCGTATTTTGTTATTGCACTGACTTAGATGCTTCAGTGTTTTATATCGACATGGAATTGCAGACTTTCATATGTAAATACGAAAGAGAGAGATCAGCACTGGACTGAGAATGATTAAGGTTTCCCAGTGAAACTTCTGCAGCGTAGCCGAAACAAAAGGGACGAAACTTTTTCTTTGAGTGCAAGGGCCTTCTGCTCATTGATTTTCGGAACATGGCTCCACAATTAATACACCGCAATATGCGCACACTTTGCAAAAACTGAAGTGCCTCATCAAGTCAAAATGCCGAGGTATGTTGATGGATGGCATCGTTCTGTTGTAGGATAGGTCCTTCGCACATGTTGATAAAGGGAGGGGAGAGGGGGGGGTTACTCTGAATATAACTCGCAGAACTGCCTCCACGCAATATTATACCAGTTTCCGTGAGGGAAAAGAAAACAATTTTATCAGCTGTAGTCCGACACTGGATGCTGATCTCTCCGACCTTGCATTTTTCTTGCCAGAATTTCCAGTGCCGTCCTACTGGCACCTTTCATTCATGAATACATTTCAGCCCGCATCTCGTGGTCGTGCGGTAGCTTCCCACGCCCGGGTTCCCGGGTTCGATTCCGGGCGGGGTCAGGGATTTTCTCTGCCTCGTGATGGCTGGGTGTTGGGTGTTGTGTGCAGTCCTTAGGTTAGTTAGGTTTAAGTAGTTCTAAGTTCTAGGGGACTGGTGACCATAGATGTTAAGTCCCATAGTGCTCAGAGCCCTTTGAACCATTTTTGAATACATTTCAGTAAGGATTTGGAGGACTTCCTGTGAATCTGTTTTGGTTCACGACAGCTGAGCTTGTTGATCTCACGGCACTGTGTGGAGGGTCTGATGGCAGACAACAAGCATGTTATCTCTCTTCTTCTTCCGTTAGATTGCAACTGAATCGTCTCGCACTCAACAAGTGGTGTGGCATGTATGAGACTTGATCACACAGACATCATGGCATCTCAGAATCACAGAAACATATTACTAACCTACAGCAAGAAAATGATCATGTTCCAAGAGTTCCCTCCATACAGCTTCTAAGGCCTTCTTAACTCACTTTCTTGTACCATACTTTTACCATCACACTTCGATTTCCTTGGAGCACACAAAAGACAACAAGCGCAGCGCTTCCTGAGCAACCGGAGAAACAACAAAATCTCTCACTTTCTCTTATTCATCATTAGAGGCACGGCACTTCTTGCAGCTGGCAGTTTTCTCGTTACAGCCGTAGCATATATCTACATGGGCGCCTTATACTCTTCTCTTCTTCCTAATCATCAACAGTGTCTCGTGCAATTACTAACGATGCCGAACGTTCTGCAAAACACAATGCCCTGTAACAGGTGCTCGTATCGCTCAGCAGCCTTCCAGAATTCCATTCTCAAGACGTACTACTCTCGTTCTTTCCTGATGGAGCACTTGCACGTTTCATCCATAATTTCGTTAATCTATAAGAATCATAACCGCTTGTACCAAAACAACATGTCATCTGATCAGGAACTGTCAACAGCCTACTCAGTGACGATGCACACTTACTCCCAGAAATGACCAAATAATTAGGAGTGTTTTTAAATACTAAGCACACACCCGATCGGTCTCATGCCGGATGTAGAGATAGGACAGAACTACTCACCCAACGTTAGTTACCAATTTGCTCTACAAATATTTTAATGTCTTAAATATGGCCCGCGCCCCTAGATGTTCTTGACTGGAGTGTTTCTGATTAAACAGCATTTTGAAGCAACAACCTCTCAGCATCCAAGAAGGTGCACAGTAGCTGTCGAAAATTTTTTTACATAAATACTTGTCTCTGTTGGGTAATCGACGCACTTTCATTAAGACCTTGTGTACAACTCACAGTTCCTTTTTGCACAGTGTTGCCTTTCACTTGTATAGTCTCTTTTTAGCCTCCTTGCAAATGTTTTCGTAGCAAACCAGACAATCTCCCTATTTCCTGCTAACAATCAGGCAGAAAATGAACACCGCATAAATTCTACTGGAGGTGAATTATTTGTAGCATTAAGATGGGAGCCAGACTTGTGGGTCTATGAGGTTGCTCATTCATGATGTTTTGGAAATCTTCCAGAAATACATCACAGGTCCTCTGCTGCCCAGAGCGATATATTCAGCACTGCTTCTCTATCTCTTACAAATTCCTCTCAGACAAAGTGGAGGCAGGGTGGTATCATGTGACACACACTGGTTTCATCTTCGCCTCATGAGTATCGCTTGACACCTGTCGGTGGTGGAATTGTGGTCCATTATCTGAGATGACGTTTTCTACATGGACTACTTCTCTCAAGAAATGACTACAGATGGAGATCATTGTCATCTGTGTGATCGCATTTTGTAGCAGAGTGAAAGTGTTGTGTACATAGTTCTGCGTAGTCAGCATGTATACAACTTTCCCACTAGAGCGCACCCCGCTAAGCACAACAGCGCAGGCACAGCGCTCCTCCATCTCCGCACTACGAGATGGCGCTGCCATAGAGACGGACCAAATTCTGCTTCCGCCGATCCGCGTATTAATATGTAATGCAGCCAGTGAGATTGCTGCTTACATAGAACCTTTTCTCCTCGCGGATCACACTCACGCAGTGATACATGAACGCGCGAGGTATTATAACGAGTGTACAGACTTCCGATTAATCAGTCTGCATTTGTCTGCACTAGTCTGTACCAGCCTGCATTAGTCTGTACCAGTCTATAGTCAAGTTTCAGTCTGCGCCTAATAAGATTACCATATTCCTGTACATAGCCATGAAGATAAATGTATAGACACTTTTGTCAACTATCAGAGATATATGTGAGAATAAGATTAACGTACCACTACCAAAGGAACTTCAGATTGTCAATTGTGAATAGCATCCAGAACCAAGCTAAGTAATTTTTATGCTTGTTATTATTTTAATAAATGTGTGTGACAATTAATCAAGTTCTGTTTAAAGTTGGTCACCGTCAATCTGCTACTCTAAGCGTGCAAGTGGCATTTATATTGTCTGACCTAACGGCAGAAGATAAACACGCCACGATAAGACCACGAGACATATTGCTGACACTCACCTACTTCGTTAGAGCGACAAGTCAAATAATCTGATGGTGTGTGTACTGAAGGTCTTACAGTACGCACACCACAGAAAGTAACAATTTTCGATGTCACCTCAACATCCACGGAAACTTATTGGAAACCTCATGTTGTGTGTGTAAATAGACCACACAAGTCGACAGCAACAAACACTGAGATCCTCACGGGAATGATACAGAACAAGGGTGCTTGGTCACTATCAGTTGATGGGTTTGCGGATTTTTCGAGTTGTTAGGACCTTCTTTATATGCCATGTTATTTTAAAGTATGGATTCTCCTTAAGTTTACTGATGCATTTTCTCGCCCAGTATGCCCATATCTAAGGTGCATATACCAAATAACCTTGTTTGCAATCTACTCTGGAATGCACTGTGTCTAATGACCACACTGTCGATGGGACGTTAAACTCTAATCTTCGTTCCTTCTCAAATGCAGAGAACCCAGTTTGGGCTTCCAAGGTTCCTTATGGGGAACAGTATATTAATCTTACCAGATGAAACTGATTTCAACACAGATCCCTATCCTGTGTGGCGCTTATGTGATTCTCAAACTTCACATGCCACTGAAAAGATAAAGAGGTGTAGGACCAAATATGTGCAAGACTGGGTCATGGCAGTGCATAGAGTTCATGAGAACAGGCTGTTGTAGCTCAGCCATCTACATCAAAAAGCTAAAAGAGTTTAATAATGCTCATTTGTCTCAACTGGTAGCATCTCAGTAGTGACAATGATCAGGTCTCCTCTAGCACGTGGAGAGGCAACGTGCATTGGCAGTGACCTGACGGCTACCATACAGTTACGTAAGTGCCTTGCAGTGGTGACTCTGTTAGCTCATGCAGCAGCACGTGGCCTCGTTACTGGGAGATTGTCATCCACGCTGCTGAAGTCTGTCGAGTTTCTTGCAGAGGGTGTCAATCTCTGTGGTGAAACTCGCCCCTGCAAGTGATGGCACGTGGCGCATAGGCCCCTGCATCTGCATGGAAGGATGGGCAGTTGAACTGCCTGGATCTTGACCTACTGCCCTACACGACAGGAGTCTTGTTGTTACTGGAAGTGGTCCAGGTGACAGCCAACAGGCTAGTACCAAGTACAAGGAGCAGGATATGGCACTTTCAGACAGTGTGAATGTGGAATCCTGAAGTTGTAGGGGCTACGTACCTGTCGTCCAGTATGGCCCTTCAATCTCTACTGGTATTACTGGATTGCTGCTCTCTGAGATCGAGATCGACTTAATGATTATTTGTACTCGTACCTGGCATATGTGTTATGCTGACGAACTTCTTCCACCATGCTCGGTACAACAAATCCGTGATCTGACAAGTGGCAATGGCTTGCGCCGCCTTGCCAGGATCCAATTCAAGCGTTACAGTTGCAACATTATGATACCTTGCCCTAGTGTCGCTCTTGCTGTCGAAACAGCCGCCAATGCCGTAGTCGACATGCGTCCTCCAGCTTCCTTCCATGCTGTTGCTGAACTGCTAGTTTCTGTGGTTACGCCCAAAACATATTAGATACACAAAATCGTATACATTTCAAAATGAAATTGTTCTCCCTCAGCTCTTTCTTGTCTTCCCAGCCTAAATCAGTGAGAGCTTGAGACAGTGCATCCACTACCACATTTTCAGATCCTGGTACGTATATGTAGAGAGCCCAAAAGGTTCAGTGGCCATGGGTTAACTTGGCCATCGTCAAAAACTGCAGAGCCTTAAGGTCGCTGTAAACCATGACTTCTCAACCTAAAAAATAACACCCGAATTTAACGAATCCCCATATTAGTGTGAGTGATTCTTACTCTGTCACAAAAAAATGGATCAAATGGCTCTGAGCACTATGGGACTCAACTTCTGAGGTCATTAGTCCTCTAGAACTTAGAACTAGTTAAACCGAACTAACCTAAGGACATCACACACATCCATGCCCGAGGCAGGATTAGAACCTGCGACCGTAGCGGTCTCGCGGTCCCAGACTGTAGCGCCTAGAACCGCACGGCCACTTCGGCCGGTTGACTCTGTCACAGACTAGTTCTTTCGGATTTTGTTAAGAACTCAGCTCGTAAATACTATGGTGTGTCCACCTATTACTCCACATTTGCTGTACTCCTGGAATAGAGTCACATACAACTTGGTCCAGGAGCTGTCTGATAATAGGCACAATTCTTTCACCATATCTGGATGTATCAGTATCGGAACCAACAACAACATTCCTTTTATTCTGCTGAACTTGCGATGAGGTGGTCTGTCTCAGGCTCAAATCGTTCTCTTTCCAGTCAAACTACAGAGATAGGACTTGGTGATACTCTTCACATTAATGAACGTTTCGTAGAAGTTGATTAAACTCAAAAATCTGAGTAATTCTTGCTTGTTGAACAGAACAGGGAAATTTCTGATGTCCCATTGCTTTTGGATCAGCCTGTGTACTCTCCAACGAAATCAAGTGCCCTACAAAGTTCAGCTCTTTCTTGCCTAGTTCCGATTGGACAAGATTAATGGTAACACTATTCATTAAGAACTCATGCACTAAAGCATCCATCCAGCTCTTTCTTGCCAAATTCCTATTTAGCAAGATTTATAGTAACATCCTTTATTTGGAACTCATGCGCTGAAGTATCCAAGGTCTCATTGTGTGTCACCGACATTTTCTTGGCGATCAACATTGTCGACATAAAGCATGATCCAACTTTTCAGCACTGCTGATATCACAATATCTAATCCATGTATGAAAACCAATGAAAACACTTTATTCCAAAAGACATTTTGGTGAATGGTAGCAACGACCATAGCAAAGGAAAGCCCCACATTTCCTACATGAGGAATGGAGTTCGATCTTCTAGTAGCTGGCACTGTAATCGACAGATGTTAGGACTATAACCCCATGAAAAATTTTGTAATAGTTCATCTAACGTCTCAGGGCAAATCAGTTCCTTTCTCAGTAATGGTTCAAATGTGTGTGAATTCCTAAGGGACCAAACTGTTGAGGTCACTGGTGCCCAGACTTACACACTACTTAAACTAACTGATTCCAAGAACAACACACACAGCCATGCCTGAGGGAAGACTTGAACCTCCGGTGGGAGTGGCCATGCAGTCCGTCACATGGCGCCTCTAACTGCACAGCCACTCTGCGTGGCTCAACAATGATATTGATCTGTCAAAAGCCTAACATAAGTCACGTCAATCCATTCATTTTTGGCAAACAGGAGTTGGTTACTGTTGCCTCGATTATGCTTTGGTCCAGCATGTCTCGAATTTCAGCCTCCATCTTTTATCAATATGCCTGTGGTATCAGATACAGCCTTGTAAATATTCTTTATGATTCTTAAACCTAATTTATACCCAAAATTTTCAGTCATACCCAACGTGTGCAAACGATATCCTTGAGTAATTCCTTATCACGCCCAGCTAGCTTCTTTTATCCAATGCCTTCACATAGCACATTTTTTCACAAATTACCTCAAGTAGGCATCTCTCATTAACCCCCTTTACATATGGAATTGATCTGACTGTAATAAAATTTAGGGAATAAGGCCAAAGTCAGCCTAGTTGTAATTGTTGCCAAATTTATTCAAGATTACAGCTGTCCCCACCTCCTCTCCCTGGGGGATAGAAGTGGCAACGTTGCACGATGTCACCACTCCCATTCCTTCCCACTCCCCCACACCCCCTCTCCTATCCCAATTGCCCCCTTTCTACTTTATCTCCCCTCACCCACTTGTACATTGGCGGGAAAAAGACTCAATCTGTGCTGATCTGGTAGAGAAAAAGGACATAAGGTAGTGTTTTATTTATTTATTTTGGCGGGAAATACATTCTTGGTGGTTTTGTCCTGCTGCTATATTGTCTTACAGCTGCCTCAACAGTCTGTCGCCCACTGCCTCCACTATCTGCCAGCTGCTGCCACCACTAGAAAAAGCGCGTGTCTTATGTTCGCCTCAAAGTCTGAAGACTGACTGCTCTAGTCCAAAACACCGGCACAAGAGGGTGCTCGAAAATATCCTAAAGCCGCTCCCTGCTAACAAATCAAAAATGGTTCAAATGGCTCTGAGCACTATGGGACTCAACATCTTAGGTCATAAGTCCCCTAGAACTTAGAACTACTTAAACCTAACTAACCTAAGGACATCACACACACACCCATGCCCGAGGCAGGATTCGAACCTGCGACCGTAGCAGTCCCGCGGTTCCGGACTGCAGCGCCAGAACCGCTAGACCACCGCGGCCGGCGCTCCCTGCTAACGCCCCCACTACTGAACTGATGGGGAAAGGCCGGAGTGGAAAGTAATGTCTTTCTTTTTGGCGGGAAATGTGTTCAATTGATGAGATGTTGGTGTCGGACAGAGATGAGTTTCATAAGTGTATTACCTGTAACCACATATCTCAGGACTGCGTCCGTATTCTTCTACGCGATGATTGGATGGAGGTAATAATGGCCGAGCGTAGGGGGAATACTTTTCAGCACATAATGTTGATGCAATGGGATAGACTGAAGATGCATTTCACAACTCATAGCTACTATTGCCAGTGCGGGAACTGTTTGTGCTTTTTGAAATGGTTGGTTGCTCTACAGCGCAGCAGACAAATTCGCACCCCCATTGAAACTCTCAATCGTCTCTTCTTACCGACCAAGTGTGTCCCGCTGTTTGACGCTGAGTTCGCTATAGCCGTTACAAATGGTGCTCTTTTTATTTCTCGGCAACTTCGTCCTATTCCACTACCCCCAAGAGTTCACCGTGGTATAGCCGCTGAAAAACTTGTACATAGGTTCACAGTAAAGAGGGACAGGAGAACAAACTATCATTGAAGTGCAGGAAGAGTTGCCTCCTACTGATCTCCAAGTCAAATACTGCTCACGAACTAGTACACAATTATGTGGTAAGAAGGGATTGGACAGCAAACTATCACTGAAGTGTAGGAAGACTTGCCTCATACCGATCTGCAAGTGCATAGCTGTTGAGGAACTTGTACACAGATACATGGTCGTATGGTCAGAGGAGAAAGGGCAGCAAACTGTAAATGACGTGGGTGAGGGCCAGTAAACGTTGCCACAACTGATGGAAAATGCTTTGCTGCTCATCGAAACACATCGAAATTGTCGTGAAAAAACCACAACGGATCATAATGCAACACTTGCATTGGGAATTGAGAAAAATCGTTGTAATAACACTACTACCGCAAAAAACCTAAAGAGATCTCGCCAGGAGAGAGTGACGGTAGGTGCACTTGTGTTCACCTCGAGGTGCAGTTACACATTAACTAGCAGAGAACCAGTCTTACCTCTCCACCTGCCTCCCCTCCTCCCTCCCTCTCCTCTTCCCATAGGTAGGGTTGCCGTTCTTCTAGGTCTGTTCTAACCTGTTTCTCATGGTACGCAAAGAGATTCATCTACTGTTAGCGATATACTGTGTCTGGTCTGCAGAAAACAGTCTCACATGGACAAAAAACTCAAGAGGAGGACGCTTCCTGCAAGCCGTCAAACGTGTTTCTCGGAAACGCTGACCCCCCAGGAACAATAGCGAAATACCTGCTCATCCGTCACAGAGGAAGGACTTAACAGTCAACAGTAGCGTGCTTTCAAACACTCTGGAATATGGCGGCACTGTCTGAAAGTGGTCGTTGGCTAAGCCAAATCGGCTCATGTAGGAAAAAAATTGAAATAATACATCCCACGTAAATAAGATATACGTGGATCTGTATACTAGTCGTCTCATCACCGTGAGCCAATCCGTCCGCTCTCCATCCCTTACCCCCCCCTCCCCCCGATCCCCCGCTAAAATTACAATAGGTGGAGAGCAGTATCCGCCGCTGCATGCTGTCATAACCCGTAGATCACGTAACTAATGAGGAGGTATTGAACACAGATTTGGGGAGAAGAGGAATTTGTGGCACATCTTGACTAGAAGAAGGGATCGGTTGATACACGCTTTCTGAGGCATCAAGTGATCACCAATGTAGTACTGGAGGGAAGTGTGAAGAGTAAAAATCGTAGACAGAGACCAAGGGATTGATATACTAAGCAGATTCATAAAGATGTAGGTTGCAGTAGTTATTAGGAGATGATGAAGCTTGCACAGGATAGAGTAGGATGGAAACCTGCATCAAACCAGCGTCTGGACTGAAGACCACAACAACAGCAGCAATTTAAGGGAGTTGTGCTGCCGGGCGACTCCATCTCAGGAGACGACATCATTCTTAGTCTGAATAAGTTCACTGCAGATAAAAGAAATGATCGTATACTCTTCATAAAAACACACCCACCCACACCCACCCACCCACCCACCCACCCACCTACCCACCCACACACACACACACACACACACACACACACACACACACACACTCCTTAACCGTCGAATTCGACTGATCTAAATGCCAGATATGCACTTGTGTAACCTACGGGAATTATGCTGCTCTGGTTAGGAGCTAATTTTCACGCAGCGGTAGTTACGGTATTGGAAGGAGAGTAATACGGTGCACGTTTCCTTCGGTATCCACGTCGTGGTGTAGGTGTTAAACATGTGCATATTTCGAAAGTATTATGGTGATGCCTTCAGGTTGATAAATGTTTATGCCACTACCTATTAGCTCAGAAGTGACGACCAAAGACAGAGTGGTAAGGTGAAATGTGCTCACAGGGTTGGTAGGAAATTCTTCTGGTAAATCATTCCATTTCTCAGCCAACGAGACTGACGACTGATGGTGCACTGTATACTACTTGTGCTTGACGAGACTTAGGTCGCGCTGAATATCCTGTCACAACAAGAGATCCTCTACAATCGGTTATGTATTGTAAGCCCTGAGAGACGATATTGCTTTCGTAACCAGGTTCAAATAGTTCAAATGGCTCTGAGCACTATGCGACTTAACTTCGGAGGTCATCAGTCCCCTAGAACTTAGAACTACTTAAACCTAACTAACCTAAGGACATCACACACATCCATGTCCGAGGCAGGATTCGAACCTGCGACCGTAGCGGTCGCTCGGTTCCAGACTGTAGCGCCTAGAACCGCACGGCGGCTCAGGCTGGCCGTAACCAGGTGTGGCTTGATTTTATACAGATATTATTCACCAACCTACTAAAAAATCTTCAGTATTTTCCTCTTTACAATGATCTACATGCATGTAATTCAGATAGGACAAGCATGAATGCAATCGACTAGCACACAAAGAGGTAAATTAATGCTTTTGCCACCTGGTTGAGGCCCCTTTGTGACAAAACTTACCCCTATTATTGGAAGGGAGTCGGTATCGTGTCTGAGAGCGAAATATAATGTTTTGTTTCAGGCAGAGATACAGAGTTCCTGGAGAGATATTTGGGGGGAACGCTGGTTGTCTGCAGTAAACACGTGCAGGGGCCAGAGAACAAAGCATCCTTTTGTTGGATTCCCTTACGGTGTTTATTAAGTCCTTGGCTAAAGCTATAATATCCCTCATAGACGTAAGATGACGGAGACTGTCTACAACTAAGTCTAAACTGTGAGCAGTGCAGTGCACATAACGTGCTTTTGGTTGTACATCGAAAACTAACTTTTTTAGTCCTTTGAACTTACCTCTCATATTCGAGTCACCATTATAGTACTGTCCTTTTAAGTTATTCATTTACAAATCAAAACGAGCAAAAAGTTCATTTAAAATACTAAACAGATTTTGTGATTCTCATGTAAACCAATAAAGTCTTCATTGATGATGAAGGAATCATCGACAGTACGAATGGAAGAATAACGTGTTTCGTTAACCACAATAGAAAAATGTTCAGTCTTCTTGATTGAAGCCAATATCTTTCTTAGCACAGACTTTCCTAGTAGATCAATGATCTCGTTTTGAATATCGTGGGATGTCCACTCATGCCCCGAACGCCCTAACCAATCTTTAAACTCAGGTATGTCATTCTTTCGCAGTTCCAACAATTAAAAAAAATTGAGTTTACAACTTCATGCCCTCTAACTGCTATTTCTTGTTGGCATAGAAACTGCACAATAGTAAAAATTGTCTCAAGGGCTAAACGGCCTTTCTTCATATCACTATCTAACTGTTCATTCAATTGGGAGGCCACACTTCGGATAGTGATAGAATTTAGGTTCAGAACACCTTCTTTATGCGTAAACGTATTTTCATGAAGACTGAACTTTTCCAAAGCCTTTTCCCAGTTAGAAAACACTACAGAAAGTAAATACACCTTTTTTTTTTTTTTTTTTTGAAGAAAATTGTAATAGATTTTTAGCATCTGCCTCTTTGCAGGTTTTGCAAAAAACTTTTTCGATAGATGCTTCATGTTCTAGGCACGTATATTTGATCAACCAAGACTTCCGAAATTATCTTCCCTCACTGGATTGTCCAGGTTTCGGCTGCGAACAGTTCTCGCCTGAAGACGACGAAGCAGTTGACGACACAATAATTGTTGGAGGTTGACTTGCAGTATCATCAACTTCCAAGCGCACCTTTTGGTACCAAATTTATCCATTGCAAACTTAATTCACAATACACTAAAAGACTAAACTAAATGAATAAAATATAGTCATATAAAACAGTCCACTAGACACTAAAGTCGGAACACTAAACACGTTTGCAGCATGCACTGAACGAAACTATCCACATTGAATGACTGAGTCAGCAGGGTGGGCTTTATATAGCTGCGGCGTCGTAATGTCTTGAGGCGCCAAGGCGGCGTGAGGCGGAGGGCGCTTCTGCTACAGTCCGTTTGATGTCGCCGTGGCCGCAGCGCTGACCCGCCAGCGCCAGACTTTACCCGAAGGTTCGCGCACCGGGACAAATTCAAAGTGTGCCCGCAGCACCGTAACACTGTCATGATTCACACCACTCGTTTTCAGTTAACCTGCTTACTACGGTAATAATTATTTGTTTTAACTAACAACTGAATGTATTTTAAAGGGTAACTATTGTCAAACAAGAAAAATAATAAATTCCAAGATAATTTTGTGATTTTACAATGCATGAGATGACTACTAATTTTCTTAAATTATTGGGGGGGGGGGGAATCCATGAGAGTGAGTTTACACTTATTTAGCTGGAGATTTAACTGATTTGAGTACTGTATCCATTATCTGCACTGTCACAGTATTTGTTATAAAAGCATAAAACTACATCCTTTACACAATGTGAAGTGAGATCTGTCGGTGCAATATTCGTTGTTGTTGTTGTTGTAGTGGTCTTCAGTCCTGAGACTGGTTTGATGCAGCTCTCCATGCTACTCTATGCTGTGCAGGCTTCTTCATCTCCCAGTACCTACTGCAACCTACATCCTTCTGAATCTGCTTGGTGTATTCATCTCTTGGTCTTGGTGATCCCTTGATGCCTCAGAACATGTCCTACCAATCGATCCCTTCTTCTAGTCAAGTTGTGCCACAAACTTCTCTTCTCCCCAATCCTATTCAATACCTCCTCATTAGTTATGTGATCTACCCATCTAATCTTCAGCATTCTTCTGTAGCACCACATTTCGAAAGATTCTATTCTCTTGGTGTCCAAACTATTTATCGTCCATGTTTCACTTCCATACATGGCTACACTCCATACAAATACTTTCAGAAACGACTTCCTGACATTTAAATCTATACTCGATGTTAACAAATTTCTCATCTTCAGAAACGCTTTCCTTGCCATTCCCAGTCTACATTTTATATCCTTTCTACTTCGACCATCATCAGTTACTTTGCTTCCCACATAGTCAAACTCCTTTACTACTTTAAGTGTGTCATTTCCTAATCTAATTCCCTCAGCATCTCCCGACTTATTTAGACTACATTCCATTATCCTCGTTTTGCTTTTGTTGATGTTCATCTTATATCCTTCTTTCAAGATGCTATCCATTCCGTTCAACTGCTCTTCCAAGTCCTTTGCTGTCTCTGACAGAAGTAAAATGTCATCGGCGAACCTCAAGGTTTTTATTTCTTCTCCATGCATTTTAATACCTACTCCGAAGTTTTCTTTCGTTTCCTTCACTGCTTGCTCAATATACAGATTGAATAACGTCGGGGAGAGGTTACAACCCTGTCTCACTTCCTTCCCAACCACTGCTTCCCTTTCATGCCCCTCAACTCTTATAACTGCCATTGGTTTCTGTACAAATTGTAAATAGCCGTTCGCTCTCTGTATTTTACCCCTGCCACCTTCAGATCTGAAAGAAAGTATTCCAGTCAACATTGTCAAGAGCTTTCTCTAAGTCTACAAATGCTAGAAACGTAGGTTTGCCTTTCCTTAATCTAGCTTCCAAGATAAGTCGTAGGGTCAGTATTGCCTCACGTGTTTCAGCATTTCTACGGAATCCAAACTGATCTTCCCCGAGGTCGGCTTCTACTAGTTTTTCCATTCGTCTGTAAAGAATTCGCGATAGTATTTTGCAGCCGTGACTTATTAAACTGATAGTTCGGTAATTTTCACATCTGTCAACATCTGCTTTCTTTGGGATTGGAATTATTATATTCTTCTTGAAGTCTGAGGGTATTTCAACTGTCTCATTCATCTTGTTCACCAGATGGTAGAGTTTTGTCAGGACTGGCTCTCCCAAGGCTGTCAGTAGTTATAATGGAATGTTATCTACTCTCGGGGCCTTGTTTCGACCCAGGTCTTTCAGTGCTCTGTCAAACTCTTCACGCAGTATCGTATCTCCCATTTCATCTTCATCTACATCCTCTTCCATTTCCATAATATTGTTCCAATGGTTCAAATGGCTCTGAGCACTATGGGACTTAACATCTATGGTCATCAGTCCCCTAGAACTTATAACTACTTAAACCTAACTAACCTAAGGACAGCACACAACACCCAGCCATCACGAGGCAGAGAAAATCCCTGACCCCGCCGGGAATCGAACCCGGGAACCCGGGCGTGGGAAGCGAGAACGCTACCGCACGACCACGAGATGCGGGCATAATATTGTCTTCAAGTACATCGCCCTTGTATAGTCCCTCTATACACTCCTTCCACCGTTCTGCTTTCCCTTCTTTGCTTAGAACTGGGTTTCCATCTGAATGGTTCTCTTTTCTCCAAAGGTCTCTTTAATTTGACTGTGGGCAGTATCTATCTTACCCCTAGTGAGATAAGCCTCTACATCCTTACATTTATCCTCTAGCCATCCCTGCTTAGCCATTTTGCACTTTCTGTCGATCTCATTTTTGAGACGTTTGTATTCCTTTTTTCCTGCTTCATTTACTGCATTTTTATATTTTCTCCTTTCATCAATTAAATTCAATATTTCTTCTGTTACACAAGGATTTCTACTAGGCCTCATCTTTTTACCTACTTGATCCTCTGCTGCCTTCACTACTTCATCCCTCAAAGCTACCCATTCTCCTTCTACTGTATTTCTTTCCCCCATTCCTGTCAATTGTTCCCTAATGCTCTCCCTGAAACTCTGTACAATCTCTGGTTTAGTCAGTTTATCCAGGTCCCATCTCCTTAAATTTCCACCTTTTTGCAGTTTCTTCAGTTTTAATCTACAGTTCATAACCAATAGATTGTGGTCAGAGTCCACATCTGCCCCTGGAAATGTCTTACAATTTAAAACCTGGTTCCTAAATCTCTGTCTTGCCATTATGTAATCTATACGAAACCTGTCAGTATCTCCAGGCTTCTTCCATGTATACAACCTTCTTTTATGATTCTTGAACCAAGTGTTAGCTATGATTAAGTTGTGCTCTGTGCAAAATTCTACCAGGCGGCTTCCTCTTTCATTTCTTATCCCCAATCCATATTCACCTACTACGTTTCCTTCTCTCCCTTTTCCTACTACCGAATTCCAGTCACCCATGACTATTAAATTTTCGTCTCCCTTCACTATCTGAATAATTCATTTTATTTCATCATACATTTCTTCAATTTCTTCGTCATCTGCAGAGCTAGTTGGCATATAAACTTACACTACTGCAGTAGGCGTGGGCTTCGTGTCTATCTTGGCCACAATAATGCGTACACTTTGCTGTTTGTAGTAGCGTACCCGTACTCCTAATTTTTTATTCATTATTACACCTATTCCTGCATTACCCCTATTTGACTTTGTATTTATAACCCTGTATTCGCCTGACCAAAAGTCTTGTTCCTTCTGCCACCGAACTTCAATAATTCCCACTATATCTAACTTTAACCTATCTATTTCCCTTTTTAAATTTTCTAACCTACCTGCCCGATTAAGGGATCTGACATTCCAGGCTCCGATCCGTAGAACGCCAGTTTTCTTTCTCCTGATAATATTCGTTATAGCAGGCATAAGAATCACACCTGGAGAATGAATACACGACGGTAACACTTCATGTAGCAAAACAGTGTTCATGTTTATTCAGTAACTTTTTTAAATAAATGAGCTCACATTAGAACAGCTAAGCTGTTAAGAACGGCAGCACTTTACTGTGTTACTCCACAAGGAGCGAGTGAACTATGTAAAATTCCTGTACTGTCTATTCACCCTTCATCTGTACATCAGGAACGCTGCTCCTTCAACTCCAACATCCCTCCATGGTTGAGTGAGTGAGTTCTTTCCGGAGCAGGTTTCATCCACCCATGGTTGTACTTAGACCGTTGTTAAGAAACATTTTAGTTTGGTTGATGTTCCTTCAGACGACATTCTGTGAGGTGAGCTGAATATCTCATCCTTCTAGAGTATACAGGAACACACAAACACACACACACACACACAGCTGGTACTCGGTGCAGTGGAGAATCTAAAACCGCTACAAGATAGACACAACTGTGATGTGTAGTCAAATATTTTGTTACTTTTGTAGGAGGCCAGTCTTACCAAGGAATATGTTTAACAGCTTGCTGGAAACGCCATGTACTTGAGTCTTTTGGCCATCTGTGACTGATTTCTGCAGACCAGACACAGTATAACACTACCAGCAGATGGATCTCTTTGTATACCGTCAGCAACAGAATATAACAGGCCCTGAAAATCGATATCCCTAGCTACGGGAGAAGGAATGGGAAGAAGGAGGGGATGTAAGTGGGAAGGTAAGATGGATCTCTGCTGGTTAGTGTGCATCTGCACAGTGAGGCGAACACACCTGCAGCTTTTGCCACTCTCTCCTGGCGAGATCTTTTGCGGTCAGTTTTTATGGTAGTTGTGTTATTACATGGCTTTTTTTCAATTCACAGTGTTTGTGTTACGTTATGACGTATTATTCACAAGTGGTAGGTTCTTCATGACAATTTCGATGTGTAATTAAAGCATTGAATCATTTTATATGAATTATGATAGTGTGTATTGGCCTTCCTTAACAGCTCTACACTTGTAGGTTTGTAGGAGGCAACTCTTCCTACACTTCACTGACTTTTTGCTATCTGTGTACAAGTTCCTCAGCAGCTATACCAAGGTGAACTCATGGGGGCAGTGGAATAGGACGAAGTTCCCAAGAAATAAACAGAGCACCGTTTGTTTGAATTTGGAACACCAGGGCTAGAGGATCTTTGTCGAGTAGGGCATACAGCAACACAGCAGGAAGCACCAGTAGTTACCACCAACGTTAAACAGCAAGACACACATGGTCGGTAAAAAGACACAGCTGGGGACAGTGGTGGGAGTGTGAAGTTTTCTACATGGCAACAGTGCCTCCGAATTGTGTATTGCAACTTTAGTCTATCCTGCTGGATCACCATTATGTGCCGAAAAGTATTCCCCCTGTGCTCGGCCATTATCACCTCCTTCCACTCCTACCATAGAAGGCTATGGACGCTGTCCTCAGCTGTATGCGTACATGTTATACACGTATGAAACTCATCGCTGTCCAATACCATCATCTTGTCAATTGGACGCACTTCCCACCAAAAAGAAACACATTACTTTCCACCCCAGCTTTTTTCGCGCCAGTACACAAGTAGGGGCCAGGGATGCCTGTATAATAGTTTAGAGCAACCTCTTTTTGTGGACTAGAGCAGTCGGTCCACGAACTACGAGATGAACATTCACATACACGATCGGTAAAAGTGGTTTTGGGGTATGGCAGAAAGGAGTAGGGGCGGCTGAGTGCAGCTGTAGGACAATCCAGCAGCAGGATAACACCATCAAGAGCACGTTTTCTGCCAAAATAAATAAATAAAGACAGTACCTTATGTCCTTCCCGTCCAGCAGCTCGCCAATTCACAAAGGGCGAAGGGAAGGTAGTGTTCGAAGGTAGAGGGGAAGGGGGGAGGGGAGTGACTTTGCCACGTCTACCCCACAGGTAGAGGAGTTCGGGGAACAGCTGTCATCTTGAATAAATTTGGCAACAATGCAAACTGGGCTGACTATGGGTTTATTCCTCTGCTTACACCTTTCTCCCTGAATTTATTTTTTATGTAACATGTCTAGAGCCCTAGGACCAAATTGTGGAGCAAATCAACATGTTATGGAACGAGTCAGTAAATGAAATAATGGCAGAAAGGTAATGATATATCAAATAAAATGTTTTTGAATCTCATGCAGGTGACAAGCTACAAGTTGACATTTGTACGATCAACAATATAACATAGGAATTAGAGTAATTTTTTCCAGAAACTCTGCAACAGAATAGGAGTACACCATGAAGGAAATCTTCAGTTTCGACTTGAGAATTCGTGGATTACTGGTAAGATTGTTTAATACTTACACTGGCCTATTGGAATTTGATGCAGTAAAATACTGCAAGCCTTTCTGCACAAGAGTGAAGAAGGAGTGTGTTATATGAAGAGACTGGAAACCAGCGATGTCATTGCTGAAACGCATGAATTGGATGTCCACACCTGCAAAATTCGATCAAGAATTATAATTTAGGGCCTACAAATAAGAACTTTGAGGGTTTTCAGACTTTGTAATCTTTTCAGAGACAGCAAAGGTTTAGGAAGAACGGTGGGAGGGACTGTGTTTTGAATACAAACGAAGACTGAAGTAGAGAGGATGCAAAATGCAGAGATGTAGTATCATGAAGAGCTTTTTTGAAAAAGAGAACTTTGTTAACGTCAAATATAATTTGAAGTGCTATGAAGTCCTTTCTTTCTGGAATGTAGTCTTGTACGAAAATGGAACTTGGAAGACAGACAGTTCAGAGAAGAAGAGAATAGTTGATTTTGGAAGCTTTTGCTGCACAAGGGTGCTGAATAGTAAATGGGTAGCTCTGAAAACTAATGAGAAATACCAAATCGATTAACCTGAGACATCAAGACATATTTAATTTGACAGTGGAGAGAGGTGTAGATGTAAATTTATAGAGGGAGATTAGGTTTCGTAATCAAAAAGCAGGATAAAATATATGTAGGCAGCAATATTACGCAAGGGTGGACAGATCTGCAAAGCATTTTTTTAAAATTTGGTTTAGGTTTATTAAACCAAACTGCCACGAGCTCCTTACAGACGTAAAACTTATGTAGAGAAGAATCACGCGATAAAAGTTGGAAAAGCGGTTGCATAGGCTATACTAGCGTGGAACGCTGCATCAGACAAGTGTTCGACAGAAGAGCACAACAACATTAAGGAGACTGGGAAGCCAAGCAACATTTGGATTTTCCAAAAGAAACTTACTACTTAAGTTTAGAATGCAAGGATTGTGTTGAACAGTACTCAGTGGTGAGTGCACCAGAGAAGGTGTTATTCAAAGAAACTAGTACTAGAAAATAACTGTCTTGTTTTCCACAGTAAAATGATGGATAACCTCATTATCGTTGATAATTCCACACAGGTATCATAATGGATGGACTGGGGATGGATGATCTCTAAGGTCATGCAGAGGTATCACCTGAGTTGTCTTAAATAATGTATGGTAAGAGAGGGACACGGGGAGCATTTGTGTGAAAGAGTAGTTTTGAGGTATCTATTGGAGAGATCTACGGCTGTCAAACACAGAAACAGTTGGGTATCCGAATATCTCTTAATTCTCCTTTCCATGCACCAGTAAAAATATAAACTTACTTTATGGTATCCACGAAGCTACAGCACCCACTACGAAATCGATAAGTTTTTCTGACAAGGAACGTCTCGTTCGTGGAGCAACACTAGCAAATATTTGAAATAGATCTATTTTACATGTGACACTTGGGTTACTTGTGACTTCATTGCATGCGGTGTAGTTCAGTCTCTTCCCTTTGACTGTAGTGGCATCTTCAATGAAATAACTGGTGTGACCCATCAAAAGTGCGAAATATGAAGCACATGAGTAACACTTATTGAGTTACAGATGGAGCTTTGAGAATTTTATGTCAATAAAAAGAACAGTAAATTATTTATAACAGAATATGTTTGAAATAATTATTTCTGGTGAGCTTCACTGAATTTCATCCTACAATTAATACAGAAACTGAAACAAAAGAATTCACTCGCCAAATATAGTTCATAATTAGATGTGCCATTAGTTAATTGGAAGTGAGTGTGTATCGTTTACGGAGTATACCATGTTGCTTGTTATTTTTGGTATGCTTTATGTTTTAGTGTTAGGCGTCTTTTACATAATACATTTTTAAAAACCATTTAGTCACGAGGAGCTGTAGAAAACAGTAATAGGCGTACATAGGCTAATGCTGTCTAAACAGCTGACGATTTCAGAACTATGACTTCAGATTGTTCTTCTGAAACCTTCAACTTTGAGTTCATCTATAAATAGTAGTCTCAATTATTAAAACTGCTTTGAGTTTATCTGTACAAAGGAGTCTCAATTTTTCAGTTACTGCCAAACTGCATAAAAAATAATAGCCTTCATGTAATATCAATCGGCGTTTCGGACCATACCATATTAAATTATCCAGACAATTTATTGCTTGGTAACGTGGATAAATGAATTAACAGACGAGTGATAAACTGGCACAATTTACCGGTAACGAAATACTAACACAGAACACAGTTCGCATTCCATAGCCATAGGCCAGTCACAGCAAAATACATCTTCCTTCCGTACACGCTGGAAAAATTTACTAGCAACCAAATAAATATCACATGCTGCATTAAAATAGTTATTGAACGGTGGCAGTTGTACTGTGATTTACTGTGGTGTGTGCCTGTAGAAGACATGGAGGTCTGCATTTGCTAATGTGACTTCTTTCTTTGTGCGGCAGGACGTGATGAAGCTATACGAACATCTTCCGATGCGCATTGGCGTGTTCCCGATAGAAGACCCCGAGTTCACGCACCTCGACTTCATGTGGGCCTTGCAGTCACGCGAGCTCGTCTACGACCGCCTCGTCAGAGTCTTGCAACGCTGCTGACCGCCGGTCGCGGCTGATGTTCCGGATTACCTCCACGCTAAGTGTCTGGCGTGGACGTATCTTGCAAACAAACTCTTTTACCTTGGTATCACTGCGATCAACTGCAAAGCCGTGGCAAGTAAAAGACAAGGGATAGAAAAGAGAGCATACAGAGTAACCACACTTCAGCTTGCACTTTCGTCTCCACGAAAAATAATATAATAAGTACAATGTCGGGTGTGTTAGAAAGTATACGTAATCGTCACGACGTGCTCGTACACGCAGGGCAGTTATACACTTGCAACTTTGGCTAAGGGCGCATTTTCGTCCAGCTCACTGGAAAAGGAAATTGCCCCGTCTATTCGTAAGTTGCTGATCCTACTTTAACAATTTTAGGCCCTGTCCCTACACTCTGTTGATATATGTAATAGCAGCGGCTAGTGTACAGTCAAATGTGGAGTCAGGAAGATTGCAAGCAGGTTGCTAATGCTCGATCATTCTAAAAGTCACTTTTAGTCTCTAGTAAATCAGCAACAATTTTCTTGATAAAAATATGGACTAAACCAATTTTATTACAACTCTATAGTTTTTATTACCCGGAATGAATACGTGGTTAATCACTGCAAAGTGGTGGAAACTTGCTCCAAGTCACTCGATCAGCGAAGCAGAATGTAATATACATTATATCACATTACGTTAAAAATGTGTGAAGTATCACGGCAGAGATCAGACACCTTCAGTCTGGTTAGTAACACTCAGTATTGTTACAAATGTCTTGTAAAATAACATTCTAGTTGTATTAATCACACACAACCAAGACTGCGGGTCTTCTCGTCCCGAAGACGGATGGTTCGAGTCCTGGCGGTTTCACCTTTCCACCCCTTCCATTCATCTTCCGAAGATTCATAATGACACAGACACAGTACTGTTCTGTTCCGGAAGTCGACACACACTAGTACATAATATGTCTACACACTTAATATACTGTGCTGTGGAAAAAGCCCAGCATTACACCTTTATATATCAATGTCCTGACTGACTCATCATCGCCAAGTCCAAGCAACTGAGGATATACATCTGAAATTTGGAGAGGATGTTGATCTTATACTGTAGACCTCGTTTAGGGAGGTATTTTTCGAAATTCCACCCCAAATGGGGTGAAATAGGGGGTTAATGATTTTTAGAAAGTATGTCGCTATTAAAACAATGTTGTAGCTAGAACTACGAAAATTGGTATTCGGATTGTAGGTCAGAAATAATTGAAATAGTGAATGAAAGTTTTTTTTGTAAATAAATCAGTACTACTACAGCATTTTTAAAGCTATATCTGTGGAAACTTGTATTTAACTTCTCGGTTAGAAATTAAAAAAAAAAACTGTTTCAGTGCTTTTGCAAATTTAACCCCCTAAGGGAATGAATTGTGGATCGAAAGTTTTATGAAATCATTTCATTATGAAGACATTTTGAAACCCAAATCTATAAAAAAAATTATTTTTGGGTCCTGAGTTAGAAATAAAAAATTCGTGTATTACTGTTTCTTGACATTCAATCCCCATAGAGTTAAAATAGCGGATGAAAGTTTTTATGGGAATGTTTCATTGTGGGAGCATTTTTGAAGCTGAATCTATGAAAATTTGTCTTCGGTGTTTCGTCAGGAATAAAAAAATACGTTTCACTGTTTATGAAAATTCAATATCTAAAGGGATGAAATAGGGCCCGTCTGATTCACTGGCTCATCATAGCCTAGCGCAAACCTCTGACAGAAACTTGAAATTTGTAGAGGATGTGGATTTTTTTTAAGGCATCGTTTGAGAAGAGATACTTAAATAGCAGATGAAAAGGTTTTTGAAAATATGTCATTATTAAGCCAATTTTCAAGTTGCGAAGGTATTTGATATATGGTTTCCAAGACAGAATTTTTTTAAAAAATGTGTATTTGAGCATTTTTAGAAATTCATCTACTAAAGGGGTAAATAGTGGGTGAAATTTTTTTTAATGAATCATTATTAAAGCACTACTAAAGCACTCTGAAGATACATCAATGAAAACTGTTTTTGACTTCTCGCTTGGAAAAAAAAGTATGTGTTTCAGTGTTTTTGGAAATTCAACCTCTAAGGGAGTGAAATAGGGGATGAAAAGTTTTATGAAATTTCTTCATTATGAAAGAATTTTCTGAGCTGAATCTATAAGTAATTGTATTAGACTTCTCGACTGGAAACAAAAACAAAGAAAAGGTGTTTCACAGTTTTTGGGAATTCAACCCCTGTGAAGGTGCATTCCAGGATGAAAATTTTTATTTCAATATTTCATTATCAAAGCATTTTTGAAGCTAAATATAATAAAATATGGATTTTGCTTCTCCATCAAAAATAAAAAAGTGATCCACTATTTTTGAAAATTCAACCCTTAAAGGGGTGAAACAGGGGATGAATATTTTTAAGAAAATATTTTGTTATATTAAACAAATTTATAGATGACTCTATGAAAATAGTTATTTTACTTCTCGGTTGGATATAAAGAAATATTTGTTATGGGATGAAAGTTTCTAAGAAAAATTCGCCACAAGAATGCAGACGGCATTACTAATAAAAACCTTGGACTCAAGCTACCAGGATCGCCTTTTGGTCAGTAGTACATTCTGGAAAGACCATGGTTCTAAGGCCTGAATTAGCGTGAGAAGGTTTGAAGTCATTGCAGTTTGTGAACAACATAAAAGTTCGATTAAGGAAAAACTCTGTGTAGAGAATACAGCCTACGCAAGCGAAGCAGCGGGCGCTAAGCTAGTATAAATATATTGCTCCTCTAATGGTAACGTTGAAATTTGGAAGTTTGCGGTAAGGTCCTATGGGACCAAATTGCTGAGGTCATCGGTCCCTAAGCTTACACACTATTTAATCTAACTTAAACTAACTTACTTTAAGGACGACACACATGCCCATGTCCGAGGGAGGACTCTAACCTTCGACGGAGGGAACCGCGCAGATCATGACAAGACGCCCTAGACAGCGCGGCTAAATCCTGCGGCGGTAATGTTGAATGCGTCTGATTTAGTAATGTTAATTGCACCGCATTGTAATGGCGAACATCTGGTAATGACAGATTAGATAACAAAAGACTTCTTGTTGATTTCGTTGACGAACAGGAACTAACTTCTCTGGCATCGGAGACGATGCCAGAGAAGAGAAAGAGACGAAACACTACACTGAGTTTAATCTGAATCTTTGCACTATTTTGTCGAAGGTTGTAAAATCTATTTATTGCTCAGATATCGATAAGAAATGTTGTTACGTTGAAGGCACATAAATAACGAAGATACTATACTTCACCCTCTAGTGCCTATTGCAAGATGTAACTCACAGGAATAAAGGAACGTATCAAAAATAACGAAATGGGATACGTATACGTTATTCCATCTCACTAACGGTTCAACCCATTTCAGGAAGGAACTGCGTGCGGGAAAGCGACATCCGCGTAACGAAACGTTTTAAGGAGTACTGAAAGAGTATTTCAAATATTGTTACTCAATAACGACTACATATAAATACTTGTTTTGTAAATAAAACTGCCTTTCCTGCTGCTAGTTACTTTATTTATCCCATACGCGCTTCGCCTTCTCCTGTTATAAGGCATCATCAGTGGGATATATAACGATACAGTTTTGTTAGTTTTAGATTATTAAACAGTTCGCTTCGCGATTTGTTTCTGAAAAATAGTAATTACTAGTTTAATAAAGTAATATAATATAATTATATTAATTACTTCGCTATTTTTTTCTAAAAAATAGTAATTACTATTTTAATATAGTAATATAATATAATTATATTAATTAATTTAATATAGTAATATAATAAAATAGTAATTACTATTTTTTTAGAAAAAAATTGCGAAGTGAACTGTTTAATAATCTAAAACTAACAAAACTGTATCGTTATATATCCCACTGATGATGCCTTAGAACAGGAGAAGGCGAAGCGCGTATGGGATAAATAAAGTAACTAGCAGCAGGAAAAGGCAGTTTTATTTACAAAACAAGTATTTATATGCTTGCTGCGGAGGATGGCCACACAAACAAACCTGTTGACTACATACAAGTTTGCAACAAGACTAGGTCTAAGCATTACAAAACTCGGCAAAAACTAAAGAATATTTGGAAAACGCTTCCATACTCTGTTATTCCACCAGGCCTAACTATCAAATTTATGACACTTCCTGTAGGCTGCCATTCTGATTTGAAACTAGGACACGCTTGATATTTAATAACACGGTATAAATGTTACGACGGATACGACGTAGAAACCGCCACGCCAGCGTGCAAATAGCCTTATTTCCAATGCAAGGGGTTAAATTTTGCTAGTATAATCATGAACAGCATTAACCAGCATAGCATTAGTATATTTTAACCCACTCTATAGAATAAGACTGTATGATCTCCTTTTCTTTGTTAATTTTTAACTTAAGTCATCCCTAATCCCTGAAGGAGCTCCTTGGTGCGATCTACGGTACACGGTTAACGAGGAAGAGTTAATGCAAACGCGGAAGACTGCCACTGTTAAAGCGACAATATCGTACCACGTGACTTGCTTTGAAAAATGCTGGAACTAGAAATCTTCGTGTGGAAGCAAATACAGGGTGTTCGGAACTTCCCGTAACGGACTTCTAGCACATGTAGAGGGGAGTGAGAGTACATAATGTTTTGAATAGGAACCCATGTTGGGAAATGAACCGTTTCCATTCTACAACGGTTTCAATTCAGACATGTAATGCGTCCATGTCTGCTATACTAGAAACTGAAGTTGCAGGAGGTGGGATGGAGAGAGTGTGCCACGACATGCTTCTTAGGGACAACGTCTGTATCAACGTTGGTGGTTGTCACATAAAAGCCACTGTTGTAATGCATCAATACTGTTCTGTGCGTGTTGCATGCGGGGTTATTTTTTGTTTTGGAATAATGTAAACACGTAATACAAAGCAAAGTGCTTAAATAAATAAAAGGACATTTCGTTATGTTTCTTTTCGAATTGTTACGTAATATATGTACTGCTTCACCCCTAATTTAGTTTCTCAACCAGAAGAGAAAGAGTTACAAATCTGAAATGAAACCGGCTTAGAACGGAAATGGTACGTTTACGCTCATGGGTTCCTATTCAAAAGTATATGTACACACTGCCCTCTACAAGTCCTAAAAGTCTGTAACGGGAATTTCCGAACACCTTTTATAAACAGTTTGTGGTAAGAACTCACAGTAACGTAGGATGCAACACTCTTCTGCTTTGAACGTATCTCTATGCGTCTGTTCCGAGTCTGTGCTAGTTGCTCATGTTGTCAGTTATACGTTTTGTTAACAAACAGACCTTTTGAAACCCTGTGTTTAATTGACTGACACGCCAGAATCTGAAACCGATTTGCAACCTCCAACCAACGTGGGGAGTCTTCATTAGTGCGGGCAATTTATACTATGCAACGCATGTCAGAGGACTCATTTGCATACGTATGGTGATACGACATTAGCTAATGGGAAATTGGTTGTGCATCTAGCAACCGACGTGTACGGAATGCTAATGTTTGTCCCGCTGTGGAGCAATCGGATTTGGTTCTAGTAATGAGGTTAGCAGCTTCCAATTTAAAGGTAAATATTCTAGAGTCCACAGGGGGAAATACATTAGTTACGGCAGCGAGGTCATTGGACGGATGAAGTTCGCTCGTGAGAACGAACAAAATGTCGAAATGTGCTTCAGTTGTAGACAACACATGCACCAAAATTTGTTCACAGTTTCGCGTAATTAAAAAGAAAAGAAAGAGTATATTCTTCAGACAGCACGCTTTTTTGATCTTGATTAAGTCTACAAACAATCTAAAATTTCCGTTTCCGAGAGACGTTATTTGTTCGCTTTTTGGGAAGCGTACCACGTTACAATATATTCCCAATGTCTGTCTGAGCAACAAAGTATAATAAACTTGCAGTTAAGAGCCTATCGGAAATAAGAAATATGTATGTACGCTGCATTCTAACAAAAAACCATTGACAGGGCATACCTGCAGTTGAAGATTTTTCGTCCCACTGCTTGCACACGTTGCCTGTACTTAAACTACGTGACGGGTGCTTATTCATAAATTTCTTCCACACGATCCGACACCATTTATAAAAATTCGACTTCGCGAGAAAGTCTTTGTCCAAAACGCTAGCAAGTTCACTGACTCTTTAACGACCCAGTTTCTTGTAAGATTCTATACCTAGAGTTGGAGCCTGTTGCGGAACTTGTCTCTGCATATTCGATCGGCTTCCCGAGCTCCGCTGTACATGTAACATGTCTATCAGTTTCTGTAAAGAGAATGCATTCGAAGACGACTTAAAAACTGTAAACTCTATCATTTACACGTTACAGACGACTGTGTACTACTCTATGAAGTTTCGGGATTCGGTTTTTGCCACCACGATATTTCATATGGACACGTGCTGGACATAATAGCAATGGCTGACTACTTCACACAATTTATTTGCACGCTGTATGCGTTTCGCAGATCCTTCAAGATCCAAATTGTACAATCAACATACTGCCAGCAAACAGCACACTCCATGGTGAAATGTATAACTTCACTGTCCGGTAGTAAACCGATCGCCATGGCCCTCGATGTACTGTACTCTGTCGTCTTCGGTGGGATCAAATAGTACGGATATTGGAATTATATGCGTTAACCACTTGATAGTTGATGCGCCGCCGGTTAATATGGTTTCTTGCTGTCCTTATATCCACGTGTCCTTTGATAAAGGAATCTTAAAATGCATTAGCAGTGACAAATGTTGTTGTTTACGTATTCCATTGCTTGACCACTGGATATACAATCGAAGACAAAAAAGAGGTACAACGAAGGAATTATCCGAATGGGACGGAAATCGGTAGATGCGATGTACATATACAGACAAACAAACGATTACAATTTTTAAAGAAAATGGAGGACTCATTCAAAAGCAACAGCTTCACGAACTTAGCAAGTCAGTAACGCGTTGGTCCTTCTCCGGCCATCATGGAAGCAGTTAATCGGCTTGTCATTGATGGGCAGAGTTGATGGATGTCCTCGTGAGGGATATCGTGCCAAATTATGTCCAATTGGCGCGTTAGATGTCAAAATTCCGGATTTGGCAAGCACGAAGACAACCAGAGGAAAAGGTCCGACACCTGGGTGTGATTGACTGGGGTGCCGTTTCTTTTCATAACAAGACCCTTTTGGTTGTCACCCTTGGTCCCCTCAGAGCACAGCAATACATCGACGATATTCTACGCCATTTTTTGTTGCCCTTCATGATATGCCATCCTGGGCTTACATTTCAGCAAGATAATGCCCAATCCGCACAAGGCGAGAGTTTTTATTGCTTCTCTTCATGTTAAAAGTTAAGCCATTGTCACAGTAAATAACATTTTTCTGTAAAAAAAGGTGGTTACATTACCGGATTCAACGAAATAGGTCACTTTCAAATTTAATTCATCATCAGTTGGAGAATATATAATGGGAATTGTGACCATACATCTGACAACAATTTCGAAAAATAATGAGACCATGCATCCGAGGCAATGGTATAACACAATCAAGTCACTACAACTTATGCCCATGCTTACCCAACTGTCCATTCCATCTCCTAATTTAGAATAGATAAAAACCACACAGGGTAAAAACTGTCAAGGATTCTTGCAATGTGTCCTGCTATGACACAACGATCATAGGGCTGATATAAATTGAGAAGTGTGAAAATTAAATACATATATGTAGTTTTAATCATTATCATGACGCAAACTCCCACGAGATAAACACATGTAATAACCTCACCGTAAGTGTGTCAAGCACAGCATGCTTCCATATGGAATTCAGCACATAATTTTACTATGTTCCGAAAAAAGAATCTCAAATCGCGCTGTACTCTCATGTAGGAATGACACACTACTAAATTGCTAACATAACATTGCTCCATTTGCCTGGTAACCAATTCTGTCACTAGAGGGCGGTGTAGAAAAACGAGAAACAAAACAAGATATACATAATGTGCAATAACAGGCGCTAGATGGTGCCACTGTCAAGCTTTAACGAAACTAGTCTAGTTGAAATATAAGCACAAACCAAGCGCTGATATACAAACCAAAACACTGGTGTACACTCTTTACAGCTTTAAAATCAGATAGCAAAGCATAGCTGATACGGTATGATAACAAAGAAACGAAGTTTCGTCTCAGTAGAGCGCAGTAACAACCAAAATTATGTCGTACACACATTACAAAACGCCAATCCTATGCTTCTCATTAAGAAGACATTAGTTACAGTCTTTCACACAGACAAGTACAAGATATAATAACTATGTATCCCATGCAAACACTACATATCACAAGCATAAAGGGCTGGAAGTGTTGTGTGTTTGAAGGGAGGGGAAAGGGGGAGGGGGAGGGGAGAAAGGGGGAAGAATGTAAGAGAAGGGGGTGGTGAGTAATCTATACTTATTGTATTGAAAGGGAAGAGGGGGCTTTTCTTGCTTGTATGAAAAACAAGACGGGGAGAGGGGAAGGGAGGAAGAGTTACAGAAATGTATATTTTTTATATCAATACATATCCATTAAAAATCAATATTAAGAAACTGAAAACCTGTACTACTATATATTTAACTGTACATATGCAATAAAATTGTAAAACAACTTTTTTAAATGGGCCACCAATGACAACAACAACAACATCTAAGTTGCAGCAAAACTGAAACTACATTCTAGATACTACATTCCAGCAATCTCAAATAATGATAAATACAACCTATGATAATAGGTACAGAATGTGTACAAGATATTAACTAACACAACAGATACATATAAAAGTAGTTTATCACATTTTTATTTATATGTAGTAATCAATTACAGGATCTAATACGGTAGGCTATATAATCTGCAAGATCCTTTATCTTATGTAACGGGACAAAAACACAAAATGAAAAGTTTCGAAAGGAAGTCAAAATCCATGCCATTACACGATTGCAAAGTAAATTTTGTATCTAACTGTGCCACAGTGACACAGAAACAACCTGGTCCTAAATACACCAGGTAAGAAACCTATTATATTATCCCGGAACAAGGTTTACATACACTGACCTACAACTATGTAATGTTAAGTATACACAAAGTGGTAAAGTAACCACTGTTTAATTCAGACTATTTATCCTCTTTAATTAAGCATTTCTTAAGTTATAGCAACTTAGTGGTTAGTACATATTGCTATGAAACTTCATGAAAAAAGTAAAAAATTCTTATATCTGAAATCAACCTATTCATTCTTCTCTTCATGTTACCCTGCCTTGGACATATTGCTATGAAACTTCATGAAAAAAGTAAAAAATTCTTATATCTGAAATCAACCTATTCATTCTTCTCTTCATGTTACCCTGCCTTGGACGGCACGGTCGCCGGATCACTCCCCAATTGAGGACGTTGAAGCGTCCCAGCCAGCTCGGGATTTTGACTACCTAACGCTTCAGTTGGACAGAATTTAGCACGCTCTTCCTCAGGAAGCCATCCAACAATTCTATCAATCAGTGCGAAGCCGAACAACTGCTTACTTAAGAACCAGAGGTGGACCACCGCATTATTGACTTGCTCAAGTTGTGAAGCTCTTTCTTTTGAACAAATTATCCAATTTTTCTGAAATTGTAACGATTTGGTTGTCTGTACATGTACAACACATCTGCTTATTTTCGTCCCATTCGGATAATTTCTTCAGGGTGCATTTTTATTTTCGTCTTAGAATGCATAATGTTCTGCAGCGGTATATGGTGTATGCAACATTGATGTTCTTAGCTATCCCTTCCACGGTATATGTGATATGACCTACGTAACTCAAATCACACTGACAAGTAATTTTACATACTCCAGCACCTCACAATAACAAATCATGCTTCACCGTCTCAAAGAGGGTCTAAAATGTTAAATGGTGTACGAAAAATAGCTTTAACTTTCCAGAGGGGGCCACCTATCTTTTTCACGGCGGTGACAACAATCGGAAGAAAAGCTGCTGAATTCATTATTGGAGCATTATGCGCATGTATATTATTGGAAACTAATGAGTGATCTTTTTTAATAATCGAAGTGGAACTGAATAATTATATTTCATCTTAATATTTAAATATTGCTCTCTATGTAGTTTGTTCATAGGTTTCTGTTGTGGTTGTGATACCCTCATCCAGGACTTAGGTTTTCCTTACATAGGAGGAATTGTGCTTCTTAATAGTTTAAACTGGAGGATTTTCTTAAACTCAAGCTGATAAACTGTGTTCAAAATCTAGGCCACATTTCTACATCTCCTCCAAATGAATCTGGTTAAACAGTTAAATCTAGGCCACATTTCTACATCTCCTCCAAATGAATTATGTTTCACTCGTTTCAAAGTATTACTCGAAAAAAAAACAAAAAAACGTCAATTTGCATATGTTTATCGGCACGAGCGCCACCTGCCCTGTTTTCAGGGCAACTACGCTCGCCGACTACAGTCAGTCGGTTGTGAGCTCTGCAAGATCCGTGAGCTATTTTATATTAACGTGGCAAACCCTTATTCTAGGGCTATATTTTATTTTTGACATTAGTCCTTACTAATGTAAAATTGTAAGTACCAGTCGTCGTTATCATCCTTTTGTAATGCAAGAGTACTCTAATTTGTCTTAAAATTTATTCTTGGCTTATAAGTTTCATACTTTTCTAATGTAAGCTATGATGTTCAATGTCCTTAGGTTACCTTCTGAAGAAGACAAATTTATATTTGTCGAAACCTAGGTAAAGAATTTCTTTATCCATTGCAACTGGTCGGCTGTTTATAATTTTATTACCTGAAACCGTCGCTGTTGTGCAGCTATGTTTAAAATATTAAAGTTTTAATATGAAAATCTCAATTAATTAATCCTGCACACTGTGAGTTCTATTTATGTTTTTTTAATCGATACCAAAAGATAAACTATTATAGTTCCTAACTGAATTTAATTCCTTTAGTGTCGGTTTTTGACTTTTTAAGTAATTTTTTCTATCCCTGGAACTATGATAGTTACAATGTTGAAATTTTTATACTATCTTCTCCTGAATAACAAAAGGTAGTGTGGCGATTTTAAAAATGATTTAATAATATTTAGTATCATTTATTTAGGTTGTTGTAGGTGGTGAATGTACGCATTCAGTGAGAGACAATGAATAATTTTCCCACGGCAGGCAGTGCCAGGTGCATGTGTGTCTCCCAGGTAGGCCACTCGAAGTCAGAAGTTACATGCAGCAAGCTATCCTAAAACAAATGTTCGCTGGGAAGAACTTGCGATGCTACAAGGTGAGTCGTGATTTCAGTTGGTAAGAGCTGATGGTAGGGCTCGAGAGTGGCGCAGATCCCACAAAGCCACGGACCCAAGTTGTCAACAAGGCACTGTGCAAGCTAGCGGTGGCTCCGTAATGGTACGGTCGGTGTTTACGTGGTGCTGACTGGGTTCTCTGGTCCAACTCAAATGTTCAGTGACTGGCAATGATGAAAATGGTAATATTCGGCTACTTGGAGACTATTTACAGCCATTCATGGACTTGATGATACCAAGCAACGATGGAATTGTCACTGGGCTACAATTTTTCGTGATTGGCTTGAAGAACATTCTGGACAATTCGAGCGAACGATTTGGCCACGGACATCACCCGACATGAATTCTATGGCACATTTATGGGACGTGATTGAGAGGTCAGTTCTTGCACAAAATCCTCCACTGACAACACTTTCGGAATTATGGACTGCTATAGAGGGAGCATGGTTCAATATTTCTGCAGGGGACTTCCAACGAGTTGGTGCAGTACACCAGGCAAAAGGAGGCCCGACACGATATTAGGTGGTATCTCATGACTTTTGTCACCTCAGTGTACTTTATTCTTTAAGTTAAATGAATTATCCCGTGTGTGGCTGGTGGATAGTGAAGCGTGGTGTATTGGTCAAACTATTGTGCACGTAATGATTAGCGTGGATAAAAATTTCGAAATATTTAGTAACAGTAATACGGTAAAACTCACCACCGACGGCAGGGCCTCGATATCACCGTACCATAACTGCCAACAGGAAACCACAACAAAATTTTAATCATGAACAGAAAAAATACTAAGTAATTCTCCAGTCTAAGAATAACTACTCCGACATCGTGATGTAGGGATAAGTCTCACGACAAGTCACTGTAGACATTTATTGGTATCTTCAGTAGTCCATAAATCTCGATATAATGTTTGAATAATTAAGGTGACAATCTTCGAGCCCAATTTTACACCCAAATAATTTCGTCATGAATCGATACAGAGTTCTAAGACTGGTAGCAGAGAGAGAGAGAGAGAGAGAGAGAGAGAGAGAGAGAGAGAGCAGTTTGCATTTGGTGCCAACATTATTACTGCAAGACAAAAGGAAATCTGGTGTAAAGAAACTCATAGCGACAGTCTGATTAAAATTACCTGGTAGTTGACACTTCATATGTTGGAGCTGCTGGAGCGCCCACTATGTAACGCCCGAACCGTTCGCCGTTGCCAAGCTGCCACAAAATTGGCCAGTCCACTTCCAATTCCTTGTCTGCTATACTTTATTGTGTGTGTGGATCCCGAAACGTGGGTCTGGCACTTTTATTCCATCATCATACATGATAACACACCAGTCCGCCCCGACAGCTGAGTCGTCAGCGTGACGGAGTGCCATCCTACGGGCCCGGGTTCACGCCTGATTGACATGTGTAATCACACCTCCATACTTATCAAGAGGTCCGAAACGAATAATACGGTCTGCTGCCATCAACTCTCATAAACACATAATGGTTTCCCTCTTGCACGTTTTACGTATCTACGTACACAATATGAACCAGTACCGATCGGAGTACACCCATCAGGTTGTCTTATTTATCCTGCACACCCAAAATAAGGTTTATCTAATGCGTTATATGACCCATTGTGCCTGTCGCGCAGGACCTGGCTCTACCTAGTCAGGTGTCCAACGTAGTTCCCACTACTGCCACAGTTATCACTTCGCCTTGTTTATGATTTGCGACCCATGAAAACTCCTGTATTCCACCACCCTCTGAGCATCCCATTTATTGTTGCTTTGGCGTGCAGTACACCGCTTGCCAGTGTAGTCGTGCATCAGAGTAATCTAGTGACGGCACGGAGGTAGTACACATTGTGAATAAACGTTGTGTTGTGGAACTTATACTGTACAGTATAATGTACACACATGAAGATATGGTAGAAACGCTGCTGATCTATGGAGAATGTACGTTGACGGGAAATACGTTATGAGATTGCTTGTTTGTTGATAGTACTGTTAGCGAACATTATGATTATTAAGTTAATATGTCTTTTTTCTACCCTACTCTACATACCTGTACTGTACCCTGTTGTAGGTGGACGAAATGCTGTTCAGGCAGAACGACTGTACAGAAGACGATTCCCTGACAAGCCATCGCCTTCGCGCCGGATGTTTGATCGTCTCACATCTCGTCTACGTGAAACGCGAAGCTTAAATTCAAGACCTCGACATCGTCCTAGAACACGCACAGATGAATGTGCTGAAGTTGCTGTGCTCGCTACCATAGCTGTGAATCCTCAAATCAGCACACGTCAAATTGAACGTGAAGTTGGTGTGTCGAAATCAAGTGCACAGCCTATTCTTAAACGTCATAAATTTCATCCTCACCATGTTCATTTACACCAGGATCTTCATGGAAATGACTTCCGCAATAGGGTAACATTTTGTCGGTTGGCTCAGCAAAAACGTCTGACTAATCCAAATTTTTTTGCAGATGTTCTCTTTACCGACGAGGCATCATTCTCCAACAAAGGAATTGTCAATATGAGGAATATGCATTATTGGTCCGAAGACAATCCAAAATGGCTCCGTCAGGTAGAGCATCAACGTCCGTGGAAAGTTAATGTTTGGTGTGGGATTATTGGAGATACCATTATCGGACCTTTCTTTATAAATGGCATCCAAAATGGCAGAAAATACTCCAGATTTATATGACACAATCTTCCTGTTCTCTTGGACACCGTACCTCTGAACCGGAGAATGGTCATGTGGTATCAGCATGACGGATGCCCTGCACATAACGCCTTAGGAGCATGATGACTTCTGAACCGTAAGTTCGCTGGTAGGTGGATTGGACGAGGTGGCCTATTTAGGTGGCCTGCCCGATCTCCGGACCTTACACCGCTGCATTATTTTCTTTTGGGAGCAGTGAAGGATGCTGTTTACCAACATTAACCAACAACACCAGAGGACATGAAGCAACGCATTGTTGATGCTTGTACAGCAATCAAAGAGGAAACAGTAGCACGAATTAGGGCATCCTTCATCCGCAGAGTGACGCTATGTATGCAAGCCAATGGGCATCACTTTGAGCATGAGATGTGTACGCTATGTTTAGTATGTAGTGCTGGTATCACAGTGGAAGTTTCTACAAAGGGCCATTTTACCCAGTGACGTTAAGAAACATTTGTTTGCAACAATTTGTCATTTAACGCAGTACATAAACATAACATTGATAATTATGTGATGATAAAACTAATTGGTTAAACATGTTTACATTCATCTTCTATGTCCTACCTGAACTTCCCAAATCAAAACATTTTTACCTAAACATCGATAAAACTTTTAGTCCACTTGCTCGTTTCACTAAAACCATCAACATGAATTTTACTATTACGAGTGAATGATTAACTGTCACTTGCGCTAGATCTACAGTAAAGTAAAGTTTTAACGTTGAACGACATTACCTTTTTAGTAACGGATTAACGATTAGCGAAGTTAACTTTGTGACTAACGTTGCGGTACACAGATATGTTACAGAACCGCATCACCCCTAGCCTATGGGATAAATACCTGCTGGAATGTACGACGGTAATGCAGGCTGGCAGCAGACCGTATTATTCGTTTCGGACCTCTTGATAAGTATGGAAGTGTGATTACGCATATCAATCACATCGCGATTACGGGCAGCATGGGGTTCACGCCTGAGCCTCAGGACGTGCGCTAGCAGCGCATGCCGGGTGTCAACTTCGCGTCTTAATATCTCTGGATGTAATGGGAATATTGCGATGCAATCAACGCCATTGTGTATGTGCTTTGTCATGCTATGGATTGCTGAAGAAAAAATATAGGAGGTCCATTTAAAAAAACATAAGTTAGTGTTAAAAATCACATATGCTTTCGTTTTAGAATGTTTCCAAATATGTACATTCATGGGTCCCAGCCCTACATTGATACCGGTGAAAGTCGTTTTCCAATAGCTGTTATTGTTCCGGAGATATTTTGAGTGGACAAGATAGCTGGGACACCCTGTATGCAGGGTGAGTCACCTAACGTTACCGCTGGATATATTTCGTAAACCACATCAAATACTGACGAACCGATTCCACAGACCGAACTTGAGGAGAGGGGCTAGTGTAATTGTTTAATACAAACCATACAAAAATGCACGGAAGTATGTTTTTTAACACAAAACTACGTTTTTTTTAAATGGAGCCACGTTAGTTTTGTTAGCACATCTGAACATATAAACAAATACGTTATCAGTGCCGTTTGTTGCATTGTAAAATGTTAATTACATCCGGAGAAATTGTAACCTAAAGTTGACGATTGAAATCTCCGATGTTCAGTTGCGTGTTGTGACAAACACGGGCCACGGTCGGTGAGCAGCATCTGCAGGGACATGTTTACGATGACGACCGTGTTTACCCGAGTGTGGCTGTAGTGCACTGTTGTGGTTTGGTCTAGCGGTCGTAGTGTCGGCATGTAGCTCTTGCTGCTATTGTTATGCTGCATTCGTCTCCGCACGCAGACCAACTTTAGTACACCGTGTTACCAGATGTCTGTGATAGTGTAGTGTTGTAGGAACTGTGACCATGGTGTATTCGAACTCTGAAAAGGCGGAGATGATACTCATCTATGGCGAGTGTCGACGAAATGCAGCTGAAGCCTGCAGGGTGTATGCAGAACGGTACCCGGACAGAGAGCATCCAACGTGTCGCACATTGCAAAACATCTACCGCCAACTGTATGCAACAGTTATGGTCGTAGCATGCAAACGGGTCCGTAACAGGCCCGTCACAGTAGAAGCGGGTGCAGTTGGTGTGTTAGCTGCTGCTGCCATGAACCCACACATGAGTACACGGGACATTGCGAGAGCCGGTGGACTGAGTCAAAGTAGTGTCATGCGCATACTGCATCGTCACCGCTTTCACCCGTTTCATGTGTCGCTACATCAGCAATTACATGGTGACGACTTTAATCATCGAGTGCAATTATGTCAATGGGCATTAACAGAGAATGCGTTGCAGTTCTACCTGTTTACCGATGAAGCGGGTTTCACAAACCACGGGGCAGTGAATCTACGGAACATGCATTACTGGTCCGTGGACAATCCTCGCTGGCTCAGACAGGTAGAGCGACAGCCACCGTGGACTGTAAATGTATGGTGCGGAATCATTGGCTCCCACCTCATTCGTCCCCACTTCATTGCAGGGGCCCAAACAGCTGCAACATACATGGTGTTTCTACATAATGATCTGCCAACGTTGCTCGCAAATGTCCCACTGGAAACGCGTCGACGATGTGGTATCAGCATGATGGTGCACCTGCACATTCCGCAATTAACACTAGACTGACTCTTGACAGGATGTTCGACGGGCGTTACATAAGACGTGGAGGACGCATAAATTACCCAGCCCGTTCTCCTGATCTTACACTTCTGGAGTTCTTTCTGTGGGGTACGTTAAAGAAGAATGTGTATCGTGATGTGCCTACAACCCCAGAGGATATGAAACAACGTATTGTGGCAGCCTGCGGCGACATTACACCAGATTTACTGCGGCGTGTACGACATTCATTACGCCAGAGATTGCAATTGTGTGCAGCAAATGATGGCCACCACATTGAACATCTATTGGCCTGACATGTCGGGACACACTCTATTCCACTCCGTAATTGAAAACGGAAACCACGTGTGTACGTGTACCTCACCCCTCATGGTAATGTACATGTGCGTCAGTGAAAAATACCAATAAAAAGGTGTTAGCATGTGGATGTAATGTGCTGTTCCAGTCTCTTCTGTACCTAAGGTCCATCACCGTTCCCTTTGGATCCCTACGTAATTCGGTGCTCTCCGATACACACGATCGAACAGCGGAGGAGTGGTACTCAAGCGTCAACTTTAGGTTACAATATCTCCGGATGTAATTAACATTTTACAATGCAACAAACGGCACTGATTACGTATTTGTTTATATGTTCAGATGTGCTAACAAAACTAACGGGGTTCCATTTAAAAAAAACGTAGGTTTGTGTTAAAAAACATACTTCCGTGCAATTTTTTATGGGTTGTATTAACCAATTACACTAGCCCCTCTCCTCGCGTTCAGTCTGTGGAATCGATTCGTCAGTATTTGATGTGGTTTACGAAATATATCCAGCGGTAATGTTAGGTGACTCACCCTGTATATCACACTTTTATTCTGCGTTGCTTCCAGTGCTGAAGGCAGTTCATTATTGATGAACAATCACAAGACACATAAAATCGGTATTATTATATCACCAATATAACGTATACATTTTTTCACATGACTTGATACGTAGTTGTGTTATAGAGCGAACTCTCCAAACACAACTACTTCATTTTTTCACTGATTGTGGAGACACCAATATAACTACATTGCGTACTACGCCTGATGCCTATACCCATTTACATATCACTGTGGCGTTTATTATGACTACTGTTACTTTCCACACGCTTTGGTCTCCTAAATTGTTCTGATCATATTCACATCGTTAGCTGTTCGGAGGCTGAGGCTACTGCATCAGGGCGTACTTCTCTCAACGTACTACTTCACGCGGTACATCTGTTATCCCAGACACTGCTATAGTAGCTCGTCCTGTGAGCTACTTTATATGAGTCACTTGGTCGAACTGAAAGAGACTTGATTCAGCGCAATGACTTTCAATAAAAATGCCCTGGAACGAACGTGTCGTTTGTGATGGAAACGCCCCAAGGTGCACACAGGGAAGCTGACGCGTTGGAGCTGAAGCAGACGGCGGGCAGTGAGGTGTGGTCCCTCTGCCGAACACGGCCGCCTGGAACTGGTCCAGCGCGCCCGTCGCCGCGACAGCAGACAGCAGACAGCACCACCCGCTCAGGTTGGCGGCGCTCGACTAACGGCGGCGTGTCTCAAGCGCCTCACACTTCCACCGCAAATACAATACTGGCCATTAAAATTGCTACACCACGAAGATGACATGAGACAGACGCGAAATTTAACCGACAGGAAGAAGATGCTGTGATATGCAATTGATTAGCTTTTCAGAACATTCACACAAGGTGCTGACATGAGGAAAGTTTCCAACCGATTTCCCATACACAAACAGCATCTGACCGGCGTTGCCTGGTGAAACGTTGTTGTGATGCCTCGTGTAAGGAGGAGAAATGCGTACCATCACGTTTCCGACTCTGATAAAGGTCGGATTGTAGACTATCGCGATTGCGGTATATCGTATCGCGACATTGCTGCTCGCGTTTGTCAAGATCCAATGACTGTTAGCAGAATATGGAATCGGTGGTATCAGGAGGGTAACACGGAACGCCGTACTGGATCCCAACGGCCTCGTGCCACTAGCAGTCGAGATGATAGGCATCTTATCCGCATGGCTGTAATGGATCGTGCAGCCACGTCTCGATCCCTGAGTAAACAGATGGGGACGTTTGCAAGACAACAACCAACTGCACGAACAGTTCGACGACGTTTGCAGCAGCATGGACTATCAGCTCGGAGACCATGGCTGCGGTTACCCTTGACGCTGCATCACAGACAGGAGCCCCTGTGATGGTGTATTCAACGACGAACCTGGGTGCACGAATGGCAAAACGTCATTTTTTCGGATGAATCCAGGTTTTGTTTACAGCATCATGATGGTCGCATCCGTGTTTGGCGACATCGCGGTGAACGCACATTGGAAGCTTGTATGCGTCATCGCCATACTAGCGTATCACCAGGCGTGATGGTATGGTTACACGTCCCGGTCACCTCTTGTTCGCATTGACGGCACTTTGAGCAGTGGACGTTACATTTCAGATGTGTTACGACCCTTGGCTCTACCCTTCATTCGATCCCTGCGAAACAATACATTTCAGCAGGATAACGCACGACCGCATGTTGCAGATCCTGTACGGGCCTTTCTGGATACAGAAATGCTGCCCTGGGCAGCACATTCTCCAAATCTCTCACCAACTGAAAACATCTGGTCAATGGTGGCCGAGCAACTGGCTCATCACAATAAGCCAGTCACTACTCTTGATGAACTGTGGTATCGTGTTGAAGCTGCATGGGCAGCTGTACCTGTACACGTCATCCAAGCTCTGTTTGACTCAATGCCCAGGCGTATCAAAGCCTTTATTACGGCCAGAGGCGGTTGTTCTGGGTACTGATTTCTCAGGATCTATGCACCCAAATTTCGTGAAAATGTAATCACATGTCAGTTCTAGTATAATGTATTTGTCGAATGAATACCCGTTTATCATTTGCATTTTTTCTTGGTGTAGCAATTTTAATGGCCAGTAGTGTACATTTGGCCTCGTTAAACTTCTTTGTAATGTATTTTCACCTACGTTAATAATGGCTAGGAAGTCAGGGAGTAAAATAAACTTTTATGTGAATGCAAGCTTTCTCGGCGAATTTCGATGATGAAGTCTTCTCGGATTATCAGCCTAGTCAAGGGATCAAAGTGTATCGGCCAGTCATGCAGACTATGGTGGCCTTGAAGCTTTTCCTGATGCAAATATTGTGGCATGGAAGTCTCGGAGTATAACAGAGACTACAGGACTACTAGCTAAGATTCCGTATGGAAGCAGTTTTCTTTGTCAACTAGAAGAAGGAAGCTCCTTAACTCTGAACAGTATTGGTTTATTTGTGCCAAAGTAGGCAATAACAATTGTAAGATTAAGAATGTAGGTGACAATATGTTGTATCATAGACAATAAATGACCTTGAATGTATACAGTGTTTTATTTATGACCTTGAACCGCAAAAAATACCACACATTGATCTTGCCAAAAACCGAGAAGCGAGACGTCTTGGTGTTGTAGCCTTCAGTGGCACTCTGGGATGCACACAGTATCACTGGGTGTCTCTAGGAGTCTCGGAGTGAGTTGTCACAGTGTTGGAAACGCGCTTTTTTAGCTTCATTTACTGATGCCGTTCTGGTGATTTGCTTTGCTCAGGTGGCTTAATATACAGAGCACTGCTTTCTACGTTTGAAGATCATGGAAGCAATGCATATGAAAGTAAATTTTCTGATGAGAGTAAGGACAGTCCACAGTCTATAGGAGAATAGTGTACAGTCTTTTCTTACTAAAATGGGCTTACAGAACGGCAGTTACACCCTTCAGTACAATACGACCGCCTATCAACTTCGAATATCATCAACAGTTCTTCAGGAGTTAACAAATATGCAGCCAACTAAATAAGTGTCTGTAGCTCATTTGAAGTAGCATTTTGCACAGTGTTCATCAATGAAATGAAGAGGTGTCAAATATTGAGGGACAGAATACTGTTGAAGAAATTTGAAAGGTCCCTGTTTGCAAAGCATATTGCATCAAACAAGCATTTACCAAGAGCAGAAGATTCTCTGAGAATTGTTAGGTGCTTACAAAACCCTGATGGTCTTCCAAGGTTGTCAGACTCAGTGACGACAACAAAACCTACTAAACGTGCACTCTATGAGTTGTGTTCAGAAACCAATTACAATAAAACAATCACATTGCATAGGAAATGCAATAAAATTATTTTCTAACTACTTGTCACCTATTTGTGTCCAAACTGCAATAAACAAGATTAAATACAGAAAAAAATGCTAATGTTTTCAAAAATAATTGTCCTTGATTTGTTGATATTTGGGTGATTACTTGCATCCAACCTGCAGTCTGTAAAGTAACAAAAAACGTATGATAGGAAAAATAATGTAAGCTTCCTGAGTTATTGAAAACTGTCTGTTGTTCCGAATTTACCCTATATGCACAACAGAATAAGAAATTTCTTAAATAAGGGTCTTTATATTATTATTCGAAGAACTTTTTTAAATAAAGTACTGAGTATTACTTATTATTATTTTTCAACAATGTATCGGTATATACCAACATTGACAATTGGAAGAAAAATGTTTGTTACTAGAAAAATTTTCTACATTTAATGTAGGTTTATATTGAGCCGAACAGTACATTTGTACAGTAAAAGTGAACAAAACAGTAGGGTTAATACTAAGAAATGTTTACAGTTCACAATGCTTTTCACATTTCTGGCATGCTTCCATTCGCTATTCACTCTGTACATGATATAATATTGAATACTTGAGAACATGTTTAGATTTCGCTTGTTTACAAAATTTCATTATTATTTACATTCAACAATACATTTCACATTACGAAAACTAATCTGAATAATTTAGCTACAAAGCTTCTAACGATATCATACCAGATCACACCACCTGCACATTACAGTTCTTTTTACTGTTAAACTACAGTCAACATTATCCAGTTGGTGAGGGCACACATAAGAAAGAAAGGAATTGTTGAATCATATCAGATTGAAAGACACGGCGACACACACATCTAACACAAAACACTGCAGGCATTGAACAATACTGCAGGCAGCTGCTTGCGATGTTTCAAAGTCACAACTTTTTGAATGGGAATGTGATCACTTTTGGCCGAATAGCAGACATGTGTGAGACAAATTCAGTTTTGACACTCTTTTTTCAGACCTGACTAGAAATTGAGAAGTATTATGTTGAAAATGAGCATTTTGCTCTGTTGCTGACTTTGGGATGAGGCGCTACCCAAAAGTTAACATCAATCTCCACAGAAACTACCTCCTCTGACACTCGCGATACGTGTCATTTACACCACTGTTGGTGAAGAGTGGAGGGTTGATTAAACCTGTGGGCTATGAGTCATTCAAACGGTCACAAAATCAACACAAAAATCCTCCTATTAAATGTAATTTTACTATGCAATTTCTGTTTGGACCCCTAAAACAGTTAACTCACTAATTTGTCTTATAAAAGTCTGTTATTGTATCGCAAAAACAGCATGTTGTTCACTCTATGGCAGTAATTTAAGGAAGTTAACACAATGTGTTGGTCTTTGTTTCAAGTGAATCGTCTACGTGAAAAGTGATTACAAATAAATTGATAAAAAAAACAGTGTACTTGGAAAGACGATGTCGTTTTTTTATCCGATGATGATATGTGCCTCTTGGGGTATAGCAGACATACTGATAATGGTTTCAACGTCGTCCGCCAACAGATAGCGCGGTGGCATAGCTACCAGAGCGCCATCTGAGATTACCCTTTATCAGGGAATGCTCACAGCAATAAGCTTCAGTGTGGTGAAAACATATGAAGCCAGTTTGCAATCATACCATAGAGATGCACCCATGCTTATACAGCCAAATGAGCGAGTTTGAAAGGTATTTCATTGTGGCCATCCGAGTGCTGGGATGGTCCTTTTGGAGAATTGCCACACAAGTTGGACGAGCTGCGTCAGTTGTGCAACTACACTAGTATCAGTGGTCACATGAACATTGTCACACCTGTAGACGAGGTTCCAACTGTCTATTCTATAATAGCTGTCAATTAAGTTAGTATTACACCGTAACGAAGTTAATTAGAGTCTGTTTTATATTGTCTATTGAAAGTTTCACTCGTTTCAAAGTATTTCTCAAAAAAAAAAAAAAAAAAAAAAAAAAACAAAAAACATCATAAAGGCCGGTTTCTGCGTACATTAGACGTAGGTTTACATACAAATTTAAGACATTTCTTTAAGTATTAAGTGAAGAATTTAGGTTGTTTTCATTACACATATATTTAGTAGTACCGTATCTACTCGGGGAATGAAAGATTTTAGGTTCTGTCTTTTATTTCCTTACAAAAAGCGTAAAGTACATATCGCGCATACACGATCCTAGGCTTATTTTTTCGGGTATACAAGTTTTGATTTTTAACTGCATCACGTTACTATATCAATAGTATACACGTATATTAGCCATCAACATAACGTTAGTGGCTTTTGTGACCTATAGTTAATAGAATAATATTGTTATTGCTTAGATAAATTTTGTAAAAAATATTCTGTACAACCATGAGCGAGAAGTGTTTGAGCTGCCGTAGGAATGTCAGTTCTGGGGTACTGTGCAGCTGTTGTGGCAGATGGTTACATTGGGGTGAATGTAGTGGCATGGGAATCAGGGAAGTAAATGAGTCTTTTCCATGGTACTGCAGATTATGTTCAAGGGATAGGAAAATAGCGCAACAGGAAGGGAAGATTAGAGCCCTTCAGGCTGAACAGGATAGTGCTAGGGAGGAACTGATGAGGTTAAGGGGGGGGAAGGTGAAGACAGGTGGGAAGTGGTAGCAAGGAACAGGGGCCACAGAAGGAGAACAGTATCAGACAGTTTCATCATTGGCACAAACAATAGCTTTGCCTTGCTATCTCAGCTAAGGAAGAGGCTCAAGTAGATGTAAGTGTAGTCAGCACTCAACAGACTTTCACTAGGAAACAAAGTGTTGCAAAAAAAGTAGAAAGTAGGAGGAAAGTTCTATTGTTAGGTAATAGTCATGGAAGAGGTGTGGGCCAGATTTTGAAGGAAAAATTAGGTGATAGGTACCAGGTCACAAGTATTTTCAAGCCCAGTGCATGTCTTAGCCAAGTGATAGAGGATGTAGGATCATTGTGCAAAGGTTTTACAAATCAGGATCATGTTGTGGTAGTGCGTGGAGTGAGAAACAATATTGGTAGGGAACAGGGCTACAATATTGAGTGTAACCTGGTAAAAATAGTATCTGCAACGAACCATACAGATGTTGGCTTTGTTCCTGCTTTCATGCGGTATGACCAGCGCCAATTGAACACCTCTGTCAGGAGGGTCAATATGGAGCTAGATCAGCAGCTTCGGGCAGCTACTTTGTCAAGCATAGTTTTGGTTCCAGTTGATGGTGTTGGTAGGTGGGACTTCACAAGACATGGCCTGCATCTCAGTAAGAAAGGGAAGGGTAAACTGGATGGGATGATAGCAAAATCTTTAAATTGGGGCACTGAAACTCATGGGAGTACTTTTTTAGTCTAAGATCAGTATCCAATCTCCTACACTGGTTGAAATTAAGCTTAATGAAAAGTTCAGACAGGCAAGTACTAGAGATGTGAAAATATCAAAAGATTCTCATAACAGTGCAGTGAAAGATAATGTTAGTATGTCACAAGATTCACATAAAAGCACAGTAAAAAATAATGTTAATATATTGCATCAGAATATCAGGGGATTAAAAAACAAAGTAGATGAGCTTCTTGTTTGTATAGAAGATTTAGAAACTGAGGGTGCAATAGATGCACTATGCCTGTCTGAACATCATATAGTCATAGGTATGGAAATGGTAAATGTAGGTGGATATAAGCTTTCAGCACATGTAAGTAGAGACACTATGGAGAGAGGAGTTGCCATATATGTTAAAATCAGCCATAGTGTGAAAAATTTGGAAACTAAAAAATTTTGCGTAGAGCAACACATTGAAGCATGTGCATGTGAGCTTAAATTAAATAAAGGCACTTTTATAATTGCAGCCGCCCATTGGGAAATTTTCAACTATTTTTGAAAAACTTGGATTCTTTGTTGTGACACCTGTCAGACAATGTTGTTGCTGTTGTGGTCTTCAATCCTGAGACTGGTTTGATGCAGCTCTCGATGCTACCCTATCCTGTGCAAGCTTCTTCATCTCCCAGTACTTACTGCAACCTACATCCTTCTGAATCTGCTTGATGTATTCATCTCTTGGTCTCCCTCTACGGTTTTTACCCTCCACGCTGCCCTCCAATGCTAAATTTGTGATCCCTTGATGCCTCAGAAAATGTCCTACCAACCGGTCCCTTCTTCTTGTCAAGTTGGCCACAAACTCCTATTCTCCCCAATTCTATTCAATACCTCCTCATTAGTTATGTGATCTACCCATCTAATCTTTAGCATTCTTCTGTAGCACCACATTTCGAAAGCTTCTATTCCCTTCTTGTCCAAACTATTTATCGTAAAGCAACTTATTATTTGTTGGGATTTAGATGTAGATTTTCTGAAAGAGTCAGATAGAAAGCTTGACCTTGAAGTATTACTTGGTTCTTTCAATTTGACATCAGTTATTGATTTTCCTACTCAGGTGGTACAGGAAAGCAGCACACTGATAACATTTTCATATACAAAGATAAATTTAATCAAATAAAAACTTTTCCTGTTAAGAATGGTCTGTCTGATCATGATCCACAGATAGTTACAGTATATGACATAGCTCCATACAGTAATGCAAAACAGTCCTCCAAAATAGTGCATTCCATTAACGATTTAACACTTCAAAATTTTAGGGAAAGCTTGCAACAGTTAGACTGGGATGAGGTGTACAAGGAACATGATGCTAATTTAAAATTTAACCTATTTCATGATACCTTTATGAGTATATTTCCCTAAGAAAACAGTGAAATATAATTGTAAGAAACCATGTAAAAAGCCATGGCTTACTAAAGGGATAAAAACACCTGGTAAACAGAAAAGATAAATGTATCTTATAGCTAGGGGGAGTAATGATCCCGAGACAATGATACATTATAAAAACTACTGCACTTATTAAGAAAAGTTATTAAAAAGTCCAGAAGTATGTGCAATCTGTCTGAGATTAGCACATCTGATAATAAAGTTAAAATAATTTGGAATTTTGTGAAAATGGAAACAGGGCAATGGAGAGCACAGGAATACTGTATTTCTATCAAACACAATGAAAAGTTTGTTAGCAAGAGGTCAGGAGTATAAAACTTTTTAATAATCATTTTTAAGTGTTGTAGAGAAAATAGGTTCCAGCTATTCATTAGAAAATGTGAGGCAGTATATGGAAGAGGCAGTACTTATGCAATTTGATAAAATTGAAATTCAACCCACCTATCCTACTGAAATTACGAAAATAATAAATTCGCTCAAAAGTAAAAGCTCACATGAAATTGATGGCATTTCCAACAGAGTACCAAAAGCTTGTTCCGCCAAATAAGTAGGATTCTCAGCCACATATGTAGTAGCTCACTGAACAGGGAATTTTTCCAGATAGACTGAAATACGCTGTTGTTAAACCATTGCATAAAAAAGGGGATAGATCTGTTGCTAACAACTACCGCCTAATCTCCCTTCTGACAGGTTTATCCAAAATTCTTGAAAAAGTATGCACTCAAAAGTAGCTCACATATTTGCAAAAATGAAGTAGTAACAAAATGTCAGTTTGGTTTTCAGAAAGGGTTTTTAACATAAAACGCTATATACGCTTTCACAGATCAAATATGAAATGCTATGAATAACTGAACATCACCCATTGGGATATTTTGTGATCTCTCAAAGGCTTTTGATTGTGTGAATCATGAAATTCTTCTAAATAAGCTTAAGTATTGTGGTATGAGTGGGACAGTGCACAAATGGTTTAATTCATACTTACTGGAAGATATTCTACAGAAATCAACAGAGTTCTCTAACTGGGGAGGTATCAAGAACGGTGTTGTTCTTAATATATATTAATGACTTGCCACTCTATATTCATGAAGATGCAAGGTTAGTTCTTACTGCTGATGATACAAGTATAGTATTCACACCCAAGAAGTAAGAATTGGCTGAGGAAATTGTAAATAATGTCTTTCAGAAAATTATTCAGTGGTTCTCTGCAAATGGACTCTTACTAAATTTTGAGAAAACACAGTGTACGCAATTCTGTACAGTAAATGGCATTACACCATTGATAAATATAGGCTATGAACGTAAGTCTGTTGCTAAGGTAGAATACTCAATATTTCTGGGTGTGTGCGTTGATGAGAAATTGAATTGGAAGAAACACATTGATGATCTGCTGAAACGGTTATGTTCAGCTACTTATGCTATTAGGGTTATTGCAAATTTTGGTGATAAACATATCAGTAAATTAGTCCACTATGCCTATTTTCATTCACTGCTTTCATGTGGCATCATATTTTGGGGCAATTCGACATTAAGAGAGAAAGTATTCATTGCACAAAAGTGTGTAATCAGAATAACAACTGGAGCCCACCCAAGATCACCTTGCAGACATTAATTTAAGGAACTTAGGATATTCACAGTACCTTCGCAATGCATATATTCATTTATGAAATTTGTCATTAATAACCCATACCAATTCAAAAATAACAGCGAAGTGCATAGCTACAACACTAGAAGAAAGGATGACAGCCACTATTCTGGGTTAAATCTCACTTTGGCAGAGAAAGGGGTGAATTATGCTGCCACAAAAATCTTTTGTCATTTACCAAATAGTATTAAAAGTCATAGCCAACGAACATTTAAAAGCAAATTAAAAGAATTTCTGAATGACAATTCCTTCTACTCAATAGATGAATTCTTAGATATGAAGTAGTAGCTGTAAAAAAAAATTAATTAAGTATTATGTGTAAAGAAAACTTATGTTAAAGTGACACGTTCCACATCATTACGAAATGTACTCATGATCTATGGAACAAGGATTAATGTATGTATGTATGATGTCCACGTAGCACAGACTCTCATCAAGAACGTCGTATTGTAAGGTCAGCAGTGGCAGCTCGTACAGCTACAATAGCATAGATAAGATGGCTTGTGAGTCCTGACGTGTCAACATGGGCACACACACCTCTAGCCCATTCTCTGCTTACGCCACTATACCATCGTGCACCGGCGACTGGTGTCGTCAGAGGATCACTTGGAATATGAAATGGCGCGCCGTGGTCTCCAGCGATGAAGGCAGTTTCCACCTGCATGCAAGTGTTGGTCCTTTGCACGTATGTCGTAGACCTGAAGGGCGCTAGATTTGTGGCCGCTATCTCGTTGAGTGGATTCACCCAAGGCACGCTGCTCCCACCTGACCCCTTTTTGTCTGTAGTGCGCTGAGCTACAACTCTCGTTCACCTTTGGTGTTTCTGGGGGTGGGGAGACGCTAACCAGCACTCGGCATGTGCAGAATGTTGTTAGACCGATTATTTTGCCGCCGTTGCAATAGTAAGGTGGTGTGCTGTTCCAACAGGATAATAATCGTCCACACTCTGCCCGTGAAACTCAACGTGCTCTGTAAGAGCACGATCTCTGGATTTGTCTGCAGTCGAGCGTGTGTGGGATATGATGAGACCAGAAACGATTGGTGCGACTCATCAACCATCAACTCTATTATTACAAGCCATTAAAACACGTTACAATGTGAATGCAATTCTGAAAGAGGCATAACAGGTCGAGCAGGCATGGCATAACGTATCCCAGGACAGCATTCTCCATCTGTACGATCGATTGTACGCCAGAGTCAGCGTCTGCGTTGCTGGCGTACACTAGGTACTAATGTGGATATTTCAGCATGGATCGATATCTGGTATCTCAGAACCATTTTTGCTATTGATCTGCAAACATAATCATTTCATGTACTCCATACACATTGTGCTGCAATAAATCTTGGGTGAACTGGTAAAATGGTGTACTAACTCTTTTTTTCCAGCAGTGTATGTTTAATGAGTTAAAAGTTGTTTGTGGCTAAATAGTGATGCATCGCACTTAGAGTTATTATCTGGAAATATACCTTTCTTTATAAGACATTATTTTGACAGGAGCTAAGGTTTGTTCCACGTTAACCTTCGATATTCCTCATAAGTTACGCTGAAGCAATAATTATCTTTTACAGCAATAGCCCGCTACTTTCTCAGCAGAACTTGATATTATGGCAGTGCAAATGCGACGAATACCAGTCGCCGATGATTTTGGAAGGGTGACAAAGCTGTGGCAAAATTCCTGAAAAATAGGACTGCACCTTTATGCCTTGAAAAAAAAAAGTAGTGTTCTGACTTACGGCAGTACAATGTTATGTACCCACAAGTACTAAAAATGAATAATTGTGTTGCTCAAATACGTATTTAAGTGTTTACACTATTAATAGGTGCGAGAGCTTACTAACTTTTTGATAGACACAGACCTCACACGTGGTTCTTCCCGTATTACTGATCACCTTCGGAACGAGAGACCTTTGTAGGTAGACGAATTGTCTACAAACAAAAAAGAGAATTATTTCCCAGTTGTATTCAGTTCAGCGTTCAGTGTCAATAATACACAGAATGTGACAGGAACTTAACAGCTTTATAACGCCTATTGAACTTGAATTCTCCCGAAAAAATGATACTAATAATGATGTCAGTCGTTTCCTTGGTCGTAAATAATCATTTAATCAGCGGGAAATGGTAAATGCTATTAGATGTATTTTGTAAGCAAGTATTTTTTTCTCCAAATACTACGGAGCGTGTTCCGCCGAATTATCACCGCCGGTAAGATTTAAGAACATCCTCCAAGCACGCTCTCCTACATTTCGCCGTTGTTCCATCACCTACTTATCAAAATAAATAGATGTGAGCTGAAGTTTCTGTGGATCTTTGTATTTCCTTTTCTGATATATAAAACAAAGTGATGAGGTTCATCTATGTCAAGTCAACAAAAAATTACATTTTTCTTGAGACATATGGGTCTCAACTTTATCTTCGATAATCATTGAACCTGAAGAAGTGAATTAAAACTTGTGATATAGCTGGGAATTCAACCTGGGTCTACCTTTTGTTAGGCATATATGGTACCCATTACACCACCGTAGGAGCGAACGTAACACAGCTATATACACACCCCATTATCTTCGAAACTGGAGTACTATTCCAATACCGGAGAGCCTCAGCAATACTCACGATTTAAGCAGGGGAAAATAGGCTGAAGGTGTGAATTGAAGTTTGTGTTAGGGAGGGCACTCAATTACAGTAGTCCGTGCAGGTGTGCTAGGGATACTGCTACGCAGGTGTAATGGCTAGTTTATCTATGTAATAAGTGGGAGGAGACCTGGCTTCAAGTCCTGGATGAGGTACAAGTTTTAATTCATTTCTTCACGTTCTACCATTATCGAAGTACATTAACTGAGTTATAGGAAACATAATATGTCAACTCATGCTCGGAGTGACAAAATGTTATGCTTGCAATTCGGTATCATCTTAACGCGAATTAAAATATTAAGTTTTTGAAGTGTTATTTTTTCATGTTATTTATGTTAAGGGTTCATACATTCAGGTGGGCGGCAGGCTGATTATTACAAGCAATAAAAACACGTTAAAGTGTGCATGCAATTCTGAAAGAAGACTAATAAGAATGTAATACAGAAATGTGGCAATATAACATTAACGTTGGCATGTACGGGGTGGGCCAGAAGTCACGGTCGGAAATATTTAACGCTATTCTACAGAAACAAGAAGCAACATGAAAGGCAAACGGGAATATGGAACGACTCCCTAACTCTATCAGAAACTGTATTTAATAGAAAAAGATACATGCAAGAATGGAATAATACAGAAACGAATGTTCTTCCACACTTCTTACATATTTCAAACTCACTGTGTATGCTGACCGTTATACTCATGTAATTCTCTGATTAATTTCTTCATTATAATGATGGTTCTCTTTCGCCCAGATATAAACAAAAATGGTTCAAATGGCTCTGAGCACTATGGAACTTAACATCTGAGGTCATCAGTCCCCTAGAACTTAAAACTACTTAAACCTGACTAACCTAAGGACATCACACACATCCATGCCCGAGGCAGGATTCGAACCTGCGACTGCTCGCCTAGAACCGCTCGGCCACACCCATGAGGGTTTTGGGAATTCTTCCCAGTTTTAAAGATTAATTTCCATTGGACTTCTTTCATGAAGCGATTAAAAAATTTTTCCCTCATTTCATCATAGACTCTCATTTGCCGCAACGTCATAACTCGAAAATCACGATTTTTCATATAAGCACGAAAAGAGGGAGCCTTAGCTTCAACTACTAGATTTAACGGCTTCTGAAGGTCACGGAACTCCTGTGAGAGATATTTAGTAGGGTAGTCCTGAAAAGCTGTTGAAGGCCAGGCAGCGCTAGTTTCGTAGCCATGTGAAAAATCACGATTTTCGAGTTATGACGTTGTTGCAGCAAATGAGCGATATGTCTCACCCCTCGTTCCTTTCCACGCACTCATACGCTAAGAAGAAGACGTTCTTGAATTGCAAATCTGCTTGGTCCGCCATTATAACTCAGATGTTAACAACAGCATCACCTTAGTAACAAAACGGAACACAATCACGTGCCGTAGCATTCGCTAGAACCACAAGCGAAACAACGTGATGACACGCCGTATTTTCATAGCTGTTCTTTGACGCATGGCAATTTTAATGTCTGAAATATTGTAATTTGAATGACCTCTACCCGAATACGGACGTATCTACGAGCAGAGAACATTGTTTTCAACATAGAATGCATTTCCACATCCATGTAACCAGAAAACTACATGTTAAGTTATTTGAATACTTTCTCATCACGACTTCTGGTTCACCCTGTTTGCCTATTGAAACATTCCAAACAAGCGTAAACAAAACGAGAAAAATCTTTACGTTTGACTGAGAAAATCAAATATATACCAACTAATGAATATAATTCTCAAGGGGCGTTTCTCCTGATTGACTAGAGCCACAGATTACTCGTATATGTGATTACCAGCACTGGTCTATAGCAGGTCAACGTATACCAACAGCAGAAGATTTCCGCCTTACGGGGGCCACCGGCTACTGTGCATGTAGTGGAGATGTCTGGTGCGGATGGCTCAGACACGACGACCGGACATTCCGTGTGTTGCCTCTCGGATCGCCAGGATGGGAAAACCTGCGACTCTCTGAGCAAGTGTTCGTGGAACTGATATTGCCGAAACTACCGTCTCGAAGTTGCAGCGACCAATGAGGCATAGGCACTTCTCTGATGCTCCAACCAAACAGAGCTCTACATCCAAATGTTTTTTTCCAAGGCTCCAACCGAACCGAACCGTCTGATCAAATCTTCTCCTACCCTTGCTTCCTCTTCAAGTTGATTCCTCCTATTGGTTCGTCCTTTAAATGATTTCAGGCATTGATGTTTGGCGCGATAAACGCTTCTGTAGCACTAAGCATTTCGGTGCCACTTTCTTGCATAAATCCCTCAGGAAAACTTACAGTACGAATTCCCGAGTTTAGTAGCATAGTTATTAGGACGACGCGTAAGTGCCTCCAGGTTGCGATGTGGGAGATTGGAATATGGTTCGTCTGTCTACACAGGATGGAGACGAACAGCTTAATAATAAGGTCGGAGCAGTCCAATCGAGCAGTATGTTCCAGATAACCATAGGTAGGGAACACGCCGTTGTGGAGATACGGGCCATAGTTAGTTAATTAGTTAGCTAGTTAGTCAAACAGTGATGAGCGTGAGTATGTGTGTGAATGTCCAGCTAATAATTATCAGGCTGGAGAGTGCAGTTACTAACTAAATAAGCTGAAGATTATGTTTACAGCCGAACGTCAAAGCTGGGAAAACTTAAAATCCCTATCCCTGGCTGGTTGCGTAAGGCGCCAGTTTTCTGTAATGTTTATCGGGTAAAGCTTGACTACTAAATCAACTACGCTAAAAGTTCTGTAATATAATTATTTTGTTACGATGGTATGATCCTTTGCAGAAACAACACTGCTGTTTAAGATCGTCGAAATGTAGTACTGTTAGGTGTAATGTTACTAATAATGGTAGTTAAAAGCCAAATGTTATATTTTTGCTAATGTAAAGGGAGGATGAGCGAACTTTAATTCTAATAAGTGCAGTAGATCAGTAACCTTTAACTAAGACAATAATTAAAAGGAAAAATAAGTAAAATTTCAAACACGCTTTCCCAAGGAACAGTTTCTACATTGCTTTAACTTCCTGCTTATATTGTTACAATTTTGACAGCGTCTAAGGCATGACTGGCACACCCTGTCGAACTAGGGTGATTTTGATTTTGATGCATCTGCCGCAACTTGTTGCCAAATCAATGCGGAGGACTCAGAATATCTGGAATCTTTTCCCTTGCAGCAGCTCATTCGGACAAAACCGCACTGGTAGGAACACCCAAACATTGTCGCTTACCCGATCAACTTTCGCATACCCATCGCTGATTCGCTGCCATCTTATGATAGTGGCTACACAACGCTGCATTTCCGTCCTTTGGTAACATGGAAAATTTTGGGCGATCGGGCGATCGACGTCCACTACTACATTTCTCTGAACTTATTGTAGGTTCTCAGATCATTTCTCTCCACCCCTGTATATTCATCATGTTGAGCTCCGTAAACCTCATCCTCAGGCGACAGGTGTCACTGAATGAGGATATCGAGGGGTTCTCGATCAAGCAGTTCATCAATTGGTCTTACAAGGGCTGAGCGCACACTACCTGCCAACAGCTCTCGGGAGACCCGGACGGCCACCCATCCAAGCGATAGCCGAGTCCGGTAGCACTTAACTTCGGTGGTGCGATTGGAGCCAGTGTTGCCACTACGGCAAGGCTACTGGCATATATTTCAATAAGCATGGCAATGCAGACGCCTTATGACGCCTTCCGATTGGCCCAGATTCTGATTTTGATGCATCTGCCGCAACTTGTTGCCAAATCAATGCGGAGGACTCAGAATATCTGTAATCTTTTCCCTTGCACTACAGAAAAATTGCAGATTTAGATCTCATGATTCTGTTGCATTACACTCCTACGTTTTGGCCTCATTCGTTGAAGAGTATCCAGAACTCAGTTGGCCGCCGATATTTTGCACGTGGTCATAATCTTTCAGTTCAACAGGATGTGATTCTAGTTCAAAATGATCGTGGACAGTCACGTAACCTTATTCCTAAAGTCTTGCTCCACTAAGGATATTAAGGATATTGGGGAACTGCTGGCACTCAACATTTACCGCGCCGGCACTGTACTTACAGGGCACGGACGCCCATATTGAACAGACGATATCACAGTGTCGCACTTGCGCGGAAAACCAGTCCGCTCCGCCACACACATTCTCAGCTTGGCCCAAGCCTCAATCCCTATGGGAACGTGGCAACGAGTGCACATAGACTTTGCAGGACCTTTTTGGAACACTCGTTGGCTCACAGTGGTATACCGTTTTAGTAAGTTTCCATTGGCGTTGCCTATGGCTTATGCCTTATCACGTAGCACCATGCAAGCATTGTCCTCCATATTGTGCATAGAAGGATTGTCAGAAGTACTAGTGTCGGACGACAAACCACAGTTCACTTCACGTGATTCTGAATAGTTTTGTGAACGCTACGGCATCCGTCATCTAACAAGTGCTCCGTTTCACTCCCAGTCCAACGGGAAAGCAGAACGCTTCGTACGAACTTTTAAACAGGAGATGGCCAAGCTTCGCACCACCCACACAAAGGAACAGGTGCTGCAACCCTTTCTCTTCTCCTATCGCTCCCGTGGGGATACTTCACACTACGACCATATGTGCATAAAGTCGTGAAGGTAATCCTTAAACTTTATACACCCAACCAAGTAAATTTCCTACCATTTTATACAATTTGCGTATAGTTAATACACATAGAGACTTCATGTACATAATGCTTAGTTTGTTTACAATTACTGTCATCAGCCCCCAACAGTGGGTGATATACAGACAGCCAACGATATACAGCCTTGACTCGCCGTATGCGCATGCGCACGAGTTGCTATGTGCTCAGTGCAATTCCGTGAGGAACGGTTAGTGCCAACGTAGTTGCCGCTGCCAACCGACTGCGTAGTGAAGTGATTCCGGGGCTGGACTTCAGTTACCACGGTGCGAAAGGTTTTAATTTTTAATGTTGACTGTGCCTTACTCTGGCATGTTAAGGGGCTCCGGAACGCCCTATACTTGCAATGTTAAAATAACGCTTATAAATTACATCTTTCCTCACAAAGTATTTGAGGTAGGAAGTTGAACTTTTTACAGATTATTTATTGGAATATGGGCTACAACTTAACACAGGGATTTTACAAAATTTTAGTTCAGTTATTAAAGATGATTTTTTTTCAGTTGTAATGAAAATTCACAACATTTTTTGCAATTTTTTATTTATATATTCAAAAATATACAGTTTTTAGGAAAAAGGCTGTGTTAAATTATGCAGAAGGTACTGTGTAACATTTACTGAAAGTTTGAAACAAATATGTTTGGAAGATCCTTAGAAAACATGTAATTAGTATGAGAAAATAAAAGTTTTGGGAATCGAGCGACAAAGATTGGATTAACTTTTTAGTGCATTCCAGGTCCATAGGATGGATTATCTTCATCCTCTGCAAACTCCTCCTCCAGCTTCCTCTTGTTCCTCCTCCTGTTTACTCTTGCTTGTATTTCTAGACTCTTTACATCCCTGTCTGCAGCCCGAAGGCGTTCCTTGTCTAAAGCAAGCATCACTCGTACCATGTTAGAACCTATCTTCATTCCCATATTTCTAAATACCTTGCACCTTACAATGTTGCCATCATTGAAAGTCGCAACAGCATCATACACACCAAAGTGAAGTGTTTCTATTCCAACAAATACAGTCTTGGGGATTCTCGACCATATAACACTATTTACACTTTCATTGGGGTTTTGAGTTTTTCCGTGAATACACTTTTTCAACAGTTCAGGTGCTGCTAAGTCTCTGAAAATAGGTTTTATCACCTCCATTATTGCATGAGGCAGACTATGCTTATGAGTGTACACTTCACCAGTTAGCAATCCTTTGTTATATTTACACCAACTGTCTTCTTGTTTGGGACACGCCCATGTAGAACACATTTCAAAAAAAAAAAAAATTAAAAATAGTTGTAGTCTTCGGAATTGAATAAATTATATATCTATTAAAAGGTAATAGTCGGCAGATTCAGAAAACGCAAAAAAGTAAAAATTGAACTTTTCATGATTTTCAGCCTTTCCGGAGCCCCTTAAAGTAATTTTATGCTTCTGAAGAAGGTTAGATTATTCTAGCCGAAACCTGGGTAAAGACCAGAAAATTCTCGCAGCTGAGGCGGATCTTTCAATATATGCTCCTGTTTCCTCGCAAGCAAGAAGGCGGGGTAGTGTCGGGAGCACGCCGTTCTCTACGGTCACGGCTTCCATCTTAGCTCTACATCCAGCATCCCACCCAACCCCCCTCCCCCCTTCCCTACCATTGTCGTTCGCATCCTCCCAACACGACAACGGTGAGGCGTTTTCGAGGAGAGGAATGTGCTGGCCTATCGCCAGCACGACGGTCGTCAAAAATGAAGTGCGAAGATCGATTAGCAGGCGCTGGATCAAGCACGCCTATCACGAGAGAGGCCAGAGACACACCGACAAGCAACAACCCGCCAACATCCTCACGACAGCATGTATTTAGGCATGAATTTAGGCCGGAGCGTCTCACCTACTCATCCAGTATGGCGTCTTTCTGTTTACGTGCAGAGTGGGTTATTTTGTCTCAGGCTACGACAGTACACAGAGACCAGATTAGTGACTATAGATGGACCAGTTTACCTAAATCAGAATTGTGACCTTCCATCAGTCTACAAGAGGACTATTACTGATGAGCTTGTACCACAACACATGGATTCTATTGAAGTTAAGTAAAGGTCTCCAGTTTATGTAAATAAAGAACTGTATTAATCCACGTGTACATCTGTGTTTTGGAAAGAGAATATCGGCCATCCATAACAACATCCTCTCCCTTGCTTCCTGGAGATACAAGACACTACAACTAGTCCATGTTCGAGCTCACTGAGCTCACCTGACCAACCCATTCCGCTATTACTGCTTCTCGGCTACCAACAAAACACTCCCCGCCTACTTTTACATTGGACACTATACGATTGGTCAGAAACGAATACTCGCAGTGACATCTGCAGCTGCCAAACCAAACCACCACCTTGGAAGGTAGGAGACGAGGTTCTGGGGGAAGTGAAGCTGCGAGGATGGGTCGTGAGTCGTGTTTGCCTAGCTCAGTCGGTACAGCACTTGCTTACGAAAGAAAAACGTTCCGAGTTCGAGTCTCGGTCCGAAACAGCCTTAAGCTGTCAGGAAAGTTTCATTACAGAACACACTGTGCTACAGAATGAAAATTTCACTCTGCAAACCACCCCCTGTCGTTCCCATCACACTGATACTAAGTGTCGGTAGCTCCCAGAAATATCGTACTTTCAACTGAGACAGTACTTTTTCTTGATGGTGGCTTCTGACTTCACAGTATGTAGTTAGAATTCGACAGTGTTCTGTGAGTGAAACTTTGATTATTTCAATTTCAAATGTCAATGAAGGCCAGTGACTGGAAATAAAATTCTGGTAACTAGACAAGTTGCCTGTTGTCTATACGGGGTGTCTCTCCCAAGGGACATCAGGCGCATTTTCTCTGATGTTTCGGCAGATATTGGAAATTTCGTTTTTGCAGTGTGTAGCTAAGTCAGTCCAAACAAATACTGGTCATTAAGTCTCTCGTGTGATGCCCAGTTCTGATGGAAAGCGTCGGTTTGTTTCCCATTGCAAATAAAATGATTTATAAGTAGGAGTTTTACGTGCTCATTCGGTAGAGTGGTCCCAAATTAGTCTACTGTGATATGTATTAACAGGGATAGTAAAACAAGAAGAACAGTCTAGTACGCCAGCGACGACTGAACATCGCTTTTACATAGCGGTAGGAGTCAGCGCTGGTCATGCCGGTGCTGCCACTGCTGGAGTACCCGTTACTCTTTGTGTTTAGTTGTTCTTTCTAACTCATGTCGACAAAAGGAATATCGCACTAGACTAATATGGGACATCTCTGTTAAGTGGGCTCGTAAAATTCTGATTTAAAAATCATTTCTTTGTAACGGGAAACAAAACACCGGTTTCTGCCGACGACAGCAATTATCTCCTGAAGCACCGTAGAAAATGCGCCTGACGCCTCTTGGAAGAGAGACGCTGCAAGTGCGACTCGTAGTTACAATATATTTGTTGAACTGGAGATAGAAATGGAAGTAGAAGGGCTGCAATACAAAAACAAAGATCAGTACAAAATATGGCACGAAAATTGAGCAGAAGGCGTTGAAATGTTTATTAACTGATTTCATTTGAATAATAGATTACACATCTTAAACATGATTTTGTCACGGGCAGTTGTCTTGAGAGTTATCGACGAAACAAGTTACCCGTATAGAGGTAATTTGACCTGGTACTCTGTAATTCCACGGAGGTCATAATACAACAAGAAACGTAGGATGCCAGTGAGTATCGATGTGTACATTTAAATAAAACTAACTTCACAGATACACATTTCTTTAAAGATAAGTTCTTTCATATTTAAATAGTCATATTACACATTTTAAAACGTTAAACTTTTTATTTAAATTTCTGTATATTAATTTTTATTAATTTTTTCAAAGATGTAGATTTGTAAACGCTTTTATTTTAGATTATATTTTTGTTCTTTTTCGTTGTGTATAGCCTTGGTGGGATGTGCTGTGAAACCGACAGTCTTGGTGAAAGAGATATGCATGGAACTAATACTGCTGAAGACTGACGGATCATTTATTAATGCTTCAGCGTATGCGTATATTTGTGAATATAGTTGTTTCAAATTTCACCACCTTTTTTTATATTGATTGGAAGCCACCTCAATAACACAATCATTTCACCATGTAGCGTTTCTTCGTATCAGAAATAGATCCAAGACCAGCATCGTATGCACAGAAGACAAAGAGTCCACCACCGAAATAAAAAGATAAGTATTTTTTAAAATTCTAGATGAGGATGAGGGATTCGATGAAGCTCACTTAAAATAAATGATCATTTTACATTTCTAAGACAGATCGTTGAGCGTTAAGCATCGACGAACCCCATTACACCTTAAACTGAGATACCTTACTCATTTCGAAATATTGTTTAAAGTAAGTGCAAAAAAGGTAGTTGAGGTGTGCTCTCGCGTCTGCTTTCGTGTGGTTAGTTTACGCAAAGGATACCCCACGAAACGTATTATGCTGCTGCAAAAAGGAGGTTCTTCTGACTTTCAGTAAATAGTTGTAATGTTCGAAAGGATTTCTCATCAGGAAACAAAGAACGAAAACTGGAATTGTACAATGAAGGCTGATACAGTAGTTACAAGTAAAACGGCTGACATGGAAATGGGTGATATGTTTCGAGCAGTTTTATGTTGTACCTGAGGGTGCTTCATGTTGTATGAGAAACAACATGTATTACGTAAATATTTACTTTGTAATGAATTAACACCCTTCCGTCTGAAGCAATCGGTGAAATGTAGCTCGAGATCTTCGGTTGATTTTAAATTGTCAGAAAAGAACGAATGTTTAAGGGTAAAATTAAAAGTAGAAAGAAATAATTCGTGCCAGACTACCCGTAACAATCGACCGCGTCGGGATGAATACTGGAACAGATTTTCAGTTTAATAGAATGCGACCTTAAAAAGTTGAGTGACTGTTCAGTGAGCCTTAGTAAGAATTTCGTACTCTGGAGCATTTTCCTACATTACAAAAAGTGCCGACTATGTAGCATAGTGATGTGCACAAACTAGCTCATAATGATCTGGACGCACGGAATCTCAGAAGAACTGTATTCACTGACTAAACAGTTCACCCACTTGCAAGGAAAAGATGTATGAAATACTGTTGGCATATAGCACGTATGGTCGGCTCTCGCTTGTCTAAGAAAATCTTCCACATCATCAATGGAACCCGACCATCTAAAATAAGTTAGATGGTAGCCACCCAAAGTGTCCTCACAGAAATCGGTCAGAAAATCAATAAACGTAACTTCATACCCAAGACCCGAACAGGAAGGAATCTGCAACTTAAAAACACATGGACGCAAGGGAGAAGACTGGCCTGCAGGGAAAGAATGACGAAACTTTGGGAAGATAAGAAGAACAAGAAAGTCAGTGCTAAGTAATGGTTCCACGTGCTCCTTTCGGGCGAAACGATATATGCACTAACATTACGGCAAACTACAGTGCGTGGTGTAAGGTCTTCGTCCTTCCTCGAAATACTACACTTCTTATAGTTTGGAGGCAATCAGGTCTTTCGAAGAGACTTAACGTCAAACAGTTCACGAATAGACCAGGCTTCAAAAATGAAGAAACCATGTATCTAATCCCCACAATGTGCCACGTTAAATTAATAATTAGAGATAACCACGGTCTTGTGCAATAAAATATGATGACTTTGTTTATTAATCTTCAAACAACAGAACACGCCTAACTATGTCCTCCTCATTGCAACTTACATAATAATTATTCCAAAGAAGAAACATTTTGTCTGTATTGATCCAGTACGAATCATATCATAAATGTAGCAAGTTTGTCTGCAATTTATTCCGCCAACAATGGGTAACGACATGAACTATGTAAACTGACGTCTGGTCACGTACATTTACCTCTGCTCAACCCGAAACTCCCTCGAATTTACATCTTCCTGTTAAACCACGTCAAGTAACATAGTCCGTCATAAAACTGCTTTAATACTTCTCTCTTTAACTCCGATGTGTCCATTTGCCACAACGACTTCCTCACATGTCAACTCGGCTCACCCAAAACCACTACTGACACCATGTCCTCGTTAATGCAAGTGTTGTCGGTGCGACGCGACAATAGACCAGTCCCCAGAAAAGACGCGTAATAACATAAAACTCTAGAACTAAAGCTCACCGGCTACCGCATTCTATACCTAAGGGTAAAATGTCGGTAACACTGTGTTTTCATAGTAGATATCAGCCGAGTGCGAGCTGGGGCGCCTACGACGGTAACTTCTTTGCGCAATGGATTCAACATCAAGTTCTGCTAATTCTTCAGTGTATTTAGCGACAAACTGATAGCAACTTCCTGGCAGATTAAAACTGTGTGCCCGACCGAGACTCGAACTCGGGACCTTTGCCTTTCGCGGGCAAGTGCTCCACCATCTGAGCTACCGAAGCACGTGAGTCGTGCCCGGTCTCACAGCTTTACTTCTGCCAGTATCTCGTCTCCTACCTTCCAAACTTTACAGAAGCTCTCCTGCGAAACTTGCAGAACTAGCACTCCTGAAAGAAAGGATACTGCGGAGACATGGCTTAGCCACAGCCTGGGGGATGTTTCCAGAATGAGATTTTCACTCTGCAGCGGAGTATGCGCTGATGAGAGTTTCATATCAGCGCACACTCCGCTGCAGAGTGAAAATCTCATTCTGGAAACTGATAGCAGTTTCGCTTTGACTGCTGCAATGCTGGATACTAAATACTTGGATAAAATGCTGAAATTATGAGATTAAACTGGAGTAAGTACAGGCATTACATTGTTTGCATGTTGTACACAAAATAGTCTCAGACATTGGGATTGGTGTTCGTATTCCACGGAAACGACATCGGTTCTGCGAACAGTTTCGAATTGTCGCAACTTCCGCGTGTGGGTCGCTAATGACGCCCGCTCCCTTGCATACGTGGGTTGCCAGAGGGGATATTTCTTGCTGCGCGCCGTGCAGGGAGGAAGCGCCGCTGGCCGCCTGCCGACTGCGCCGCGGGCTGATGATGAATGATGATGATGATGATGACGGCCGCCGCCGCCTGACGAATGCGCCGTCCGCGGCGCATGCGCCGGCGCCGCCGGCACGGTGCTGCGCGGGCAGCGTACGTGCGCGGCGCTTCTTGTCGCGGCTGAGAGCCAAGTTGGGGACGGCATTCACGGTCCGCCGGAAACTTGCCCCGCTCCCTTGTCGCTCGACCTCAAATGTCGCCCCGGCAGCACTTCTCAGTACCCACTCGGGTTTCCTGTGCCGCTTCACGGCAGCTCGGGCCCGGTTCTTACCTCTGTTCGCGAGCTGCACGGCGAGAGCGAACTTTCGTGTCACGGCCCTTGCTCCGCATTAGAACCTGTTAACGTAGTTGCAAATCTGCTCAGCTCAGAAACGGAGCAAAATAACGCGGAAATGTTACTGTCTCACTAACGAGTATTAAATTTATTTTGAGTCATATGGTAAAGATCCACTGGTACTCTGCACACTTTGACTCTTATGTCAATAAGTACGCAAATAAAAGTAATTCAATGGCCAATAGACTTCTTAATGCATTGTGGGAAGTTATGATACGAGAAGAATTCAATAAGTAAATGAACACTTTTTTTCTGAAAGCAGTTTGATTTTCTTTAGGATCTAGTACACCTTATTATACCCGCCCGGTTAGACGTGCGATCTAACGCACGGCTTTCCGGGCGGGAAGGAGCGCCTGGTTCCCGGCACGAATCTGCCCGGCGGATTTGTGTCGAGGTCCGGTGAACCGGCCAGTCTGTGGATGGTTTTAGGCGGTTTTCCATCTGCCTCGGCGAATGCGGGCTGGTTCGTCTTATTCCCCCTTAGTTACACTGCGTCGGCGGTTGCTGCGAAAACAAGTTCTCTGCTTACGCATACACCACCATTACTCTACCACGAAAATATAGGGGTTACACTCGTCTAGTGTGAGACGTTCCCTTATGGGTTTCACCGGAGGCCGAATCGCACATTAACCCTGGGATCGGTGTGGGGCGGCGGAGGGGTGAAGTGGACTGCGGTAGTCGTCTTGGGGTTGTGGCTGCGGCGGGGACGGAGCCTCTCCGTCGTTTCTAGGTCCCCGGTTAACATAAAATACAATACAATACAATACACCTTATTATCCCCCATTCTTTTCCAAATGATCTCCTTTCAATGCGACGGCCTTACTCCCTCTTACTGGGAGGTTCTGTATGCCCACAAACTCTCGCTCTACTGGTGTCGTCGGAGCCAACGTCGCGCTGCATGAACAACCTCCCCATCATCCACATACTGCTTCCCTCGGAGCAAGTGGAAGTAGGAAGCTGAGAGACCCGAGCTGTAAAGCGGCGAGGATACCAGCGGACACATGCATTTGAGTACCCCAATTCGTGGACGATTGTGTCAGCAGTACGAACAGAGGCGTCCAGTTGCGCAGCAAGCTGTTTTATTGTGACCCGTCGATCACCTCAAAAGAGAGCGTCCTCACTTTCGAACATTGCAGGAGTCATAACTGAGTGTGACCGGCCGACACCCGGGAGAATAGCTTTGCACGACGGTGTAGCGATGATCACAGATGCTTCGCCCAACGACTTACCGTGCTTTTTTCAACAGCAGGTCTCCGTAGACATTCTGCAAGTGCTTATGAATATCTGCGATGCTCTGGTTTTTCGCCAACAGAAACTCAATTGCAGCTCTCTGCTCGGAACGCACCTGCATTACAGGCACCATTTTGAAAATGTCCTATAGCGCCGCTATCTATCGGAACTTCGTGAAGTGTAGGAGCTGAAGCGGGAATATTCCAAGACGTTCCAGAAAAATTTAGAATTTTTCAAGCGAAATTGTCCGAGGAGAAAAAAAAGTGTTGCTTTACTTACTGAGTACCTCTCATTGATTAATATTACGCGTGCCAACGTTCATCTTACACCAGTGAAAACGATACATTTGTGATGATGATGATGATGATGATGATGATGATGTTTGATTTGTGGGGCGCCCAACTGCACGGCCATCAGCGCCTTTACAAAGTCCCAATTTTCACACAGTCCAATTTATACACAATCCAATCTTAGCCACTGTCACGAATGATGATGATGATGATGAATTGATGAGGACAACACAAGCACCCAGTCCCCGCGCAGACGATACATATGTGATCCCATGATACGTCACTCTTAAAAGATGAGTACGTAATCCAAGTAAGCCATGAGCCAGACAATAAACATAATTAGAAGTTTTCTGTTGACTATATTGTGGGTGACTATCGGGTCTGCTGAGCGCTGTTGGCAAGCCGGGTGCACTCAACCCCTGTGAGGCAAACTGAGGAGCTACTTGACTGAGAAGTGGCGGCTCCAGTCTCGTAAACTGACAGACGCCAGTGAGAGCGGTGTGCTGACCACACGCCCTTCCTATCCGCATCCAGTGACGCCTCTGGGCTGAGGATGACACGGCGGACGGTCGGTGCAGTTGGGCCTTCATGGCCGGTTCGGGCGGAGTTCATTTTATTTAGTTTAGATGGGTGTACTGAGTACTGTAATATTCAGTGCGTCGCAATGTAATATTTAGCTTCAGATTTTGAATGCTTTTCCTGGCAGTGTTTTCGTAATAAGGAAATTTAATAAACCCTCCTACCTAGACTGAGTTCCTTTGATTTATTCCCTTAAACAAATACGGTAACAGGGAAACATATTTTAATATTTGGACAATTTGATAATGAACTACCCTATACTGTTAGCTCAACGCATGGTGAAGCTAGTCTAGAAATACTGTCCTCGAATTTACCGTTATTACGAACAAATTAATCATATTAATATTTTTTTCTTTTTCATTAAATACGTGTATTAATCGAAAGTGACTGCGTTTATAACCTGAAAAAAGTACGTTCTTTCTCTTTGATTGTTTATCGTTTCTAATGCAACAGAGCAATTAATGAATTCAAAAAATCTTCATAACTGCCAAAACTGAACACATAAAGGCTAGTTCACTTCAATGGACACAGAGCAAATATTGCAACTTGCACACAATAAGAAATAAATAAAATTTTCTCATTTCATGCGTAAGCACGCAACTACAATTTTTTACAATAAAAGAAAGTTTACTCAGTTAACACACGGTGATACTGAAAAAGACAATGCATCTTTAGTTACCTTTTTCTCCTTATCATTCCCAACTCTTGAGTGCAGAGAGGGCTGTTATAGAACCTCGTTCTTTTCAGGCAAATATCCCAAAAGGCAGGAAGTGTGGCAGAGGGAATCCCAATTGGTAATGTTTAGGAGGGGATCGCGTCTGATGACAGGGGCAAACCTCCCGAAAACCTTGATCGGCTTCGGGAGAGGGAGAGAGAGAGAGAGAGAGAGAGAGAGAGAGAGAGAGAGAGAGTGTAATGAGACTCTGTGCTTATCAGAGGTCGTTTCCACTGCGAGCCGATGTGGCCGAGCGGTTCTAGGCTCTACAGTCTTGAACCGCGCGACCGTTACGGTCGCAGGCTCGAATCCTGTCTCGGGCATGGCTGTGTGTGATGTCTTTAGGTTAGTTAGGTTTAAGTAGTTCTAAGTTCTAGGGGACTGATGAACACTGCAGTTAAGTCCCATAGTGCTCAGAGCCATTTGAACCATCGTTTCCGCTGGCGTCAAAAGATTACTCTGCTCATGTTAGGGAAAGAGTAACGTCGAACGCTGAGTGCCTATAGCTTGACAGGACTTCACGCCTCATCCTACATTTGGACAAAAAATATTAATAAAGAAATGATGTAGAACTATACGCACAATTCTTTACATTTTTCATTACAAATACGTTTCCTGCAGTAATTATAGTGCGATGTGACTTCGTTATTTTCGTCTAATTTTTGAACGTTATGATGTTCTTTGAAGGAATTGTTCAGCATCTTCAGAGATGACTCTTTCGTTCAAAATATGTAAGAACAATACTGAATATTAACAAAAACAATCATGTGAAAATAGAAATTACGGGAAAACAAAGAGAATCTAAAAATTAAAGGGACAAGACCATTAACGCATTCGTTTCATTGAGTAAAAGTGAAGATAATGAATGAACGACAGGCTTACCGTTTTGAAAGGACCCAAATTATTATCTCGTTTTAACACTCAAACATGTTTCACCACAGTTGTCATCCTCCATGGGTTTTTCTATTATTTTTCTGAAATACATACATACAGACTATGTTTAGGTTAGGAAATATGTTACATCGAATTTTGTTGTTATTTAAATTATATATGCAATTTACCTTTTATTTTTCCCAGGAAAACAAACCTACCACAGCTCAAAACTAGCCAAATAATACAATGATAAGGCCAAAACTGGGCATATGCCACGATTAGTACCTAAAATACTCATACATTTTACAGATTCGATTATAAACAAAATTTTAGTGCAAAAAAAATGGTTCAAATGGCTCTGAGCACTATGGGACTTAACTACTGAGGTCATCAGTCCCCTAGAACTTAGAACTACTTAAATCTAACTAACCTAAGGACATCACACACATCCATGCCCGAGGCAGAATTCGAACCTGCGACCGCAGCGGTCGCGCGGTTCCACACTGTAGCGCCTAGAACCGCTCGGCCACTCTGGCCGGCAAATTTCAGTGCAGACGTCATCCTAACATAATGTACTAATTTAGACATGTGGCTGACTTCAGTTGGCAGCCACAGGGCACGCACAATGTGAAGGGAGAAAGAGATTGCTGATCACGAAAAAAAAGGAAATACTAACTCTATAATCCCATACTCGGTAAGTGTATATCTGCCATAGTGTGGCAGATTGTCTAGTAAAGACAACTGCTTTCGTTATCCAATCATTCTGGCAAGCCATAGGATCTTCGCATTTTCTGAAAAAAGGCGGGGCACATCACCTCAGGGTGCAGCCGTATGTAGTCTAACGTGTCACCCCTGCTTATTTTCTAAGCACAGAATCGTTATTCCACGATAAAAATGCTCTGTTTTGTATACATCTGACAAAAAGTCTTCATATTGGAGCTGTTTTCTGAAAGAATTCCGTTGCGTCAGCAGCTACTGTGGTCCGTATTAAGGCTTCGCCACTCATATCGCTCTTGATTAACAATACCTTTTTCTTTTTATTCCATTAAGTGGGTAAACCACGTATATTGCTTTCTAAAAATCTTGCAGAGCGAATAGATCTAGCTGATTATAACTTGCAAATCTTCATACATTTAACGAAAACACTTTGTACGCTCACCAGTATCCGATTCAGACAAGTACACTGACACACTGCTCTTAGCTTCCCGTAGCTCTTTAGAATATTTGGTTCCCAGACTTGTACGTTCTGACTCATGGTGCTTCTGATAAGCGGTTCTCTACACAGGATTTATTTCGTACGAACTGCTCCTCGGGCGCTGATAATCGCGCAGTTGAGCGCCCCACAAACCAAACATCATCATCATCAACTACTCCCCTTTCCTTATGTGGCTGCCATTACAACATCGACAACATTTCTCATCTGTTCATTTAAATCTGTTTGCATCGATATTCGCTGATGTATGTAACCTTCCTGATGAGGTCTCAAATTCATATGAGAGCCCAACTCCCCATCAGTATCATCGACTACTACAATTTCGAAATTTTTCGCAAAGTGTAATAGCAGTCCAGCTTTAAAACGTTGCCACTACCGGTTTCGGAAGGAACCATTTCTCTTCTCTTACAATATATATATATACTCCTGGAAATGGAAAAAAGAACACATTGACACCGGTGTGTCAGACCCACCATACTTGCTCCGGACACTGCGAGAGGGCTGTACAAGCAATGATCACACGCACGGCACAGCGGACACACCAGGAACCGCGGTGTTGGCCGTCGAATGGCGCTAGCTGCGCAGCATTTGTGCACCGCCGCCGTCAGTGTCAGCCAGTTTGTCGTGGCATACGGAGCTCCATCGCAGTCTTTAACACTGGTAGCATGCCGCGACAGCGTGGACGTGAACCGTATGTGCAGTTGACGGACTTTGAGCGAGGGCGTATAGTGGGCATGCGGGAGGCCGGGTGGACGTACCGCAGAATTGCTCAACACGTGGGGCGTGAGGTCTCCACAGTACATCGATGTTGTCGCCAGTGGTCGGCGGAAGGTGCACGTGCCCGTCGACCTGGGACCGGACCGCAGCGACGCACGGATGCACGCCAAGACCGTAGGATCCTACGCAGTGCCGTAGGGGACCGCACCACCACTTCCCAGCAAATTCGGGACACTGTTGCTCCTGTGGTATCGGCGAGGACCATTCGCAACCGTCTCCATGAAGCTGGGCTACGGTCCCGCACACCGTTAGGCCGTCTTCCGCTCACGCCCCAACATCGTGCAGCCCGCCTCCAGCTGAATGGAGGGACGAATGGAGACGTGTCGTCTTCAGCGATGAGAGTCGCTTCTGCCTTGGTGCCAATGATGGTCGTATGCGTGTTTGGCGCCGTGCAGGTAAGCGCCACAATCAGGACTGCATACGACCGAGGCACACAGGGCCAACAGCCGGCATCATGGTGTGGGGAGCGATCTCCTACACTGGCCGTACACCACTGGTGATCGTCGAGGGGACACTGAATAGTGCACGGTACATCCAAACCGTCATCGAACCCATCGTTCTACCATTCCTAGACCGGCAAGGGAACTTGCTGTTCCAACAGGACAATGCACGTCCGCATGTATCCCGTGCCACCCAACGTGCTCTAGAAGGTGTAAGTCAACTACCCTGGCCAGCAAGATCTCCGGATCTGTCCCCCATTGAGCATGTTTGGGACTGGATGAAGCGTCGTCTCACGCGGTCTGCACGTCCAGCACGAACGCTGGTCCAACTGGGGCGCCAGGTGGAAATGGCATGGCAAGCCGTTCCACAGGACTACATCCAGCATCTCTACGATCGTCTCCATGGGAGAATAGCAGCCTGCATTGCTGCGAAAGGTGGATATACACTGTACTAGTGCCGACATTGTGCATGCTCTGTTGCCTGTGTCTATGTGCCTGTGGTTCTGTCAGTGTGATCATGTGATGTATCTGACCCCAGGAATGTGTCAATAAAGTTTCCCCTTCCTGGGACAATGAATTCACGGTGTTCTTATTTCAATTTCCTGGAGTATATATATATATATATATATATATATATATATATATATATAGAGAGAGAGAGAGAGAGAGAGAGAGAGAGAGAGAGGAGCGGAGGGGGGATCTAAAAAAATGTATCCGCTATTCCACACAAGCGTTGTATTGCGTTGTTTTGTTTTGTCAGATGACCGTCGCCAGATAGTGTTTTGTTCTTAGTTGCACCTAGTTACTCGAGAAGACATGACTGGCGCAAAGCTTACATTCGACGAAAGGAAGTCAGTTTTGAAGTGGTATTTTAAGTACGAAAACATTAATGAGGTTCAACGGCAATGGCGAAATGAGTCTCAAACAGAGCCACCGACACGTTTAACGATTCGTCGCATTCGAGACAAATTTGAAGCCGAAGGCTGTGTTAAAGATGTTCACAAACAACGATCTGGATGACCTGTAACAGTAACAAGTCCAGCTAACTCCCGTCGTGTGTTACAACAATTCACTCGCTCACCACAGAAGTCTGTGAGACAGTGTGCCCGTGAAACTGAAGTGGGTCGCTCAAATGTTCGGCGAATTTTGAAGACAGCAAAGTGAAAGTGCTACATCCCACGATTGCTACACGCAATGAACGAGGACGACCCAGATCGTACAATGGAGTACTGCGAGTGGTTTACTAACATGGTGCGCAACGATGAAGAGTTTGCAGAGTTGACTGTGTGGTGTGATGAGGCACAGTTCAAACGTAATGGTACAGTAAATCGGCACAATTGCATCTACTGGGCCTCCGAAAATTCGAACGTCCATGTAGCCACGTCGTGAATTTGCCAGGAGTAAATGTGTGTTGGCGGTTGTCTTACCGGGGCTTGATTGGGCCATTCTTCTTCGACGCCACAGTTACCGGTGAAGTGTACCTTCAGAAGCTTCAGACATCCATTTTACCTGCCATCCGAGTCTTGTATGGAGACGGAAGAATTTACTTTCAACAAGACGGTGCCCCAGCCCACTACCAAATCGTGTTAGGGCGTATCTCGACGAAAATCTACCAGGAAGATGAATAGCGACATAGCGGCATAGATGTGGAATTGTTGACCATCCAGATGAACCAAGGGGCTAACAATAGCGTCTCCCTAATGACCGTTCAGAAGTGAACGGCGGCTGCAGAGATGTGCGTTGGTGAACAGATATGGAACTGTGATCGGAGGTTTTCCCGGCGTATGTGTTGTTTCCAGGGCTCTCGGGTGTCCTTCCGGATGCGATCGTTGAAGTCCCACGATATTTCGGCGAATAACCTTTCCGCCGCCATCATGTGGTTCTGATGGAATTCCGAAGCTTATCTAGTTTCTTCACCAGTTGGTACATATCCTCCCCGTAGAGGTTCTTGATATGTAATCGGAGGCTTTCCCGGAGTATGTGTTGTTAATTCCATCAGAACCACCTGATGATGGCGGAAAGGTTATTCGCCGAAACATCGTGGGACTTCAACGATGGCATCAGGCTGGACACCCGAGAGCCCTGGAAACAGACTTGGAACTGTTGACAAACTGACCGCCCAGATGAACCAAGGGGCTACCAATAGCGTCTTCTCAACGACTGTTCAGCGAACGTTGCTGCATTTGGGCCACCGTAGCAGGAATCTGGTTCATGCAATCATGCTGACTACTGTTCATTGGTAACAAACACTGGAATTTGTACACAAATGCTACAACTGGACGTCCACAGACTGGCGTCAGTTAGCCTTTTGAAGTGAATCACGTTCCACGCGAATGGCCGTTGGCATGTACTGCGTGAAAAGTCGGGAAGCAAACACCCTGTAACCAGGAGGGAGCATTACGGTCAGGGTAATGTTTTAGTGGCATTCCCTGAGTGATAACGTCATTCTGAAAGGCACAATGGATCAACACAAGTATTCATGTATCTTTGTGATCCATGTCCACCCCTACATGCAGTTTGGTTTTACTCAGTACGAGCCGGCCGCTGTGGCCGAGTGGTTCTAGGCCCTTCAGTCTGGAACCGCGCTGCTGTTACGGTCGCAGGTTCGAATCCTGCCTCGGGCATGGATGTGTGTGATGTCCTTAGGTTAGTTAGTTTCAAGTAGTTCTTAGTCTAGGGGACTGATAACCTCAGATGTTGTCCTATAGTGCTTAGAGCTATTTTTCCTCAGTACGATGGCATCTAAAAGCAGAACAATGCAATATATCAAGCAGCTCGCAGTTCACGTGCGTGGTTGAAGAGCACCAGGATGAGTTTACTGGCTACCAAACTTCCCATATTTGAAAGAGAGTCTGTGGGATAACCTCGATCGGACTGTTCGCGCCATGGATCCTCAACCGAGAATCCAACGCAACTGGCCACGATATTGGATTCGGCGAGGCCCCATATCGTTGTCGGTACCTTCCAGAACCTTATTGACGCTCTTTCTGCTCGTCTCGGAGCGGTCCACGCCGCAGAGCTGGTTATTGAGGCTTTTGTTAGGTGGTCGCATTAATGTGGATGAACAGTGTATAAACGGTGGTGCTCCCGACGCCGTCGCACTGTCCATGTCGATATTTGTCTTGTTGCAAACAACACCGTTTCCTGATTCAAGGTAGGTGGACTGACTGTACTAACCTGCACGCCCGAGTGAACAATATATCTGTTCCCTGGGGCACTAGTCGTACGGGAACCTTGATATCCTGCAGTGGACCGAGTATCGCCCTCTTCAAGCCCCTGTTTCCATACTTAAATGACAATTGTGAGGTCCCACAACAATCCGAGTAGCGATATCGTGGGATGATAATCGCCGTCTCAGTAGTCCACGATCCTGAGGTTGCCGGATTCTGGCATGTCTGGTAGACGTTTCTCCTTAAACGAGGTATAACACGATCTTCTTGCAGAAAACCAACATTCAAATACCTACTGCGTGTTCTTTCTTCATATACAGAATGTAGATGACGTTGCTCGTATCTGCTTTGTGTAGTTGCACTGAAAAGCTAGTCATTTGCTTGTCCAAGAATGCAGCATACTTCATACCAATTTGACGTTCGTTGTTTTGCACTTTCCCGGTGTTGCAGTTTTTCGGAGTAGTGTGTCACTATAATAGTCCATCTGGACCACAGACTTTGTTCAGTCCATGGGGTCCTAGAAGGAATGGTCAATATTCAGGATGCGACGTAACTACGGTAATATTTGGAGGCAAAAATGTTTGTTTTAAAATGTCCTCACAAGCTGCAACATTGTCGCGAATAAAACAGTGACCCGGATATACAATAAGTTTCCTTTAATTTACGTTTATGGTCACAAACGTGTTGTTAACAGATTACCGTTTGCGGTCTATAATGACCATCATCAGATCTGCAGCAAAAAATGTGAAAAAACATAAATACACTCGCAGGTTGTCTACAGCTTAAAAACAATAAATACACCATAATGAAAAGTACTAATGACACATATATGCATTTGTGAGCTTTACGTATGAAGAGGCATACCTGCTTTATAAAAACACAGTCGTAATGCACTGCATCCATAATAGCATCGTCAAATGTTAAATGCAAAATCAGCACCAGCATCGTCAAATACGAGTATATATAAATAACATCATAAGCACGAGTCATGTTGTCAGTAGTCTCTTCATACTTACAGCGCAGAAATGCATATATATGTCAGTGGTACTTTTCATTATGGTCTATTTATTGCTTTTAAGCTGTAGACAATCTGATAGTGTATTTATGTTTTTCCAATTTTTTGCTGCACATCTGATGATGGTCATTATAGACTGAAACCGGTAATCTGTTAACAAAAAGTTTGTGACCATAGATGTAAATTAAAGGAAACTTATCAAAATGTCCTGTTCTTCTCGTTCTCTGCTTTATGAAAAAAAATACGAATGGTGAAGTTATTAATTGCTACATCCACCAAAGTTCGACTCGTGAGCCCCCATGTGCGTCAGGACAAATAAAAAGTTGAATACAGAAAGAAAAACACTGTTCGCAGGGTGCTCCCAGAGTGTGGTTGGATTTCAAAATATTAGTTTCGTCACTGTCTAGGGGTCAACCAACGCATCCATCGCATTTAACCCTAAATTAAAGCGGTCACAAATTTACTCAAACTGCAGGCAGGAATTTGTGGTGAAGTAATGTTCACTTTCACTTTTCACAGAAAAGTCATGTATAATTTTTTCATCTTATTTCTCGCTGATGGTCATTAGGTACCTAAGAAAGTGGAAAATGTTTGTTCACAGCCGAGTAGAGATTACTCTTTTCTTCATTCGTATTTATTCTTCTTAAATATTTCAAATCCTCAGTTTGTTTATCAGCAATTACATAGTATACTGGAGTGCAAAACTTAAGGACGACATTAACTTGCGCATGAAGTGTCACTGTCAACTAACATAGCCAGATGAGATTTGGACCATACATTGAAAGAACTGCTACAGCGTACAATACAAGGTAATTGAAAGAAATATGCTGTGAGTGGGACAGAAATGACACTTTAACTCAAAGATAGTAATTACATTGTCTTCATTGCGATTCATGATGGTCCCCTAGACGTCACAGAAGGTTACACACAGCTCTTAACCCGCGCACTACCAAGGGGATGGGGGTGGGGTTGGGGCACTTTATGCCCACCTTTGCAAATATTGAAATCTACTCAGGTACTTTACTTTTTAAAATTCTGTAAAAAATATTTATTGTCTTTAATGAAGTCTTCTTCCAGATTCTATGATTGTTTTACATTTTTCGTGTAAGCTTAATCGGAAAATATAAGTTTAAGGTAGTAGTCATAAAGTCTCCCTCGCCCCCCGTAGTAAATGCGACTTCCCGCAACAGTCGTCTTACTCCACAAATAATAGCATTATGTGACATTAGAACACATGGACATAGAACACACGTTGTATTTCTCTGGATTGACAGCAACAATGGTCTCAACAATGATTCATTTCCCTTTGGTTCTTTACTGTTTCCTGTTCAGTGGCATTAGTCCAGTGTTAGATACAACTGTGATTGAAAATGCATCGACAGTCACTTACTGACAGAGAAATGTCACAGATTTTGGAAGAATCTATAGATTCTCAAATTGAATTTGATGAAACTGACGAAGTAGTGAGTGAGCCTGTAGAGGAATGTGTGGTGCGCGAGGATGTGGACAGTGATAGAGCACCTACAGACACTGAAGATGAACTCTGGACACCTGAAACTGATGACGACGCAGCTTGCGAGGTTAATGACAAGTATGTTAGAAACACTTGAAAAATTTATAGCTCCAAACCTCCTCATATTAGAAGACGAGTATCAGAAAACATAGTGACAGGAACAGAAGTCATAAGAGACAAAGGTAAAGTAGGAACAATAGGAGAATCATTTGAAAAGTTTTTATCATCAGAAATTTACAACATCATAATAAAGCATACCAATGAAGAGGCATTGAGCCAGAAAATACCCAAGACAGACAGACTTGAATTCATGGCATATAGTGGGCAACTTATTATTATGACAGTAAGTCATCTGTAACAGATTTATGGTCCTACAGTTCAGGAAGATTTGTTTATACTGCTAGCATGAGCCGAACCAGATTCCAGCAGATTACTAAAATAGTAAAATTTGATGACAGAGTGTCGCGAAGTGGTCGCAGGAAACGTGAAAAGTTTACTGCAATATGAAAAGTTTTTAATAAAATGAATGAATTACTGTCAAAATATTATTCTCTTGGGATGCACATTGTTACTGACGAAATGTTGTCATTGTTCACTGGCACGCGTTCCTTAAAGGTCTTAATGAAGGAAAAACCTTGTAAATAGGGTACACTTATACGCATGCTCACAGATGGTAAAACCAGATATGTTATCAGCATGGAGCCTTACGCTATAAAAAGAAATGCTTGTACATAACAATCAAATTATGCTGCAGCTGTGGTCAAACACCTGGTGGTTCCTATACATAATCCAGGGCGAAATATCACCACAGACATATATTACACTTCAGTTGATTTGGCCGAAGATCTGTGGAGGAATCATAAGCTAACTCTCGTGGGAACATTACTAGCTAATAGGAAACATATGCCTCAAGAACTGAAAGATATCTCAAGACGAGAATTATATTCTAGTAAATTTGCTTTCAGTGGTACTAGTACTGGAAATATTCCAATCACAATTGTTTCTTAGATCCAACGTGAAAAATCCAAAAGAAATTTGCTGTTTCTATCATCTCAACATTATAACGCTACAATTGGTTCACCTACTGACACTAAGAAGAAAACAGTCATAAATTTATATTATAATGAGACTGAAGATGGCATTGAGATGATAGTTCACATGGTGAGAAAATGTTCAACTACGAGGGCTACAAGAAGGTGGTCGCTGCCTCTTTTGTATACTCTTGTGGACATAGCAGCGGTAAATAATTATACACTACTTTTGTTGAATTTCCCACACTGGAATAAGAAAAAACCTAATAAGCGACGACTTTTCCTTCAAGAACTGGGAATAGAGCTCACGAAACCAATCATTGAAGAAAGGGCTACAAATATTACAGGACCGCCGAAGTTTCAAGTATGGAGGGTATTCTCGTATGGAAAATCAAGCAGATCTTCGGTGCAAAGGAAGCTCATGGAGGTAAAGGTAGATGTCATTTGTGCATTAGTGAAAGCCGTTCAGAAGCAGAAAAGTACAACAAAGTGAGAAAAACAACAATAATCTGCAACAGTTGTTAAGAGATACACGTGAGGTAAACACAGAAAAAAACTGTTGAACGTTCCAAGTGTGAAGTAGATTTCGAAGAAACAGGTTAATAATGCTTCTCACAAAACTGTGTGATGCACCTAAACTATTTGTATATGACCTCAAGTTTTTTGTAATATTTTTTAATTATAGTAAAGTGTAGTTAAATATTACTACAATGACTTTTACTAATTAGACTTAGCAAACTTAAATGACAAAGTAAATGAAAGATACAAAATGCACTTTCCAAAAAGTTTTAAAAGAAATATTCAGGTTCTGGATCCTAATTATGCATCATTAGAGCTTTCAAACGTATGTTATTAGTGTAACTCAAGAACAATTAATGAAATTCATTTATTTTTAATTTTTTTATGTTGGGCACGAAGTACCGCCCCCCCCTCCCCCCTTTGGTAATACACGTTAGTAAAAATGGCTTGGTATTGCGAGGGTAAACAGGGTGTGCGGTCACCATGGACGACAATGGATGCTCTGAAACGCGTTCCCATGCTGGCCACAGCTAATGCTTCTCCCCCACGCACTCCAAACGTGCTAGATACGATCTGGGTAGAGGAAAGGGGAAGCGCAGCCTATTCGCCGAAAATTCTCTCGTTCCAAGAGCTCTACCACCTGTACTATTCAATGCGGTCGCGTATTGTCATCCGTAAAAATGAAGTCAGGATGGATAGCACCCTTGAAAAGACGCACATGGGAAAGGAATACATTGTCACAATAACGTTGACCTGGGAGTGTACTGCATTCAATCAACTGGAGGTCAGCTCGCCTCGCAATTTTATACGTCCCCCCACCACAACATCTATAATAAAAATCATGTTGGATAGTTCGTGGATGCATTGCATGTCCCCACCTGTCACCATATGAAGGTGCGTCCAACATTGTTCAGAACTAAGGAACCCTCAACCAACATTGTGGAGGATTATTCATAAACGATTAAAGGGGGAAAACTATAAAAATTACGGCTTCTGCAAGCCATAAGCCATGACGACAAACTTCATCCTCTGTAGTTTTACATTGATGTGCAGAGCCATGGTGATGATGAGGTTTCGCAAGCAAATTAATATTCAGTTATGAATCACTTTTCATCTGTCATGAACCGGCCTCCATTGCCGAGCGGTTCTAGGCGCTTCAGTCCGGAACCGCGCTGATGCTACGGTCGCCGTTTCCAATCCTTCCTAGGGTATGGATGTGTTTGATGTCCTTAGGTTGGTTAGGTTTAACTAGTTCTAAGTCTAGAGGACTGATGACCTCAGATGTTAAGTCCCATAGTGCATAGAGCCATTTGAACCATTTCATCTGTCATGTATGGTCAACGTCACAACACGTGCGTAATGGAGCAGAGGTTCCACAAGTAGCTATTGAAGGCTACCGGGATTGGAGGATATTAACGTGTTCTGTACCATGTAAGCCAGAAATTCTGCTAACACTTGTTCTTTGTTGAGATAAATGTCAGTGGTATAATCATTTCAACTTACTGCAGTTCTGGTCCTTCCATAACTTGAAAGTGATGGCAAAAATTTCGTCTTTCAAGATGATGTCGCACTTCTACGTTTCCACAACTGTGTATGAGATTACCTGATCGAGACATAACCACGTCGCTGGAGAGGCCATGTCACGGTCGCTGACCTGGCTACTCCAGTGGCTAGCACAATTGCTGGACTTGACGTCTTGAGAATTATTATTATTGTCGTTTGGAGGTTGGTTCTACATCAAGGACAACGTCTGTGTTTCACCTCTACCACAGAAAATCGAGGACTTGCGACATTGTATCACAACAGTTGTTCTTAGGTCACTCCTGATGTGCTGGGTCGGGTATGGGCAAAATTGAACTACTGATTAGATACGTGCCGTGTGACGAAGTGTGAAAACGTAGAAAATGTATAAATCTACTAAAAGAAATTTGGAAGTTTGTCTTTCGCATTTCGTATCATTTATTAGATTGTTCTGGCTCATTTATCTGTATCAGTTTTTTGAAATGTTTCATTAATTTTATAATTAGTCTGTATATGTTTGGAAACAGAAAAATTGCGGGTACAAAACTAAACCACTGCAATTTTGAAAGGATTACATTGTAACCTTCGATTGTTCTGGAATACGAGGATTTTGATTACTAATTAATTCAACTGGAAATTCACAGTTTTTGGAAAAGTAAATCGTTTATTTCAAAGACTAGAATGAGGGGTTTATATCACTCAGGAAACGAACGGCTTTTAGCGTGGTTGAATTTCGACGTGTACGCACTGGTATCGTAACTTCTACTTTAAGTAAAATATCTATACATGAACTGTTTACACTATTATCATCAGTAATCTGTTATCTATACAGTAAATAATAAAGCCTAGTGAAATATTACAAGGTGAAGAGCTTTGAAATTCTGTGCAAATATCGCAAGTGCATTACGTGTGGAATAGAAAAACGGAAAAGAAGAGACACTTACATGTTGGGTGGCATTACAGCCAGTAGTGCTCTTTTACCTTGTTGTCCCTCAACACTGAAATGAAAATTACATAAATCAACAAGTAAGTCACAGAACCGGTTGATGTGTTTTTGAATTTAGGAATCTGAAGACAACGGCCAGATGGACAGAAAAAGAAATAGAAGAGCAAGAATGAAATGGAGTGCTTTTGGTAAAGAAAATAAGTTTTTTAAATCTACCTCCTGATTTGTACGGATCGGATATTTCAAATCAGTGTATATTATCGGTTCTGAATTATGTCAGTAACAGATGGACAATCAATGCGGAAACCTTGCAAAAAATAGGGTTGCTCATCGACAAATGGAGACATGCATACTGAAAACTTCTAGGAGGGGCAAGAAACAAACAAATGCATCGGGCAAAAATTTGATTGGAAGGCATAATTATGACCCCACAACTAAAATGAAACGTAAGTATACAAGTCAAATTGATGGTATATGGACCGATTCAAAAAGCCTATCAAAGACAGGAAGGTGACCAAAAGAAAGTGAGTAGAGGAAATTAGAAATGTGCAGAAACCGCACGTATGTGTATGGTTCAAAATTGTATTGCAATGAAGTGTGTAGGTGGGGGGGGGGGGGCTTTTCGCTGAACGTTTTATGACCAACATTACTGTTGACGAGCTTCGAACTAACATCGAATACGAATCCAGACTGAACACGAGAAAATAAAGGTTTGAGAAAGTAAAGACGAGATGTATGTAAACGTACAAAACGAAATTTGAGCGAGTATTAAACCTTAGTACGCTAGGTAGAAATACAAGATAGATCAACCAACAAGACTACAAAATGGATGAAGCAGCTACAACGTAATTGTAAGCAGTATGTTTTCCTGGACGCCGAATGTTCATCAGTGGCAAGTGCATCGTCACTGCGGAGTGTGTAACAGATATAGACGTAGCTGCACCTTTCAAATCTGAAAGTAATTTGTGATGTAATTAAAATTTAATACTTCTCAAATTTTTTCTTTTCTTCTTCTTCTTGCTTCTCGCCAAATTTGATGATTCTAGGCCACAGGGGAGTACCCTTTGGGTTTTGATGACTAAGTTTGGGACTAACGAAATATGTGAGATAAATGGTCGTATCTTTTGACTCCACTGACGTAGATGCTTAACGTTTTTACAAAACCAAGGGACTATACAACGTAGTATGTGACGTACATTTAAACTTGATACGTCTATCAGTTCCTGGGATAAAAGAGGTTTCAACAGATAGAAACACAGATCAAAATCGTCAAAGATGGCTCTACTAATCCTCGTGTCCATCTCATGGCTGTCTGGGCTCACATGCCGTTTAGTTCAAAATGGTTCAAATGGCTCTGAGCACTATGGGACTTAACAGCTATGGTCATCAGTCCCCTAGAACTTAGAACTACTTAAACCTAACTAACCTAAGGACATCACACAACACCCAGTCATAACGAGTGCCGTTTAGTCTGATGCCTCTTGCGTTGTGTATGTGCGGGTCTTAGCCGGTTACAGCAGTTAACTTCTGCCGCCACTTGCAGCCATGGCTTTATCAATCTGTGGTAACTTATTTTTATTATAATTTTTTTCGTGACTCATTGAACACAACTATGTCTTTTGACGAGAGCACTGTTGCTGAAAAAATTTTAAATTTGTGTAATTTCATGTAAGTGAATTTTTATGGTTTTGGTTGAGAATTTTCACATATGTATTTATTTTATGTATATTATCTATACCTTATATTTTTTCTAGGTAACTTTTACCGTTCTGATGAAGATAGAGCTATCGAAACCTGGTTAATGTGTTTTTTTTAATTGTGTGCAACCGGTTGGCTGACTATTACATTTTATATAAAATTTAGGAGGGGTATTTTTTCCAACTCCGATCGGGCTTGAAATTATACCACAACAGGAACCCGGTGAAGCTCTGTGCAGATGTGTTGCGTTGTGTCTCTTGTACGTCCCTCTACTGCATCCACCGCACTATTTCAGTTCTGAGCGCACAGTGAGTACGCAATGACACGTACAACAACAGGGTCTTCTGGCTGAGGTGAAGAGCCAGTTGGTGGGTTTCACCTCATTTCATGCATCCCTGATAATGTAACTTCCATGCATTTCTTCTTCATGACAATTCTCCGCGGCACACTGCAGGTGCAGCGAAAAATACCCTGCAGCGTATTCAACGGGAAGTGTTTCATCAGCCGCCATTCAGTCCGGACTTGGCTCCCTCTGATTTTCATCTCTTCGCTCACACGAACCGCTGGCTATGAGTACAATATTTTGGCACGTACAACGAGCTGTAGGGAACGCGAAATCACAGGCGGCTGCCTTCTTTGACGAGGGCATTGCGTAGTTGTAATAAGGCTACGACAAATGCCTTAGTCAGAGCGGCGAATATTTAGAGAAGTAGCTACAAGGTGTAGCTAAACGGTGCAAATAAAACATATCTGATTGTCCTGTGGTTTCCATTTCGCGACCGATCACAGTTAGTCAAAAACAGCTCTCGTACATGTGGCAGTCTGATTCACTACCTTTGCGTTATACAGATCTCCAAATCATTGCGCATGTTTTACGGTAGTCGTAATAGTACCAGTACGCATGTGTAGAAGAATAATTATAAACGATGAATAATTTAGTTTTTGAGAACTGAACGATGACTATACATACAGCGCTAGAAAATGGAAGAATTTCGTTCCAAAAAATGTTTCACAGCGTGATAAATCGCTAATTGCTGTGTGCCATATATACGAGTTCAATGTTATCTACGCACTTTCACTTTGACGAGCTAGAGAGCCATTACACAATACCACTGCAGCATAATTTAGTAAAACGTATTTGGCAATAGGATCAAGTCCCACAGCTACAAAAGACCGGTGGCTACTCATTATTTTCTTGCAGCGAAAAAAATTATGCCATGCAAGCTGTGTCATTTGAAGGAAACAAGTGAAATGCTCTTGCATTTGTCTCTTCAAATGTTTAACCCAAAGTAATTCCAGATATCATACGAAAACTGTAAGCTTGGCTATGACAGGCGTGTACAAAATCCACGGTACTTCTGAACGGGATCTTTCTATACTAGCAATGTAGTGACATTCAAAATATGCAGAGTAGTTACGGACAAAATAAATTCGTGTCTTTGGGAGGCAGTGTACGTTGGTGACAGAAATTGAGTTTACCGCATCTTAATACTCGCTCCATATATCAGTTTATGAATGTCATTATCCCACATATGTTTATTTAAAAATATAGTGCAAATTTTTTGGCTGTACTATAATCCTGAGAAACAAACTTTTCCCCTTCATTTGCCTTCCATCAACAGCGGGGATTCGATGACATTACATTTACAATTAACTGTTAATAACAAAAACATTTTTTGAAGACTCGGTTTCTAAATTTAAACTGAATACAATTCTGGTTCTGCAAATCAGTGTCATTTCTGTACTGCATTTCGAAAAGGTGGAAACTTTATTTTTAACTTAATGAGTAATGTCCGGCAATTACAGCTACAAAGATTAAAAAGAAATACGGCAACTAAAATTCTGGACTTACAAAAGATGTCTTCCAGAATCAACAACAAACGTTTTTTTCTACTTTTATTCACGTTATTGCCACAAATTTAGCATTGTCTTTCTTCACAGTGAACCACACATTATAACCGGCAGAAATAAGTTTGAAGTTTCTATGAATGTAAATGGCATAGGAAGCACAGTTTAGCAGGAAACGGATGGCGTTAAAAGTGTTTCTACAAACGAAGTATTCTGTGCTCCAATAATATGGGTACCGGTGCTCCCTAAAACTGATTTATCCACCACGAGTGACCCAGTCTGAGCTCCAGAAGTGCAGACGCGTCTTACCTCTGTGCTGCAGCGAATTTGCCAACGGCGTCGTCGACGATAGCAAACAGCCGCCTCCAAATATTTGCACTGGCGTCCTCCCCTTGTTCACGCGTAGACACCCGCGGCGATGCGCAAAATCGCAGTGCCGTGGTTCGATTCCTTTGCTTGCCTACCCACAGCAGGCTAATTTCCAAGCAGTGCTTGTTACGGCTTTGCCAAAATTGCTACTAAATCACTACGTTTACTCACAAACACTCACGCACAGAAACAAGGGCCTCTGACGTTTCACCGAAAGCAGCTAACAAGGAGGGCAAGCGAAATGCTTTGGGGAAGTTACATTGCTTGACGAAACAAAACCGAGACATTCTCTGTCGGTGACTTTTGTAACTTTGCCTCTTCCAGCAACAGTTTCGTGAAACTGTGTAACAACAGCAGTATAGTTTTATACGTAGATGCAGAATTTTTTTTTTTTTTTTGGTAGGAAACTCAGGTCATTTTGTCCTCGTGTTACAACAGTTAACGAAGGAATCAGTCAATATGTGGATTACCGTTGCAATGTTGTTCATTTTTTGCACGAAGGGTTTCTAAATGCTCCAGTTTTAGATACTTTTTACAGTAAATTTCCGTGTAAATTACGTCTTTGTGATAACTATTATGTGTTTCATCGCAGTAAAGCTCCATATTAGCACTGCAACAGAAAAAACCTTTGCAACCTTAATACCGTGGAAAATTCAGTTAAAAATGAAACTAAATCGCATTTTGGAACTCTTTACACAATATAAAGACATTGTGACTTTATCGCTGACAAACAGATCGCGTAAGACAATATGTAGTCACGGATATTCTTTTTAGTTGTTATTATTCTTTTGAATCAAATATTTCCTTTATCGTTGCAACAGTTTCATACAAGAGGAACATCTGATCGGATCATCAGAAGCGATTCACAGACATTAGGTTTCTCGCTGATAAACGAGTCAGAAGGGCCTAATATACATTATTTCATGTAAACAACTAAGAAGCAAATTCCTCACAGAACAGAAGCTGCAATCACTAGCGTAGGTATCTTGTTTTCCGTACAACTGCATACGAGTATAATCATTCATAAGGTCAGAGGGCAATGAGACATTAAATATTATCCTAGTGATGCCAGTTTTGCGCCATATTGTGTGCCGATATTGAACTATATTCTCGTGAGGCATATATATACGTACAAAATTAGTACCCACTGTATTAAATTATCCCTTCCCGCTTGGTTTTAATGCAGCGATTTTATATCCACAGTATATCACAGGAGCTTAAAGTTCTGAAACATTCTCCGCTCTCTTCAGGATACCTGGTCTTTTACACCTAAACACACGAAACACATGAAACACATGAAACTACATTCACTATCTTTCCCTGTTTAATTACGCTCTCTTTGGATCACCTACGAGAAAACTGATACTGTAAAGGCCAAAGACCACCATTACTGAGGCTGTATAATGAAAGATTTCATTTAGTTCACTGTCAGTTTAGTTTCGCCTTACAATGGTCTGAGCCTCCAATAAAATTTCCACGGCTGGAAGAACCAAATTATATCTTCAGCTCTCAGCTCCTCGCCTTCAGTTAATACCCACGCAATATAAGAACTGAGGTCATTATTTGATTCTGTTGGGAATACTAAAAGCCATGTCACTAATTATATACCACTTAATAATAAGAAACCACAGTTTTCTGTCACCTTTAATGTTAATCACTCACCAATATTGTGAATTCAACGATAAAACCGCCACTATTCCGACGGGAGAAATAGAATCCACTTTAACGCATGACACCATTTCTATATGTACGCTGTCTTCTCCGTGCTCAATGGACCATTGTATCATCGAACAATAATTTTTGCAACACAAAACCTCTTTGAATTTTAATTATACCTCAGTCAACTTTAATCAACTCTTAATGCTCCAGTGAAATCTGTTCTCAAATTATTCATTAATCTACACCTTGCAGGAAAGCAGCCACATTAAAACACATATTTGTGAATAATTACTTACGTTTTTCTTCTTCTCCAGCTGACCTTCGCGGAGTTTGATTTTGTAAGTTCAAATTTTGAAATCTACAAGATTTTAAGCAGTGTGTAGATTGTGCAAAAAGTCAGATCATTGCAGAATGTTAACTTTTTTGTTTCTGTTGTTTATTATAATAATACTCGTACCATACATTTTACAGTAATGGCAACAAATATTCCCACATGCAACATTAATACATCGTACAAAATCACAAACGCACATCTAGCTATATCTAACACCACCTACAGACAGGCTCATATTGAAGACAATTTACTCTTGAGTAATTGAAAAAACTAGGTTCTGTTTCGAAAAATAGTGACAGATTGTGAGTTCGTTTATTAATAAGTATAACATTATTTTGGTGTGCGGTCGTGTTTTCAAGAAAATCAAATAACAAGCCATTTTAAATATAGAGTAGCAGGAAACGGTAACAGCTTTTAGAATATATACAAAACCTTTTATAAAATTCCAAAATAATAATTAAAAAAATGGTTCAAATGGCTCTGAGCACTATGGGACTTAACTTCTGAGGTCATCAGTCCCCTAGAACTTAGAACTACTTAAACCTAACTAACCTAAGGACAACACATCCATGCCCGAGGCAGGATTCGAACCTGCGACCGTAGCGGTCGCGCTGTTCCAGACTGTAGCGCCTAGAACCTCTCGGCCACTCCGGCCGGCAAAATAATAATTTCTTGCACGTCATGACTAAGCAAGTAAACATTGCTTTAATTTAATTGATCGATGACGTGGCCAAATAACATCCATAATTATAAAAGAAATGTGTGGTGACCCTCTGATTTGTGAAATTGTTGTAAAAATACAGCCAGGTTCTTTTTCTCACGTAGATTTTTACTACAGAAGTTATTAAATACGTAATTTTCGTGTTTTTCCTTAATAATTTCCACACAAAATATTTATCTGAAATTTATAATCTCCATTCCAAAATGTATATAAAGCGCTCCGTATTCGTCAGTAAAATTATTCATCAACTTGGTGCAGTATTATTAATGTTCTCCCTAGAACACTCAATAAAACAGTGCAATAATGTTGGTATTTAGTATGGTTCAGAATGTTGAATGATATAGACGCTGTTACTGGGGTAATTGCTTTATTCTGTCGCAAGCAGAAGGACAAAAGGTGGATGAAAAACAGAGCGTGAAAATTCCTGATGTTTTCCACAATGTAATATCTTAAAAAAAAAAAGGTATCGTCTCTGTCGGAGCTGTAGAATATTGGTGTCTATATTTATTGAGCAACAGCTCAATAGAATTTCGGTCACTAAAACACAACGGCCGAGATAGCGGTGCTCCGATTACATGCTCCTCCATATCCACACCCAGTGAAACTTATTTCCGAGGATGACTTGGCGATCGGTCGGTCACATTAGGTCTTCGAGGCGTGTTCGGACTGGTTCAGTTTCTTTAACTCATTACAGTCATTCTTAATTTTCCGGTTCTGATATGATTCCCTCGTTTTGCACTTATTTTGGAAGATAAACGCAACAAGAAGTCCAAAAATATGTGCGACTAACAAGGAGATTGTCAATACTGCCCACACATGGCACAGTGTTTCGCAGGTAAAGGTGTTTCAAAACTTTTTTATCTGACCAGTAATATCGCATAACCCCTGATCTCAACCCACACTAGTTCAAAATTATTATAAATCACAAAATATTGACCAATAATATTGACCAGCTATTGGCCGCTATAAATAGGTGCCCAATTTCAAAAGCACCACTTTTAAGCCACAATTTCAGTTTTATTACATATATACATATTACTCCAAAGTTCTTAGTCCACAAACTCTTAGCCGGCCGGAGTGGCCGTGCGGTTCTAGGCGCTACAGTCTGGAACCGAGCGACCGCTACGGTCGCAGGTTCGAATCCTGCCTCGGGCGTGGATGTGTGTGATGTCCTTAGGTTATTAGATTTAATTAGTTCTAAGTTCTAGGCGACTGATGGTCTCAGAAGTTAAGTCGCATAGTGCTCAGAGCCATTTGAACCCGCAAACTTTTGTCACACCGAAAGCTTCGGAGATACGATGTACAGAAAAATAATCCTAGATCACTACAGATTCTGCATTACTTGTAAAGAATTTTGGTTTGGAATATGCCTCTTTCGCTAAGAACACAAATGATTGGTCAAATTTTACTAACAGAGTGGTAGTTTATTTTCTCATTCCTCATAACTCAATGCCAAGCAAACTAAACACGCAGTGAACTGTGTAAATACTAGAATAGGCAATGGATTTTTTTTCACGTGCTGTTTTTAGCTGAAATGTTCATACTTTTGAAATGCGATTTGTACGTGAAAAGGAGAATTTATGATCAGTTTTGGTTGCATTTATGGAAGTTAATGCTCACAGTGAGAGTCAGAGTTTCACTACAGCATGGGAATGAAACAGAACTGAAGTTGATTCAAAGTGTCGCATCTGCACAGCTCAAGACCATCCGAATTAGGTAGGACAGTGGCTGAGATAATGGCTTGTTTTGGGGAGGGCCCAATTAAAAAAGTTTCGTCCAGTCACTCTGATTTACGAATTTCTTTTTTTGTGTAAATCATTCGGGCTATGGTTGTGATGTTTCCTTTTACGTAACCGCTCTAACTCAGGATGTACTTAAGTTCGCGCTTATTATTTACTGCCACTGATGTCGGCTTGGCGTCCAGGCTGATCTTCGCTCCTTTCTTCGGGTTTTCCAAAGGATCATTTGTTTATGTCTTCCATTACAGCCTATTATCTATAAACAGAGCCTGCATTCATTTTTACTTACATTGCTACTACCAACAGTTAATATTATTTTACTACATCGCCAACTAACGAAACTACGTATACTACTGTAGCTAATGCAATACAACTAGTCATCACTATTGTTATATGAAGTATCTGAGACTACACACAGTAACACGCCTATATACAAGGTGAACTAGATCCCCACCGGAGACTGTGCGGCGGGGCGTGGTTGGTTCGCTGCGTTGTGATTTAATTATTGATGTCCACCTACCTCAGTATAGCGTCCATTCACCACCCGTTGCTCTGCATTCTTAGGTACTATGAAGACGATGAGAAAAGTAGCGTTGAATAAAATCACCGTCCATACTTACGATTACAAAGTCCGCGTAACTCAAGTAACAAGATACGCCTGTAAATCTCTATTAATAACGGGCAAAGTGGGTGTTTCCTCCCTTCATTGAAAATGTTTGTAGATACTGATGTTTTATAACGGTCCTTTTCATTTATGGTGTCACCAAGCCCACATTTACGTTGGTAGTACATCTACTACTAGTTCATGCAGCTTATATCACACGTAAGACAGCCATAAATGTGCTAAGTCCTACACGAAATATTACGAGATTCACTCAGGCAATACTCTGTTACAAAACGAGTTCACATTCGGTCCTTTTCAGAGGATTCTTCGAAAGAAGATGCTAGCCAGAATGTTCTGTACATGCATACGGAACACGCCACGCAGAATATTCACAAAGGCCGATAGTTTCACATGCGGTTTATTCGGAAACCAACATTCCAAAACCTGTCAAAACTTCGCCAAAATGTTCGTAATTGCATCTGCTAGCACGGCGATGTAAACCGAGCACGATTTAACCGTCATTTTTTCATCTTACAGATAATTTTTTCGGACACATTTATTGTGACCTTCTCGTCCGACAGCGAAACCACGACTGACTAAATGCCGTCGCTCACAGAGCATATAACTCATTCAACTACACAGGAAAGACTCTTCTCTCATTGGTTGATCAAACCGATCATCCAATCAGGTTAACCTTTCATGATCAATTTCGCGCGCTAACCGCTTTGCTCCAATGAGCATTCGCAGGTGCATCTACGTCATTTCATATTGCAAAAATTCACAAAATGTTACACAAAACCAAATGAAACGAAAATTAAAAGAAAACTATGCTTGAAATATACTTTAGAACTAGGTATCCTCTTACTACCTTTCCGGCTGCCTTATTACAAAAGCAAACGCTCCTAGACATACGTCATCCACCGTTTTCAGGACATCCTGGTTACGTAACACTTGCTAGTTACGAATGGTGTAATACATTATAAAATTGAAAATTGACGTATGTCCCCACATACACATACACATTCACTCTCAGCTACTCCCACCCTAACACAAAATATAAATATCAACTTTTAAACTATAATTTTCATTATGAAAGCAAAATTATTACAAGTTTAGAATCAAAATTCCTTAAAAAGAACTTGTGCGCAATGAGAGAGATTTATTGTTTTCAAATAACAAAGAAACTTAAACTGTCATGATTCATCTCTGAATTTACTTTACGAAGTGTCGGTTAAGTACCTTTTTAATAGGTTTTTTATATTTCCAAAACTATGAAAGTTATCCGCATGAAAATTTTACACACTGTTCTTCTAAATTGTAAATGTTCGTATACCAAACTTGAAAACAAGCAGATCATATTTATTATAGTTATTTAGATTCTTAGGTGAGATGAATAAGGCGGCCGGTGTGGCCGTGCGGTTAAAGGCGCTTCAGTCTGGAACCGCGTGACCGCTACGGTCGCAGGTTCGAATCCTGCCTCGGGCATGGATGTGTGTGATGTCCTTAGGTTAGTTAGGTTTAAGTAGTTCTAAGTTGTAGGGGACTGGTGACCTCAGATGTTAAGTCCCATAGTGCTCAGAGCCATTTGAACCATTTGAGATGAATAAGTGATCTTAGTACACGGCACAGTGAGCATTCCCACGGTCCGCTGTAGCGACAGGTGTGGCTATGACGCATACGGCAGGCCACGTGCCCGCCGCCACCGAACGCTGCTATACTGCAGGCTTCCAAAACAGCTTGCCATAACTTAACAAACTTACTGCAAAAATCTGCAGTTGGGTAATAGCTGCGACACTACAACTGGAAATATTTTCTAATTACGTATTTTGGAGTAAGTGATTAGTGACCTCCAGTGAGCAGTTTACAGAATATTTGCACTCCGTTTGACTTACATCTTACTTTATATTTATATCTGTAATGCACAAAAAAGTCTACATAATAGTGAAAATGCCGACGATATTAACTGTGTATCTTATATGGAAGCAAACGTGTTTTACTTAGCCGCCCGGTGTGGCCGAGCGGTTCCAGGCACTTCAGTGCGAAACCGCGCGATTGCTACGGTCGCGGGTTCGAATCCTGCCTCGGGCATGGATGTGCGTGATGTCCTTAGGTAACGTAGGTTTAAGTAGTTCTAAGTTCTAGGGGACTGGTGACCTCAGATGTTAAGTCCTATAGTGCTCAGAGCCATTTGAACAATTTTTGTGTTTCAATCATTGACTACTTGCTGTTGATAAGAGTAATGCACAATTGACTCTTCTCCCTCAAGCTCGCATTCGGTACCGCGCGGGCTGTCTCGGGTTTGTATTTCGGCAGTGCTTGTTGCACATAAACAGTGATTCATAGCAGTGTGGATAGGATTACTGAAGAAGCGTTGGCCGATAATCAGGTCGTGTATGAGTTCACTGAATGTAACGGAAGACCTGCACAATGACGCTCTGTCGTGCTACTATCGCAGCGATGGCGACCGCATCACAGTATTTTTCCATCTCTCCGAGTTGTGTCCTGTGCGGCGCTGTTGTCTAGGGAGGTATTAGCAGACGTAGGTGGGCTGTGCTTTCTCGTGGTTTATGCTCTTCCCTCTTTGATGACGGAAGGGTTTATCTTGCGGCGGACAGAACAAGGAAGAGGTCGGAGCCACCAGAGGAAAGGCGGATGTTTGCTCTCTGGGGAAGAGCTTTTTCTGGAAGCTGTCAACGCTGTCTGATTACGGACCGGCCGCAAACACTGACCGATCGCGGGACTGCGATAGTGTGGAGCCTGGGGGGCGGTGGAGTCTGTGCTTCCGGCACCGACGATAACGTTTTTACTCAAGTTTATAGCACAGAACAAATCTGCGCACGCATCTGACTGAAAAAGATACTCTGTCTTGCTGTGTGTATATCACCAATTTGTAATTACCATTTAGACACTGTCCGCCGACAGCTATTTAAACTACCTGTTACAGGAATCACATATTCTGAGAACATAGGCGATGTGAACAGTGTGGCACATGGAACTTTGGATCAGTCTGGGAAACGTGCACAGATAGCCGCACTGGGGGAGAATGTATAGATAGGCGAAATGGTTAAGGTGACCGCTCGCGACGAGTTGAGAATCCAGGTTCAAATCATGGTCAACCACAAATTTTGGTGTGTCACTAATAAAACGTACAGCTGACGTCACATTTCAACTGTGTTTACTGATCTGACTATACATTCTGGGTCTACACAGGGATAGACTTGGCACGATGGACAGTTATAAGAACTGCATTTATCGCCTATAAATCGTACGGATATTTCGATGGTGTTCTACAACTGTTCGATAAGAGTTGTATAACTGTTATGTAACTGAACTGTAGCCTTTTAGGACGACGCGTTGTTTATGTGCAGTTGGCTTGGTTAAACTTTTAGAGGTGTACTTTACTTTACTATCTCGCCACGCCAAGAATTTCTTCTCTTTTGTTGTTAACACTCAGTTGTTACAAGATAGCCTGTGGCCCTCCATATATATATATATTCATTGGAAATATCGGGTCTCCTGCCAAAGGAAGCATCATTCATGACTACTGTAATAATTCTCCTTGATTGATTTGGTTATACATAGCGTGAACACAGATGCTCTCAGTTCAGTGCTCCTCTGACCTCGATGCACGTTTGTTTCGTATTCTATAATTTTGAACACAGTCCTATTTCGCAATTAAACATTTTATTAAATATTTTGGAGTAATAATATGTATGATTGTAGCTTTTGTCTTGATTTTGTCGCAGCAACTTGTGCTTTAATGCTATAATATTCAACAGAGCGTAAATTTTTAATTAACTGTTTGTTCTTTTGTCATTGTTATTTTTTGGGACTCATATTTCCATGAGCATCAGGAGTGATATTCATTATAAATCAAATTAAACCTCTTTCGTTATGAATAAATGAAAACTCTCACAAACTTAACTTAATCAGTCGATTCCACCTTTTTATTTTTTCGTATGAACCAGCATACCACCACAGAATATTGCTATTTTACCCATGGTTTTGATTGGAATTTTGGGATTGCCTAATGCAGCCTTTATTGTCGTGAGGGTATTATGACACAAATATCTCTAATTTCGGTAACAAACTGAATAAATCAAAATTACATTATTACTCAGTAATGAGCCAATGGAGACACACATCTCTTACACTAAAATACTCTGAAATACCCTGATTACTAAAATATCTCTGAACAACATCTGTAATGTGTTCAGTGGACTTTAAAACAAAAGGAGAAACAGTTCCACTACTGCTGATAATAATAGTATAGGAGTTCCATCTGGCTCAATGGCCTAGTGCAGGTTTTTCAATTGGATACCACATCCATGACTTGAAGGTCATAACCAACCCCAGTAGTACTAAATAAAGGGTACCTACAGTTTGACGTGTAATCCTAAGCAAGTGTCATTTTTATCTGCTTTTCGCGTTATTCGGTGGCGAAGGCTAAGTTAAAGGCAGACTGAAACATCCAGTGGTCCGACAGTTATCTGATCTTGTGATCTTCAGTTTCCAGATCCGACCTAGACCACTTCACCAACAGTAAAGGTATCAATACTATCTGTCAGTACTGTACATTACATAAATACTTTTGTATTAAAGGAAACACCGAAAAGCAGAACCAAGAGTTGGTACACACAAAAAGACAAAAAAACTTGTTAGTTTTGGAGTAATCCCTTTCAAGCTTGAGTAAAATACACACACACATACACACATAAATGCCTTTACATGATGCCATATGGACGAACAGTGTGAATGCTGCATTTTGGCAGGTGGACCAGGTTGTGGTGCAGATTGTGTCAGGTGGGGTGCTTAGAGGGAGAGAAGAGCAGGCGACTGAGGGATTGGGGGTGGGTGGCTAATGGCTTAGAGGAAGGCAGCACATCTGCCCGCTAGGAATGCAGGAGGTAGGGGTGGCAGGTACATAGGCTAGGCATGTGACGTGCGGTTGTCAGAGCCGGTGGTGAACGGTGTGAGCAGTATAAGCTGAAGGGAGGTGACGTGGGGACGTGAACTGGGAAACTGGGAGGGAGCGATAGGACGGTGGAAGGGGATGCTGTCAGGCGGAGAGTGGGGGGGGGGGGGCAGTGGGTTACAGGAGAGTGAGGCCACTTGCCGAAATGTAGCACTGACGCTGTTAGTCCGGCTGGCACCAAGTAGGGGCACAGGAATGTCTATGTGTGCCTGAGAATATGTGTGCAAGCTTGCATACTTTCATGTGTGTGTGTGTGTGTGTGTGTGTGTGTGTGTGTGTGTTTCCTGTGTGTATTTTACACTGGATCAAAAATTATTATTCTAAAGCTAGCAAGTAAGCTTTCTTTTCGTGTTGCCTATTGATGGCTAAACATTTCTGCAATTTTTTGAGTGTCCTTCTTTAATCCATAAGTGTTCACATTCTTTCAGAACTGTCCTACAACACTACTTCACATTATCTAATTGAAATATTTTATATATGTGTGGTGTCTGTACAACACTACATCAGTACTGTGTGGATAAGCTGAGGATTTGGATCTGATGGGAGGCGTGCTAGGGTAGTCTGTGCAGTTGCAATGGCCACTGCGTTTCGATGCTACAGTGTTCAGTGCATCTGCCTATTAATCAGGAAACCTGGCTTCAAAAATCACACACTGCCTCAAACTTTCAGTTTTCCCCATTGATTTAAATCTATGTCCATTTGCAGCTAATGCCGTTAATTACTTTGTGTCTTGCAATAATTTACACATCTTTCTTTGCGTAGCAGATTCCATAAAGCAGTCCTTAACTCCCCACTCAGTAGGCGCCCCTGCCACTTTTTTGATGCTGAGGAAGGTGGTGTGCTGGATATGCATCTGCCGTTGTCCCTCGTCCCTCTAGATGCAGAGAATGACTCCCTGTTCGAGACTGCATTGGCCTAGCCGTTTAAGAGCGCCTCTCGCATACTGGCTCCCATCATCCAGTTCTTTCCTACTTGGCTGTCAAGGGATGGGCCTGCAGTTGAAAGTTCGCTTACACATTGTGCTTATGTTAGCGGAGTTGAGCCGGCCGCGGTGGCCGAGTGGTTCTAGGCGCTTCAGTCTGGAACCGCGCGACCGCTACGGTCGCAGGTTCCAAACCTGCCTCGGGCATGGATGTGTGTGATGTCCTTGAGTTAGTTAGGTTTAAGTACTTCTAAGTTCCAGGGGACTGATGACCTCAGATGTTAAGTCCCATAGTGTTCAGAGCCGTTTGAACCATTTTTTTGCGGACTTGTCTGCCAGGCAGCTCAGGCCCTTTACGTTAACTGTATTCTTAAGTTGCTTCCCATTATTCCGTATCAACCTCCCGTAGTACAGAGAAGCAAGGTTGATTGAGAATATGTCGTTCTGCCGAAGCCTTTGTGGACATGGAGTACAAAATGAGAACATCACAAAAAAATTAGTCATACGCAGAACGTGTCACTCTAATGCTTTGTCAGACCTCCTCTAGCATTGATAATGACATCAATTTGGGAGGACGAACGTCAATAGACTTCTTTAGGCATTCCTTATCCAGCTGAAGCCACTCATTAATGTTATATAACTTATTTCCATAAAGTAAAATCAATGTGACGCCAGCTGTACTATTTATAAGAGACATGAAAATTTGTGCTGGACAAGGATTCGAACTTGGATTTCCCACTTGTCGCAAGCAATCACCTGAACCATTTTGGCTATCTATATACGCTCCCCCACTTCGGCGCCGGCCTCGGTGGCCGAGCGGTTCTAGGCGCTTCAGTCCGGAACCGCGCGACTGCTACGGTCGCAGGTTCGAATCCTGCCTCGGGCATGGATGTATGTGATGTCCTTAGCTTAGTTAGGTTTAAGTGGTTCTAAGTTCTAGGGGACTGATGACCTCAGATGAAGTCCCATAGTGCTCAGAGCCATTTGAACCACTTGAACCCCACTTCGGCTACCTGTGCACGCTCCCAAGTCTGATCCAAACCTCCACATGCCACACTGTCCACATCCGCTAATACTCTCAGAGTATGTGATTCCTGCAACAGGTAGATGCAATGTTGTTATCGACACTGTTAGTCCATTGAGGCACATAAAACACATTACAGATTACAATGCGTGTGTTTTACGATGTCTGTATGTTATTATACAACGCCATGCAAACGCATGCATTGATTAGAACATTACTGCTTCAATACATTCATTAATGGTCATGTTCCGTGGAGCTGCCAAACTGAGGAGATGTTGACGGCTACGTTCGCCTGTTGTTTCAAATACATTCAGGAATTTTTATGTGACTGAAGTCGGGAGATTTACAACGCCAGTCAAGGTGCAATAATGTGCCCAAGTGTTCCTCAAAGCAGGAATATATGCATGCCGGCAGTCATAATTGTCCACAGCATATTCATCACCAAGATGTAGCACAAAGCGCGACACGTGATCATCAAGAATGTTGATAAAAGCATCCTAGTTCATGTTCACAGTATCCTGAACGAGTTGCTCCAAGCCATGGTACGAAGAACACTCCAAAAACGACAAGAACCACCTCAGGTGTTGACAGATACTTCCATACATTGCGGGTGAAGTGCCTAGCTTAATCTGAGAAGAGGCTAAATCGCTTTTCGCGGATGATGCTGTAATATACAGAGAAGTTGCAGCATTAGAAAATTGTAGCGAAATGCAGGAAGATCTGCAACGGATAGGCACTTGGTGCAGGGAGTGGCAACTGACCCTTAGCATAGACAAATATAATGTATTGCGAATACATAGAAAGAAGGATCCTTTATTGTATGATTATATGATAGCGGAAAAAACACTGGTAGCAGTTACTTCTGCAAAATATCTGGGAGTATGCGTGCGGAACGATTTGAAGTGGAATGATCATATAAAATTAATTGTTGGTAAGGCGGGTGCCAGGTTGAGATTCATTGGGAGAGTCCTTAGAAAATGTAGTCCATCAACAAAGGAGGTGGCTTACAAAACACTCGTTCGACCTATACTTGAGTATTGCTCATCAGTGTGGGATCCGTACCAGATCGGGTTGACGGAAGAGATAGAGAAGATCCAAAGAAGAGCGGCGCGTTTCGTCACAGGGTTATTTGGTAGCCGTGATAGCGTTACGGAGATGTTTAGCAAACTCAAGTGGCAGATTCTGCAAGAGAGGCGCTCTGCTTAGTGGTGTAGCTTGCTCGCCAGGTTTCGAGAGGGTGCGTTTCTGGATGAGGTATCGAATATATTGCTTCCCCCTACTTATACCTCCCGAGGAGATCACGAATGTAAAATTAGAGAGATTCGAGCGCGCACGGAGGCTTTCAGACAGTCGTTTTTCCCGCGAACCATACGCAACTGGAACAGGAAAGGGAGGTAATGACAGCGGCACGTAAAGTGCCCTCCGCCACACACCGTTGGGTGGCTTGTGGAGTATAAATGTAGATGTAAATGTAGATGTAGAAACACTACATGTCTCCAGTCCACTGATGTTCAGCTTGTGTTGTCTGTTTGACTGAAGACTTGCAGCTGTGTGTCGCTGTGAGAAATGTCATTCTACTAAGTACCTTCGTCCAAATAACCATTATTCTGCTTCCCTTCGTAAAGTTTGCTCAGGAACAGCTTGCGGCGAACTTGCATTTACTGATAGCAGCAGTTACTATCATTGACAAGACGTAACACTAAAATCACCTCACTCAATAACTACCGCGGTAGCACTGGTATGGCAAACGTAATAGATATTTAGATAAGAAAAAACAGTCTTGTTTGCATACGATAGGTTTATTTAGTCTTCACATCTGACGTGTTCCACTTGTTCTAGGGATCATCAGCCAACCTGAAGAAATTACAAGCTTGTACACTGCTATGACTGTCGACAGAGGAACTGATCTACTAAATCAGTGGATTCATTTTCACACTTTTTCGTAAACACACTGGTAAGGTGGCGGGTTGGTAAGCGGCGGACATGGGCTGCTGGAACGGGATGCTGACCCCATTTGAGAATGCAAAAACTTATTTTCACCACGTTAATTAAAACAGAGCACTGGTAACAACATAATGATTAGTTAGAATTTGCAAATTGCGGTGATCTAAGCCAATTATGCCATTGTATAAAAGCAATGAGAATACTTCAAAAAATGTTAAAACAAAAACAGCCTTATGGCCCCTAATTTAAATTAATAAAAAAATTACTTTACACAAATATAACACTAACATAACTAGAGATCTGAGCTCACTAGCGAGTTGTCAGGCCTTGTGAATATCAAAAACAAAAATTTGTAAAAGCTATTAGGTATCAAAAATATACTCAAATAGCAATATCTCATAAATACGTGAATTAACTATTATGGAAAACATTCGGCAATATGATGTTATGCTAGCCTGAAAAATTTACACAGCAATCAGCACATTCTCGACGTTTGGCGTTCACATCGGCCGCACGTCTGAATTCCGTGCTCGAGAGCTCAAGTGTCATCAGAGAGGGTGGGGGGGGGGGGGGGGGGCTGCGCACACCAATAACGGCTTCTAGAACACAAAAAGCCAGTATTAATACACAGTTCACTAAATTATTAAAACCAACAGCCAAGCACTCGGTAGCGCCAAATGCAGGAAGAGATGTTAGGAGGTATAGCGTGACAACCGCAGTTACTATTAAAGCAAAAGTTCATTACACGGTCTCCAATGACGTGAAATTTCACTTGCTAAATTTGTAAAGCACAACTAGTTCAGGGTGATAATCACTAGACAATCCGCGCCCAACCTTAAATACCAAAACACAGTTTGACGGCGCAAAATTGTTACTATTATAGTTCCCAACAAAAAGGAAGTTGGCCATTCCAGTTTAAATTGGCTGTTGAAGTTTTATACAGAGAATAAACTTTGCTTCATAAAATTGACCACTTAACATATTAACAGTAATAACAGAAAAATAATCGCCAAATATCGGCCACACTTGTAATGCAACAGAACCAGGACACAGGACTTGCAATATCAAGCATCCCGGATCCACGTCCAAGTGGTTTAAGGAATGACTAGCTAAAATCAAATTGGCTACACGGAGAAATGATATCCAAGTTCCACCACAAAATGGCTCACCATTTAAAGTTAGTCCAGGAGCTCACCGTTAACAGGTACGTCAGGGAAAACTCCCGCGCTCTCCTCAGGATTCGAGATAGTCACGACACTTAAAGAGAGCCTGTGTTGACCGGTGACTGTTTCCGCACTCCAGTTCCACTCGCCACATGACCCAGGCGCCGGACACGCGTATCGCATCCTTCAAGCGAGAGCAAATTCCGACACAAAAACTTCGATGCTTCACTACAGACCCGCACACGTGTCGCCCCCAATATACACGTCTAGCTCAGAATCCCCCTTTCCATACGTCAGGCAATACTGAACAGATACCAGTTGTATTTGTGAGATCAACTTATGCCTGTCCACGGCACTATTATACATAAGATCCTTAGAATCACCCCCGACACACCATCCTAGAACGAACTGGATGCGTGTGTGGATTAATGTACACCAGTCTTTTCTGTCCCCCAACGTCAGGTTGCAATAGTGCGATGTTGTCATTGACAAAGTGGTTACGCGAGAGAAACAGTTTGGAATTGGAATGGCATCGGATCCGTATTACATTAAATGTGCTCCACAAGAGGCCCTAGAATAAGGTTTCGTGTGCGCCGATCAAAACAAAACGTGGTCGTGGGTTCGTAGAAGACTGGCTCATACTATCCGCACGGCAATAGTACAAGAAAATGTATTACTATCAGACTGGCACTCCAAACCGGCAACAAAGCGGAACAGGTAACTGCTCACTTTGTCTCATATGTATTCACGACTTCAACGCCACAAACGAGCATTAGAGACTATTTAATTCAGCAACACTGGCTATTAAAAAACAAGTTACAACGGTAGGCCTAATACAAAGAATCTTTCTACAATTTTTTGTAAATCTTTCTCAGTAAAGTAGAGGAGAGTCTTAAAGTATTTCACGAGAATATTTACTATCAAAAACAGTCTTGACCACAAATTATTTTTTCCGGTGACCGGTTTGGACCACAACTGTGGTCATCTTCAGACCAATGAGTAAGAACCTCCTTCAGGTGGTAAATCACTACTCAATATAGTAAATATTTGTAATAACATTGATCACTGTATACTCCCACAATGTATTCAAAAGTAATTTCACGAGAAGTTGCATCATTTCTCGTGGAGACTCTTTGCTTTGTAGTTTTTTTTCTTGGGTATTTTAATCGTTCCCTCAAGAAGAGCGACTATTGTTTTCTTTTAGAAGAGTTTTCTTTCCTTTTGTCTTACAGAATAATTTATCATAATGTATTTTCTTCCTCTGATGAAGTTTCTTAATTTTCCAAGAGTTGATTTATTTATTTTTCTTTCCACGAAGAGGTTATTTTATTCATTTACATGAAGACGCTATTTCTATGATTTTCTCGAAGCAGCTCATTTTCTACCACGACGAGTTACTTAAGGAGACTGGAAGAAATCTTAGGACAGTTTCCGCGAGGATCATATCATTACGAGCTATAAGCTTAATCCGATTGGGGAGTTTTTATATCGGCCGGCCGGGTTGGCCGAGCGGTTCTAGGCGCTACAGTCTGGAACCGCGCGACCGCAACGGTCGCAGGCTCGAATCCTGCCTCGGGCATGGATGTGTGTGATGTCCTTAGGTTAGTTGGGTTTAAGTAGTTCTAAGTTCTAGGGGACTGATGACCTAAGAAGTTAAGTCCGATAGTGCTCAGAGCCATTTGAGTTTTTATATCGAGTGTGAGGTGAGGCTAAAGCGAAAAAGGGAAGAACGGGAGCAAAAAACAAAATAGATGGTTTGCTTCGCCGCTTCTAGATCGCGGGGTCCCAGGTTCGATTCCCCGTCTTGTCGAAGATTTCCTTCGCTCAGGGACTGGATATTTGTGTTGCCTTAATCATTCCATCTCATTTTCGTCGACACACAAGTCCCCGAAATGCCATCAAAATAGAAAGACTTGCACTAACCAACGAAGAACCCAAGACGGGGCAGCCGGTCAATAATGTCATATGATCTTTTCATTTTATTGACATGACATAAATTGGCGGTGAAGGGTCACGTGATCACCTGGCAGGACTTCCACACCATCTACAACGCTCTAATGTGACCAAAGTACAGTTTGAAAGGAGTGAATCATATTTCTCGCAGTGAGTTTACTATCAGGCCCCTTTCATATTTCTTCGCAGTGAAGTATCTCTCGATTAGCACCAACCAATTCGCATGTAGCGGACATCCCTAAATACTGTGCATATTTCGCTACAGGCACATCGGACGTTCGCTCCCTACCGAATATTTCAGTAGCGGTGCCAGACGTTACACACTATTTTGTGAACTCAGAGCTAAGACGACTGCTTCCAGACAGCAAACACACGACGTCTCTCTGCTGCCTCCGCTTCCACAGCACGAGAGCAAACCAGAGCGACACACCGGCCCCAACCACGCTAATATCGTAGGCAGAATGCGCACCCGCCCTGCAATATCAACGTAGATATTGCTACAACCTCTGGCGTTGCGGCTCTTAGAAATATAAAACCTTTCTGCGCGGAACATATTAAATCTTTCATACGTTGTAGGACTCTTGTATTGACGTCCTCCGAGCATTCTTGCAGATTATTAGAAGAGAACATGCGGATGTATTTCTGTGTGTTAGTGTTCCTGGGAATAGAAGCCAGGTTAACGTTTAAAACACGTGGAAACTTGCAACTTACAGAGTAAGCATCGCTTTCCCTCCCTCCCTCCCTCCCTCCCTCCCTCTCTCTCTCTCTCTCTCTCTCTCTCTCTCTCTCTCTCTCTTATCTCCCTCCCTGCCGCCCCCCCCCTCCTACCATGCTCTCTTTTCTTCTTTCCGCTTTCGGCTGTTGATAATTTAGACTATGATCGTCCCAGCCCATAAAGAAGGTCCCAGCGTTTTAACTTAAAATCGTATTTCGTAGTTAACTGAAACTCTCTTTAAGTGAATGTTCCATAAATATTTAATATGATACTTCGCTACAGACATGCTGGAAGTTTTGCTCCTTTTAACTGACAAGTAACTTCCCTGTTTATGAGCTACCTATAACTGAAAATAATTGAAATATCACACTGATATGGACCTCTTAGACAGGGTTTCATTTTAAAAGTCCAAAGTTGCTTCAATGATATGGTAGATTAAACTACGAGGGTTGACATACAAAGAATACATTTCTGTTTGTATGGTATCATTCGTTGCGGACCTTTAGATATCTTCAGTGTTTAAACTTGTTTGTGGTTTGTATGATTACAACAACAAGGAGACAAGGAGTACATATCTGAATAAAATGAACTACCACAGATTGGGATCGCGGTAATTCACCGTTCATTCATACCACTGTATGATCTCTGACTTTGAGAAGTTAAGTGTAATGTGAAACATTCAGTGCATGTAATTGTAGTTCCGTAGAATCAAAGACGTACTGGATGTCTACCTGGAGAATCTTCCTCCCTGCAGTTTGCATTAACAGTGGAATCTGGACGATCGCGACGTAAAAGTAGCCGATGAGTCATGCAACAAACATGTTTGATGAGATTCACGTCAGATGAACGTGTCGATCTGCTTAACTATGGTACCCGCTGTTACCCGCAACAAGCTTGCAAGTCCTTATCGCCAGTACGTGTTTTTTCTTTGTTATGGTTTTAGGGCGCAAAACGGTCACGGTCATTAGCGCCCGGTCTGTGGCTTAGGGAAAGGTAAAAAAAAAAAAAAAAATTAGAAATCAGCAGCAATGTGAGCGAAACTCAAAAAGTGGGGAAACTAAAAACAGAAGGAAAGCTTAGAAAACACTATAGAAAGGGGGGGGTTTGTTTTCCCTATAAAGAGCTTCAAATGACCGACGTCGTCTCACTGACACTAATAAACTCGATACGCGATCGGCTGAGCGCGTGTCATCTGCTAAAATGGAAGATATATCAGGCGACAGCTGTAGACGGGCGCGTAACTAAGTAAAATAGGGGCACTCAAGTAAAAGGTGTCTCACCGTCCAAAATAGAGAGCAGAGGGGACAAAGCGGGGGAGGATCGCCACTTAAAAGATGTCGATGGCTAAAAAGACAGTGCCCTATCCGAAGTCTAGTTAAAATTACCTCCTCCCGACGACGAGTTCGGGAGGAAGAGGTCCAAGCACAGGAGGGAGCTTTCACGTCCCGAAATGTATTTATTATTGGTAAGTGTAGACCAATGTTCGTGCCATAAAAGAGCAACACAATGACATAAAACACTCTGTAGATCGGCGAAGGGAACCATGCGAAGAGCAGACTGAAGAAGAGAGACAGCAGCCTTGGCCGGTATATCGGCTGCCTCGTTTCCACGGATACCAACGTGTCCTGGGATCCAGTGGTACGCCACAGAGACACCCCCCTCCCCCCCCCCCTCCAGTGGAGCAAGTGGAGGCAGTCCTGAATCCGGTGGACCAGAGGGTGAGAGGGTGGACAGGGTAGACAGCTTGGAGACTGAGGAGAGAACTGAGCGAATCTGAGCATATGATATACTGTACCCGCTGATGGCAGCAGATCTTTTGGACAGCCTGGAGAACAGCGTAAAGCTCCGCAGTAAAAGCCGAACACTGGCCGGGAAGCCGAAATCGATTAGCGGTGTCGCCAACAATATAGGTACTCCCAACACCAAATGATGTTTTTGAGCCGTAAGTGTAAATAAATGTGGCATCCTTAATTTGTGCGCATAGAGCAGCAAATGCCCGACGATAAACGAGAGAAAGGGTACCATCCTTGAGAAGCTGACAAAGGTCACGGAGCAGGCAGGTCCGGGGGCGGAACCCCCAGTTGTCAAAAAAGTTTTAGGAAAGTGGAAGGAAAGAGAACGTGGTAGTTGACGGAAGCGGACTCCCGGTGGTAGTAGAGAGGATGGGCGGCCTGCATACCCTAAATCCAAGGAGGAGTCGAAAAAAAATGTCATGGGCCGGTTTAGCAGGCATGGAAGGCAGATGGCTAGAACAGCTCGCCGAATGAACAGCGGAGCATCAGCAGTCTCAGCGTAAAGGCTTTCCACAGGGCTGGTGTCAAAAGCTCCAGATGCTATACTCAATCCACGATGGTGGACAGAGTCGAGACGCCGAAGAACAGACGGCCGAGAAGAGGAGTAGACTATGCTTCCATAGTCCAATTTCGAGTGCACTAAGGCGCGATAGAGGCAGATAAGGACCTCTCGGTCCGCTCCCCAGGAGGTACCATTCAGAACACGGAGGGTGTTGAGGGATCGCGGATAGCGAGCTGAAAGATAGGAAACGTTGGAGGACCCGCACAGTTTTCTGTCAAACATAAGACCCAATAATTTAGCGACGTCCGCGAACGGAAGGTTGACAGGGCCTAGGTGGGAGAAACTCCGTACTACACCAAAAATTGACACAAACGGTCTTACTGGGAGAATATCGGAAGCCGGTTTCGATGCTTCAAAAGTGGAGGCATTCGGGACATCCTTGACTACCTCGTTCAAGAAGGCTGGTCTGTTGAGAGCTGTAGTAGATCGCAAAATCGTCCACAAAGAGGGAGCCCGAACGTCCTCCTGTGTAGTTCAGTCAAATCACTGGTACATACTTGCTAAACTGTGCTACTGTCTTGTATCTCATCCGAAAAACAGTTCAGTATCAAGTAAAACCAAACCGAATAGTTAACTTTCTTTATGGACCATCCCTAATTCGGCTGGCGACTGTTTCCTTTTACGTTATTACAGTTTACTTGATTACTGATAGAACCTTGGCCCGATCTCGTTTTTCTTGCTACTGCTTCATTTCAATGGAAATCTGTAGGGAAACATAATCAGTCCGACATCTTTCCATTACGTACGACCACGGTCAAAGAAATATCGTTTCACAGGAATAACATTATCGGCATATCACTAATTTAGTGGTTGCCTCTAATATTATAACGTCCATAGCGTTATATGGTTAGAACTGCTTTTCATGGAAATTTGTATCAACTGCGTACAGGAATTCATCAAAAAAGAAGAAAAGGTCACAAATAAGGACTGTCCTGGCCGATCTGGTTATCCAGTAAATGACACGTTGTTTCCACGGCGAGGAGTATTTCGCTACCCCCAGGACTCATCAGTCTCGCGGGTTGCAGCAATTTAAGGTACCAAATAAACCTGTTATATCCCGGAGGTCACTCTTCAGATGTGAACGTCGCCACAAGATTTCTATGCTGCAGATATTTAGTGGCTTGTCGGACGATTGGATAAGTGTTTCAGTTTGAATGAGGAATATGCTGATAAGGAACATAAATTTCAAGCTGGTACATGTGTCTCTGGCCTCTCTATCCCAGTTTGTGAGTTGTTTATTGACTCACCGCCGTAGCTCGTAGATTGGAATAGATATTCAAGGATTTTGAATTAGCTCGGGTCATCCTTTCCGGGTTCTTAATTTTCACGACTTTCAGCGTCTTTGAGGTTATTGCGATGTATCGCCCATATAGGGTGAAGGCAAATTCTCCTGACAAAATGTCTGAGATTTTTCAGTGGTATTTTCTGAGTATTTCGGTACGCGTGACCTGGAGTCTATGATGGCCCCTAACAGACCAATTATTTTTCGTTTGATTTATTACCGCCATTTATCATTTTATTGGTATTACAATGGCAATATCTGGTTAACAGAGCGATTGTCGACGGTATTTGTGCTCTGTTTCGAAACAAACTTGATCTGTTTTATCACCGTACTTGCCGTTGACAGCAATAATGCCCTCTTTATTCTTGCTATGACACTCTTTCATTTAATTCAGTGAATCCATACACAAATGTATATCGGACAATTATTCGTCAGTAAACCGATCCACACCGCTGTGTAAAGCTGTGGAACTACGACTAATGTTGCCAGATAGGCAAATCCGAGACAGAAACTAGCAGTACGGAATGCAAGTTTGAGAAGGGTTAAGTGGGCTTTACTGTGGTGAACAATAACATTTTTTCTGAAGACGATGCACAACTCATCTCAGGGGTGACATCTACACTGTTATGTAGAATATTTTCAGTAGAACTATATGCAAAGATAAACAAGAAGTCAAACGGAATAGAGTAACTCTGCAACGAGATACCAGAGTGCTCCGTTGTACCTGAATGCTGAGAAAATGTTCCTGAACGACTGTAACGTACCTGTTTAGTTACATAGTTACGTTGGCTGATGGAAAATTGTTTTTTTGCCTTGCCTGGTAGATTGTAATGTGAATTCAGGTTGGGACTTTGTTGCAGAAGATGTCGCAGATCTTCACCTGATAATGAAATCTTGATATACCTTGATCAGTTCTGCAGGAGAATTGTCTTGGGAAATACTCTTAAAATATACACGTGTGAGTTGGCCGGAAAGAACCTCGACAGAAAACTGGGTAGATAGCCGGTAACTTACTGAACATCAGCAACGCTTTCCACTATACATATATTTCAGGGTTAATTCTTTAAAAGGGAAGCACGTGAAATAACGTATATTTAACAGAAAAACCTTAACCTACAACGGAGTATTGGTATCGAATATTGTGGTAAAACGAACAGAAATCTCTGCATTTGTAACACTCTCGTTTCAAACCGGGAGTGCTGTGGAGAAGATGGATCACACACACACATTAAGACTAACCATTCATCACAAAGAAAAAAAGCTGTTCAATAATTCAATAAAGGAAACCAATCTAAATTGGTTTAGAGAGAGACTGGCCTCGATGGTCGAATACTTTAACAGAAAATTATTACAAAATTTGTAGAAAAAACGCGAGATAGCAATTAAGAACAATAAATAGGAACTACATCCTCTGAACAATTCTTCCAAAAGGTATGAGCCACTGACAATCGTACATGACCACGTGATTACTCAATACAAAGAAAAGTCGATAAAATATATAAAAAAAGTTATTAGGAAGATCACAAAATCAAACAATAAACCACGATAATTTATGTTCAAATGGTTCAAATGGCTCTGAGAACTATGGGACTCAACTGCTGAGGTCATTAGTCCCCTAGAACTTAGAACTAGTTAAACCTAACTAACCTAAGGACATCACAAACATCCATGCCCGAGGCAGGATTCGAACCTGCGACCGTAGCGGTCATGCGGTTCCAGACTGCAGCGCCTTTAACCGCACGGCCACTTCGGCCGGCGATAATTTATGTAAGCAAGGAAACTGATTCTTTGTATGGATAGAGTACTGAAGCACGACCTCATGAATAAAGCACTGGGTAACGGCTATCAACCATACACAAATAAAAGTCACTCAAATTTGAACAAATCAAAGTGGCCTTTTATTAATATGACTACCGAATATTAAAAGCATACGCACTGCTAATTCTCCGTTACAGGATTTATTCACGAATCTAGACACACTCATCGATCCACATGACTTCTAGCCCCACAATCCAAAAGTTATAGAGCAAAACATAAATAAGACTGCTATAAATTTTAGAAATCGCGAAATTGTTCTCATTTCCTTGGCTGCATGAGGTATACCGACTTATTATCTAATAGTTCAACCCACTAATAAATGAATCAAGGACTCAGTGATGCTGAAACTTATCCATTCACAAAATTAAAACACGAAGAACTAAAATCAGATGCTACCTCTTCGACGATTCCCAGCGCATTGAGGCTACTCGCTACCGCGGACCGGAAACTGGTGTACAGACAATATGCATTTCCTATCTATGGCAACTAAACAAAAGCGTCTGATCATCGCTCGCCGGCATCTGCCAGACCAAAGAGTTTCCATTTGCTATGCACAAAAGTTGGCTAAGCTGTCTTTACATTCAGAGAAAGTTGTCTCAAGTCCAAAGACGTATGAACACTCCAGCAGACGACAAACACGCTTTCAAAAGACATCCAGAGTGACAACAAGGAAAAACATAGGATGACAACGCAGATATGTAATGATTAATTTTCTGCATCAGATTAAACTTTTAATATGTAACTATTGTGGAAAATGATTTAGGCACGAAAGACAGTTAAGATATGGTAAGTTACGAATGAAATATCACCATAGCTGCGGGGCTGACAGATATGTTACACAGCTGATCATCTTTCTTTCAGTCTGAATTTATTGGAGCACCGACACGTAAGCGATGCTGCTCAGAAACGTAAAAGTATCAGCCCTGAAAATCAAAGTAGGGACTTATACAAAGACGGTTCACAGCCTACGAATTTTTTTCTGTTCAGTTCTGTTTTACTCTGCATATGTCATTCGTTTATTTTTTTTAAGGGGCTGTTGATGTTATTCAGTAATCATCACCTTTCGCTAAAAGCAAGCTGAAAAAGTTTAGCAGAGAAGACAAAAGCCGACTGCACCACTCATTCCGCTCCAGCGGAGCTAACGTTCCGGTTTCTGTTGTTTCATTGTGGCTAGATAATCATCTACATCTGCATCTACATTAATAATCTGCAGACCACACTTTAATGCTTGGCAGAGGGCTCATCGAACCACCATCACACATTATTCCACTCTCTAACAGCTGACAGAAAAAACGAACACCTGTATCTTTCCTTGCGAGCTCTGATTTCCTTTTTTTATTATGACGGTAGTTCCTCCCTACGTAGGTAAGCGTCAAAAAAAAAATTCGCATTTGGAGGAGAAGGCTAGTGAGTAAGTTCCGTGAGAAGAAAGAGGAACGCCTTTGTTTTAATGATGTCCACCCCAAAACCCTGTATCATGTCAGTGATACTCCCTCTCCTATTTCTCGATAATGCAAAACGTGCTGCTCTTCTTTGAACTTTCTCGGTGTACTTCGTTATTCCTATCTGGTAAGGATCCCACAGCGCGCACAGTACTCCAAAACAGGACGGACAAGTGTACTGTAAGCAGTCTCTCTTAGTAGGTCTGTTGCATCTTCTAAGTATTCTGCCAATAAATCGCAGTCTTTTGGTTCGCCTGCCCCACAACAGGTTCTATGTGTTCTTTCCAGTTGAAGTTGTAATTCCTAGATATTTAGTTGAATTTACGGTCTTCGGAGTTGAATGATTTATCGTACAACCGAAGTTTAACGGATTCCGTTTATCACTCATGTGGGGGACATCACACTTTTCATTGTTTAGGATCAACCGTCAATTTTTGCACCATATAGACATCTTTTCTAAATCATTTTGCAGGTTATTTTGATCTTCTAATGACTTTAATAAGCGGTAAACGACAGTGTGATTCGCAAACAACGTAAGACTGCTGTTCAGATTGTCTCCTAATTCGCGTAAATACATAAGGAACAGCAGAGGACCTGTAGCACTACCTTGGGGAAAGCCAGAAATCACTTCCCTTTTACTAGATGATTATCCGTCAATTACTACTAACTATGACCTATCTGACAGGAAATAACTAACCCAGTTCATAACTGAGACGATATTCCATAAGCACGCGGTTTCACTACATGTTGTGTGGTGCCGTGTCAAATGCCTTCTGGAAATCTAGAAATATGGAATCGATCTGTAATCCCTTGTCAACAGCACTCAACACTTCGTGACTATAAAGTGCTAGTTGGGTTTCACAAGAAAGATGTTTTCTAAATCCGTGTTTACAGTGTGTCAATAGACCGTTGTCTTCGAAGTAATTCATGATGTTCGAACACAATATATGCTCCAAATTACTGCTGCATATCGACATTAATGATATTGGCCTGTAATTTAGTCGATTACTCCTTCTATCTTTGTTGAATATTGGTGTGACCTGTACAACTTTCCAGTCTTCGGGTACGGATCTTTCGTCGATCGAGTTGTTGTGTTTGATTGTTAAACATGGAGCTATTGCGTCAGCATACTCTGGACGGAACCTAATTGGTATACACGCTGGACAGGAAGACTTGTTTTTATGAAGTGATTTAAGTTGCTTCACTACTCCGAGGATATTTAGTTCTACGTTACTCATGTTGGCAGCTGTTCTTGATTAGAATTCTGGAATATTTAATTCGTTTTCTTTGGTGAAAGAATTTCGGAAGACTATGTTTAGCAATTATGCTTTAGCAGCACTGTCATCAATAGTATTTCCATTGCTATCAGGCAAAGAAGACACTGATCGTCTCTTGGCGCTAGTTTACTTTACATACGACCTCAATCTCTTTGGATTTTCTGCGAGGTTGCGAGACAATGTTTCGAAATGGAAACTATTTTAACCTACCCCATTTTTTCTTCTTTCTTCTTTCCTCCAATATCTACCAGTAAGCATGATATTTGTGTCCAAATTTTTCCATTTATTTTAACTTGCCTGTGCAATATTCTCGTTTTCAAAGTGATTACTACATATCGAGAGTTAGTCTATTACATATCCGTGCAGCACATTCCGCTCGGAAGTGAACTTTTCTGTCAACTCTGAACAAAAGCTCTCATCTTAACAAGCATCTAATTTAGAGTTCGGATTCAGAATATGGTATTAATCAGAGTGGAATGTACACATCGAGATGTTCAAAAATTACATTTTGTAGCCTTAAGCTAACTTAATGAATCAGTCCCACGTCAACAAATCGTGAATACAATAATTATATTCTTGGACTGTAACTCGAACCCCGGCACTTTGTCTTTCGTGGTAAAGTGCTCTACCTACTGAGTTACAAAAGAGCAACTCACGAATCCTCCCCACAGCTTTACTCCCGCCAGTACTGCATCTCCTGCCTTCCATACTTCACAGAAGTTCTCCTGCAAAACTTGCGGGACTAACACTCCTGGAAGAAAGGATATTGCGGAGACGTGGCTTAGCCACAGTATGGAGGATCTCTGCAGAATAAATTTTTCGCTCTGCAGCGAGTGAACGCAGATATGAAATTTCCCGATCCCGGCTTCGAGTCCCGATTCAGCTCACAGTTTCAGTCTAGAAGGAAGTTTCATATTAATGCACACTCCGTTGCAGAGTTGAAAACTTCATTCTGGAGTTATATCCCCTATAGAAAAAAACTTACGTGTTTTCCTTCATTTTTAACATACATTAACGTCAAACCTGTTTTCAAGCTGCAAGAGTTGTTTAATGGCGAACTGTGTTCACCACTGATTTTTATGTTGCGCTTAAGTTTTCATATGAGACAAGAACTGTATTTCGCATACATGCTGCTCCAGGGCATCGTAATTCATTCAATATATTACGCTTCCTTACGAAATAAAAGTAAAATCTGGAATATTTCATAATGTTTGTGCAAATGTATTTCTTCGTCATTGACGAGGAGGAATTTCCGACTAATATGCAGAAAATTTCGTCAGTACTTATCCATGATGAGTTTGAGACTGTACTGTCTGATATATTTTGATACGTCACAAACGCCTACAAAGCAAGTACCGACAGCAGTAATCAAAGCTACGTGAGGAAAATATGACTAAACGGCTCAATGCAAAAATTTCATTAAGGTTTCCGGTAGTAAAATCAAATAACCCGCGTGTCCATCAATCACTTGTGAAGGCAACACCGCCGAATTCGTTTGGCGCGACGATGTATTAATTCTAGCAACTGCATACGGCGGTCGCTATTAATTCATAACGTGATGGATGTTTATTTATTGTGGTAGTTCCAGCACTTGCGCTCTGTAAACATTCCATTAATCTTCGTTTCGGTTGGGGTAATGGCTCGATCGTGGGCGCTTTCAGCACAATTCAATTGTTTGCGGCTCGGCGCGCCAGTGTCAGCTTTCCCGGAAGCGAGCGTGATGCGGCACTGTACCGCTGCAGCGGGAGGCCCGCTACGTCACTTCCGCGCGGTATTATGTGAAGCGGCGACAGGTTCGTTGCGGCGGCACCCGACGCAATTAATTGACGGATTCAGGAAGCGAAACGAGTAACTCGATCCCAACAGAGCAAGCCACCAGTAAGCGTCCAAATCTCAATTACAGGACAGTGCGCGATTAACCTGAGGAAAAATAAACCTGTTCTGATCTTTGTCTGTCGTAATAAGCACCAGCTGCACAGTTAGTTGTTGTACACCGTACAGACAAATTACTTTTAGTAATAAGAAGTTTGATACAGAAGGTAATAAAGAGCAAGTAAATAAAAGTGGATAATATACGAGGGTGAGTCAAATGAAAACCTTAAATTTGTAATAACAATTCGAATTTTCGCGCCGTTATCCTGTAAGTTGGTAAACGTGCAGAATGGCCTGTAGGTGGCAGCATAGTGCAGATGCACACATACCGTTGCAGTATCAGTATAAATATGGCCGCCCCACTTGCGACTTGCACCAGGGAAGAACAGCGTTCTGTTATTCGCTTTTTGCTTAGTGAAGATGTGAAACCTATTGAAATTCATCGTCGAATGAAGGTTCAGTACGGTGATGCATGTTTGTCACAGCAGCAAGTCCACAAATGGAGAAGGAAGTTCGCATGTCTACATGTCTACATGATTACTCTGCAATTCACATTTAAGTGCTTGTCAGAGGGTTCATCGAACCACAATCATACTATCTCCCTACCATTCCACTCCCGAACACCGCGCGGGAAAAACGAACACCTAAACCTTTCTGTTCGAGCTCTCATTTCTCTTATTTTATTTTGATGATCATTCCTACCTATGTAGGTTGGGCTCAAAAAAATATTTTCGCATTCGGAAGAGAAAGTTGGTGACTGAAATTTCGTAAATAGATCTCGCCGCGACGAAAAACGTCTTTGCTTTAATGACTCCCATCCCAACTCGCGTATCATATCTACCACACTCTCTCCCCTATTACGTGATAATACAAAACGAGCTGCCCTTTTTTGCACCATTGCGATGTCCTCCGTCAGTACCACCTGGTAAGGATCCCACATCGCGCAGCAATATTCTAACAGAGGACGAACGAGTGTCGTGTCAGCCGTCTCTTTAGTGGACTTGTTGCATCTTCTAAGTGTCCTGCCAATGAAACGCAATCTTTGGCTCGCCTTCCCCACAATATTATCTATGTGGTCTTTCCAATTGAAGTTATTCGTAACTTTTACACCCAGGTACTTAGTTGAATTGACAGCCTTGAGAATTGTACTATTTATCCAGTAATCGAATTCCAACGGATTTCTTTTCGAACTCATGTGGATCACCTCAGACTTTTAGTTATTTAGCGTCAACTGCCACCTGCCACACCATACAGCAATCTTTTCTAAATCGCTTTGCAACTGATACTGGTCTTCGGATGACCTTACTAGACGGTAAATTACAGCATCATCTGCGAAAAACCTAAGAGAACTGCTCAGATTGTCACCCAGGTCATTTATATAGATCAGGAACAGCAGAGGCCCTATGACGCATCCCTGGGGACTACCTGATATCACTTCAGTTTTACTCGATGATTTGCCGTCTATTACTACGAACTGCGACCTTCCTGACAGAAAATCACGAATCCAGTCGCACAACTGAGACGATACCCCATAGGCCCGCAGCTTGATTAGAAGTCGTTTGTGAGGAACGGTGTAAAAACTTTCTGGAAATCTAGAAATACGGAATCAACTTGAGATCCCCTGTCGATAGCGGTCATTATTTCGTGCGAGTGAGGAGCTAGCTGCGTTGCACAAGAACGATGTTTTCTGAAACCATGCTGATTTCGTATCAATAGATCGTTCCCTTCGAGGTGATTCATAATGTTTGAATACAGTATATGCTCCAAAACCCTACTGCAAACCGACGTCAATGATATAGGTCTGTAGTTCGATGGATTACTCCTACTACCCTTCTTAAACACTGGTGCGACCTGCACAATTTTCCAATCTGTAGGTACAGATCTATCGGTGAGCGAGCGGTTGTATATGATTACTAAGTAGGGAGCTATTGTATCAGCGTAATCTGAAAGGAACCTAATCGGTATGCAATCTGGACCTGAAGACTTGCCCGTATCAAGCGATTTGAGTTGCTTCGCAACCCCTAAGGTATGTACTTCTAAGAAATTCATGCTACCAGCTGTTCGTGTTTCAAATTCTGGTATATTCCATTCGTCTTCCCTGGTGAAGGAATTTCGGAAAACTGCGTTCAATAACTCCGCTTTAGCGGCACAGTCGTCGGTAACAGTACCATCGGCACTGCGCAGCGAAGGTATTGACTGCGTCTTGCCTCTTGTGTGCTTTACATACGACCAGAATCTCTTCGGATTTTCTACCAAATTTCGAGACAATGTTTCGTTGTGGAACCTATTAAAGGCATCTAGCATTGAAGTCCGTGCCAAATTTCACAATGGAGTGACTTCAGTGGAAGATGCTCCTTGTCCAGGTCAGGCACAACGAGTTGTGACGCCACAGAACATTGCACCAGTTGAAGCCATAGTGAACGAAAACCGACGAGTGACACTGAATGTCATTACAGCATGTTTACAGATTAGTCATGGGTCAGTACATCACATTGTGCATGATGTGCTGCACTTTCACAACGTGGCTGCAAGATGGGTGCCACGGCAGCTGACTCCTGAAATGAGAGAACGACGTGTTGATGCTTGTGAAGAACTTCTTCGGCGCTTTGAACGAGAAGGTGATGTTTTCCTTGCAAGAATCGTTACTGAGGAGGAAGCCTGGGTTCACTTCCAACAACCGAAAACGAAGAGGGCGAGCAAGGAATGGAGCCATTCCTCATCACCAAAACCAAAGAAGCTTCGATCAGAACCATCAGCAGGGAAGGTTATGCTGACTTTCTTTTGGGACGAAAATGGCGTAATTTTGGAGCATTACATTCTTAGAGGGACCATTGTCACCAGTGCATCATAGACAGATCTCCTATAAAATCATCTGCGGCCTGCAATCAAATCAAAGTGACGTGGATTGCGGTCAGCAGGTGTCTTATTGCAACATGACAATGCAAGGTCCCACACTGCCCGTACAACAGTTGCAACAATCACAGACCTGCATTTTGAGTGTCTTCCTCATCCACCATACTCACCAGACCTTGCCCCAAGTGATTTCCATATGTTTGGACCACTCAAAGACGCAATGGGGGGAAAGAAGTTCCGTTCTGATGAAGGGGTACGCCACGCGGTGCATGAGTGGTTGCGCGGAATTTTTTTCTAAAGGAATTTATGCACTTTGTAAGCGCTGGAGGACTTGCATTGAGCTTGGGGGATATTATGTTGAAAAGTGATGCAGCTTTGTACCACTTCTGCACAATAAATAATACTTAAAAAAATATTTAATGTTATCATTTGACTCACCCTCGTACATATAAAAATAGTAGTTATCAGATATTGTGAACCATCATTTATCTGGTCTAGGTGGTACCATAGGTCACCCGTATTACTGAAAATTCGAATAATCGTGAACTTCAGAAAAAACTTAATGACGTGTTAAATAACGTATACCTTTTTCCCGTAAACATACAAATTATACATCATTCACACATAAATTTGGATGAGATATTGGAAAAACAAGGCAAGTTTTGTACGCTGAAGTAATCACGAAGTTTATTTTGAGACAGATTCCTACATCATTTGCATGCAACACGATCGTGCAGGTCTTTCACCAGGGTTACTTCGGCCGAAGTTATTTCCTCCTGGCATTCCGCTTCTACCAAAATTTTCTCCAGCTGCGTTGTCCCCTCTGTGTGTGTCATAATGTGTTGATAATGAGCGCCAACTTCATCCCTATTGTCACTGTCTGCAGATAAACAAACGCTAATGATTTCCTCATCACGAATCATTATTTTGAAACCAAAATCTTCAATTTCTTCTTCTCCTTCTTCTTTCTTCATGGTGTAGGCCATAGGCCTGTTACATCTTCTAAATACCCATCCATCTTTTTCTTGGCCCTCCTACGGCTCTTGTATCAAAAGGTCTGAAATTTAACGCTTGTTTTGGTAGTGTAGAATCTGACGTTCTGTCAAATTTTTTATTCAGCTTTGTCGCTTACACCTGCTCTTCTCATTTATAGAGTATATCCCAAGATCTGCTCTTATGTCTTTGTTTCTTCTTCTCTGTAATTTTCTACAGTCCTTAACTCGTCTTAGAAATTTCTTTCCCGCCGCTTGGATTTTACTTTCTTGTTCTTTGATAGCTGTCCAAGTTTCACTTCCAAATAGCATTGAAAAAATTTATTTTTGTGTCTTTTCTCCACTTATTTATCAATGTTATATTGATTGTTCCACATATCATTTAACATTTCGGCAGTTTGTTGTCAATGCAGCGTTCATTCTGGTAGTTTATCGTATTTCCCACATAAATGAAATGACTAACTTATGATATTACAATTTGTACAGAAACCAGATGGCTGTTATTAAAGTCGAGGGACATGAAAGGGAAGCAGTGGTTGGGAAGGGAGTGAGACAGGGTTGTAGTCTCTCCCCAATGTTGTTGTTGTTGTTTTTGTTGTGGTCTTCAGTCCTGAGACTGGTTTGATGCAGCTCTCCATGCTACTCTATCCTGTGCAATCTTCTTCATCTCCCAGTATCTACTGCAACCTACATCCTTCTGAATCTGCTTAGTGTATTCATCTCTTGGTCTCCCTCTACGATTTTTACCCTCCACACTGCCCTCCAATGCTAAATTTGTGATCCCTTGATGCCTCAAAACATGTCCTACCAACCGATCCCTTCTTCTAGTCAAGTTGTGCCAAAAACTTCTCTTCTCCCCAATCCTATTCAATACCTCCTCATTAGTTACGTGATCTACCCACCTTATCTTCAGCATTCTTCTGTAGCACCACATTTCGAAAGCTTCTATTCTCTTCTTGTCCAAACTAGTTATCGTCCATGTTTCACTTCCATACATGGCTACACACCATACAAATACTTTCAGAAACGACTTCCTGACACTTAAATCAATACTCGATGTTAACAAATTCCTCTTCTTGAGAAACGCTTTCCTTGCCATTGCCAGTCTACATTTTATATCCTCTCTACTTCGACCATCATCGGTTATTTTACTCCCTAAATAGCAAAACTCCTTTACTACTTTGGTGTCTCATTTCCTAATCTAATTCCCTCAGCATCACCCGACTTAATTTGACTACATTCCATTATCCTCGTTTTGCTTTTGTTGATGTTCATCTTATATCCTCCCTTCAAGACACTGTCCATTCCGTTCAACTGCTCTTCCAAGTCCTTTGCTGTCTCTGACAGAATTACAATGTCATCGGCGAACCTCAAAGTTTTTACTTCTTCTCCATGAATTTTAATACCTACTCCGAATTTTTCCTTTGTTTCCTTTACTGCTTGCTCAATATACAGATTGAATAACATCGGGGAGAGGCTACAACCCTGTCTTACTCCTTTCCCAACCACTGCTTCCCTTTCATGCCCCTCGACTCTTATAACTGCCATCTGGTTTCTGTACAAACTGTAAATAGCCTTTCGCTCCCTGTATTTTACCCCTGCCACCTTCAGAATTTGAAAGAGAGTATTCCAGTTAACATTGTCAAAAGCTTTCTCTAAGTCTACAAATGCTAGAAACGTAGGTTTCCCTTTTCTTAATCTTTCTTCTAAGATAAGTCGTAAGGTCAGTATTGCCTCACGTGTTCCAACATTTCTACGGAATCCAAACTGATCTTCCCCGAGGTTGGCTTCTACCAGTTTTTCCATTCGTCTGTAAAGAATTCGCGTTAGTATTTTGCAGCTGTGACTTATTAAACTGATAGTTCGGTAATTTTCACATCTGTCAACACCTGCTTTCTTTGGGATTGGAATTATTATATTCTTCTTGAAGTCTGAGGGTATTTCGCCTGTCTCATACATCGTGCTCACCAGATGGTAGAGTTTTGTCATGAGTGGCTCTCCCGAGGCCATCAGTAGTTCAAATGGAATGTTGTCTACTCCCGGGGCCTTGTTTCGACTCAGGTCTTTCAGTGCTCTGTCAAACTCTTCACGCAGTAACTTATCTCCCATTTCGTCTTCATCTACATCCTCTTCCATTTCCATAATATTGTCCTCAAGTACATCGCCCTTGTATAAACCCTCTATATACTCCTTCCACCTTTCTGCCTTCCCTTCTTTGCTTAGAACTGGGTTGCCATCTGAGCTCTTGATATTCATACAAGTGGTTCTCTTCTCTCCAAAGGTCTCTTTAATTTTCCTGTAGACAGTATCTATCTTACCTCTAGTGAGACAAGCCTCTACATCCTTACATTTGTCCTCTAGCCATCCCTGCTTAGCCATTTTGCACTTACTGTCGATTTCATTTTTGAGACGTTTGTATTCCTTTTTGCCTGCTTCATTTACTGCATTTTTATATTTTCTCCTTTCATCAATTAAATTCAATATTTCTTCTGTTACCCAAGGATTTCTATTAGCCCTCGTCTTTTTACCTACTTCATCCTCTGCTGCCTTCACTACTTCATCCCTCAGAGCTACCCATTCTTCTTCTACTGTATTTCTTTCCCCCATTCCTGTCAATTTTTCCCTTATGCTCTCCCTGAAACTCTCTACAACCTCTGGTTCTTTCAGTTTATCCAGGTCCCATCTCCTTAAATTCCCACCTTTTTGCAGTTTCTTCAGTTTCAATCTGCAGTTCATAACCAATAGATTGTGGTCAGAATCCACATCTGCCCCAGGAAATGTCTTACAATTTAAAACCTGGTTCCTAAATCTCTGTCTTACCATTATATAATCTATCTGATACCTTTTAGTATCTCCAGGATTCTTCCAGGTATACAACCTTCTTTTATGATTCTTGAACCAAGTGTTGGCTATGATTAAGTTATGCTCTGTGCAAAATTCTACAAGGCGGCTTCCTCTTTCATTCCTTCCCCCCAATCCATATTCACCTACTATGTTTCCTTCTCTCCCTTTTCCTACTGACGAATTCCAGTCACCCATGACTATTAAATTTTCGTCTCCCTTCATTACCTGAATAATTTTTTTTATCTCGTCATACATTTCATCTATTTCTTCGTCATCTGCAGAGGTAGTTGGCATATAAACTTGTGCTACTGTAGTAGGCATGGGCTTTGTGTCTATCTTGGCCACAATAATGCGTTCACTATGCTGTTTGTAGTAGCTAACCCGCACTCCTATTTTTTTATTCATTATTAAACCTACTCCTGCATTAACCCTATTTGATTTTGTATTTATAACCCTGTAATCACCTGACCAAAAGTCTTGTTCCTCCTGCCACCGAACTTCACTAATTCCCACAATATCTAACTTTAACCTATCCATTTCCCTTTTTAAATTTTCTAACCTACCTGCCCGATTAAGGGATCTGACATTCCACTCTCCGATCCATAGAACGCCAGTTTTCTTTCTCCTGATAACGACGTCCTCCTGAGTAGTCCCCGCCCGGAGATCCGAATGGGGGACTATTTTACCTCCGGAATAATTTACCCAAGAGGACGCCATCATCATTTAATCATACAGTAGAGCTGCATGTCCTCGGGAAAAATTACGGCTGTAGTTTCCCCTTGCTTTCAGCCGTTCGCAGTACCAGCACAGCAAGGCCGTTTTGGTTAATGTTACAAGGCCAGATCAGTCAATCATCCAGACTGTTGCCCCTGCAACTACTGGAAAGGCTGCTGCCCCTCTTCAGGAACCACATGTTTGTCTGGCCTCTCAACAGATACCCCTCCGTTGTGGTTGCACCTACGGTACGGCCATCTGTATCGCTGAGGCACGCAAGCCTCCCCACCAACGGCAAGGTCCATGGTTCATGGGGGGTCCCCAATGTTATTCAATCTAGTAGGTATTAAAATCCATGGAGTGGAAATAAAAACTTTGAGGTTCGCCGATGACATTGTAATTCTGTCAGAGACAGCAAAGGACTTGGAAGAGCAGTTGAACGGAATGGATAGGGTCTTGAAAGGAGGATATAAGGTGAACATCAACAAAAGCAAAATGAGGATAATGGAATGTAGTCGAATTAAGTCGGGTGATGCTGAGGGAATTAGATTAGGAAATGAGACACTTAAAGTAGTAAAGGAGTTTTGCTATTTGGGGAGCAAAATAACTGATGATGGTCGAAGTACAGAGGATATAAAATGTAGACTGGCAATGGCAAGGAAAGCGTTTCTGAAGAAGAGAAATTTGTTAACATCGAGTATAGATTTAAGTGTCAGGAAGTCATTTCTGAAAGTATTTGTATGGCGTGTAGCCATGTATGGAAGTGAAACATGGACGATAAATTGTTTGGACAAGAAGAGAATAGAAGATTTCGAAATGTGGTGCTACAGAAGAATGCTGAAGATTAGATGGGTAGATCACATAACTAATGAGGAAGTATTGAATAGGGTTGGGGAGAAGAGAAGTTTGTGGCACAACTTGACCAGAAGAAGGGATCGGTTGGTAGGACATGTTCTGAGGCATCAAGGGATCACCAATTTAGTATAGGAGGGCAGCGTGGAGGGTAAAAATCGTAGAGGGAGAAGAGCGACGAATACACTAAGCAGATTCAGAAGGATGTAGGTTGCAGTAGGTACTGGGAGATGAAGAAGCTTGCACATGATAGAGTAGCATGGAGAGCTGCATCAAACCAGTCTCAGGACTGAAGACCACAACAGCATCATGATATTTAGATATTGGGTTCAGTCTGGAGATGTACTCGTATCTTGCTATCAAAGTCTCGCTATCCTGTACGACTATAAAGACGTCTTCAAAAAGCATAGTACTGAAACTTATACCAGATGATAATTTGAAAATCGGATAACTTTGTTACTTCCATGTTTCAACCTTATCGTCAATATATATATATATATATATATATATATATATATATATATATATATATATATCAAAAAGTGTGGGCAATAAACTGCGCCCTTGTTTAGCACCTTGGTTTATTGGATGTCTTCTAACATAGCATGGTTAGTCAATTTCCTTCCAGTCATTCTTCCATACTGTGCGGCTGGTCCCGGGCATGGGTGTGTGTGTGTGTGTGTTTGTCTTCAGGATAATTTAGGTTAAGTAGTGTGTAAGCTTAGGGACTGATGACCTTAGCAGTCCCATAGGATTTCACACACATTTGAACATTTTGAACATTCTTCCAGTCTGGCACCGTTGAAGTTCCGATACAAAATTCAGCAACAATTTTTTGAACAGTTCTCCTTTACCCATTCTATGCAGTGTAATTTAACTTGATGCCCGTGGTTTATCTTTTCTCTTTGGCGTGAATTTCCTCTCCAAACAAAGAGGGCGATGTTGTTCAGAACAGGTCAATGTTGCCTTGTTCACTGACTACATCCCATAATCTGTATATTTTTAATTTTAATTTAAATTAATGATTATCATCGTCAACGATTGTTGCTGCTATTCCTTCTGGAGCGTGAAGTACTGTACAGTTACTGTACCAGCATTTAAAAAACGATGTGGATGAACCACATAATCGGATTAATGAGGACTCGATAGACGATGTTCCACTGTGAACCGTATGAGGATGTCAGCGTTTGACAGCGCCTCCCACATCACGGCCACTCCCTGGATGGTCGTCAGTCGACTGCTGGGCGGCAGGGAGGGAAGTCGGTTGCTGGAAGCATGGCTGCGTTTTGTCGTAGCCTTTTCTCGTCTTTTTATGGCCTGTATTATTCAAGTGCGGTTATTCCTGTTGTATTGCAATTTTTAATACAGTGATATTCGACTCCTGAGTTATCATCCCGGAACGTAACGTGTACCTGTTGTGTATAAGGAACATTTGTAGTGGACAGCAACTAGGTACTGTATGTCGCAAGTGGTTCTTAGGTGAGGAAACTTGCTCTGTTATAAATCGCCGCATGGGATTAGCCGAGCGGTCTAAGGTGCTGCAGTCATGGACTGTGCGGCTGGTCCTGGAGGCGGTTCGAATCCTCCCTAGGGCATGGGTGTGTGTGTTTGTCCTTAGGATACTTTAGGTTAAGTAGAGTGTAAGCTTAGGGACTGATGATCTTAGCAGTTAAGTCCCATAAGATTTCACACACGTTTCATTTCTTATAAATCGGCCCAAGAACAAGGAACGTGCCACTCCTGTAAAAATAAAAATAGGGAGTATGCAGAGTACGCATTTTACCTTTGAAGAAGACCCGGTATGGCGGTGGACAGCATGGAAGGTGCTTGTTAAGGAAGTTGCGGAGGATGATCAGCAGCTACTCCATTGGAGGTGCATACGAATCGTGGCTACATTTATTTGCAGACTGCTAGGTCGAATTAAACTACAGGGTATCCAAAATAATAAAAGAAATGCCGACAGTCTCATACAGAAATAAGTAAAAATGTCTAGTAAACCTTGGCTCTAAAAGGCATGCCTTGAGAGGTATGAGTACTTGTTCATCTTCGGTAGTGTGAAAAACATCTGTTCCACTAAACAAGTGCTCATAGCTCGTAAGGCATGCATTTTACAGTCCAAGCTTACTAGATTTTTTTGGTCCATACTAACTCCTCTAAAAACATGAAAAGCAAAGAGCTTGTAGTAGAAGCAATGTGTTTCATAGTATGGAAGATGAAGTAGTGCTCATATCGCTTAAGGTACGCGCTTTGGGACCCTTGTTTACTAGACTTCTGATTCTTGTTTTGGTGCAAGGAACCTGTCTCTCAAGTTTGTAAGAGTTTTCTGGGACATGCTGTATATGGTTCCAGAGGCCTTTTCAGGCCTCAAAGATCTACCATGTGTATGTGCACACTGAATCAACAAATGCTCAATCCAAATTCCCATTAGTGCCTCAACCCAGTTGGTATTCCCCTATAAGCAGGGCGGGATGCCCCGTTTCATTCGATGCTGAGGTATTCCAATACAGTCGGAGAGCCTCTGTAATGCTGTTCGAATAACATGTCGGCTGAGGCGTGAATGGGGATTTTCACTAAGGAGGGAGGCTGCTGAGGTAATCTATACAGTTGTGCAAAGCCACTGTGCCAGTGTGGCGCAATGGCTATCGCATCTGCCTAGTGAGCATAGACCCAGGTTCGAATCCTAGCATTGGTACAAAATTTTCATTGGTGGTGTCAGTCTGCATATATTCAAACTGCTAGGTGGTCCCGAAATGAACATTTCAGACCATGAGCTCAGTATCCGTGAGGGCGTGCGGCTTGCAGGCCGACAACATCCCCCGACACCTGCAAATAAATGGCTTCCACGCATCTACACTCCTGGAAATTGAAATAAGAACACCGTGAATTCATTGTCCCAGGAAGGGGAAACTTTATTCACACATTCCTGGGGTCAGATACATCACATGATCACACTGACAGAACCACAGGCACATAGACACAGGCAACAGAGCATGCACAATGTCGGCACTAGTACAGTGTATATCCACCTTTCGCGGCAATGCAGGCTGCTATTCTCCCATGGAGACGATCGTAGAGATGCTGGATGTAGTCCTGTGGAACGGCTTGCCATGCCATTTCCACCTGGCGCCTCAGTTGGACCAGCGTTCGTGCTGGACGTGCAGACCGCGTGAGACGACGCTTCATCCAGTCCCAAACATGCTCAATGGGGGACAGATCCGGAGATCTTGCTGGCCAGGGTAGTTGACTTACACCTTCTAGAGCACGTTGGGTGGCACGGGATACATGCGGACGTGCATTGTCCTGTTGGAACAGCAAGTTCCCTTGCCGGTCTAGGAATGGTAGAACGATGGGTTCGATGACGGTTTGGATGTACCGTGCACTATTCAGTGTCCCCTCGACGAATACCAGTGGTGTACGGCCAGTGTAGGAGATCGCTCCCCACACCATGATGCCGGGTGTTGGCCCTGTGTGCCTCGCTCGTATGCAGTCCTGATTGTGGCGCTCACCTGCACGGCGCCAAACACGCATACGACCATCATTGGCACCAAGGCAGAAGCGACTCTCATCGCTGAAGACGACACGTCTCCATTCGTCCCTCCATTCACGCCTGTCGCGACACCACTGGAGGCGGGCTGCACGATGTTGGGGCGTGAGCGGAAGACGGCCTAACGGTGTGCGGGACCGTAGCCCAGCTCCATGGAGACGGTTGCGAATGGTCCTCGCCGATACCCCAGGAGCAACAGTGTCCCTAATTTGCTGGGAAGTGGCGGTGCGGTCCCCTACGGCACTGCGGAGGATCCTACGGTCTTGGCGTGCATCCGTGCGTCGCTGCGGTCCGGTCCCAGGTCGACGGGCACGTGCACCTTCCGCCGACCACTGGCGACAACATCGATGTACTGTGGAGACCTCACGCCCCACGTGTTGAGCAATTCGGCGGTACGTCCACCCGGCCTCCCGCATGCCCACTATACGCCCTCGCTCAAAGTCCGTCAACTGCACATACGGTTCACGTCCACGCTGTCGCGGCATGCTACCAGTGTTAAAGACTGCGATGGAGCTCCGTATGCCACGGCAAACTGGCTGACACTGACGGCGGCGGTGCACAAATGCTGCGCAGCTAGCGCCATTCGACGGCCAACACCGCGGTTCCTGGTGTGTCCGCTGTGCCGTGCGTGTGATCATTGCTTGTACAGCCCTCTCGCAGTGTCCGGAGCAAGTTTGGTGGGTTTGACACACCGGTGTCAATGTGTTCTTTTTTCCATTTCCAGGAGTGTATTTGAGTTGCAGGCCTGACACCGCAGTCATGATATAGACCACTCCCCGACTTCGCCATGACCAACCATGCTAAGTATTTTCTTCGCAGCTGCTTGGCATAGCTGTAAGGGTAGGTAAAGCAAACCAATTAGCACAGCCTTCAGCTCTTACAGCGATAAAGAGCAAGTTTCAGAAAAAGAATGCCGTGGGACCTAGGTATTGCATCGTGTGGTCATACCACATAATCAACTAGTCTTGTTGGTAAGGAAACAGAAACTAAAAAATTAGGATACTTGAGTTCTGAAGACTGACAGAAAGTGCTACTGGAAGCCATAAATGGTTTGTCGCATTTAGTTCCTGAGGTGTCATGATCAGTATCTAGTTTACAGGGAGAAAAATCTGGTAGCTGCAGCGAATTTACCACTGTTAAAGAACAGGTTACTACACAAGAACGACGTTTTCTTTAAAATCAGAAACAGCCAGTCCTAAATCAAGGTTTATTAGGAAGTTAGGTGTCTTGCAAGAGGAATATGTGACTTGGACGCAAGAAATACAGGAGAAATTAACAAAAGACCTGGATATCTGAAATAGCTCCTTCCAAATCAAACTCGATAATTACGCTACAGAGATTTTGTTTCAGACCAAATTCAAAAGGCACAGAATATAATTACGCTTAAGCAATGAATTTTTACGAGTGATCTGCAAAAACACGAATCGCACGTTCTAGAGAACAGACAAGCCGGCGAAACATTAAATGAACTGTATGCATATAATCAGCGTTTTAACGATAACATTAAGGAGTTGTTACCTTATAGACAAGCGCTTATTGTGCAAGTAGAAGCAGCGTTCATCAAATGCAAAAACTTTGATCGATTTGACTCCCAGGATACAGTTATTCAAAGATATTATACAAGAATTTTCTGGTGCATTACCTGTAAGTTGGAACCACAAGGAACAAATTTAATTGATTATAAGTGATCTAATAGGTGATGCAGCCAGGTGGGCACTTGAAATTGTTGATTCTTGTAACACTGTTCAGCATTTCCATTAAAAGACTGGTTTGTGGATAGTGGACAACGGATATCTTACAAGAGGTTCTTGATAAATTCTGTAGTAGGTATAAATATGAACGCCAATGCGGTTAATGCGGTGGCTGTGGACTGCCCTTCGAATGTAAGGGTCTCAGCTTTGATGTGACGTTGAAGACTCAAGGCTGGATTCCCTCAAAAGTCCTCAATACTACAGGGAATGCAATGGACGTTTGGAATTGGGTACCTTGGAAAAGGTCAAAACTCACAGCGCCACACAAATCTGCATGTCTTCCATTGGCCAAATAACACATAATTTGAATATTAGCTGACCAGAGGTGTGTAGTAAGTTCCGATTTCGCCTCTTTTCAAATGATTCAAAGCGTCGTGTACACCGATGGCCCAGTAAGGTGTTTAACCTGCGGTGTGTGGAAGGTGCAGTTAAGGTCGGATGTGGTTTTGTGATGCTTTGGGAGTGCTTTTCGTACCCTGACTTGAGGTCACTCATTCGAACTACTACGAAAGCGGTGCAAGTAGGCTATTTGTGATAACATTCTCGGTCTCAAAATGTTGCCGATTCATATAGGGGGTGAATCCACGACGATGTTACAAACTTTCAGGGATGATGGAGGAGAGTAAATGTATCAATTTAAAGAAGGGTACCCTGGTCCGCAAACAACCGAATTGAAAGTTATAAGGAAAATCGTTCCGATACCTGGGGACAGTGATCCTCTTCCATTGCAAGCTCTTGCATTTCATATTTTGGGGAGAGGCAGTATGGGCAAAACCAAGAAAAATTACCAAGTAAACACGGGATCTAAAGAGCACACATTAAGAGCTATGAGCACCTGTTCAATAGAACAGTTGCTTTTCAGAGTAGCAAAAATGAAAAAGTGCTCATAGCTCTTAAGGAAAGCACTTTACAGCCCATGTTTACTGGACAGTTTTTTCTTGTTTTGATCCTTGCTGTCTCCACCTAAAGTCTGCAAAGCAAAGAGCTTCCAGTATAAGAGGTCCACTGTCGGAGGTATCAGAACGATTTGCGCTCATAACTTCTGGACCAGAGCCCCCTACATCTACCGTTCTGCATCATCCCTGAAAGTTTGCAAAATCATCACGAGATCACCCTATATACCTTCACGATGAATATGCTGTGGACAGAGCGGATCTAGGCACTTCAGTCCGGAACCGTGCTGCTGCTACGGTCGCAGGTTCGAATCCTGCGTTGGGCATGGATGTGTGTGATGACCTTAGGTCAGTTAGGTTTAAGTAGTTATAAGGCTAGGGGACTGATGACCTCAGTAGTTAAGTCCCATAGTGCTTAGAGCCATTTTTTTCTGTGGATATTCCGGTTTCCGAAGTTGACAACAGTCGTGATCACAGGGATACAGAAATACGTTACTTGAACACTTAGGCATCCTATAGCTCCTCAGTTGGCCCGTTTAATCAGCCTGCCTTAACCCTATGGAATATTGTTGTGCCACGAACAATTTACTGTTCAAATGGTTCAAATGGCTCTGAGCACTATGGGACTCAACTGCTGTGGTCATAAGTCCCCTAGAACTTAGAACTACTTAAACCTAACTAACCTAAGGACAGCACACAACACCCAGCCATCACGAGGCAGAGAAAATCCCTGACCCCGCCGGGAATCGAACCCGGGAATTTACTGTTCACGTGTGTATAAACTGAGAGAGTGGAATGGAAATATGGTGAAAAATTCCTCCGTAATGAAATGACTCAATTTCAGAGATTTTTCTCGTGTCATACAGATATGATTTTATGTATATAGACTGAAGCGGTGACTGAAAATTTGTAACAAGCGAGCGTTTAAAGTAAACTGGGGTGCCAGCGAGAATTTGGACGGAGGCGGGAAGTGTGCCAGAGCAATCCGTGTAGTTATGTGAACTGCTGTGACAAGGTGAGTTAGTGGCTAGCGCATCTGCCTACTAAGCGGAAGACCCGGTTCGATTCCCAACCATGATACAAATTTCCACTCACCGCTTCAGTCTATATGCGTAAAATTCTTCAGCAAACTAAGTACAGTATATGAGAAGAACTGTAGTATTCTTTATTTAATACAAGAGTTTGAAAAGTGAGGTATCCTAGAGCTAAAGTAAATAGAAAGCATCACATATTAAGTGGGAACTTTAAAATCTATACTAGTAAAACTATAGAAAAAGTTAATAACATTGACTGGAATAATGGTTCATATTTTGCTTCTACATCTACAAATCCATATATACTCCGCAAACCACCGAACGATCCACTGCAGGTGGTACCTTGTACCATTGCAAATCATTCCCTTTACCATTCCACCCTCAAATGCAACGAGGAAAAAACGGCTGTCTGTTTACTTCCAAACGAGCACTGATGTCTCTTTTCTGGTATCCACGATACTTGACGCGAGATGTCCGTTGGTGCCGTCTCTCACAAACGCCGGTTATCTAAGCATTGTTTCGCAAAGAGAACGTCTGCTTCCCTCCAGGGGTTTCCGTTTGAGTTCACAGATGATTTCCGAAATACTAGCATGTTGATCGAATCTTCCAGCATCGAACATGGTAACACCTTCTCAATTGCTTCGATGTGTTCCTTTAATCTGTCCTACTGGGAATCCCAAATACTCGAGCAGTATTCACGAATGGGTTTCACAAGTGTTCTGTACGCTCTCTCCACTATAGCAGAGCTACATTTTCTTATATTTTTCCCAATAAAAAGAAGTCGACCATTCGCCTTTCCTACAATCGATGGTCGTTCCACTTCTTGTTGTTTCGCAACGCTACCATCCACATTTAATCGACATGACTACGTCACACAGCACACGACTGATACTTTATTCGAACATTATAGACTTCTTTCTCTTACTCATTTGCATTAACTTACGTCCTTTCGTATTTGCATCAATCTATCATCCATGACGACAAACAGAAATTTCATTCGAGTCACCTTGTGTCCTCCTACAGTCACCCAAAGACTACACTTTCCTCTGTACTACAGCGTCATAAGCAAACAGTCGAAGATTACCGCTCATCCTATGCATTGGAGCTTTTTTATTATACAGAGTGATCCGTGATGACGTATAAATTTTCCGGTATGATGGAGAAGGATAGCTGTATTTATTTGAGATAAGAGACCCTGGTCCAGAAACGACCGAATCGGAAGTTAAAATCGGATTGATGCTTCTGGCAGTGTAATGCATGTTCCGGTTCTGTTGTTCCTAAGATTGTAGAGTAGGCAGTTTCAGAGGTGGTAGTATAGACAAAAGAAGTCTAATAAACTTGCATACCTTAAGCGCTAGGAGCACTTGTTCATCTTCACTACTATGAAGCATATTTCTTCCACCGCAAGCTCTTTGGTTTCCACATTTCTGGAGGAGGAAGTATGGATCAAAGCATGAAAAATATGTCCAGTAACAGCAGGCTCTAAAATGTGTACCTCGTGAGCTGCCGCCCTTGATCATCTTTGCTACTGTGAAAAACACCTCTTCTACTGAACGAGATATGTATTTTAGAGCTCATGTTTACGGCACTTTTTCCTTGTCTTAATCCGTACTACCATCTGTGAAAGTTGCCTATTCTACAGTCTTAGCCACAACAGTGCCAGAGCACGTATTCCACCGCCAGAGGCAGTAGAACGGTTTTGCTATGTGAGTTTCCAGTTGGTCGTTTCCGGACATTAGTCCCTTATCTCAGACTGATTACATGTATCCTTTCCCATCGTCCCTGAAAGTTTGTAAGATCATCACGGAATCACCCTGTGTAATGAGCAAGAGCGGTCCGTCTCCGGTATACAGTACAGTAGGAAAATTGCAGATCATATCCAAAATGATGCAAAGAAAACAGGAAGGAAGAAGAGAAAGAGGTCACTGGTAGTCACACAGCAAACAGCTAGTGCTACAGTAAACAACAAGGTGTACAAAGCGGGAACGGCCGGCTGTTGTCAGAGGTAGTGGGACACGGTATGTTCTGGCTGTTCTGTGGACACACCGCACCCCGAGGCGTCGGCGATTGTGCCGGACTGGACGGCCGCTTTTTTTAATCCTGTGAAGAGGCAGCCGCAGCCGCAGCCTCAGGGGATGGACGTGGGGAGGCCAGGGAGGGAGCGAGACTGGATTCCTTCCCGATACGCCCCCCCCCCCCCCCCTAAAGCGGAACGCACAGCCTCTCCTCGGGACTCTACCCTCAGAGTCAACACTTGTTCTGGAATAGCGGCCGCTCCCCTAGCCGTCGCTTCGTTTAAAAAAGCCCACTGATGTCCAGTGTGAGTACTCTCCGGATTTTACGGCGGAGGATTTAACAGAAGTTTTACAAGCGATATTTTGCAGGTAAGAAATACTGATTTTCGCTTTTAATCTGTTGTGGTATCCACAAATCTTTTTTACATAATTTTCGGGGAATATTTTTATTACGTTAACCGAATAATAATTGACAGAGAACTTGCCACTATAAAGATTATGTGGAACCGCTAATGCGTGTCCGTCGCCTAGAGCCTGTTTTACGATCCAAGATATCTTCGTCTCTATATAGTCATTATTCTTGTTTGAGGCTTCATACGAGCAGGACGCAAATTTCACCGTATATTCGTATGTTTCCGTTACAAACTTCTAGGACTTCTAGAGGGGAGTGAGTATATAATACACTACTAGCCATTAAAATTGCTACACCAATAAGAAATGCAGATGATAAACGGGTATTCGTTGGACAAATATATTACACTAGAACTGACATGTGATTACATTTTCACGCAATTTTGGTGCATGGATCCTGAGAAATCAGTATCCAGAACAACCACCTCTGGCCGTAATAGCGGCTATGATACGCCACCATCGACCAGACGTTTTCAATTGGTGAGAGATATGAAGAATGTGCTGGCCAGGGCAGCAGTCGAACATTTTCTGTATCCAGAAAGGCCCTTACAGGACCTGCAACATGCGGTCGTGCATTATCCTGCTGAAATGTAGGGTTTTGCAGGGATCGAAATTAGGGTGGAGCCACGGGTCGTAACACATCTGAAATGTAACGTCCACTGTTCAAAGTGCCGTCAATTCGAACAAGAGGTGACCGAGACGTGTAACCAATGGCACCCCATACCATCACGCTGGGTGATACGCCCGTATGGTGATCACGAATACACGCTTCCAATGAGCGTTCACCACGAAGTCACCAAACACGGATGTGACCATCATGATGCTGTAAACAGAGCCTGGATTCATCCGAGAAAAATGACGTTTTGCCATTCGTGCACCCAGGTTCGTCGTTGAGTACACCATCGCAGGCGCTCCTGTCTGTGATGCAGCGTCAAGGGTAACCGCAGCCATGGTCTCCGAGCTGATAGTCCATGCTGCTGCAAACGTCGTCGAACTGTTCGTGCAGCTGGTTGTTATCTTGCAAAAGTCCCCATCTGTTGGCTAAGGGATCGAGACGTGGGTGCGTGATCTATTACAGCCATGCGGATAAGATGCCTGTCATCTCGACTGCTAGTGAGACGAGGCCGTTGGGATCCAGCACGGCGTTCCGCATTTCCCTCCTGAACCCACCGATTCCATATTCTGCTGGATCTTGACCAACGCGAGCAGCAATGTCGTGATACGATAAACCGCAATCACGATAGGCCGCAATCCGACTTTCATCAAAGTCGGAAACGTGATGGTACGCTTTTCTCCTCCTTACACGAGGCATCACAACAACGTTTCACCAGGCAACGCCGGTCAACTGCTGTTTGTGTATGAGAAATCGGTTGGAAACTTTCCTCATGTCAGCACGCTGTAGGTGTCGCCACCGGCGCCAACCTTGTGTGAATGCTCTCTGAAAAGCTAATCATTTGCATACCACAGCATCTTCTTCCTGTCGGTTGAATATCGAGTCTGTAGCACGTCATCTTCGTGGTGTAGCGATTTTAATGGCCAGTAGTGTATTTTGAATAGGAAATCATGTCCGGAAACGTACTGCTTAAAACCATGTTGCTCGGTAAGATTGCAACTGCGTAGTACTGGTGGAGGATGTTTACGTCAGATTGGCTGATGTCATTTGTCGTCTATCCTCCCTCTCTGACCTGGTTCGAGTCTTATGCACCTGTCTGTGAGTGTCAGAGGAACATGGTTCAGCCGCACGGGGTAGCCGCGTGGTTGGGGGCGACTTGTCACGGTTCGCGCGGCTCCCCCGTCGGAGGTTCGAGTCCTCCCCCGAGCAAGAGTGTGTGTGCTGTCCTTAGAGTAAGTTAGTTTAAGCTATATTAAGTAGTGTGTGAGCCTAGGGGCCGATGACCTCAGCAGTTTGGTCCCATAGGAAATCACCACAAATTTCCAAAAACCTGGTTGAGTATACTTCTGCAGGATACATTGACGTGATACTTCTGAATGGCGAAGCTCACGGTAATGGAAGATCTGCTAGTCGCCTTTATGAAGATCGTTCTCCATAACGTCCAACTCCATTGCACCCCCTTTCGCCAACGACTTCGAGAAAGGGTACCTTCACCGCCAGCAGGCCTGACTGTGGTGCTCCAAGAAGACGCCGCACGCCCAAATTGGAAGAGGCCGTACTGCATCACGTTGAAGAGAACTCCTCAACGAGTACACGAACAATTTCTTTGGCTATTAATGAGTGTAATTGTAAAACAAGTGATGTAATAGGTCACGCCTAATCAATTATTTATAAAAGCACTTGCGTTACCAACTTGGTGCCGGCCGCTGTGGTCGAGAGGTTCTAGGCACTTCAGTCCGGAACCGCGCTGCTGCTACGGTCGCAGGTTCAAATCCTGCGTTGGGCATGGATGTGTGTGATGACCTTAGGTTAGTTTGGTTTAAGTAGTTCAAAGTCTAGGGTACTGTTGACCTCAGATGTTAAGTCCCATAGTGCTTAGAGCCATGTGAACCATTTGAACCAACGTGTTTTCAATGACTTCAGCACGGAAGTGGTACGTTTCCGGACGTGGGTCCCAATGCAAATTGTAATCTATTCATTCCCCTCTACAAGTCCTAGAAGTTTGTAACGGCAATCTGTGAACACTCTGTAGAAGCACATGTGTGTTAAGGAATTAGCAACACGTTATTCATGTAATATTCATTTATACTTCATCCGAAATACAAATGTAACAGCCTGGACTTCTGCTACACTTAATTATAGTTGACCCTGTTTGTCACATTACTGTCAGTATACTATATGCTTGAGCTTACCATTAGCCCTGGAAGGAAAGGATTTTTTGAAGAGTTCTCATAATCTCCTCATAAACAAACAACCGCGAAAGCGAGGGAGAGAGTAAGTAATTCGCACGCAAACGTTCCACGCTCGCAAGATAATTTGAGCTGTAGTAAATAACACGTCTACAGTGCACAGACGGTTATAGATAAATACCAACTTATACACATCAATATTTATCATTTGTAAACTTTCATTATTATTTTTATTATTATAGATTACATATATTGTGAACCGGATACCACTGTGTGTTGACAAACAATCAACATAATTCATGGACGATTTGGGGAAAAAAGCATGTCCAATTTAAAGTAATACTGCAGGTGCAGGGAGAAGTCGTAAATTTTTAATTAACACCTCGAAAAAATAAAGTCACACAATTAATTTTTGGTTCGTTTTCAGGTGCACGTCTGCAGACCTGCTACACATCGAAATTCCCGCGCCGCAGTACCATAGCTCACCGCTGGAGGTGCCAACATAAAGCGAGGTAGCCCATTGATTAACTGAAGTGTCGCACGGTTCAAATAATGTAAATATTCAAGTGACAAAATCAACAAAAATGAGATGAAATCTCTTGAAAGTATGATGCTGGAGACGACTATTATAAAGTGGAACTACCAACCGTGAAGTTCTACAGAGGATTGCCGAGAAAAGTCATTTGGGGGAACAATAGCGCGAATATGACATGAATGGACTGGTCACATAGCATGACAAAACCATTTTCTTGTAAACGTCCCAGAAGGAACAGCAAAAGGGCAGTTAGACAAAAGGAGGAGGTGTCTAATTTTGCAGAAATGAAGAAATTAGCTGCTAATAGATCCAAGTAGACAGATCCCAGGCAGTCAAGAGATGTATGATGGAGAAGAAAATCGTGCAGCAGTTCGTTTTTTGCATTTGAAGAGTAAGAACGCTGCAGCAAACATTGCAGAGTTGGTGGAAGTGTACGGCAGCAACCCACGATAACATGACACAGACGTTTGGGGGTGTAGACACTTCCAGTTTGGTCAAACAAGTCTGAATAACGAAGAACGAAGTAGCAGACCGTCTGTCTGTGAAGAGCTGAGAATCACGAGGTAAGTAGAGAGCTAGGTGCTTGGAGATCAGTGTACGACAGTCGAAGCGACAGTGGAAAAATTGAAAATCAGTGATTGATCAGTTTTCAACAACTTGCACGACATTTCGAACGTGACACATCTCATCGCCCGTTGACTTCCGCTACTGATCACACCCGTTCAAAACGACCTCCGAACCGACGAAGCAGCAGAAATGTTGCAGCTGTTTTGCGCCAACCCACATCACCCGTTTAGCTACCTAATCACCACGGGTGAGTGGTGGGTGTATCAGTAGCACCTAGAGTTAAAGAAGGCAAGCAACCTGTGCAAACACGTGGATTAAACACCACTGTGTAAAGACGAAGACTCAACCATCATCGAGCAAGGTGATGGAAAGTTTTCTTTCTTTTTTTGTAGGCCGTTGGGGTGGGGGGGGAGGGGGGCTGCCATGGTATGGCGTCATGAGACTACGCTCGTAAGTAGCAAATCGTGACAGAAACCTATTTCTGGACTCTACTGACTGCATTATGGGACGCCAATAAGACGATTCGTTGCTTGCTACACGACAACGTCCCAGCTCATTCTTCATGGAACACAGTAACACAAGCTGCTTCTTCAGACTAACACATTTTGATCCCCCATCTCCCTCTCCCTCTACAGTGTAATCCTGACATGACACCAGTGACGTCTCCACAACTATGCCGAGGGGATTTTCTAGGTGGAAAGTTTCCCGAACAGAAAAAAAGCAAACTTCCATGACCAAAGCCTCCTCCACGTCACCCATCGTTGCGAAATATATATCGAGAACTTATAACTTTGCAGCGCGTCAGCAATTGTAAATAATTTAACGATTATAAAGAATCCGCCTCGATTGCAAACAGAAAACGAATGTTGACCTATGTTCATCTACATCTACATCGATACTCCGCAAGCCACCGGACAGTGTGTGGCGGAGGGTACCCTGAGTACCTCTATCGGTTCTCCCTTCTATTCCAGTCTCGTATTGTTCGTGGAAAGAAGGATTGTCGGTATGCTTCTGTGCGGGCTCTAATCTCTCTGATTTTATCCTCATGGTCTCTTCGTGAGATATACGTAGGAGGGAGCAATATACTGCTTGACTCTTCGGTGAAGGTATGTTCTCGAAACTTTGACAAAAGCCCGTACCGAGCTACTGAGCGTCTCTCCTGCAGAGTCTTCCACTGGAGTTTATCTCTCATCTCCGTAACGCTTTCGCGATTACTAAATGATCCTGTAACGAAGCGCGCTGCTCTCCGTTGGATCTTCTCTATATCTTCTATCAACCCTATCTGGTACGGATCTCACACTGCTGAGCAGTATTCATGCAGTGGGCGAACAAGCGTACTGTAACTTACTTCCTTTGTTTTCGGATTGCATTTCCTTAGGATTCTTCCAATGAATCTCAGTCTGGCATCGGCTTTACCGACGATCAACTTTATATGATCATTCCATTTTAAATCACTCCTAATACGTACTCCCAGATAATTTATGGAATTAACTGCTTCCAGTTGCTGACCTGCTATTCTGTAGCTAAATGATAAGGGATCTATCTTTCTATGTATTCGCAGCACATTACACTTGTCTACATTGAGAGTGAATTGCCAATCCCTGCACCATGCGTCAATTCGCTGCAGATCCTCCTCCATTTCAGTACAATTTTCCATTGTTACAACCTCTCGATACACCACAGCATCATCTGCAAAAAGCCTCAGTGAACTTCCGATGTCATCCACAAGGTCATTTATGTATATTGTGAATAGCAACGGTCCTATGACACTCCCCTGCGGCACACCTGAAATCACTCTTACTTCGGATGACTTCTCTCCATTGAGAATGACATGCTGCGTTCTGGTATCTAGGAACTCTTCAATCCAATCACACAATTGGTCTGATAGTCCATATGCTCTTACTTTGTTCATTAAACGACTGTGGGCAACTGTATCGAACGCCTTGCGGAAGTCAAGAAACACGGCATCTGCCTGTGAACCCGTGTCTATGGCCCACTGAATCTCGTGGACGAATAGCGCGAGCTGGGTTTCACACGACCGTCTTTTTCGAAACCCATGCTGATGCCTACAGAGTAGATTTCTAGTCTCCAGAAAAGTCATTATATTCGAACATAACCCGTGTTCCAAGATTCTACAACTGATCGACGTTAGAGATATAGGTCTATAGTTCTGCACATCTGTTCGACGTCCCTTCTTGAAAACGGGGATGACCTGTGCCCTTTTCCAATCCTTTGGAACGCTACGCTCTTCTGGAGACCTACGGTACACCGCTGCAAGAAGGAGGGGCAAGTTCCTTCGCGTACTCTGTGTAAAATCGAACTGGTATCCCATCAGGTCCAGCGGCCTTTCCTCTTTTGAGCGATTTTAATTGTATCTCTATCCCTCTGTCGTCTATTTCGATATCTACCATTTTGTCATCTGTACGACAATCTAGAGAAGGAACTACAGTGCGGTCTTCCTCTGTGAAACAGCTTTGGAAAAAGACATTTAGTATTTCGGCCTTTAGTCTGTCATCCTCTGTTTCAGTACCATTTTGGTCACAGAGTGTCTGGACATTTTGTTTTGTTCCACCTACCGCTTTGACGTAAGACCAAAATTTCTTAGGATTTTCTGCCAAGTCAGTACATAGAATTTTACTTTCGAATTCATTGAACGCCTCTCGCATAGCCCTCCTCACACTACATTTCGCTTCGCGTAATTTTTGTTTGTCTGCAAGGCTTTGGCTATGTTTATGTTTGCTGTGAAGTTCCCTTTGCTTCCGCAGCAGTTTTCTAACTCGGTTGTTGTACCACGGTGGCTCTTTTCCATCTCTTACGATCTTGCTTGGCACATACTCATCTAACGCATATTGTACGATGGTTTTGGACTTTGCCCACTGATCCTCAACACTATCTGTACTTGAGGCAAAACTTTTGTGTTGAGCCGTCAGGTACTCTGTAATCTGCTGTTTGTCACTTTTGCTAAACAGAAAAACTTCCTACCTTTTTTTAATATTTCTATTTACAGCTGAAATCATCGATGCAGTAACCGCTTTATGATCGCTGGTTCCCTGTTCTGCGTTAACTGTTTCAAATAGTTCGGGTCTGTTTGTCACCAGAAGCTCTAATATGTTATCGCCACGAGTCGGTTCTCTGTTTAACTGCTCAAGGTAGTTTTCAGATAAAGCACTTAAAAAAAAATTCTTTGTACCTGCCACCCGTTATGAACGTTTGAGCCTCCCAGTCTATATCTCGCAAATTAAAATCTCCACCCAGAACTATAACATGGTGGAGAAATCTACTCGAAATATTTTCTAAATTATCCTTCAGGTGCTTAGCCACAACAGCTGCTGAGCCAGGGGCCTATAGAGACATCCAATTACCATGTCTGAGCCTGCTTTAACCGTGACCTTCACCCAAATTATTTCACATTTCGGATCTCCGTCAATTTCCATCGATACTATTGCACTTCTTATCGCTATAAACACGCCTCCCCCTTCACTGTCCAGCCTGTCTCTGCGGTATACATTCCAATCTGAGTTTAGGATTTCATTACTGTTTACGTCTGGTTTCAGACAACTTTCTGTCCCTAGTACTATATGGGCGTTGTGACCGTTTATTAATGAGATCAATTCTGGGACCTTTCTATAGACGCTCCTGCAGTTTACTATTGGCACATTAATATTGTTATTCCCTGTTGCATTTTACCTACTCCTACCTTGCCGCGTCTCATGAGGCGTCTTGTCTGGCCTAGGGAGGGAATTCTCTAACCTAAAAAACTCCCATGTGCACTCCACACGTACTCCGCTACCCTTGTAGCCGCTTCCGGCGTGTAGTGCACGCCTGACCTATTCAGGGGCACCCTACATTTCTCCACCCGATAGCGGAGGTCGAGAAATTTGCACCCCAGATCTCCGCAGAATCGTTTGAGCCTCTGGTTTAAGCCTTCCACTCGGCTCCAAACCAGAGGACCGCGATCGGTTCTGGGAACGATACTACAAATAGTTAGCTCTGATTCCACCCCGCGAGCGAGGCTTTCCGCCTTCACCAATTCCGCCAACCGCCTGTACGAACTGAGGATGACCTCTGAACCCAGGTGGCAGGAGTCATTGGTGCCGACATGAGAAACAATATGCAGTCGGGTGCACCCAGTGCTCTCTATCGCCTCCGGCAGGGCCTCCTCCACATCTCGGATGAGACCCCCCGGCAAGCAGACAGGTGAACACTGGCCTTCTTCCCCGACCTTTCCGCTATTTTCCTAAGGGGCTCCATCAGCCGCCTAACGTTGGAGCTCCCAATAACTAATAAACCCCTCCCCCCGTGTGCCTGCTCGGACCTTGCTGAAAGAGCAGCCACATGTCCACTCACAGGCAGAGCGGGCGATGCCACACGGCCAGCTTCCACATTGACCCTCCGCCTCGTGCACCGCGAACGCCGCTGAACCCGCCACTCCCCTTGGGGAGAGGGTGGCCCAACCGCGCCCCGTACTCGAGAAGATGTCTCGACAGCAGGGACAGTGGGTGAAGCATGTAACACCTGGGGTGTACCATGCGACGCACCAGACTCCCCACTGGCGCTACACTCCGAGGCAGCAGCCTGAAGACGGCTGACCGTGGCCATCAACACGCCCAGCTGTTCGCGAACAGTGGCCAGCTCCCCCTGCGTCCGTACACAGCAGTCACACATCCTATCCATCCTAAGAAATCGATTTACTGTAGAGAGTTAATCAACTTCTAACTAGACTGCTAATTCACTAAAGGCGGCTGATTCTTGACTAAACTGTGATTGCTAGCCACTTCTTGTAGAAAACAATGAAAATAGTACTACCTGTCTCTGGACTGTATTGAACAAACACTAGCACTACTGGCACTATGGTTCACTAAAGGGACGCTCTCTGACTGTATTCAAAACAAACACGAAATCTATGGAACATATTACTAGCACTCGACAATTAAAGCTTCCTAAAAGCAAAAACACACGGAAGAAGAAGTGACAAGTAAGAAAAATACAGTTAATACTTAAATTAAGGTAGCTCGCTGCACAGCAGACGTGAAGCAGACGGCAGTTAGGACGACGAGAGGGTAGCCCAACCGCGCCCCGAACCCGCGAAGATGTCTCGACAGCAGGGACAGAGGGTGAAGCATGTAACACCTGGGGTGTACCATGCGACGCACCAGACTCCCCACTGGCGCTACACTCCGAGGCAGCAGCCTGAAGACGGCTGACCGTTTGTTTCGGCACGGATAACCACGCCTTCTTCGGAACACGCTACGAACTGCCTGAAGAGGCATGGTCCAACATTAATACAGAACGCCCAAAAGGGCAAAAGACTGGCATACAATGTAAAATAAACAGTACGTGTGTACCACGTCAGTAGCTGTACTTAGCTCAAACGTCAGAAGTGTGCTTCCTCACCTGAGTACCTGAGTGCCCGTGGACCACAGATCGTTGGCTGGGGTGAGGAAGCACACTTCTGACGTTTGAGCTAAGTACAGCTACTGACGTGGTACACACGTACCGTTTATTTTACGTTGTATGCCAGTCTTTTGCCCTTTTGGGCGTTCTGTATTAATGTTGGACCATGCCTCTTCAGGCAGTTTGTAGCGTGTTCCGAAGAAGGCGTGGTTGTCCGCGCCCCACCTAGGTCAACATCCGGTTTCTATTTGCAATCGAGGCCGATTCTTTATAATCATTAAATATATATCGCGTTGGAGAGTAAGTCTGCAGGAAGCTAACAGCACCACCAAGTTTTAGGGCTGTACCTTGTATTTTTTACGGTATTTCAAAGGATATCAATCCCCTTTGTAATGTTAACTGAAAATCTGTTCATATTAAAAACGAAGCATTTCCGAAGATGCTTCCATCTTCAGATATATCAGCGCAAGAATGTCAGTACACTTTCCAACAAAAAAAGCTACAGATGGGTTCATAAACTTAACGAAATGTCGCCCGTTTATGATATTTGTCTGTCCTACCGTTTGTTTTCGCAGTTTGGTATCGTATTATTAGTCGTCATTCAGTCAAGTGTGCAGATAAATTAAAAATAAGGAAGTACCACAAGGAATATTTTATGAATAAATCTATGATCAGCTCTGACATGAAAACCTTGTATCTGGGAGGTGAATGGACAAGTTACCGGAACACACATAAGGAGGAGTAGATGAATGTTAAAATTAGCATTTCATCATCATCAGTTATCTGCTATATTAGCAGGTCCTTTGACGCTCCATTTTCTGCGATCCATTGCTTCCTTCTTAAGGCTGCTGTATGTTGTACCGTCCATCATGTCATCCAGTATTTGGAATCTCTTCCTTCCTCGTTTCCTTTTCCCTTCCACACAACCTTCTAAAACTGTTTTTATCAGTCCGTCATTCTTTCTTAATATATGCCCAATCCAATTTCTTTTTCTTCTCTTTATTACATCTAGTAACTGTCTTTTCTCTCCCACTCTTCTCAGTACCTCTTCATTTTTTACTCTGTCCACCCAACTTATTCTTTCCATCTGCCGCCATGTCCAGATCTCAAAATCCTCCAGCCTTTCTCTGTCTTTTTTCCTCATAGTCCATGTTTCAGCGCCATATAGAAGAACACTCCATACAAGACATTTTATGAGTCTCTTTCTGAGTTCTCTGTCCAGACCGCTGCAGAAGATTCTCCTTTTCTTATAAAACGCCTCTTTTGCCATAGCTATCCTTGTTTTAATTTCTGTGGTGCAATTCCAGTCGGTGTGTATCCTGCTTCCAAGATTCTTATATTAGCATTTAACCCAGTCCATTGAGTGTAGTAGGTCTCTAGAGATGAAAAGAATAACGCGAGACACGAAGGGGTGGAGGACGCCATCAGAGCAGTTTTATGACTGATGTGTGGGAAAGAGATTAATACCAGAGTATCAGTAACAGCACGTTGCATGCTACTGAATGGATCATAGTGGTCGTCCTCGCTTTACACGTATGCTGTGAATTTGTAATTTGTAGCACACCTATTTTCCTGCCACACCCAACCGGCCACTTCGGCTCTACTTTCGTGATAGCGCGTCGATAGGATGCAATGTCGACGGCGTTTCCGGTGCTGCTGGCGCCGCTCCGAGCTTTGTTGGTCATTGTGAGACGAGAGTGTGGCAGTCGCCTGCTCCATTTCGAACGTAGTAAATCTCCTGGCATGCGGTGGCGTGACCGCAGTCTGACAGCTCGTGGAGTGTTGTCGACATCCGGCGCAGGGCGCAGAGAAACGGGGGCGGTGGCCGGTGTTAGTGATTAGGGGGAGTGGGAGTCTTGGCCAGCAAGCACACGAGCCGGAGGGAGCATGGCGGGAAGGCTGGGGACAGCTAGGCTCGAAACAAGAATAACCAGTAGCATGTCACGGTAGCGAGAGTCAATAGGATTGCTTCGTTTCCGATGTGCCTGTATGCGGTCTGGATTTTCATTGTTCTTTCCTTCAGTGTTCTCTGGACGCTGTGGTAGACATTACAAAAGCGGGGTGTTTAGAGGTGAAACATTGCGCAAACAATTTCTCAGCAAATGATTCGTGAAATAGCGTATTTCGACAATGCAGTTATTTTTTATAAAAATGGGGAGGCAAATAAGACGTAGACCACATTTTCAACACATGACTGCTTCTGTTTCTGTAACATTCATGTACTGAAAAGATTCACCAAAAACTATTTTGTGGTTTACAGCAGCCAGTGAAGTCAATAGCTGTCTTGACGATTACTGTTGCTTGCTACAATTAAGTGTATATTTTATCCTTGAATAACCATATAGCGAGACGTAAAACGTGAAGTATAGAAATTATGACAAAAATCACAGTCCGACACCATAACCTAATGTCCATTCTCTACTTTGTACTAAGTTCATCAACACTAGCTGTTTGTGTGATCTTCGCCTTGACCGTGGAATTTACGAAATTGTTGTTAACGTTTCAAACGCAGCATAATCTCAGTGTTCATTCTCTACTTTGTACTAAGTTCATCATCACTCGCTGTGTTGTCTGATCTTTGCCTTAACCATTGAATTTGCGAAATTGTTGTTAAAGATCCGAACGCAGCTAAATATTTGTGACAAGCGAGGAGATAAATGTGAAAGCTGCCTGTTTCATTCGCAGCTATTTAAGGGGAGGATTACTAACTTTTGGTTTATTTTTTTAAATTGCATATTTGGATCCATAAAACTGTTTAGAATCCACCCCTGAAACGGTGTTTCCGAATATGGAACGGAAATGTTTGTTATTCGCGGTTGAACAAAAAATGCACCTGCCTGAAATCGGCCTTTTCCATGCACCAGTTTTTTTCTTTCGGAGGACGAGTTATTGTACCAGTGCTTGGGAGGAAACGCACAAAATTCAAATGAGTATTTGAACGCGTGTGTTTGGAAGTTAGCCCCCAAGCATTCGCATTCTGGTGCCAATACTGTGGAGATTGCGACTTTCCTGGCAGTGACCAGCTTCAACGAAGGGTATTCAGCAATTTTGAAGACCATGACAACGATGGAAGTCACCCTAGGACCCTATTCGACGCAGTTCGCCAAGCATTCGGATGACCACCGGATTCAAGCGGCCGAAAACCGCTTGTCACCGGCCGTACGAACGGCTCTGGAGCAGCGAAGGATGGCCCAGATCGAGAAGAACGTCCTCTGTGACAAAGAGCAAGGGATAGTTTATGGACCCGGAATAGCAGACTGAACGTAAATTGCATAATACTGCATTTATATGTAGTCAAAACTTCAAACGCGTTTTTCTCGAAATGACCTTTTTTATCGCGCTGTGTGGTAACTTCAAATCTACTGAACCGATTGGCATGATTCTTTGTTTACGAGGAAGCTAACTAAATTTTCTAGGAGTTGTACCACTTTTATTCCGATCCAGCAACTACAAATATTTTTACTTGGCCGACGAATTCGAAAAATCGATGAAAAAACCCTATTTTTTCAAATGGCCGCAATTTTGTGTCCTATGGTCCAAATGACTTACGTGGGGAACAACTCCTAAAGAAACTTATACACTTCGCTAACGTCAACTCAGTTTTGATTTCAATCGAGCCGGCTGACGTGGCGCGTGGAGGTCTACATCGAAATTTTGTTTCGTTCCGACCGCACTTCCGCCTTTGCTCTTCGACATTTCCGGACGAAAAAATTTCAGTTTGTAGAGGAAGTATCAATAAACATTTTGACGGAATTTGACATTGATATCTATAACACATCCCGAGAAAAGAATTCTCAAAGAACCTACTTTTTTTGGGCCAAAGATAGCAAACCTCCCCTTAAGCTGTCCTCTTACGTTCCTGTCTGTCGACACCCATAGAAATTGACCTATTTAGGATAAACAGCAAAGTGTCCTTAACAAGCCTGAATGTAAATACCATTGCTGGTCGTTTAACTTGCAGGATTTCATGTTTCGTTTTTCAGTCACATTGAAGTCACAAAATCGATCCTGAGAGCTCGCTCTTATATATAAAGAAATCGAATATTGCAGAATGTGCTTCTATTACATGACTAAGAAAGAAGCAGAATCTGTTACAAACGCGAAAATGGAAAAAAAAACGTATTAGCAAGTAGGAGGATGTGAACCTACTGCCTCTGACATCATAACCTCAGGTCTCTAACCACCAGACAATGCCATGCACAGACTGCTTTCTTCATTAGAATTGCGTATCTTCTACCTCTGATGGTAACAAATAGTAGCAAGAGTGACGTATGTGATAAATCTTCAATCACCACTGCCTTGAAACAGTGTACTATCATAAAACGCAAGTTACGGTGCAGAAACGACAAAATACGAGGGAATCCAATATGGAGTCTCAGAAGTTGCAAACGAAGGATCTCACAGAACGGACCCGAATGTTGTGAAATGCTATTTGTTATCCTTGTTTCGGACCGAGCTGTTCCTAACGGTAGGTTCAGTTGGTAGCTGGGGAGGCAGAGGCAAGTGCGGGAACCTCGACAACCTGGTACACGGCGTTGCTATTTACCGGATGTCACTAATGGTCAGTATGGAGTGTGGACACTCTGTGGGCACAGAGACCATCAGGAGCGGTTGGCGTCTTTTCCTGGCCGAGAGAAGAGCTGTTCCAGTGGGGGCGGAGACGGGGCTTCTGTACGTCAGTACCTGAGTACTCCAGCCGTTGACGGTCGCACCTGATGGTTTAGTGCTTTGATACAGTGCACTGTGTTGTATATGAACAGTGAATTTAGCAAACAACATCACACACGAAAGTCTGTGGTCACGGAGTGACAAGTTTTCATTGTTGATTGATGGTACACTGAGTACTCGGGTGTGTCCTTCGTGAGCAAGAGCCATTTTATTTATTAGATTAAACGTCACAAGTGTGATTAACTGTGTTATACAGAAAGTGATTTTGTTGGAATTATGCAGTGAGCGGAATTGATTTGTTGACGTAATTCGTACTGAGAAAATCATCTTGATAGTTTTTCTCTGTAAATGATCAATTATACGTGTTATCGTTTAAGAGGTTATGGAGATGTATGCGTGGGTAATTTGGTAAAGCGTTTTCGGCTGATTGTTGTAATTTCTACTAAGTGATGGCAGTGGTGGTAGAGCAATATCTAGTTGTGCTAGCAGATGATCGTAATTAATTCAGAGTGTTTTGGTACCTTATGCTCAGTTGCGGAAGTTACATCATATTTTCTGTTTTGGCCGTGGGTCACATTCTGTAACTGTTATATTTTGTTTCGCAGTTATCCACCTTGTGGCAAAGACGTGATTTTAATTTTGTTCATTTTACGAAAGGTATTTAAAGTGTATCATATTGTATGAGCCGTGCTTAAGGAACTGTACGGGACTACAGAATTAAATTCTGTTTCACTGTTATTGTCTTATTATTATTTTATCCAGAAGTAGTTCATGTTTAATAAATTAATTACTTTATTGAGCCCCATTATAACGCACATTCATTATTTGTAGAGATTGTTTATTGCTTGGAAACTTGTGTATGGCCTGATCGTCGATATGCAAAGAATCCACTGGGTATAAAGTGTACGACTACCTAAAGTATTCTCTTTGACCAGAATCTTACACCGAGACTATGTTTATCAGGACGGAAGCCCCCATATCAAGGACTACGTATTCCAGCTCCAATTCTGACCCACACCAGTTCTATTAAACCCATCCTGGCAATAATTCATCAAAAATAGCCTATGACAATAACCACGCCCACTGAAATGTCTGTCTGGGATATACCCACTTACGGATATAATGCCACACTGTTACATTCGGAAACTCTACATGTAAGTCCAATACTGCTTCCTTCTCTCAACAAACTTTGATGGAATCTGCAACGACAAGCAAGCCAATTAGTTACATCTATGAGGTGTGATGATGACAGCGCAATATTGTCAGAAACGACAAAGGACTTGGAAGAACAGTTAAACAGAACTGCCCTGAAATGAGGTTACATGATGAACGTCAACGAAAGTAAAACAAGGATAAGTCGAATTAAATCAGGCGATGATTCAGGGAATTAAATTAGGAAATGCTGAAAGTAGTAGAAGAGTTTCGTTATTTTGGCATCAAAATAGTTTATTATGGGCGAAGCAGAGAGGAAATAAAATGCAAGCCGACAATAGCAGGAAAAGCATATCTGGAAAACATGAATTTGGTAACTTCTATTATAAATTAAAGTCATTCTGAAAGAAATTGCCTGGAGTGTATCCTTCTACGGAAATGGAACGTAGTGCAGATGTGGTACAGACAAAAAGAGAACAGACGCTTTTGAAATGTGCTATTGAAGAAAGCCGATGGTCAGATGCGTAGATCGAACAACTAAGTGGAGATACTGAATCAAATTGTGGCAAAAAGAAATTTAAGGCACAACTTGACTAAAATAACAGATCGACTGATAAGACACATCCTGAGGCACCAAGGAATTGTCAAGCTGGTAACGAAGGCAAGACCGTGGAGCGGGGAATTTGGGGGGGGGGGGGGTAAAACTGGCTTAAATGTATGTAGACTGCAGTAGTTACTCAGAGATGAAATGCTTGCACAGAATAGACTAGAATGGAGAGCTGCATCAAACCAATCTTCGGACTGAAGGCAGCGGCGGCGACGACGGCGACGATGACGTCGACGACGATGACGATGGCAGCGACAACACCAACAACAACAATATTTAGGAGACGAGGTACTGATAGAAGTAAAGCTGTGAGTACCGGGCGTGAGTCATGCTTCGGTAGCTCAGTTGGTAGAGCACTTGCCCGCGAAAGGCAAAGGTCCCAAGTTCGAGTCTCGGTCGGGCACACAGTTTTAATCTGCCAGAAAGTTTCATATCAGCGCACACTCCGCTGCAGAGTGAAAATCTCATTCTGGAAACAACAATATTTGACACAACCTCCCCCGTCACACAAGCTCTTCATATAAATTCAAAGAACCTTGCAAGATCCATTGCTTTTTCCTCCATACTTTGGGCTAACAAACCGCTAGTATTTGCAGTCCGCAATTTACCATGCAACAAACTCAACGCACTACTATCTGTAATCTCAAGTAAGTACTACAAGGCTTTCCATCCAGACCCAGGCCGCATCCCTGCTCCAAATTATTCATTACTTCATAACAACCAATTCAATCAAAACAATGGAAGTGAACCCTTTTCTATTTCTTTCTACCCTGAATACGCATTTCTTGTCCCTGAAAATCTCATCTGCCCTCAGGCCATGTTCTCATCCTTCAACGAACACGTAGGTGCGTCTGTTTCTGCTTTCGTCCTGACCTGCAGGTACTTATACTCCACAATACGATTAGATTTAAACAAATGAATCAAGGCACAAAACATAATATCACAGTTGTAATAAGGTCAACGTTGAACCCGATGAGAACTGCACCACGTACCGTCACCTAATAGAAGGTCCCGTTCCATTTCTAGATTCCCCGGAAACCCAATAAATTGCCACCCTCTACACTGGTTTCTACCAAGAGCGTGCAAAAGCCTTTCTCTGCTTCATCTAGGTGCTCAGATTCAACATATGACATCAGACCTCCCCACTGTCTCCATTCATTGACTCTTCAGTCCCAGCTTCTCTGTTGATGATATCTTCCTCCTAGTCCACCTCCTGTACCATCTGCATAGCAAGTACCACTTTCCCTCTTAGACACTGATATGCCCACAACAGTGTATAACAATGCAGCATTCACTAAATATGTCTGTACTACGCACTTCCATTCAATTAAATCTGCATAAGTGAATCTTTTCTAGGCCACAGTCCATATTACGTAAAAATAAATAACATCCAGTCCCATAGTTTCCGCCAAACAGCAGCATTGCCACTCTTATCTTCTACACTCTGTTGATGTCTTGAAGCCATAACCGCTCTCGCGACTACATCAATATTGTGGCAACACAACCTTTCTCAGCATCTATCCTATAACTCATTCGTCATAACGATCACTTAAACTCTGTACGAACAAATCTACAGCTTGTCATATCCTGTGACACCACTTTACCAATCCAGGATATATCCCAGGCAATAAGCACAGGAAAAATACTCTAGCTTTCCACACCCATAACCTCTGCCTAACGGCTGACAGCCACCCCACCCGCCTCACAAAACCACTAAAATATCTATTACTTGACATGGAACTGCTGTGCGCTACAAACTTCGGTTTCGGAGAGTACCAAACAGCCGGCCAGTGTGGCCGAGCGCTTCTAGACGCTACAGCCTGGAACAGCGCGACGGCTACGGTCGCAGGTTCGAATCCTGCCTCGGGCATGGATGTGTGTGATGTCCTTAGGTTAGTTAGGTTTAAGTAGTTCTAAGTTCTAGGGGACTGATGACCTAAAATGTTAAGTCCCATAGTGCTCAGAGCCATTTGAACCATTTTAACTGATGTCAGTTGTATCGAGACTACCTCTTCTAAATTGTTTATCGTCCATGGTTCTCTTCCATAAAAGGCTACATACCATACTCTTAAATCTCTTTCATGTTATCAAATTTCTCTTCTTCAGAAACTCTTCCCTTTCCATTGCCAGTCTACATTTTATGTTCTCTCTACTTTAGCCATCATCAGTTATTCCACTGCTAAAATAGCAAAAATCATCTAGTACTTGCAGTGTCTTGTTTCCTAATATAAATCCCTCAGCGTCCCCTCATTTAATTCTACTACGTTCCATTATCCTTCTTTTGCTTTCATTGATGCTCATCTTATATCCTCCTTTCAAGACACTGTCCATTCCTTTCTGCTGATCTCCCCAGTCCTTTTCTGTCTCTGACAGAATTAGAATAATTCCTGTTCCAAATTTTTCTTCGGTTTCTTTTACTGCTTGCCCAGTGTACAGATTCAGTAGCATCGGGAACAGGTTACAAACTTGTCTCGCTCCCTTCTCAACTACTGCTTCCCTTTCATGCACCTCGACTCCTATAACTACCATCTGGTTTCTGTAGAAGTTACAAATAGCCTTTCGCTCCCTTTATTTGATCCCTGCTATCTTCAGAATTTGAAAGAGAGTGTTCCAGTCAACATCGTCACCAGCTTTCTTTAGGTCTACAGGTGTGGCCCAGCGGTTCTAGGCGCTTCAGTTTTGAACCGCGCGACAGCTATGGTCGCGGGTTCGAATCCTGCATCGGGAATGGATGAGTGTAATGTCCTTAGGTTAGTTAGGTTTAGGTAGTTCTAAGTTCTAGGGGACTGATGATCTCAGATGTTAAGTCCCATAGTGCTCAGAGCCATTTGAATCATTTTGTAAGTCTACAAATGCTATAAACGTAGGTTTGCTTCTTCTTAACCTATCTCCTAAGATAAGTTGTAGGAGCGATACTGCTTCGCTTGTTTCTACATTTCTCCTGAATCCAAACCTTCCCCGAGGTCGGCTTCCACCAGTTTGTTCATTCTTCTGTTAAGAATTTTGAAACCATGACTTATTAAACTGATAGCTTGGTAATATTCACACCTCTAAGCACCTGATTTATCTGGAATTCCGTTTATTAAATTTTTCTTGAAATCTGAATGTATTTCGCGTGTCTCATACATCTTGCTCACCAGATGGAACAGTTTTGTAGTGGCTAGCTATTCTAAGGCCGAATTCTTAAGGAACGGCATATATACGCCAAAAAGGTAACCGAGGTACCGTAAACCTCCAAAGAGCGTATCGGTCTCATTAGAAACAATACGCTAGACGTATCTTTCAGCGAAGTGGGTACCGAAATGTTTCAACAGTGAACAGAAGCATGCATGAACAGAGACATTCAATGCAGTTTTTCATCATTTTGGCGCTACAGACAGCCTTTTTTTAAACAGGTTAGTGATTGACGATGAAATATGGCTCCACATCTGTGAACTTAAAACCAAGGACCAGAGGAATGGTAATACCGTAGGTGTCCACCATCAAAGAATTTCCACACTTAGAAATAGGGCAAAAGCTGCATGGTGACTGTTTCTTAGTATCTAGTACAGGTATACGATATAAATGAAGAGAATTAAGACTCTCTTTCCAACTGACTTAAGCAGGGAATTATGGCAAATCGTCGTGTAAAATGAGCCAAAGGAAACATTTTGCTGCTGGACAATGTACCCTCTGAGACGTCGCAAATTGTGGTTAAAATAGAGGTAGGGTACAGTAGCTACGCAGAACTGAGTATGGTTGCACGGGATAAACTAGCTGCATCTTCGGATACAATGTCAGAACAACATAGACTCCAAACAGTATGGCTCCCCTTGAATCAGTTCCATAAAGTAGCAGCTCCAAAATTTAAGATTAGCGATTCATCATATGATTTCTTTTTGAACGGAGCAGAAAATCTGCAACTATAGACGGACAAATGATACATGTGTTCAAACAAGAGCAATATTTCCCGCCATGCCTCAGTACTTGGTACATTATCGATCCTGCTTGAACAAACACGTGACGTTTGATTTTTGCGGCGCGAGTTTAATCGATAAGCGAGAAACTACATTCTAACCACATGAACAAGCTAGAGCTCTGCTTAAAATTTGACCATTTTGTAAAACACGAGAGGAAGTAGCATTAAAGCGCACCACCATACAAGCTATTTTTGGCTTTTTGACAAATTAGTTGAAAGAGTTCTCATACAGTATGTATGGATACGTAGACATCTACGCTAAATTTTAAGTTACGATAACAGTCAAAGACGAAAATATTGTCCTCAAAATTGTTTGACTCTGAACCAATTATAATACTTTATTTGATTATTAGAGACCTTAATCTTTTTCCAAATAGGTTTGTAACAAACATTTAGATTCTCGTTCATATATTAGAATAACGCTTAAAAAAGTTATCACCTTCTAATCAGTTTTTTAAAACTAATTGACAACATTCAGAGGAAACAAGGAAGAAAGTTAATCAGGAACGAAGTGCCTAAAGAACGAAAAATGACATTAAACTCATCGTAGTTGCAATCTGAAAATCAATTACAGCGACTATACTCGTTGTACCAACAGATCTCACTAGACTGCAGGACGAGCGATCCGAATCGTTATAGCGATCTTTTTGTTTATATACTAGCTGACAAAAACGAAATTTCTCTGGTATTCATTTTGCCAATTTTGTTTAGAAACGAAAATAAATCAAAGAAACTGAAATGTGTTTGTAGTGAAGTATCGAAGAAATTTCATTTCCATGTATTCGTGAAACACCTTTGGAATTATGAAACAGTCGTACAAAGGTATATGCATAAAGTACAGACGTATAAGGTTAAGAAACAGGATCGCGGACAGCTTCTTTACGCTGAGCGCAGTTGCTTCGTACCGATTTTGTAAACGTCTCTATGGTAACATCTCTTCGTAGCTGTAAAGATTGACACTATTTTCGCTTACAGGTTTCTGCGTTTCATAGTTGATAGCAGTCAAAAGTGCTGCTAGATGTCAGGGATTTCCTTAATTTCACTCGATTGTGCGAGTGTCTTAGTAGTAAAGAATAAGTGTATCATTAATGATGCGGCAATTTTTCACGCATCTCAATGTTTATGTCATGATACCTCCTTCGCTCATAAAACGATGTACTTTTGTAGGTACATTTAGCGGCATATGGGGTTGCGGTCTGCAAAAGTGTTGAGAATGTAGGAGAAAAGAAACTAATTAATTTAACTGTCATGCACATTGCGGCTGTGTATCGCCATCTCAGAGTTGATGACGTAATATCTTCTGAACTACGTGTGACAAGTTTTGTAGGTGCGCCGGCCGCGGTGGCCGTGCGGTTCTAGGCGCTACAGTCCGAAACCGCGGGACTGCTACAGTCGCAGGTTCGAATCCTGCCCCGGGCATGGATGTGTGTTATGTCTTTAGGTTAGTTAGCTTTAAGTAGTTCTGAGTTCTAGGGGACTGATGATCTAAGATGTTAAGTCCCATAGTGCTTAGAGCCATTTGAACCATTCGTAGGTGCATTTAGCAGCGTATGAAGATATTGTCTGCGAAATTTATTGTGAATACATTTAGAAGCACAGAAGTAATACATTTGAACATCACGTATGATACGGCACTTATCCAAGAATCTCATTGCTTATGATTTCATATCTCATGAACTATGTTAGGCACGTGGTTCTTACGCCAACAGCGATTGTTATCTAACAGTAAAGACTATGTATACCAAGATTGGTTGACATCTCTCCAGTGGCTTCAGGGGAGATGCGGAACACACACACACATACGTCCACCCATTTTTATAATGTGTATGAATTGGTAGCTATTTTTACATACGACCTGAAACACAGAAGATGCTTCAGTCCGCGTTCCAGTCATTTTTATTATTAAACTGCAGAGTTCATTAGTAACGTTACGACGTCGAACAGGTAGTACCAGCAGAAGTCGCTAGAGCTCGTGGCGATCGGAAAATAGAGCAGACGCCGAGATTTCTCGAACTGTGACGCAAACTGGTCGAGATGTTCAGACCGAGCTCAAGTCAAGCACTAGCTGCAGCAATCATGTAACAAGTCTATCGGCGTGGCGGGAGAAAATCACGTGTGATGCTTCATCGTTCCAGAAACCAGCAGCAAACTATACGCGACGAAGCGGACTATCGGCCTACGGCCCCAGCCCGCGGCAGAATCGCAACCTGAGCGCCCCTTTGTCGCCGATTCGGCTGCCCGCGTCGCAGCACCGCGCCGCGCTTCGTGTAAACACGCCCCTTGTTAGTGCGCGTCCACGCTCCGTTAGACCTAGTCCCCGGACGTGGCTGTGCGGCGCCGGTGGCGGCTGAAGCAATTAGGCGGCTGCCGGCTCTGCAGATGGCGTCCTTTAAATTTGCAGCAGGCACCGGCCTCCTGCCTCGGGGGGCCTCTTTGTGCTACCAGACACAGACGTTCTCTTTTCCCTGTAGCGCAGAAAAAGGTAAGAAATTCTCTCTTTGTCGCATTCTTCTTGTTCGGAGCTACAAAGAAAAGCTACACGCTAGAAATTCATTTCTTTTACATTCAACGCAGCGACTGTTCTCTTACATCCCCATTGTGATCACAACACAAATGAGAATATTCGACGCCATCCCTTACGTTTCCAAGACTTATAACGTTACTTACCCTATGCGTTTGCTGCTGATTGATCAGTCAGTTTACATTGTCACAAAATCCCTTTGTGAACGTATGTAAATTGAACATATCTCACCTGAAAATTTTTGTTTCATCCAGGATGTGTGTTTGAAAAGATTCTGGGCAATAAGACGTTCATTGGATCTTCTGAGTCACAACTTGTAGTTGTAAATGAAATGCTTCAGTTTTCCTTTAAATTATCCCCAAACTTTATTAGTTTTCACAACAGTGACACATTGCTAATTCTGCCTTTCATAAAAGTTTGTCAGTGTCATAACATACGTGGCCTAAGCGTCTTCTCTTCACCGATTCGACAATGGAAATGCCAAGAAAAAATACTTGTGACGAGAGCTCGATAAATGCTCCCGAGTATTTGAGCGTCTTACAATCATTATCAGTTTAATATTTCAGTTGTTTACATAATTTCGTTCCATTCAGGTGTAATACAGTAATTTGATCCATATATCTTTTTTTTGTTTCCAGTTATGAATGCAAACACACTCGACGTTTATGTAATGTTCTATAATATTTATTATTTATTTCACAAACCGATTTTTGTCTATTAGGCCGTCATCAGGTACAAAGATAAATATGTGGTGCAATGAACTTTTTGTCGGATCAAAGATTTCAAACTAGTGCAGCTACAGACAAAGTATCTCCATTTCCATAGATGAAAATCGTTAATCTTACAATTAGAAATAAAACGCGAGGAATTCTTTCAGTGAAAATGCGATGTAACATTATTTAACTAACAAGGGGACCTTCCGGTTTCGGAAGTGAGACTTCGCAGGTTGGTAGTATACATCAAGGTGAACTCACTCGTAAAAGTCATAAAGTGCACTATTTATAAAATTCCGAGAATAAGGGCTCTAGAGTTTTAAGCGTAGCTCATACGTACCTCGTATATTTCCAGAGTTTGCGTTGGAGCGTACAGATGAAATAACTCAGTCAATGGCGTACGAGAATGTTATGCAGCTGATGAGGGTTCGATTTTGTTTTATTAATTGTTTTAAAATTTATAACAACTTTCAAATAAATTTAATTACCTAAATTATCAATTAAATCATAAACAATTTTATTTAGTTTATGAAATGGCTGTCACAGGCTACTTAAAACGTGAATTACCCTCTTCGATACTTTCTTTTTAAAACGTTGAGTAATTTCAAATGCCTTTTTAATTGAGGTAAATTAAAGCGTTAATTACTGTCCTTATAGTGTTATTACAAAACTGGGTGATATTATAAGTTGTGAAAAAGTTATAAATATTCGTCGTAAATCTGAGAAACCGGCGTCTTCGTAAAAACAGAATACTGCTGTTACCCTGTTGTATATACAAACAGGCAAATGGTCGGGAAGTGTCAAGGCCCGGACGGAACCAATCGAGCAATGGACCTTAGCTGCTTCAGTGCCAGTTCATTCCTGACTTAATGCGGAGATTTGAGCGTTCTGTGCTGTAAAATATTACTGGAATTTTAACAATACTGTGAATTAAGAATGTCTCTCGACGAAGACATCTAAAAGCATATTACATAGTGAAGTGTCGAAGGTGATGTTAAAAGACGCTATTACGAAAACTGGCTTGCTGAATATAATTTGATTTCTTGTGAAGCAGTGTTGGGTGATATTATAAGTTGTGAAAAAGTTATAAATATTCGTCGTAAATCTGAGAAACCGGCGTCTTCGTGCACAAACAGAATACTGCTGTTACCCTGTTGTATATACAAACAGGAGATCACGAATGTAAAATTAGAGAGATTAGAGCGCGCACGGAGGCTTTCAGACAGTCGTTATTCCCGCGAACCGTACGCGACTGGAACAGGAAAGGGAGGTAAGACAGTAACACGTAAAGTGCCCTCCGCCACACACCGTTGGGTGGCTTGCGGAGTGTAAATGTAGATGTAGATGTAGATCTGTCAAGAAATTCACAGACGTACTATGGACATGTTAGCTGAAAAATTACTTGTGATTGAAACTTCCTGGCAGATTAAAACTGTGTGCCCGACCGAGACTCGAACTCGGGACCTTTGCCTTTCGCGGGAAAGTGCTCTACCATCTCGGTCGGGCGCACAGTTTTAATCTGCCAGGAAGTTTCATATCAGCGCACACTCCGCTGCAGACTGAAAATCTCATTCTGGTTACTTGTGATTGATGGTGAACTTGCTCAGGAAAATGAAAATTGAGAAGGTTAAAAAAAATGGTTCAAATGGCTCTGAGCACTATGGGACTCAACATCTTAGGTCATAAGTCCCCTAGAACTTAGAACTACTTAAACCTAACTAACTTAAGGACATCACACACACCCATGCCCGAGGCAGGATTCGAACCTGCGACCGTAGCAGTCCTGCGGTTCCGGACTGCAGCGCCAGAACCGCTAGACCACCGCGGCCGGCAAAATTGTGAAGGGGAACCTCTCGAAAAGTACGAAAACAACAGCATATGGAAAGAATATGAACAGGAGAAAAGAAGGCAAAAGAAGTAGACCGTCTTTCTTTGAATTACAAAATTAAGTTTGTTCATATCGCAAAGGCTCATCGCACGTGGAAACAAAAGAAGAAAAATGCAGCTTGTTAAGAAAGAAGGAATATTTATCCCAATGGGAAGAAGAAATAAAAAAGATAGGCAATCAATTTCATATGTACGCAGCAATCACTTCCTGAATGTATGTTCGTTTTGTTGCAGCCTGAGAGAATTATCAGCAGGTGACTACACGGAATTTATAACAGGGAACTTTAGCAGCAGCACAACAGTTTACAGATTTTGAATTTAAAGCTTCTCGCAGTTGGGTTCATAGATTCAAAATTAAGCAAGGAATTCGTCAGCGAAAAGTGACACGATTTGTTTCAAAAAACGAGACAGGGACGATCGAAGAAACCTTGGCTGCTGCAAACACTTTGAACCCAGATGTTAAAACTGATACCGAAATTCAACAACGATTTTGTTATCAACATTGACCAGATAGGTATTTATTGCATGACGTTTAAAACACCATTTCGATCTCTATTTTTACGATTCTCTGACAATATACTTTAATTTCGGTTGCTATTTCTTTCCAGGATGTCAGTATCAATCGGTGTGCAACAGGACTCTGGTTGTCAAAGGAAGCAAAACTATTTTCTTCAAAAGACACGGCACGAATAAAGTGACGCATACATATATCGCTCAGTTTGCTCTCACTCTTTCTGGAAACGTCCTGCGTCAAGTGTGTGTTTGTTTGTTTACAAGAGGCAACCGGTAACTTTGGTACTCGAGTTCAAAAAACAGCAAAAGTATATGAGCAAAATTATATAAAACGTTGTAATAACGTCTTCCAAATCTGTAAAGCTAACTACAGAACTATGTACTGACTTTCTCAACCGGTGTCTGAAGTCTTATGTGAGTCAAGAACGGTTTCTGTTATTTATTGACTCTTGGGGTGGAGGAGCATAGCGTGAATTATACGACGAAATCTTGCAGGATGACGAGAAATCACCAACACGTAAAATTAAAGTGATTCCTCCGAAATGGGTCAAGAACGGTTTCTGTTATTTATTGACTCTTTGGGGGGGGGGGCGAGGGGGGCGGGGGGGGGGGGAGGAGCAAAGCGTGAATTATACGACGAAATATTGCAGGATGACGAGAAATCGCCAACATGTAAAATTAAAGTGATGTCTCCGAAATGTACTCCCCTTGTACAACCATATGATGTCTATTTTTATAGACAAGTAAAATTCTGATAAAGTGTGAACAAAATTGCGCTTACCTTAATTAAAATAATAGAGAAATAAATTCTTGCGGAGACTGTATAAAAATACAATCAATAGTCCATCATCAGCTGCGTCGCCAGTCTTTAAGAAAACGATCCGATATACTTGGTAGCTTCCAAGCTTTCTGATGAAAGAATTTTTCAGGAAAGTCAATGAAGTATGTTTTACAATAAATCTTATAAAAAAAACTTTGTTCCTGTAAACAATCATCCTTCATAAATTGTGCAAGATGCCAAAATATTTTTTGTTTTCAATTTTGTAATGACAGTTTATATTCTGGTGCTTGCACATAAAATACAAAATTGATAAATGAATATGTTACTGTAAAAAAAATTATAACTGAAACTCTACCCAGAATTCAGCGACAGTGATAATTAATTTACCTCCATTAAAGATGCATTTGAAATAAGTCAAGTTTTTGAAAAGAAAATATTGATGATTGTAATTCATATTTTAAGTACATGTCACAGGAATTTCACAAACGAAATAAAATTATTTATGATTTAATTGATAATACTTTAGGTCGTTAACTTTGTTTAACAGTTGTTATTATTTTTAATACTATTAAAATATGAAACTATATCGGTAGGTAGGTAGCACTGAACACAGATCGGCCGCGTGACAGTCTAGTACGCTGCTGACTGACCTACTTGACTTATCTGGTCTACAAGTCCTATGATCCGCATATGAGTTATGTAGGACTACATATAAAACTTTAGAGCCCCTTCTTTGGAATTTCCTGTATAGTACACTTTAAGACTTCTATGAGTGAACATCCTTGAGGTATACTATTAACCTGCGAAGTCTCATCCCGAACTGAATTCCCAAGACCGAAGGTACCCTTGTGAGATAAAATATGTGACACATAACTAATGAACTGCTCAAAACATTACAACCTTCTTTTTCATAGAAGGAAATAAAATTAACAATAAACTTTGATGACTTGTTCGCAGGGAGAGGCTGAGCAAAAAAATTTTTTCTTTAACAGGCCCTAAATTACTAAAAGGTAAGATATAACAATGTGGTTAATCAGATAAATGAAGCAGCTGTGATTATAAACAGTAAATGTTTTCAACAGGACTAGCGAAATTATAGTAACTGAAGTAAAAGAAAAAAATGGGGCAAGTGAGTAAGAGGTATAAATTACAACATGGCCTAGATGGGATCTGCAGGTCAGAGTGGCGAGTAAGGGAACTGTGTCTCGTCATTCAATACTAAGCTAGAGCATATGGACATAAGTTTATTAATTTCCATTATTTCAAGAAGTTCATCTTTCTTCATTTTCAGATGTGATGTAGTACTTCATGTTGCACCTTTTAACTACGTCCGTCTTTAAGCAGATGGTCTGAGAAAGTAGAGTTTCCTTTTCGAAGTTTCCAGTTTCTATCGTTTTTCTTCAAGCGGGTACATATGGCCCTGACAGAATTATGTATATAGAATTTGCCACAATTACAAATGATTTTGTATACTCCACCCTTTTCCAAAACTGAAGTGCTGTCTTTGCCAATGGACAAAAGTGTCCAACAGTGTTGTGCCTGTAAAAAATGTTTTAAAGTTCCTGATTTAAGCTTTCTGGCTACGTTCAATGACACTTTCCCTAAATATGGACTTGTGCACCATTTATTGCGTTCTTGAAGTAGTGGGTCGAGGACAGTGCAAAGAAGAGCACACCATTGCTTCTGCTTTTTGCGCGTTATGGAATCCACTAACGTAGGTAGGAGGGTAGTTATTGTCGGGTTGCATTTAACTCACTTTCGAAATTGCCTTTCCTCATAGAGATGTTAGGCGATATGTCGTTGAATGAAATGCAGCGTGTTTGTGGGTCACTGGGTATTTAGAATTGACAGGTATTACGGTATCTGTGATGATAAGTTTCCTATAAATCTTGACAGTAAGAATACATCTCAGGTGTCTGTGCTTAGGGTTAAACGATTTATGCAGTTACCCACAAACTCCATTGTGAATTTTATCCTGTTGTGTTAAGGAGAAGAAGAATTTCTGACGTTGTCTGGTAGAACGTGTCCATAAGCACAACAGTACTTACACCAATACCCAACCTTGGAAGAGAATGCATTATTTTTCAAAAACTGTTTCTTAAATTTGTTCATCAAGACTTCAGCAAGAAATGGATTGAGGGGATATGCTACAGCTAGACCATTCAACTGTTTTTATATACTGCCACTGAAACCGAAATAATTTTGTGTTTGGCAAGTTCATGTACATAACTTTATGTCGTCCGAGACAACTGGGTCCTGATTCATCTAGTAAGTCTATGAGAATGTTTAAGGCCTCCTGTATAAGCACGCTAGTGAATAAGTTGATGACATCAAAAGAAACTAGCTTGGCACTAAGTTTTGTTTGCATGTCTTTTAAATTGTTCACTAAGTCAGCTGAATTAAGAATGCTATGACTAGCTTTAAATTTGGTTTTGGTCTTTATCAGGTCATTTAACCTCTGTCTAATTTGTAACATGGTGTTGATAATGAAGAAACAATAGGTCGGATCGAGATATTACCTTAATGGAGTTTAGGGAGGCCATACAATCTGGAAGCTATAGGGTTCATGTTGATGAGAAAGTAGGGGTCTGATTCTAATATTATACTTATACACAGTTTAATAATGCTTCTAATTTTATCAGTATGGAATTTTGTGGTTGTGTAGGATCTTTTTGCATCTGTTGGTAGCTGATGGAGCTTAGGGACCTTTCAGTTTGCTAATATAGTCATAGGTAACAGTCTATGTGTACAGGTTTCTGCATATCTTGTGATCCAAACTAACATCTTCTTCCTTGAAGATTGTCACATCTATATAATGCAGTCCGCCATCTACTTCCTCCTACATGGTGAAATGAATCTTTGACCTTATTGAGATGTTCATGAAAACGACGTAGTTCATCTTTGCCATGTCTCCAAAACACAAATATAGCGGAAACAGATGTTCATTGTTATGATGGTAGTTCCCAGTCCTTCTTATCGAATTTTTTCGTAAAGGAACCAATTACAAGAGGGCTTAAGGAGATCTGCGAGAACACGCCACACGACCGTTTGTAAGAGTGGGCATAATCCGTACTGTAGGGTCTGTATAACAGTCCAAAGAGCTGGTTCGAGTCTAAGCTAATTGCGGTCGCATAGTATATAGTGTCCTGGTGTTTGCTCTTGCTAGAAGGAGTGTGACGGACGGTTGCTGCCAGAACGACGAGATTGAGCAACTGAAAACATTTAATCCAATTATTCTTATCATAATAGGATTAAGTAGCAAACAGAGGTGCAGTTCATCTCTGGATCACGAATGCAACATTGCACCACATTAGGGAGCTTCGAAAAAAAATGTTATACCAGTATATTAAAAACGTTACAATTTTCAACTGAGTTGTGCCAGAACTGGGTGGGAAAGTGGTCGTATTTTGTTGGGGGAACAGTCCCAGTACCCAAAGGTAGACCACCTATACAACGATTTAAACTATGTTCCTCTCGAAAGCGAGTCAATCGTTCTAAGCAGTGGATGCTCGGTATTCGTCGTCTGAATATCGAGACAAGGAGTTGCATAGATATATATAGGTTATACCAGGAGGAATGGTCAGCATTCAGGGATACGGCAGGAACAATTATTCTAAGCAAAAATTCTAGTAAATGTGGGCTCCACGATGCATCACTTAAGATCTATGAGCACTTCTTAATCTTCGATACTGTCAAACAAATCTCTTTTACAGGAAGCTCTCTGATTTCGGTATTTTTAGAGGTGGTAATAGGGACCTAACAAGAAAAAAAAAGTCCAGCAAACTTGGGCTTTAAGACGCATACCTCAAGAGCTGTGAGCACTGTGTTGTTTGGTGCATTCATGCGCTGTGATCCACGAAAATGAAGCCTAGAGTGAAAGCACGCCTGAAAAAACACACATGGTGAAAGAGTACAGTGTCGTGGTAACGTCGTCTGGTGAGCGTACCCTGTTCAAAGATTTGGAGATAAGCAGCATTATACACCCCCCCCCCCTCCCCTCTACACACCTGGACGATCAGAACTATCATATTCCACAATGTTCCAATGTTCCCGAGTGCATGAAGTGTTCCTGCCTCCCTCCACACGATGTTACGTCCAGAAGCACAACTGATGCTGAGTCTGCTCTTATCTGAGAAGAGAACTCCTCCTTAGTCCCTGTCCCTATGCTATCGACCGTTGGTGCCGCCGATCAGCGGGTGTCAGGGGAACACAACGAACTGGCCACCACTCAAAGAGACAACTCCCATGCAGTCGCCATGCTACTGTGTAGCGTGAGACCTTGCTGCCCTGTTAAATGTTGGTTGCACTTGCACCCAGTGTCTGACGTGATTCCTTCCCGCCTGTTAACTGAGGTAACGGACATTTTCTGTTGTAGTTGACTGTGGTCGACCACCTGCTCTCCTTCGGGCCACAATGCCTGTGGTCTGGAACGCTCCCCATGCAGGCGAAACAATGCTGTAAGCAGTACCAAACTAGTAGGACACACTCGTTACACTTTGTCCTTCTTCCAGTTTCCCGATGATTCTTCCTTATGTGATGACATCATCCAGTTGTCTCCGGGCAACGTTGTAATGAACACCATCAAAATGCACGTAACTGCTCGCTGATTCACACACACACACACACACACACACACACACACACACACACACTCAGAGCCAGCCGCTGTGTCCGAGCGGTTCTAGGCGCTTCAGCCCGGAACCGCGCTGCTGCTACGGTCGCAGGTTCGAATCCTGCCTCGGGCATGGATGTGTGTGGTGTCCATAGGTTGGTTAGGTTCAAGTAGTTCTAAGTTCTAGGGGACTGATGACCTCAAGTGTTAAGTCCCATAGTGCCTAGAGCCATTTGAACCATTTTTGAAAACACTCATTGTCTTTTCCTGTTCTGCAAACTGCCCCATGTTGCAAGACCGGTCCCATTTGGCGCTATGATCACGCCATATGACATCCAGCTTACTGTGTATCACACGGAGACCTCTGGCAACATGATCCCACTCTTTCATTCCTTTGCAGTGAGTAGTTAGTATGTTATGGTAATTTGTATCTCTCGTCTGGTTAATATTTTGCGTTATTTTATCTTAAGTTTTGCAGCATAGTGTATAATTCCCCCACGTCGCCGTCGGTCAACAGTGAAACTTAGCTAGTGGTAACCTTTGAATCAAAAACTCGCATCAGTTCTTCTTCACACAGGGGGTCACCTAAGTATACATATTAGTTTTTTTAATAAACTCTTTCATCGTTCTCGACATATCAGAGTGGATATCAAGAGTGACGATTTTACTGACCAGTGTTTACTTAGTGACCAAAACTTCAGAAATGTGTATTCCAGTTATTCATAACTCTTGTATTTGTTGATTGTTCTGCTACCATAATCATGCGTTTTTTCAGCATAAAGGCAACAAATAATCTAATTTTCTTCCGTTCATACCAATTTACAGGAACTACGTCTTTAAACTGTTTTACAAAGGTACCAGCTATTGTACGTAATGATTGAAATGTATGTACACTTCCATAATCTTACCAGTTATGTTCTTGGTGGCTACAATGATGTCTTTCTATTTAACTTCAAACGTCACGGCAATTTCTTCGAATAGTTTCTCTTTGTCCCTTCAAAAAGTGTTGCTGCAATTCACTAAAGTAACATTGCTCTCTGCTAATCATTTTGATTAATGATTGTCTTGCTTATACCGCTGTTTCTGCAATTTCGCTGTCTTGTTTCCTATTCTACATGGACAAATTTGCCATTATTTCTTCACACCACATTTTGTGTTCCACAAATCCCCTTTTACTCTTTGAACCTCGTCTTCGATTCTTTTTTTATGCTTTGCGCTAATTTTTTCTAAAAGTTCTTTTTTGTTAAAAAGTGTCATGAGATAAATATTGACATGTTTATAACTTGTCTCAATTCTATCCCTTAATTCACACTAACTCCGCATCAATTCCTGATGACACTTTTCAGATATCTGGTTCAAACGACGGTTGCCGTCTACAACAGTCCGCAGAATTTGCCTTAGATGTTCATTTCTGTAATTAACTATTGTTAGCTCTTGATGACTCGTAGGTGTCGAGGTTTGCATTGTCTACTGCACGCTAATTACACTGTCATATTTTACTTCTGAGTCATTTTACTGTCCAGAAAATTCATAATTTATTACAATGTTTTCAGTAATTTGTACTTCAAGATTGTTTTCTATTAGACAAACCGTTCCATCTTCACTGAATACTGACTCCGTCATGGCATTACACTCTACATCGCTGTTATTCGCAGATACATTGCTAATTGAAAAACAGTCACTGACTTAATCATTTTTCCCAGTTCACGCGTAGTCAGCGACGTCAGACTTCCTACAAAAAGCGCAAATATGCAAATTCGTTGATTTTTAAATATCGGTCACACCCGAGAATTGCGTGGTTCTAGTGTCCAGGCATGTATTGTAACACCCTCCTTACGCTTCCAGATACTTAAATCATGTCCGTAGGGTGCCACAGCAAGGTGATATACATTATCTGTTACTCTAAATTTGGGGGGCTCATAGGCTGATTAACAACAGAATCACTGAGATACAGTTAGACTCGTCATTTTTATTAATACTCTTTCTTCATGCAGTACCACAACATGTGCCACTAAACAAATGTTTAGGAGCAATGATACTTTTCTAGAAAAATTTACAAGGAGCACGCTACAGAGAGTGAATTTAGCTTTAAAGCAAAAGTATGCCACATTGAGACAACAGCCGGCGAAAGGTTATAAATGAGAACTCGAATAGAAATGAAGCTGGCGCGACACAGCAACACTTACACAGGGGTCCCAAACTCATGGCATACGTCCTAATATCGTGTCGGACCTCCTTTGTCCGGTGCAGTTTGGTATGGACTTAACAGGTCACTGGAAGTCCCCTACAGAAATATTGAGCCATTGCTGCCTGTATAAGCCATCCATAATTGCGAAAGTGTAGCTGGTACAGAATTTTTTGCACGAACTCACTTCTCCGTTACGTCCCACAAATATTCGATGGGATTCATGCTGGGGGATCTGACTGGCCATTCATTCGTTACAATTGTCTAGAATATTCTTCAAACCAGTCGCGAACAATTGTGGCCCGGTGACATGGTGCATTGTCATCCATAAAAATTCCATCGCTGCTTGGGAACATGAAGTCCATGAATTGCTGCAAATGGTCTCAGAGTAGCCGTAGACAACAATTTCCAGTCAGTGATCAGTCCATTTCATGTAAACACACCCACACTCTGGAGCCATCACCAGCGTGGACAGTGAAAACGCCATGGCTTCTTGGGGTCTGCGCCACACTCGAACTCTGCAGTCAGCTTTTACCAACTGAAACCGGAACTCATCTGACCAGGCCATGTTTTTCCAGTCGTCAACCGTCCAATCAATATGATCACGAGACCTGGAGAGGCGCTGCAGGCGATGTCGTGGTGTTAGCAAAGGCACACACGACGGTCATCTGGTGGAGTAGCCCATTAATGTCAAATTTCGCCGCCCTGTGCTAACGGACACGTTCATAGTACGTCTCACATTTATTTCTGCAGTTATTTAACGCAGTGTTGCCGGTCTGTTAGAACTGAAACTCCAGGCAAACGCCACTCTCTCGGTTGTTAAGTGAAGGACGTCGGCCACTGCTTTGGCTATGGTGAGAGTTAATGCTTGAAATTTGGCATTCTCGGCACACTCTTGACACCGACGCTGTGGAGAACGAATATTGAATTTCCAAACGCTTTCCCGAATGGATTGTCCCATGCATCTAGCTCTAACTACGATTCCGCATTCAAAGTTTGTTAATTCCCGTCGTGGGCCACAATTACGTTGGAAATCTTTTCATATGAGTCATCTGAGCACAAATGACAGCTCCGCCAATGCACCACCGCCATTGTTGAATGTGCATATCGCTATCCCGTGACTTCCATCACCTCAGTGTACTTCCCACACTTTTGATAGAGATTAATACGCTTTCCTGTCCTGTGGGGATTAAGCTTCATAACTTGGAATGTTCAGACACGCATTTTCGTCTTTGCCTATAGAATTAAGGAATTTTCGTTGCCGTTGTAATGTTCGATATTATTGAATACCAATATTATTAAATTTTTCTCGTACGGTATGCGTCACACTGTATGTCACTGGCTCCTAACTCTTTCCCTATCCGTGCTTGACACGATCTACGAGTTCTTACAGTGAACGCGAATACTTTGACAACATTTCGAAAGAAATAGCTGTTTTCTTAGATGTTTGTTTTTTATCAACTGCTTATGTCAGTTTTACTGCAATGCTTTAACATAACACAACTAATGATAAAGTTATTTAAACATGCGCTGTGAAGTAGTTTAGGTTTCTTTTTTACACTCCTTTTATTTCCTGCTTCTGAGAGGTGGGCTAGTTGTTGCAGAAAAATCTCTGCTAGGCAACGGAACTTCCAATCGGGAATATTTTGGAGAGGGTTTCCAGTTCCAGCACTCGCTTGGTTACCAAGGGAAACTGCCAAATACTTTGGCTGGAACCGAACGACTGAAGTTATTGTTTTTGGGTCGACGGTGTACACTGTGCTCGCCAAAAATAAAGTGTATTACTATATTATATGCTGCTCAAAAATAAATTGTTAGAGATTCTGCAACGTTTATAAATATGTATCTACAGGGTTATTACAAATGATTGAAGCGATTTCACAGCTCTACAATAACTTTATTATTTGAGATATTTTCACAATGCTTTGCACACACATACAAAAACTCAAAAAGCTTTTTTGGCATTCACAAATGTTCGATATGTGCCCCTTTAGTGATTCGGCAGACATCAAGCCGATAATCAAGTTCCTCCCACACTCGGCGCAGCATGTCCCCATCAATGAGTTCGAAAGCATCGTTAATGCGAGCTCGCAGTTCTGGCACGTTTCTTGATAGAGGAGGTTTAAACACTGAATCTTTCACATAACCCCACAGGAAGAAATCGCAGGGGTTAAGTCGGGAGAGCGTGGAGGCCATGACATGAATTGCTGATCATGATCTCCACCACGACCGATCCATCGGTTTTCCAATCTCCTGTTTAAGAAATGCCGAACATCATGATGGAAGTGCGGTGGAGCACCATCCTGTTGTACGTTTAGCTCCCTGCTTGCTTTATTCGTCGACTTCCGCGAGCTACGCGTGAAACTTGCCCGCACGCGTTCAACCGTTTCTTCGCTCACTGCAGGCCGACCCGTTGATTTCCCCTTACAGAGGCATCCAGAAGCTTTAAACTGCGCATACCATCGCCGAATGGAGTTAGCAGTTGGTGGATCTTTGTTGAACTTGGTCCTGAAGTGTCGTTGCACTGTTATGACTGACTGATGTGAGTGCATTTCAAGCACGACATACGCTTTCTTGGCTCTTGTCGCCATTTTGCTTCACTGCGCTCTCGAGCGCTCTGGCGGCAGAAACCTGAAGTGCGGCTTCAGCCGAACAAAACTTTATGAGTTTTTCTACGTATCTGTAGTGTGTCGTGACCATATGTCAATGAATGGAGCTACAGTGAATTTATGAAATCGCTTCAATCATTTGTAATAGCCCTGTACTCCTTTTATTTGAAATGGAATCCTGACGGTGGGGCATAGATTTCAGCCGCTGTTATCGGGACCACCCGGCCGCCGTGTCATCCTCAGTTGAGGATGGGGATAGGAGGGGCGTGTGGTCAGCACACCGCTCTCCCGGTCGTTACGATGGTTTTCTTTGACCGGAGCCGCTACTATTCGGTCGAGTAGCTTCTCAATTGGCATCACGACGCTGAGTGCACCCCGAAAAATGGCAACAGCACATGGCGGCCCGGATGGTCACCCATCCAAGTGCCGGCCACGCCCGACAGCGCTTAACTTCGGTGATCGGACGGGAACCGGTGTATCCATTGCGGCAAGGCCGTTGCCCGGAACTTTAGTAGTGGCAACTATATATTTACAACTCGTACAAAATAGATACATGTTTCAAAGTTTTACTGATCTTCAAAGTAGTCACCAGCATTGTGTATAACCCGTTGCCAGCGATGTGGAAGTCGTAGGATACTCTTAGCAGTGTCGGTTGTGTTGACAGTTCGAGCGGCGTGGTCTATCACCCGACAAATTTGTAGCAGTTCTGAAGCCAATGCCGTGAAGTGTTTCCTTCAGTTTAGAAAACGAGTTGAACTTACGAGAGCTTAAGTCAGGGGAGTGCAGTAGGTCGTATAGTACTTAGCAGCCCCATCAGTCAAACAAATCAGTAACAGCTTGCACTGTACGTGCTTGAGCAGGTCCTGCAGAAAGTGTCATCACTTCTATCTCTATGCTGTTCATTTTTGGAACACAACCTACGACCAGCTTAGAAACAGAAGTGATGACACTTTATGCAGGAACTGACCAACATTTTGAAGGAAAATGCTGGAGCACTTACAGTGCAAGCTGTTACTGATTTGTTTGACTGATGGGGCTGCTAAGTGGTATACCACCTACTGCACTCCCCTGGCTTCCGGTGGAGTCACCCTCATTCTGCCAACGCCCTTGTCAAAGAGGGCAGTGCAGTGGACAGAGGTCCAAGGCACTCTTTTCTCCTTGCGGTAGGAAACAGCCCTAAAGCCGGAACAATCTGCAATGATCAACAGCACGAGGATGCAGAAGGTGATGCAAACAACTGCATTAAAGACACAAAATGTGTATCCACAGGCCATGTGTCCTGTGATTGAAGAATTGTCATAATGCTCTCTCCATTACCAAAAGATTCCGGAATAGTCCCTCGTTCGGATCTCCGGGAGGGGACTACGAAGGGGGAGGTGACCATGAGCGATAGACTGAATAACCAACGAAAGGATAACGTTCTACGATTCGTGTCATGGAATGTCAGAAGTTTGAACGTGGTAGGGAAGCTAGAAAATGTGGAAAGGGAAATGCAAAGGCTTGATATACACTCCTGGAAATGGAAAAAAGAACACATTGACACCGGTGTGTCAGACCCACCATACTTGCTCCGGACACTGCGAGAGGGCTGTACAAGCAATGATCACACGCACGGCACAGCGGACACACCAGGAACCGCGGTGTTGGCCGTCGAATGGCGCTAGCTGCGCAGCATTTGTGCACCGCCGCCGTCAGTGTCAGCCAGTTTGCCGTGGCATACGGAGCTCCATCGCAGTCTTTAACACTGGTAGCATGCCGCGACAGCGTGGACGTGAACCGTATGTGCAGTTGACGGACTTTGAGCGAAGGCGTATGGTGGGCATGCGGGAGGCCGGGTGGACGTACCGCCGAATTGCTCAACACGTGGAGCGTGAGGTCTCCACAGTACATCGATGTTGTCGCCAGTGGTCGGCGGAAGGTGCACGTGCCCGTCGACCTGGGACCGGACCGCAGCGACGCACGGATGCACGGCAAGGGAACTTGCTGTTCCAACAGGACAATGCACGTCCGCATGTATCCCGTGCCACCCAACGTGCTCTAGAAGGTGTAAGTCAACTACCCTGGCCAGCAAGATCTCCGGATCTGTCCCCCATTGAGCATGTTTGGGACTGGATGAAGCGTCGTCTCACGCGGTCTGCACGTCCAGCACGAACGCTGGTCCAACTGAGGCGCCAGGTGGAAATGGCATGGCAAGCCGTTCCACAGGACTACATCCAGCATCTCTACGATCGTCTCCATGGGAGAATAGCAGCCTGCATTGCTGCGAAAGGTGGATATACACTGCACTAGTGCCGACATTGTGCATGCTCTGTTGCCTGTGTCTATGTGCCTGTGGTTCTGTCAGTGTGATCATGTGATGTATCTGACCACAGGAATGTGTCAATAAAGTTTCCCCTTCCTGGGACAATGAATTCACGGTGTTCTTATTTCAATTTCCAGGAGTGTGGATATAAAAGGAATCATTGAAGTGAAATGAAAAGAAGACAAGGATTTCGGATCAGATGAGTATAGGGAAATATCAACAGCAGCAGAAAACGGTATAAATGGTGTAGGATTCGTTGAGAATAGAAAGGTAGTGTGTACTGTGAACAGTTCAGTGGTAGGGTTATTCTCATGAGAATCGACAGTAACCCAAAAACGACAACGATAGGTATGCTGTGCCGACGTCGCAAGCTGAAGATTAAGAGATAGAGAATGTATATGAGGATATTGAAAGGGTAATGCAGTACGTAAAGGTAGATGAAAATCTAATACCCATGGGGGACTGGAACGCACTAGTAGGAGAAGGAGCAGAAGAAAAGGTTACAGTTGAATATGGGCTTGGGACAAGGAATGACAGAGGAGAAAGACTAATTGAGTTCTGTCATAAATATAAGAAAGTAATAGCGAATACTCTCAAGTAATAGCGAATACTCTGTTCAAGAATCACAAAAGGAGGAGGTATACCTGGAACAGGGCGGGTGAGACGAGAAACTTTCAGTTAGGTCAGAGGGATATTTCGAAATCAGGTACTGGATTGTAAGGCGTAACCAGGAGCTGATATAGACTCAGACCACAATGTAAAGCCAGAACAACGTTCGGTGAAAATAAAGGAAAGGATGGTAACATTGAGAGTGCAACGGGAATTCCACTGTTGAAATCAGAGGAGAGAACGGATAGGTGGTAGAGTACACTGAAAGCCTCTATGACGGGGAAGATTTGTCTGCTGTGAAAGAAGACGAAACAGGAGTCGATTTAGAAGAGGTAGTGGACCTAGTAGTAGAAACAGAATTTCGGGAAGTATTGGGAGAGTTAAGATCTAATGAGGCAGAAGGGATAGATAACATTTCATCAGAATTTCTAAAATCATTGGGGGAAGTGGCAACAAAGTGACTATTCACGTTGGTGTGTAGAATGTATGAGTCTGGCGACATACCATCTGGCTTTCGAAAAAAATCGTCCACCCAATTCCGAAGACTGCAAGAGCTGACAAGTGCGGGAATTATCGCAGAATCAGCTTAACAGCTCATGCGTCGAAGTCGCTGACAAGAATATTATACAGTAGAATGGAAAAGAAAATTGAGGATGTGTTACACGACGATCAGTTTGGCTTTAGGAAATGTCAAGGCACTGGAGATGGAATTCTGACGTTGCGGTTGATAGTGGAAGCAAGACTGAAGAAAAATCGAGACACCGTCAAAGAATTTTTCGACCTGGAAAAAGCGTGTGATGATGTAAAATGGTGCAATATATTCGAAATTCTGAGAAAAATAGGGGTAAGCTACAGGGAGAGATAGGTAATATACAACATGTACAATAGCCAAGAGGGAATAATAAGAACGGACGTCAAAGAACGAAGTGCTAGGATTAAAAAGGATTTAAGAGAGGGATGTGGACTTTCACCCCTACTGTTCGATCTCTACATCAGAGGAAGCAATGGAAATAAAAGAAACATTCAGGAGTGAAAGGATATCAGTCATACGATTCGCTGATGACATTGCTATCCTGAGTGAAAGTAAAGAAGAATTACAGGATCTGTTGAATGGAATGAACAGTCTAATGAGGACTGAATATGGATTGAGATTACATCGAATGAAGATGAAACTAATGAAAAGTAGTAAGAATGAGAGCAGCAAGAAACTTAACACCAGGATTGATGGTCACGAAATAGATGAAGTTAACGAATTCTACTACATAGGCAACAAAATAACCAATGACAGATGGAGCAAGGAGGACATCAAAAGCAGACTAGCATTGCCAAAGAGGGCATTTCTGGCCAAAAGAAAGCTACTAGTATCAAACGTAGGCCTTAATTTGAGGAAAAAATTTCTGTGAATGTACATTTGGAGCACATAATTATATGGTGGTGAAATAATGGCTGTGAGAAAATCTGAACAGAAGAGAATTGGAGCATTTCAGATGTGGTGGGATAGGCCCAATGCTGAAAATTAGGTGGACTGATAAGGTGACGAATTAGTAGGTTATGTGCAGAATCGGGGACAAAAGGGAAACGTGGAAAATTCTAACAAAGAAAAGAGACAGAACCCCATCTGTTAAGAGATCAGGGAATGACTTCCATGGTACTAGAGTGGGCTGTGGAAAGAAAAAATTGTAGAGGAAGACAGACATTGGAAAACATCCAGCAAATAATTGAGGACGTAGGTTTCAACGGATACTCTGGAATGAAGAGGCTGGCACAGGAGAAGAATTCGTGGCAGGTCGCATCAAACTAGTCAGAAGACTGATAAGTAATAAATAAATAAATACATAAAATAAAATGTGACGTGCGTAGGCGGGTGAAGCCACAAGAGTAAAAAGCCCCTTCTAAACAAATGGATCGATCTGGACCAAACTCAGTACACAAATTACTTACTATCTGCAAGAAAATACTGCGGGGTAAGAACCAGCAACCGCTAGTGTGGATGATAACGTGCAGACAGAACGTGGTAGAAAGAGATGAACGGACAGAGAGGCGGAAGGAGAGATGGACACAGGTACGGAGGAGGATATGTACAAAGTAGTGGGAGTAGGAAATAGGGATGAAGGGTGGAGGAGGAGATGGAGAAAATTTAAAATGTCTGAATTACTAAGGGACCAAACTGCTGAGGTCATCGATCCCTAGACTTACACACTACATAAACTAAATTATTCTAAGAACAACATATACACCCATGTACGAGGGAGGACTCGAACCTCCTGCGGGAGATGCCGCACAGTCCGCACAATCTGTGACTTAGCGCCCCAAATCGCACGGCCACTCCGCGCCGCGAGATGGACAGAGACAGGGGAGAGGAAGAGGTGGACTGAGAAAGGAAAGAGAAGGAGGTGAACAGAGAAGGGAGGAGGAAGAGATGAACGAAGCTAGGTTGGAGGAGGAGCTGGACAGAGAGAAGAGTAAGAAGAGAATTCACAGAGAGAGGGGGCAGGTTGAGGTTGACAGGGAGAGGGGCAGGCGAAAATTGAGGAGGTGCGTGGGTGATACAGGCTGAGGAGCAGATGGAGAGGGGGATGAGTAGATGGAAAGATGGGGAAAGAGCTGATGGACAGAGGGACAGAGAGGGGAGGTGCAGATGGTCAGAGAAAGGAAAAATAAGGAGATGGATAAGGACAGAGAGAGGATCAAATGGACTGATAGAGGGAGGAGGAAATGGACAGAGAAAGGGAATAGGAGGAGAAGGACAGTAAGTGAGGAGAGGAGAAGATGGAAGGGGAAGTAGAGGAGCAGATAGACAGAAAGAGGGGGCGGGGGGAAGAGGTATAAGGACTAATAGAAGACTGAAATAAATATACACACGGATAACAACGGCTATTCGGCTAGTTCAGAAATAAACCAATGCATAAAAAATTAAGCTCATTGATCAGTAAGTGGACGTGGGGGCATCCCACCAAAAAGCATTCTACACACGAAATTTGATTAAGTACAACCGAAAATGTAAACTCGAAAATAGCTATTGTCGCATTAAATGAAAAGCGATTGGAAATTACTACATGATGGGATAATAGCATGATGTCTAATTGAAAACTATGTGTAATTGGAAAAAATTGTTGAAATGCGTCTGAAATCTTATGGGACTTAACTGCTAAGGTCATCAGTCCCTAAGCTTACACACTACTTAACCTAAATTATCCTAAGGACAAACACATACATCCATGCCGAGGGAGGACTCGAACCTCCGCCGGGACCTGCTGCACAGGCCATGATTGCAACGCCTAGACCACTCGGCTAATCCCGTGTAATTGTTACTCAATGAAGGTACTGTACCATACTTACAAGGCACCGACAACAAGGAAAGTGCTGATCCGTCCTCTCTAAGAGAACAACAAACTCTACATTAAAGCCAAATGTTGAGCACCGAGAGCCCAGGCAACATCGCTGACACAGTACCAAAATACTGTAAGGTTAGCACAGCTCATACAGGCTGGATTTGAGTCTCTAGTTCTCCACGGAAATTTTAAAATACACAGATACATCCATCCAATCAGTCAGGAAGATGTACGAGATAGAACGTGATTAAAAGGGATGTACGAAATTGAACGTGATTAAAAGGGTATCATTTGGTAATAAATAAACACTTTCTCCCGCTCATCTTTCCTCCAGAGGCATCTCGTAACCGTAAAAGGGTGAGGTTCAAAGTGACTGACGTGTTTATAACTCACTTGCAAATGTCAAACGAGAGACCAGAACTGATAGTAGCATTCAGTAGTATCCAAGCAAAACATTTACCAAGTAGGTAAATTGCAGTTAGACTATTTCATACATTTTAAGCAGTGGCAGGTTTACAATGAATCTTACACTATGTATTAGAAACTTACTTCATTAACCCTTTGGGTAACGTCCATGTCGCACTGGACACACTGGTTCCCGTCAGATCACCGAAGTTAAGCACAGTCACGCGTAGCCGGTGCTTGGTTGGGTGACCGTCTGGCCGCCATGCGCTGTTGCCATTTTTCGGGATGCACTCAGCCTCGTGATTCCAATTGAGGAGCTACTCGACCGAATAGTAGCGTCTCCGGTCCAAGAAAGCCATCATAACGACTGGGAGAGCGGTGTGCTGACTCAACGCCCCTCCTATCAGCATCCTCATCTGAGGATGACACGGCGGTCGGATGGTCCCGTTGAGCCACTTGTGGCCTGAAGACTGGGTGCTTTCATTAACCCTTTGACAGCTGCAGATGTGCTCTCTGATTCCAGAGACGTGTTCAAGTCTCAGACACCTATATTATATACACGCAAACTGAAGCCACGAATGAAAATTTTTACCAAGGGTGGGATTCAAACCCAGGTCATCTGCTGACAAGGCAGGTGAGCTAACCCCAAAGAGTGGCCGTCTGGTTAGAGGCGCCATGTCACTGATTGCACAGCCCCTCCTACTGGAGGTTTGAGTCCTCCTGAGGGGATGTGTGTATGTGTGTTGTTCTTAGCATAAGTTAGTTTAAGTAGTGTGTATGTCTAGGGACTGATGACCCCAGCAGTTTGGTCCCTTAGGAATTCACACACACATTTGAACATTTGCAAATGAGCTAAACACTATTCCGCCCTGGCACTATGGCTTTGCACAACTGCCCAAACTACCTTAGCCCATCTCCTTCCTTAATCCAAATTCCTATTCACACCTCAGCCCCACTGGCAATGGCCTTACCGCAGTGTATACACTGGTTCCCGTCAGATCACCGAAGCGCTATCGGGCGTGGCCGGCACTTGGATGGCTGGTGACCATCTGGGCGGCCATGCGCTGTTGCCATTTTCTGGTGTGCACACAGCCTCGTGATGCCAATTCAGGAGCTACTCCATCGAATAGTAACGGCTCTGGCCAAAGAAAACCGTCATAACGACCGGGAGAGAGTTGTGCTGATAACAGACACCTCCTATCCACACCCTCATCTGAGGATGATACGGCTGTCGGATGGTCCCGATAGGCCACTTGTGACCTGAAGACGGAGTCTTTAGTGTTACCTCAGCCCCATTGGTATTCCCCCTAAACTGAGACACCATCGTAAGGGCCTTCCAACCGTATTCACCTGTTTCATTCAGTGCTGAGGTACTATTCAAGTAGAGTTGGAAAGCCTTTACAATGCTGTACGAGTTTAGGGGGAGTACCAAGGGGGCTGAGACGTGAGTGGGCAGTTGGGTTGATGTGGGAGTCAGGCTAGGGTAGTCCGTGCAGTTGTGCAAATTCACTGTCTGTAGCGATTAGCGCATCCACCTAGTGACTAGGAGACCTGGGTTCGAATCCCAGTCACAGTGCAAATTTTCATTCGCCGCCTCGGTCTGCATATGTAAAGAATGTTTGATATTTTAGGGGCTGGTAATAAAGACAAATTCGAAGAAAACAACACCTAAGACGTGTGTTCGTTCTGTATTGGTTACTGTGACACAGCTTGTTACAGAGATAAGTTTTCATTTCGCATATTGATACTCCAGTTGGTATTGGTTTATTCATCGAAACTCATATCTTGTTCTGAAGTTCAAGTTGCAGTTATTCCTGAATTTCAGAACTGAATTTGTCATCTGTTGGCCTATTGTGTTACCATCTTTCACAGCCCCATTATCTACACTTTCTTGAAAACGAGCTTCCAACACTATTGGAAGTTCGCTGTGGCTTCAAGGATGGATATGTTTTTCTAGCATGAGGGGGTCCATGAAAATTCTAGTAGTAATGTGACACATCATCTGTACCCGACACTCCTCGGTAGATGTACTGGCAGAAATATAAGTGGCCAACTGATCGTTCGAATAATGAATGGTGCTGTCATCATAAAAGAACTCCATGACAACCTCAGAAGAGCCACAATTGATCTTGTCAACAGAATTCAAAAGTCCATTATACTAAGAAGTTGAATTTGTTTAACACCTTCTGCGCGTTTGTTTTTGGGTTGCATTCTGGCAGCTGTAATTCTGTAACCTTCGTTGTTATACGTTAGTGCGAATAAATGAAGCCGGCTATTTTTTAGGCGAACGTATCTCTAGTATCTAATAATAACAGCAGCACAAGGATGGTAGATAAGGTAAAGTTTCGCAGCCTTCATGTGAGCGCTAGGAAACACATGTAAACAAATGTACGGAAGAAGCTGTACCAAAATCAAAAATAGTTTTAAAAATATTTTGTTAATACTTTTGAGTCTTCCAAATTAAATGCACTTTCATAATTTGAAGACATTAGTTTTCCACAAGTTAAACGAGAACTCCGTAAAGCCTAATATTTGTAATGAAAATTGCCGACTAGCTCGCAAATGTTACCAGAATTGTTGCTCGCAAAAGCAGCTAACTTTTTTCATACGCCAAATTCCTTTTTCCGTAACTATTTTTCCAATATTTTTGTTTTTGATAAATCAGGGTAGAAATGAATTTTTCCCTTAAACAGTTATACTTTTATCTCTGTTACAATACACGAACATAAAAGAAAGGGATCTGAACTTATCAGTCGCAGAACTGAACAGCAGAGAGTGTAACAATGCGTTACGTATATATACTGAAAATAACATAAGTTTGCTTCATGTTCCCTATATTACATCATTCTTAGTCCTTTGGACATTTCCGATCTCAGTATAATTTAAATATATGTTTTTTAAAATGTTATTTCCTTTATTTACTAATCGCTAACAATCTTAGCACCGCATCACCCTTCGAAATAAAAGAATGGTTACAACAGCCCTTATATTTCGCATTACCATGCGTTTACCTTGACTGTTACTATGTCATGAATTACGTCACTCAGTTCAACATAAATTTTCTTTTCTCGAGCGGTATCGCTGGTTGTTCTTGTATATCATGACGCCAAGCTGCTTCTAGACATTGTCATCTGGAATGGTCGCCAAATGAGAAACGTTCGTAATTCGTTTTATGGTAGCGCTAGCATTCCGCGAAGCTCTTTGAATGCCAAGATGCCATGAGCTCCCCCTTCAAGACTACTCTCTCTCATTAGTGCGAGCTTTCCACAATAAGTAATAAAAGCCGACTCATCATAATAATACTACGGAACGTCGGAATTTTTATTGCCAACACAATCCGTTGTACAGCTCGCTGCATTCAAAATGAGAAATGCCCTCTCTTTTTTCCTTGGCCATACACTGCCGCGTCTAAAATAAATTCACGGCTTCAACAAACGCGCAGAAGCTTCTAGGATTTTCTTTTCTGTATTGTTTTTTGTCGGTGTTTCACACTCATGTAGGGCTACGCATAAGATGAATGCTTTCTAGCACTTAAATTTATATTCTGAATTGAAATATTTTTCGGAAAATTCTTTCTTATTTTTTCCCGCCTGCATTTTATTTTGTCTTCGCAATTATCCCATCGTCAATTATTTTGCTGCACAAACAGTATAATTCGTCTACTAGTTTTGCATATTACTTTTCCTAATCTGTCTCCAGACTTTTTCTTTAACGCCGACGATAGCAGCACAGTATGCCCTTACGTGGTACGGAATCGTACAAGCGAGAGAATTCCGCTGCACATGGAACCAATGAGTCAACGAACTGAAGCATGAAAATGCTAGAAGTTATGAAGTACACATACCCGTTCTACCTGGGAATCGCGCAGACGAAGTTACAAATCTTCGTACATCCATATTTAAATTGGATTATTGGGGGGGACACAGTTGGTATACTTTTTATTAAATATGAAACTCCTTCAGCTGTAATTAAGATTTTATATTTATTAGCTACTAGTTTCGACGTTGCGTCAACGCCATCTTCAGGCCCGTACACTTTGATGAAATCAATTGTGTGTGGCTGAGAACTAGACGTCCGCGGTGAGACCAATACGTGCTTCACAGGGATGGTGGGCAGTAACTAGTGTGAAGTTTAAACCAGTGGGTCAAAGATAGCTTTTGTGCGTTTGCTGAAGCTGTGAATTTATTTTACTATCTTTGACCGACTGGTTTAAACTTCACACTAGTTACTGCCCGCCAAACATGTGGAGCACGTATTGGTCTCACCGCGGACCTCTAGTACTCAGCCACACACAATTGATTTCATCAAAGTGTACGGGCCTGAAGATGGCGTTGACGCAACTTCGAAACTATTAGCCAAATAAATATAAAATCTTAAGTACAGCTGGAGGAGTTGCATTTTTAATAAACGTTACAAATATCTATTAGCATTAGTGGATGTTAAAAAAAAGAAAAAACGGAATGAATTATCCATATGGGTCCGAAAGCGGAAGCGGTTGATGTGATTTACATGTACAGGCAAGCAACTGAATACCATTTCAGGAAAGTTGGTTAATTTAAGAAATAAAACTTCACAAACTGAGCAAGTCAATAGCGCGTTGGTCCACCATTGGCCCTTATGGAAGCAGTTATTCGGCTTGGCATTGATTGATAAAGTTGTTGAATTACCTCCTGGGGGCTCTCGTGCCAAATTCTGTCCAATTGCTGCTTTAGATGCCAAAATACCGAGCTGGTAAGAGTACCCTACTCATTACGCTCCAAACTTTCTCAATTGTAGACAGATTCGGTGACACTGCTGGCCAAATTAGTCATTGGAAAACACCCAGACAATTAATAGGAACTCTCCTCACGTGCGAGCTGGCACTGTCTCAATGAAATATAACCCCAGAGTGATGGCATCCCAGTCCATCAGTCCTGGTTGTCAGCTCGTATGGCGGGCGACAGTCAGGTCGATAGCTCAGTCAGGTCGATAGCCAGAGTGATGGCATCCCAGTCCATCAGTCCTGGCTGTCAGCTCGTATGGCGGGCGACAGTCAGGTCGATAGCTCAGTCAGGTCGATAGCCAGAGTGATGGCATCCCAGTCCATCAGTCCTGGTTGTCAGCTCGTATGGCGGGCGACAGTCAGGTCGATAGCTCAGTCAGGTCGATAGCCAGAGTGATGGCATCCCAGTCCATCAGTCCTGGTTGTCAGCTCGTATGGCGGGCGACAGTCAGGTCGATAGCTCAGTCAGGTCGATAGCCAGAGTGATGGCATCCCAGTCCATCAGTCCTGGTTGTCAGCTCGTATGGCGGGCGACAGTCAGGTCGATAGCTCACTGCTGTCTGGGACATCTCCAGTCTCCAGACACGTCTTCGCTGGTCAATGATGTTCATTCCGAAGCGGAACTAAACATTGAAAATCATTCCACTCAAGTGGATAAGATTTCGGGCCGATTGTGTCAGACACCACTGCAAATGGACTTGTTGGTGTACAGAGCTCATGGTAGTCGTCGCATGAGGCACCTTGAATTCAGCCCCATTTCTGTAAACCACCTATTACTAGACTTTGTGCCCACTGGAGCATCAGCTGTACGTCGGAACGATGATAATGATGAATCCGCGACTCTAAATGCCTCCTTGACGATTGTTCGTTAGTATTGAAACTTCTTGGCAGGTTAAAGCTGTGTACTGGACCGGGTTGTCAGTCATGCTTGGGTAGCTCATTCGGTAGAGCACTTCCCCAACAAATGAGGTGGTCCCAGGTTCGAGTTCGCTCCGGTACAGATTTTTCATTTGTCAGGAGGTTTCGAATTAGTGCACACTCCACTGCAGAGTGAAAATTCACACTGCATTGGGATGTGTTTAGTGTTGTTATCAAGCCTGAGCGAGAACGGCGTCAGATGTACAAGGGGATGCTGTCTACTCGTGTGAGACAACGTTATCAGCATCTGACAGAGTTTGACAGTGGCTTCATTGTGCGTCTTCTTTTAACAGACTGGTCGAACAATATCAAGATTTCTGGAGTATTGAGGTGTAAGAGTGGCCCCATGTTGGACCGCATGGAACCGTAAGGACAGACATAATCGTCGTCGCGGTTCTAGTTGAGCACGTGTGAACTGACCACCACAAGGAAGTACCACCGTAGCGAGCAGCAAGCTAATCGGAATCACTCCACATCTGCGCCTGCTCTCTGAGAACGAGTAATGGACTCCCTGCAACGTTGGTCAGAGACTTGCAGCGAGCGGACTAATAATTTCTTGTCCCATCCGTAGGCTGCCATTGGCACCGTAACAAAAACGGCTCAGTTTGGAGTGATGCTGCCCCAGAGAAACATGGACAGCTGATGAATGGCTTCGCTTTGTATTCTGTACTACCGTCGATGACCATCGTTGGCAAGTATTAGGCTGGCTGGAGGACCCATTGTTCCCACTTTTTGGAGACCAAAAGCCGTGTTACCCCTGATAGCATGTTATGGGAACGTCCGAGTATGACTTCAGGTAACGGCTGCTAGTGACTGTGGGATCTCAATGGTACGTCACGAAAATTTTGCGTCCTCACGTGTTACCTCTCATGCGAGAGTATAATGGTACACCTTCCAACAGAACAATGCTCTTCCACACATTACACGCCTCTCTATGAAATATCAACGTGATTCTGACGTTCTCCAGAGGCCAGCAGGGTCCCCATATATACTCGTGTGGGATCAGTTCGGACACTAACTCCGCCCGAACGCCAGTATTCGAGAGATCAGGAACCAGTTACAAAGTTGTGGAGCAGCTTGCCACAGGAGAGGATACAATACCTTCATGATGCCCTTGCCAATAAAATCAGTGTATCTATCCAGGCCAGAGGATGTGCAACATTATACTGATGTGTTCACTGTGCTAAGTTCTATGTAAGTTTGTCTCGATTTTATAATAACTCTAGTTATATCACATATCCTCTCATTTCGTGAAGTTTCATTTCGTTTCCTTCTTCCACTTTGGATGCTTCGCTTTTTATTTATTTATTTATTTTTGTCAAGCAGCGTATATTGACTGTTGTTCTAGCTTATAAATTTTAGTTGCAATGGGCCAAGATGCAAAATAAAATTTTTTGAATGACAATCATGTCTCCCGCACACCAGTCGTCATTTGGATTAGAGTATTCTTTTATCTTCATTTGTAGCGAATGGTGCACCTCAATTTCGTCACGAATTTAACTAGTAATGTGGGAGTAAGGACGAGTATGCCACAGTCAACATGAATGTACTATTACTCACAAAGGATCACGATGGACTAAGACTACAGCCACTTGAAAGTGGCTGCACAGCCGAAATTGCTCAGTAGTGAAGACAACAGGGAATTATGTTCCAAAATAATGACAGCTAGTGCTGCAGGTTAACTTATAAAGTACTTCATATTATCATATTTCGCATGAAATACAGAATTAATTATACTTAACAATCGCTTGTATATATGACTATGTCTCCGTACTGAAGACAAAATCCAGCTACGATCAACCATAAAAAATGCTTTCCAATATTATGTGATAGTGTATATACAGAAAACTGCAACCAATCACTTTTTTGAAATAGTCATTCATGCCATGAACCGGTTTTCGAAACTGTCAGGCTTCAGATGGCGTACGGGAAGTTATATAGCTATTTCAAAGCATAATGCTGGATGCTGGCTCTGTGACAAGATAATGGAACATGCTTTAATGTATCACCATTAATATTGTTTACATGCCGGTTTTGGTCCAAAATTTAATTTTGTACTTAGCGCGTTTGTAAGCTAGGGAACATTTCTCACCAAATAGCCAAACTCTTCAAAAAATACAACGTAAAAATAAGGTTCTTTAAAAACATAAAACTACAGAATAAAATCATACCAAAACAATTACACAACAGTTTCAAAAATCAGGTGCACGCAAACAAATTTTCATCTCATGTTCGCCGGCCACGGTGGCCGTGCGGTTCTGGCGTTGCAGTCTGGAACCGCGGGACTGCTACGGTCGCAGGTTCGAATCCTGCCTCGGGCATGGGTGTGTGTGATGTCCTTAGGTTAGTTAGGTTTAAGTAGTTCTAAGTTCTAGGGGACTTATGACCTAAGATGTTGAGTCCCATAGTGCTCAGAGCCATTTGAACCATTTTTTTTCATCTCATGTTCTAGCTTCTACATTGGACGAACTGGTAGGAGCTTTACAATAAGATTCAAAGAGCACTTGGATGCACTCTGTGTTAACAACCTGAACAAATTCAGCTTTGCCTCACATCTTTCCCGACACAATCATTCTGGAAACTGGATAAAACAGAGCTCCAAATACTTCATCTTGCAAACAATGGAATTATATCTGACTTTCTTGAAGACATCTTAAACAGTACACCTGTAGCACCAGCCTGAACTGAGAAATAGATTTTTCCTACAGACTTTCGACGACTTGCTAATTCAAAACAGGTAATCAGTCAACCAACCCTGCCTCCAGCTATACACTGTCCCCTCCTCCAATGCCTTCCCCTCTGTCCTTCTCCTTAAAGCCTAACTGCAATGACGTCAACGCAAATATCCTACCACAGAATAAATCCTGCAATATATATATATATATATATATATATATATATATATATATATATATACAGGGTGAGTCACCTAACATTACCGCTGGATATATTTCGTAAACCACATCAAATACTGACGAATCGATTCCACAGACCGAACGTGAAGAGAGGGGCTAGTGTAATTGGTTAATACAAACCATAAAAAAATGCACGGTAGTATGTTTTTTAACACAAACCTAATTTTTTCAAATGGAACCCCGTTAGTTTTGTTATCACATCTGAACATATAAACAAATACGTAATCAGTGCCGTTTGTTGCATTGTAAAATGTTCATTACATCCGGAGATATTGTGACCTAAAGTTGACGCTTGAGTATCACTCCTCTGCTGTTCGATCGTGTGTATCGGAGAGCACTGAATTACGTAGGGATCCAAAGGGAATGGTGATGAACCTTAGGTGCAGAAGAGACTGGACCAGCACATTACGTCCACATGCTAACACCTTTTTATTGGTCTTTTTCACTGACGCACACGTACATTACCATGAGGGGTGAGGTACACGTACACACGTGGTTTCCGTTTTCAATTACGGAGTGGAATAGTGTGTGTCCCGACATGTCAGGCCAATAGATGTTTAATGTGGTGGCCATCATTTGCTGCACACAATTGCAATCTCTGGCGTAATGAATGTCGTAAACACCGCAGTACATCTGGTGTAATGTCGCCGCAGGCTGCCACAATACGTTGTTTCATATCCTCTGGCGTTGTAGGAACATCACGGTACACATTCTCGTTTAACGTACCCCACAGAAAGAAGTCCAGAGGTGTAAGATCAGGAGCAAGGGCTGGCCAATTTATGCGTCCTCCACGTCCTATGAAACGCCCGTCGAACATCCTGTCAAGGCTCAGCCTAGTGTTAATTGCGGAATGTGCAGGTGCACCATCATGCTGATACCACATACGTCGACGCGTTTCCAGTGTGACATTTTCGAGCAACGTTGGCAGATAATTCTGTAGAAACGCGACGTATGTTGCAGCTGTTTGGGCCCCTGCAGTGAAGTGAGGACCAATGAGGTGGTCGCCAATGATTCCGCACCATACATTTACAGTACACGGTCGCTGTCGCTCTACCTGTCTGAGCCAGCGAGGATTGTCCACGGACCAGTAATGCATGTTCCGTAGATTCACTGCCCCGTGGTTTGTGAAACCTGCTTCATCGGTAAACAGGTAGAACCGCAACGCATTCTCTGTTAATGCCCATTAACAGAATTGCACTCGATGATTAAAGTCATCACCATGTAATTGCTGATGTAGTGACACATGAAACGGGTGAAAGCGGTGACGATGCAGTATGCGCATGACGCTACTTTGACTCAGTCCACCGGCTCTCGCAATGTCCCGTGTACTCATGTGTGGGTTCATGGCAACAGCAGCTAACACAGCAACTGCACCCGCTTCTCCTGCGACGGGCCTGTTACGGACCCGTTTGCGTGCTACGACCATACCTGTTGCATACAGTTGGCGGTAGATGTTTTGCAATGTGCGGCACGTTGGATGCTCTCTGTCCGGGTACCGTTGTGCATACACCCTGCAGGCGACAGCTGCATTTCGTCCACACTCGCCATAGATGAGTATCATCTCCGCCTTTTCAAAGTTCGAATACACCATGGTCACAGTTCCTACAACACTACACTATCACAGACGTCTGGTAACACGGTGTACTACGGTTTGTCTGCGTGCGGAGACGAATGCAGAATAACAATAGCAGCAAGCGCTACATGCGGACACTGCGACAGCTAGACCAAACCACAACAGTGCACAACAGCCACACTCGTAAACACGGTCGTCATCGTAAACATGTCCCTGCAGATGCTGCTGGCCGACCGTGGCCCGTGTTTGTTACAACACGCAACTGAACCTCGGAGGTTTCAAGCGTCAACTTTAGGTTACAATATCTCTGGATGTAATTAATATTTTACAATGCAACAAACGGCACTGATTACGTATTTGTTTATACGTTCAGATGTGCTAACAAAACTAACGTGGTTCCATTTAAGAAACCGTAGGTTTGTGTTAAAAAACATACTTCCGTGCATTTTTGTATGGTTTGTATTAAACAATTACACTAGCCCCTCTCCTCACGTTCGGTCTGTGGAATCGGTTCGTCAGTATTTGATGTGATTTACGAAATATATCCAGCGGTAACGTTAGGTGACTCACCCTATATATACACTCCTGGAAATGGAAAAAAGAACACATTGACACCGGTGTGTCAGACCCACCATACTTGCTCCGGACACTGCGAGAGGGCTGTACAAGCAATGATCACACGCACGGCACAGCGGACACACCAGGAACCGCGGTGTTGGCCGTCGAATGGCGCTAGCTGCGCAGCATTTGTGCACCGCCGCCGTCAGTGTCAGCCAGTTTGCCGTGGCATACGGAGCTCCATCGCAGTCTTTAACACTGGTAGCATGCCGCGTCAGCGTGGACGTGAACCGTATGTGCAGTTGACGGACTTTGAGCGAGGGCGTATAGTGGGCATGCGGGAGGCCGGGTGGACGTACCGCCGAATTGCTCAACACGTGGGGCGTGAGGTCTCCACAGTACATCGATGTTGTCGCCAGTGGTCGGCGGAAGGTACACGTGCCCGTCGACCTGGGACCGGACTGCAGCGACGCACGGATGCACGCCAAGACCGTAGGATCCTACGCAGTGCCGTAGGGGACCGCACCGCCACTTCCCAGCAAATTAGGGACACTGTTGCTCCTGGGGTATCGGCGAGGACCATCCGCAACCGTCTCCATGAAGCTGGGCTACGGTCCCGCACACCGTTAGGCCGTCTTCCGCTCACGCCCCAACATCGTGCAGCCCGCCTCCAGTGGTGTCGCGACAGGCGTGAATGGAGGGACGAATGGAGACGTGTCGTCTTCAGCGATGAGAGTCGCTTCTGCCTTGGTGCCAATGATGGTCGTATGCGTGTTTGGCGCCGTGCAGGTGAGCGCCACAATCAGGACTGCATACGACCGAGGGACACAGGGCCAACACCCGGCATCATGGTGTGGGGAGCGATCTCCTACACTGGCCGTACACCACTGGTGATCGTCGAGGGGACACTGAATAGTGCACGGTACATCCAAACCGTCATCGAACCCATCGTTCTACCATTCCTAGACCGGCAGGGGAACTTGCTGTTCCAACAGGACAATGCACGTCCGCATGTATCCCGTGCCACCCAGCGTGCTCTAGAAGTTGTAAGTCAACTACCCTGGCCAGCAAGATCTCCGGATCTGTCCCCCATTGAGCATGTTTGGGACTGGATGAAGCGTCGTCTCACGCGGTCTGCACGTCCAGCACGAACGCTGGTCCAACTGAGGCGCCAGGTGGAAATGGCATGGCAAGCCGTTCCACAGGACTACATCCAGCATCTCTACGATCGTCTCCATGGGAGAATAGCAGCCTGCATTGCTGCGAAAGGTGGATATACACTGTACTAGTGCCGACATTGTGCATGCTCTGTTGCCTGTGTCTATGTGCCTGTGGTTCTGTCAGTGTGATCATGTGATGTATCTGACCCCAGGAATGTGTCAATAAAATTTCCCCTTCCTGGGACAATGAATTCACGGTGTTCTTATTTCAATTTCCAGGAGTGTATATATATATGTCCAAACCCTCTACCTCTCAAAAAATTAAAATAAAAGAATCAAGCGGTTTATACGTATAATCTTCACCTCAAATAAAGAGATTCTGCCTTTAGTAATATTCCAGATAATTTTAATGTAAAACAGAAATGTCAGCAGTTCATTTGAAGTTTTGTTCTTGTTGTTTTTTAAGTTTAACGTTCATGGTCAAACAAAAAGCTGTAGTTGCTTGTAAATGCTATAATCTTGTATTATTGTATTGCTGGGCATTCATGTTAATCCCAGTCTTGATTCAAGTATTCGCCTGTAAATTGACTGTACTATATGTTAACATAAGAGTAGAGAACAGTACCAGATCATTTGAAGATTGTTCTAGTAATAAGTAATTTTTTTATTTATTTTATTTTGGACATTCATGTTAGCGATAGTTTTGATTAAAGTATTTGTCCATACATCGACTTATACATGCGAGCAAAAACAAATAACTATATCTGTTCATATGATAGCGTGAAAATACTTGTAGTAAGTAATAGTTGTACAGCATATGCTGGCTGCTGGCAAAGTTTCTTTATTACACTGCATGTGCATACACATTGATGTGGTACCAATTGTACATCACAATGGGAACAGACAAATGGAAATTAACAAAAAAAAGGCGCCCATACTGTCGCAGTAAGCACAAAATTAAATTTTGGATCCAATTCGGCATGTAGACAATGCTCTTGGCGACGAATTAAAGCATGTTCCATCTTCTTGTCACAGAACCAGCACCTAACATTATGCTTTGAAATGGCTGTGTAACCTCTGTACAGAGACGGCGCGCCAGTCACCACTAAAGGTGCAGTGAACACAGCACTGGTTGCCTCCGCTGTGTGAGGTGTCGGCAAGTAGGCTCCGGCATGTCAATCCGCCCTGCAGCATTTGGAGCGTCGCAAGACCTCGGCCAGTGAGTTCCAGCTGCCACCTCAATGAGGACCACACGCCTTTGTCATGACAACGAGCAGCTATAAATCAGCAACGAGCCTCCCTTCTACAAGTTCTCTGTGGACTCAAGCGCTAGGATTTGGTATCTGCCAGATCACTGGACGTAGTGCTTGTTATTAACGGACGGACACCCATTTATAGCCTAGCTGTACTTTTAATTTAAGCTGATTCCACTCAACAGTGATAGGGTCTGCACCAGATGTGTGGCTTCTAGATTACTCTGTTTACCATAAACTCAAGTGACAATTCAAATAACTTCAGAAGAGCTTTATGTTATTTTTCAGACAACTACTAACATCGGATGACTTTATGTTCAGCAAGACATTTATGTTTGTTAAAATGAAGTTGACGTTTTATGTCTACCTGGGATTGTTCCTGTGCCGTCACATGAGGTCTCTGTAGTCACGGAGGAACAGTCGTACTACGAGTATTTTTTATGGGCAAACTTTAATCGAAAAATTGATCAATGAAATCAAAGCTGGCCATCAACTGAGGATTATTTAAATTGCACCATAATTCTGAACGTCTAGCAGGACTATATAAACGATAATTTCGAGTGTCGTTCCACTTTTGTTCACGAGACACCGTCGAGCTTCTGCCCTCTTTGTACAAATATGGCCACCCTCTGTAAAAATCTAAAACTTCCGCTTCCACCATATAGCTAGTACATTTATTGTTTTTGAAAGAGTTCACAATTACGGTGCCTCACCAAACGGTGCATCTCCAGGAGAAGTATCCCAAAAATTAAGGGGAATATTGATGGTTCTTTGTGGTCAATATCAACTGCCAGAGATAGGGATCTTAACATCTGTCTCTGGTGAATCACAAAGAACAGTAAAACACTTTTATCAAAATATGTCAGGCAGGCCCCTTGGAAATGACGGAGTCAATTGCAATTGGCAATGAGATGAAAACTACGCATGTTTGATCCAGTCGGAGCTTACAAGATATGGATTACCATGTGTTGTACTTACAAACGCAAGTGATGCCGATAAAATCTTTTTGCTAACGACTTTTATTTTGATAGAGTTGACATAGTTCTGTTGTACGAAAAGTTACCTCAAAAGAAATTAAAGACTGTATGTAAGAGGGGTAGGTTTGGGACAAAAATGTGACGATTAGCACTAAAAGCTTAAATTAAAACGAAGGGTGGTTTCATGTAGGCATTATCACAATTGTCGGTTAAAATCCACAATAAAAATAACCATTCAGAACAGTTAATTGATGACGGAGTAAGTTGATGCTCCAACCGTCGACCTCTACGTTCTTACCCCAGCTGACGTTGCAGCACCGTCTTCTGTTCTCGTTCTGGACTTTCTATTCATTAGAAGTTTCTCCTGGAGAAAAGGAGAGTTATGAGAGCTTCTGCGGCTCTTATCATGGTTCTGGACTCATCCCCAGAAAGTCTAAAAAAAAGACGAGCACAATGGCGCGTTAAATTAACTGCACGGAAAGTTTACGTACATCCATCAGCGAAGATAGCGCGGCAAGCAGAACACACTTCATTCGGCGCTCTGATGTAGAGCTTCTTCTTTCGCTCTGCAGAGGTAGTGCCACGTCGACCGTCTAGATTCCAGAACATACAGTATGGCCAGCTTCCCGTATTTGTAAACGTCAGGTATTTACAAGGAAGTTTATAACAGCCTGACAATACACTAATATAATTGCAAAAAGTTGTTCATCTAATTTCTGGCGAAACGTTTGGTTTAAACTACATCTACCCTAATGGACAACCTGTGGCGACCTTGTGAATTAGGCTAATGGACATTTGAAAGCTATATACGAAGGTAGTATCTGTTCCCGAAAGAACAGATACATTGATGACCGTGCAGCTTCTCTAGAATGAAATGATAATTAAATCTACACCCTAGCTGCAAACAGGCGTTGATATAAATCATTGGGAACATGTTGAAGATGTATGCCCCGACCGGGACTCGAATCCGGGATCTCCTGCTTACATGGCAGACGCTCTATCCATCTGAGCCACCGAGGACACAGAGGATAGTGCGCCTGCATGGACTTATCCCTTGCACTCTCCCCGTCAGACCCACATTCCCAACATCTCCACACCACTACATTCGTAGTGCGCCTAATAGATGTTTGCCCATCACAGCATGTGCCCTCGATGGCTCAGATGGATAGAGCGTCTGCCATGTAGACAGGAGAGCCCAGATTCGAGTGCCGGTTGGGGCACTCATTTTCAACATGTCCCCAATGATGTATATCAACGCATGTTTGCTGCTAGGGTGTCGATTTAATTATCATTACATCTGAAAGCGTTGCTGGAAAATTTTGAAATTTCAGGTAGGGTCTTATGGGACCAAACTGCAAAGGTCATTGGTCCCTAAGCTTACACACAATTTAATCTGACTTAAACTAACTTACGCTAAGGACGACAGACACCCGTGCCCGAGGGAGGACTCGAACCTCCGACGGGGGGATCCGCGCGGACCGTGACAAGACGCCTTAGACCGCGCGGCTAAAGCATTGCTCTGATACGTTTAGTATGAAGATGTGGAATAGCATAATTTTAATTCAGAAACTGGAGCTGTCACCTCTTCGAAACTGAAGTGTTTCATTAATATGTTCTGGCAAGATGAAGGCCATAAACCTCTTCCATCTAACCAGTCGTTCTTCGTACAATGAGACGACAAAAGTCATGGGACAGTGATATGCACATATATAGATGCCAGCAGCATCGCCTACACGAGGTATAACACGGCAGTGCATTGGTGGAGCTGTCATTTGTACTCAGGTGATTCAAGTTAAGAAGTTTCCGACGTGATTACGGTAGCACGACGGGAATTAACAGACACTGAACGCGGAATGGTAGCTGAAGCTTGAAGCATCGGAGATTCCATGTCGTAAATCGTTAGGGAATCCAATACTCCGAAATCCGCAGTGTCAAGAGTGAGTCGAGAATTCAGGCATTACCTCTCAGCACCGTCAAAGCAGTGGCCGGAGGCCTTCAGTTAACGACCGAGAGCAGCGGCGTCTGCGTTCAGTTGTCAGTGCTAAAAGGCAAGCAACACTGCTTGAAATAACCGCAGAAATCAACGTGGGAAGTACAAAGAAAGTATCATTAGGACAGTATGACCAAATCTGGTGTTTATAGGATACGGCAGCAGACGACCGACGCGTGTGCCTTTGCTAACAGCACGACATTGCCTGCAATGCCTCTCCTGGGCTCGTGACCAAATCGGTTGGATCCTATATGACTGGAAAACTGAGTTGTGGGCAGATGAGTCCCGTTTTCAGTTGGTAAGATCTGCTCGTAGAATTCGACTGTGGCAAAGACACCATCAAGCCAACAAGGCACCGTGCAACCTGGCAGTGGATATATATATACAATTAATGGTGTGGATTGTGTGTAAATGAACCGGGTCCTTTGGTCCATCTGAACCGATCATTGGCTGGAAATGGTTATGTTCGGCTACTTGGAGACCATGTGCAGCCATTCATAGACTTTGTGTTCCCAAACAATGACGAAATTTTTGTGGATGACAATGCTGCATGTCACCGGGCCCCAGTTGTTCATTCCGGATAGTTCAAGCGAATGATTTGGCCACCCATATCTCCTGAAATGAAACGTTTTCCAAACCCTCGTGGCTACTTTTGTAAACCCTAGAGGGCAGTGTTTGTAAAGGCCTCGTCGCTGCTACGGTATGCCGAGTTCGTGAGTTCCTGAGGAGTTCGTGAGACGGCTCTCTGGCCTTGTACACCGCTAAGACAATTTCTCCCGGTCATTATTACACAGCTGTTGCCCAGGGACACTTAACAGGATGGGAGAATGAAGGTTCTACAACACTCTAACAAATTAGTCACGAAGTGACACACACGAGGTAAAAGTTGTACTTATCTTTGTGTCTTGACGAATAAGAAGTCTGAAATACTGCTTGTAAAATAACACAAAATGGCCCTCAATGGTGAAGTGCAAATAATAGGTAAACTTTAAGGTACATAGGAAATGCAAATTACAACAACTGTCTGATCATTTCTAAGAGTTCACTAAACGACGTTCCCTGTCTAGTTCAGCCCTGGACAATGGTCTGTAACCAAGTGGGCGAGAGCTGCTCTTCTGTCTCCTGAGTAGGCTTCTGTCCATGGCCGTCCGGTCATTGGCGGATTGTACTCGTCCGGCAATTGGCCGAGGCCAAGTCGATATCTTCGTCCTCAGCGCCGCCCGTGGCGCTGGTGGAACTCGAGCAAGTGGCGAGTCTCTATGGCACCGGCACCGTCTCACATCTTTGCGCCTATGTTGTTTTTGGCATGGCTGTGTCTTGTTCGGACGACACAGCAAAACGAATCAAACATTTATGGGACATAATCGAGAGCTCAGTTCGTATACAAAATCCTGCAGCACCAACGCCGTGTCAATTATGGACCGCTATAGATGCAGCATGGCTTAATTTTTTTCTGCAGCGGACTTACAATGACTTGTTGAGTCCGTGTCACATCGCGTTGATGCACTATGCCGTGCTTGGGTAGCTCAGTTGGTAGAGCACTTGCCTGCGAAAGGCAAAGGTCCCGAGTTCGAGTCTCGGTCCGGCACACAGTTTTAATCTGCCAGGAAGTTCCAAATCCTCTTTATCGCCGGCACGGTAGCTCAGCGTGTTCGGTCAGAGAGCCGGTTGACCTCTGTAATAAAAAACTGAGTGGAAGGATCTACCACCGAACTTGAACAGGATATCTTGCGACGTCCGCAACGACCAAACACATCGATCAATAATGAACAAAATGAAAAAAATGCCGGAAAAAAGGAGGTCCGACACGATGTTAGGAGGTACCGCATGACTTCTGTCACGTCAGTACATATTATCACTGAAATGACTGAGACACATATGTTTTAAATTTCCTTGTATTTAGTATAGAATCCAAAACTTAGTAATAGTTATGACACAAATAATAGTAACACGTAAAAAATCATTTGTATATGTTTGAAGAGCAGAGAAACAAAAATAATTTACGGGCTGATAGGGCTATGGCAGGAGTGAGAGAGAACAGATGGAAGAGGGAGAGAAAGCGGAAGATGTAAAAGAGATAGAACACAGGTAATGAAGGAATAATAAAAAGAAATGTGTCTGAAAACCCAAAGGAGAGTGAAGAATATTTGGAATAAGGAGGTGGCATTTGATTGACCACAATTTTGCTTCGTGGTTTGACAGAGGGAAATGGTCATACCTGATAACGTTCGTGAGAAAAATTATGGAAAGAACAAAATTAAGTAGTAAGTTTTCTTTTACATCCATCCTGTTGAATTATGTATACAGCGTGCTGTAAATAATTCTAGAACTACACGGTAGCAGTTGAGAAGGAATTTGAGAAAAATTTTGTTTTATGGCTGGATATTGCACAAATGTTCGATTTTGATGACATGGTAAGTACTAGGTGTATAACACGAAGCATAGAAGGGTGCACGCAAAGACAAGCACATCAAAGAGCAATAGTGTATAGTAGCCGTGAAATATGCCTGAAAGTAAACATCCAAAATGGGGAGATGAGGTACTGGTAAGCACAAACAAGTGAATGTTTTAACCCTAACACCTACAAACGTTCAGAGTTCCTTCCAACAACCTAATGTTCTTCGTTCATGCCATATTGGAGTACATAGCAATATTGAAGCTTCGCCACTGCAAAAGTTTCTTTTTCGTATTTTTTTATCTTTAATTACCAAATTTCAGAGGATACGTTAGTCGATTCCTAACAAACTATTTTGCAAAGTTAGTTGTCGCATAAATTTATATTGCAGTTGATGCAAGTAATCCTTTTATTTTCCTTAATGCATCATTTATGTATGTTAGCCAGTTCCTTATTGTGTAGTAAGCATGTTCCCCAAGTAATCGACAGATTTCACTTGTTCAGGTTCTTTCGTACCTAGTGCTATATTTACTATATTTACTGGATTGAATCCCTTGCAGTTTTTATTACTCTTATCTTACAAAGACTGATAGGGATTCCATGTGTTATTTTGCCATCATTCACGACTATTCTCTTGTTTCTGTTAGAATGCTTCATCATGTACATATTTAACACCTTTCATTTGCTTCTGTTTTTATTGAGCTGGTATATTCATGGCTTCATCAAGAAGCTAGTCGCCAGAGGTGTTACATATGGTGTGGGCACATTCTAACTGTGGGTATATTCAGATCGACAGGTTTGGTATGACAAAATGCAAAGTTTAGTAACTTAACATATATCTGGTATTTTAAATCGCTCATGTCCCATCGGATATAAGCTGGGATATTCGTGGTAGATCATGCCAGGTTCAGTTTTAAAATCAAATATTAGTTGGTGCCAGTAAATCAGTGACAGTCATTAATAATTAATGCATTAATCATAACAATTAATTCACTAGTATATCTATCTTTTTTAAGGGAAGGACGTTGATCAATGTTAGTAATTTTAACAACTGCTGGTAGTGCTAAAGGAAAATAATTATTATTGTTATGATAACAATGATTGTTGTTATTTTATAATTTCTCGATGGATTTTGTTATTTCTTGATAGTTGTTTGAAATAGTAACGTTTATCTTTTTTAAGAAATCTATAAATATTATTTTCTCTTTAACAATTAATATAAATATAACAACAACTCAGATTGTTAAAGTAATGGTTATGGGATTGATTTTGGTTAAAAACTGAACCAATATAATATTACTACATTAATACATGGTTCATGGTGTGGGTTCCTGTAGTCATGTCCTAGTTCATGAACCACGGGCAACGTATGAGTGGCCAAGTAAGTGGTCCCAACAGTTGGAATACCAGCTACTTTGGAATAAGGCAGGGCATCTCGGACGTATCCTGAGTCATGGTCACCTTTGTGCGCATACGGCAAAGACTACCAAATCCACCGGTTAGTCCCTCAACCGTTAGAGGTAATACCCAATGGGACTCGGGGCAAGTAAGGCTAGCAACCTGCTTCCCTGGTACTTTAAATATGATGCTGGCAACAATCAGAGCAAAATGCCTCGGACCTTTGGAGGTGTCCAGGGACTACTAAGATACGACTTGGCAAACAAATGGTAATGAGATGGGGAGCTATTAATATCAATGGGAGCTACTCTGGGAAGAAGGTAGAGCTGGCAGAGGCTGCAAGTAAGATGGGGCTGGACGTTTTAGCTGTTAGTGACATTCGGGTAAGGGGTGAGAAAGAAGAGGAAGTGGGAGAATACAAGGTCTACCTGACAGGAGTCAAAGCACGAATAGCACAATGGGGTGTAGGGCTTTACATCAGGAAAGAAATGGAACCCAGCGTAGTTGCAATAAGGTATGTAAACGAACGACTGATGTGGATAGATTTGACAGTGTCTAGCAAGAAAATTAGGATTGTGTCAGTATATTCGCATTAAGAAGGGACAGATCAAGATACGATGGATAGTTTTTATGAGGCACTCAGTGATGTAGTTGTTAGAGTAAAGGACAAGGACAGTGTTCTGCTCATGGGTGATTTTAACGCCAGGATTGGAAATCGAACAGAAGGGTATGAAAAGATTATGGGTAAATTTGGAGAGAATATATAATAACAGATCAGGAATTCAGGAAGGCTGTGAGGGACACACGTGTATTCAGGGGATTGATAACACTGATCATTATTTAATCTGCAGTGAAATTGGGATTGTGAGGCCGAAAGGGCAGGAGGTCAGGTCCATATGTAGGAGGATAAGAGTGGAGAAACTTCAGGATAAGGAAATCAGGCACAAGTACATAACAGCGATCTCAGAAAGGTACCAGTTAGTTGAATGTAGTCAATTACAGTCATTGGAAAAGGAATGGACAAGGTACAGGAACACAGTACTAAAAGTGGCTAAAGAATGTCTTGTAACAGTAGTGTGTAAAACTAGGATGAAGCAAGCAGCCTGGTGGAATGACACAGTCAAGGAAGCTTGTAAAAGGAAAAAGAAGGCGTATCAAAAATGGCTACATACTATAACCCAGGTAGACAGAGAAAGTTATGTTGAAGAAAGAAAAAAAGCCAAACAGATAATTGCAGCATCCAAGAAGAAATCTTCGGAAGACTTTGGAAACAAGTTGGAGACTATGCGTCAAGCTGCTGGAAAACCATTCTGGAGTGTAATTAGCAGTCTTCGAAAGGGAGGTAAGAAGGAAATGACAAGTATTTTTGACAGGTCAGGAAAACTGCTATTGAATTCTGTGGATGCCTTGGGCAGATGGAGAGAATATTTTGAAGAGTTGCTCAATGTAGGTGAAAATACGGTCAGTAATGTTTCAGATTTCGAGGTAGAATGGGATAGGAATGATGATGGAAATAGGATCACATTTGAGGAAGTGGAGAAAATGGTCAATAGATTGCAATGCAATAAAGCAGATGGGGTGGACGAAATTAAGTCGGAACTCATCAAATACAGTGGAATGTCAGGTCTTAAATGGCTACACAGGATAATTGAAATGGCCTGGGAGTCGGGACAGGTTCCATCAGACTGGACGAAAGCAGTAATCACACCAATCTTTAAACATGGAAACAGAAAAGATTGTAACAACTACAGAGGTATCTCTTTAATCAGCGTTGTGAGTAAAATCTTCTCAGGTATTGTTGTAAGGAAAGTGCGAGTATTAGTTGAGGACCAATTGGATGAAAATCAGTGTGGGTTTACGCCTCTTAGAGGTTGTCAGGACCAGATCTTTAGCTTACAGCAAATCATGAAGTGTTATGAGTGGAACAGGGAATTGTATCTATGCTTTATAGATCTAGAAAAGGCATATGACTGGGTTCCTAGGAGGAAGTTATTGTCTGTTCTACGAGATTATGGAATAGGAGGCAAACTTTTGCAAGCAGTTAAAGGTCTTTACATGGATAGTCAGGCAGCAGTTAGAGTTGACAGTAAATTGAGTTCATGGTTCAGAGTAGTTTCAGGGGTAAGACAAGGCTGCAACCTGTCTCCACTGTTGTTCATATTATTTATGGATCATATGTTGAAAACAATAGACTGGCTGGATGAGATTAAGATATGTGAACACAAAATAAGCAGTCTTGCATATGCGGATGACTTAGTTGTGATGGCAGATTCGATTGAAAGTTTGCAAAGTAATATTTCAGAGCTAGATCAGAAATGTAAGGACTATGGTATGAAGATTATCATCTCCAAAACGAAAGTAATGTCGGTGGGAAAGAAATATAAACGGATTGAGTGCCAAATAGGTGGAACAAAGTTAGAACAGGTGGACGGTTTCAAGTACTTAGGATGCATATTCTCACAGGATGGCAACATAGTGAAAGAACTGGAAGCGAGGTGTAGCAAAGCTAATGCAATGAGCGCTCAGCTACGACCTACTCTCTTCTGCAAGAAGGAAGTCAGTACCAAGACTAAGTTATCTGTGCACCGTTCAATCTTTCGACCAACTTTGTTGTATGGGAGCGAAAGCTGGGTGGATTCAGGTTACCTTATCAACAAGGTTGAGGTTACGGATATGAAAGTAGCTAGGATGATTGCAGGTACTAGTAGATGGGAACAATGGCAGGAGGGTGTCCAGAATGAGGAAATCAAAGAAAAACTGGGAATGAACGCCATAGATGTAGCAGTCAGGGCGAACAGGCTTAGATGGTCTAACAACATATGATATATTTTCACCAATAGAATATAAGGAACTAATGAAGAATAATTTCGATTTCATGATCAGTCAGCAATACTTAGGGCACAAACATATAACCAACTATAACATAAAAAATAAATCTCATTAATATAATAATGCATATAAGTTAAATAAGGAAAAATAATACACCACATCCTAGTTTCATTCTAGCACAAAATTATAACTTAAAACTGTGGCTGTCATACTGGCGAATTGGGGATGGAGGATGTCGACATTTATTATTTGTTCCCTGGGTCCATTGTATATCTTTCGACTGAAATACGTAGACATTAAGAGAGCAGCTCTTCTCTGTCGATAATCTTCAAAATGTTTAGCGCTATCTACATGTTTTCTAGTATTATAAACTCAACATTTTAGAAGAAAACTTTTGGGATTTGCTTCTCTGCGAAAACAGGAAGCAAAATTTACACACTTGATTGAGTGTGTCCAAAATCTCCTAAGGGTGTCAAATAATAATAAATATTAATTAAAAATAAAAACAAAGCAAATTTGTGGTAAACTCGTTCTAAAGCGAATGAGATAGCGAGTGTACGCATTTACAAGGATGTGCCGTGCAAGCTACAAACATAGCTAACATAGCTTCATCCATCTTGACTCACATGCGGAAAGGCCTCATTAAAATTGTATCTGCAGTTAAAATACATGCAAGCTGGCCAACGATGCCGCGCCCAACGCAGTCACATTATTAGGGTCATTACAGTGAAAGCCCGCCCCCCCCCCTCCACCACCACCCCCTATGAGTCAATCTAACAAAGTGACATTCCACTGAAAACAGTTCCCACAGGAAAGGCGGCAGCAAACAAAAAAGTCCCGTCCGCTCTGTGCTGTGCTCTTCCAATGGTGGCAATTTCACTTCCATTTGGTAAAAGACACTTTTTTTCATTTTTGAAAGTTACTTCATTTACTCAGCTTGAAGTTTTTATGCCTTGTTTCATAGTTGCATCCAAATGGCCGTTATTTTACTCAAATATACGCTACCGAGAACGCCGCTATGAGTACAGTATATAGCCGAAAGACCCCACATTCGTCCACTGAATTCATGTGACCACCGATTGATGCAAATCTTAGAGAAAGACAGCGTTTACTAGGTCCAGTTAGACTCTTTAAATGCCTGTAAACATTTACCACAAACCAGCAGCCAGTCGATACCAGCGCTGTTGCCATTTGAATTGGAAGTCTGGCAACAGACTGGTTTCCCACTTTTTTCCCGTGAAAGTCACCGATTGTATCTTACGACGAGTAGGATATTCCTGTCAAAAGCAAGCTTACTGCTGAAGCAACTAATAACTATGTCCCCTTCTAATTTCGCCCACTTGTGTCTTAACAGGCAGTGTAAAATATTTTCGAGCAAAATTGTTTTTGTGCAGCATGATTACTGATGAAATTGAAACTTAAATAATTAAAAGTTTAAATTAAAATAATCTTGGTAAAACCTCATGAAGATTCAGATTCGTAAATAAAATTAAATATAGAATCAAAGAATGAGCTTTCAACGTCTCGACTGATTTTATCGTCAGATGGACACACTAGTATTACAACACACTAGCACTTCAAAGTTGACCATAAAACAGAGAAAAAATGTATATTAATATCAGTTTAATCAGATCAATGAAATAATAATTAATTTACTTAGCTCACCGAACATGACGAGGAATTTGTTACTGCAATGCACAATAGGCTCTGAGAACTATGGGTGCAATGCACAATACAAAATGGAATATAGGCGCCAATGGTATGTACATGCATTCTCTGTAATTCTACAAGATAAAATGGTCACCTTTCCCAGATAAAATTTATTTTTATATTTGTCATAATGGAGCTAGGGAAAGATGAAGACTGACAAATATTAAGAAATCGAACAAGAGTGGTTAGGGATTAAAACAATCGCTACGACAAAGATTATTTGTACTGCAAAATTCTAGGAATCCGCTCAAGTGATATTACGATAAAATGCCGGGACATGGAGGAATTTCGAGAGACAGTAACCCACTTTACATCTCAAAGGTACGTGAATATAGTTGTAAGACTGCTGTGGCCTGCTGTTGACTATCACAAGCAAGCACAATCTACAGTAGTTTTACTAGTAGTTTTGGTCAGTTAAGATGTAGCCATATTACATCTATGTTAGGTGTGTTGCATAGCTATCGGGAGTTACCTCATTTCGATAATGTGGTTGCGTATGAGATAAGTGTCTTACTAGATTCCCCTAGAAACTGGAAGTGGTGAATCATTTCGAAACTGAGTGACGATATATAAAGGGCTGCGTAACCAACGGAACATTTATGCTCGACATACTTGTCCTCCTGTCTGTTACATAAAAATGAAAAACTACTCTTTTTATAGCAAAACTGAAACTGTCAGTATTTAATTCAGAATTTTATTCTAAAACTGTTAGTTTGTAGCGTGAAACAGAGAGATGTTGTATCAAAAGTAAAAGAACAGTACATATTTATGATACAGGGCTGGAAAATGCAATTTCATAAAAAAGTTTAAAAACGGCAAAACAAATGCATATCAAACATCGCTTGAATATTTCATCGAGCTTATATAAAACACGCTACTCTTATTCACAAGCAGCTTTCGCAGTTAACAATAAGACAGGAAACTCTTGCCTTTGCTCATGATGAAGAACGTACTGTTGAGTACAAAAAACGTCAATAATAACATAGATTTTTTCGTGTTTGCACATGTAAACTGTACCTGTATCAAATGCTTTGGTTATATAAAAGCGCAGACGCTACGCCATCATACAATTATTATTTTGTAATGATTCAGAACACATAATGGACTAATACTGAACGATGTGCGGTGCTAATTAAGTCCAAAACAAGCAAAAAACGAAGAGAAGTTTTCGGCTGCCTGTTTCTTTCTCACACATTCATTTATGTTTATATTAAAAAACTAGAAACCCGCCTCGATTGCGAAAAAAGCACCTAGTGTTAAAGTGTTAACCCAGGTTTCGGCGTAGATAACTACACCTTCTTCAGAACAACAATAAAACCCACAAGTGCCTAGGAAGACCTATGTCAATGGTTATAAGAACAGCATAGCTATACATTTATAAACGAAAAAGAAAGAAAAACACAAACAGTACATATGTACAAAGTCAAAACCACTACTTAACTCTGACTTTGTACATATGTACTGTTTGTGTTTTCCTTTCTTTTGCGTTTATAAATGTATAGCTATGGAGTTCTTTTAATCATTGACAAAGGTCTTCTTAGGCACTTGTGGGTTTTATTGTTGTTCTGAAGAAGGTGTAGTTATCTACGCCGAAACCTGGGTTAACACTTAACACTAAGTGCTTTTTTCGCAATCGAGTCGGGTTTTTAGTTTTTTAATATATTAACCAACGATTGCTGACGCGCTGCGATGTTGAAGGTTCTTTCATTTATGTTTCCTTCCCTACCAAATCTACCAAAACTACCTGCAGTGCTACTATTTACTACGTCATTTATGTACCGTACCAACACGAAGTAACCGCAGTTTTGGCAGAGCGCAGCTCTACACGCAGCTGATGACACCTGACGTTCCGCTCTCATTGTCACGTCAGCGTCTGACAAGACCCCTGTGACGTGGTATCAACGTAGTATTTCACCAATCAGGTGTGCATGCCACTGCCGCTGGACAGCAAAGCAACTCAGTGCGGCGTTGGAACAAACAGGCAGAAGCCAAGGATGCTGCGTCAGAGCCCAACGGACCTGTGTGACTGGCCAGACGGCTTCTGCCATGTAGTCGCCGGCCATGCTGCTTGGGGTCCTAGGTTCGATTGCGCCGGACTGCCCATGGATCCTGTGACCGCGGCGAGCCTCTCACAGGTCACCGCCGGCTTTAGTAAACGCTCCGCTGACTCCAGTTGGTCGCCGTCGGGCTTCCACAGTGTCTCATGCGCGTGCTGCATCAGCACTACGTGGCCTTCAGATATGGCTGCGTCAGCTACACCGGTACAAAGATAATGTGGGTCGACGCCAGGTTGCGCCTACTAGACAAGAAGTGTACATGTATCTGGTGCAGTTCTGTGAAACAATAAAGAGTTATCATTAATGCCATCTGTCTTGCTGTGCAACCTACTCCCCTACCCCCCTCTGAATTAACATCGGGATTAATGATTATTACGAAATAGTAGTGCCTGTGTTATGAAGATGTACGATGCAATTGCTTCTGCAGACAAGCATGTATGTCTGAAGGAACACTGCCTCGAACCTTTTAATAACACAGGCATGCTATTTCGTATATATTCGCCAATAACAGGCTCTCGACTCTCAGTAAGTATGTCCTTCCAGGATGGAAATGTATGTAACGTACGAGTGCAAGTTGTGACCGAAGTTTGGATTTGACCGTGACTTAGTGCATGGATAGCCGAAGTGATTAAGGTGACTACTCGCGTAAAGTGGGAAAGTTGGGTTCGAGTCCCTGTTCGGCACAATTGTAATTGTCGTCATTCCAAGATACAGCTGATGGTGCTTCTTATTTGCAATTGTGAATACATTTCGTATACTAATAATTATTGTCTCTGTTCATGTGAAATTAAATGTCAGGTTATGAATTTCCATTTAGTTAAGAGGAAGAAGCTTTTGCTCTCAATACTTTCTGAATTAGCCGTAATGTGGGTACACTGGTCTGTTTTTAAATGAAACTACCTTTCAACCAGCACGTAAAATATTTTTCTACCACTTTTCTTACAGCTTTCTGCAGTCGCCAGTAGTAATATAAATATTCCATACATGTATTATCAGATAAGATTTATTTACGTAAAAATTAGAATTTTTGGTATTGACCGATTACACGCACAACATCACCAAATAAAAGCAGATCGGATTGAAATTAAAACACATTTGTAATAGAGCTGCAGTACCGCTCGATGTTTTTGGCCATAAGAGAATACGCATTACAATCCCTAAAAAGGTCTCTTGTAAACTACTTCAGGACAGAAACACTTTAATTATATGATGTGATTAAATTTCTGTATAAAATAATAAAAGTTACATCGTTAGTTAACCGAAACACTATCGGTGTGGCGTATCTATTTCCGAAGAATTACAAATGGTGTGTGTCTATAAAGAACAAACATAAACGAATTCCAACTCGTCCAGCAGTACAAAATGAAAGAGCACTGCGTTCTTCGCTTATATAACAAAAACAAAAGTCATAGATCATGTATGTAGGTAGAGTGTCAGTGGTGAACGTGCGAGAAATATAGTCACTGAAATTTTTTTATTACTCGGGTATTACATCGTTTAATGATATTTTAGAAATCTCTTACATCTCAGCTTCGAGAGACTCCTGTCTCCCTCGCCATGAATGTTGTTGCGCACGTACGCCATTCTGACAGATCTATGCAACAGTCCCGCCAACTCTCAGTGACTCTGGATACAGTATATTACAATACACTCTGATTGACTGCACACGGTACCGAGAAATCTGATCGATGATATTTCAGAAACTCATTAAAGCCGTTTCACAGAAAGAAATGAACGCCCATCTTAGGGAATGAAAATGTGGTACAGAGAGTGGTAGTTGGCTCTTAACGTAGATAAACAACGTATTGCGTGAGCCGTACCGGCTCGTATCGACTGCGGTCTGCAGATCGAATCTCTGGTTCGTGTTCCCTCTGGTCGCCGGCGGCGCTCTTGCGCCGCGTCTTCCGGTTTGAAATGACTGCGAGATGGGCTAGTGTGGAACGGACAGTCACCAGTGACGAGGAAGAGGGAAGTCGGTTGGAGAAAACTTATGGTGTCACGCACAGGTGGTCGGTGTCTTGAACGATTCTCTCGGAGAGAACCATTGCAAAGGGACGACTTAGCTAACTTCGGTGCGCTGAAAGGGCACCCATTTCCTGTTGTACATCCGTGTTGCGTGAACCAGTCTGGCACCGTTAGGGGACTGTCCTTACTGCCCTGTCCTATTTGATTCTTCCCTGAGTTGTGAATTTGTGCCTTCCGGAAAGTTTGGATCCGCCGTTAGTGTGATCCGTATAGCTTACAGAAACGTTCAAGTCTCTCAAACTCGGTGTTTAATGAGCGCCCTATGTTGCTTCCCTGAAAAGTAACTTATTAGTGATCCTCCTGGTGTGACGATTGTGGTAATAGTTTTTTGTTGTTTGGTTTTAATAGTGTTCCTCCTTGCCAAATGATACCTAATATTATTATTGTCTGCATCTGTCCAAGCAGTGGGAATGTTATGGCAGTCGCAGGGGCTACTGGTACCGTCATGAACATTTATGATGAGAGTATTCTCTTAATTGTGTTTTAATTCTGTATACTAGGTGCGCTGTCGGAGAGCTGAGAAATTTTTAGCTTTGGTACCCTTGGGTGTTGTAAGGCGAGATTCCTTACGTGATTTTTGCAGCATGATATCTGACCGTTATGTAATTAACACAACCAGGATTTCAACCCGAAAAGTAAGTTCAGAATAGTTATTTACAATTAACTTAAACTATGTTTATAGTTTGGTTATAATAATATTCTTATGCTTGGTTCTCGATAGTGTTTAAATTGTGCTATTCTTGGATTTCTTAGTTTAATATGTGAATCGGCGTTTGTCGGCTATTATTGTACCTTATTCTGTATTGTTTGTTCAGACAGCTATTTTCTGAAAGCGTGCTATTGTACTAAATTACTTTTTTGTGTTTCTAGGCATCTTCTAGTTGCATGAAGTTTATTTTACGTGCGCCCTGCTGTTGATAGAAGGTTAAACTACTTAGATGTGTGGACAACATGGTTTTGGAGTAACAGCGATTGATATAAAATGAACTTAGTATTAAGAAAGCGGCCTTAATCGCGTTATACTACTTATTTAATGCGGACCGGTTTCAGCCCATCGCAGGGGCCATCTTCACGGCGAACGTGCCGCTGGTTGACTGCTGGTGGCGTCACGTCTATCAAGGTGTGGCAGGAGACTGTCTACCTTGGTAGACGTGACGCCACCAGCAGTCAACCAGCGGCATGTTCGCCCTGAAGATGGCCCCTGCGATGGGCTGAAACCCGTCGGCACTAAATAAATTTAAAAAAACGCTATTAAGACTGTTTTCTTAACACTATGTTAAGCTACTGTTGCAGCGGTCTGTTCGCGCAATTGGCCTGCCCTGCCAAGGATGGGTGCACCGACGGCGCGATATTACTGGCCATCGTTTGCCATTCGCCCCTGCCTTTACATCATGTGAAACAGTTCTATGGCACAGTGATTGCTGCTTAAGTTATGTTTCTTCTTGAGTGGTTTGTGTGTGCCTAAATCTTTCAGAGTTCGCATTTTTATTTTGTTTTATTTATTTATTTATTTTTTCTTTCGGTTTGGATCCCTTTTGGTGCCGTGCCATTTCTGTATCAAGTTTCCACCAGTCAGCTGGGCCATTTGCTAGCCCTTGTATAGGTTAAATTTGTCAGCTCACTTAAAGGATCATGTTGAGTTTTGGTCTGTAATTTGAAAACATTCCGTTAGCTTGGATATTTAAACATTGTACCTGTTACTTTGTGTTATAGTTCGCTTCATGTAGGAAGGTGGCCCAATTTTGAGCTGTCCTGCGCATTCCCTCCATTGACTGCAACAGCCAATAAGATTCATTCTCTCTCCGAATTGCTAGCCGCGATTTACAACTTGACTGCGAGAATCACTCTCCCAAATGCTGCGCTGTAGACATACTTTCGGACAATACAGTTTGATTCACAGAGCGACCGAATTATTCATTCAGTTGACGATGTTACTTTCTTGTACCATTATAGCTAACAGCCAAATAAATATGTCAAATGACGGCAATAAATGTGAAGTGCTTCACAATCAGGTGAGTAGGTTTATTTACCACATTTACAACTCTTTTAAATGAAGATCTGAAAGCGGGACTCCTATTCTTGATATTCTGAAGATATAATAGCGAACTGCAGAAGCGTGTGTCAGCAGGAGGACTGTACAGAGAATAGTAAACGAAAATGTCAGAGCTGTAGAAACGTCAGGGAAATCTGGTATCGTGTCGCCTAGAAAGCATCGAAATCGCAGGAAACCTGTCACACAAATGGATGGTTTTGACAATGGTATTTTAAAGCGCTCTGTGTTTGAAATATATAAAGGAATAAATAACTGATGTCACAAAAACTTTTTACAGTTACACACGAGAAAGTTGCTTCATCAATGCAAATAATTTTAGAAGACGTCGATTTCAAATATGTTAAGAAGAGAGTTTTTGATTGAAAGAAGTAACACAGTTGTAGCACGAACCACATCCATTATAAAGATGCATGATACAAGATCAGGACGTAATTTAAAATGTATGATCTTGATGAAACATCGGTGAATGAATTAGACTCATGCCAAGAATACCTGCTGGAATATCAGTGATGGCATTGGTGGTTTTAAAGTGGCCATAGGAATAGGTTCACGGATAATTATTCTGGTTTTGTTCCTGAAAGTAAACTGGTATGTAAGTGTAAGAACAACGGCAGTGACAATTATTTGGAAATTAACAGCCAGTTTGAAGAGGTGGTTCAGTGAACGATTCTTGCCATACTTTGCTTCGAAATAGGTCATTGTAATTACCATGCCAGTTATCATTCAGGTGCTATAAAGAAAACACAAAGAGCAAACACCAGGAAAGAGGATATAGTGCTCTGACTTAAATAAAAATGTTCTGCACATTATAATCTAGATTCTTGTCGAAATTGTGCAGCTTGGTAATTTATACAAGTCACACAATAGAACGTACAAATGTGAGTATAATCCACGTGAATGTGATCACATAATTTTAAGTTAATCCACATATCACTGTCAGTATGATCCGATAGAATTACTTTGGGCACAAGTTAAAAGATGTGTGTGTGTGGGGGGGGGGGGAGGAGGAGGGGGACAAAATATTCAACATAACAGAACCTGAATCACTTGTCTGTGATGCAATGGACAACATCCCCCTTCAGCATGGGTACACTGTGTGTGGCGCGCTGAAAAGCTTCAGAAACAAGACTCTGATAGGGAGTTGAAGATGGATATAAGCCTTGAATATATACTAAATTTACAACCAGAGGTTCAGACAGGGACTCAAATAGCATTGACGATTGTATTAGGATGTAGACTTTGGAACAAATTCAAGCAATATTATTTCCTGATTTTAAAGACTAATGGTTTAAAAAATCTGTTTGTCAACATATCGATTGAATACGTGGTACATGAGAACTTCCTAGCCTTCATTGATTAGGAATTTGTATCTCGTGAAGTACATAGACTATAATGTTCCACATATTGCCCAGTGTGTTGTATGCTCTAATTACTAGCGAGAATGCTGATGGATAAATTCGTCAAGAACTCCGATATTGCGACGAGCATACCCTATCATTTTCAAGGTACGAACTGAAAAATGCCTTAAAATGACGGGAAGGCTTACCTGTCGAGATATCAGTGGTTTTCGACGTTATCGATCAGCATTGCCTCGAGTTATTCACAGAAGATGGTCAAATGTTTGCCTGCTCAGTGGATCATAAATCGTTCCCTCGCTGTAGTGTTGAGCGAGTTAGTATCCATTCATAATGCCCGTTGACAGCGAAAAATATGGGTAACATACTGACAGTTTTTATGATAATCTTTTGTACTGGGCTTTCCTACCAGTAATGCTTCTTTACTCACAGTAATTTACATTTTAACTTCAGTCAGACACATGCACACACATCACGCACTGTTTGGAAGCACTAATGCTACGGCCGGCAGGCAATACGAGCGTTCATTCCCCACGGCTTGTGCACAAGGTCACATAGCAGGCGGTACATACTTATATATAATCCAACTGGCCCCACAATGAGCGATCCTGACAAGAATCCTTAACCGCGCCGACACCAGGGAACGAGCAGTCTTAACAAATGGCCTGCAGTACAAATAGATTGCAGTGAAAGCAAGGTAAAATCACAACCACACTGGAATATATAATAAGCACGTCCCCAAATTCTTAAGGAGCAATACTCTAACATTACCCGTCTCCCAGTAAATCAGCAGGAAACTTATAGATCACTTCCAGTTGTCTTAAGGCACTTTCAACACTAAATAAACATACCAAATGCTGCCGTGACAAATGATTAAACTATTAACTCTACGGCTGCCAGGCACGTACACAACCGCAGTCAGTGCCAAAACGGACAATATGTCTTAAAACAAGTTAAAATTTGCATGAAAACCACTTGAAACACACACTCCAAGGATGATCAAAAACGGAGTGAGGAACATCAGCCTCCTTAAAATAGCACTGTGGAACCAAGTTCAGAATCATCTCCGGCAGCTACCCATGCCACAATAAGTTCAATAAGTTTCAACAATCTTGTTAGTTAAACACAGAATAAAAGTCATCGTAAAATTGTTTTAAGAACTACGGGTTTATAAACGATTATTTTATTGTGTTTTTCTATTACTACTTTTTAAGAAAATATGGTTAATAAATATGAATCACTTGGATAATGTCAGAACCTAGGGCCTAGCACTTCCATGAATTCCTATTAACCTAGCTTGTTGCACCTCATTGTACATTGAAACGCTGGATGACCTCCTTCTGTACAATCATACTATTGAGTATCGGTCTCTGGAAACGGCAAGAATCATAAAATGTCTGACATTATGAGTCGGGACTGATGTGAAGTGCAACAACAACTTAAAACAAGTTGCAGGAAAAATAGATGCAAGACTGACATTTCATTCTAAGAATCCTGAGAAAATGTAATTTATCCATGAAGAAGTAACACACAAAACCATCATTCGAAGTATTCTATAGTTTTGCTAATTAGTCTACATCCGTATGATACAGTAAAAACAGGCAGGGAAGATCCAAAGAAGAGCAACACGTTTCACCTCTGGTTCGTTTGCAAAGCGTCACGAAAATGCTCATCAAATTCCTTTGTCAGACGCTGCAAGAGACATGTTGTACATCGTGGGGAGGTTTACTGTAACAATTCCAAGAGTGTTAGCTACAAGAAGACATGAAGAGTCGGACTATGTATTGCTTTTTCCGCCATATACCTCCCGAAACGATAATGAGGGGGAAATCAAAGAATTTCTCGCATGCACTGAGATTTGATAGTCGATCAGGTACCGGCTGTGTTTAAATGTGTGGTAGTTTGGAGTGATCTGGTGGTAAACTAGGGACCTTAATCCGTGTTTCTGGTTAAAAACAGACAAAAATTTGTCTTGAACATATTTTACTAATCCCTATTGCTTTTTTCATCGCATCCACTGGTGCGACCTTCAACGTTGTGGTTAATTAAAGTAGGAGAAATTTCTGCCCTTAGAACAGGTAAATAATTTCTTTACCCTAACACAATGGATAAAAGACGCACAGTATGGCCTTATGGAGACAAATCCAGTGTTTAGCAATAACTCATCTAATATTCTTAACCTATTGCCTGATGCATCTGAAAATGACCTGGAAGGCTCGAAGTAAAAAAAGAAAATTTACACCTTTGCACCTTTGGATTTTTTACATTACGTGTACATGAGGAAAGTTTAATTGCGTTACAAAAAATATTCTTAAATGCTGCTGTCACTTAAGAAATGCGTACTTGACAAGCAGGGTAGAGGGAGGGCGGGGTGCCTCTATGGGAACAAGGGGAGGGATCTGGTAAGCTTGTGCACAATACAAAATGCTGCAATAGAGATAGGCATTGCTGAGGGGAAAGAATGGGAGGGAAAGTTGATATGTCTCATTAACAGATGTTTGCGATGCTGATAAAATTTCTTTTGTGGATTTGCATAGGACAAGAGCAGAATGAGAAAAAAGTTCATGTGAAATACAGTCTCATATAATTGCTATAAATTGTTTATTAATTTACTGTTTCATTCTGAGAGGTATTCATTTACAGAGTAGAAACTGTGGTCCATCAGAAATGACTTCAGCTTTTTTTTTTAACAAGCTGTCTTGCTTTACCAACTTGATGTTATTAGGAGGGTGGTTATACAATTGTGTGCCTATATGAAGGACACTCTTCTGGTAGGCTGATGTTCTGGCATATGAGACATGAATGTTATTGCCATTTCTTGTTGTGTAATTGAGCACACAGCTGTTCTGCTGATAGGCATTGGGGGTTCTCAAATATTTTCTTACAAAGACTATTGTTTCAAATATACATAGGCATGGAATGTTCAGTATCTTTAAAGTAGGAAAGAGAGAGCCACGTGAACCTTGCCTCTTTATGTTGCAGATGATTCTGATAGCTCGTTTCTGGGTTTTGAAAACAGATTGACTACAGGGTGCATTCACCCAAAATATTATTCCATATCAGATTGCTGACTGGAAATGTGCGTGATATGCCTGTATTACTATTTCTCTATTACAGCTTGTGCTTGGTATCCATAGCATGTAACAGGTTGATGGTAGCTTGGTTGTAAGAGCTTTAATGTGTGTATTCTACTTGAGATCACTCTGCAGATATAAACCTAGGAACTTAATATCGTCAACTAATTGTATAATTTTGTTGTTTATTTTCAATGCGTGTTCATTTTGTTGTTTATAGTGGGATGTATGAAAGTTCATGGCCACCGTTTTCCCAATGTTAATTATAAGTTTATTTTTTTTTTTCAAACCAGTGTGTTAGCTCCAGCAATGATGCATCTGTAGTTAATTGAAGCTCTTTTTGGTCTGATCCTGTAATCAAAATACTGGTATCATCTGCAAATAAAGTTTTCTGTTTGGCACGGACAGTGTCATTCAGGTCATCAATATACAAAAGAAAAAGGATAGGACCTGATGTTGATCATTGTGGCACACCATATTTGATGGTAGTTTTTTCTGATGTGTATGTTGTCCTTCTTCAAATATTTTCAGTTATTGTGTCGTGTTTGAGAACAGCCTTTTTGTTGTTGGCTAGTAAGACATGGTGTCCGCGCAACAAATGTGTATTGTGTTATTGAATTCAGTCGTATTCGATCAGTGATCGCAGTTCAGCGGGCGTTTCAGTTTCGATTTCGTGCTAAACCACCATCACCAAAGAACATTCGACGGTGGTATAAACAGTTTGAAGAAACAGGGTACCTCTGTCAAGACAAAAGTTCTGGCCAGCCACGCGTTCCTGAACAAACAGTGGAACAAATCCGACAAGCATTTGGGTGGAGCCCTGCAAGTCTACGCGTCATGCTGGCCGAGAGCTTGCATTACCGCACATGACAGTGTGGCGTGTATTACGGCGTCGTTTAGCCCTCAAACCATACCGATTACAACTGGTACAAGCTCTTCGAGATACTGACAAAGTGAAGCGAGTGGAATTTAGCAATGTTATTCTAGAGGACATGGAAGATGACACTTTTGTGTCACGGTTGATATTCAGCGATGAGGCAACTTTCCATATTAGCCGTAAGGTGCGCCGTCATAATGTGCGTATATGGGAGCTCGAAAGTCCTCATGAAACAATGGAACACGAACGTGATTCACCAAAAGTGAATGTTTTTTGTGCTGTTTCGCAAATCAAGGTTTAAGGACCCTACTTTTTTGAGGAAGATATCATAACAGGACAATCATATCTTGCAATACTACGGAACTGGTTATTCCCACAACTTGACTCTGAAAATTTCATCTATCGGCGAGAAGGAGAACCACTGCACTGGCACAACAATGTGTGCAGTTTCCTCAATGCCAACGTGCCTCAACGATGGATAGGGTTTACAGGACTGTGAGACCAGGCTTTACACCCTTGGCCTCCTACGTCCCCTGACTTAACACCATGTGATTTCTTCCTGTGGGGATATGTTAAACAATGTGTTTACGTTCCTTCCTTACCTCATGACATTGATGAAATAAAAACCAGAATATCAGCTGCTGTAGTTTCAGTGACAGAAGACACCTTATGCTCAGTTTGGGATGAATTCTGCTATCAGCTTGATGTCGTCCGTGCAGCATATGGAGGATATGTTGAACATTTATGATGGATTTTTATAAACTTCTGTCTTTTCTGAGTAATTTAGTATGCAATTTGTGGTGTTAAGCTCTTCTTTCTAATAAATAATTCTATTTAAAATCGGGTCATTCTTTTTGGACACCTTGTATGCAGGGTGAACATTTATAAAACCAACAAACTGCAGGGACGGATTCCTGACTGGAAATTGAGGAAAAAATTCCTACGAACATGTGTCCGAAAATGGTCGGTGTGCCTGCAACGACATCAAATCAGTTGGAAACACATTAAAAAGTTGCATCGCATCCACACCACAACAGATGTTCTAAGTGGTCTTTATGGGACTGCAGAGGATAGTGATTGTAACGGTTGTCATGCAGGATACAGGTAACTTAACTTTGGCTTGCACCTTGTTGGTAGGCCACTTGCCTGGAACTTTTACTAGGGTTTGTCTTAGTGTCCTGTACAACCCGGCCCTCCAGATATGGTGTACATGCAGTCCGCTCCCTTCCTGCACGTTCGTCTGTCTGTAAAGACCAATGTTCACACAAACGCAGAAAAAGGGCTTGAAGTGTTATGGGACTCGGTTGGTGTCTGAAGGTACTTGTTTTGCTTTAGCCATGCTGCCTCTCGACCATTTCCATCTGCTTCGCCATATACAAACGCCATCTCAGCTTGTTCCCAAAATTAATACCGGACGACTGTGCTGCTTACAGTAAGCTGCACAGTACTTCAACTTGCAACACACAAGGAACATGTGCCACATGGTCAGAGGAACTGTAGTTTGTCAGCGCCATCTACTGTGGCAACAACGCATTTCTGGTCACATGATCATAGAACCATTTTTCCTCCATTACCAGTCAGGTGTCCGTCCCTGCGGTTCGTCGGTTTCATTCATGTTCACCTTGTATAAACACAAATAAATACAATGCTCCACTTGTGTGTCAGAACAATTATGTAAGTATCTTTTTGGTGGTGTATGAAACATCATGTACGTCCTATGATATGTCATAACATGTGTTATCAGCGTAAATTAATTCTAAATCTAACACGAATGATAAAAATTGCATTGTTTTGATTCAATGACCAAAAAGAAACTTGTAAATTTCAAAAATGACATTCGAGTCAACCCGACTCTTAATAAAAGTTTTTAGTGCTGTTGCACTCATTTGATTGGACTTCTTTGCTTTGACATTTTCATTGTAGCACTTCGCTGTCACAATTTTTTACACAGTGCAGTCTGAATATAGAAAGTATGCAGTCCAGCAAACTCTGCAGAAACTCTCGACTCCACTGGCCACATACTGCAGCGAAGCATGCGTCTAATTGCAGCCACCATCAGTGCTGAAGGATGATAGCTGTCGAAGTACGACTGTGGCATAGTTACCAACAATCATAGGACTTTCCGAATCGCCATGGATTATGCACCTTTCGTCATGAGACACGCTTTAATCTCATTGGCATGTGGAACCTAAAACTTAAAGAACATATTCCGACAAATTTAATGATAGCCGAAGAGTTTTTACGCTAACAGAAATCGATTCCTATTACAGAATGCATCTTTGCAGTCTACCTGCAAGCTAAATAACACTTGAAATAATTTAGTAGTGAATTTTTATATCCTCATTATGCATCCTACTCTCTCTCTCCCTCTCTCTCTCTCTCTCTCTCTCTCTCTCTCTCTCTCTCTCTCTCTCTCCCTCTCTGTATCTGTGTTTGTGTGTGTGTGTTCCAATTATTACCTTGTGAAAGCTATTTGTTATGTTACTGGTGTGTGTGTTCGTGAGTGGGGATATTGCCTGGTTTGAATCATAATGTATTTTTGATGGCTCGAGGGGCGGCTATTACCTATTAGGTATTTTAGTAGCGTAAATAACGTTTAGTCTGTAATGTTTGTACAGTCGTTTGCTGTGTTTCTTTTCTGTTACAGTATTTTCAATTTGGAAATATTCTTGCAGTGTTTTGTCGGAGGGGTACTGCGGATGTCAAATATCTGTTACCGTATTTCCACTTTCTTTTAAGCTCTTCGTCTCTTATTTCAAACGCAGTGTGGCCTGTCCTATGTACAAGGCATCATAGCTGATTCTTTAAGTTGACAAATGCCTAATTTTGTATGTATGCCAGTGTCCTCTTTCTTTAAACAGACCCAGCGAGGTTGCGCAGTGGTTAGCACACTTGACTCGAATTCGGGAGGATGACGGTTCAAAACCCGCGTCCGGCCATCCTACTTCAGGTTTTCCGTGATTTGAAATAGCACTGCCGACTTTCTTGCCCATCCTTTCATACTCCGATGGAACCGATGACCTCGCTGTCTGTATCCCGTTATTGATTTATTCCCATATTGTTTGGATACGTAGTACCCCTTTGTCGATGTTTTACTGTGTACTCATTCTATTTCTGTGAGTCATAATGCTATTTGCTAGGTGGTGAATTCAGGAGTATTGTATGCTTGATGGTCGGCAATTTTCTTCAAGGCGGGAAAGGGTTAGAGTGGACATCGAAACCGCAGAGAAATATCATGTACACAGGTCGAAGCATCCCATAGAAAACACTGCAATTGTACATGGCTCCACGAAATACTGTATTCAATTTCAAAATTACGGTCTTCTCGTAATATATATAGCCCACTGTGCGTCGTCTAGTACCTCACAACGAATATTATATCTAAAAAGACATACGCGAAGATACAATGACTTCATAATCTTGTTGTTATTGCTGACCTTTGTGATATAATACAATGACCTGGAAATTGGAGAAAGAACTGCAAACGTGATTATTTCACTATTATGTCCGGTACTGTGGTGTCTAGAATAACAAAACAGTGCTTAAAATTACAAATCCCGAAATTCCTTTCCTAAGAAACTTTGCATTTACGTGTCGCCTACAGGACGGATGGCAGTGACAAATTTTAGTTGCGCATGACCTCATTACTAGCAAACCAATAATCAGACAACGATCAAGTAAACAAAGTGTAATATAAAATAATGCAGCTTATTAGTACACTCATCTTCGACTCATTGCTTTCACGCATTAATATTTTTAAAAACTGCGTAAGTTGTAATAACAGTAGTTACAGTGATTCTTAAGAATAGATTATTCTTAGCAGAAAATAAAGAGAGGTTTTGAAGTTCTCAGTAAGTCACAGTGCAGTACAAGCTCTTTTTGACTGAATTATTATTTAGCATTAAAGTTGAATACAAAATGAGGGTACAGATACAGTATCTTATTTTTAGCGATCATTTGAAAGCAGTTAATAGAGCAGCAGATATTACCTGATGACAGTTACTTCGGACGTCCCGCTGTTTTCCTTCGTCATAAACCAATCACACCGCCTTCAGCCCGCTATTCTGATCTTCTTCCTCTTTTATTTACAACACAGAATCAGACAGTTTTCGGTAGTGACGTCTTAACTGTGTGGGCTGTTGCAAATCTAGGTATGTGTGGAGACTTCGTCGCGCCACACTCATATCCAACTTCCATTCAGAACAACTCAGAGTTTGTACATTTCTGCTTGCTTTTTAACAATTACTACGTTCATATTTTAACATGTAATGAAATTCTCTACGCCTCATGCAAATTACATTAATATACATATCGTGACATTTCATTACATTTATGTTAACAATTATGAGATAAAAAACAAAACTGAATAATATAATTCAAAAGCATAGTTCGCTTATTAATATGCATTTCCATTTTCAGATTTTCTAACTTTCCTGCTACTTTAAAACTTCTGCGTGAGCTTTGAGAAGTTTGAACGTGGTAGGGAAGCTAGAAAATCTGAAAAAGGAAATGCTAAGACTCAGTCTAGATATGGTGGGGTCAGTGGAGTGAAATGGAAAGAAGACAAGGATTCCTTGTGGGATGACAATAGTATAACATCAACGCCAGCAGAAAATGGTATAACGAGAGTAGGATTCGCTATGAATAGGAAGGTATGGCAGAGATTGAGTTATTGTGAGCATTGCAATGATAACGTTCTTCTCATCATAATCTACAGCAAACAAACACTGACAACGATAGTTCAGGAATACATGCTTACGTCGCTGGCAGAAGATGAAGAGGCAGAGAAAGTATACGAGGGTATTTAACGGGTAACTTAGCACGAAAAGGGAGAAGAAAATGAAAACACAATAGTCATTGGCGACGGGAATGCGATTGTAGGGGGAGGAGTAGTAGAAATAGTTACTGGAGAATATGGGCTTCGTACTAGGAATGAGAGAGGAAAAAGACTAATTGAGTTCTGCCATAAATTTCAACTAGTAATTCGAATACAATATTCAAGAATCGCAATAGGAGGAATTGTTCTCGGAAAAGGCCGGAAGTCAAGAGAAGATATCAGTTATATTACATCATGGTCAGGCAGAGATTCCGAAATCAGGTATTGGATTATAAGGTGTACCCAGGAGCAAGTATAGACTGAGATCACAGTTTAGTAATGATCAAGAGTGGGCTGGAACTTAAGAGACTAAGAGACTTCCTGGCAGATTATAACTGTGTGTCGGACCAAGACTCGAACTCAAGACGTTTACTTTTCGTGGGAAAGTGAAGCACATGCCGTGAAAGGCCTCGAGCTCGAGTGTCGCCCACCACACAATTCTAATCTGCCAGGAGATTTCACATCATCTCACACTCTGGTGCAGAGGGAAAATTTCATTCTTTAAGAGACTAATCAGGAAGAATCAATGAGTAAAGAAGTGAGTTAGGGAAGTCCTAAGGAATGAAGAAATAAGCTTTAAGTTGTCTGAGGCTATAAATACTGCGGTAGTGAATAGCTCAGTAGGCAGTTCAGCTGATGAGGAATGGACATCTCTAAAAAGGCAGCCTCAGAATCTGGCAAAAATATAGATACAAGGAAGGTAACTGTAAAGAAACAATGGGTAACTGAAGAAATACTTGAGCTGATCGACGACAGAAGGAAGTACAAAATTGTTCAGGGGATTTTAGGAATACACTGGCACAAGGGATAGATAACATGCCATCGGAAAGTCTAAAATCATTTAGGGAAGTGGCAACAATACGACTATTCACATTGTGCGTAGAATGTATGAACTGGCGATATACCCTCAGGCTTGGTATAGTACATCTGCTTAAAATCTCATGCATCCAAGTTTCTGACAAGAATAATGTGCAGAAGCATGGGAATAGAAACTCGTAATGTGTTAAATAAAGATTAGTTTGGCTTCGGAAAAGGTAAAGACATCAGAGAAGAAGTTCTGGCGATGCGGTTGGTTATGAAAGCAAGGCTTGAAGAAAAATGAAGACATGTTTATAGGATTAGTCGACATGAAAAAGTCGTTCGACCATGTGAAATGATACAAGGTGTTCGAAATTCTGAGAAAAATACAGATAAGCTATATAGAAAGGAGAGTAATATACGATATGTACAAGAACCAGACGGAATCAATTAGAGTGAAAGACCAAGAACAAAGTGTTCCGATTAAAAAAGGTGCAAGATAGGTATATAGCCTTTTGACCCCACTGTTCAATCTACACATCAAAAAGCAATGACGGAAACTAAAAGAAATATTGAAATAATATACACAGCCCTCTGTTCAAGTATTTGTTACATATTATCTGCATGCTGCCTACTTTAGCAGATGGTTTAACCATGAACATTACTTTTAACAGTTTCCTCACTAACAAAAAATTGCTAGAGCCAATGTACGAAGAACTAGTCGTCTCTAATTACACAAATACTGTTTTCTGCCGAAGGCCGGTGTCCCCGAGGCCTATGCTGTAGAGGCCAAGCCTCGGTGTAGCTCAAGGACAACTGCTGGTGACTCCACGAAGTGCTGGCAGCAAAGATCACAGCGCAGGGTGAAAGGATATCAATGATGAGATTCGCTGATGACATCGTTATCCTCAGTGAAAGTGACGAAGAATTACAGGATATGTTGAACGGAACAGTCTAATGGGTACACGGTATGGACTGAGAGTAGCTCCAAGGAAGAAAAAAGTAACGAGAAGTAGCAGAAATGAGACCAGCGAGAAACTTAACATCAAAATTGGGGTTCACAAAGTAGAAGAAGGATTTCTGCTATCTAGGCAGCAAAATAACCCATGACGGTCGAAGAGAGGAAGACATTAAAAGAGACCAACACTGGCAAAAGCAGCATTCCTGAACAAGAGAAGTCTGATAGCATCAAACATAGGCCTTTATTTCATGAGTGAGACATGGACTATGGGAAAACCAGAACAGAAGACAACTGAAGCAAGTGAGACTAATGTTGAAAATTAGATGGACGGATAAGATAAGGAATGATGTTCTCCTCAGAATCGGCGAGAAAAGGAAACACTGACAAGAAGAAGGGAAAGGATGACACGGCATCACTGCGCATCAAGCACCTTTCAACCTTATTGTGAAAGTGCTGTGCGATAGGGCACAAAGTGGAAGGACCAAACCATCAAACATTTATATAGCGCTGTCTCTGGAAGGCAGCACGAAGATAACATGTAATAAACACAGCGCTCTGTTCAAGTATTTGTTACACATTATCTGCAAGCTGCCTATTGAAGCAGATGGTTTAAACCACGAACATTACTTTTAACAGTTGTCCCACTAGTAGAAAATTACTAGAGCCAATGTACGAAGAACTGGTAGTCTCTTATTACACAAATACTGTTTTCTGCCGAAGACCGAAGTCCTCGAGGCCTATGCTGTAGAGGCCAAACCTCGGTGTAGCTCGAGAACAACTGCTGATGGCTCCGGTCTCGAGATGACTCCAGGAGTGGTTCTGCCACCCCCAGATCATCACCTGTGGCAGTGGTCAGCGGAAAGCCCAGAGCTCGTCCATAGGGAACTGACTAGCTCTAGCATTGTGCTGGTCTAAATACTGGTGAGGAGCCAGAAAACGGTGAGACCTATTTTCGAGCAACTCGTAGCGCAGAGTTGTCTACGCTGACTATGCCCTCTTGGAGCAATGTTTCTGCTTCCTGCTGTCCTGGGGAAGTGTTGCTTCTGCAACGTCCGTGGGAGTGGGCACCTCAGCTACTGTGGTTGAGGCACCCTCTGTAAGGGTGGTGACCCTGAGTCCCATGGCCTATGGACCTGCAGGTGAGGCAGCCTGCGATCGTGGTCAAAGGTCCTAGGCATCGAAGGGACCAACTGTGAACAGAAAATTTTAGGAATACCTCTATCTGTGCAGCTTATGCCCTATGATGGAGCACCTAGTTAATATGCGTTCTGCATTGGGAGCCGTCAGGCAGTTGACTTCGATTATAGCTCTGCCCAAAAAGTGTAGGCTGTGAGCTGGTACCCACTGTTAGCAGCTCCTGAAAAACATTTGACACAGACATACTGAAGGGTGTTCTGGTGACGGCGAGAACGACATTTTGGAAGGGGTGGGGGAGACGACAGCAACAGGGGTCTTAGCTCACCCTTGCCCACACCAAGTCGAGTTGGATGTGGTTTTGTTCGCTGTGATCCTAGTAAAGCCAACCAGTGCACTTAAAAAATAGGAGTCATTTTCTGATTAGATCTGACATCCTTACCACTTAATGACCCAAATATCCGGTATCTTTTGAACAACTATACTTCACATTGGAAGATTAAATGTATGTATTTGCATCATACACTCCACATAGTAGTTGAAAGGATGGTAGATAATTGTGATCGATGCAGCCGATCATGGATAAATCGCTGTCTGTGCACGTAATTGTGAAATTTCTTCAATTCAAAGATGATAGCTTAGATTTCCTTTTCGATTTAACTACAGTGTCGCTGTGCATGCATTAATGTCTTGGAAACAAATGCAGTCAGGCATTCAACTCTCTCGACTGTGAGAGAACGGCTTCCAAGCCGTAGTTGGGTGCATCTGTCGGCACTATTTGGAGCTTGGAATGGTCGTATACCATCATACACATTGTCACTTAACATTCTTGTGAAGGAGCTGATGTACTGGTTGGCGATAGCTGTCACTGAGTAATTAAATTTAGTGTAATAGTTCAGTTGACCTATTATGGATTTGAGTTGTTTGGTATCTCTGGCGGCTGGTAGGTGTTGTAACACCTCAGTAAGATGTATAGTGGAGGGTGTCTCTGAAGTGCTGAAAACATATCTTGCGACATAAGGAAAAAATCATTATTTCTTATTGAATTTCAAAATAGCCTTTTGGAACACACTGAAATATGAGTACACATTGGTTACCAGATACCGTGCAATTTTGCCAGTGACAATAATATCGTCCAAATACTTTCCTGTCCACAGATTATCCTGTGTGAGGTGTTCCTACTAGTATTGGAGTATAACTGTGAGATAGCGTAGTCAAAGGACACATGATTGCACAGAGGAGGAGGAGGAGGATACTAGTGTTTAACGTCCCGTCGACAACGAGGTCATTAGAGACGGAGCGCAAGCTCGGGTGAGGGAAGGATGGGGAAGGAAATCGGCCGTGCCCTTTCAAAGGAACCATCCCGGCATTTGCCTGAAGCGATTTAGGGAAATCACGGAAAACCTAAATCAGGATGGCCGGAGACGGGATTGAACCGTCGTCCTCCCGAATGCGAGTCCAGTGTGCTAACCACTGCGCCACCTCGCTCGGTGATTGCACAGAAAAAGACCGAGTGATGTGTTGATGACAAGGAGTCTTTGAAGGCTTCGTACAAAGGGAGCTGTAAGTAAGCATCCTGTTGGCCAATCTTTGCAAAAACTTTGCTTCCAGCAAAGCACTCAATGATACGCTCTAGTTTAGAATGAGATATGATTTTATGACGGACTGGACATTGATAGTTCACTTAGGTTTGTCAATGAACACAGTAGGCCTGGCCCTCTGGTTGCAATGAGGTTAGAATTCGTTCTTCCCGTAGACCCTGCAGTTAGAGACAAATCTTGTCCTGCAGAGCAAAAGGGACATTCTGTGACTTATAAGAATTTGGGCAACACCGAAGGCAGTAAATAGATGTTTGCTTCAAAATCAGGGATCCTGGTACACGTGTGTGAGAAAACCTAGACGTATTTGTAACAAAGGTCCTGCAGGTAGTAATTTTGTACAGATGGTTGGATCGGTTTCATTGAATGGTGGATTTCGAGATAAAGGGCATGGAATAGATCCAAACCCAAAATGTTGGTGGCCCCTGTTGCATTGACTGTGAGGTTTTGGGTTGACACAAATGCTGCTTTGCACTGAAACTGAGTGCTTAACCTACCCTACACTTCAATGATGTCGTTACTACAGCTTTCAACTGCTTAGAAAAAGATTGTAGTGTAGGCGATCCCAGGTAGTGATATATCTCCAAATCGACAATAGTGGTTCAAGATCCTGCATGAGTTTGAAAAACAACTGTGACGGACTTGACGACCAATTCCAGTATTAATAACCTACTAGAGATAGGGAGGACAGCCTGACAAGGAGGACATCTCAGAGTCCAGTCAGGCACAATCAACATTCATCTTCATGGACTTCAGCTTTGCGTCCACTTTTGCCGTAGGCTGTGCATTTTGCTCCATGTAAGTCACACTGCCGGCGCTGACGTGTTGCAAAACAATTACTGTGTGAAGATAATTTCTGAGTGTGCCATCCATGTGTGGCATCTTTGCTGGAGGATGGCTTCGTCAGCAAAGGAGGCTGGCTTGGGAGAGGGGCTGAGTCAGGGTTCGGAACATTGGGTGGTTGGCAAATGCGTTGTAGAGCTGCTGAGGACCTGGTAGACTGTTCAAAAGTTCAGATGAGGGGAAGGCATGTATTTACGAGAGATCGTTTCACAGTCTTTCATCTGGAGAATGGACCAGGTTCGTTTCCCTAACCAGAGATTCCATGTAAGGCTATTTCCACTGAGTATAAGAACACTGGAAAAAGGTAACGTCCAGAAAGGACTGTCCATTTTGTTTATGGCGGCTAAAAATTTGAGTGTCTGCCACTTGCACTTGTGCTCCAAAATAGCTTAAAACAGTGTTTTAAATCATAACACAGAGCATGACGTCCGACCCTCAAGACTGAGCTGCTCCTGCATAAGCTACAAAAATAAATAAATAAATAAAAATTAAAAAAATAAAATAAATTGCACGCTTTTGGACATCACGTGAGATCCTGTGGATCAGGAAGTGCTGTTCAAGGTGGGCAACATAGTTGTCCCATGGCAACACGTGGAATTGTGAAAACACCTTCTGAAAGCCCCTTATCAACATGTTGATGTGAGACAACCGGACGGATATTCTTGATGACATGGCGGTGATAACAGCCATCTTCTCCACCTTTGCTACTGAGCCTGCTGCACGTTTTGTAGAGAGTCAAGTTACACAGTACTGCATCCTGCCAAAACATCAAAGTCCCGGAGGTCTGCTATACCAGATCTTGGCAGAGCCTTCCAGACCAGAGAGCTCGATTGTCGAGAACTAACAATAGCCATTTGCTGGCCTAAACACAGTTGAGGTATCAGGATACATTGAGACGTATTTTCGAGCATTTGCTACTGCAGAAGCGACTAGGTTTATTGAATACGCCCTACACAGGCTCGCAGTCAGACTTGCATTAGTAGTGTTCTCCACTGTGGCCCCTGCAACTTTTGGGATAGGCCATCCATGGCTACACCGGACGGTTAAGAACCCAACACAGCAAGAATGATGTTACTAACCCCTATGGTAGTATCATATCAGTTCAGTACCTTACCCGGTGATGTTCAATAATTGAAGGAGAAGCACCTCTCAAAGGGGTGTGTACAATACAGGGTGTTCAAATCTGTCAAATTGAGCACTATACCGATAGAGCGAATAAAAAAATAGCAAAAACGTCTCATTGGTAATATGAAATAAGAACTCAAAGTTGTAAGTACACGTAGATTCGAGTGACAAACCCACAATCCGTTTATCAATAGCTCATGCAGATATAGATTTTTTAAAGAAAACTTCATCTCTGGTGTGGTCGAGCCCAAGGCATGAAACGTAGTGACAATAAGGGGAAGGATATATCCGTCACATAACTAGAAAAAAGTTCTATGAAAATGGTCAGCACTGGGAATCAAACTTGCGGCCTGGTGCAAAATCCCAATTGATAGAATTAATAAACGCATGTGCATGCGTCCAAATAAATGGAAAATATTGTGGAAACTGAAAAGAACTCCAACCCATTGCATCACAGGTGCAAAATTCTGATAGACAGATGTAATGAGATGGCAATGAAATACATATTAAGCATCAAAACAGCTGAAGATACCAAACATACTGATCTTTTGAAACAATGCGCTCACCAGGTTTTGACAGAGACCCCTAAGGCCTTTTGCGAGGGTATGTTTGTCTTTTTAAGGCAGGATAAATGAGTGAGGTGAGAGGTGCCATTAGCTAAATTTAGTCAAATAGGTTGTAACATCACAAGTGGAGCAAGGTCGAGGTATTGATATGTAATTTGAAAGTCTTCTTCTCCATACTATTTTGTGATAGCTAGAAAAGAAGGGCCTATAAATTCAATATAGTTTATTGGACTAATTATGCCCTTTCATTTTCTACAGGTTCGCATTCTTCACTATGAACCAGCTGGAAGTGTTTAGTATTGATTGGACAGATTTGTAAAACGTCTTACATCTATTTTCATGATGTGAAAAATGACGAAGTGCGAAAAGAAAGTATTACGAAGTAAGTAATGCAAGATGATCGGCTAACTAAAGACACACGCTTACTTTGAGTGAGTAACAGCGCCAGCGCCATTTCGGCTTTCCACGTTGGTGAGCGGAGCTGAAACGACACAGGTAGCTGTGGAGCCAGGCGGCCGTGTTGCACGACAGGGCAACTTATCGAGTACACAAAACAGCGCGCGACCACAAATCCCGGCGCCAATTTCGCGGTGGCCGAGCGGCAAATCGCCGGGGCTTTGTGGTGCAGATCCGGAAGGCAGATGGCACCTGGCCACCGCTGGCGATGAGGCGATTTAACGGCGCTATCGGCCGCCATCGGTCACGGCAGCGCGGATGTAATGGCCCTCTTATCTGCCCCGTACGTCACCTGCGACGCACCGCACGTGTTTACACGCCGGGCTGCAGCCCTCTTGCTCACTCTGCTGGCGGTTGTTGCTTCCACTAAAATTCTTACAAGTCCAAAAAACGCGATTACCGTTTGAAACTGAATCAGTTGCGTAACTAAGGTAATCGGCGCTCAGTACAAACGTCGACACTGCATCACATCTCCCTTGTCACCACCCAATACTTTCGTGATCCTGCCCGCTGCTCAGCCTGTTTACCCATTTATCGAGATCAACACGACTTTACATTGAAGTGAAAGGTATACATTTCACTAACACTTTTTTGGTATGATAGTATTAAAATCTTGCAAAACACAAAGTCTACACCCATAACGCGATTATTATTTCTTCCCTGTCAACGATAAGTAGTAACAGGCAAAAAGGCAAAAAATAAAATAAAAATACACTCGTCACAGTCTCGAGTGTGTGTTTGTGGTTTATGGGCACTCAACGACAAGGTAGATGGAAATGAGCGTTTGGCGTCATTGGCCGGGAGGCCCCTTGCGGGGCAGGTCCGGCCGCCTCGGTGCAGCTCTTATTACATTGACGCCACATTGAGCGACCTGCGCGCAGGATGGGGATGAATTGACGATGAAGACAACACAACACCCAGGCCCTGAGCGGAGAAAATCTTCGACCCAGACTGAAATCGAACCCGTGCTCGTAGGACGACAATCCGTCACGCTGACCAGTCAGCTATCGGGCGGACTACGACGAGGTTATCAGCATCTTTACCATGACAAGTAGAAACGAATGTTGGTGAAATGTTTAAAATATTAAAACCTCGTAAAAGTTAATATTCTGAGAAAAAAGGCCCACCACGAACGACTTATCCGAATGGGACTGAAATCGATAGATGCGATGTAAATGTACAGACAAAAAAACGATTACAATTTCAGAAAAATTGGATGATTTATTCACAAACTGGGCACGTCTATAACACGATAATCCATCTCTGGCTCTTCTGGAAGTGGTAATTCGTCTTGGCATTGTTTGAAAGAGTTGTTGGATGTTATCCTGAGAGATATCGTGCCCAATTCTGTTCAACTGGCGTGTTAGATTTTCGAAGTCCCGAGCATGTTGGAGAGGCCTGGCCGTATTGCTCCAGACGTTCTCTACCTACATCTACATCTACATTTATACTCCGCAAGCCACCCAACGGTGTGAGACGGAGGGCACTTTACGTGCCACTGTCATTACCTCCCTTTCCTGTTCCAGTCGCGTATGGTTCGCGGGAAGAACCACTGTCTGAAAGCCTCTGTGCGCGCTCTAATCTCTCTAATTTTACATTCGTGATCTCCTCGGGAGGTATAAGTAGGGGGAAGCAATATATTCGATACCTCATCCAGAAACGCACCCTCTCGAAACCTGGCGAGCAAGCTACACCGCGATGCAGAGCGCCTCTCTTGCAGAGTATGCCACTTGAGTTTGTTAAACATCTCCGTAACGCTATCACGGTTACCAAATAACCCTGTGACGAAACGCGCCGCTCTTCTTTGGATCTTCTCTATCTCCTCCGTCAACCCGATCTGGTACGGATCCCACACTGATGAGCAATACTCAAGTATAGGTCGAACGAGTGTTTTGTAAGCCACCTCCTTCGTTGATGGACTACATTTTCTAAGGACTCTCCCAATGAATCTCAACCTGGTACCCGCCTTACCAACAATTAATTTTATATGATCATTCCACTTCAAATCGTTCCGCACGCATACTCCCAGATGTTTTACAAAAGTAACTGCTACCAGTGTTTGTTCCGCTATCATATAATCATACAATAAAGGATCCTTCTTTCTATGTATTCGCAATACATTACATTTGTCTATGTTAAGGGTCAGTTGCCACTCCCTGCACCAACTGCCTATCCGCTGCAGATCTTCCTGCATTTCGCTACAATTTTCTAATGCTGCAACTTCTCTGTATACTACAGCATCATCCGCGAAAAGCCGCATGGAACTTCCGACACTATCTACTAAGTCATTTATATAAATTTTGAAAAGCAATGGTCCCATAACACTCCCCTGTGGCACGCCAGAGGTTACTTTAACGTCTGTAGACGTCTCTCCGTTGATAACAACATGCTGTGTTCTGTTTGCTAAAAACTCTTCAATCCAGCCACACAGCTGGTCTGATATTCCGTAGGCTCTTACTTTGTTTATCAGGCGACAGTGCGGAACTGTATCGAACGCCTTCCGGAAGTCAAGAAAAATAGCATCTACCTGGGAGCCTGTATCTAATATTTTCTGGGTCTCATGAACAAATAAAGCGAGTTGGGTCTCACACGATCGCTGTTTCCGGAATCCCTGTTGATTCCTACATAGTAGATTCTGAGTTTCCAAAAACGACATGATACTCGAGCAAAAAACATGTTCTAAAATTCTACAACAGATCGACGTCAGAGATATAGGTCTATAGTTTTGCGCATCTGCTCGACGACCCTTCTTGAAACTGGGACTACCTGTGCTCTTTTCCAATCATTTGGAACCTTCCGTTCCTCTATAGACTTGCGATACACGCCTGTTAGAAGGGGGGCAAGTTCTTTCGCGTACTCTGTGTAGAATCGAATTGGTATCCCGTCAGGTCCAGTGGACTTTCCTCTGTTGATTGATTCCAGTTGCTTTTCTATTCCTTGGACACTTATTTCGATGTCAGCCACTTTTTCGTTTCTGCGAGGATTTAGATAAGGAACTGCAGTGCGGTCTTCCTCTGTGAAACACCTTTGGAAAAAGGTGTTTAGTATTTCAGCTTTACGCGTGTCATCCTCTGTTTCAATGCATTCATCATCCCGGAATGTCTGTATATGCTGTTTCGAGCCACTTACTGATTTAACGTAAGACCAGAACTTCCTAGGATTTTCTGTCAAGTCGGTACCTAGTATTTTACCTGGGAGAGATCCGGCGACCTCGCTGGCCAAAGTAGCGTCTGACATGTACGAAGACAACCATTAGAAACTCCCTTTGTATGCGGGCGGGCATGTAAGTCCAGGATGGCTTGCCATGAAGCACAACGAAACTGGGCGTAAAATATCGTCGACAAACCGCTTTCCTGCAATGGGACGTATGTGATAACCAAAGGGGTCCTACTATGAAAAGAAATGGCACTCCAGACCATGACCCCTGGTCATCGTGCCGTGTATCCAGAGTAAAATTGACCCTGCAGCCTCGGAAAAATATTGGTCCATTTAAGACTACTGCTTGAGCTGTTCCATTGCCTCCAAGTTTATTTTCGAGGCTTATAATATGTTTGTAGACTGGCATGCGGTGGCGGCGTTGACGATATACACGTCGACGGGGCATAGTGCTTCAATGCTGTTGCAGATAGAGCTCACAGCGGAATGGTTCTGCTGGCGTGCACTGCCCGCTTATATAGAGAGCGAGTGACGTAGATTACGAAAAGCGCTGATAACGGACTTCGACTCTGCAGGCACCAGCAAGATGGCTTATCCCGTACGCGTAGTAGCTGTAGCAGCGCGCTCCGCTGGTGCGTACGGGCCACGTGGCGCCGGTAGTTCATCACTGCCCGGGGCGTTCCAGAGAAGAGATTCCAGGCCGAAGAAGTGTCTGAAATTGTAATCATTTGTTTTCTGCACATGCACAGAATATCTCCGATTTCTGTCCCATCAGGATAATTCCTTCTTGGTACGTCGCTTTTTTATCTTTTTATCTTAGAGTGCATTTCTTAAAATTTCACCACCTCTCTCCTAGTATGATTCACGCCCAAACTGTCGCGCATTCGTTTAGTATACTGTAAGTGTGATGAAAAATATTATATTCAAACACGAATAAGGAAGCTAAAGTAGCGACACTTGGACATTTGGATGGCTGATCGCACACAAACACATCAGTGAGCCAGCCACCCTTGTGCCGATTTTCGGCACGATTGTGTTCCAGCCGCGAGTGTTAAGGTCGATATTGGCCTCGCCAGAGATACTGGGGCGCCGAGTTGGCGCCGAGGGTCCTCTGGCGACGAGGAGAGTAAGGCTGGAGCGTACCCAGCGAGGAGGACAGAACGGCAGAGTGTGGGGGTCCGGGTGTTCCGAATTGAGAATTAATAATTCGAAATGAACTGGTGGTGAAATCGAGACGCTTGGGAATTCAACATTGCTGTGTAACGATAAGCCGTGGGCTCTGCAACTGTAGGGATGCAATTTACGGCGAGCTGTGGCCGATGTCATTGGTGGGTGTTTTGCCACGGCAGATAAACAAGACAGCGTGGGCCCATCCTGAACACGCTGTGCATCAGCATGTTCGCCCACAATAAGGATGTCAGGATACTGGAGAAGAAAGCAGTGGAATACGATACGTGTATTAACTTTCAGTGACTTGTGCGATGCTAGTTTGCTTAACTGTGTGGAGATTGAGCAGTAACTGTCACTTTTCAACGAAATTTACGATTATATAAAAGTGTGGCCAATGCCGGATGGGCGTTGTCATAAAGTTATTGTATTTTTTATTTGTGAACATAATTTTCTGTTATCAGGATTATTCATTGGACCGATTTGAAAGTGTCAGTTCGGCGCTGTAGTTCGGCGAGTTACAAATAACAGAATTTGACAAATATGCTGTGAGTTTTGGATATTTTTTTATATCTGCGTGTTAAATGAAAGTGAATTTTGAAGTTTGTAAGGTACCTTTCTACCATTACGAGTCTAAGTTTTTATTTGGAAGTGACGTTGTTTGCTACTGTTATTGGGTTGGCTCTGAGCGCTGTGGGACTTTACATATGAGGTCATCAGTCCCCTAGAACTTCGAACTACTTAAACCTAACTAACCTAAGGACATCACACACATCCATGCCCGAGGCAGGATTCGAACCTGCGACCGTAGCGGTCGCGCGGTTCCAGACTGAAGCGCCTAGAGCCGCTCGGCCACCAGCGGTCGGCTGAACAGCACAATAACCCTGGGTTCGGTGTGGGGGGCGATTAGGAGGGTGGACTGTTGTGGCCTGTTGTAGGGGTTGTCTACTGCTGAAGGCTAGAGCGGGACAAAGCCTCTCCGTCGTTTCTAGGTCCCCGGTTCAATAAACAATAAAATAACAGAATAAATGCAGCAAAGCGACACACACATGACGTGGATGGTAATATTAATAGCATATGCCGAAGGACGAAGTACATACAACTGCTAAAATATGAAGCTAATAGCAGAAAAGTCGATCCGTAACAAGAGGCAGGTTCTGAACCAAAGAACATAAAGGATAAAACATTTAAAACATAAAACTGCTGTAGCAGAGCAATCCTAACGTAACAAATAACAGGTTATGGGCCAATGACATTAAAAAGTAATACGTTTGAAAGATTAAAACATTTTTTAAACATTTCAAAAAGCTTCAACATTTAAAAGGAAAGTATAAGTTTTTTACAGTCATAGACCGCAGACTAAGAGGAAGTGGAAGGGTTATAAAGCAGGAGCAGAGAATACAGTAAGCTACCTCCCAAAAAATGGCTCTGAGTACTATGGGACTTAACATCTGAGGTCATCAGTCCCACAGAACTTAGAACTGTTATTGGTTTGGAATTTATTACTTGATTTATCAAAGGAACAGTTATTTAACCAGTCCTGCTATGAAGTGTTTCAAGACTTGTTTTTCAGTGAACTATTATTAATAAATTACGTAAATCAGTAATTTTGTGTAAGCGGTTATTGAAGGCACCAATCTCCATTAGCCAATCAACCATGTCCAGTTGGGAACAGGCATTGATGTAAGCCTTCTTGTTAAGGTGAGGGAACGTTAATCCTGTTGATTATTGTTCTTGTTGAAGTGTCGAGTCACACCTAAATTAGATACTGATTCCGCACACTCTAACATAGTATAAAATCCGTTCCTAATGTCGTAAGGACCAATTCGGACATTGCACAGGAAACAAACTAAAATGCGGCGCACTGTGATCTGTACGCTACAAGAGGGTCCGTCTCGCAGGAGCAGGAAGCTATGCGTTATGCCCCATGTCACGACCAGTTGGAAGAATCTCATCTCTTCCGTTGGGCTGGAAGGAGGAATGACACGGCCATATTGTGACCTAATTAGTCACAGCTTGCTGTTCTTTACTTCAAGCTATTTTGGTTCCTAATCACGCACGATTCGGCACCTCAAATCCTAGGTGATAGCAGGTAGTAGGGGTTGGCACACTGAACGTTCCGATTGTTACTACATGCCTCCACGGCTACTACGTCTACTAGCTGATTTCCTTTGATATGTGTCTGCTCTGGTACTCAGAAGAATACCATCCCCTTCCCCAGCGTTTGTATACTTGTATTAAGAGGACAGTGATTCAAATGGTTCAAATGACTCTGAGCACTATGGAACTCAACATCTTAGGTCATAAGTCCCCTAGAACTTAGAACTACTTAAACCTAGACCACCGCGGCCGGCAGAGGACGGTGACCTGGATACAACTGTAATAGCGCATGAACGGCAGTCCGGCGGTTGGAACAGAAAAAAAATAAGCAGAATGAACATATCCACTCCAGCGCACACAAGATCGTATATAATTCTGCGCCCAACACAATGAATTTGTTAGATAGCTCGATCTTGAGTAGCGATCAGGGGAAATCGGAGAGCAACCAAAGGAGTCACCCCTGCCCAGACGCGTCCGTATATACATTGTGGTGCTCAATTAAAACGTCGTAAAAGATTGTATTAAAACATATGCAGCGGTATAGTCTCTCCTGTCACTAAAAGGGAAAATACTCTGGCCTTATTCAGTAGCCCAGGTAGGAGTATTTGGGGTACAGCAAGTCCCTCTATCACATGTTTCACATTAACTCAAATGGCTTCGTTTCTCTCAGACGGTTTGAGTAGATTTGTTCTGGAAAGCTGATGTATTTGGAAGAATGAGGATCTTGTAAGATCGAGAACGATGTTATAAGCCTCACGCACCATGGAGAGTTTCCGCCGCATTGAAAGCCGCAGCTTCCTAACCTCCGCACAGAGACTGACTTGGTATGGAGCTTGTCCTGTAAGCACCTGAGGCCAGTCTGACCCCTCATGGTGGATAGAGTCAATGATCTTGACGTAAAATCTCGCTGATCAGGGTACTGGCCTTCAAATCCTTTAGGTGTGGTAACCATGACAGTTTTGAATCAGATATGAGGTCTAAAAATCTCAGTGGACCTTAAAATGTACAAAGTAGTTTAGTGAAGTTAAACCATTCTTCTAAAACTAAAACGTGTTGGTAAACAAAACATTACAGTAAAGTAGTATGACATGACAAAGGAGGAAAAAATGTGGGGCTACGTTACAGCCATTTTTGGAAGCAGCAATCTTAGATGTCACTTGCTTCAAATGAAAACGATATCATGTGACAGAAAATTACATGAGGAAAACATTTTATTTAAAAGTAGCTCTCTACAGTCTGTTGTTTCTTCTTTGCAGGTGATGTGAAAACTGTTAGCGCTAACTCAATGAGATAGTCGTGATATCAGGAGAGAGGAGCACCCGTGTTTTCGCAGAAGATTTCAACAAAAGCTATTCGACACATGACACATAATCTATAGTGCAGTAATGAAACTTCTCGAGAAATTCCGTGAATTCTGTCGTAGACAAACGAAAAATAAAAGAATCGCCGGTACTGGTCAGAAGTCAGTCCAGGATCCACTGAAGATAGCTGCCGCATTGAAAGTGATATTGCTGTGGAGTATGGTGTTATCGGATTGTTGAGCTCTTTTTCATCCTGCTTACACCAGATGGCAGCACGTTATCTGCAGTTGTTAGATGGAAATGTGCTGCCGTCACTGCTGTATGAAGACGGGACTTTTCCAAATTTCTTCCATCGTAATGCTGCCCACCTCATTACGGACTACTGGTCAGGGTAGACTGGGATATCCAATTTCTCCAGAAGTAGATAAATCGTAGAGGTCCACTGGACTGCCCGGACTTAAGACCATTATATTTCGATCCGAGGGACTTGTGAAGGCAGCTGTGTATGCGGTGAAGATTAGAAACCTTGCAAAACATCAGGGATCGTATTTTTTATGCTTGTATTCGCATTCAGTACATGTGTTGATTAACATTCATGAGGAATGTGTGGAGCTAATAACAACAATAATAGTAGGAGGTGGACAACCCATCGTGCCCATCCTGTGCTCTTAAGGTTGTGAGCATCCTGTATCTTCACACGTCAAGGTATTCACGATTATTTACAACATTTGAGAGTACGTCGAAGTGCTTTATCGCAGTGACTATGTTGCAGTTACCTCTGGTTCGACCGAGGTATAATTTTAAATTAATCACTGCCCTTTGACAATGTTCTGAATAAGTCTGCTTGTTGTTTCTGGGTACGACCGCCTAGTAGCAGGCGGCAGGCAGAGTTGAGTGGAGTGAGTCGAGCTTTCTGGTCGGAGGTTGGCACTGTTCGGTCGAAGCTGCTAATCTGTTTCTTACACCATTATTCGCCCCCGTTTGTTCACTTGAGAGTTCCGGTGTGAAAAGATCAATGTCATAGCACGCGGAATTTGAACTAATTGTCAGTATTTCAAAGTATTCGCTATTACGTGTTTTCGACAATAAATCGTGCAGTTCGTGATATCTGCTATCAGTAACTGTCCTCTATCGTACCCGACATTATCTGCTTCTTTAAAACACCATTGCAATATATGTCTCTTAATCATTGGAGTTGAGAGAGACAATAGAATCGACATAATGCAGAACACAGCTAAAGACCGCGTTATATGCTGGCGTGAGAAAAGTCATGGCATACCTTGGACCTCCTTTTGCCCACCATATGCAGCAGCTCGACGTAGCATGGACTCAACGAGCCGTTGGAAGTCTCCTGGACAATGACCCATGCTGACTGTATAGCTGTCCATAATCGCGAAAGTGTTGCCGGTGCAAGAAATGACCTCGGGATTATATTCCACAACGTTCGAGGAGTGTCCAAATCATTCGCTCAAATTGTCCAGAATTTTCTTCAAACCAGTCGCGAACATTTGTAGCCCAGTGGTATGGCGCATTTTCGTCCATAAAAATTACATCTTTGTTTCGGACATGAAGTCCATGAATTAGCAGCCAACCAGTTGCACATAATTGACCTAGGTTCGATACCTACATCAGAATCCAATTTTGCTAAATCGTAAAATGACATTCCTAAAAAGCAATGGTCAGAATTTAGAGCAGCTATGCTCAAGTCAAAAGTGAAATACAACGTTGTAGCCCTTGCTACGTGTGTCCAGCTGGGAAAAACATCATACTAATCCCTGAATAGCTCAAAATGGTCTCCAAGTAGACGAGCATACCCATTTCCAATCAACGATTGGTTCAACTGAACAAGACTAAGTCCATTTCATGTAAACACAGCCGACATCGTTATGGGGCCACCGCCATCTTGCACAGTGCGTTGTTGACAGCTTGTGTCCATGGCTTCGCAGGACCTGCGTCACACTCGAACCCTACCATCAGCTCTTACCAACTCAAATCGGGACTCAATGCCGTGCTATTAGCAAAGACTCTTGCGTCGGTCATCTGATGCCATCGCCCATTAACGACAACATTCGCCGCACTGTCCCAATGCATACGTTCGTCAGACGTTCCACACTGATTTCATACAGTGCTGCTTGTCTATTAGCACTGCAACAACGCAAACGACGCTGCCCTCAGTCGTCAAGTAAAGGTCTTTATCCACAGCTTTGAGCATGGTGAGAGGTAATGCGTGCAGTTTGGTATTCTCGGCACCCTCTTGACAGTGTGGCTCTCAGAATACTAAATTCCGTAACGATTTCCGAAACAGAACGTCCCATGTGCCTAGCTCCAAATACCACTCCGCGTGCAGGGTCTGTTATTTCCCGTCATGCGGCCATAATCACGTCGGAAACCTTCTCGCATGAATCGCTTGAGTACAAATGATAACTCGGCCAATGCACTGCCCTTTTGTACTTTGTGCACGTGATTCTACCACCATGTGTATTTATGTATATCGCTACCCCAGGAGTTTTGTCATCTCTGCGTGCATGAATACCATGACAACATCGTCGATCCTGGAGAAATCTTTGGATGGAACCCGATAGGCAGCATCAACGTGGTGCCTCGATTTTCAGGCAACATTGGACAGCCATAGTATTATAGACAATGAACAGCTGCTTTGATTATAAATTGCGTTTGCAGTATATATTTGAATAATAATGGCTAGTCAAACAGAGGAAAGTGAGATTATTAATGTAGAGCATAGTGTTAATGAGCATATTGTTGTTCTTGTTGTACTTACTAATGAATGGGAACTTATCAGCAGAATTCAAAATGCAGTTGCAACAGAAAATGAAAATCTAAACTTGGACGTAAACGTTGAGTCACTGGGGCAGCAATTGACAATAATCGTGTTGATGCTGTGCGAGGTAATTCTATGATACTGTCATTGGTAACATAAATGAGTGTCGATGGTAACAACTTAATTGATGATAGTAATTATCAAAAACATTTGATTGAAAACTTGGCGACACTAACAAAACAAACATGATACAGAACAAGGACTCAGGATGAATTTGAACCAAATACAAACTAGATCTCGACAAAAGGTGGGCTCGAAGGCAGCCAACCGCCATGCCGCAGTGATGGCACCGGTTCCCGTCAAATCAGCGAAGTTAAGCGCTTGCAGGCTTGGTTACCACTTGGATGGTTCACCATCTGGGTGTGCGGGTACTGTTGGCAAGGGGGATGCACTCAGCCCTTGTGAAGCCAGTTGAGGCGCTATGTCAGAAATAGCGGCACCACTCACGAAAGCGGACAACAGCTGGGAAAGCCTGTACTGGCCACATGTCCCTCCGTATTCGAAACCGGTGACGCCAAAGGTCTGAGGATGACACGGCAGCCGGTAGGTACCGTTGGCCCTTCAAGACCTGTTCTTTGTTGGCTCAAAGGCAGAAGATTTTCGTATGACTTTCAAGAATTGTTCACGGAGTTTAAAAACATGATTATAGGACCGAAGAAAACTGAACATTCTGACGACACTCAGGAAATCACGATAAAAAGAAAGAATTCGACCTGGATGAAATTCATTCTCAAGTAATCTTACAGTATTGTACTGTATATTGACCGGGGACCTAGAAACGACGTAGCGGCTCCGTCCCCGCTGCAGCCCCAGTGGTCCACAACCCCCAGACGACTACCGCAGTCCACTTCACCCCTCCGCCGCCCCACTCCGAACCCATGGTTATTGTGCGGTTCGGTCCCCGGTGGACCCCCCCCCCCCCCCCAGGGAACGTCTCACACCAGACGAGTGTAGCCCCTCTGTTTGCGTGGTAGAGTAATGGTGGTGTATGCATACATGGAGAACTTGTTTGCGCAGCAATCGCCGACATAGTGTACCTGAGGCGGAATAAGGGGAACCAGCCTGCATTCGCCAAGGCTGATGGAAAACCGCCTAAAAACCATCCACAGACTGGCCGGTTCACCGGACCTTGACACAAATCCGCCGGGCCGATTCGTGCCGGGGACCAGGCGCTCCTTCCCGCCCGGAAAGCTGTGCGTTAGACCGCACGGCCAAGCGGGCGGGTAATCTTACAGTAACAATAAATTCATCATTTTACTGAACCGAATACAAGTAATCTATGATGCCACTGTTGATATATGGAGGTCATGTGGCGAAAGTAACGTGGAAGCCAAATGAATTTTTGAAGTCTCAAGAAATTTTGCTGAGTTTGATGTTAATGCTAATGAGCTGTATTCATTTATCAAGGCCAGACATAACGGCAATAGTGACTGAGATCGGAATTCAATACGAAAGGATCTTTGTCGATGCAAGGATGTTACAGTGGCCGGGATTAGCCGAACGGTCCAAGGCGCTGCAGTCATGGACTGTGCGGCTGGTCCCGGCGGAGGTTCGAATCCTCCCTCGGGCATTGGTGTGTGTGTTTGTCCTTAGGATAATTTGGGTTAAGTAGTGTGTAAGCTTAGGGACTGATGACCTTAGCAGTTAAGTCCCATAAGATTTCACACACATTTATTGTATGTTACGGTGGGAAATGTTATTTCAACATAACGAACGGCGACTTTGTTGCCAATGGAGAGCCTGAAGTTTTACGTTCACGAATTGCAGATAAGATCCCCTTTTGTGCACAGGATATATAAGTTGATGACTACACATCAGACGAATCCGGCGTGGAAGATGTTAATGTGGTGTCGTCCAGAGTACGAGATACCGTGTCACGTTTGGTATCTCACGACAAAACCGCAAGTAAGCATAGTTGCTGACGGACGCAGCGACGTATTGGCGGAATTCGCCGTAGACACAGCCAGAAGAGTTTCCACACGCCACTGCATCAACATGCTTGCTTGCATCTGGGTGCAGTGCTAAAAATGGAAATGAGCGTGCGGGATTGAGGGCCTGCAGTTCCCCATTCGGGGAACTTTGGCCGCCGAGGGCAAGTACTTATTGCATTCGACGCCACATTGGGCGACTTATGTGTCGGAGATGGGGATGAAATGATGATGAGGACAACACAACACGTTTCTTTTTTTGTGTGTGTGTTCGGGGCGGATGTCCGATGACACCCATTCAGGTTTTTCGATTATATGTTCACTCAGTTTTTTATTTCAAAGGGTAGCGAACCCCGTGACCGAACACGATGAGCTATCCTGCCGGCGGTAGAAAATACATTACAAGAACTAAGTACTGGACGTTGGCATTCCGTGGAGACTGCCATGTCCGTTGACGAGGCATTCCGCCGCGCTGACCACTCAGCTAACGGCGACGGACCGGGCGCAGTGCTGCTCAGCCCACTGTGCAATCATCGCCGATGGCGGCAGCATCGTCTCTCTGCGGAGTTGTACTAGACAGAACTCTGCATAAAACATTATTGTCAGTGGCACTCGGCGTAATAGGAGACTAGTATCTTGTTCTGTATCAAGTGATACCCTTATGTCCAGTGACAGTAATAAATACTGACATTCCTGTGGACATGGATTGTTACAAAGTTGAATATTTCTTCTTATTCAAGTATTAAAACTATTATTTTATGTGTTGTAGTATGATCTCAGCCTCCTTCAAGAATAAATCTAAGAACCCGTTACTGTGCCAACGAGTGTTATTTCGGGCGGAATACAGTTACGACTTTAGTACAGTTCGTAACAGTATTTTCAAGTGAATATTTGCCCAGGGACCGACAGAATGTAATTTATTAAGCCATGATAGGTATGCAAAGGATTGCAATCTGAACCTCACTACAAATCGGAAGAAGAATTTAAAGTGGAACGGTAGATCGAAAAACAACTTGCGAAAAAGAAAAGGGAGATTACACTGTAGGAAATACTGCCCCAAAATGGGCAAAAGAAAAGGAAGGGACTCTTAGGCTTATTTTTTGAAGAAGAAGAGGCAGGAAAGAGGAAGAAATTCCATGTTTACTTTCAAGTGATGACAACTGGGCCGGCCGGAGTGGGCCGGCCGCGGTGGCCGTGCGGTTCTAGGCGTTCCAGTCCGGAGCCACGCTGTTGCTACGGTCGCAGGTTCGAATCCTGCCTCGGGCATGGGTGTATGTGATGTCCTTAGGTTAGTTAGTTTTAAGTAATTCTAAGCTCTTGTCTTTGCTATCCTTTCACCATGAATCCTAATCCCACTTTTGGACGTTCCTTTTACTTTCGTCATTAGTTCTTCGATGTACAGACCTAACAGTAGAGGGAGAAGGCTACAGTCCTCTCTTGGCTCTTGTACTTGTTGTATTTTACCCATCTTTCCCTACATCTTACCCCTATTTTTCTCTGGATTTCGAACACCTTGCACCATTTTACATTGACGAACTGTTTTTCCAGGTCGACAAATCCTATGAACGTGTTGTGATTCCTCTTTGGTCTTGCTTCCATTTTCAACTGTAACATCAGAAATGCCTCTCTGGTTCCTCTGCCTTTCCTAAAGCCAAACTGATCGTCACCTAACACAGCCTCAATTTTCTTTTCCGTTCTTCTGATAATATTATTTATATCAGCAGCTGGGAAACATGTGCTGTTAAACTGATTGTGCTGTAATTCTCGCACTTGTCAGCTCTTGCCATCTTCGGGATTGTGTGAATGATGTTTTTCCGAAAGTTTGATGATATATCGCCAGTCTCATACATTCTACGCACCAACGTGAACACTCGTCTTACTGCCAATCTCCCAAATGATTTTAGAAATTACGATGGAGCTTTATCCATCTCTTCTGCCCTGTTTGATCTTACATCTTCCAAATCATTTTTAAATAATGGTTCTAATACTAGACCCCACATCTCCTCTGTCGACTGTTTCTTCTTCTGTCACTTAATCAGACAAGTCCTCTCCCTCATAGATACTGTCAGTGAACTCTTTCCACCTACCCACTCTGCCCTCTGCTTTTAACAGTCGAATTTCCATTGCACTCTTACAAAGTTTCCCTTTAATTTCATCGAAGTTTGGTTTTAATTTGTTTACATGCTAAGACAGCCCTCCGGACGACCATTTCTTTTTCCATTTGTTTACATTTTTCATGCAGCCATTTCAGTTTAGCTTCCCTCCACTTCCTGCTTACTTCATTCCTAAGTGACGTGTATTCTTGTATTCCTTAATTTCCCTTCCTTCTTTCGTCGATCAGCTGAAGTATTTCTTCCATTACCCAAAGCTTCTTCGCAGCTACCTTTCTTGTACCTTTATTTTTCTTTCCAACTTCCATGATTGCCCTTTTTAGAGATGTCCACTCCTCTTCAACTGAACTGCTGAACTGCCTCCGAGCTTTTCATTACCGCAGTATATACAGCCTAAGAGAATTTCAAGTGTATTTCTTAATTCCTTAATAATTGCGTATTCCGTATATTCTCGCTGTCTCTTCCAAACTAGTCTCCTAAACTTCCGCCTACTGTTCGTTACCACTAAATTGTGATCTGAGTATATATCTGTTCCTGGGTACGCCTTTAGGCTTCAACATTCCGGAATCTCTGCCTGACCGTGATGTAATCTAACTGAAATATTCCCATATCCACTGACCTTTGCCAAGTGTACTGCTTCCTCTTGCGATTCTTCAAGAGAGCATTCACTGTTTGTTGCAGAACCCAGCCTTTCTCCTCTCTTACTCCTACTACCAAGCCAATGCACTCATGAAACCCTTTCTTCTACTCCTTCCCCTACAATCGCATTCCAGTCCCCTGTGAGTACTATATTTTCATTTCTCTTTACGTACTGAATTACCCGTTGAATATCCTCAAATATTTCCTGTCGCGAGGGATTAGCCGAGAGGTCTAATGCGCTGCAGTCATGGACTGTGCGGCTGGTCCCGGAGGAGGTTCGAGTCCTCCCTCGGGCATGGGTGTGTGTGTTTGTGCTTAGCATAATTTAGGTTAAGTAGTGTCTAACCTTAGGGACTGATGACCTTAGCAGTTAAGTCCCAAAAGATTTCACACATGTTTGAACATATACTTCCTCTATCTCTTCCTGTTCTGTTTGTGACGTCGGCTTGTACACCTAAGCTATTGTTGTCGATGTGGGTTTACCGTCGATTCACACGAGAAAGCCCTATCACTGAACTGTTCGCAGTAACTCATTCTCTGCTCTCGATTCCTACTGATAACGAATCCTACTTCCGTTATACCATTCTCTGCTGCTATTGATATTACTCTATACTCTTCTGACCAGAAATTCTTGCCTTCTTTCTGTTTCACTTCACTGATCCCAAATATTTCTGGAGAGACCCTTAGCATTTCACTTTTCAGATTTTTTAGCTTCTTTTTCGCGTTCAAACTTATCAAATTCCACGCTCCGATTCGTAGAAACTTATCATTTCGTTGTTATTCAATATTTGGCTTATGGTCACAACCCTCTTGCAACTCCGCTCCTGGAGATTTTAATAGGGAAATGGTCCGGAATCTTTTGCCAGTGGAGAATCATATTGACACTTTTTTCAATTAGAGGCCACATTTCCTGTGGATATGTGTTATGTTTCTTTAATGCTGTGGTTTCCATTGCCTTCTGCAGCCTCATACCGTTGATCATTGTTGATTCGTCCTCCTTTAGGGACAGTATCCCTCCCCCAAGAGCAAGAGAGTAACCTGAACCTCTGCTCGAGGCTTCGCTCTCTTAGACAAGGCCGTTAGCAGAATGATGGCGTCTTGTTATGCCGGAAGTCTTCGGCTGGCATTGCTGATCATTTTTATACAAGACTCAAGCAGAGGCGATGTTTGAATCCGGAATCGAGGACGCTTTGATTACTAGTAAAAGATACCACCCCTAGCTCCGTAGTACACCTACCCCGATAGTTATACCTGAACTAAGAAAGGAGGAAAGGTAAGGGGGGAATAGGTATTATTAGAATGTAACGGAGAAGGATTTTTTTAAACCTGTTTTTTTGCGCCACCAGCATTCGAACCGTCTTATCTCCCGGATCGATCCTAGGCCACCGGTTATACGGCGTCAGTTTGGTTTCATTACAAAAAGCAGAGCACCCAAGAGTGCAGTGAAAGAGTGTGTTAAAAACGCGGATATTTCAATGTGTAAGATATTTACATATTTATGTCATTGGATCTGTGCACTTCATGCTACTGACCTACTACTGTCCCCTTCTACGCTTTCCTTTTTCCACCTCTTGTTTCATTAATCGTTAACTTTAGTGTATTTAACACGAAATATTTATCTTTTCTGTTCATATATGCATTTCCTTACAGCCGCGATCTTTTCCGCAGTTGGTCGGTGTTTAAACTGTTGAAGAACCGTACATACAGCCTTGATTGTTGTGTTGCACTCTTCATTCCGTTAACATACAGGCTGCCTCTTAAGATGACATGAAGATTTTGGGATATAAAAAACTAGCGGCACAGTTTTAATCTGCCAGTAAATTTCAAAGTAGCGCACACTCCATTGCAGAACGAAAATTCTTTCTGTACATAATTTCGTCACCTCCAACCAAATAATTTCCAATGGTGTTGATTGAATTTGCCAGCGCTAAGTTAACATCTCAAATACAGCGAGAAGGGGAGTCACAATAGCAAAACTTACGCATTCAAGTCAAACTGTACACTACATGTCTTAGGTCAGGTTGCTTCGATTTTGCCGTGTTAGGAGCTTTAGGATTCATACTGGGCGCCCGCAATCGTTACATGGTGCCAAACACCGTATACACTCGTCTTTACAATGAAGTATTCGAATGTAGCTTGATTATACAGAGTTCACCAGCTTTATAGAATACTACTAGGAGCCTACATAGTTGAATTTCTCCGTACAGTCCTTGCATAAACGGAATCCTGAGGTCCTACTTGTAAAGGATGCGATATAACTCACAGTAGAACATCGATCGACCTATATAGCCCTGCAGAGGCAACGTGAGATACATTCGTTAACACTGTGCGGTGCTTTACGTGTGTAGAAATATAGTCTTTGCGACATATTAGATCCACTCGAATCAATGTTGACCTTGTAACCCCAAATCCTCGTGTGTATGCTATGACCCATACCTCTTCCATGCTTCACGATATATGATGATAATAGGTCACCCTAGGAATCCAGTATGAATTAATTACGTAAGTTTTACTATCAAGCTTTGGTATATGTCTTTGGATATAGCCATCTATGCAGTAAATATATGAGGTGGTCCAAAAGTATGTACTTGCTGTTTGATAGTCAATATGTTCTTACCAATTTGTTTCACACGTACAGTTTTTTGCAATCAGAGGCAGTTATGTTATATATTAGAAATAACTACCATAAGCTTCTAAATAGCGTCGATTGCTCCGAACTGCCAACCGAATTATAGCTGCCTGTAAGTCTGGCGTGATGGCGTCACATAACACTACGACGTTTTCTTCTAGCCGTTGTACAGGGTGTTTCAAAAATGACCGGTATATTTGAAACGGCAATAAAAACTAAACGAGCAGCGATAGAAATACACCGTTTGTTGCAATATGCTTGGGGCAACAGTACATTTTCAGGCGCACAAACTTTCGAAATTACAGTAGTTACAATTTTCAACAACAGATGGCGCTGCAAGTGATGTGAAAGATATAGAAGACAACGCAGTCTGTGGGTGCGCCATTCTGTACGTCGTCTTTCTGCTGTAAGCGTGTGCTGTTCACAACGTGCAAGAGTGCTGTAGACAACATGGTTTATTCCTTAGAACAGAGGATTTTTCTAGTGTTGGAATTCCACCGCCTAGAACACAGTGTTGTTGCAACAAGACGAAGTTTTCAACGGAGGTTTAATGTAACCAAAGGACCGACAAGCGATACAATAAAGGAACCGTTTGAAAAATTTCAACGGACTGGGAACGTGACGGATGAACATGCTGGAAAGGTAGGGCGACCGCGTACAGCAACCACAGAGGGCAACGCGCAGCTAGTGCAGCAGGTGATCCGACAGCGGCCTTGGGTTTCCGTTCGCCGTGTTGCAGCTGCGGTCCAAATGACGCCAACGTCCACGTATCGTCTCATGCGCCAGAGTTTACACCTCTATCAATACAAAATTCAAACGCGGCAACCCCTCAGTGCCGCTACCATTGCTGCACGAGAGACATTCGCTAACGATATAGTGCACAGGATTGATGACGGCGATATGCATGTGGGCAGCATTTGGTTTACTGACGAAGCATATTTTTACCTGGACGGATTCGTCAATAAACAGAACTGGCGCATATGGGGAACCGAAAAGCCCCATGTTGCAGTCCCATCGTCCCTGCATCCTCAAAAAGTACTGGTCTGAGCCGCCATTTCTTCCAAAGGAATCATTGGCTCATTTTTCAGATCCGAAACGATTACTGCATCACGCTATCTGGACATTCTTCGTGAATTTGTGGCGGTACAAATTGCCTTAGACGACACTGCGAACACCTCGTGGTTTATGCAAGATGGTGCCCGGCCACATCGCACGGCCGACGTCTTTAATTTCCTGAATGAATATTTCGATGATCGTGTGATTGCTTTGGGCTATCCGAAACATACAGGAGGCGGCGTGGATTGGCCTCCCTATTCGCCAGACATGAACCCCTGTGACTTCTTTCTGTGGGGACACTTGAAAGACCAGGTGTACCGCCAGAATCCAGAAACAATTGAACAGCTGAAGCAGTACATCTCATCTGCATGTGAAGCCATACCGCCAGACACGTTGTCAAAGGTTTCGGGTAATTTCATTCAGAGACTACGCCATATTATTGCTACGCATGGTGGATATGTGGAAAATATCGTACTATAGAGTTTCCCAGACCGCAGCGCCATCTGTTGTTGACAATTGTAACTACTGTAATTTCGAAAGTTTATCTGCCTGAAAATGTACTGTTGTCCCAAGCATATTGCAAGAAACGGTGTATTTCTATCGCTGCTCGTTTAGTTTTTATTGCCGTTTCAAATATACCGGTCATTTTTGAAACACCCTGTATGAAGACGGTGTTTTGTCGTTACACGTCATCCTTGATGGTTCCCCCACAAGTAGAAGGCCGTAGATGTCAAATCAGGAGGGGAGATTGCTCAGTGGGAGCTAGGGCTCAAATCAGGAGACCAATTTGAGTCCTCAAATGGACGTCTTCGCGTTAGCCACCTTCCGTGTAAGGTGTCATCCATGTACAACCTGACATCTTGATAGTACTCTGGTGAGGCTGTATCTTCTTGCATATTAAACATCCCAACACCAAACACAGCTTGGATGGCAACAAAATCCTCCCGTGAAAGATTTCAAGATACACATGAACAGCTATAGCACCCTTTAAGGGACCGATCATACCACGCGACGCCAGATCACAGCAAGTACCGATTCACTTCCGCGCACAACTGTGGCGTTTCACAGTACCGACAAGTTTAAATTTCGCCTCGTCAGGCCACACGAGTTTCCCTGAAAATGTCTCGTCCTCGCGAAACATGCGCTCAAACTATTCGCAGTGTCCAGTCTTAAGACCCTGATGATCCGCGTTTGTCGCACGTAGGAGTCTGGATAGATACTTGTTCCATTTTCCGCAGTTAACATTGCGTCTTACATTGTAACTTTCGTGGCCCGCCACATTTCGCCCTCTGTAAGTCTTTAAGAAAGACGAAGGTAATGAGAAATGGGAGAAATGGAAACAGCGAGAAACTTAACATCAGGTTTGATTGTCATGAAGTAGATGAAGTTAAGGAATTCTGCTACCTAGGCAGTAAAATAACCAATGACCGACGAAGCAAGGAGGACATCAGAAGCAGACTAACAACGGCAAAAACGCCATTCCTGGCCAAGAGACGTCTAATATCAAATATCAGCCTTAATTTAAGAAATTTCTGAGAATGTACGTCTGGAGTACAGCATTTCATGGTAGTGAAACATGGACTGTGGGAAAATCGGAACAGATTCAAATGGTTCAAATGGCTCTGAGCACTATGGGACTTAACATCTGAGTTCGTCATCAGTCCCCTAGAACTTAGAACCACTTAAACCTAACTAACCTAATGACATCACACACATCCATGCCCGAGGCACGATTCAAACCTGCGACCGTAGCGGTCGCGCGGTTCCAGACTGAAGCGCCTAGAACCGCTCGGCCACTCCGGCCGGCAAAACCGGAACAGAAGAGAATCGAAGCATTTGAGATGTGATGCTACAGACGAATGTTGAAAATTAGATGGACTGATAAGGTAAGGAATGAGGAGTTTCAGCGCAGAATCGGAGAGGAAAGGGATATGTGGAAAACACTGATAAGGAGAAGAGACAGGATGATAGGACATCTATTAATACATGAGGGAATGAATTCCATGGTACTAGAGGGAGCTGTAGAGGGCAAAAACTGTAGAGGAAGACAGAGATTGGAATACATCCAGCAAATAATTGAAGAAGTGGGTTGCAAGTTCTACTCTGCGATGAAGATGTTATCAGAGGAGAGGAATTCGTGGCAGCCGAATCAAACCAGTCAGAAGATTGATGACAAAAAAAAGCCTTTAACAGTTTCATCAGCGTCGAACGTATGATGAATATAGGCAATTGTTCGACGTCCAAGTAACTGTAAAACGCGTGGGTCGATACGGTGTATCAGTAGGCTAAAAGAACGGACCCTTAAAATTACAGAAAAATATCCTTAACGTCAGTCTCTTGAGCATATTCTAAATTCGAATGTACTAAATTTCTTTGAGAGAGAAAAGCCGCTGTCCACAAATCAGTCCCGATCTAGAAAACATCGCTCGTGCTAAATTCAGCTTTCCCTTTTCTAGGACAATCTTCTGCGTACCATGAAAGGAAGATAACAGGCAAATTCTATATTCCTAACTTTCTGGTATTCGACACAGTGTCGGACTGCAGACTAGTAACGAAGGTCCGAGCATACGAAACTGGTTTCCAGACATCCAACTGGCTCGAAGACTTTTTAAATGAAACTACCCATTGAACTGTCCTGGAAGGCAAGTCTTAATCATAGACAGAGGTAATGTCGGGAGTGCTCCAAGAAAGTGTGATGGAACCGTTCATAGTCTCTGTATACGTAAACAACTTGACGAACAGGATGAACAAATATCTTCGATTGTTCACTTATCGATTTGTTGTTTATGGGAAAGTGTCGTCATTGGGTGATTGTAGAACTTTTATTTGACGTTATGAATGACAACTTGCTCTAAATGAAAAAAAAGTAAGTTAATGCAGAAGAGAAGGAAAAAAAGTCCTGTAATGTTCGAATACAGTATTAATGGTTGCCTGCTTGACACAGTGAGATCGATTACATGTCTAGCGGTGACACTGCAAAGCGATATGAACGGAACAAGCACGTAAGGTCCAATGCAGGGGAAAGCTAGTAGACGACATAGGTTTACTGGGACAACTATAGGAAAGTGTAGCTCATCTATAAATAAGACCACGCAGAGAAAACCAGTGCTACCTGTTATTGAGTACTGCTAGTGTCTTTGACATTCACTCTCGGTCGGATTAAAGGAAGACATCGAAGAATATCAGAGGAGCGCTGCTAAATAGGTAGCTTCAATCAACAGGTGAGTATTAAGGAAACGTCATATGGGAACCTGTGGAGGAAAGAAGACATTTTCTCGAAACGCTATTGAGAAAGTTTGGAGAACCGGTATTTGCGACAGACTGCAGCACGATGCTGTCGCCAACATACATCACAAAGACAAGATAATAGAAGTAAACAGAGAGTTGTTTATCTCTCATTCGGGTTGCGAGTGGAACATTAAAAAGAGCGACTAGCAATGGTACAGGATGGTGCAGAGTAACTTTCTTATTTAGGAATTAAAATTAAAAAGTAATGCAGGGACATCTTTAATTCTTTGATTAGTATCAAGAGCAACATTTAAATTTTATGCTAACACAGTTTTAAAGGTGAAATCAGGTAAATGGCGTCAGTCATTCTCAATATAGTGTGTTAGTCGAAACGGAAGTTTCATACAACTCTTTCTAGCATATCGACAGGGTACCAGGGTCCTAGGACGATCCTTGTAAACAACTGATTTTAGACTGTCCCATATGAAATAGTCTCATGGTTCTATATCAGGCGCATGTGATGGTCAGTGCAGATTGCCCCTCAAGGAGTATTGCCGCAAAACAATCATTGACACAGGCATTGTGAGTATCGTAGCACCGTCCTGCTGGAACCATATTCCTCATTGAGTGTTGGCAGGAGTAGCCTCTGAATCATGTGGACATAACGGTCTTAAGTCACCGTCGTTTTCTTGAAAAAACAATGGAACAATTATTCCAACTCGCGATAATGGTCGGTTGGTTGGTTGATTTGGGGAAAAGGACCAAACACCGAGGTCCTCGGCTCCATCGAATTAGGAAAGAATGGGGAAGGAAATCCACCGTGCCCTTTCAAAGGAAACATCCCAGTATCTGCCTGAAGCAATTTAGGAAAACAAGGGGAAACATAAATTAGGATGGCCGGACACGGTTTTGAACCGTCGTCCTTCCGAATGCGAATCCAGTGTGCTAACCACTGCGCCACCTTGCTCGGTTCCCAATAACGCGCTCCAAAAAGCTTTATTTTGTGAATTTAGGGGACGCTAATGATGATGTCTGGGGTATGTGGGCTCCAATAGCAAATGTTAGCCTTATTTACAGATGCTAAATGCTGGAAGAGGGCCGCATCACAGAAGAAGACAAGAGTGTCGTAAACCGTCCCAAAAAGCGCCTCATATGCATTTTCTCGAGCAGCAGAATAGCGTGGATTAATTTTCTGTACCACAGACCATTTGAAAATTTTAGTTCTTCGAGAAGGATTGGTGTCTCGAAATAAGCAGACAACCCAACATCAGCTGCATCTTTGTGGGCAGAGCGATAAGAGAATCACGAAACGGGAAGCTTTACCATGTCAATTTTTTGGGGTGAGCTTGCTGTTCGAGGAAGAGCAGGTCTCCCTGAAGTTGTCTGCTCATGAAACAATCGACTGCTGGCCAGGAACGCGAACACGGGATGCAATATCGAAATGAGTATGGAATGCACGTTGCGCGGCGATGATAGAGCGAGCGTTAGGAAAGTATACCTCGACAGCGAAATCGCGCAGCACCTTCGTCTACACGACGTTGCTAACTGATACAGTCGAGGTTACAGGTTTACTCCTCGACCTTTCGAATGTGCCAACCCCCACCCTCTTCAGTACAGCCGTCACTTCAGCACGCCAAATTCCAATGGTGTCTTGCGGAGAATGTATGTAGATGTAGACGTTGTCGTAAACGGGGTTGCATTCATTTTGTTACGACCGCTGTACCTCGAGACTGTTCTACTTATCTCCATTACCTCTTCAATACATGATAACCTCATCTCATCCATAGTTACCACTCCACTAAATTCTGCTGCGCTGACATTCGTATATGCGCCGTATAATCAATAGTTCACAACAAATGTAGTTCTACCACTACACTTCCGCATGAGACTAGCAATTATAAGCCATTTCGTTCCAAAATTACACTCTAAGACAAATAAGACCCACCACGAAAGAGTTATGCAAATTGGTCGTAAATTGACATTCATACCAGGATCGACAGAAAAACCAAAGTTGTAAAATTTTGACGGCCGATGGATTTATGTGTGACGCTGCACGAAATTTCACTGCACGAATGCCAAAGATATTAAACAGGTGATATGTCGATATCAGGGCATAAAATCTTTGCGAATTTCGTTCTGTGTACTCAGTTGGACTGTAAATATGCATCGCAGACAGGAGCGTGTCCCATATACTTAGATGTCGACATTTGAGACAGGACTTATAGGGCACACAGAAGTCAGTTAGAGTAATCGGCCAATTGCTTGACGTTTGAATACTCGACAATATGGGCAGGAATGGGTGAACCGTGGCCGAGCACACCATCAAGAAGGAAGAGGTCGACCTACAGAAACAACAGAAAGAGAGGACCGAGCAATCATTGGAGAGCCGCTCAGGGGATTCAATATTATCATCGATCCGACGTGGAACCTGTGCTTAAGTGACCAAAATGATCAAACAGGCTGCTCACAGAAAGAAGGCTGAACTCCTGGGGCCCCTTCTGGCGCCTGCCACTGACCTCTGTACACGAAGAAGCCCATTTGCAATGGTGTCGGTCACATTCAGCCTGGAACGTCATTGACTGGAGTAGAATTGTCTTCAGTGAGAGTCCCGTTCCGAACTGAGGCTCGATGACCAGCAACCAGTGACGCACCAGACACTGGTGGGATATAACACTGATTGTTGTCGACCTTATGACCCGAAAACCAGTGGTGATGGTCTGGGGTGCCATTTCTTTTGATAGCAGGACCCCTTTGGTTGTCATCTGTGGCACTCTTACAGCACTGATGTACGTCGACGATATTCTACGCCTCGTTTCGTTGCCCTTCATGGCAAGCCATCATGGGCTTACATTTCAGCGAGGCAATCCCCAACCCTATACGGCAAGTGTTCCTACTACTTCTCTTCGTGCTTGCCAAGAAGCTTATCTTGGCCAGCAAGATCTCAAGATCTTTGTCTTCAATTTAGAAAATTTGGAGCGTTATGGGTGGGGGCCCTCAAGTCCTCCAATTAGCACGGAATTTTGACGATCAAACACGCCAGTTGGACATAATTTGTCACAATGTGCCTCAGGAGGAAATCCATCAACTCTATCAATCAATGCCTGCGTAAGGGCCAGTGATGAACCAACTTGTCACTGATGGCTCAATTTGTGGAGCTCTTCCTCTTGAATAAATCATCAATTTTTTAAAACTGTAATCGTTTGCAATCGTTTGTCTCATGCTTTCCGTCAGATTCGTATAATATCTTTGTGTTGCGTAATTTTTGTATCTTACTTTTTTCTTAGTGTGTATATAGTTGCAAAGGCTGACTATATTTTTGGACACCACTGTTTTAATAGAGACGTCCTATTAGTAGATCGACCAGAAGTTACACTCCTGGAAATGGAAAAAAGAACACATTGACACCGGTGTGTCAGGCCCACCATACTTGCTCCGGACACTGCGAGAGGGCTGTACAAGCAATGATCACACAGCAGGAACCGCGGTGTTGGCCGTCGAATGGCACTAGCTGCGCAGCATTTGTGCACCGCCGCCGTCAGTGTCAGCCAGTTTTCCGTGGCATACGGAGCTCCATCGCAGTCTTTAACACTGGTAGCATGCCGCGACAGCGTGGACGTGAACCGTATGTGCAGTTGACGGACTTTGAGCGAGGGCGTATAGTGGGCATGCGGGAGGCCGGGTGGACGTACCGCCGAATTGCTCAACACGTGGGGCGTGAGGTCTCCACAGTACATCGATGTTGTCGCCAGTGGTCGGCGGTAGGTGCACGTGCCCGTCGACCTGGGACCGGACCGCAGCGACGCACGGATGCACGCCGAGACCGTAGGATCCTACGCAGTGCCGTAGGGGACCGCACCGCCACTTCCCAGCAAATTAGGGACACTGTTGCTCCTGGGGTATCGGCGAGGACCATTCGCAACCGTCTCCATGAAGCTGGGCTACGGTCCCGCACATCGTTAGGCCGTCTTCCGCTCACGCCCCAACATCGTGCAGCCCGCCTCCAGTGGTGTCGCGATAGGCGTGAATGGAGGGACGAATGGAGACGTGTCGTCTTCAGCGATGAGAGTCGCTTCTGCCTTGGTGCCAATGATGGTCGTATGCGTGTTTGGCGCCGTGCAGGTGAGCGCCACAATCAGGACTGCATACGACCGAGGCACACAGGGCCAACACCCGGCATCATGGTGTGGGGAGCGATCTCCTACACTGGCCGTACACCACTGGTGATCGTCGAGGGGACACTGAATAGTGCACGGTACATCCAAAAACCGTCATCGAACCCATCGTTCTACCATTCCTAGACCGGCAAGGGAACTTGCTGTTCCAACAGGACAATGCACGTCCGCATGTATCCCGTGCCACCCAACGTGCTCTATACGGTGTAAGTCAACTACCCTGGCCAACAAGATCTCCGGATCTGTCCCCCATTGAGCATGTTTGGGACTGGATGAAGCGTCGTCTCACGCGGTCTGCACGTCCAGCACGAACGCTGGTCCAACTGAGGCGCCAGGTGGAAATGGCATGGCAAGCCGTTCCACAGGACTACATCCAGCATCTCTACGATCGTCTCCATGGGAGAATAGCAGCCTGCATTGCTGCGAAAGGTGGACATACACTGTACTAGTGCCGACATTGTGCATGCTCTGTTGCCTGTGTCTATGTGCCTGTGGTTCTGTCAGTGTGATCATGTGATGTATCTGACCCCAGGAATGTGTCAATAAAGTTTCCCCTTCCTGGGACAATGAATTCACGGTGTTCTTATTTCTATTTCCAGGAGTGTATTTATTTATCGTATGGCTTTACAAGTGCTACTAAAACACTGAGACAATTAAAAAACATAATATGCACTGTATATACGTTCAAATAGGACAGAGATACAGTACAAATACTAATATAAATATAACAAACACCAGTACATTTAATGTTCGTATGAGAGCATAGTTGTGGTACAAGGGCAGCGTTAATCCACCATAACGTTAAATCCAAACGAGACAGCCACTCAGTAGCAGTCAGCCTAGCATTGATATAATCCTTCCATTTCCCAGAGAATCTCGACAGACGGTCTTGTGCTGATAGTAGCAATGTTTCTTCAGCAGTTTCACAGTGACACATTGGTTTGTCAGGGGTATCCCACTTGTGCGTCATGGATTTAGTTTTCTCGTTCTCACACGATTCTTTCGCAGTTCTTACAAGATTTAACTGACACCATATTTTGCGAGGAAGTTACATTCCTGGGAGTTGTTAGTATGTGTTTTCTATGCTGAGGTGGTTAACGCCGCAGCTACTCCACTTAGTTCTTCGTTATTTACGGCTGACGTAGGTAGTTTCTTGGGCAAGTATTCTGTCCTTTTTTTCCATTTTGGTGCTCTTGAGTTCTGGGGATTTTCACAGTATTCATCTAATACATAGGTGGCAGTCTTGCCATATCTAGGTGATTTACTTTTTACCATTCTTGGATTGTTGCCTGCTTTCACCCCAAGTGGCACCCACTAATTTGTTATTTCGGGTTGATGTTATTTCGGGTTTTAAGTTTCTTGCTAGTTAGTTCAAGGTGTTATCTGAAGGTAAGTGATCTATCAAGACTTACGCCTAGACATTGGAGATATTTGTTGAGTCTGATTCGCTCTCTGCGAAAGGTTATATTTAGTTCTCTGTCTCCCAGTCGTTAATTTAAGTGGAAGACGCAAGTCTCTGTTTTATTTGGATTTGGCAACAGTTTCAGTTTTTTTTATAGTAGTCTTTTATTGCATGCAGGTCAGCTGTTAAAGTTGTTTCTCCATTTTCTAGCAGCTTTTTTTGTGTAGCTGTAGGCATATTGTCAGTGCAGCTGAATTTACGTGACCTAGTATCTGGCGTGTCACTGTAGTAAACATTAAGAAGGAGTGGAGCTAATAGTGATTCTTGAGGGAATCCGTTCTTTATTCTTTATGATATGCTACTTTGTGACTCAAGTTTCACCTTTAAATATCGGACTTTCAGCATTCTTTCCAATAGTTTTGTCAATTTCAAGCATGAAATCATGTTGACAATCTTCAGGAAGTGACCACCTATCTGTACCGTATCAAGTTGTTGTTGTCGTCTTCAGTCCAGAGACTGGTCTGATGCAGCCCTCCATGCTACTCTCTCCTGTGCAAGCTTCTTCATCTCCCAGTACCTACTGCAAACTACTGCCTTCTGAATCTGTTTAGTTTATTCATCTCTTGGTCTCCCTCTACGATTTTTACCCTCCACGTTGCCCTCCAATAGTAAATTGGTGATCCCTTGATGCCTCAGAACATGTCCTACCGACCGATCCCTTCTTCTAGTCAAGTTGTGCCACAAATTTCTCTTCTTCTCAATCCTATTCAATACCTCATCATTAGTTATGTGATCTACCCATCTAATCGTCAGCATTCTTCTGTAGCACCACATTTCGAAAGCTTCCATTCTCTTGTTGTCTAAACTATTTATCGTCCATGTTTCACTTCCATAGATCGCTACAGTCCATACAAATACTTTCAGAAACGACTTCCTGACATTTAAATCTATACTCGATGTTAACAAATTTCTCTTCTTCAGAAACGCTTTCCTTGCCATTGCCAGTCTACATTTTATATCCTCTCTACTTCGACCATCATCAGTTATTTTGCTCCCCAAATAGCAAAACTCCTTTACTACTTTAAGTGTGTCATTTCCTAATCTAATTCCCTCAGCATCACCCGATTTAATTCGACTACATTCCATTATCCTCGTCTTGCTTCTGTTGATGTTCATCTTATATCCTCCTTTCAAGACACTGGCCATTCCGTTCAACTGCTCTTCCAAGTCCTCAGCGAACCATAAAGTTTTTATTTCTTCTTCATGGATTTTAATACCTACTCCGAATTTTTCTTTTGTTTCCTTTACTGCTTGCACAATATACAGTTTGAATGACGTCGGGGATAGGCTACAACCCTGTCTCACCCCCTTCCCAACCACTGCTTCTCTTTCATGCCCCTCGACTCTTACAACTGCCATCTGGTTGCTGTACAAATTGTAAATAACCTTTCGCTCCCAGTATTTTACCCCTGCCACTTTCAGAATTTGAAAGAGAGTATTCCAGTCAACATCGTGTATAGCTTTTTCCAAGTCTACAAATGCTAGAAATGTAGGTTTGTCTTTCCTTAATCTATTTTCTAAGATAAGTCGTAGGGTCAGTATCATAAGGGGACGGTATTACTGAAGTCAGACGTGAAGGAATGAAGTCATATTGTAGCTTCACGGCGGTCCTATCTTCATGTTGGATCGAGTATCCTCGGGGCTCGAGTTGCTCTGAAGAGACTTAAAAGATTGGGCTGACTATCGTGGAGGAGATGGTGGTGCGAGGTCGTTATTTAGCGGGCAGTCGGCGGATGGGGTGCTTGGGGCGGGGGAGGGAGGGGAATACAGAGAAGCAGCGCAGTGCTGTGCGCTGGCGTTTAATGGGGGGAAATCTCATTTAGCGGCCACGCGCGCTGCAGCGCCTGCTTTCTTGGAGCGCCCCCCCCCCCCCCCCTCGCACTCAGCACGAGCAGTCTTTTGTTCTTCCCACAACACGCAGTGAGGGCGGCTGTCCGGCCTTTGGCCGGGCGCTGAGAGCCACAGGATAATTTAATACTGCTAGGGCGCGCAGCCCCTGGAATTATGACGCCTGCAGACCTCGCCGGACTGCGAGGCTAAACAGACTGTGGCCGCCGCCGGCCTCGCAACAGCAGCGGCCGGTTCACCGCGGCCTCCATCCATCCGGCTCTGACGTCAATTAGGCGCTTATTGTCAAATTACAAGCGCGTCTGAAATGAGGCGGAGGTTGTGCTCACGAATTAGCTCCCAGATGCGAAATACTGCGGAGCAGATTACTCAGCGGAACAAGAGAAACGTGTCTGTGTTTACGGCTCTGAAATAAAAAATATTATCGTTTTTAAAAGGTCTTCAAAAGTTTTCATTAGTCAGGTGCCTCGTTATAATTTTCTTTTCCGCAGCGTTTGGTTGCCTCGCTGCAAAAGTGTTTGTGCGTGCCTCTGAAGTAAAATGTTACGATATTTAAAAAGTCTTCAAGACGGGTGTCCTATCATAAATTTAATGTGCTGCATGTAATTGCCTCGCAGGATTTGTTTCTTTATGAATTGGAGTCGCTGTTTAGAGATTTGATGTAAATGACTTACAAGACCTACTTTGCTACAGAGGAGTTGTCTGCGGGATTTTTCATTCATGCTCACGAGTTTGCGAAGTGAAATTTTACATCTTCACTGCTGGCCGTAAAAATTGCAATACGGGAAAAGATACCAAATAACGAAATTTGTCGGGTAACCACAACGAAATTTTACTTGTTCATGCAAAAAGAAAAAAAAATGTAAAATTCTTTATTAACGGAAGTCTTGCACGATAGAAGTCGCTACACACTACCACGGTATCGGGGTCTTAGCCCATCATCAAGCATATCTGAAATCAGAAGTAAAAGCAGTTGTAACCTACTCAATTAAGCAATAAAGAAATTTTTTTTAAATTAAAGAGTGACACTTAGAAACTGAAGAACAGATAAAAGACTGAACAATAGTCTACCTAGCTGTAATAAGACGTCATGTGCATGACCTAAAATGGTTCAAATGGCTCTGAGCACTATGGGACTTAACACCTGAGGTCATCAGTCCCCTGGACTTAGAACTACTTAAAACTAACTAACCTAAGGTCATCACACACATCCATGCCCGAGGAAGGATTCGAACCTGCGACTGTAGAGCAGCGCGGTTCCGGACTGAAGCGCTTAGAACCTCTCGGCCACAACGGCCGGCTGTGCAAGACCTAACAACTACACTCCTGGAAATTGAAATAAGAACACCGTGAATTCATTGTCCCAGGAAGGGGAAACTTTATTGACACATTCCTGGGGTCAGATACATCACATGATCACACTGACAGAACCACAGGCACATAGACACAGGCAACAGAGCATGCACAATGTCGGCACTAGTACAGTGTATATCCACCTTTCGCAGCAATGCAGGCTGCTATTCTCCCATGGAGACGATCGTAGAGATGCTGGATGTAGTCCTGTGGAACGGCTTGCCATGCCATTTCCACCTGGCGCCTCAGTTGGACCAGCGTTCGTGCTGGACGTGCAGACCGCGTGAGACGACGCTTCATTCAGTCCCAAACATGCTCAATGGGGGACAGATCCGGAGATCTTGCTGGCCAGGGTAGTTGACTTACACCTTCTAGAGCACGTTGGGTGGCACGGGATACATGCGGACGTGCATTGTCCTGTTGGAACAGCAAGTTCCCTTGCCGGTCTAGGAATGGTAAAACGATGGGTTCGATGACGGTTTGGATGTACCGTGCACTATTCAGTGTCCCCTCGACGATCACCAGTGGTGTACGGCCAGTGTAGGAGATCGCTCCCCACACCATGATGGCGGGTGTTGGCCCTGTGTGCCTCGGTCGTATGCAGTCCTGATTGTGGCGCTCACCTGCACGGCGCCAAACACGCATACGACCATCATTGGCACCAAGGCAGAAGCGACTCTCATCGCTGAAGACGATACGTCTCCATTCGTCCCTCCATTCACGCCTGTCGCGACACCACTGGAGGCGGGCTGCACGATGTTGGGGCGTGAGCGGAAGACGGCCTAACGGTGTGCGGGACCGTAGCCCAGCTTCATGGAGACGGTTGCGAATGGTCCTCGCCGATACCCCAGGAGCGACAGTGTCCCTAATTTGCTGGGAAGTGGCGGTGCGGTCCCCTACGGCACTGCGTAGGATCCTACGGTCTTGGCGTGCATCCGTGCGTCGCTGCGGTCCGGTCCCAGGTCGACGGGCACGTGCACCTTCCGCCGGCCACTGGCGACAACATCGATGTACTGTGGAGACCTCACGCCCCACGTGTTGAGCAATTCGGCGGTACGTCCACCCGGCCTCCCGCATGCCCACTATACGCCCTCGCTCAAAGTCCGTCAACTGCACATACGGTTCACGTCCACGCTGTCGCGGCATGCTACCAGTGTTAAAGACTGCGATGGAGCTCCGTATGCCACGGCAAACTGGCTGACACTGACGGCGGCGGTGCACAAATGCTGCGCAGCTAGCGCCATTCGACGGCCAACACCGCGGTTCCTGGTGTGTCCGCTGTGCCGTGCGTGTGATCATTACTTGTACAGCCCTCTCGCAGTGTCCAGAGCAAGTATGGTGGGTCTGACACACCGGTGTCAATGTGTTCTTTTTTCCATTTCCAGGAGTGTAATAGACAAACATCTTCCGAAGGTGGACTGTCAAATAATATCCCACATTCTGGCTGCAAAGAACTCTTCCAATCGCGTCCTAGAAAAAATTCCTCTTGTCCCAAAATTTCCACCGGGAATGCATACAGTCTACAAGAATAGGACCGCCATAGAACATTAGATGGAGGTCACGCACTAAATCAAACTAAAGCGCAAGTCAGCTTACTACCTGATATCTCGAACCACCACAAATGCTCACATTCGAAGGCAACACTTGTCAAACGTACGAATGCCGATAAAACTGCAGAAGCCGCATAGGTAAGTACCGAACGTAATGGCAGTCACCCTAACCAAAGAATAAGAAAAAGCACCATGACTGACAACAGAACAAGCCCGCCCGGCTAGCCACGCGGTCTAGCGCGCTGCTTCCCGTGCGGGAAGGCGTGCCCGGCGGATTAGTGTCGAGGTCCGGTGTGCCGGCCAGCCTGTGGATGGAAAGGCGGTTTTCCATCTGCCTCGGCGAATGCGGGCTGGTTCCCCTTATTCCGCCTCAGCTACACTGTATCAGCGATTGCTCTGCAAACACTGTCTCCACGTGCGTGTACACCATAATTACTCTACCACGCAAACATTTGGGACTACACTCGTCTGGTATGAGACGTTCCTCGAGTGGGGGGAGGGGGGTGGGGGGAAGGGGGGGGGTCTCCACTGGGGGCCGAACAGTACAATAACCCTGGGTTTGGTGTGGGGGGCGATGAGGCGGGTGGACTGTTGTAGCCTTTTGTAGAAGTTGTGTACTGCTGAGGGCTACAGCGGGACGAAGCCTCTTCGTGGTTTCTAGGTCCCCGGTTCAATAAACAATACAATAACAGATTAAATGCAAGAAAGCAACACACACATGGCGTCAATGGTAATATTAATAGCATATGCCGAAGGACGAAGTACATACAACTGCTAAAATCTGAAGCTAATAGCAGAAAAGTCGAAACATAACAAATGACAGATTCTGAACCAAAGAACATAAAGGGTAAAACACTTAAAAAATAAAGCAGAGAGACCTAACGTAACAAATAACAGGTTGTGGACCAGTGGCATTAAAATGAAATATGTTTGAAAAATTAAAACCGTAAATTAAGACCGCAAACAAAGAGGAAGTGGAAGGGAGCAGAGAATACAGTAAGCTACCTCCACAACTGGCTGCTGTAACCATTGTACAAAGTTATTCGGGGATTTTTTAAGCTTGAGCTCAACTTTCTGGTTAAGAGCAGTGTCAGGATTTCTCAATGCACATTTGAAAATTTTGTTCTCTTTCAAACTGTTTAAGGTTAAGCCCTTGTCATAGACTTGAATTGTAGAAAGATCTTCCTCAATCTTCCCTAATTTTTAGTTTTTTTAACGCTAAATGCATAGACATTGCCGATTCGGTCTTGTTAACTTTACAGTGCTTCTTAAATCTAGGGTGAAAAGATGTGCCAGTTTGTCCACAGTAGCGGCAGTCACATAGCGGACACTTAATGCGATAAACTTCTGTTATGCTATAAGGTTTAGGTTTTCTGTACTTATGGCGAATGACATTGGCCGTTATTATGAGGAATAAAGAAAGCAGGCATAATATTTAAATCCCTCCACCACTTTCGTACTTTCTCCCAAATAATACCATATAGAAAATTCTAACACACATCCCTCCTGCAACCTGTGCAATGGGTGTGCTGCCAAAAGTCCATTACTCCTACTCTTCTTTTTACCAATCGTTTTCCGATGTGTTCCACAATCTTGGTAGATACCCGTGAGCTTGAATGTATGTGTGAATTTATAAGGGACCAAGCCGGCCGCGGTGGCCCTGCGGTTTTGGAGCTGCAGTCCGGAACCGCGGGACTGCTACGGTCGCAGGTTCGAATCCGGCCTCTGGCATGGGTGTGTGTCATGTCCTTAGGTTAGTTAGGTTTAAGTAGTTCTAAGTTCTAGGGGACTTATGACCTAAGATGTTGAGTCCCATAGTGCTCAGAGCCATTTTTTTATAAGGGACCAAACTGCTTAGGTCATCGGTCCCTAGACTTACACACTAGGTAAAATAACTTAAACTAACGAATGCTAAGAACAACTCACACACACCCATGCCCGAGTGAGGACTCGAACCTCCGGCAGGAGGGGCCGCGCAGTCCGTAACATGACGTCTCAAACCGTGCGGCTACCTGTTAGCGTAAGCTAAATATTTTATTGTGCCTCATTGCTTATTAAAGTCATCTTTATTATATGGGACTTCGTGTCACCTATGAAGGATACTATTGATTTAAAGGCCACGAATTTATGGACTCTAGGTGTATGTAGGTGATATGTGTCAGTGTATCAGTGGTGGTTGGTTTTCGGTAAATGTTAAACCCACCTCCATCAATATGCAGAGTTAGTAACAAATCCAAATATAGTAAAGTACCATCTCGTGGGAACTCCACAGTAAATTTTACCATAGGTGATTGGTTATTCAGGGCCTTATGCAAATCTGAAAGGTGGCCCCTGTCCCCATTATAAACGACAATTACGACATCGATATAACTCCTGTATCTCACTATTTTTTCCTTGCATTGTTGGTGTCCATCAAAAAATTTTTTCACAATGTGACATATAATCGTTAGCTAATGTAGAGGCTAATGGAGAGCGCACTGCCAAACCGGCATTCTGCTGCCATACTTCCTCCTCAAACTTGAAATAGTTATGTAGTGTGTTTGAAAAAGGACTCCCTAGTTTTAATGTGTCGTATAATCTGTACAAAGTGACATACAATATTCTAGTTTGTGGTGTTTGATTCATCAACTCTCCAAGTTTGGCTCCCCTGGAGTTGGCAGGTCTGCTTGACCTTGAAACGGCGTCAGTGCTGTTTTTCATCTGTTCCCTCAGTTCAGCCCAGGCGTGCGTGCAGTGTAGTGCATAGCAACTCGACAACAATGTGCACTCCGCAACAGAAAGCGCAGTGTGTTATTTGGCTTGTGAAAACTGAGTTAGTTGTTACAGTGCAATGTAATTTTAGATGTCAGTGCGGTGGTGAACCACCTAGAGCAAAAACTATCCGTCATTGGCTAAAGTCTTTCAAGGAAACCAGGAGTGTTTTAAAAGCAAAATGACCAAGTAGACCGAGAACGTCCGAAGATGTTGTTGAACAGATCCGTTTTGCGTGTGTTCGGAGCCCAAAGAAGTCATCGCCCAGACGTAGTGTACAATTATGAGTGTCTAAAGGTAACGTATATGATGTTGTGCATAAAAGACTTAAGTTTTGCCTCTACAAATTGCAACTGTTACATGAAATAAAACCCACTGATGAAATAGAAAGTTATGAGTCTGCTATTGACTTTCTACAAAGAATTGATGATGTCAGTTTTTTAAAAAAGATTCCCTTTTCTGATGAGCCTACATTTTATGACAGTGAAACAGTTAATCGTCACAACTGCAGAATTTGGGGAGCAGAGAATCCACATGAAATTATTCAGCATCAACGTGACTCTCCCACAGTTAATGCCTGGTGTAGTTTGATGGAAGGTCGTGTGATTGGTCCTTTCATTTTTGTAGAACAAACAGTAAGCCGGCCGGTGTGGCCGTGCGGTTCTAGGCGCTTCAGTCTGGAACCGCGTGACCGCTACGGGCGCAGGTTCGAATCCTGCCTCGGGCATGGATGTGTGTGATGTCCTTAGGTTAGTTAGGTTTAAGTAGTTCTAAGTTCTAGGGGACTGATGACCACAGATGTTAAGTCCCATAGTGCTCAGAGCCATTTGAACCATTTGAACAAACAGTAAACGGGGACGTTTACTGTGACATGTTGATAGAGTATGTCTTTCCCCAAACGAACGATATTGAGACGGAAAAAGGGCTTCTGTTTTTCCAACAAGGTGGTGCGCCACCTCGTTACAGTAACCGTGTGCGTATGGCTCTGTCCACTCGCTTTCCAGGAAGGTGGATAGGCAGAGCTGGCCCAATACCTTGGCCACCACGAGGCCCAGGCTTAAGCCCACTGGACTTTTTTCTTTTGGAGGACACATAAAAAATGTTGTGTACAGTGAAAAGATCAGAGACATCAATCATTTACGGGAAAGAACCGTCGTGGTGGTTGGAACAGTTACACCTGAAATGTTGATGAATACGTGGCGAGAAGTGCAGGGCAACAAATGGATCCCACGTTGACATCTACTAACATTAAACAAAATTTGAACGAATTCTCTTTCATGATAAGTACTCACTGATATAGTTTTTCATTAATTTCCCCATTAAATTTATACTTAAAACTAAGGAGTTCTTTTTCAAACACCCTGTATTTCAACAGGAAAGTAAGAAACTTTATAAACTCTTTAGCACGCTCCTCCTCTAAATTACTATAAGCACTCCGTCTTCAGGCCACAAGTGGCCGACTGGGACCATCCGACCGTCGTGTCATACTCGAGGGAGGATGCGGATAGGAGGGGCGTGAGGTCAGCACACTGCTCTCCCGGTCGTTATGATGGTATTCTTGACCGAAGCCGCTACTATTCGGTCGAGTAGCTCCTCAATTGGCATCACGATGCTGAGTGCACCCCGAAAAATGGCAACAGCGCATGGCGGCTGTATGGTCACCCATCCAAGTGCCGGCCACGCCCAACAGCGCTTAACTTCGGTGATCTCATGGGAACCTGTGTATCCACTGCTGCAAGGTCGTTGCCAAATTACTATAAGCACTTAAGTTATTATCAGTCAAGTCCACAAGATCGTGTATGGGGAAGCTCTCGACATCGAACGAAGCTGAGGTAGCTGCATGTGGAACTTTAATTGTTTGCAAGACTTGTGTAATTTCTTTCCATTTCTCAGCCACATAATTAACTTCGATTAGTAAAGAATTTTACAACTGTGGCGGATTTGTTTACCGTGAACATGTCGCAGAACAGTTGTGGATGTCCCATAGGTAAAAATTTATGAAATGTCGGTGCGCCTTTCTCTGCTGCCTCATCAAGGGAAACTACAACAATAGTCTCTGTACGTGCACTTCCAGAGGTCGTCGCATTAAGATGAGACCGTACTGAGCGGAACTGCACTGCGCGGCGCGACAGGAGTAAATATTGTTCATATGAAATCGTATCAGACAGAACGCATTACGCTGCAGCGGAATTTCGCGGCGCAGCTTTGTGAGGCAAAGTTGACCAACTGACCAACCACGATGCGCCGTGTTGCGTCGCGTAGTTTCGTTGACGCCTGGTGCGGTACAGCAAGAGTCCCGATACTGCACGTCATTCAGATAGTAGCTCTTTTGACGAACGAAAGCTTATTCCTCAAAATGGCGTTAGAAGAGGAAAAGTTAATTGTAGTGAGTTTGTATCCATAGTTATATGACGTTCTAAATGAACATTACACGAAGACTACAAGGAAAAGCATCATTCAGAAAGAAATTGCCGAGGAAATGGGAATAAAATGTATAAATACCTTCAAATTAATTTTTTTTATTTTGTCAAACGAAAGACTAGGTCTTTATTTTCTGTGACTGCATTTTTTTTTTTTTTTTTTTTTTTTTACTACGGTACTTATTTCCTCTTCGAGAACATATACTGTTCATCATGTCGTTTCGCCAGACCAAATTACGTTGTGGTGTATTGAAATAATCTATGATTCTATCGCACATCCGAATAGCATTATTTACGAAACGTCCTCCCACATAAGGAGGGTCTGGTAGTTGTATCTCTTCAGTCTCTTCATTGTCAAACAGTACTGTATTGCTTCTGAGACAATTGTGCATGTCACAAGTGGCAGGAATCACGTTCTCTACATGTTCCGCACTGAGACAGATGTTGCGATGGTAAATCCTAAATTTTTGGGACAATATTTTAAAAGCGTTTTCTGAAACTCTTTGGGCTCTGTTATGTCTGTAATCGTATCCTTTCTTAGATTGGTCATCTAACTGTGTACCAGAATAATGTCTCATCAAAGAAATTTTTAATAGAAAGCTTCGTCTCCAACAATCACGTGAGGCAGTCGAACTCTTGTGCGTGGTAATTATTTTGGGCCTGGTATATTCACGATATTTGTTTCCAGTTCTGTTGCCAAATCTGACCTTGAGAAGATACCCGCATCGCTATTATTTCCAAGGTCACCAACATTCATGTGTATAAAGTTATATCCTTCTTTTACACATAAAAAATAAATTATCATCATTACCATGTAACTTTCTCCCATTTTTCTCGGTGGCTTTGCAGCGTATTGTGCCGCTCTGCAGTTCAAATGCAGTATGATGAATACAGCCGAGTCGGACGATGCCGCTCTGCTGAAAGTGGAGTTCCGCCTTGCCCGGTCTTACCTTTACCTGTGCGTAGACTTGTCTTGCTACAAACAAGACCATTTCCTGACAGTACCGTTCTGCGGGGCCGAGCAGACAATGTGCCTGTGCTTGCGTTTGCTAGTCACGTGGGGTCGTGGAGATGAAGCATGACATTGATTCTTGCACTATTGGGTTCATCAATCGCACATTCTCATGACAGTCGTGAGATACAAACTGTGGTGTCACCGCCAGACACCACACTTGCTAGGTGGTAGCCTTTAAATCGGCCGCGGTCCGTTAGTATACGTCGGATCCGCGTGTCGCCACTATCAGTGATTGCAGACCGAGCGCCGCCACACGGCAGGTCTAGAGTCACTTCCTAGCACTCGCCCCAGTGGTACAACCGACTTTGCTAGCGATGGTTCACTGACAAATTACGCTCTCATTTGCCGAGACGATAGTTAGCATAGTCTTCAGCTACGTCATTTGCTACGACCTAGCAAGGCGCCATTACCAGTTACTATTGATACTGAAAAACATGTACCGTCAAGAGCGACGTTCACCATTTACGGATTAAAGTTAAGTATTCCAACAGCTACGTCCTTTTTTGCTAAAGTCTAATTTCCTTGTCCTGTTCCAGACCTCACGCCAGCCTGCGTGAGCTAAAACGCGTGCCTTTCGGCTTCCTCTCAAAACCGGTGTTGGCTCTCCTGCTAACCCACAACACGAACCATCGCGAGTAGTACTATCGCGGAGCGATGAACTGCGTTTTAGATACGCCCAGGATCCTACCGGTGTCGTATTCAAAAAGTTCTACTGGAAGTTTGTTCTTCCTACAAGAGGCATAACACGATCTTCTGACAAACAACTGTTAAATTCTGACACATGCCGCAAGAGGTTTGCCCTTACAAGAAGCATAGCACGATTTTCTCAGAAACAACCAATACTCAATTGCGATTTTTAAAGTAAAGAACCAAATACTTAATATTCTTTTATACACAGACTGTAGATGCTTTTACTTCTACCGACGTCGCGCCATAGCGCGCAGACGTCTGCATTTGTCGCATGTTGTCAATGATGCTTGTTGCTTATCACCTTCATGGCTTTGCAATTTTATGGTTAGCAGTGTACATCAGCATCCAAATACTGCTGTGACATTGTGTGGAAATGAAGACGCTTAGGTAACTGGTCAGCCAGAGCTAAATCGTCGCGGGAGAGAGAGCGTCAGACTTTAATCGAGAAGCAGTTTATGCTGGTTGACTCCTGTAGCAAATAAGGTATACCATTCTCCGTAACAAACGTCACCGACACAGCTGAAGCAACACCTGTGGTAAATTACCTGGTCTTTAGAAGAGAACTGAATAGAGTAGGACAGGCGGTCTTGGAAGCCCCATACCTGCATCCCACTGAGGATGTCCGTCCTCCAGAAACTGTCATAGGCCATTTTTCAAACGAAACAAAAAAAAACAAAAAAAATTAAAGATACACTCTGGCACTTTCACAGAAAGTTTGCTTATGCTGATTGAAAGAGTGACAACTTGCTTGACTGCAGAGTGGTGCCTAGGAAAGTCTAATTGGACCTTTAGCAATTTTCAATACTCAAGCCACCATACAGGTCGCCTATTGGTCATTCAGTCCCTCATTTACAAGATGCTACTAGTGTAAGAAGAGAGTCGGTAGACGCAAGGAAGATATCTGTCCACTATAGTCCTAGGTAGTTGGATTACAGTGGCTTCGTGTCAATGTTCCATTGTTACATGGCAGTTTATGCCGTAACTGTCACGCAACCTATTGTACAATGTAATGTGCACATCCCAGTAGTCACTATAGTCGATTCCTTAACTCTGCATAAAATATCAGAGAGTACTCACTGCTACCAATGACTCCACAGCTAATTACTCGTTGTTCTTCTCTCCTTTTATTACAGTGAGGGAGACCTTTTATTTTCTGCAGGCTTGGGAGATTTCTTTAGCTGGCTCGAAACAGTGAATTTAAAAGAATCAGAGTGTGGTAAACTTGTTCGGCTCTTTAAATCGTCCCTGAGCGGGTACAGAACAGGGAAGGCACAGTATCTCATATCCGCACAGAAGGTACGTAGGAGAACGCCCTGTGTTCCGTAAAAACTGAATTGTCCGAGACCCTAGTAGAAATTCTTTTTGTCGAGATAAGGTATGAAAGCTAGGTGAAATATTCAGAGCTTGAGACCATGGGACTGGTCGTTGGCTGCAAAAGAACCACATGCGAATGGTCGTTTCAATCCGAGTAAGAGGAAAGGTGGCTGGCTGACAATAATTATTTCAATAGAAGTCTCATTTTCCAACACGAGTTTACATGCAAGGGTTTTGGTTGCCTGCTATTGGAAACTTTTCAAATAGAGGGAAAGATTGTCTGCGTTCCTTACCATGTCACGTGATTATTGGTTAACCGAGAGAAACTCCACGACAGTAGGAGTTTGTTAAACTTGTCTTGCTACTTGTTTATAAATTCATTATTGGTCAGAACTCACAAGGTGTGTGGAAATTAGGCAGCAAGATTCCTACGCTGGTAGAACCAGTTAAGTTTCAGGCAGTACAGTCAAAAGACACTTGCTGCTGGGATATTACTTCAGAGATGCTAAGGAATACAGTATACTTGCAGCAGAGAAAGGGATGTCTTAGAGCAAAATACAGAGCCCAAGCTGGACTCAGAACTTCCAGTCGCTACTCCAGCCGTCGTTCACACTCGCGTCATTTAGGAGTGGAAAGTATGAGCTGCTGAGGTGAAGGGGACGCGAGGCAAGTTAATTTGCGTCAGCGTTTAACTGAACAGTTTTACCATTCGCACCCATCACTCACTTTGGTGAAAGTACTGGTGTTCTCACTTTCTTTTCTGCATATCTTTCTTTAAATCACTAACCATTTACACAGCCATTGCCATGCCTGTATATAGTTTCATTTTATGCTTCTCATGTGACCACCAACCAGCGCCAAGGCTGTAGTTCGCAATTTTATTAAATGTTTATGAGCTTTATTCAGTGAGTACATAATTTTAATTGATGACTTATGTTAATAAACCAAATTGTGTAGTTTCATTTTGTAGTTAGATGAGCCAGTTCATTAATATATCAATATGAAGTATCCAGCCTGTTCTTCCATGCCTAATTGGGACACCCCTACCAATTTTCAATTAATAAGAGATCATCTGTTGTGAGACATTGTTTCTCTTAAATTTGCATTATCTTATATTGAGCTTCTCTTCCGTGTAGGTCTCTGGTGATCGGATTTGTAGCACCTTGCGTGTATGCTAAATAGCTCATCTGACACCTCGCCCCATTCTTGCTGATATGTTTGCAAGTATGGAGAAGAAAGAGCTTGTCATCTCCAGGTAGGTACTTCAACATCTGCATATCGATGTCGTCATGTCATGGAGCGAAGGGTCGCGAAAACGAAAGGGCATGCTTCAGCTCTCTCACAGTAACGTAACAATCGCGATCATAACAAGTGAAAGAGTTCTCCCGAGCATCCGATGCTCTCTCCCGAGGCAGCAAGACTGCATGGTATTGGGCAGACATTGAGATATCTGTGAAGTGGCAGTCCAAGGTGTTGGTAGTATCAAAAGGATCGACGATGATATGGTTTGCAACGGTCAGACTAGGTACTGGAGTATTGTCCTTTTTGGCAGTAAGATGACCAACTTTACTCCAAGCAACAGAAGAGGTAATAAAACGGTTAAAATAGTTGGCAAAAGAGATCCAAAAGGCTTTTTAGTTGTCTCTGATTGACGGTTCTTTGTAAGAATTTAAGAAAAAAAAGCGGATCTGTTCTCCAACATGGAATGGCGTTCAAGGACACAGACAGGACATCTCATAGTGCAAATCACGTCTTGGATTTCCTCAGTCTACTAGGGTACTGGGGTTCTTCACAGGAGGGAACACTTTCCGACTAATGAACGTCCAGTGGCGTTGAGGATAACTCCACCTGCTCGTCACTGCTGTGAAACTGTCGCCAATGAGGAACAGATAGTCCAGTCAACTGTAGAAAGGTGTGGAGCAGCCATCTTACGTGTAGATTTTTGTCGCTCGGCATACAGACTGCGCTCGGGAAACAGTCACTCGGGTGTGTATCTCAGGCAACAGACGACTCTAGACGGTATCCCAGTGCCTGTTTTATTCTGATGACAATGCTCTGTGGCGACCATAGCCGTTACGAAACACTACAGATGAATTTTCAATTGCGAATAATGACTACCATCAGCTGTAGAATGGAATGACGACACCGAAAATTTGTACCGGACCGGGACTCGAGCCCGGAAATCCTGCTTTTCGCGAGCGGTCGCCTTACCGTTTGGCTATCCGAGCAGATCCAAATTTCCATATGTCGTCAACCATACGTCTGCAACCTGTACTCGCACATCCATTACGTGTATTCTCGTACAGATCAGACGTTGTACTTGAAAGTTACATGCCCGGTATGGTCATTCCATTCTACAGCTGATGGTAGTCATTAATCGCAATTGCGAATTCATCTGATGTGTCTCTAGACGGTGGTTCGCCTGTGAACTGTAGAAGGGGAGATCCAGGTGTGAAAATTAATGCGTGGAATCTGAAAGAAATATGGGTCCGCCAATGTTGAGAGGAACGATATTAAAACCATATTAAACTGCCCCAAAATATTTGTCCTTCACAGAGGCTCGGTGAAGCCTCATATCGGATTGTGAGCATTGCTGTCGCAGAACAGCAACAGAAATTGTTTGGAACTGAGTCAGACGCTGAAGTATGTCTGCCCTGATGAGTGACCGTCATCCTAGTAAGACAAACTGATATTCCAGGAAGTGAAACAAGGACACCAACAGATTGTAACTGAGAGTTCGACCGAATGATATTTTTATGAATATCGTCTCAGATGACCATCGTTACACACCTGCAAGCTGCAGTTCTATCCTTGGGAGGAACGTCTTAATGTATAGAGGTGGAGTGTAAAGGCATATAACAGCTAGGGATTGGTAACGTAATGTGTGGTATCACAATTGTGGGAGTCATAATTGCCAGAGCAGTGCCATATAAGAGGGTCAGTCAAATGAAAACCTTAAATTTGTAATATCAAATCGAAATTTCGCGCCGTTATCTGATAAGTTGGTAAGCGTGCTACAAACAGCGTGCAGAATGGCATGTAGGTGGCAGCATAGTGCAGATGCACACATACCGTCGCAGTATCAATATAGACGGCCGCCCCACTTGCGACTTGCACCAGGGAAGAACAGCGTTCTGTTATTCGATTTTTTGCGTAGTGAAGGTGTGAAACCTATTGAAATTCATCGTCGAATGAAGTACAGTACGGTGATGCATGTTTGTCACAGCAGCAGTTCTACGAATGGAGTAGGAAGTTCGCAAATGGTATGACTTCAGTGGAAGATGCTCCTCGTCCAGGTCAGGCACAACGAGTTGTGACTCCACAGAAAATTGCAGCAGTTGAAGCCATAGTGAAGGAAAACCGCCGAGTGACACTGAATGACATTGCAGCATGTTTACAGATTAGTCATGGGTCAGTACACCACATTGTGCATGATTTGCTCCAGTTTCACAAAGTGTCTGCAAGATGGGTGCCACGGCAGCTGATTCCTGAAATGAGGAAAACGACATGTTGATGCTTGTGAAGAACTTCTTCGCCGCTTTGAACGACAAGGTGATGGCTTCCTTGCAAGAAGCGTTACTGGGGACAAAACCTGCGTTCACTTCCACCAACCGGAAACGAAGACAGCGAGCAAGGAATGGCATCATTCCTCATCACCAAAGTGATTCCCATACGTTTGGACCACTCAAAGACGCAATGGGAGCAAAGTAGTTCCGTTATGATGAAGAGGAATGCCACGTGATGCGTGAGTGGTTGCGCGGACTACCAAAAGAATTTTTTTCTAAAGAAATTTATGCGCTTTGTAAGCGCTGGAGGAGTTGCATTGAGCGTGGGGGAGATTATGTTGAAAAGTGATACAGATTTGTACCACTTCTGCGCAATAAATAATATTTTCAAAAATATTTAAGGTTTTCATTTGACTCATCCTCTTATCAGCCACAACCTTTATACCTTTCTTTGTCATCGAAGATGAGTGAAAATATAAAAGGATCTACGGCCATGTGCTGCTTCTGCTTGATGGAGAGTGGAAAAAATTACAAAATGTATGTACGCTTCCACCTGCAACGCCCACATCAACTATTAGTTAGGGAACAATCCCACAGTACTACCATGTCTCCGCCAATACTGCTGAGCAGGTAAGCAGAGGTAGATGAGAATGCGACCATAGCGCTAGGATATTTTATATTTGTGACACTAAACTGGAGGCCGCTGGTCAGTGTGGCCATATGTTTATTTGGTTGTGTTGTAGTGACGATAATGCTGTAACTATCGAAAGAAAGACTTTTGGATTTCAAATATTTTCCGAGGGAGTGTAATGGAGGTCATTCCCACATATGGATCTTCTCTGTAGCCTGGTTATCGAGATACTCAGGGTATTTGTGGGAGGAGTTAATAGGGATGGGGGAAGAGGGTGTGCAGTCTCCGTCATTTTCATCTCTGCCCCAAGTTACACCTTTGACTGCCCTTTTTGCAGTACATGTGACTGAAACGTTGACACTTGTAGCTATGCTCCGGTTTGATATGGTGGGTCTTATGTTACGATATGGCAGCCTATGTAGGACGACTGTTTGCAGCCCTGACACTAGTTTTCAGCAGGACTCAGCAGCAGCGGCGTCTCTGCTGAAGACGGCCGACAGATGGATGACTAATACAGTCCTTTGAATTAAGATCCGACAGAAAATCTGAGGAGACATACAACGCAAGGGAAATGTAATCGAACTGCGTGCTATATTTTTGGAGGCATACCGTCCGTCATTTCATAAAATTTGTTACCATACAACAAATAGGTGGTCGTCATCACGTGCTGGAACAACTTTATAGTTTCAAGAGGAAAAAGAACCGCCAACATTTTCAAAGTGTCCTCCACAGGAACTTTTGTGAATAGCGATACCGCATCCACGCTGACTAAAATGTCATTTGGACCAACTCTAATTGAGATATTCACTGAGAAAATCAAACAGATTAGAGTTGGGCTAAATGACATTTTAGTCAGCCTAGATGTGGTATCGCTATTCACAAAAGTTCCTGTGGAGGACACTTTTGAAAATACTGGCAGATCTTTTTCCTCCTGAAACTATAAAGTTGTTCCGGCACGTGATGACGATCACCTACTTCTTGTATGGTAACAAATTTTATGATATGACGTACAGCATGGCGATGGGCTCTCCGTTGTCTCCATCTCTGGCAAACTTTTTTATGGAGGCTTTTGAGGAACGTGCATTAAATTCGGCTCCCCTCTGTCCATCCTTATTTTATCGTTATGTTGACGATACATTTATGATCTGGCCACACGGCACAGAAGCTCTCGAACAATTCATGGAACACATGAACAGCATACATTCGAACAACCAGTTCACTGTCGAGAAGGAGAAGGAAGGGGACTGCCTTTCTTAGACGTTTTAGTACAACACAGGGGCACGGGCGTCTTGGCCACTCTGTATACCGTAAGCCGACGCATACCGATTTATACCTGAATGCACAGAGTTTCCATCATCCTGCTCAGAAGAGAGCCGTTTTGAACACGTTGGTATATAGAGCAAAAACTGTTTCTGACGAGGACCACATAAGGTCCGAGTTTAACCATCTGAAGTACGTGTCCCGAAAGAATGGCTATGGTGCACGCGATATAAAGGCAGCGTTCTCCAAATAAAGGAAACGTGAAAATGCTGCACATTCACAGGATGAAACACCGATGGCTGTTCTTCCTTTTTGTGGCGCTATTTCAAAAATGGCTCTGAGCACTATGGGACTTAACTTCTGAGGTCATCAGTCCCCTAGTACTTAGAACTACTTAAACCTAACAAACCTAAGAACATCACACATACCCATGCCCGAGGCAGGATTCGAACCTGCGACCGCAGCGGTCGCGCGGTTCCAGACTGTAGCGCCTAGAACCGCTCGGCCACCCCGACCGGCCGCTATTTCCAGCAAAATAGGAAGAGTCCTGCGTAGACGGGGTATAAGACAGATTTTTCGTCCTCCTAAGAAAATTAAGGAGATGATGCGCCCTGTTAAGGACAATCTCGGCTTCAAGGTCCGTGGAGTTTATAATATCCACTGTGAATGTGGAAGCAATTATATAGGTCAGACCATTCGTACCGTTACCGACAGCTGTGCAGAACACCAACGCCGTATTAAAAATAGAGAACTGTAGAAATCGGCAATTGCGGAGCACAGCCTCACGAACAAACATAAAATATTGTTAGATAAAACAAAAATTCTGTCCCATGCCTCCACGTACCGGGATTCTGTTACTAAGGAGGCTGTTAAAATAAGAACGAACCAAAAGAACTTTAACCGCAATAGCGGATACCATCTGAGCTGTGCATGGAAACGAGCGCTTGATGTAGAGAAACAGCAGAGACGTTTCTTCCAAGTTTTACGTTCCAACGGAAGCGGTGGCGCCACTGACCCACACATTGACACCGTCTGCGACAGCAGTACGTAATCACCGACCAATCATAAGCCGACCAATCAGAAGTCGTCCACAGGCTATAAAAAAAAGACTACCACAGCAGCAGTGAAGACAGTCGGTAGCTCCTGACGATGACGATGGAGGTAATCGGCGAAAGCTTGAGATTTTATCCCGAGTTGACGCGGCAAGAAAATCGAGAATGTTTTATATATAAGTGCCGTCGCGAAAGACTTCGTTCCCTTATAAAGAAATTTTCAGCATGAGCCCACTTATCAGGAAGACTTGGCACCCGGTCATGACAGACATGTATGCACTGATTCGGTTGGGAGGAGTGTCATAGGGCCGTTGTATTCTCTCCTGCAGCAGGTTGGCCCACAATTCTTGTAACTGGTCGCCAACATCGTGGATACAAGTATTGGTGCACAGTTGACACCTGAGATGGTCCTACACATGTTCTGTTGGGGCAAATCAGGGGGCCTTGCTGGCCACAGGAGTACCTGAATATCACGCATACAGTCCACATAGGAAAGCGCGAAGTGCGGACCAACGTTGCTCTGTTGAAAAATGACATCACACTACTGTCACATGATAATTAGCGTATGAAAATGCAGGACGCTGTGACAAGACGTTGAGCCATGAGATATCCCACATTCATTATCAGTTGTGCATGAAGTCATATCCGACTGTTCCCCGCACCACGACCCCAGGAGTAAAGCTGCTGCTCCTCTCTAAAAAATTCAAAGAGCATAACTTCTCCTCAGCTTGCCGCCAAACGTGCTGACGATGGTTGTCCAGGGTAGAGCGGAAATGTGATTCATCGGTGGACACAATATGACGCCCATCATTAGCAGTTCATGCTTCCTGGTCAGGAAATCATGACATGGAACCACGTGCCAAAGTCAGGGAGGAGAGAGGATTGGTGAAGGAGTCATATCATATCAGCATCTGCACCATTTTACCTGCAAGACATTCAAGTGTTACGTCTCCCACAGTTACCTTGTTTGGTGGTGTGTTTATAAATTGCACGATTTGAGTGACATATTCTAATAAAAGCACCTTATTCCCTTTTGTGTGTATGTAGCTGGTTACAGGGTTTATTTTCACCAGCCATAGTTCCCTGTAAAGCAGGTGCACAGATTCAATACACAGTTTTTAAATTTAGTTACTGTTGAAACCTAAACATTACACTTTTTTTGGAATACTGTGCCATAATATTGTGAAATCATAGTTGTGGAGAATAATAAAGTCTATAAAGCTTTTAAAGAGCCGTTCCAACATAGTGCTCACTCACTGCAAACTGGTGTTATTGTACATAACCTTCAGTAGGCATGTGTCATTTGTAGTAACAGCAATAATTGCCAATCAGTAACATCGTTTACTATTTTTTCTGGTGAATAGTACGATGCTTTATTTTTGTACCTCTTAAAATGTTGCTGGAGAACAATTTACACGGTGAAACATTTAATGTGATGGTGTATGATGTGTTAGTACATAGTGTCTTACATCAAGAGTAGGCCTAAGTAGCTCCATTCAGACTGCTTAGTGAGGTATTTAAGCTGTCACGTCTTTTTCTCCAGTTATAAGTCTGGTCAGTTTAGTTTTACGACATCGAATTCTTAGACCTAGCTTCTAAAATGTCAACTATGTATTATTAGTCATGGAAAACTAGCATTGCAGCATATACTTAAGAATTTTGGGCACTAGTTTAGCAAATATGTGTATATACAGAAATTATCTAATAAACTTGCGCTCTCTTTTACAATCCTGCTGTAATGTTGCAATATTGTGATATCACATTAACTGATTTGATCGTTACAGCATTTTCTCATATATTATTATTATTTGCTTTTACGGCCTCATTGGACCACTTCAGTAAATCATTTCCTGGTCCTCTGCTTCAGTAAGCGCATGTTCCGTTCTTTCTTAACTGCCCAGTATCTTTTCATTCGTTCTGATCTTTCCCATATTTCCTCATCTACACTCCTGAAAATTGAAATAAGAACACCGTGAATTCATTGTCCCAGGAAGGGGAAACTTTATTGACACATTCCTGGGGTCAGATACATCACATGAACACACTGACAGAACCACAGGCACATAGACACAGGCAACAGAGCATGCACAATGTCGGCACTAGTACAGTGTATATCCACCTTTCGCAGCAATGCAGGCTGCTATTCTCCCATGGAGACGATCGTAGAGATGCTGGATGTAGTCCTGTGGAACGGCTTGCCATGCCATTTCCACCTGGCGCCTCAGTTGGACCAGCGTTCGTGCTGGGCGTGCAGACCGCGTGAGACGACGCTTCATCCAGTCCCAAACATGCTCAATGGGGGACAGATCCGGAGATCTTGCTGGCCAGGGTAGTTGACTTACACCTTCTAGAGCACGTTGGGTGGCACGGGATACATGCGGACGTGCATTGTCCTGTTGGAACAGCAAGTTCCCTTGCCGGTCTAGGAATGGTAGAACGATGGGTTCATGACGGTTTGGATGTACCGTGCACTATTCAGTGTCCCCTCGACGATCACCAGTGGTGTACGGCCAGTGTAGGAGATCGCTCCCCACACCATGATGCCGGGTGTTGGCCCTGTGTGCCTCGGTCGTATGCAGTCCTGATTGTGGCGCTCACCTGCACGGCGCCAAACACGCATACGACCATCATTGGCACCAAGGCAGAAGCGACTCTCGTCGCTGAAGACGACACGTCTCCATTCGTCCCGCCATTCACGCCTGTCGCGACGCCACTGGAGGCGGGCTGCACGATGTTGGGGCGTGAGCGGAAGACGGCCTAACGGTGTGCGGGACCGTAGCCCAGCTTCATGGAGACGGTTGCGAATGGTCCTCGCAGATACCCCAGGAGCAACAGTGTCCCTAATTTGCTGGGAAGTGGCGGTGCGGTCCCCTACGGCACTGCGTAGGATCCTACGGTCTTGGCGTGCATCCGTGCGCCGCTGCGGTCCGGTCCCAGGTCGACGGGCACGTGCACCTTCCGCCGACCACTGGCGACAACATCGATGTACTGTGGAGACCTCACGCCCCACGTGTTGAGCAATTCGGTGGTACGTCCACCCGGCCTCCCGCATGCCCACTATACGCCCTCGCTCAAAGTCCGTCAACTGCACATACGGTTCACGTCCACGCTGTCGCGGCATGCTACCAGTGTTAAAGACTGCGATGGAGCTCCGTATGCCACGGCAAACTGGCTGACACTGACGGCGGCGGTGCACAAATGCTGCGCAGCTAGCGCCATTCGACGGCCAACACCGCGGTTCCTGGTGTGTCCGCTGTGCCGTGCGTGTGATCATTGCTTGTACAGCCCTCTCGCAGTGTCCGGAGCAAGTATGGTGGGTCTGACACACCGGTGTCAATGTGTTCTTTTTTCCATTTCCAGGAGTGTATAAGTACCCTTCTCACTGTGTGTCGTTTGTCTACTTTTGTTTTAAATCTTATTTTCTTGTCTTTGAATTTCTTGACGTTTTCTGTCTTTGTTTTACAGATCATCCAAGGTTATATCTAGTTCTCCCATATCCTCTTTAATTTCCTTCGTCCATCCTACTTGTTGCTTCAGATTCCATAGTTTCTGCATAATTTTTCTTGCTAATCTGTTTTCTGGTGTTGTCATTATGTGAACAAAGAAAGAACTCCTCTTTTTACGTATAGTATCTGTGATGGGCTCCAGTTCCCTGTACACTATCTTATTCGGCACTATCCGCCATTGTCCTTCATTCTGGTATTTTTTATTTAAGCATGTTCTAGCTAATTCTTCTCTCTACTTTTCGTATTTTGTCGACTCTGTTTCTCTGAGTGACTTTAAAAAGAGTCTCGTTTGCGTATGTTACCTCTGGCTGAACCACCGTCTTGTAGTGTTTTAATTTTGTTTAAATTGATACACATTTCTTATTGTGTGTAGACCATGTTAGTTTTTGAGTTTTCACCATTTTATTGGTTCTTTCTTGCCAAGTAGGTTTTTCATCCAAGTCGTGTGTTATAATCTCTCCAAGATATTTAAATTGCTTCACTACTATAATTTTTCTGTTGTCTACTGTTACGTTGTCTATCACTAGTGGGTCTGTTACCATATCTCGGTCTTTCCGAAATATATCTGGAGTCCTACATTTTGCGCTATAGTTTACAGGCTCATTAGTTTATTTCTAGCTTCTTGTACATTATTAGCTAGTAATGCCAAATCATCTGCGAATCCCAAACAATTTAGGTTTATATCATCTTTCTTGGTTCCAGTTGTTATGTTTTTAGGATTCTCTTTGCACCATTCTCTCATCGAGTATTCAAGAGTACAGTTGAAGAGCAGTGGTGACACACCATCTCCATGTTTCAACCCTGTTTTAATCATAAATGGCTCAGATAATTCTCCTCTGAATTTTGCATTGGACTTGGTGTTTGTAACGGTTAATTTTATCATTTTTATTAATTTGGGATGAAGTCCTAAATTCCTTAATATGTCCAGCATAGGTGATCCGTGGATGTCAATCATAAGCTTTTTTAAAGTCTACAGAGGTTATGACTAGTTGCTTATGTCTCCTTTTTGTAGGCATCCATTATTAATTTTAATGTGATGATCTGTTCTGGGCAGCTTCTCCAGGGTCTAAAAACACCTTGATATTCTCCTAGCTCCTTTTCAAGTTGATCTTTACAGGGATTGTGAAGAATTCTTAACAATATTTTATATGTGCAACCCAATACGAAAACTCCTCTCTAGTTCTCTGGATTTGATTTTTCTCCTTTTTTGTGTAATGGGTGTATGATAGCTGTAGTCCAATGCTGTGGTAACTCTTCTCCGATCTAGATTTTAACTACGCATTGACGTAGTTTTTTTTGAGTCGTTATTTTTTAGCATTAGTGTCGGGGGAAAATAATTAATTTAGGACCCTGTTTTGTTTTATTGTGGTAGGTCTGACTGCAAATTGCTGTTATTGTACATAGCCTTCAGTAGACCTGTATCACTTGTAATAATAGCAATCATTAGTAATCAATAGGATCTATTAGATTTTTTCTAATGTGTAACATATGCATTATCTTCGTCTTTCCCAGAATGGTGTTTGAGAAAAATTTAAATGCTGAAATGTCTACTTTGATTGTGTAATCTCACATCAAAAGCAGGCCTACAATCATTGTGTCATTTTTCTTGTATGTTTGACTGCTTAGCATAATATTTTAGCTAAAACATCTTTTCTTGCGGTTATAAGACTGGTCAGGTTAGTTTTACGACAGCGATTCCATCCAAGACGTTAACTGTTAGGAAGCATGTAAATCTAGCTTTGGGGTAAATACTTTAGAATTTTTGGCCCTGATTGGCATATATGAGTAAATACGGAAATTAACTTGCACTTTTTTTTTTACTGTCTAGCGTCACACAGCACCTAGATAACCAACCTGAACATCGCACTCTCCACGCTGCTGCTATATTTTGTTTTAGAATATTGCGACATCTTAGATGTGAAAAATAATTAATTTACTACTCTGTTGTGTTTCTTGAACAGTGCAGTAATCTATTGGTGACAGTAGGAAATCATGGTACAAAGAACGAACTTCATTCAATTTTACAGTGCAGCCATCTGCTGATGACAGAAGCAAGCAGGATGTGTGCATTTTCAGGATATGTGAGACAGTATTTAAGGTAAACTGATATTCAGTAAATATGAATTCCTGATTCGTTATTGATGTCTTATAAGCAGATGTTGGTTTTTAATTATTTGTAGAGAAATATGCTATCCACTCATTTCAATATTCCATGGCGAATGATATACAGTGTGTTACAAAAAGGTACGGTCAAACTTTCAGGAAACATTCCTCACACACAAAGAAAGAAAATATGTTATGTGGACATGCGTCCGGAAACGCTTACTTTCCATGTTAGAGCTCATTTTATTACTTCTCTACAAACCACATTAATCATGGAATGGAAACACACAGCAACAGAACGTACCAGCGTGACTTCAAACACTTTGTTACAGGAAATGTTCAAAATGTCCTCCGTTAGCGAGGATACATGCATCCACTCTCCGTCGCATGGAATCCCTGATGCGCTGATGCAGCCCTGAAGAATGGCGTATTATATCACAGCCGTCCACAATACGAGCACGAAGAGTCTCTACATTTGGTACCGGGGTTGCGTAGACAAGAGCTTTCAAATGCCCCTATAAATGAAAGTCAATAGGGTTGAGGTCAGGAGAGAGTGGAGGCCATGGAATTGGTCCGCCTCTACCAATCCATCGGTCACCGAATCTGTTGTTGAGAAGCGTACGAACACTTCGACTGAAATGTGCAGGAGCTTCATCGTGCATGAACCACATGTTGTGTCGTACTTGTAAAGGCACATGTTCTAGTAGCACAGGTAGAGTATCCCGTATGAAATCATGATAACGTTCTCCATTGAGCGTAGGAGGAAGAACATGGGGCCCAATCAAGACATCACCAACAATGCCTGCCCAAACGTTCACAAAAAATCTGTGTTGATGACGTGATTGCACAATTGCGTGCGGATTCTCGTCAGCCCACAAATGTTGATTGTGAAAATTTACAATTTGATCATGTTGGAATGAAGCCTCATCCGTAAAGAGAACATTTGCACTGAACTGAGGATTGACACATTGTTGGATGAACCATTCGCAGAAGTGTACCCGTGGAGGCCAATCAGCTGCTGTTAGTGCCTGCACACGCTGTACATGGTACGGAAACAAGTGTTTATCCCGTAGCACTCTCCATACAGTGACGTGGTCAACGTTACCTTGTACAGCAGCATCTTCTCTGAGGCTGACATTAGGGTTATCGTCAACTGCACGAAAAATTGCCTCGTCCATTGCAGGTGTCCTCGTCGTTCTAGGTCTTCCCCAGTCGCGAGTCATAGGCTGCAATGTTCCGTGCTTCCTAAGACGCCGATCAATTGCTTCGAACGTCTTCCTGTCGGGACACCTTCTTGCTGGAAATCTGTCTCGATACAAACGTACCGCGCCACGGCTATTGCCACGTGCTAATCCATACATCAAATGGGCATCTGCCAACTCCGCATTTGTAAACATTGCACTGACTGCAAAACCACGTTCGTGATGGACACTAACCTGTTGATGCTACGTACTGATGTGCTTGATGCTAGTATTGTAGGGCAATGAGTCGCATGTCAATACAAGCACCGAAGTCAACATTACCTTCCTTCAATTGGGCCAACTGGCGGTGAATCGAGGAAGTACAGTACATACTAACGAAACTAAAATGAGCTCTAACATGGAAATTAAGCGTTTTTGTCTGCCGAGTGGCAGTACTGAAGGTGGAGGGGAGGGAGGGAGTGGTTAGGTTGGTTCAAATGGCTCTGAGCACTATGGGACTCAACTGCTGAGGTCATCAGTCCCCTAGAACTTAGAACTAGTTAAACCTAACTAACCTAAGGACATCACAAACATCCATGCCCGAGGCAGGATTCGAACCTGCGACCGTAGCGGTCTTGCGGTTCCAGACTGCAGCGCCTTTAACCGCACGGCCACTTCGGCCGGCTGGAGTGGTTAGGTTTGGAGCACTTCACCATTCCCTCTTCTACAGCTCCCCTCCCTTCCCTTCCCCTCCCCTCCCCCGCCCTTCCACGATGTTGGAATGTGGCCAACTGTGATGATGATGATGTAACGATTCCCAGAAAGCCTTGGAGATAAGGTAGTGCTGATGCTGATATGACATGATCCCCCCGTCTCCTGTCCTTCCCTCCCCTCCACTTCCCTTTCCGTTCCCTCTTTGACCTTGGCATGTGGTCAATTTTCATGGTACCCGGTATGTCCTCGGAGATAGGAAAATTCTCCTGTCAGTGAAATACAACACGTACAATTGCCTCAGATGCAATATGGCACCAAAAGTAATTTGATATTAGTTGAAAGTGCTTACGTTTACTGCGTCAAGAGTTTCTACACATACCAGCAGTGGTCTAATATTACAATGGTCCTGGTGCACAGTACAGCAATCGCCCCTTCTGGTGGTCAGATATGATCGACTAGAAGCTTGACGACGACTTTGCCTGCCCTCACATTCCTGTACAGTCTGACAAATGGTTCAAATGGCTCTGAGCACTATGGGACTTAACTTCTGTGGTCATCAGTCCCCTAGAACGTAGATCTACTTAAACCTAACTAACCTAAGGACATCACACACATCCATGCCCGAGGGAGAATTCGAACCTGCGACCGTAGCGGTCGCGCGGTTCCAGACTGTAGTGCCTAGAACCGCTCGGTCACACAGTCTGACATTTGGCCACTGTCCCAAGTGATTGGCTTAAAAATCTGCATGTTGCACTATTCGTTCCTTCAACCAAATGGATACCCTTTCCAATTCTGTCAGGAGCTGATAACGCTGTCTCATGAGACTATGCAGCATCATGACGCTCTTCATGCCCCTTTTATAGCGTATCAAGCCTGGTAACAATACTACACACAAACAACACGATGTCAGTCTGGTGACCGTTCTACCTGTCGTCCAGAATAGCAGCTACACTCATGTTCATAAATTAAGGATAATGCTGATACATAGTGAAACAATGCTCTTGTGGGCGGGATGCGGGTTTAAATCACCTCGGGGTATGTTCTCGTCTCTGGTGGCAGCTACTGTCGTTGACTCTAACAGCTCTCCGATGCACTGCGTCGTCCTGTCGATCTCTCGAAGTCGTGAAGAGTTAACCCTCGCGTTGCAGCTGTAGAGGCGTCAGCTCCATGTGTTATCTCTGTTCTCGTAATTAGTTTGAAGCGTCGGGCAATGTGTCGTCAGGCGTCGTTGAATGCTGTTCTGTGGACAAACGCTAGATAAACGTCGTCGTCGAATACTACGTCGTCTGCTCGATAGTTTGTCGGCTAGCATAGCCAGGCTCTGCTTCGTCTGCTAGACGAGATGGTAGCTGGCGTCGTCGAGCCCCAAGTCGTAGGCGGCAGAATGATGTGACGTCCCCTTTCCCCTTTTTGGTGTCGTTGTTGATGTTGAGGCGCCACTCCTACAGGTCGGTCGGTGAAATGGAGAGGCGACGCGCAGTGATGGTTGTCCCCTTCGAATAACGTGGAACAGCACCCGAAAATCTCTAAAGAAAATTGTTCCTCGCGTAATGTATGAAAGTCCGTTTGCGAGTCCGCCCAGTCTTCTCAGTTATGCGAACAACTGATTTTAATTGTCTGTTATGGTTTTATGATGATTTGCTACGCCTGGTTAGTTAGTTATTGCAGTATTGAGTGAATCATTCATCACCGGCGTCGTTTCACACTACTCAAGCAAGGAAAAATTCATTTGCGGTTCAGTATCAGTAGTCGTTGTTACGTTGCTAGGCACAATTGTTCACTACGACACGATGCAAATCCAGAGATAATCTACAATGCTATTTTGCTTTCGTGCGTCGTGATATTATTTCAGCAAAACACTCCTTTCAATGCTCAATGTTCATCAAGTCACTTTTTCAATTAAAATGTTCACAGTTAATTAATTTTGATCATCAACTATCACAAAGTTCAATTAATGATGGAGCCAACACGTGAGATTTCCATTACTGACGAACAATTTTATTGTTGCTTTTTAGCAGTTAGTTTATAATCATCACACCACACGCACACCGATGGATCAGATCAGTTACGATTCTTTTCAATTCGGTGATCGTGACAATTACAACTTTTACAGTCGGCGTATTTGTATTATCTTCGTGTGGTTGTATTAATGTTTCCTACTGCAAGCTAATCAGCTATTGCAGTCTTCGATACTACGTCCATTCTTCGTTGTTTACTTCGACGAAGGTTGAGTCCAACAATAATATCTCCAATAATTAAAGTTCATTAACTCGTCGTACACTATCAGAATATCACTTCATTTCAAGTTCTCAAGTCAGAATAACTGAGAACAAAGTCCGCACATCTCTATCACACTATAGTACTTTTTTTTTTTTTGAAGAAACAATTTCGTAGCGTTCCGTTTGTAGTACTATAACAAACGGTGCTCTCTCTCGACTTGATAGCAAGAAAGCTAACAAGCGACTAACATTTCCACGATTGAGAATTGTAGACGCATTGAATTTCCTTTTCGCCGCGTTTACAACACTCTTTCACAATGAATGTTATCTCTGACCGACATATTACTTTGGACTGAACTTTCGTCGTGCTGATTTGCAGTCATTACTGAGATGTCTGATATCTAATTAAAAATAACCTTTCTTTCTTTCTAGCTTTATATCATGACATACTGAGTAATTATTGAAATTGGTGTTCATCAAAACTTCAAGGTTTTATATTATTGTCAAAGTTGTAGTACCTGTTCCCTACTTTAAATTATCATGACATTCTTATCTGGGTTTTCGGATTTCTTGGGGTGTTACATTAGGTTTAAGTAGTTGTAAGTCTAGGGGACTGATGACCTCAGATGTTAAGTTCCATAGTGCTTAGAGCCATTTGAACCATTTTTTTGTAACAGGTCAGGTGTATCGGGATGTCATTTTGCACCAGTATGTCCGCCTTTTCAGGGCTGCAGTGGATCCCACCTTCCTCATGATGGATGAGGAACCTGAACCCCGTCGAGCACGTCTGGGATGTTCTCGGCCGACATATCGCTGCACGTCTTCAAACTATAGATGGGGGATCCGCTCTTGAACTAATTCATAGAGTTCAATCTTTCAAAGGAGTGAACAATCAGTGATTCAGAAAAAAAGAACGGTAGCTCCAAACGTTTCCCACGGCAGAGAGAGAGAGAGAGAGAGAGAGAGAGAGAGAGAGAGAGACGGAGCATATCAGCAGCGCCTCTGCTGGTCAGAGCACAGTGCACGCCACACAACACAGCCAGCGCCGGCCTCTGCCCTGCTTCTACCTTGGCTGCCTGCATTGTGCAGTGCCCCATTGGATTTTGTGTTTCACATATGCCGTGCTGTCTCTGTGCGTCGTCTGCCGTGTGCACTGTGCAGTGTCTGGCGCAGCTTAACTTCGCATCGCACTCTGTCGGCGATCGTTTCAGTCGCACGTCCTGCCCTCTGGGCAGTTGATGCGAGCAACAGGACAGAGAGCCACCTAGCGGATAACATAGGAACTACTTGCAAAAACCTGCTCGCAAGGGAACGGACGATTTGTCTCGGAGCGGGTGAGTTCACCGCTCTCCCCCGCCCTCGGAACTCGCCCGCTCAACGCTCACCCCACCGTCTCGACTCTAGCCAGAGTGTCGAGCAAAGCGACTCAGGTGTCACTCTGGTCTCTGCGGTCTCAGCTCACGCAGTAATACAGCACGCGGCTCGACCTGCTCGACTCAGCGCCTCTGCATCGGAGTTCGTCCCCACTGGATAATGTTCTTCGTAGTAATACCGCTATGTATATTACATTATTATGTTATGTATACATCAATTGTTTTTATTTTATTTTTATTTGTTTAAACTGATTAGATTAGGTTTCTGATGACTCCTCTTACTAAAGGATTTTTATTATGGACACTCGAATTTACGCTTTAATTACGAGTGAACCGATAAACGTATCGCAAAATGTGATACACCAATATTTTCCTTGTTTTATTCTGCGTAAGGCTATATGCAGCACTTTCGTTTTACAGTCAAATTTATATTTTTTTTTCTTATTCTGGTACGGATTTTGCGATTTTAGGCGTCTTCGAAAGGAAACGTTCACTTTAAAAATATATGGCTTGCGATGTATTTGTATGAGGTTAATGAAATTTTAATACATTATAGCCAAATATATTGTTAATGTAAATCTCAAGTTACAACATTTTCCGATCACCCAAAAAACCACGATAGTGCAAAATAAATCAATAATCAAAAACTTTGTCATATCGTGGAAATTTCAATAAACAATACAAAATTCTTACTCATTATCTGTGTTACTTCAAAATAGGATCAAATAAGATCAAAATACAGGTATAGTACTGGAATAAACCAAGTTTAAAGGGCAATGTGCCTTCCATTTATTTTCTATTGTAAATGAGTGGTGAGTCATGAAAAAGAGCTAATTCATTTCAGGGAGTGAACAGTTCTGATCCAATCTCTGAAAAGAACAGTTTTGCCCATCTCTACTTCAAACCCCTACGACACTTCAGGAGCTCCTACAGGCACTTTTGCAAGAATGGGAGGCTATACCCCAGCAGCTGCTCGACCACCTGATCCAGAGTATGACAACCCGTTGTGCGGCCTGTGTATGTGTGCATGGTGATATATTGATGTCGGGGTACATGTGCAGGAAACAGTGGCGTTTTGTAGCACATGCGTTTCGGGGCGGTTTTCTCAACTTATCACCAATACCGTGGACTCACAGGTCAGTGTTGTGTGTGTTCCCTATTTGCCTATGCTATTAGCGCCAGTTTTGTGTAGCGCCATGTTGTGTGGCACCACATTTTGCAATTATCCTTAATTTATGAGCATGAGTGTATAATCATTTACGGGCTCGCCGATGACATATAGATGTAAGAAATTATAATGTCATGTGATAACGTCTTATGGGTGCTTATTTTTTTGTCAGGAACTATATATTACACTGCATGCCGTGGAGCAACATAGGATTATGTAATACCCAAAAAGTCAGATTTTGAATTCACCGATATGCGCATTCGAACAGGTTTACTGTATTTTGGTTATGGTGTTTCCCAGTACCTCTATCTTTCTAGTAACATAATGCTTTTTTTTTGATTCTCTAATTTACATGAAGCTACAATGTATGGACAAAAAAATGGAAACACCACAAACACTACACATTACCTTGCCGAATGCGGAAACACATTGGTATTCAAAACAGTTTCCAGTCTCGCCGGAATCGATAAATACAGGTCCGTTTTCAAGGAAATATCCTGTAAAATAGTGGCAAGTTCAGGTCAAAAACGCTTGAGGTAGATAGCGATCACGTACGCTTTCCTCCAAAATATACCACAAAGGCTCAGTAATATTGAGATCATGCCTATGGTGCCTAATGGAGTTGCGACAGTTGATACTCGTGCTCACATAACCACTCCTGGACGACACGGGCTGTGTGAACAAAGCCTGTATCACCATTCTAAAGCAACCATTGTACGATGGGGTGGACCTGATCAACCCAAATGGCAACCTACTCCTTGGCAGTAATGCGACCTTGCAGCGCAACCATGGGCCCCCTGAATACCACGATATGACTATTCAAATCATCACCGACCCCCCCCTTCCTCCTCCGCCCAATGTTTTCATTCTCAAGCTGTATACGAGGTCAGAAGCTGGAAACAGTGTACAACAAGACTAACAAGACTAACAAGACTAAATGATTTTCTTCAATTGCTCCACAGTCCAAGTTTTGTGGCTTTGGCACAACGTTTTCTTGTTACAACCATTTGCATCGCTGACTAATGGTTTTGGACTTCCAGCTCGCCCTGAAATTCCCTGCTTAAGGAACTTCCTTCGCGTTCTTTCGATTCTTACAGCGTTCGCGAGAGCGACAATCACTTTTATTGTGACCTTTCCAGCTACCGTCCTCACATGGTTCGTCTTAATACAATTCAGTGGCCGTCTGTCATAATCAATCAACGCACAGTTTTGCCTGCGTTGTGACTTAGTGATGTTGTTCCTCTTTTCTTGTAATTGTGAAGTCTTCGGTACAGTGCCACGTGTAACACCAAATATTTCCGCTACCTTGGTTATGGAACCGACCACCATACAAGCACCAACAGCTTGCCCACGTTCAAATGCACTGCGCTCCTACATAATCCACTCACAGGTACACAGAAAACTGTTCTGACCACGAATGACACTTGCAACGTATTGAGTACACTGTGGAGATGCCATTCGTGGTCAAATATAACGGCGTAACCTGCAGCCTTGGGTAGCATATGCATTTACTTCTCCTTCTCCTTCTTATTCTTATTCTTCTTCTTTCCTGTCAGTCTTTATCCCACTTCAACACGGTGTCGGCCGTGTTACTACAGATTTGGCAGTGTTAGTTGCAGGGGGTGGCCAGATACCCTTCCTGCCGCTTCCCCGAACCCCCAGGACGGAATTAGTGTACCTCAGCTGGCTGTGTCTAGTGTAAACCATGACATAGTCCGAACGTTTTCAAATGTCTGCGAGTCGTGTAATATAGGCGGAACGTGGGGACCAGCCCAGTATTCATCTAGTGGCATGTGGAAAACCGCCTAAAAACCACATCCAGGCCGGTCAGCGCACTGGCCATCGTCGTTAATCTGCCGGGAGCATTCGAACTGGGGCCGGCGCGCCTACCCGAGTCCAGGAAGCAGCGCCTTAGCGCTCCTGGCCACCCTGGCGGGTGCATTTATTTCTCAGAGTGTTTCCCCGATGTTATTCAATCTGTATATTGAGCAAGCAGTAAAGGAAACAAAAGAAAAATTTGTAGCAGGTATTACAAACCATGGAGTAGAAATAAAAACTTTGAGATTCGCCGATGACATTGTAATTCTGTCAGAGACAGCAAAGGACTTGGAAGAGCAGTTGAATGGAATGGACAGTGTCTTGAAAGGAGGGTATAAGATGAACATCAACAAAAGCAAAACGAGGATAATGGAATGTAGTCGAATTAAGTCGGGTGATGCTGAGGGAATTAGATTAGGAAATGAGACACTTAAAGTAGTAAAGGAGTTTTGCTATTTGGGGAGCAAAATAACTGATGATGTTCGAAGTAGAGAGGATATAAAATGTAGACTGACAATGGGAAGGAAAGTGTTTCTGAAGAAGTGAAATTTGTTAACATCAAGTATAGATTTAAGTGTCAGGAAGTCGTTTCTGAAAGTATTTGTATGTAGTGTACCCATCTTTGGAAGTGAAACATGGACGATAAATTGTTTGTTCAAGAAGAGAATATAAGCTTTTGAAATGTGGTGCTACAGAAGAATGCTGAAGATTAGATGGGAAGATCACATAACTAATGAGGAGGTATTGAATAGAATTGGGGAGAAGAGGAGTTTGTGGCACAACTCGACTAGAAGAAGGAATCGGTTGGTAGGACACATTCTGAGGCATCAAGCGATCACCAATTTAGCATTGGAGGGCAGCGTGGAGGGTAAAAATCGTAGAGGGAGCCCAAGAGATGACTACACTAGGCAGATTCAGAAGGATGTAGGCTGCAGTAGGTACTGGGAGATGAAGAAGCTTGCACAGGGTAGAGTAGCATGGAGAGCTGCACCCAACCAGTCTCAGGGCTGAAGACCACAACAACAACAGTGTTTCCAATATTTAGTCCAGCACCTGTAACGCCCTGCATGTTTGTAGATGTACAGGCGATACAGAATGTTTCCATGAAGTCAATATTCCAGATTTTTCACAACGACTTCAAAGTAGCCTCTCGAAAAGAATGTTAAGATGAAACATTACAGAACTCATATTTTCAGGTTGCATTTTCAACATTTTCCACACGTTTTTAAATAACCACAGCCAATTTTGTTAGATCTGTTGATTTCAGGTGATGTTTTCCAAACGAATAATAGCTAGTCTTAACGCTGCATCATGAAATTTCTGTTAGCGCCATGCAGCAGAGGTCTGGGGTCATGGCTCCTATTGAGTACACCTCTAATGGGTTTTCTGAAGGCCCAAGTAGCGGAGACCCTGTGAGTCATACCAATCTCCACACGATTTTTACTTTCCCCTGCGTACAAAGGAAATAAGTAGAATGGGTGAACCTTCATTCTCGAATCTCTGCCTCTATCTGTTATGCTCTGAGGCATCAAACAATATATTAATGTTTTGAAAGTTCTAAGGAAATTCTGTTTGTTTCCAGCACTGGCAATTCTGTCCACTGTGGTAATGCCAAGTTAAGTGCTGTATCAAAGCTCATTCGCCAAACACTTCTGTTACCATTCATACACTGATGTCCTTCCCCTAACTTGCTCTAGTCGTCCGCCGGAACCAGCTTTGGTTCCGGAGCTAACATCGACGGATTCTACCGACAACCAAGATCGGCTGATCTTCTCAAACCAGTGTGTCATTAAGCTTGTGGCGGCAAAATCAGCCTATCTCATCGCCCGAACACACGAACTTCGGGCGATAATCAATGAGATTCAAATCATTTATTTTCTTCGGTCGGAACGGCCGGCTTTATCACAGACGAAACATGCGCTGTGAGAAACTGATGAGTTTATTTCAAGGAAGTAGTAGTTTGTCGCATCACGAACAATGAAAAATCTAATAACAGGCATTATGAAAGGTGACCACTAAATATCTGTTAGTTGGTGTGATCAAAATGTTTCCGTTTGAGGGCGTTGATGCAACGTATATGCAACGTTGATTCATTCCAATGCAGGTATACAGGGTGGTCCATTAATAGTGACAAGGCCAAATATCTCACGAAATAAGCATCAAACGAAAAAACTACGCTTTAAGGGAAAAACCAGATGGCGCTATGGTTGGCCCCCTAGAAGGCGCTGCCATAGGTCAAACGGATATCAACTGCCTTTTTTTAAAATAGGAACCCCAATTTTTATTACATATTCGTGTAGTACGTAAGGAAATATGAATGTTTTAGTTGGACCACTTTTGTTGCTTTGTGATAGATGGCGCTGTAATAGTCACAAACATATAAGTACGAGGTATCACGTAACATTCTGCCAGTGCGGACGGTATTTGCTTCGTGATACATTACCCGTGTTAAAATGGATCGTTTACCAATTGCGGAAAAGGTCGATATCGTGTTGATGTATGGTTATTGTGATCAAAATGCCCAACGGGCATGTGCTATGTATGCTGCTCGGTATCCTGGGCGACATCATCCAAGTGCCCGGACCGTTCGCCGGATAGTTACGTTATTTAAGGAAACAGAAAGTGTTCAACCACAAGTGAAACGTCAACCACGACCTGCAACAAATGATGATGCCCAAGTAGGTGTTTTAGCTACTGTCGTGGCTAATCCGCACATCAGTAGCAGACAAATTGAGCGAGAATCGGGAATCTCAAAAACCTCGGTGCTGAGAATGCTACATCAACATCGATTGCACCCGTACCATATTTCTATGCACCAGGAATTGTATGGCGACGACTTTGCACATCGTATACAGTTCTGCCACTGCGCACAAAAGAAATTACGGGAAGATGACATATTTTGCACGCGTTCTATTTAGCGACGAAGCGTCATTCACCAACAGCGATGACGTAAACCGGCATAATATGCACTATTGGGCAACGGGAAATCCACGATGACTGCGACAAGTGGAACATCAGCGACCTTGGCGGGTTAATGTATAGTGCGGCATTATGGGAGGAAGGATAATTGGCCCCCATTTTATCGATGGCAATCTAAATTCGGCAATGTATGCTGATTTCCTACGTAATGTTCTACCGATGTTACTAGAAGATGTTTCACTGCATGACAGAATGGCGATGTACTTCCAACATGATGGATATCCGGCACAAAGCTCGCGTGCGGTTGAAGCGGTATTGAGTAGCATATTTCATGACAGGTGGAATGGGTGTCGAAGCACCATACCATGGCCCGGATTTCTTTCTGTGAGGAAAGTTGAACACCGACAACGCCTGACAACATGGGTCAGCGCATTCTCAATTCATGTGCGAACATTACGGAAGGCGAACTACTCGCTGTTGAGAGGAATGTCGTTACACGTACTGCCAAATGCATTGAGGTTGACGGACATCATTTTGACTATTTATTGCATTAATGAGGTATTTACAGGTAATCACGCTGTAACAGCATGCTTTCTCAGTAATGATAAGTTCACGAAGGTATATGTATCACATTGGAACAACCGAAATAAAATGTTCAAACGTACCTACGTTCTGTATTTTAATTTAAAAAACCTACTTGTTACCAACTGTTCGTCTAAAATTGTGAGCCATAGGTTTATGAATATTACAGCACCATGTATCACAAAGCGAAAAAATGGTCTAACTAAAACATTCATATTTCTTTACGTACTATACGAATATGTAATAAATTGGGAGTTCCTATTTAAAAATGGCAGTTGATATCCGTTTGACCTATGGCAGCGCCATCTAGCGGGCCAACCATAGCGCCATCTGGTTTCCCCCTTCAAGCTAGACAAGTTTCGTTCTTTGTAGTTTTTTCGTTTGACGCTTATTTCGTGAGATATTTGGCCCGATCACGATCAATGAACCACCCTCTATAAGCACCGGCAAGTAGATAAGTGATTAGTCTGGCATTCATGTCTTCCCGACGTACATGTGATAAGTGACGAAACGTGAACTATGGCGACGTGATTACCAAATGCGTCCAAACAGGACCAATTTGTTGTTAACCTTTTCTTGGCTGCCAAAGCAAAAAAAAAAAAAAAACCGCTCCATTGGAGAATGAAGAATATTTATGGGGCAGTATTGTCTAAAACCACCGTTGAGGAATGTTGCGCCAAGTTCCGTGCTGGGTGCAGCTGTTTCATGACAACGCACTTCCATGTATCGCAAATGTCACACTCCAGAACGCGCGCTATAGTCCTGATCTCTCCTCATGCAATTATCACGGCATCGGTCCCTTGAAAAAGGGTCGACGATGACTGACGACGACGTGCAGAGAGCAGATACGGACTTCTTCAGGCAGGTGGGACGATTGCCTCAGTGCTCACAGAGATTTTGCCTGATTGGCATACGACCTTCGAACGGAAAATTTTTGATCGCTCCTTATATTACTACTACTTACTTGCGTTTTTATGCCAACAGGGTAGTTATTGCGTTATTTGAGGTTCAAAAATTGTTCAAATGGCTCTGAGCACTATGGGACTTAACATCTATGGTCATCAGTCCCCTAGAACTTAGAACTACTTAAACCTAACTAACCTAAGGACATGACAACACCCAGTCATCACGAGGCAGAGACGTTATTTGAGGTGGTTTTGCAAATGTGGTGTACGTGTTTCCACTGTTCAGAGTACTTACTCTAATATCTATGTTTGTCTTTCGCACACATGCTGAATGAGAGTCATTGAAGGCTGATAAAAATAAGTCCGTTTTCGTTTATTTGAAATTGTGCATACTGCTTGTAATCTTCCTTCTCAGTGTCAGCATGAATTATATCAAGTATGCACACTGAATAGACAAAGCTCATGGGATGGCGATATTCACATATACAGATGGCAATAGTATCGCGTACACAAAGTATAAAAGGGCGTTGCACCGGTGAAGCTGTCATTTGTACTCTGGAGACCATTTGCTTTTACAGACTTTATGTTCGCGAATATCTATGTCACGGGGGCACAATCGTTCACGATTGGTTTGAACATTTTGGACAGTTGGAGAGAATGATTTGACCACCTACATCGCCCGACACAAATCTCATCGAACATTTATGGGACAGTTGAGAGGTCAGTGTGTGCACAAAATCGTGCAACGGGAACAAATTCGCAATTATGGACGACTATTGCTGCATTCAGACGGACAAAAGCAGGTCCGACACGATACTGAGAGGTATCCCATGACTTTTGTCTCCTCAGTGTATTAGAACGTTTCTGAATATATTCGTAAATCTTGTCTAATTATTTCAGTAACCGAGGGAAGTGTGTACAGTATTTGCCATCTTCTTTTGTCATCTCAGTGTATTAGGACGTTTCTCAATACATTCGTGAAACTTGTCTGATTATTTCAATAACTAAGGGAAGAGTGTATCTGGGACGTTCTATTCGGGGCAGATGTAGCTCATTTAGAAGCACTCGGCGTCTGTTTAATAGCAACAGTTGCAAAGCAGAACTCCAACCACAGCTGCATCGTGGCATCCACCCTGCCGAAGCAAGTTATCGCAGATTCAAATCACTTTAATGGAAAATACACTAATGGCCATTAAAATTACTACACCACGAAGATGACGTGCAACAGACGCGAAATTTAACCGACAGGAAGAAGATGGTGTGATATGCAAATTATTAGCTTTTCAGAGTATTCACACAAGGTTGGTACCGGTGGCGACACCTACAACGTGCTGACATGAAGAAAGTTTCCAGCAGATTTCTCATACACAAACAGCAGTTGACCAGCGTTGCCTGGTGAGACGTTGTTGTGATGCCTCGTGTAAGGAGAAGAAATGCATACCATCACGTTTCCGACTTTGATAAAGGTCGGATTGTAGCCTATCGCGATTCCGGTTTATCGTATCGCGACATTGCTGCTTGCTTTGGTCGAGATTCAATGACTGTTAGCAGAATACGGAATCGGTGGGTGCAGGAGGGTAATACGGAACGCCGTGCTGGATCCCAACGGCCTCGTATCACTAGCAGTCGAGATGACAGGCATCTTATCCGCATGGTTGTGACGGGTCGTGCAGCCACGTCTCGATCCCTGAGTCAACAGATGGGGACGTTTGCGAGACAACAACCATCTGCACGAACAGTTCGACGACGTCCGCAGCAGCATGGAGACCATGGCTGTAGTTAGCCTCGACGCTGCATCACAGGCAGGAGCGTCTGCGATGGTGTACTCAACGACGAACCTGGGTGCACGAATGACAAAACGTCATTTTTTTCGGATAAATCCAGCTTCTGATTACAGCATTATGATGGTCGCATCCGTGTTTGGCGACATCGCAGTGAACGCACATTGGAAGTGTGTTTCGTCATCGCCATGCTGGCGTATCACCCGGCGTGATGGTATGGGGTGCCATTCGTTACACGCCTCGGTCACATCTTGTTCGCATTGACGGCACTTTGAACAGTAGACGTTACATTTCAAATCTGTTATTACCCATGGCTGTACCCTTCATTCGATCCCTGCGAAACCCTACATTTCAGCTGGATAATGCACGACCGCATGTTGCAGGTCCTGTACGGGCCTTTCTGGATACAGAAAATGTTCGACTGTTCGACTGCTGCCCTGGCCAGCACATTCTCCAGATCTCTGCCCAATTGGAAACGTCTGGTCAATGGTGTCCGAGCAACTGGGTCGTCACAATGCGCCAGTCACTACTCTTGATGAACTGTGGTATCGTACTGAAGCTTCATGGGCAGCTGTACCTGTGCACGCCATCCAAGCTCTGTTTGACTCAATGCCCAGGCGTATCAAGGCCGTTATTACGGCCAGAGGTGGTTGTTCTGGGTACTGATTTCCCAGGATCTATGCACCCAAATTGCGTGAAAATGTAATCACATGTCAGTATCATCTGCATTTCTTCTTGGTGCAGCAATTTTAATGGCCAGTTGTGTATTATAATATAACCTTTTTCATACCGCCAAAAACTGACGAAGGGGAACGGACGACCTGTGACCGAGCTGTAGGTCGATTTTATCGGGCAGCCTTTGGTGTTGTCGGTGCCACTGTGAACGCAGCTTTACTTACCAGCCTCGCCGCCCGGCAGAGCGCGCCTCAACGACGGCGGGGCTGCAAATAAGCGACGTGCTCTGCGCAGGTATCCACCTCCCTGCCTGTTTAAACACATCTCGACGACTGCCAACCAGCATTCGCTTACCCTCTGGGCTTAACGCCGGCTGCGCTTTGCGGTCGATCCGGCAGAGCACAAGGAATCATTTAGCACACGCTGCGGGCTCGCTCTGGCCGCGCCCAGAGGCACGCGCTCATTCACCGAGCTAAGCACACCCTCCGGGCGTTCGCCCGGGCGCGCACAGCGGCTCACCTGTCGGAGCGTGAGCACTGCTCGCAGTAGCGTCCACCGCGCCGCAGCTCAAACGCCGAACTGCAGACCAGCCAGGGTTTGCGGATTTCAACGGAGTTACTTGCCAGCTGTTATCTCTTCTTGTAACTCGTGAAAGACAGACAGCACCTTAATTATGCTTGCATCAGATGTTTTCTGTCCCATGTTGCGCTTCTCGTAATAAAGAGTACACTATTCTTTGTCTACCTGTGAGCCAGTTTATTCCTCATGCACAGTACACTCATCACAACTCAGTGTTGTGAGGTAACGGGCGAGTTGTGGCGTCCTGAAAATATTCCAAGTTTGGAGTGGGCGTGGCCACTCTGGGGCCGCTCGGCGGGCCGCCCGCGGCTCGTCGGCGACCACGTGGTGCCGAACGTTAGCCACGGTCCGTCGGCCGTGTGGCTGGAAGTTCCGTGGTGACGCTGTGTCGCTGAAGGAGACACGCTGGGAGTGCCAAAGATGGAGGACTTTGTAAAACCTTAATGGCAGACATTTCACAGTTCATGTAGAAATTAATAGTAGCTAGAGGAATTATGATACCTCAAAAAGAAACATGTACATTACCATGGTTTTAAATTGTAAGACATTTCCAGGGGCAGATGTGGACTCTGACCGCAATCTATTGGTTATGACCTGTAGATTAAAACTGAAGAAACTGCAAAAAGGTGGGAATTTAAGGAGATGGGACCTGGATAAACTGAAAGAACCAGAGGTTGTACAGAGTTTCAGGGAGAGCATAAGGGAACAATTGACAGGAATGGGGGAAAGAAATACAGTAGAAGAAGAATGGGTAGCTCTGAGGGATGAAGTAGTGAAGGCAGCAGAGGATCAAGTAGGTAAAAAGACGAGGGCTAGTAGAAATCCTTGGGTAACAGAAGAAATATTGAATTTAATTGATGAAAGGAGAAAATATAAAAATGCAGTAAATGAAGCGGGCAAAAAGGAATACAAACGTCTCAAAAATGAGATCGACAGGAAGTGCAAAATGGCTAAGCAGGGATGGCTAGAGGACAAATGCAAGGATGTAGAGGCTTATCTCACTAGGGGTAAGATCTATACTGCCTACAGGAAAATTAAAGAGACCTTTGGAGATAAGAGAACCACTTGTATGAACATCAAGAGCTCAGATGGAAACCCAGTTCTAAGCAAAGAAGGGAAAGCAGAAAGGTGGAAGGAGTATATAGAGGGTCTATACAAGGGCGATGTACTTGAGGACAATATTATGGAAATGGAAGAAGATGTAGATGAAGATGAAATGGGAGACACGATACTGCGTGAAGAGTTTGACAGAGCACTGAAAGACCTGAGTCGAAACAAGGCCCCCGGAGTAGACAACATTCCATTGGAACTACTGACGGCCTTGGGAGAGCCAGTCCTGACAAAACTCTACCATCTGGTGAGCAAGATGTATGAAACAGGCGAAATACCCTCAGACTTCAAGAAGAATATAATAATTCCAATCCCAAAGAAAGCAGGTGTTGACAGATGTGAAAATTACCGAACAATCAGTTTAATAAGCCACAGCTGCAAAACACCTACACGAATTATTTACAGACGAATGGAAAAACTAGTAGAAGCCGACCTGGGGGAAGATCAGTTTGGATTCCGTAGAAATACTGGAACACGTGAGGCAATACTGACCTTACGACTTATCTTAGAAGAAAGATTAAGGAAAGGCAAACCTACGTTTCTAGCATTTGTAGACTTAGAGAAAGCTTTTGACAATGTTGACTGGAATACTCTCTTTCAAATTCTAAAGGTGGCAGGGGTAAAATACAGGGAGGGAAAGGCTATTTACAATTTGTACAGAAACCAGATGGCAGTTCTAAGAGTCGAGGGACATGAAAGGGAAGCAGTGGTTGGGAAGGGAGTTATTCAATCTGTATATTGAGCAAGCAGTAAAGGAAACAAAAGAAAAATTCGGAGTAGGTATTAAAATCCATGGAGAAGAAATAAAAACTTTGAGGTTCGCCGATGACATTGTAATTCTGTCAGAGACAGCAAAGGACTTGGAAGAGCAGTTGAATGGAATGGATGGTGTCTTGAAGGGAGGATATAAGATGAACATCAACAAAAGCAAAACGAGGATAATGGAATGTAGTCGAATTAAGTCGGGTGATGTTGAGGGTATTAGATTAGGAAACGAGACACTTAAAGTAGTAAAGGAGTTTTGCTATTTGGGGAGCAAAATAACAAATGATGGTCGAAGTAGAGAGGATATAAAATGTAGACTGGTAATGGCAAAGAAAGCGTTTCTGAAGAAGAGAAATTTGTTAACATCGAGTATAGATTTAAGTGTCAGGAAGTCATTTGTGAAAGTATTTGTATGGAGTGTAGCATTGTATGGAAGTGAAACATGGACGGTAAATAGTTTGGACAAGAAGAGAATAGAAGCTTTCGAAATGTGGTGCTACAGAAGAATGCTGAAGATTAGATAGGTAGATCACATAACTAATGAGGAAGTATTGTATAGGATTGGGGAGAAGAGAAGTTTGTGGCACAACTTGACCAGAAGAAGGGATTGGTTGGTAGGACATGTCCTGAGGCATCAAGGGATCACCAATTTAGTATTGGAGGGCAGCGTGGAGGGTAAAAATCGTAGGGGGAGACCAAGAGATGAATACACTAAGCAGATTCAGAAGGATGTAGGTTGCAGTAGGTACTGGGAGATGAAGAAGCTTGCACAGGATAGAGTAGCATGGAGAGCTGCATCAAACCAGTCTCAGGACTGAAGACCACAACAACAACAACAACATTACCATTATTTGCACGGCGATTCTGATGGTGTAGTCAGATTTTCAACATCTTTATTAGTTTAAAGTTTAGCATCTGACGATAAATTATACAAGTAACACCCAGCAACAAATTTCCAAAATCTAAACAGTTCATCCTATTTTGTCGATCGGTGTGTCTTCAGAAAGCTAGTAGCGTAAACTCAAATTGGTATAAATTACATGCATGTAACTTGAATAGTACCGGGTGAACAAAAAGTCAGTATAAATTTGAAAACTGAATAAATCACAAAATAATATAGATACAGAGATACAAATTGACTCACATGCTTGGAATAACATGGGGTTTTATTAGAAACAAAAAATACAAAAGTTAAAAAAATGTCCGACAGATGGCGCTTCATCTGATCAGAATAGCAATAATTAGCATAACAAAGTAAGACAAAGCAAAGATGATGTTCTTTACAGGAAACGCTCAATATGTCCACCATCATTCCTCAACAACAGCTGTAGTCGAGCAATAATGTGAACAGCACTATAAAGCATGTCCGGAGCTATGGTGAGGCATTGGCGTAGGATGTTGTCTTTCAGCATCCCTAGAGATGTTGGTCGATCACGATACACTTGCGACTTCAGGTAACCCCAAAACCAATAATCGCACGGACTGAGGTCTGGGGACCTGGGAGGCCTAGCATGACGAAAGTGGCGGCTGAGCACACGATCATCACCAAACGACGCGCAAGAAATCTTAAAAAAAAATGGCTCTGAGCACTATGGGACTTAACTTCTGAGGTCATCAGTCCCCTAGAACATAGAACTACTTAAACCTAACTAACCTAAGGACATCACACACATCCATGCCCGAAGCAGGATTCGAACCTGCGACCGTAGCGGTCGTGCGGCTCCAGACTGTAGCGCCTAGAACCGCTCAGCCACTGCGGCCGGCAACAAGAGATCTTTCACGCGTCTAGCAATATGGGGTAGAGCACCATCCTGCATAAAAATCGTACGTTCCATTAGGTGTTTATCAGCCAGGCTGGGGATGATGCGATTCTGTAACATATCGGCGTACCTCTCACCCGTCACGGTAACAGTTTCAAAACTAGAATCACGCATTTCCTCTAAGAGAAAAGGCCAGATAACGATAGATGTAGTAAATCCAACCCATACCGTGACTTTCTCATCATGCAATGCAGTTTCCACGACAGTTCTAGGATTTTTCGGAAGCCCAAATTCTGCAGTTGTGGGCGTTGACAGACCCTCGGAGCGTGAAATGAGCTTCGTCGGTCCACAACACGTTACTCAACCAATCGTCATCTTCCGCCATCTTTTGAAACGCCCACACCGCAAATGCCCTGCTTCACTAAATCGTTAGGTAACAGTTCATGATGCCGATGGATTTTGTGCGCCTAGCATCGGAGGGTACGCCTCAGTGCCGACCAAACAGTAGTGTATGGAATGCCGGTGCGACGTGCGACTGCACGAGCGCTGACTTCCCCGTGCATAGACGAACCCGCTACAGTCTCCGTTTCTTCCTGAACTGTCTCAGCAGCATTACGCCTTGTGCGCGGTCGGCCACTACGGGGTCTATCGTCTAAACAACCCGTGGCTTCGAACTTAGAAATCATTCTCGCCACAGCTGCATTTGTCAACGGAGTTGAATCCCTATGGCGATAGGATCCTAACGCTGAACTAGAACATTCCGCATTGTGATGATTAGGCTTCACTAAAAGCGCCTTTTCAGGTAACGCCAACATGCTGCGACTGCTAGCGCATCTGATTCTCTTTCTCATTACAGCTCCTTTTATACACAATTGTCATGCGCAGTCACTGACGTTTTGCTGTCCAGTGCCATCTGTCAGACATTTTGTGAACACTTTTTTTTTTGTTCTAATAAAACCCAATTTCATTCCAAGCATGTGTGTCAATTTTTACCTCTCTATCTACATTATTTCATGGTTTATTAAGTTTTCAAATTTATACTGACTTTTTGATCACCCGGTACATGAGTTATTGGAGGTGAAAGTGGCCGATTACTATCGATCGCGTCACGCCATAAGTACTCCACAGTCACACGAAAAAACGGTAGCAGCATGCTTATAAATATATTTATTCATCTATGTCTTTGTTCATATCCGAATATACTACTGATGAAGAAATTGGTCAATTATTTACTGTTTTTTAGAAAGCACAGAGTCATTAGGCTACTGACTTATTTCTGTTCTTTTGTTTTGATGTATGTTTATTTAATTGTTTATATACTTAATAGTACATGTTAGAGCGTGTTTATGGTCCAGCTGTAGAAATATTTATTTAATTTCGAGTTATTTAAATGTAAATCCAGTATTTCGAATGTGTTTCAAAATGTTTGTGAGTGTGCGTTGGCTTGGAGACGTGATGAAAGCGCTCTCGCCAATCACAGCGCTCGTTACTAAGGGAGGCGACTACCGAAGTGAATGGAGGGGTTGTTCGGAACAGAGCGGCGCGAGGGACAGTGGCACAGGACACAGGAGTTCTGAACAGTACGGCACAGGACACGAGAGTGCTGGACGAGACGGCGCGAGAGAAGCACGGTCGCTGCAGAGACTTGGAGAGTGTGCAGCGGTTTGCGCGTGGCCGTGGCAGATGGAAATACTTTGGAGTGCCGACTTGTGCCCTTGTGAAATTCCCATGGCTTCTACAGTGAAGACGTAGTGTGCATTTAGAAGAGAATATCTCGCGAGCTATGTTGTTATTCATAACTAATTAAGTGCAGTAGGAATCTATTATTTCCCTGTTATTCAACTTACACTCCTGGAAATGGAAAAAAGGAACACATTGACACCGGTGTGTGAGAGCCACCATACTTGCTCCGGACACTGCGAGAGGGCTGTACAAGCAATGATCACACGCACGGCACAGCGGACACACCAGGAACCGCGGTGTCGGCCGTCGAATGGCGCTAGCTGCGCAGCATTTGTGCACCGCCGCCGTCAGTGTGAGCCAGTTTGCCGTGGCATACGGAGCTCCATCGCAGTCTTTAACACTGGTAGCATGCCGCGACAGCGTGGACGTGAACCGTATGTGCAGTTGACGGACTTTGAGCGAGGGCGTATAGTGGGCATGCGGGAGGCCGGGTGGACGTACCGCCGAATTGCTCAACACTTGGGGCGTGAGGTCTCCACAGTACATCGATGTTGTCGCCAGTGGTCGGCGGAAGGTGCACGTGCCCGTCGACCTGGGACCGGACCGCAGCGACGCACGGATGCACGCCAAGACCGCAGGATCCTACGCAGTGCCGTAGGGGACCGCACCGCCACTTCCCAGCAAATTAGGGACACTGTTGCTCCTGGGGTATCGGCGAGGACCATTCGCAACCGTCTCCATGAAGCTGGGCTACGGTCCCGCACACCGTTAGGCCGTCTTCCGCTCACGCCCCAACATCGTGCAGCCCGCCTCCAGTGGTGTCGCGACAGGCGTGAATGGAGGGACGAATGGAGACGTGTCGTCTTCAGCGATGAGAGTCGCTTCTGCCTTGGTGCCAATGATGGTCGTATGCGTGTTTGGCGCCGTGCAGGTGAGCGCCACAATCAGGACTGCATACGACCGAGGCACACAGGGCCAACACCCGGCATCATGGTGTGGGGAGCGATCTCCTACACTGGCCGTACACCACTGGTGATCGTCGAGGGGACACTGAATAGTGCACGGTACATCCAAACCGTCATCGAACCCATCGTTCTACCATTCCTAGACCGGCAAGGGAACTTGCTGTTCCAACAGGACAATGCACGTCCGCATGTATCCCGTGTCACCCGACGTGCTCTAGAAGGTGTAAGTCAACTACCCTGGCCAGCAAGATCTCCGGATCTGTCCCCCATTGAGCATGTTTGGGACTGGATGAAGCGTCGTCTCACGCGGTCTGCACGTCCAGCACGAACGCTGGTCCAACTGAGGCGCCAGGTGGAAATGGCATGGCAAGCCGTTCCACAGGACTACATCCAGCATCTCTACGATCGTCTCCATGGGAGAATAGCAGCCTGCATTGCTGCGAAAGGTGGATATACACTGTACTAGTGCCGACATTGTGCATGCTCTGTTGCCTGTGTCTATGTGCCTGTGGTTCTGTCAGTGTGATCATGTGATGTATCTGACCCCAGGAATGTGTCAATAAAGTTTCCCCTTCCTGGGACAATGAATTCACGGTGTTCTTATTTCAATTTCCAGGAGTGTATATTTTATTTAATTGCTGGACAATCGAACCGATAAGTGTTTTGCAGGATTGTGCCACATTCTCAAAAGTACTTCTACTATCGTATTCATCATTTAAAGTCGTTAAGATAGTACCTGCAGATTTTATTTAATTGCAATCTTTCATTTATAAACGTCTACATTAGGTTCAAAATTCGCAATTGCCGAGTGATAGCAACCTTCGACCATTTGATTCATGTCTATATTCATATTGTGTACTGTAGATTCAGCAGTATTTGGCTTGTAATGTGGCAACTACGTGTCCCAGCGCCTAGACAACGAAACCAGCCAAAACTTCTAATATTTAAACTCTGAGTCTGAGGGTACGTAGTTGAGCGCCACATCACCACAACATCATTTCATTTATTATTTGAAAACCCGCAGTGTTCACATTAAGTAAAGGTTCTAGTTGTCGATAGGTGGGTCACGTCACTGCTGCTGTGAAAACTGGGCATATGGATAGTTGCAATAAAATCGTTTTTACATCGTTATATTTGTAAATGTGTCTTTAGAGTGCACTGTATGTGTCTACATCTACATGGATACTCTGTAAATCACATTTAAGTTCCTCGCAGTGTATTCATTGAATCACCTTCACAATTTCTATTATTCCAATCTCCTATAGTAGGCAGTAAAAACGAACGCCTATATCTTTCCTTGCGAGCTCTGATTTTCCTTACTTTATTTTGGTGATCGTTTCTCCATATGTAGGTCGGCGTCAACAAATTATCTTCACATTCGGAGGAGAAAGGTGGTGATTGAAATTTCCTGAGATGATTTCGGCGCTAGGAAAAAGTTTTTGTTTTAATGATGTCCATCCATAATCCCGTATCATTTGAGTGACACTCTCTCTCCCCTATTTCGCTATAATACAAAACGTGCAACCCTTCTTTGAACTTTTTCGATGTAGTCCATCAATCCTAGCCGCACGGGATAGCAGCGCTGTCTGAATCGCCTTGTCATGGTCCGTGCGGCTCCCCCCGGGCATGGGTGTATGTGTTGTCCATTGCGTAAGTCAGTTTAAGTTAGATTACGTAGTGTGTAGGCTTAGGGACCGATGACCTCAGCAGTTTGGTCCCATAAGAGCTTACCACAAATTTCCAATTTTTTTCCGTCAATCCTATCTGGTAAAGATCCCAGACCGTGCAGCAGTATTCTAAAAGAGAACGGACAAGCATACTGTAGGCAGTCTCTTTATTTTGCTCTATTACATTTTCTAAGTATCCTGCCAATAAAACGCAGTCTTTGGTTAGCCTTCCCCATAGCATTTTCTGCATGTTCCTTCCAAATTTAAGTTGTTCGTAATCGTAATTCCTAGGTATGTAGTTGAATTACGGCCTTTAGATTTGACTGATTTATCGTGTAACCGAAATTTAACGGATTCCTTTTAGCACTCATGTGGATGACCTCACACTTTTCGTTATTTAGGGCCAATTGCCAATTTTCGCATTATACAGATATCTTTTCTTAATCTTTTTGCATGTTGTTTTGATCTTCTGATGACTTTACTAGTCGATAAGCGACAACGTCATCTGCAAACAATCTAAGACAGATGCTCAGATTGTCTCCCAAGCCTATAACACCACCTTGCGGAACGTCAGAAATCATTTCTGTGTTAAATGGCTCTGAGCACTATGGGACTCAACTTCTGAGGTCATCACTCCCCTAGAACTTAGAACTACTTAAACCTAACTAACCTAAGGACGTCACACACATCCATGCCCGAGGCAGGATTCGAACCTGCGACCGTAGCGGTCGCGCGGTTCCAGACTGTAGCGCCTACAACCGCTCGGCCACCCAGGCCGGCACTTCTGTGTTACTCGATGACTTTCCGTCACATAACTGAGACTAAATTCCATAATCTCGCAATTTCACTACAAGCCGCTTGTGTGGTAGGGTCTCCAAAGCCTTCTGGAAATCTAGAAATACAGAGGCACTTTTAAGTCCATGGTCAATAACACTCAACACTTCGTGCGAGTAAACAGCTAGTTGTGTTTCAAAAGAACGATTTTCTTCTAATTACTTGTTTACTGTGTGTCAATAGACTATATCTTTAGAGGTAACTCATAATGTTCGAACACAAAATTGTTCCGAAATCATGCTGGATATCAAATATTCAAATGTGTGTGAAATCTTATGGGACTTAACTGCTAAGGTCATCAGTCGCTAAGCTTACACACTAATTAACCTAAATTATCCTAAGGACAAACACACACACCCATGCCCGAGGGAGGACTCGAACCTCCGCCAAGATCAGCCGCACAGTCCATGACTGCAGCGCCTGAGACCGCTGGCTATTCCCGCGCGGCGGTGCATATCGACTTTAATGATATGAGCCTATAATTTAGCGGATTGCTCCTATTACCTTTTTTGAATATTGGTGCGACCTGTGCAACTTTCCAGCCTTTGGGTACGGATCTTTCGTCGAGCGAACGATTTTGCGTGATTGTTAAGTATGGAGCTATTGTACCAGCATACTCTGTAAGGAGCCTAACTGGTAAACAGCCTGGCCCAGAAGACTTGCCTTTATTAAGTGATTTAAGTTGCTTCACTACTTCGAGGATATTTACTTCTACGTTACTCATGTTGGCAGCTGTTCTGGATTCGAATTCTGGAGTATTTACTTCGTCTTCTATTATGAAGGAATTTCGGAAGGCTATGTTTAGTAACTCTGCTTTGGCAGCGCTGTCTTCGATAGTATCTCCATTGCTATTGCGCAGAGAAGGCACTGATTGTTTCTTGCCTCTAACATACTTCACATACGACCAGAATCTCTTTGTATTTTCTGCCAGGATTCGAGACAAAGTTTCGTTGTGGAAACTGTTATAAGGATCTCGCATTGAAGTCGGTGCTAAATTTCGAGCTTCTGTAAAAGATCGCCAATCTTGGGGATTTGCGTCTGTTTGAATTTGGCATGTTTGTTTCGTTGTTTCTGAAACAGTGTTCTGACCCGTTTTGTGTACCACGGAGGATCAGCTACGGCGTTTGTTAATTTATTTAGTCTAAATCTCTCAGTTGCTGGAAATACTATTTCTTTGAATTCAAACACTTATATCGTTAATTTGGAAGGAGTGGAGATTGTCTCTCAGGAAGGCGTTTAGTGAATTTTTATCTACTTTTCTGGTTAGTTCTATTTTTTGTCTATTTTTGGAGGATTTGGGAGTTACACTATTGAAGGTCGCTACGCAACCCTGTGTTCACTAATCCCTGAATCGGTTTTGATGCTCGTTATTAGCTCAGGATTATTTGTTGCTAAGAGGTCAAGTGTCTTTTCACAACCGCTTACTACTCGCGTGGGCTCATGAACTAACAGCTCGAAATAATTTTCAGACAATGCGTTTAGCACAATTTCGTCACCTAGTGACAGTATCTGGAACGATTAGATGGAACAAGGTTACGAAACATGTGTCGTTACTTTAGTTGTAATAACCATTTCTTAACAGCAGAGTTTGATTGATGAAATGCGTTATTTCCGTGTTTGTTTTAGTTATGGTCCCGGCTGAGGTTGGAGTCCTCTCTCGGGCGTGGGTGTGTGTGTTTGTCCTTGAGATAATTTAGGTTAAGTAGTGTGTAAGCTTAGGGACTGACGACCTTGGCAGTTAAGTCCCATAAGATTACACACACATTTGAACATTTTTTTGTTTCAGTTATTTGAGGAGCAGTTTAAGGCCTTTGTAAAGTATGCGTTGGGTAGAACTGCTACAAACACGTATTTTGAGACGTACAGGGTGGCGTACGAAATGTGTTACCAATTGTTTCTTTTACAATTTACGACGCACATTAGATATCCCGCTGGGATCTCTACAGCAGTACCAGCAGAGCTTGGAAAAACAAATGAGTTACGAAACGACGCGTAATTCACGATACTGCCGCTAGGAGACTAGCAAGCAGCAACGGCTAACAATGGAAGACTGACGACACATCAACGATCGGCAATTGTGTTACTTTTTCATGAAACGAAAAGCCTTGTTGTGACTCAGAGGCGTTTTCGACAACATTTTGACACACGATTGGTCCCTTGCAAGAAGACCATCCCCCAGGTTGTTCGATAAATATGTACAGGAGGGAACAGTATTGGAAGCGAAGCGACCTCGGCCGAAGCCTGTTTGTTCGCCGGAGAATATTGAAGCGGTACGAGTTGCTGTGCAGAGAAGTCCCGGGAAATCGTGTAGAAAGGCAGCAGTGCAACTGGGAATATCCAGACGCTCCGTTCAACGCATTCTTAAAAGTGATCTCCATATGTACCCATGCAAGATGACCTGTGCACAGAAGCTCACTGAAGAACACAAGCAGCAGAGACTGCTGTTTGCTCATTGGGCGGAGGATAGGGAAGAAACTCTCAACAACGTTTCTAACATTCTGCGTGGTGTCTGTCTGTTCTATGTCGTGTCTCCCTACCACTTTCGCGCAACGACGCTCTGAGCGTGTTTTTTAGGGAATTGAATAGTTTGAACCTGGGACCTGTTGCTGGTAAGGAGACGCCAGACCACACATGACATGTAGAATTCAGAAGAGTTCAGTGAGACTAGCGATGATATAATCAAATACTTAATGATTTCAGCGTCAGCTCCACTGCACTCCCTGCAAAAGAATCTTAATACTAACTAAATTTAGTGGAACTGGTTCAAGGCTTTCCTATTTTTAGATAGCTGCTAAAATAACGTCGAAAAAGCAGTTACGTTTACCACTGGAAATTTTATTCTACTCACAAAACATTGTTTATAAATTGCACTATTGATAAAAGGAAATATTTTAACGCAGGATGATAAAAACGAACTGCGTTCAACAAAAATGTGAACGAATATTCCCTGAGTGGGTTTCCAAGTTCTATAATGGATCAAAGGATGCCCTATGCCATATCACATCTATAACCTAGATTTACGTTAAGTTTCTTAAAAGAGAAAACTATCAAAATGGTCTACAGTGACCCTCAATTATCTTTAATTACTTATCTAACTTGTCGTAAATTACAGTGGCTGATGTGGCTTTTCAATAATTATATAACAGAAAAATCATCGTGTTTCAGATTTTAGCTTACGTAGCAAATGTGAATACCATGAGATTTAATTGACGATCGACACTAGTATTACGTAAAAAGAGATTGTAACAGATGAGACTTCTGCAGTTCTGAGTGAAGCCTTATGCGCTCAAAAATGCGGCATCGCATGCGTTCATTACCTTGTCGTTGGTTAGGCAGCGTCAGGGGGCGGCGGGCGGCACAGCTCCACGCACCTCGCCAACTCGGAAGCAACTCTCTCCTAACTTCTCCTTACTACAATTTACCGAAGTTGGTTTAAAAAAAGCTGTCTGGCTGTGTTTTCAACTGGCCAATCAGGGTCTCAATGTTAACCTTAAGCTCCACTTACAAAATTCTGTCTATCCAATGAGAAACGTTGTACTTTTCGTGGTGGGGCAATGTTTTTAATGTTTGCTACGTAACAGAGAAGCGTATAGTCTCATGCTAAAACTTGCAGCTGGTGTGGCCCTTTTAGTGTTATCGTAAGATCTATACTGTTCTTCTGGATGGTTGGTTGGTTGGTTTGGGGGGGATTAAAGGGACCAGACTGCGACGGTCATCGGTCCCTTTTTCCAAAAAAAAAGTAAAACCACCCAAAGAGAATAAAAAACGAACAACAGGAAAGACGTCAGACGACACAGGACAAGAAATACTCCTACAGAGATCAGACGAAACAAATTAAAATCACACAGAGTGTGACAGTGGTTGGCCGACCATAGAGATAAAAAGGAAAAGCCAACCACCGAGAACACATTAAAAACTCAGCGTAAAATCGTAGGCCAATGGCCAGAATCAACACAAAAGAACAGAACAAACATTCAGAGTAAATAATAAAAACCCCCTGCCCGAATAAAACGGAAAACTAAGTCAGCCATACCAGGGTCATCACATAAGAGGGCAGGGAGCGTATCAGGCAGCGCAAATGTCTGCCTGACCACAGCTAAAAGGGGGCAGGCCAACAAAATGTGGGCCACTGTCAAAGCCGCCCCGCAGCTACATACAGGAGGGTCCTCCCGGCGCAGTAAATAACTGTGTGTCAGGTGGGAGTGGCCAATGCGGAGCCGACAAAGGACGACAGAGTCCCTGCGGTTGGCTCGCAGGGATGACCGCCACACAGTCGTCGTCTCCTTGATGGCACGGAGTTTATTGGGCATGATCCGATTGCGCCATTCAGCGTCCCAAAGCGCAAAAACTTTTCGGCGGAGGACTGCCCGCAAATCAGTCTCTGGGAGGCCAACGTCCAGTGACGGTTTACTCGTGGCCTCTTTCGCCAGGCGGTCAACATGTTCATTGCCCGGGATACCGACATGACCGGGGGTCCACACAAAGACCACAGAGCGGCCGCAACGCGCAAGAGTATGCAGGGACTCATGGATAGCCATCACCAGACGAGAACGAGGAAAACACTGGTCGAGAGCTCGTAAACCGCTCAGGGAATCGCTACAGATAACGAAGGACTCACCTGAGCAGGAGCGGATATACTCTAGGGCACGAAAGATGGCGACTAGCTCAGCAGTGTAAACGCTGCTGCCAGCCGCCAAGGACCGTTGTTCGGAATGGTCCCCTAGAGTTAGCGCATACCCGACATGACCAGCAACCATCGAACCGTCGGTGTAAACAATTCCAGAGCCCTGATACGTGGCCAGGATGGAATAATAGCGGCGGCGGAAGGCCTCTGGAGGGACCGAGTCCTTCGAGCCCTGTGCCAAGTCGAGCCGAAGGCAAGGGCGAGGAACACACCACGGGGGTGTACGCAGAGGCGCCCGGAAAGGAGGTGGAACTGGGAAAAACCCAAGCCCGCAGAGAAGCTCCTTGGTGCGTACGGCGATCGGACAACCCGACCGGGGCCGACGGTCTGGCAGATGGACGACTGACTGCGGGAACAGGACACGATAATTTGGATGCCCGGGCAAGCTAAAAACATGGGCAGCATAAGCGGCCAGCAAACGTTGGCGTCGGAACCGCAGTGGAGGTACACCTGCCTCCACTAGGACGCTGTCCACAGGGCTGGTGCGGAAAGCACCAGTGGCAAGGCGTATCCCGCTGTGGAGAATTGGGTCCAGCACCCGCAACGCTGATGGGGATGCTGAGCCATAAGCTAGGCACCCATAATCCAGGCGAGATTGGATTAACGCCTGGTAGAGCCGCAACAGGGTAGAGCGGTCGGCGCCCCAGCGGGTGTGGCTCAAACAACGCAGGGCGTTGAGATGCCGCCAACACGCTTGTTTAAGCTGCCGGATATGAGGCAGCCAAGTGAACCGGGCATCAATAAGGACACCCAAAAACCTGTGGGTCTCCACCACAGCAAGAAGTTCGTCGGCAAGATAAAGCCGCGGCTCAGGATGGACCGTTCGGCGCCGGCAGAAATGCATAACGCGGGTCTTGGCAGCCGAAAACTGAAAACCACGCGCTACAGCCCAAGACTGCGCCTTGCGGATTGCGCCCTGTAGCTGAAGTTCAGCTGCTGCAATGCTAATAGAACTATAGTAAAGACAGAAGTCGTCAGCATACAGGGAAGCGGAGACAGAATTTCCTACTGCCGCAGCGAGACCGTTTATTGCAATTAAAAACAGGCAGACACTGAGGACAGAGCCCTGGGGTACCCCGTTCTCCTGGACGAGGGAGGAACTATACGAGGCCGCGACTTGCACGCGGAAGGTACGATACGACAGAAAATTTCTGATAAAGATCGGCAGGGGGCCCTGAAGACCCCATCCATGAAGCGTAGAAAGGATGTGATGACGCCATGTCGTATCGTACGCCTTCCGCATGTCGAAAAAGACAGCGACCAGGTGCTGACGGCGGGCAAAGGCTGTACGGATGGCCGACTCAAGGCTCACCAGATTGTCGGTGGCGGAGCGGCCTTTACGGAACCCACCCTGAGATGGAGCCAGAAGGCCCCGAGACTCCAGCACCCAATTTAAGCGCTGGCTCACCATCCGTTCAAGCAACTTGCAAAGAACGTTGGTGAGACTAATGGGACGGTAGCTGTCCACCTCCAGAGGGTTCTTTCCAGGTTTCAAAATGGGGATGACAATACTTTCCCGCCATTGCGACGGAAACTCACCCTCGACCCAGAGACGGTTGTAAAGGTCGAGGAGGCGTCGCTTGCAGTCCACTGAAAGGTGTTTCAGCATCTGACAGTGGATGCGATCTGGCCCGGGAGCGGTATCAGGGCAAGCGGCAAGGGCACTCTGAAATTCCCACTCACTGAATGGAGCGTTGTAGGGTTCAGAAGCGTTGGTGCGAAAAGAAAGGCTCCGACGTTCCATCCGCTCTTTAATGGAGCGGAAGGCCTGGGGGTAATTCGCAGAAGCGGAACTCATAGCAAAATGCTCTGCTAAGCGGTTTGCAATGACGTCGGAGTCAGTACAAACTGCTTCATTCAGTGAGAGCGCAGGGACGCTGGCAGGGGTCCGATAGCCGAAGACCCGTCGAATCTTGGCCCAGACCTGCGATGGAGTGACATGGAGTCCAATGATGGACACATACCGCTCCCAGCACTCCTTCTTGCCTTGGCGGATAAGGAGGCGGGCCCGCGCATGCAGCCGTTTGAAGGCGATAAGGTGGTCCATGGAGGGATGTCGCTTGTGACGCTGGAGCGCCCGCCGGCGATCTTTAATCGCTTCAGCGATCTCAGGCGACCACCAAGGCACAGCCCTCCGCCGAGGGGACCCAGAAGAACGGGGAATGGCAGACTCGGCGGCAGTGACGATGCCGGCGGTGACCGATGTAACCACCGCATCAATGGCATCAGTTGAGAGAGGCTCAATAGCGGCAGTGGAGGAGAACAAGTCCCAGTCAGCCTTATTCATAGCCCATCTGCTAGGGCGCCCAGAAGAGTGACGCTGTGGTAGTGACAGAAAAATCGGAAAGTGGTCACTACCACACAGGTCGTCATGCACACTCCAGTGGACAGATGGTAAGAGGCTAGGGCTACAGATTGAAAGGTCAATGGCGGAGTAGGTGCCATGCGCCACACTGAAGTGTGTGGAGGCACCATCATTCAAAATCGAGAGATCGAGCTGCGACAATAAATGCTCAACGGTGGCGCCTCGACCTGTTGCCACTGACCCACCCCACAGAGGGTTATGGGCGTTAAAGTCGCCCAGTAATAAGAAAGGTGGCGGCAATTGGGCTATCAGCGCAGCCAGGACATGCTGCGCGACATCACCCTCCGGTGGAAGGTAAAGACTGCAGACGGTAAGAGCCTGCGGCGTCCACACCCTAACAGCGACAGCCTCTAAAGCTGTTTGTAGAGGGACAGACTCGCTGTGAAGAGAGTTAAGGACATAGATGCAGACGCCACCAGACACCCTTTCATAAGCTGCTCGGTTCTTATAATAACCCCGATAGCCACGGAGGGGGGGGGGGGGGTGCGCATTGCTGGAAACCAAGTTTCCTGCAGAGCAATGCAGAGGAAAGGGTGATGGCTGATAAGTTGGCGGAGCTCAGCTAGATGGTGGAAGAAACCGCTGCAGTTCCACTGGAGGATGGTTTTGTCCATGGCTGAGAAAGGCGTGCCGGGACTGGGACGGCAGATTACGCCGCTGAGTCACCGGCTGCCTCCGATTGAGCACCCGTGCTAGTGCTATTGCTATTCACGGCGTCTGAGGGACCGGCGAGATCGAGGTCCTCAGCGGACGCCAGAATCTCCACCTCGTCCTCAGACGCAAAGCTAGAAGGTAGCGATGGGGTGGCTACCACCGCGCGTTCCTTGGGCTTAGAGCTGCTCTTCTTTGATTTCTCACGCTGCTCCTTGGGTTTAACTGGCTGGGAGGGCTTCACCGATTCAGTCTCCGGGACTGAGGAGGATCGGGAAGCCCTTCGACCTGCAGATTGTGGGCACTTACGCCACTGTCTATCGTCAGCCTTCCCGCCGGTGGAAACCTGGGAAGGGAGGGACCCAAGGGATCCCTTGCGAGCGTGAGAAGCCGAAGAAGTTGGACACTTCTCCGGCTTAGAAGCGGGGACCGACGTCCCCGATGGGGGGGATGGTGTTGCTCCTGAGGTAGGTGGCACAGGAGCAACCCGGTGGGTAGAGCCCCCCACTGGCAAGGGGGCAGGAGGAGTTGTACCACTCGTCGATCCGGCCGGAAGGCGCGAAACTGATGGGGCGAGCACGGGTGTTGTAGCAGCGGCGTAGGAAGTTGTCATTCGCACGGGATGTAATCGGTCGTATTTCCGTTTGGCCTCAGTATAAGTCAGTCGGTCCAGGGTCTTATATTCCATGATTTTGCGCTCTTTCTGGAATATTCTGCAGTCTGGCGAGCAAGGTGAATGGTGCTCCCCGCAGTTGACGCAGATGGGAGGCGGGGCACATGGAGTATCGGGATGAGATGGGCGTCCGCAATCTCGACATGTGAGGCTGGAAGTGCAGCGGGAAGACATATGGCCGAACTTCCAGCACTTGAAGCACCGCATTGGGGGAGGGATATAGGGCTTGACGTCACATCGGTAGACCATCACCTTGACCTTTTCCGGTAACGTATCACCCTCGAAGGCCAAGATGAAGGCACCGGTAGCAACCTGATTGTCCCTCGGACCCCGATGAACGCGCCGGACGAAATGAACACCTCTACGTTCTAAGTTGGCGCGCAGCTCGTCATCAGACTGCAAAAGAAGGTCCCTATGGAAAATAACACCCTGGACCATATTTAAACTCTTATGTGGAGTAATAGTAACGTTAACATCCCCCAACTTGTCACAAGCAAGTAACCTGCGTGACTGGGCGGAGGATGCCGTTTGTATCAGTACTGAGCCAGAGCGCATTTTAGACAAGCCCTCCACCTCCCCAAACTTGTCCTCTAAATGCTCGACGAAGAACTGAGGCTTTGTGGAGAGAAAAGACTCCCCATCAGCTCTCGTGCAAACTAAGAATCGGGGCGAATAACTGTTACCTCCATCCTGGGACTTACGCTCTTCCCACGGCGTGGCCAGGGAGGGGAACGTTTTCGGATCGTACTTCTGAGCATTAAATTGAGCCCGAGAACGCTTAGAGACTGCTGGCGGCTGGCCGCCAGCGAGAGATGATGTACCACGCTTCATTGCGGGTCATCCGCCCTGATGCCACCTACTCCGACCAAGGGCCCTCCCCACGGGCGCCACCCAGCCACAGCAAAGGCCACCTGGCAGGATGGCCGTTGCCGGGAGTCCTGATACCCCAGGAGGATAGGCATCTACTCCTTGGCATACGTGGGGAGTTAACGGCGCAGGCATCAGTAGAGCGATCCCTGTGTTGTCAGGGGGCTACAACCAAGAGGGTACATGGCGGCCCCACCACAACGGACTGGCTACCGTGCTGGATCTTAGGTGCAAAACTGTCCAAGGTCGTCGTCGCAGTTAAAAGAAACACTGCAGAGGGCAGCGTGGTAATCGCACCCAGGGACATATCCCCGCCCTAAAGATCGAAAACGAGCGGGACACCATTGCAACGACGTGAAAGCCGGCTAAAGGTCTAATTGCACGACGGATACAGTGCACCATGTAAGGCGCCCTTCCCCAATTGGCTCGCTCTTCGGAATAATTTAGAAAGATGGAGGTCAAACCCGAGAGGGGACCATCACATAAGGCCAAAACATGTGAGACTCCTTTTAGTCGCCTCTTACGACAGGCAGGAATACCGCGGGCCTATTCTAACCCCCGAACCCGCAGGGGGGTGTCCTTCTGGAGGGCTCTATCTTTTAACATGGGCTGGGGGGTGGTTTTGGCGGTCGGCTAGCGACGTGGGTGTCCGTCCCTTATCGTAGGGCCTCCTAGCCTACACGATTCTGCTCTCGGCTTCTGTTCTCGTTTCTCCCCTCGGAACTGCGTCTGTTTCACGGTGGGAAGGTATGACATGCATTTAGGCGTTCTTGTGTTAGTCTGTGGTATTCCATTTGCTCACTTGTTGATCGTATTACTTTCGTTAATTTAATGTCAGGATTTATTTGGAGCTATGTGACATACTGTCGGATTTGCTATCATGGCAGGGTTTTCATGGAAGGTGTTGGAATTGCCTGACACCTTACACGTTTGGTTTTCAGACGAGGCGCATTTTCATTTAGGTGGTGTGGTTTGGGGGTACCTAAAGGAAAAAATTTTCCCGAAACGTCCACGTGATTTAATGGAGCTCAGAAGACTTATTCTTCAAGCTTGCAGTGAAATTACGGAAGACATGTGCCGCAGTGTAATCACTAACTTCAGTGTTCGTTTGAAGGACGTTAGGAAACGAAATGGTGGACATATGGAGCATGTGCTGAGTTAGAACAAATCTCCATGGACGGCTCTTCATTGTTGTACATGTTCCTTTCAGATTGTATTGATAGCAAAGTTTATATTCAAAAACAAAATGGTAACAAATGCGCCACCCTGTAAGTAAAGGGGACAAAAAATCGGTATGACCCTCAGGCACCCGAGATTTTTATGTTCGTAAGACTCGCAGTATCGAAACCACCAGATGCGTCTGCTTTAAATGTTCTTTGCATGAACTGAGTGCACACTCAGTGTCGAAGTTTGCGCAGCACAGTCAGCGGAGCACGCGGTGGCGGAGGCGGCGTGGTCGCGTGCCTCTCAGCTCAGCTCAGTTCAGCTCAGCTCAGCTCAGCTACTCGGGAGGAGGCGGCCTATCGACCACGGCGAGGGCCGGCGCTGTCCGGTGCGGCCGTGCTGCGCCGGACACGCTCTGCTAATGAAGTGCGGAGACGCCTAACAAAAGACGCTCGCGCTCCCTCCGCCCCCAGCGCCACTGCGTCGGCACACTGGAGGGAGTTTGCCTCCGCACGCACCCGCACCCCTAAGAGCCGAGACAGCCCTGCCCTTCAGCTGCGCCCTGACACGCACGTCTGCCGACGTAATCATTGTCACGTCATACAACGTATCTACATCCTTATATACGACACTGTTCCGGCGGTAAGATTACGTTGTGTGGCCACTACATCTTCCCTCTTTCCTGTTCCATTCAGGAATGGTGCGTGGGAAGAATGATTCTCGTTGAAGTTGTGCATGACGCCTAATTTCCCATATCTTCTCGTTGTTATCGTTTGGGAGACGTGTGTGGGCGGAAGTATTATCTTTCTCGACTCTTCGTGGAATTTCGCTCCCCAAATTTCAACACTGAATCTATCCTTGATGTATAAAATGTTTTAGCGTCTGTCACTGGAGACTGTTGATCATTTCAATAGTACTCCCCCGCCGATCTCGTGACGAAACGCGCCTCTCCCTCAGGTTTGACCTCTTCTATAAGTCCCACTTAGTTTGAGCCTCAGACTGATGAATAACACGCATCATGTTCAGTTCCACGGGAATGATTCTGATCCCCGATCGTGATGTAATCCAGGGCAGAAAAAATGGGTCAAATGCCTCTAAGCACTACGGGACTTAACATCTGACGTCATCAGTCCGCTAGACTTAGAACTACTTAAACCTTACTAACCTAAGGACATCACACGCATCCATGCCCGAGGCAGGATTCGAACCTGCGACTACAGCAGCAGCGAGGTTCCGGACTGAAGCGCCTTGAACCGCTCTTCCACAGCGGACGGCTCATGACAGAAAGGTCAGAATCGGCTTTCTACTGCATTGCAGATCTAGGTTTCAACTGGCAGAGCAGCTATCATCAGTGCGTTATTAGTAGTCACGTAGACTCAGTGTAATTATAACGGCACATGATTACTTACACTGAAGCACCGAAGAAACTAGTGTAAGCATGCTTATTCAAATCAAGAGATATGTAAAAAGGCAGAATATGGCCTTGCGGTCGGCAATGCCGGTGTAAGACAACAAGTGTCTGGTGCAGTTGTTACATCGGTTACTGTTGCTACAATGGCAAGTTTTTAAGATTTAAGTGAGTCTGAACGTGGTGTTTCAGTCGGCGCGCGAGCGATGGGACACAGCATCTCAGAGGTAGCGATGAAGTGGGGATCTTCCCGTACGGCCATTTCACGTTTGTACCGTAAATATCAGGAATCGGGTAACAGATCAAGTCTCCGACAACGCTGCTGCCGGAAAAAAATCCTGCAAGAACGGGACCGACGACGACTGAAGAGAATCGTTCAACGTGACAAAATTGCAACCCTTCCGCAAATCGCTGCACCTATGAATGCTGGCCATCAACAAGTGTCAGCGTGCGACCATTCAACGAAACGTTATCAATATGGGCTTTAGGAGGCGCACTCGTGTACCCTTGATGACTGCATGACACAAAGCTTTGCGCCTCACCTGGGCCCGTCAACACCGGCATTGGACTGTTGATGACTCGAAACAGATTGCCTAGTCGGACGAGTCTCTTCGCAAATTGTATCGAGCGGGTGGACGTGTACGGGTATGGAGACAAGCTTATGAATCCATGGACCCTGCATGTCAGCAGGGGACTGTTCAAGTTGGTCGAGGCTCTGTAATGGTGTGGGGTGTGTGCAGTTGGAGTGACATGGGACCCTAAAACGTCTAGATACAACTCTGACAGGTGACACGTACGTAAGAGTCCTGTCTTATCACCTGCATCCATTCCTGTCTATTATGACCACCGACGGACTTGAGCAATACGACACCCCACTCATCCAGAACTGCTACAGTGTCACTCCAGGAAGACTCTTCTGAGTTTGAACACTTCCGCTGGCCACCAGACTCCCCAGACACGAAAATTATTGAGCATATCTTGGATGCGTTGCAACGTGCTGTTCAGAAGAGATCTCCACCCCTTCACACTTTTACGGATTTATGGACAGCCCTGCAGTATTTATGGCGTCAGTTCCCTCCAGCACTACTTCAGACATTAGTCGAGTCCGTGCCAAGAAGTGTTGCGGCACTTGTGCGTGCTGGCGGGGGCCTTACGCGATATTAGGCAGGATGTACCAGTTTCCTTGGCTCTTTAGTATCTAATTCACTGATGGTAGCTGCGCTGTCAGTTGAAATCTAGATCTGCAACACGACAAGAAAGACGGATGACATTGCGACCGATGCTGGCCTTCTTTCTGTCCTGAATAACACTCAAGAATCGGTCGAACGTTTGTTTTTTAACCCACTTCTACCGCGAATGAATAACATTTCCTCAACATTCTCCGAGTCAGTCTCAATCACACATCCGCTTTTCTTACTTCTGTATTCGTTTAACACCATCATTCTTCTTCAGGTCGTTCCTGTTGGTTTACTCGTGGATGTTGTACGGCAGTTACTGTTTCCAACGATTCATCGCCAATAGCTTATTCGGGCAGTAGTGGACCATTAGCCTATCTATGCGCAATACGTTGAATTTATTTACTTTCGAGGCCAACTTCCAGAGCCTGCGCCAGTCATCGATCTCTGCGGCTCTTCCTACAATTCGCTACAGTTTTCTGGCTTTATAACCTTCATATAGGCAGCAGAATAATCCGCGGATAGCCTCACGGTACCTCCAAAGATACCCACTAGATCATTTATACAGGGTGAACATTAATAAAACCGACAAAGTGTAGGAATGGATTCGTGACTGGAAATGATGGTAATAAGGTCTGATCAACGTCTGTCCGAAAATGAACGGTGAGCATGCAAAGACAACAAATCGTCCCGGAACGCAGTATAGAGCTGCACGGCTTCCACGTCTGTAGCCCACAGATGACGTTCAGGCAGATTGATGATGCCAGTTCTGGTAAAAGTTGCTTCGTCAGTAAGGAAGACTGATGACAGAAATCTCATAATTGTGACGGACTCATGCACAAACCATCAACAAAATCCTTCCCTACTGATAAGCCCTGCACTCGTTTCAGGTGATAGGGATAGTAGCGGTTGTCATGCAGGATGCAGATAATCGTACTTTGGCTTACACCATGCCGGCGGGTCATTTGTCTGGACCTTTTACTGTGGTTCGTCTCAATATTCTGTAGAACCCGGTCCTCCGCCTCCCTGTACGATGGTCTGTCTGAAAGGACACATGATCACACACAAACGTCCAAATAGGGCTTCAAATGTTGTGGTTGGTGTCTGTGGTGGTATGTGTTTTGATATAGCCGTGCTACCTCCCGACCGTCTCCATCTGTAGGTTACAGTACGCTTGTTCGCCCACTGCTTGAATACTGCTCAGCAGTGTGGGATCCGTACCAGATAGGGTTGATAGAAGATATAAAGAAGATCCAACGGAGAGCAGCGCGCTTCGTTACAGGATCATTTAGTAATCGCGAAAGCGTTACGGAGATGATAGATAAAGTCCAGTGGAAGACTCTGCAGGAGAGACGCTCAGTAGCTCGGTACGGTCTTTTGTCAAAGTTTCGAGAACATACCTTCACCGAAGAGTCAAGCAGTATATTGCTCCCTCCTACGTATATGAGGATAAAATCAGAGAGATTAGAGCCCACACAGAGGCATACCGACAATCCTTTTTTCCACGAACAATACGAGACTAAAATAGAAGGGAGAACCGATAGAGGTACTCAAGGTACCCTCCGCCACACACCGTCAGGTGGCTTGTGGAGTATGGATGTAGATGTAGATGTAGATAGATCTGCTTGGCCCCACACAAACACCACCTCGGCTTGTTCCAGACTCTAACACCGGACCAATCGGCTGCTTACAGTACGCTGCCAGACACAAGGAACACACGGCTCGTGGTAAGAGGAACTTTCATTCGTCAGCGCCATCTACCGTGGCCACAATGCATTTCCGGACACACATTCATAGCACGTTATTTCTTCCATTTACACTTAGGAATCGGTCCTTGCAGTTCGTCTGTATTTTGTCATTAAACGACAGCGTTGAACTGTATCGAATGTCTCCAAAAAGTCAGTGTCGACAGTATCCATATGAGAAGCTTTTTGTATGCGTTCTAGATCTCTTGGGCCAAGAGCGCGATATTACTTTCACATCATCTCCGCTTTCAAAATCCAAGTCGATTTTTATGACGGAGATTATCGTTCTCCGAAACCGTCATAATGCGTGAACGAAAACATGCACGTAGCTATACAGGATGTCGCAGGAGGAATAATCAATATTCATGCATATGACGAAGCAAAAAGGTCTGGTAAACATTGGCTCTAAAATGCTTGCCTTAAGAGCTATGACTACCTCTTTGTCTTCGATACCGTGAAACTGTTCTCCTCTACTCAACATATGCCCCAAAGGCTCCCACCATCCGGCCTTCGCTTTGGTGGAAACTTCCCCAGGAAAACGACCTGAAGGGTATGCGTCCACCTCCTGATGCCATGAACCAGACGAAGAAGGTCGCGACTGCTGCGGTGCGGGCGGCTCCAGCTCCATCGGTAGGACGAGAGAGGCGGAGGAGGCGAAGGCTGCGTCTCCACGGGACCGTCCCGCGGTGTCCTGATGACACCCTCTGGCGACTGCTGTGGCCGGTCTCACCTCGGGATCCGTGAATCTGGGGGAAGAGATACTGAAAGATGATTGTGCACATGACAGAGGCGAAGGTGATTTTGATGTCGGCGCTGCAAGTCATCTGGACCTGAAATAAGATACATGCAAGCGCCAGGTCGGCGTACGATCTCGCCTCGCGCCCACCGTCTGCTGCCGCTAAAAACCCTGTAAAAAACAATACCATTCGGCAAGAAGCGGTACTTGCGGCCTTCCTTCGGCGCTGGATGCTGACGAGGGTGGAGCAGGTGCAGCCGTCTCCGATGGCGGCGGCCGTGAAGCAACTCCGCCAGTGATGGTCCAACTCGTAGGTGCGAACTGTAGGACTTGAGAAATAGTTGTAGTGCTTGATCCCTGGTGTGTGCGGAGCGAAGTTTGGCCATCTGTTGCTTGAAGGTTCTGACAAAACGTTCCGCTTCGCCGTCTGACTGTGGATGGAGCAGTGCACTAGTTAGATGCTGTATGCCATTGTTTTCACAGAATGTTTAAAATTCATTGACCTCAACTGAAGTCCATTATCTAACACTATTACTCCAAGCAAACCTTCTAGGCAAAAAATAGAGGGCCGGCCGCGGTGGTCTAGCGGTTCTGGCGCTGCAGTCCGGAACAGCGGGACTGCTACGGTCGCAGGTTCGAATCCTGCCTCGGGCATGGGTGTGTGTGATGTCCTTAGGTTAGTTAGGTTTAAGTAGTTCTAAGTTCTATGGGACTTATGACCTAAGATGTTGAGTCCCATAGTGCTCAGAGCCATTTGAACCATTTGAAAAAATAGAGGACAACACATGAATTGTGCTACGTGACGTTGTCAAGTTCAGAGGAACAGCAAAAGGAAACTTGCTATATGAGTCAACCACAATCAACCAACGAGTGTTCCGAAAAGGTCCGGCAAAGTCTATGTGCAATGTTGCCGTGGTGATTACGACTTAGGCCAAGCAGAGAATTTTTGTGGCGGAGCGGGCTGATTTTCGCACATGCGTGACACTGTGAGACGTCTGTTCTATTTTGTTGTCCATACCCTGCCAAGTACAGTGTCGACGCGCTAACTGATTCGTACGAACAATCCGCCACTGTCCTTGGTGAAGGAACTGCAACACTTCTTTTTGCAGAGCTTTAGGATCAACATGCGAGACTGCACCCTGTGATTTTGAACAAGAATCACACCTTTCTGTACAGCGAGGCTACGCCTACGTGCAAAGTATCGGTGCACTACAGAGTTCTTTATGCTATTCAATGAATGAGGCCAAGATGTGTGAATGTATGTTAGCAAAATGTTCAAATATGAATCAGCTTTCGCGGCCTGTGCAATTTTCCTATGGTTCAGCGGAAAAGATCGAAGCAATTCAGAATCCTGAGCATCGATGCGGCAACAAGATGCAGCAGAAGCGTCAAAGTCTGTTTTTGCACCAAACGGAAGATGCGAGGGTGCGCCCGCATTACCATGTTGAGCTGTCGGACGATAGACAATCTTGCATTGGTATCGAGACAACAACAAAGCCAATCTTTGCAATTTTTGGGCAGTACGTACAGGAACCGGTTTCGTCGGACGAAACAAGGACTACAAAGGCTTGTGATCAGTTACTGAGTAAAATTTTCTGCCATACAAATAATGGTGGAATTTGGTGACGTCATACACAACAACCAATGCCTCTTTCTCAATTTGTGAATAGTTACACTGAGCTTTGGACAACACTTTTGATGCCAAAGCAATAGTTCTGTTTTTATCGTCAATTCTGTGCGAAAGCACTGCACCGATTCCGTATGAGGAAGCGTCAACTTACAGTACAACTGGTTTCTTAGGATAAAAGTGAACTAAACATCGACCACTGAGCAATGCATCTTTAAGACTTTCAGAAGCTATTTGGCACTCATCTGTCCAAATAGTAGATTACGATGCTAACCTTTATGAAGAAATTTGCGATCCCATTCATTTTTCATCTTTCTTTTACTTAAAATTTCACTACAATATAGACACTTTTCTTCACAAAATGTTTAGTGATGAGTCTGGTGTCTGTTAGTGGCGGTCACAATGTCGCCAGTGTGAAAATAAAGGTCACGCTGAAAGATCACAAGGAAACAGAGAATCTCGGAGTCCATACCGTTAAAATTCATGGAATAATGTAGAGGGGAGGTCATGGATATGAACAGGATTTACTTTCTAATTGTTTGGGATTGAATATTCGTTGGTATCTGTCACAGTTTAAAACTTTTTTGTCATACCTACATGACAAGGGAACCAAATAACATATTCCAGTGGGGTAATGCAAGCGACCTGATTGCAGTTCACACCATGAACGCGAATGCTTGACTGGCCTGCTCTTTATCCATACAGCATGTGTGTGACGCTATGGAAAAAGGTATCTTTTCGTATCAGCCTTCAACCAGCAGTCTTCAAGAATTGTCACGCCACGTGTTTGAGGCAAGGCAAGGAATTCCTCAAGATTTCATACGGAACGTATCTGCTTCCATGGTCATAACGATTGCAAGAATGTATTCGTGCATGTTGAGTGGTCAAACTACATTCTGACGACTGAGAATTGATGTTCTGAGGGAAATGAAAGTTTAACCCGTCATAAGATAAATATATCCTCAAGTATGAAAAATATGGGACTGGAGATTCACGTTGTTACACTGTCCATTTGCGTCCATGTACAGAAAGTTATGGTACAGTAATCAGGGCAGGAAACATGGCCATCGCATGTTTTTTTGCTCTGAACAGTGCTGCTGCCTGCCGAGAAGTGGTCGAACTAGTTTAATATACGCCAACATTGGTGTCAGAAAGTTTGACAGAGGAAGCTTGTTCCATTATTTTTTAGTAATTTTTTTTCTGATTTTCAGTTGTCTCATGTAAAGAAAGCCGGTTATACTAGTCTTGTTGTCTCATTCACAAGCAGAGTATTAACTTTTTACTACACCAATATTTAAACACGCCTTTTAGCCTAAAATTTTAGTTTCTTGTGGTTTCTTACTATTTCATTACTAGCTCTGTGAACTACTAATGCCAGCATGGAGTGCTTTAGGGAAAGTGGCACACTACTGATGGGGAAAAAATGGCCAAGGTACTTCCCCCAAATAAGAGTTAGTTACTTCCGTATAATATTACAGGTCAAATCCACTTCTAGACCTTTTCATTTGCAAATCTATCATCCCCCATCCCGCCCCTGTGTAACGATTTTCAACCAGTAATTTATATCATTAAAAGTCCACCTCCACCGCAGATCAAAACCGCAGGTCAAAACGACAGACGCACACGCAGCGGACCCAGGCTCGTTTCCCGGTATTGTCTGTGATTTTTCCTTGATGGGAAAATTAGACTGGGGTACACTCAGCCTCGTGATGACAGCTGAAGAGATACTTGAATGAAAAGTAATGGCTCCCAGGTCGAATCGTCGACAACGGCTGGGAGTGCAATGTGCTAACCCCATGACATTCCGTACCGCATGCAATGACGAAAGGCGACCAGTCGACTATCGCGTGGTCCTTAGGATCTGATTGCGGGGTTTCCTTTTATACTGTCCAAAATCACCTCTGTTCTACTTGGCGCAGCACAAAATTCGGATTGCAAATAATCAGTCCCGCCGCCTGCTACTGTTTCGGCTACCAGGGCATCAAGATGCCTTGAAAATATGTCCGAAAATGAGAACAAAGTGGGAGACTGTTGCGATGACACTGGCCACTGTACTGCCCAGGAAGGGAAAAGTCGGCCGCCCGTATGACGGAGCGGTTGTAGGCGCTTCAGTCCGCAACCGCGCTGCTGCTACGGTCGCAGGTTCCAATCCTGCCTCGGGCATGGATATGTGTGATGTCCTTAGGTTAGTTAGGTTTAAGTAGTTCTAAGTCTAGGGGACTGATGACCTCACATGTTAAGTCCCGTAGTGCTCAGAGCCATCTGAACTTTTTTTTTTTTTTTTTTTTTTTTTAAGTCGTCACTATGTAAGCCTTGAAGAAAATTATATATAGTCATCTACAGTATTTTGCTTTTCACTTACAAATATTTTGTGTGATACCTTGTAGTATACAGAGTCAAATCCAAGCGGCAAGCTTCTATCAATAAGTGTGATTTGGTTAAAAATCAGTTTCCCTTAGAGTGGCTACTTTATCCCACCATTTCCTATATACAGGATCTTAGTGGTATAAGTCTGAATATTTTTATGGTGACTAATGACAATGTATTGAACAGTATTACATCAGCAGTTACTTCATTTGCAGACTAATAACTATAACTGTTACGAGTAATGTGTTTTATGTTTGAATAGTATTGGGTTGGTGCATAAGTTCGCAGCATTTTTCCATAAGTTTAATAAACACATCAAATAAACATAACACAGACTTTAGTCATAAATAATACATTCTCCTTCACCATTTACAACAATCTGCCAACATTGGGATAACTTTGTGATTCCGCGACTGTAGAAATCACGTGGCTTTGAGGCGAAGAACTCGTCGAGCCATGTTGGACTGATTTCATCCGCAAAGGAAGAGCCTTGGTGAAAATCTGAGGGTGTAACATAAGGTGAATAAGGCGGGTGTGGAATGATTTCCCAACCCAGCTCGTGTATAGTGTTTTCTGTCAGTCCAGCAGAATGAGGCGGCCGTTCTCGTGGAGCGGCATCCCATCACGAGCCTTCCTGGTCGGTTTTTTTTAATTTTTTTTTTTGCCCCTGCAAGACGTCATCAGCAGTGATGGCTACACATCGGGTAACAACTTCGTAGTACATCACACGGTCGTAGTCCCGGCAGATGCATAACATAATCTTTTGTATATGCAATTAGGGCTTTGTACGAGTTGCTTCTGCTTTGTTTGAGCTCAACCATTCCTTTCTTTTCCTTATGTTAGCATAAAGACACCGTTCCTCGTCACCAGTAGCGGTACAGAATAGGAACCGTCGGTTTTGTTTACGAACCAATTGACGACGAGCAAGCAGAGATGCACACATGGTCACCAGCTGGTTTCTGTAATTTTGACTTAGAGCATGCTGTACCCATACACCCGATTTTGAATCGTCCCATTGCATGCAAATGTCGCACGATGGTGGAATGATCACAGTTCATCGTATTTGCCACTTCTAGAGTACACTGACATGGACTATTGGGGATTAATGCGTCTAAACGATCTTCATCAAACCCCAAAGGTCTTCCTGAAAGTGGAAAGTCACTAATGTCAAAAAGATTCTCCTTAAGACGAGAAAACCGTTTTCTTGCCGTGCTCTCTCCAGTGGCATTATCCTCACACAAGGTGCAAAAGATTTAGCCGCCTCCTTGCAGTCGCCGCTTTACTGAACTCAATACGCCGGAAATTTTCCTATTTCCCCCCTTGGCATTCCATTTTCTAGAGTCGGTAGTTCCACTCACTATCTCAAAATGACAATATCTAAACTCAAGTAGCAACAGTGAAGTACAAATAAAGAACGACAATCGATAAATAAACTCATAGCTACCGGAATAACGACTTGAAAAAGTATGTACCAGCGTAATACGTGTGGCAGAGGCAGACCATTAAAGTTGTTTTCCCCTACGTAGCATGTCAGATATTAAGTGTGGATGCATGGAGGCAAAAGGGTAGTCTATCAAGACAGGCGTAGTCCACTTCCGATGCAGTTACCAAAAAATGGTTCAAGTGGCTCTGAACACTATGGGACTTAATTTCTGAGGTCATCAGTCCCCTAGAACTTAGAACTACTTAAACCTAACTAACCTAAGGACATCACACACATCCACGCCCGAGGCAGGATTCGAACCTGCGACTGTAGCGGTCGCGCGGTTCCAGACTGTTGCGCCTAGAACCGCTCGGCCACTCTGGCCGGCTGCAGTTACCACTGTGCAGAAAATATCACGCAGTAAATTAAGTGATGTCTTTGTATGAAACCGTTAGACTGCAGAGGAAAAATAACTTACACACTGAAGTTGGTAGATGGTAACATATATTTCATCCAATATCTGTACGCCTAACACCCTATATAATTAATTAATATGTATTAAGTATATCAGATATTGACTAGTGTATTTCCCACCATTTCACTATGATCGCAGTATCTGTAGCTACCCATAAGATTTCTTATCATAAACCATTTTGTCCGCCCGGATAGCTGAGTGGTGCCGGCACGGTAGCTCAGCGTGTTTGGTCAGAGGGCTCCTCGCCCCCTTTAATAAAGAACTGAGTAAAGGAATCAACGATCAACTTGAACGGATGTCTTGTGACGCCCGCCCAGACCAAACGCAACGAACAATACCGAAAAAAAGGGGTCAGCGTGACACATTTCCGTGCTACGGGCCCGGGTTCGATTCCCGGCTGGGTCGGGGATTTTCTCCGCTCAGGGACTGGGTCATGTTTTGTCCTCATCATCGTTTCATCCCCGTCCGGCGCGCAGGTCGCCCAATGTGGCGTCGAATGTAATAAGACCTGCACCAAGGCGGCCGGACCTGCCCCGCAAAGGACCTCCCATCCAATGACGCCAAACGCTCATTCCCATTTGCCATAAATCATTTTAAAATTGTGTCTGTGTTTAAATGAATATGAGCACTGTAATGTGCCTCTTTGATTATATATTTATATTTGCTGATGGAAAATTATTCTGTTGTGTTGCCACGGATATTATTAGGTGAATTTAAATGGGTATTTTATTACAGTAGATATCTCGGGTCACCACGTGAATTGGCCTACCACTTAATTACTCTGAACATCTGGTTGTAAAGTTAAAACAATTAGCGGACAGGTCTCACTTCAGGAAAGATTAATGTAATTTTGATATACCTCAACAATTTTTCATTAATTCTGTAGGATAATCAGTTCGGGAAATACTCTTAAATATATTAAAAAACATACACGTGTGAGCTAGCTTGCCCGGAAGAGCCTCGATAGGGCATTGGATGAAGAGTGGGTGAGTCATTGAACATCAGCAGTCCATTTTACTACACATTTATTTCAAAATTAAATATTAAAAACCGAAGCACAAGAACACATATATTTAATCGAAAGAGCTTAACTACCATTGAATGTTAGTACTGAACATTGCCAGTAAAACGATGACCTCAAATCGGGATGGCCGAGCTGTTCTAGGCGCTACAGCCTGGAACTGCGCGACCGCTACGGTCGCAGGTTCGAATCCTGCCTCGGGCATGGATGTGTGTGATGTCCTTAAGTTAGTTAGGTGTAAGAAGTTCTAAGTTATAGGGGACTGACTACCTCAGATGTTAAGTCCCATAGTGCTCAGAGCCATTTTCTTGAAATCGGGACAGCCGTGGAAAGATGGATTACACACCCACAAATTCAAACTAACCATTCATCACAGAGAAAGAAGTTGTTTAATGATTTAGTAAAGGAAACAAGGCCTAAATATTATTAGAGAGAGACCAGCCTCAATCGTCGAATACTTTAACAGAAAATTATTCCCAGATTTATAAAAAAATTCGTGATATTGCAATTAGGAACAATGAATAGGAACCACGTCCTGTGAAGAATTCTTTGAAAAGGTCGGCACCGCCGAAAATAACTGATAATCACGTGGTTACTCACTACAAAAAAAAATCGAAAAAGTACGATAAAGTATAAAAGAAAAATTCCCGACAAGAAAGAACACGATATCAGACAATAAAGCATGAAAATTTGTTTAAGCTAGGGAACTGTTCATTTGTAAGTAGGGAATACTAAAGCACGGTGTCACGATCAGACACGTGATGTCTGCTACCAACTATGCATAAGGAAAAACCTCACTGAAATCTTCCAAAAAATATGACTACCGAGTTGTTACAATCATAATCACTGCTCATAATCATTTACTCAATTTATTCAGGAAACTAGTCATGCTCATAGATCCACGTGGCCTCGTGCTCCACAATCACAAAGTCTAGAGCACACAGAAAAACACTGCCAGAAATTCCAATAATCACGAATTATTTCTCAGTTCCTGCCTGCATGAGGTATCCGGAGCTATTCTCCTAACAGCTGAAACTTATTAAGGGGTGAGGTGAGGACTCTGTTAAGTTGAAACTTACACATTCATAAAATTGCAATATAAGGACTGAAACAATTCCCAACGCAGTGAGTCTGCTCGCAACTCACCCGCAATTCGTACCGCTGACCGGAAGCCGGCGCACTTACAATATGCATGTTCTACCTGTGCCAACTTAACAAAAGCAACGGATCATCCAGAAATGTTCCACTTCCCTACACAGAAAGTCCGCAGCTCGTGGTCGTGCGGTAGCGTTCTCGCTTCCCGCGCCCGTGTTCGATTCCCGGCGGTGTCAGGGATTTTCTCTGCCTCGTGATGACTGAGTGTTGTGTGATGTCCTTAGGTTAGTTAGGTTTAAGTAGTTCTAATTTCTAGGGGACTGATGACCATAGATGTTAAGTCCCATAGTGCTCAGAGCTCTACACAGAAAAGTTGGGTAAGCTTTTCCTACGTTCAGAGGAACTTATCGTAAGTCCAAAGACATATGGAAATTCCAGCAGATGACAAACACGCCTCCAGGCAGACAACGAGAGCGATGCAACAGGGAAGACATAGGGTGACGACCCAAATATGTGATTGCTTTTCTGTATCAAATTAAACTCTGAATATGTATCTGTCAATGTGGAAAATGATTTAGGTATGAAATACAATTCAGATTGAGCCGTGCGTGGCTCGTGTTCGTGCCATCTCCTATTTAACATCCTGCTTTTGACGTACTGCCACCTCGTTATGTTGGTTTCAATTACCTGTGTCACTGAGTTGCTGCTTTGCCTGCCCGTGAGCGGCAGCAGCAGCGCTTATCGATATAAGCCCTGCGTATTATCTTCGCAGCACTGCTATTACTTCCCGGTCGTCGTGTGTCGAAAAGCGAGTTGGAACGTACAAGCAGTTAGTTTGGACCTGGCAGTGTTTGAGTTGGCACGCAGCACAAGTTCAGTCGGGGCGCGGCAGCAGTGAGGACGGGACCGCCATGACTCGCCCGACGGTTGCCGACACGCATGACTGGAGTGGGGACGACTTTGGTTGGTCGTCGGTAGGTCGTCTTGCCGGAGGACGTGCCTTTGGCCGGCGATCGCTTATGGGTTGGCTGTGTGTGCCGACTTGTGATTCGTCCCTGTTATTGTACAGGCACTGCCGCTAGCATTGTCTAGTCCTTCGTGCAGGTGTTCGTGAAACTGTGTGTAGTTCGTGTGATTTTGACTAACAAGTAATTTTAAATGTTGTCGGCGTACTGGTTCTGAGGAGTCGGTCGGTTGGCGTGGAGCAGTGAGGAATTCTCGGCGGGGCGTAGTTAAGTTATCTTGCCGGTGGGTCCGCTGACTGTCAGTCGGCTGGGTTTTCGTCGGATCGTGAATGTTTGACCCGACTGTCTGTCTCAGCTAAGCGAGTGTTTGAATTACAGGCTGACACTCGAACATCTGGGCGCCTTTGTGTGTACTGCCTTGTTTTTATTAATTTGCTCTTGTTGTTGGTACTTGTAAGGCTTCTAGCCGGTTTTGTCTTTTAAATTAGAGTTGGTAGAATGAAATTTTCACTCTACAGCGGAGTGTGCGCTGATATGAAACTTCCTGGTAGATTAGAACTGTATGCCGGACCGTGACTCGAACTCGGGACCTTTGCCTTTCGCGGGCAAATTCTCTACCAACTGAGCTACCGAAGCACGACTCACGCCCCGTCCTCACAGCTTTAATTGCGCCAGTACCTCGTCTCGTACCTTCCAAACTTTACGGAAGCTCTCCTGCGAACCAGGAGGTTCACTTCTGTGAAGTTTGGAAGGTAGGAGACGAGGGACTGGCGGAATTAAAGCTGTGAGGACGGGACGTCAGTTGTGCTTGGGTAGCTCAGTTGGTAGAGCATTTGTCCACGAGAGGCGAAGGTCCCGAGTTCGAGTCTCGGTCCGGCATACAGTTTTAATCTACCAGGAAGTTTTAAATTAGAGTTGTTTTACTCTTAAGGCCTTCAATCTAGTTTAAAGTACTGTTTCACGTAAGCCCTTTGGAATTTAAAAAAAAAGTTTCAATTTTTAAGTCTTCGACCTTCAGTCGATTTGAATTTAACTTGTTTACTTCAACCTATTGAATTTTTAAGTCTTTGGCCTTCAGCCGGTTTGAGTTTCAGTTGTTGGTTCTTAAGGCCTTCAGCCTAAATTAAGGAACTGTTTCACGTAAGGACTTTGATATTTTTTTAAAAAAATAATGTTTTGGAGTTTTAAGTGTTGAGCCATCAGCCAATTTGAATTTAACTTATTTGCTTCAGCCTAACTAAAGAACTCTTTTAAGATAAGGCTTGCCTTTTAAATTTCTGATTATGCTTGCGTTTAAAGTTATTGGCCTTCAGCCGCTTTTAAATTAAAGTGGCTTTCAGCCGCTAATTAAGTCCCAAAGATTAAAGCTCTGTGTTTAGAAAATTTTTTTGGACTCTTGTAATGTTTGATCACATAATAAAATTGTATGATCGAGTGTAACTGACAGTCCCTTATTTTGGCCCCTTTCCACAATTTGTTCTATCAGTCCTGTCCTGCGGATTAAGCAGGGCATTTCACAGATTTGGTAGTTTAGTACTGAAATATAACTATGGCTACCAGATGATCGTCTTTCTCTCAGTTTGGATTTATAGGAGTACCGACGCGTAAGCGAAGCTGTTCTGAAACGTAAATGTGGGTATCACCCCTGAAAGTGACTTACGTACAGACGCTTCAGCATATCGAGCAAGTAAGTAGCTAATGTCAGACTGGTACAAACAGCATCACACACTCGTGTCTCAAGAAGAACGGAACCTCCCTTTGCTCGTTCCCCCGCAATTTGCGGAAGATGCCGTGATAGAACCGAAGACGGAAGTAGCAACGACAGGAAAACTGCAGTTTTAATGAGCGTACCGGGAGGGCGCGCTGACTGGCCTAAATAAAGTATGAGGCCGCTTCCGGAGGAGCCCGGCTGCCTGCTCCGGTCTCGTCTGGTGAGGTCCGCAGCGGCCCAACGGCTGATCGATCGCGAATCCTCTGGAGGGCCGCCGCGGCCGGCCGCACTCGACGCCGCCGCCCAGAAGAGGCGCGGCGCGGCGCGGCGCGGCGCCAGCCACGCGGGCCCCCAGCCGCGGCCGCCGCCTGTCAATACCACCATTAATTATGTCCCGGCACGTCCCAGCAAGATTGCCACCTTTCTCGGACCGTCCTCCACAGCTGCGCCAGGCCACAGTGTTAATAATGCACTAACCCCGTACGCTTCTGGACATTAAAACTCCAACACGAGGCAGGGTAGTAAATAACGAAATTTCACTCATTTTGGATAGTGTACGTGGTGATATCGATTCGTTGCTTGAGTTAAGGGAACCCGGAACCTAAAAATGATAAAATTTTGGGTTTTCAGTTTATTGTGAAATAAAATACTACAGATCTTCCTCTTTAAACTGACATATTAATCTTACCTGTAGCTCAACTCCAAGTATGGAATACATTATTTTCAATAATGTGCTGTAGAGGGCATTTCGTGACTTTGAATTTCCATGGATACATGTTCATTGAAAACATCGTTTTTCAAAACTTCCAGTCTTTCCAAAGATTTTATATTACGTTGGCAACCCGATTTGATAGGCAATTGTTTTGTCTGCGTATTGTAGTCTTTGGATACTGTTGTTTACATTGAGCATTTGGTGATTATTGCACGATTTGTGTTGTATTTCTATTTCGTAACTGGAACTTATCAAATATGCCTCGATTTAGTAACGGAGTTTACAAGAGGAAGAAGCCTCCTCCGAGGTACACTAGTGGAACTGTGACAATTTCTCCGACCTTGGGAAATGATTCTGAAAATAGTGAGGTTATTCATGAAGTGAAATCTACTCCTATCTCTACCACAAGCAAGAAGTTGCATGGTTCAACTGAAAAACACTGCAGTTTATTGGAGAAGTGTAGTGAGGATAATGTGAAAGAAATAATTAACATTTCATTGCTCTCAAAGGTAATTGAGAGTTCAGTACTGTGTAAGGAATGTTGCAAATTGAGCATGTCAGTAAATGTCAAGCGACACATAGGACTTGCAGCAGAAATCTGTCTCCATTGTACTAGTTGTCATTACAGGGTTTCATTTTGGAACTCAAAATATGTCGAAATAGGCCAAGGTGAAACTGTGACAAAAGCAAGTATTATGGTGTAAATATTAGATGTGTTTGTGCTCTAAGGTCAATCGGTAAGGGATACTCTGCTGTTCAAATGTTTTGTGGTATAATGAATCTACCACCACCATCAACGAAAGTCTCAAAATATAACTCGGTTGTTGGATCCTGTGTTGAAGATATTGCAAAGAATCCATGAAAGAAGCAGTGGAGGAGGCTGTGGCGGTGAATGAAGAAATTCCAGATGTTCAGAATCCTCGGGACCTGACTGTCGCACTAGATGGTACGTGGCAGAAGCGGGGGCGCACTTCACATAATGGGGTAATAACTGCAACAAGTGCTGATACTACAAAAGTATAGATGTTGTAATTAAATCCAAGCACTGTAGGTGTCCTAAAAGAGTGACGGATGAGCATGCAGAAAACTGTCGAAGGAATCACAGTGGGTCTAGTGGGGCCATGGAAGTTTCCGGTGTGAAAGACATTTTCAGTCGCTCTCTTCTGTGGTACAAGGTCAGATACCTACAGTTCCTGGGTGATGGTGATTCGCAGTCTTTTGCTACTGTATCTGAGCTGAAACCTTATGGAAATGATGTTACCATTACTAAACAGGGGTGCATAGGTCACGTTCAGAAACGTATGGGAACAAGGCTGCGTCGACTGAAGACCGCCGGCCGCGGTGGCCGTGCGGTTCTAGGCGCTCCAGTCCGGAGCCGCGCTGCTGCCACGGTCGCAGGTTCGAATCCTGTCTCGGGCATGGATGTGTGTGATGTCCTTAGGTTAGGTAGGTTTAAGTAGCTCTAAGTTCTAGGGGACTGATGACCACAGCAGTTGAGTCCCATAGTGCTCAGAGCCATTTGAGCCATTTGACTGAAGACTACAATGAAAGGTCAAGTACCCAGTGATGGAAAACCTTTGGGTGGAGCTAAAAGATTGACAGACGAGGTAATCAACAGATTAAAATACTCACAGTGTTGATGCAATGGAAAAGGCTGTAATGGCACTTTACTACCACACCTTATCGACTGTCGAAGAACCACTACATGGACTACGCCCACAGGGACCCAATTCCTGGTGCAAGTACAAAAAATATAAGAGATCTGCATCATCACACTCTACCAGAAACTGTCATGAAGGCTATAAAACCAGTTTTCAGAGATCTTTCTGCAACTGAACTTTTGCAGAAATGTCTCCATGGACGTACGCAAAATCAAAATGAGAGTGTGAATAATGTAATTTGGACCAGAATCCCAAAAAATGTGTTTGTGGAAATTCATACTCTTCATTTTGGAGTATATGATGCCATTGCTACGTACAACAAAGGTAACATTATAAAGTGCAATGTGCTGCAGAAGTTGGATGTGATGCCCGGAAAGTATATGGTAAGTGCAATGATGTCGATAGACAATGAGAGAAAACTGGATGCTGAAAGGAAAGAAAAGAAGCAAGCCAGACAAAGAATGAAAGATGTGAAAAGAAGGCTAGATGGGGAGATGTCTAGCGACAGTGAAAACCCCTTTTATGGTGCTGGACTCCATTAAAATGTTAGTGAAACTTTGAAACTCGTTTTCCACAAGTTCACTTTTTTGCATATAAGGAACATTTTCTGCTAAACTATTAGAGATAAAGACTTAAAATTTTCAAGGAATGTAAACAGTGCCAATATACACCTTGTATCACAGCCTTTTGTGATACATAATTGATAACAGATTTTATTTCAAAGATACTGTGCCAAAAAATGTGTCAATTATATTCAGTAACAAAATAATAATATCTTCCCAAAAAACACCAATAAATTAAAATCCATATGGTACATGGTATTAAATATATGTAATATTATACTGTAAACGCTTCATCATTCTGGTGTTAATAGTTCATAAGAAAATGTTCCTTACATTTAACATTGGAGGTATAGGACGTTCCGGGTCCCCTTAACTCTTTGCCCAGGGTTGCTTACGTACGGCGATTGAAGCACGGGTGCTGCGCAGCAGCGATCGCATTGGAATTCGGCACGGAGCCCACGAAAACACGGTCCGCGCATCGAAATTGTGACGTCACACTAGTCGACTTGTCCGTCGCACTTCGCGAACGCCCGGCTCCGTGCAGGGCCTGTGGGAAATCAGTTTGTAATTGAAAAGATACCCACTAAAGGTTCTATCAATACCTCCACTTGCAAAGTAGGTTAGAAACCACATTAATAATGTTGCTCACGCAGTGTATGTTCACTTTATCGGGCAACAACAAAGCTATTGATTGTGGATGGTATCGTCAGAATGGAAATAATGAAGTCACAGTAAAAAAGTCATTAATTTTGGCACTTATCTTGAATGGATTCACACGTAGATTTCGTCGAAGTTGTTATGGCTCATCTTGTTGATTCCAGGGTGATTCCACTTTGAATGCTAGAAGGTCCAGATTTGTATTTTAGCAATATTTGAAGACCTAACAAATGCGTTTTTCAAGAAATTCTTAATGACCAAACAATCCCAGATCAGAACAATGGTATGGTAGAAATAATTTTTGACTCGGTGTTCTTGTAAATTCACTTATACTTCTTCTTGATTGTCACATCATCAAGGAAACAGTTTTGAATCAATCTCCATATATTTAATTTCCACTTTCACCAAACACAAGACTTGACTGTTCATTTACAAAGCGAAATAACAACTTGACTTCTGCAAAGTGAAATAAACACTGGTCTGTGCGCATTCGCGCCAAAAACGGTTACAAGTAAGTCAAAGATTATGACAGTCTCACAGAAATGAATACACACAAGAACTATATCACTGTAATATATCGATACATCGGAGTACCTATACATTAATAAAACCAAATGTGAATATTGTCTCAAAAATATGTCTGTTACTTGCAGAAAAGCAGTACGATATTACTGGTATCGAGAACTGGGGTTGGAGTGCCGTAATGGTCACGTAAATACGTAAATAAAGAACCATTACAAGGTCTTAACTTATTAATGTGCTATCGAGAGCTTAAATGCTTTTAAACGCGCAGTCAAGAACTATGCTGACGGAAAAAAAATCGCAGCACTAAGAAGAAGTTGTTGGACATAAACGAAAATTGGCAGGTGTGCTTCTACATCTTAAAGATGTTGTTCCTTCAAATTCCGTGCCAGTCGCGTAAGAGTGGCGCTAGTAGCGCCCTATGACGATGCAAATACACGCTGTAACGGTCGTCGGCGTTAGGTAACTTTGAGGCTGGGAGCGGTGAGTCAACGTTAGTCAAGAGTGCCTTTAAAGTGACAAAGACACCATTATCAACACCTCACTGAGTTTGAACGAGATCATGTAAAAGGCTACGAGTAGGTGGTGGTTCCTTCTGCGATATTTCAGAAAGACTTGGCAGGAATGTAGCCGCTGTACATGTTTGCTGCAAAATGTATGGTGGCACTAGGCCGGGCTCGAGACGGTCACGTGGCACTACTGAGAGAAGACCTTCGTGTTTTGCGTATGGTTCTGGCACATTGTGCTGCATCTGAACCAACGATTTGAGCAGTAGTTGGTGTTACGGCGTAAAGAAAGCGCCGACACGCCAGTCGGGAACGACAGAGAAGAGAAGGCTGTGAGAAGAGGTCAGCCAATCGCACGCTAACCAACCTCCCTCCAGGACGACAACACGACAGCAGCGCCCCGAGGTGAAGACAACGTAAGCGCAGCGCCCGACTGGTGTCAGCCCACTTCGATAGCAACTTCAACGTTAGCCACTTCCCTAGCCGACGCAGCGTAGTCTCTTCATTAGCAATCTCTACACAGCAGTTAGAGATCAGCAGCCACACGAGTCCACTTGAGCGACTTACGTTAAGAGCGGTCACTAGGACCAGAAGTATACTTGTAGTAGTAGTAGTAGTAGTAGTAGTAGTAGCTTTATTCATCCGTAGATCTCTTTTTACAAGGACATAGGGTATGTCAAAGTATTTACAAATTTAGATCAATTTAAAATAAGCTAATTCGTATACACATATATTTACAGACTTATAGTTAGAGACAATCATTAGATTTATTCCTGGTACACAATACTTTTCTTTTCTTACAAATAACTTATTAAATAATGTAATGCCACATTGTTCACTCATATCTCACTACCAGTCACTGCACACATTATACACACATTGTTTCATAACACTTCACTCACTACACACACACACACACACACACACACACACACACACACACTGGAGATCTCTGTGCCATTTTCTGTACCATAACTTCCCATTTACTATCCTGAAAAACTGAGTCAGCAACCCTCCTTAATGAGTGTGATGTTGAGCTCAGAAAGAGGAACAGGTGTTAGTATTGTGCCATGCATAGCATGCAAGTATTTCTAGAAACGAAATAAAGAAGGGAAAAAAACATAAAGTGAAGGTGTTATGTGGAATGTTGGATATTTTATAATCATCATTATTATTATTTATTTGTATAACATTTTTTATCAAACCCCTACTCTGTTTTAGCTAAGTAATCCTTCAATATATAAATTTTATTGCATAACAGGTACTTTTTAGCTGCCTTTTCAAATAAGTGTATTTTTGCAATTTCTTTAATGTTTTTTGGTAATTTATTGTACAGTTTTATTCCTTGGTAGAAAATGCTGTTTTGAGTTTTACGTTTATTTTTTCATATTGTGTCTGTCTTTTCTCAAGAAGCTGATTATTTTGCACGTCACACTTTGCTTGCGACACATCTGTGTAATTGTACTTGTGGATGATCATGTATAAAGGACTACAAGAATTCTCAGACAAAAGTTAAGTTCCAGTACAGCACTCCTGGCTGCCGCACCGAGGTCGCGAAGTGGGGCCGAGGCAGGGAAATCAGAAGACAACAACAAAAAGAGAAGAACAAGAAACAACTCGTCAACGAGATGCTATGGAGGCAATGCAGGGGAAGCCTGCAAATACTCCGACCCACCAGGGTAAGAGGGCATACCCTGAAGAAGATGCTCTAGCGGGGCCGAGGCAGTTTCAGATAAGTTTTTACAGTCTGACGATAATGTCTGGATTTGTAGTTTTAGCTTGACGATGTCCACTATGGACAAACGGTAGTTACTGTTATTCTAAAGAAGGTGTGGTTATCCCGACTGAAACCTAGGTAAATTCTAGGTAAACGGTGCAACTGAGGCTGTTGATTATTAAAATTAAAATTAATATTTATACAGTTGCTGACAGGGCCGCGAAATGTTGAAGATATTTAAGTGCTAGGGTTGGAACTTAAATAATGGCAACTATTTATTCACAACCGATAAAAAAGAGTTACAAGTTTTCACCTGTTACTGTCCTTCAAAGTAGTCACCAGCGCTATGTAGAACCCATTGCCAGCGATGTGGAAGGCTTGGTATGCCATTAGCAGAGCCTGTTCTGTTGATGGTGGGAATGGAGCGGTCTACTGCCTGTCGAATCTCTAGAACAGCTCTGAAGTGAATGCTACGAAGTGATTCCTTCATCTTCGGAATCAAATCAAAGTCACAAGGACTTAAGTCCGGGGAGTATGGTGATTGGTACAGTACTTCCCAGTCCCATCGGCCGAGCAGAGAAGTCACAGCTTGCGCAGTATGCGCCCGCGCATTGTCATGCAAAATGATTGGTGGCTTGCGCAGAAAGTGAAAAAAAAATGGTTCAAATCGCTCTGAGCACTATGGGACTTAACTTCTAAGGTCATCAGTCCCCTAGAACTTATAACTACTTAAACCTAACTAACCTAAGGACATCACACACATCCATGCCCGAGGCAGGATTCGAACCTCCGACCGTAACGGCCACGCGGTTCCAGACTTTAGCGCCTTTAACCGCTTGGCCACACCGGCCGGCTGCGCAGGAAGTGTCGCCGCTTCTTTCGCAAAGCTGTTCGCAGGTGATACTCCAAAAACGTACAATAATACTGTGCATTGAAGGTCTGCCGTAGCACATTCAATCTTGATCCAACTCCGTTGTTCCTGTTTCTAAAACACAGTGACACCGTTACGTTAGACTGCTCGCTCACAAGTGAATGTGTTACCCTCGATTTTGCTCACGCCGGTGACCTGGGACGGACGAGTATCTTAGTCCTTCTTCATTAAACGAAAAATTAATCTTAATCTTTCTTGAACCAACTGCATATTTTTGGTGAAAGCTTTATCAAAAGACAAGGCACAAGTAACTACCGCAGAATAACAAGGAATATCCTAGGGCTTGTCTTCCTGTGACGAATCAGTTCGGATGCAAACAGTCAAACACGATCCAACAAACAAATTCGTATATACACTCCTGGAAATTGAAATAAGAACACCGTGAATTCATTGTCCCAGGAAGGGGAAACTTTATTGACACATTCCTGGGGTCAGATACATCACATGATCACACTGACAGAACCACAGGCACATAGACACAGGCAACAGAGCATGCACAACGTCGGCACTAGTACAGTGTATATCCACCTTTCGCAGCAATGCAGGCTGCTATTCTCCCATGGAGACGATCGTAGAGATGCTGGGTGTAGTCCTGTGGAACGGCTTGCCATGCCATTTCCACCTGGCGCCTCAGTTGGACCAGCGTTCGTGCTGGACGTGCAGACCGCGTGAGACGACGCTTCATCCAGTCCCAAACATGCTCAATGGGGGACAGATCCGGAGATCTTGCTGGCCAGGGTAGTTGACTTACACCTTCTAGAGCACGTTGGGTGGCACGGGATACATGCGGACGTGCATTGTCCTGTTGGAACAGCAAGTTCCCTTGCCGGTCTAGGAATGGTAGAACGATGGGTTCGATGACGGTTTGGATGTACCGTGCACTATTCAGTGTCCCCTCGACGATCACCAGTGGTGTACGGCCAGTGTAGGAGATCGCTCCCCACACCATGATGCCGGGTGTTGGCCCTGTGTGCCTTGGTCGTATGCAGTCCTGATTGTGGCGCTCACCTGCACGGCGTCAAACACGCATACGACCATCATTGGCACCAAGGCAGAAGCGACTCTCATCGCTGAAGACGACATGTCTCCATTCGTCCCTCCATTCACGCCTGTCGCGACACCACTGGAGGCGGGCTGCACGATGTTGGGGCGTGAGCGGAAGACGGCCTAACGGTGTGCGGGACCGTAGCCCAGCTTCATGGAGACGGTTGCGAATGGTCCTCGCCGATACCCCAGGAGCAACTGTGTCCCTAATTTGCTGGAAGTGGCGGTGCGGTCCCCTACGGCACTGCGTAGGATCCTACGGTCTTGGCGTGCATCCGTGCGTCGCTGCGGTCCGGTCCCAGGTCGACGGGCACGTGCACCTTCCGCCGACCACTGGCGACAACATCGATGTACTGTGGAGACCTCACGCCCCACGTGTTGAGCAATTCGGCGGTACGTCCACCCGGCCTCCCGCATGCCCACTATACGCCCTCGCTCAAAGTCCGTCAACTGCACATACGGTTCACGTCCACGCTGTCGCGGCATGCTACCAGTGTTAAAGACTGCGATGGAGCTCCGTATGCCACGACAAACTGGCTGACACTGACGGCGGCGGTGCACAAATGCTGCACAGCTAGCGCCATTCGACGGCCAACACTGCGGTTCCTGGTGTGTCCGCTGTGCCGTGCGTGTGATCATTGCTTGTACAGCCCTCTCGCAGTGTCCGGAGCAAGTATGGTGGGTCTGACACACCGGTGTCAATGTGTTCTTTTTTCCATTTCCAGGAGTGTATATATGAAGATGGTATATGTTCCTTCAGACACATATGTATATATAGTTAAGGCTCACCGGCCACTTGATCATCTTCTTCTGCGCTGATGCACAAACAGGGCCCGAACTCTTGCGGGAATCGGAGGTAAAGCCGCGAGTATTGAGTATGATGGGCAGGGGCACTATGAATATAGTGCGGGACAATAAGTTGCGAATGTGGGTCTCACGGGAGGCGTGCCAGAGATAAGTCCCTGCAGTCGCACTGTCCTCTGTGTCCTCGGTGATAGTTTCGTTTCAGCCGCGTTAGCGATTGGCTGCTGTTAACTGCTGCACTGCACTTCCGTGTTTACATCGCTGTACTTGCGCTTCGCAGGGTGCTGTCCGTCCGTTAATCTCCGCGTTCGTTCATATTCCTTGTGATCTGATCGCTCTTTCTGGTCTTGCTGCTGCTAATTGGAATTTCGGTTGTTGAACCGAAACTGAGTCCCTGGATTAACCATGGCTACAAATCTCAGGAAGAATACTCTGGTATTTGCTTTTGACAAGGACTCTCGTCTTGTTCAGACGACATCCCTGGAAATTGATGACTGGATTACATAGGTAATTGGTCTCAATTCTGAAACCGTCCATATCTGGCAACTGTATCAAGAAAAATACTGTGTTTCTGTCAAGTTAATCAGAGCTGCGACTATTGATAAAGTGTTACGAATGTGGAGCCATGAAGTCGATTTTGTGCATAGAAATGGTTATAAAAGTAAGGTTTCCATCTATAGAGCGGACATTCATTACAAAACCGTTCGTGTCTTGAATGTTCCCATTGAAGTCGAAAATGGTAAAATTAAGGAAGCTCATTCAAACTACGGGGACGTTAAATCAATAGCAAATGAAAGATGGTCGCCTCGCTTTAAACTGCAGTGTTTCAACGGGGTCCGCTGTGTAGAGACGGACGTTAAGACGAATATTCCGTCTCACATAACTGTTTGTGGGTGCAAGGCACAAATTGTTTGTACATGTCAGGAAGCTACATGTCATATATGTAACGAAACCGGCCAAATCAGACAGGAATGTCCGCGGCAAGGTGTTGTTCTTAAAAGTAATTTGATACAGCGTCAGAAGCTTACCTTAAATGATCTGTTGCCAAACAATAGCCCAGATCAACTGATTAAGGATATTAACCCAGCGGGCCAAGCTGATGTCTCCCTCCACGATAACAGTCAATTTCCCCATTAACAACAAAGAGAAACCCTGTCACCACTACTCGTGAAACTGAAATGCAACCGAAAAACGATCTCTGGAGACAACTGATAGTTGTTCAGAGGACGCGCTGTCCTGTCCCACTCCCTCACTTCGCAAGCAAAAACAGTACACTGAGGGGGCAGAGGAACCCGAAGGCAAAATGCGAATGAAACTGATGAACAGAAAGATAATACACATACGGTACCAGAAAATGTAGGAGGTGTAATCAGCATTAGTTTGTAATAAACAACAGGTGCAGTAGCCGATTGCAAAGATCAGTAGCTATCTGTTAATAAACAAATTCAGGGAGAGGTTGCAGAACTACAGTATCCATTTGTTTCCATCGGTCAGGAAGTAAGTGATATTAATAAAGAAGTGGTGGCCAAACTGAAATCACGGTCAACACCTCAGGGCAAGCGCCGGCAACCGAAATTGCGAAAGCGTCTGCTGCTGCTCCAAATAAGCCGCGAAGTAAAATACCGACGTAACCAAATGAGAATGTAGCTCGTAACCAAGGGAAGGGAAAATCCGGTAAGGTCGAGCCAAGCCCAAGGAATATTCGGTCCGAAACGGTCCTACACGAATCACTAGAGGAAAAATCTAAAAGTTTACCAGGAAATCAGTCTGCTTGCGGTACAAGAGAAAACATCGAAATAGAAAAAAAACGGGACAGTAACTAAGAAACTGATTGAAGTGCTATTCCATGTTCAGCCTTCCGAGAAAACTGTTATAGCTTAATTGAACCCTGAACCACAGGAAACTGAATTAGTTCATCAAAACAACTACATAGAGACAGCACAACGGCGCAATCTTATTTTGTCACCACTATAAACAAAAATAAAATTACGTCCGCTTTGAAATAATCGGCACTTAAGGAATTTTTTACGAATCCGCGACTGATATTGCCCTGTTACAAAAAGTTCTATTTTCGGATTTAGTAATTCCCGGTTTTGTCAGTTACATAAATGAGTCTCTGGAAACAAGTGTTGGAACAGCTGTTTTGGTGAGGGAAGGGATTGCAGTAAGCGAGGTGGAACGACTGGAATCCGGAAGGAAAATAGGACTAAATATCTATGATGTGACTATCATCAACTTGTATTCCCCTTCAGGAAGTTCTCACCGAGCTGACAGGGCACGTTTCTTCAAAGATGACCTGTTAAACTTGTTAAGGAAAACTCCAGGACAGTTATTACTTGGAGGTGATTTTAATTGTGTTTTAAATCGAAAAGGTCAGTTACCTAATTTTAATTTCTCGAGTGAACTAAAACAACCAGTTACTGGTTTAGAGTTAAAGGATATATGGGAAATCAAATACCCCTCCACTGTTGAGTTCACTTACGTCACGGCAACATCACGTAGCAGGATTGATAGATTATATATTTCTAAAAATGTTGAAACTTCCGTGACAAAAGTAGAAACCAATCCTACGTAATTTTCAGACCATTCAAATGTCTTAGCTTGCATAAATCTAACAAGAGAGCTGGTTCGCCGATTCAAAAATCAGTGGAATTTGAACACTTCCTTGTTAGTAAATCATGATTTAGAACACCTGGTTAAAGAAACATGGGCAATATGCCTGCGTGCTCGTAGTAGATCTGCTACTGCTATCGACTGGTGGGTTAAAATGGCGAAGCCAGAGTTGAGGAAGGTTCTTATTCAATACAGCGCCCAGAGCGCAAGAGAAATGAAATGCACTATAGAATAGTACTATTCCGTTTTGAGAGATCTATATGATCAAATCTCAGCAGATTCGGATAGCAGACATAAAAAAAGTTGAAGTCAAGTTACTTAATATCAAGAGAAGTCAAATGGAAGGGCTGAAAATAAAATCGAAAGCAAATTCGGTGTCAGAAGATGAAACTACTTACCTATATCATTTAGTGAAACATACGAAAAACGGGAGAAGGACTTTTATTGATGAAATTCGAGCAAAACACGGTACGATTCTCAGAACCCAGCAGGGTATCATGGACGAGATTTATTTGCGAGCTTTATTCTGTACATCAAAGTAGTGATGCTTCCTTGGAAGAATTCTTTGACATCCCAGCCCCACAGCTGACAGAAGATGACAACAAAATTTTTCTCGAGGTCGTCAGTGAAGAGGACGTGTATGAGAATCTGTGCGCCTCACCACCAAAAAAATCCCCAGGACCGGATGGTCTGCCAGCAGAGTTTTACATCCGCTACTAGTCAATAGGAGGTGCGAAAATCAAGGACATTGTAAATGAGGTTATTCAGGGTGAAATGATTCCGGTTGAGTTTAAGGAGAGTAAAATTGTTCTGGTGCCAAAAAGTAATGGAAACCAAGATTTAAATAATTTTCGTCCAATTTCTCTGCTGAATTCTGATTATAAATTAATAGCTAGAATAGTAAACAAGAGAATTTCATGCCTTACAGATAAAATTATTAGTCAACATCAGAACTGCGCGCGAGGAAGGACCATTTTTCAAAATCTAGCAGAATTCATTGTAATAACTTCTGTAACAAACATAAATGTGCTTTATTTTTTTAGATTTTTGTAAAGCGTTCGATGTAGTAAATCTTCTGCAGACATTGAAGAAAATAGGTTTCAACGATAGGGTCATACAGTTGATGAACAACATAGCAACTGGAATAAATGCTTAAATAGCGGTGAATTGTCAACAATCCAGGCCGATGAAAATACAACGAAATGTTCCTCAAGGAAGTCCTCTGTCTATGTCTCTTCGTCATTTCGCTGGAACCTTTCCTCCTTCATGTCTATGCTACATTAAAAGGCTTAGCATCATCAGGAAATAAAACAGTTATAAGAGCCTATGCTGACGGTATAGGGGTCATTATAAGGAATAATGACGAGGTAACCACGCTATCAACAGTGATACCAACGTCGAGGGGGCAAAATTAGTCCGACAACATAAAACACTTGGGATCACCCTGACAGCATGCCCCATGAAAATGACGGCTTTAAATTGGAAAGTTGCAGCAGATAAAGTGCAAGGAGCCATTATAGAGAATTTAACTCGATATAGGAACCAAGTTCAAAGAACAATCAACTCATGCATTCTTACTGAAGCTTATTATACTGCCCGGCTATTTCCGATACCGAGAATGATAGCGAGGAGAATGATGTCCAAAATCACCAACTTTTTGTAGAGAGATGAATTGTTCAGAGCACCTGCTAAAGTAGCCACTTTAGATCCTAAAAATGGTGGACTAGGATTAACTGATAACGGATAAAGCCTCTGCAGTTTTTATCAAAAGGCAAGTTAATTTAATAAGAAACTCGCGAAAAAGAATAACCAGCCAACTTTCCGAGATCATTAAAAGTCGAAGCCTGCTTCCCCAAATTGTCGTGCAGAATATCAAGAGTCGTTTACAGTGTGAGAGGATTTTCTACGCTGAGTTTAGTTACGTAAGTGTCGAACTCAGGCAGTCACGACACTTAACATCAAGAGCCATAAGGCGGGAACGAAAGAAAAGCGAAGGAAGGAACAAAATAGAACGACAGTTTCCAAATATTGAGTGGACTGAGATTTGGAAAAACATTAGTTCTAATGTGCTCACGTCCAATATAAAAACGTCAGTTAACAACATAGTTAGCACCAATGAAAGTCTGTGAAACAAATTTATATCAACAATGCCATCTAGTTGACAATAATTCATAGATATACTTGTAGTGGTCACATGAATAGTTGGAAGTGGATTAGGGAGCAAATAGCTCTGATTACAAGGACGTCCCCTGAGTATATATCGCTGTTATTGATACACAGGCCTGAAGCACGCTATTTCCTAGAGGCAAAAAATAGCGCTGTGTACTGGTTGCTGGAAAATTTTATTAATTACGTCCTTAACAAATTAGGATCCAACAACACCATATAGTTCAAGGAACACATGCTGTGTGAATTCCACAAAATTAGAAAGTATTCGAATCACAAGATAAAGTTCGCTAATATGTTCAAAATTGTGTCTGAAAGAATGAGCATAGGTTAACATAAAAAAAGACTGTTGGCATTGATGTATTGTAGTTACCTTAAGGATATTATTTAAAATTTTACTGTTATTTTTGGTGTGTGCTTTTTCTGCTTCAGAGTGCAGTTTTCAAAATTTATAAGCTAATGTACAGAACTTATGTGACAGTCAGATTTTGTGTCTAATAGTGTCAAAACACAAAACATGAAAGGTGCATTATTGATTTATACTAGAAATCTGGAAATTGACAGTTTTTATGGAAAAGTCCTTACTGATTTGTTAAAACCATAAGATATAATGTAATAATATAATAAGATACAATGTAATATTCAATGGCTGGCACATTGCCCCCCTTTCTTTTTCACTGTGATATGTAAGTCTGTTTTGCAGTGAAAGATTTATTATATAGGTCTGATCACTTCAGATACTTAACATTCAATTAATGTCCTGAAAGTGTAGTTGAAAGACTAGGCAGCTTTACAATATCTCCTTTACGCCATTCTCAAGTATTTCAGAAATTATCTAATATGATTATTTAGTTGTTTTTACGTCCGATAGCCATAAAACTTCCATATTCTGTTTTGGTGACTTCCATACATTTGTGTTAAATGCTCATAGCTAGCCTGACTAAGCTGAGAAGTTTAAAGATCAGTTTCTACCCTTAACCTGTCTCTCACAGAGACGATTTCCTTGTGTACATTAATATATTTAAAATTATCCCACCAACTTGCTGATAATCTTCATAAAGAGCTATTTTTGCTTCTGTAAAGTTTGGAGCACATGTAATTCAAAGTGCAGATTTTATTTCTTCATGTTGAAGTCTGAATGTCTTTAAAAACACTTTTCTTGATGTTTAACTTAATTCTTTCTGCTAATTTAGTCAGTAACACAATCTTCTGTTGTCTTTCTTTAACATCAGCATAATTGCAATGGTCAAACTGTTTTTGTTTAAATCACTTCATGTACTCGTGTAACATGTGTACATGGTTAGTACATGTACTTAATATGTATTTGAAATGTGTGACTTTTTTTAATAAATGTTTTTATATAAAAAAGAAAGATGGATAGAGCGTCTGCCATGTAAGCAGGAGATCCCGGGTTCGAGTCCCGGTAGGGGCACACATTTTCAACTGTCCCCGTTGACTTATATCAACACCTGTATGCAGCTAAGGATCTTCATTTCATTGTAAACAAATTCGTCACATATCATGAAGTAGAGGCATCCGTCAAATAAATATTACCGGCAACTACCAAATGTTAAATCAATTTTTTTTTTCAGACGACTGTCAACAGCATCGATACACTACGCTGTCTTACAGTACATTTATTCACAACCGATTTAGATCACTGATCATATTCACAGTTGAAAAATACTGTGACAAGTTCAGATGTACAGGCTATTTATCCAGAAAAGTTGCCATAGCTGACTTGCTAACAACAGAAGAAATTTCACGGTATAATAACGGCTTAAGCAAACAGAAAACATTGAAAAATGAAACCAAGTGTCAGCAATAAGTGCACAGGACCATTACTCAGGCACAACAGTGCTGTGCACTTACTGCTGACACTTGGTTTTATTTGTTGTCAAAACTTTTTTTTTCACTGTGAAGATGGTCAGTGATCGAAACCGGTTGTAAATAAATATATTTTTAGACAGCACAGTGTTTAGCATGCATTTCCTCAAGTACCCAAACGTAGAAAGTTATAATATGAGCCTACACCCGTGTTTACACCACTCCTGCGCTCAACAGTCAGGAGCGATGCGGTGCTTTGAGATGGTGGACGTCTAGTAACTAATTTCGACATTTGACACGTCGAATGAAAATACAGCTACAACCGGTTTCTGTACCGAAAGTATAGAGGCGTTTACAGGCGTCCCCCATATTAAGAGTGCAGACACGTTACAGTACCTCGTTTCTCACTGCATCGCACATTCCTCGTCGGCCACGTCGCTTTGAACAACAGCAGTTAGCCGTCCGCACACTCAGCTCTGCTCCCGTCTTACATCGAGCGCGGCAGCTAGACTCCACCAGATGTAGCACGGCCTCCGCTGTCCCTCCTGCCCACGCCGACAGCGTCCCTTCATGTCCCGTGCGCTCCCACAAAAGGTCGACTTCTCTCTGCTCTCCGCACGGCTCCCGCTTTTCGACCCCGAGAAGCTGGCCATTCCCGCCAGATGGCGCGGAATCCGGTTTCCGACAGCCGATCGGTCGCGTGGCGAATTCGAAATGTATGGGCAAACTGGGACAAACTTTACGCTGCCCGTGCTGTGTAAGGCCATATTCTGAAGCTGCTCTTCGGTCGTGTTCCCACTGCCTTGTATGGTGCACGTGGCCACATACATTTTCCATGATTTGCTTCTGCCTGATACAGGAACAACTGTCATCATGTCGCTTGTTATTTTAACAATAAACTGAGTCTAGTGGTGCTCCTGGCCATGTTTCGCTTTTCTGGCCATACGAATGTAAGACAAATACGGGTTTGATTCTAAGAGGTAGTTTCAGGAGGCGTATATATATTCTCCCAACCCCCCCCCCCTCTCTCTCTCTCTCTCTCTCTCTCCATCTATCTCTTTCTCCTTTTTAAGGGTTCCGTGTCCAGTCTGTCTGGTTGTCCGAGTGTTAAGAACCGTTTTTCTCACGGACGGGTAGACGTGTCAATTACCAATTCATGTCGCATATTAAAGTCTGTGGTTCATTGGACGTCTAAAAAATTTTAAGCTTCTAACTCAATTGAGTCAAAAAATACGGCCATTTATGTCACATACTTTGGTACTCGCAAGCTCTCTCAACAAAATCCACAGGGTGCTTCCCGTTGTCTAAGAATCACGAAATTTGCCTAGAAGCAAAAGTTTCACAATACGAGTAAAGGAAAAATCCGAAAATTGTTAATATATAATTACATAACACGAAAAAATAGTCATTTTGTATTCGTTTGTCCGCCTGTGTGTCCCACCGTCCGTCTGTTGAGATATTTTACTTGACAGCGTAACTGTTCGTTTGTTAGCACTGTTTTATTTTGGAACAGTTTAGCGTATCAATTTCAAATTTATGTTAAATATTAAGTCTCTGATCTTTTGACAGCGTACAAATTGTAAGGTTCTAAACAATCAAAAGATACAGCGATTTAAGTACATATTTTGATGCTCGAAAACTCACTATCAAAAACTTTAAGATACTTCCCGTCGATCTAGAAATATGAAATTCGGTGAGTTACAAGATTTCACAGTACAAGTAAAGTAAAAAAATCTGAAACCTTTGCCGTTTGAACATTTATTGCATCCATCATCCGTCAAGAGACGAACAGTACTAAAAAAAAAAAAAAAAAAAAAAATGGTTCAGATGGCTCTGAGCACTATGGGACTCAACATCTGAGGTCATTAGTCCCCTAGAACGTAGAACTACTTAAAGCAAACTACCCTAAGGACATCACACATATCTATGCCCGAGGCAGCATTCGAACCTGCGACCGTAGCGGTCCCGCGGTTCCCGACTGAAGCGCCTAGAACCGCTTGGCCACACCGGCCGGCAAGAACATTACTGCACGCAAACATAAAATGCAACTCGTAGTCATGCTTTAATAAGTAAATAAAATGTTTTATTAAATCTCCTCCCTCTACAAACATAAACTGAAGTCCCCGACTCGCTCCTTTGGGATGTGCGGGCTAATCTGAGGAACTACTGCAGAGATTTTGTTGTGGTCTTGGAATTCCCGGGACCAATATCATGCCACTATCGATATCAATAACAGACAAAAATCGTTGAGATTCTCGAATCTCTGTATGGATAAACTATATATTAGATTTGTACGGAACCATCAATGCGCGAGTGCTATTCGAACTTGCCCAATATTTTTTTTATTTTTAAAATTAAAATTTTAGTAGACTATATGTGGTCTGCTACGTTTAAGTGTCACTTATTTTTTATTTCCTTATTTGACGCTAGCGGGGTAAATCGGCTCACGTCGTACGCCTTCATTTTTCTCTTGTGTTCAACTGGTGTGTAAGTTTAATTTGTACTCTGTGTGATTTGTTTCAGAAATTGTCGAGCAGCCGTCTGGGAGGTCCGCCAAAATCGAACATCTACTATGTTTGCCTAATTTGTATGCTTCAGACCCGCTGCTTGCCTGAGATTTCGTTCCTCACAAAAGTGCTTCATTGACGTATATATTATTTAAATACACTGCCTATTACGACTATGCATGTTAGTAAAATAGATGTTTCGCTTTGGCTGTTTCAGAGCCGTGTATGCAAAGTTATAATTTTTTTTGGTTTGTGTGAAACTTTTAAATTATGCCTTTCCTGTAACTGACGCTACAGTGTGCTTCACAGACGTGTACATTGTTTTGTAAACATATCGCTGAAATAGCATTTCCTTTTTGGTTACTTCACAGCCGAGTACGCCAACTTTTAAAATTTCTATACTAATTTTTCTTACTGATGGTTGACATTATTCGGTGCAAAAGTCTGCTTCACTGTCGTGTACTTTAAGTTCTCCATTTTCTGGTCATCCAAATCAGTGATTTAACAATTACTTCTGTTGGATTTTCAGCTGTGTACTTAAATTTTTGTAAAACTTTTGGTATTTTGTGATTTTACTGTCTGTTCTGTACCTTGTCTGCTTTGCTGATGAGTCGAAACATTATGACCAACTGGTTAGTAGCTCATTTTCCCGTCTTTGGAAAGAAATACGTCACTGATTCTGCGCATCAGGGAGCCTATAGTTAGTTGGTAGGTTTGTGGAGGTATGTGGCCATATATGCCTAAGCACAGGTCATGTAATTTGCGCAAATTATGGGCCACTGATTTACGTTCGCAGTGATGGCACCCGATAGTGACCCAGATGGGTTCCATAGGATTTAAATCAGGCGAATTCGGTCGCCGAGGCATCAACCTGAATTCACTGTAATGCTCCTCTAACCACTGTAGCACGGTTTGGTCTCCGAGACACGGAGAGTAAAACTGCTGAAAGATGACATCGCCGTTGGGCAAGACATCAAGAATGAAGGGATGCAAGTGGATAGAAGCTCTCAGCGCGTCTTCGAGTACTACCACAGGCCCCATGCAAGTGCAGTAGAATGTCTCCCATAGCATAAGACAGTTCCCACCAGCCTGGGTCTGTAGCAAGCTGCAATTTTCGAGCCACCGTTCACCTCGATGACGGCGTTTGTGGAGACGACCATCGACCAAGTGTAGCAAAAATGTGATTCACCCGAAGAACCTACACGTTTCCATTAATCGACGGTCGAATCCTGATGGTCCCTTGCCCACTGCAATCGTAATTAACGATATCGTTGGATTTACACGTGAACACGTAGTGATAGTCTGTTGCAGAGTTCCGTGTCAACACTGTACAATGAGCCGTGTGCTCCGAAACACTTGTGCGTGCATCAGCATTGTGCTCTTTCGGCAGAAATGTAACAAATCACCATCTGTCCTTCTTTACGGCGAAGACACGCCTCCGAAACCCACGCTCTGTGAAGAGTCGTTACCGTCCAAACATTTAGCGCGTCGTAGTAGTTTCACAGTCCTGCTACCTCTTTCCAGATAGATGCTCACGACAGTAACACGTGAACATTCGACCAGCTTCGTCGTTTACGAGATACTCGTTCACAGTCCCTGTGTAATAATAATCTGCACTTTTTCAAAGCCGCTTATCTCAATGGATTTCACCATTTCCAGCCCATCTCTCCACCAGAGTCATCCTCCGTTCGTGTCTGCTCCGCTTACGTACTTTTATTACAGCGTTACGAACCCTCAACGCCACCAGGCGGCAACCAACGTCACGGTGGGCAGTGGTCATAATGTTAATGTCTCGGCTTGTCAGTTGGTGTGTGTGTGTGTGTGTGTGTGTGTGTGTGTGTGTGTGTGTGTCCTGCTTTAGCTAATTTTGATACATTTTGGGTTGTTCTTGGAACTACTCCTTTTGTAATTAAAGGTTGCCCTCTGACATAAATCAACAAAAAATAATTTTACTTCTAATATTTTATTTGCGCTCAGCGGCTTACTACTCCCAGATCCTAGCTGCCTACCAGTTCCTACGGCGTTTGTGCTCTGTAATGGGGATATGAAAACTGAAATCGCTAAAATCGTTTATTCATACAGAACACCGGTTCGGCAATTCTCTGTTACCATCTTCGGATCTGCAAAAGATGGGTCGAAAATGCTAGGACACAGCAACTAACACCAATAACACACCCTTCTAATTATATCCAAGATCTGCAATACACGGTAAAACGATATAACTATGCTTACATCATGACACAGTCTTCTCTTTTGGTATAGCGTGTGGTTCTATACAGTATAGCAGAAATACAAACGGTAAGTCGCTCCATTGTTGACATGTATTGTTGATGAATTATCATGTATGTAGCTGTAGATATCAAGCTATTCCTTGATGTATCAAATATGACCTATATGTGATACCATTAAATGTACATGCAGAGCATCTAAGTGGTTACAGACTGTCACATTGGCTGCGATTTTGTAAAAAGAAATATTTGGTGAGAAATTTTTAAGAATTTCTATAAGAAGGTTTTTTAAAATTAAACTGATATAGGAATGTTTCGGTATAAATTACATTTTATGTATGTTGCACACGGTTTTACATAGAATTTTTTAAAACTGTGGCATACTGAATTGGCTTATATGTTATGATAATAATTTGTGCATACGTAATTATATGGAATCGGGAGAGTGGTGTGCTGACCACACGCCCCTCCTATCCGCATTCCCAACTGAGGATGATACGGCGGTCGGATGGTCCCGATGGACCACTTGTGGCCTGAAGACTGAGTGCTTTTAATTATATGGAACAGTACTGAGATAATAATATCAAATCATACTAGCACTGCGCCACCTAATGTACTGATTTATCACTAAAGATGTCTACTTTGGGATCTATTAGTTGTAAAGTGATGACGAATATGAGCACTCGCAATCGGTTTAATAACATGCGGTACATAGCTATTATTTTAAAACTTTCATGGCGACTTCCAGCGCAACTAACGGCACCAACATGGACATGCATTGTACAGCACCACTTACTATACTGTAGAAGAAGATTGTGGAACGCTATAAACATAGGTATGTTGTTATTCACGTATTGCAAATCTTAGGTATAAATACGTGTGCTGTTACGTTAGCTGCTGTATCCTAGCATTTTGATTCTCGTCTTTTGCGCGGATCCGTAGAGGACAACAGTGGTTCAAATGGTTCAAATGGCTCTGAGCACTATGGGACTTAACTTCTGAGGTCATCAGTCCCCTAGAACTTAGAACTACTTAAACCTAACTAAACTAAGGACATCACACACATCCATGCCCGAGGCAGGATTCGAACCTGCGACTGTAGCGGTCGCGCGGTTCCAGACTGTAGAGCCTAGAACCGCTCGACCACCCCGGCCGGCTAGAGGACAACAGTGAACGGCCGAGTAATCAGTGTCCGCAGGTCGTGGTCGTGCGGTAGCGTTCTCGCTTCCCGCGCCCGGGTTCCCGGGTCCGATTCCCGGCGGGGTCAGGGATTTTCTCTGCCTCGTGATGACTGGGTGTTGTGTGACGTCCTTAGGTTAGTTAGGTTTAAGTAGTTCTAAGTTCTAGGGGACTGATGACCATAGATGTTAAGTTCCATAGTGCTCAGAGCCACTTGAACCGATTAATCAGTCTTCTGACTGGCACTGGTTTGATGCGGCCCGCCACGAATTCCTCTCCTGTGCCGACCTCTTCATCTCAGAGTAGCCCTTGCAACCTGCGTCCCGTATTATTTGATGGATATATTCCAATCTCTGTCTTCCTCTACGTTTTTGCCCTCTACAGCTCCCTCTAGTACCATGGAAGTCATTCCCTCATATCTTAACAGATGTCCTTTCTTCTTGTCAGTGTTTTCCACATATTCCTTTCCTCTGGAATTCTCCGCGGAACCTCCTCATTCCTTACCGTACCAGTCCACCCAATTTTCAACATTCGTCTGAAACACCACATCTAAAACGCTGCGATTCTCTTCTGTTCCGGTTTTTCCACATTCCATCTTTCTCTATCATACAATGTTGTGCTCCAAATGTACATTCCCAGAAATTTTTTCCTCAAATTAAGGCCTATGTTTGATGTATACTTCTGTTGGCCAGGAATGCCCTTTTTTCCAGCGCCTATCTGCCTTTGAAATTCTCCTCGGGTCCGTCAGTGATTATTGTGCGGCCTAGGTAGTAGAATACTTAACTTCATCTACTTTGTGACTATCAACCTTGATGTTAAGTTTCTTGCTATTTTCATATCTCGTATTTCTCACTACTTTCGTCTTGCTTCGATTTACTCTCAGCCCATATTCTGTATTCTTAGACTGTTCCTTCCATTCAGCATTCTATTCATGTACGTCATCACTTTCACTCAGGGTAGCAATGTCATCAGTGAATCGTATCACTGGTATCCTTTCCCCTTGAATTGTAATTCCCCTCCTGAACCTCAAAATTTCGAAGATCTTAATCCTGTGAATGTGTCTTGATGTTTCTTTAGTCTTGCTTTCATTATCAACCGAAACGCCAGAATTGCCTTTACCTTTCCTAAAGCCAAACTGATCGTCATCTAACACGTCCTCAATTTTCTTTTCCATTCTTCTGTATATTATTCTTGTCAGTAACTTGAATGAATGAACTGTTACGCTGATTGTGTGTAAATACTCGCACTTACCAGCTCTTGCACTGTCGGAATTGAGTGGATGATACTTTTCCGAAAATCAGATGGTATTTCGCCAGACTGATATATTTTATACACCAAAGTCAACATTCGTTTTATTGCCACATCCCCCAAGGAGTTTAGAAATTCTGATGGAATGTTATTTATCCCTTCTGCCTTGTTTGATCTTAAATCCTCCAAAGCTCTCTTAAATTCTGATTCTAATACTGGATCTCCCATCTCTTCTAAATCGACCCCTGTTTCTTCTCCTGCGGCATCAGACAAATCTTCCTTCCCCCCCCCCCCCCCCCATACAGGCTTTCAGTGTACACTTTCCACTTATCCGCTCTCTCTTCTGCATTTAACAGTGGGATTCCCGTTGCACACTTAATGTTACCACTCTTGCTTTTAATTTCACCGAGCTTTGTTTCAACTTTCTTATATACTGAGTCAGTCCTTCAGACAATCATTTCTTTCTCGATTTCTTCACATTTTTTTAATGCAGCCATTTCGTCTTAGATTTCCTGCACTTCCTCTTTATTTCATTCCCCAAAGACTTGTATTTCTATATTCCTGAACTTCTCTGAATATTTTTGTACTTCCTTCTTTCATCGATTAACTGTTACCCAGGGTTCCTTAGCAGCTACCTTCTTCGTACCTATGTTTTTCTTTCCATCTCATGTGATTGCCCTTTTTAGAGACGTCCATTCCCCTTCAACTGTACTGCCTACTGAGCTATTCCTTGTTGCTGTATCTATTGCCTTAGACGACGTCAAGTGTGTCTCGTCATTTCTTGGTACTTCGGTGGCCAACTTCTTTGTGTAGTGATTCTTTCTGCCTAAGCTGTTAAACTTCAGCCTCTTCTTCGTTACTACTACATTGTGATCTGAGCCTGTATCTGCTCCTGGGTACTCCCTGCAACCCAGTATCTGATTTCGGAATCTCTGTCTGACCATGATGTAATCTAACTGAAATCCCCCAATATCACATAGCCTTTTCCAAGTATACCTCCTCCTCTTATGATTCTTGAACAGAGTATTCGCTATTACCAACTGAAATTTATTACAGAACTCAATTAATCTTTCTCCTCTCTCATTCATTTTTCCAAGCCCATATTCTCCTGTAACCTTTTCTTCTACTTCTTTTCCTACAACTGCATTCCAGTCCCCCGTGGCTATTAGATTTTCATCTCCCTTTACATACTGTATTACCCTTTTAATACCCTTATATGCTTTCTCTGTCTCTTCCCCTTCAGCTTTAAACGTCGGCATGTATACCTGAACTATCGTTGTCGGTGTTGATTTGCTGTCGATTCTGGTAAGAACAACAATTATCATTGAACTGTTCACAGTAACACACTCTCTGCCCTACCTTCCTAATCGTAACAAATCCTACTTTCGTTATACCATTTTTTGCTGCTGCTGATATTACCCTAAAGTCAACTAACCAGAAATCGTTCCTTCTTTAGATTTCAATTCACTATTGCCTACTATACCTACTAGATCTAGCCTTTGCATCTCCCTTTTCAGATTTTCTGGCTTCCCTACCACATTGAAGCTTCTGACATTCCACGCCCCGACTCGTCGAACGTTATCCTTTCGTTGATTATTCGATCTTTTTCTCACCTCCCTGTTTGCAGCCCCCTCCCGGAGACGCGAATGGGAGCTGTTCGGGAATCTCTTCCCAATGGTGAGATCATCATAACACTATTTCAATTACAGGCCAAATGTACTGTGAATACACGTTATCTATCTTTAACTCACTGGTTTCCATTGCCTTCTGAATCCTCATGCCGTTAATCATTGCGTGTTGTTCCACATTTAGGAGCATTTTCCCACCTCTAGGACAAGAGAATGCCCTGAATCTTTGTACACTCCTCCACCGTTTTTGATATGGTCGTGGGCAGAATGAGGGTGACTTCTTTTGACGGAAGTCTTCGGTTGCCAGTGCTGATTATTAATCAAAATTTAGGCGATGGCGGGTATCAAACTCGGGACCGACTACGTTTTGATTATTAATCAAAGACACTGTTCCTAGGCCACGGGTGCTCAGTAAAGGCCGTACAGAGTGTGAAAATTAATGCGCAGAGCTGCCTCCTTGACACCAAAAACGGCCCTACACTGCAGGGTATTCAGAACAACTACAGTATATGTTTGGATGACAGATAGTCTACTAATTCCGCCTCAACGCTATGCCAGAGTTTCTTCCATTGTTGTGGCGCACCAGTCTGTCAGCAGCTAGTTACCACATACTGCAGTTGGGTAAGAGATCCGGAGTAAGTGTTCACCAAGGCATTCAGCATCGAGGCAGATGGGAACAGAGAGGGCAACCTGCGGTGTTGCGTTATCTTGACGAAATATTACAGCACAGAGTCCTCGAAGATAGGGCACAGTCACCACAGTTAGCACCTCTGAAATGAAACAGCTGAGTCCAAATCAAAGAGTACGTGAACCGAAGGTGATCGTGTTGTACACACAATAGCAGCCCCTATCATCACGCTAAGTGCTGGACCTGTATGATAATGACGAAGGCAGTCTTACAGAGTTCGTTCTCCTCGCAACACCCACACATGCATATGTCAAACATGATGCTTTTCACAGGACTGCGACGTGGCGACACTCCTTCGTCCAAGGACGCTGAGAGCACCACTTACTATCGACACGTCTCTCTCTGTTCCTCTGTAGAGGGAAGTCGTAACAATGCCATGACTAGTCATCTCTTGCTTAGGCGTCGCTCACCGGCACATACAAATTTTTAAAAATACATAACACTTTGCTGTCTAAAATATTGTATTTTGCTGCCGGTTTCAGATCTAAACCATCATCAATGACAGGAAAATTGATACAGGTGTATGATACGTCATATATGCTTCAACATAAGTTACCACAGCAAACATAATTTCCAAGCAATATAAACAACAAGATAAAAATATGATGGCGCATTGTCACAAGGACTTGTATTTCTGTACATCACTTGTTGTCCTTGTACTGTTGTCCTTGTATCAGTGTGCCATCACATTCTTTATCTTGTTACAATTTCTTATTTTATATTATCTTGCCAATTATGGTTTCCTGTGGTAACTTATATTAAAGCATGTATGACGTGTGAAACATCTGTGACAATTATTCTGCCGTTTTTGATGGTATAGAACCGAAATCAGTACCAAAATAAAATAATATTATTACAGACAGCAAAGTGTTATGCAGTTTTTCTTTAAATTTAGTGAAACTCAGTGTATAACATCCTGTGCCATGTAATGTATTTATATTATTACATAATCCACTAGTGATCTATATCATGGACTTCTCCACGGAAACTTTGTGCCAAAGGAATGTAACTTTTCATTTGTTGTAACTTCTCTGGAAGTCCGCGAAAGGAATAGGTATTTTGTCTGCGCGAGCATTTAAAACTGCACTGATAATCAGTTAGTGACTCTTAATACATTCCTCTGTTACAGGCTGACGTACTTCATACAAATATTTTTTCCCGTCCTCCTTCAGAAGTGTACATCGCCATTACTTCATCCCACTTTAAGCCGAGCTTTTACCGTGCTTTCTTTTATATAGGGATAGCTTTTTAATTTCTCTTCCCATTTTTGGTCTGTTAGCTTGGCTGCTCCATAATGAGCTTATTCATTCTGCTGTATTCCTCTATACAGGGTGTTACAAAAAGGTACGGCCCTAACTTTCAGGAAACATTCCTCACACACAAATAAAGAAAAGATGTTATGTAAACATGTGTCCGGAAACGCTTAATTTCCATGTTAGAGCTCATTTTAGTTCAGTTAGTATGTACTGTACTTCCTCGATTCACCGGCAGTTGGCCCAATTGAAGGAAGGTAATGTTGACTTCGGTGCTTGTGTTGACATGCGACTCATTGCTCTACAGTACTAGCATCAAGCACATCAGTACGTAGGATCAACAGGTTAGTTTTCATGGGAGTCAGTGCAATGTTTACAAATGCGGAGTTGGCAGATGCCCATTTGATGTATGGATTAGCACGGGGAATAACCGTGGCGCGGTACGTTTGTATCGAGACAGATTTCCAGAACGAAGGTGTCCCGACAGGAAGACGTTCGAAGCAATTGATCGGCGTCTTAGGGAGCACGGAACATTCCTGCCTATGACTCGCGACTGGGGAAGACCTAGAACGACGAGAACACCTGCAATGGACGAGGTAATTCTTCGTGCAGTTGACGAAAACCCTAATGTCAGCGTCAGAGAAGTTGCTGCTGTGCAAGGTAACGTTGACCACGTCACTGTATGGAGAGTGCTACGGGAGAACCAGTTGTTTCCGTACCATGTACAGCGTGTGCAGGCACTATCAGCAGCTGATTGGCCTCCACGTGAACACTTCTGCGAATGGTTCATCCAACAATGTGTCATTCCTCATTTCAGTCCAAATGTTCTCTTTACAGATGAGGCTTCATTCCAACGTGATCAAATTGTAAATTTTTACGATCAACATGTGTGGGCTGACGAGAATCCGCACGCAATTGTGCAATCACGTCATCAACACAGATTTTCTGTGAACGTTTGGACAGGCATTGTTGGTGATGTCTTGATTGGGCCCCATGTTCTTCCACCTACGCTCAATGGAGCACGTTATCATGATTTCATACGGGATACTCTACCTGTGCTGCTAGAACATGTGCCTTTACAAGTACGACACAACATGTGGTTCATGCTCGATGGAGCTCCTGCACATTTCAGTCGAAGTGTTCGTACGCTTCTCAACAACAGATTCGGTGACCGATGGATTGGTAGAGGCGGACCAATTCCATGGCCTCCACGCTCTCCTGACCTCAACCCTCTTGACTTTCATTTCTGGAGGCATTTGAAAGCTCTTGTCTACGCAACCCCGGTACCAAATGTAGAGACTCTTCGTGCTCGTATTGTGGACGGCTGTGATACAATACGCCATTCTCCAGGGCTGCATCAGCATATCAGGGATTCCATGCGACGGAGGGTGGATGCATGTAACCTCGCTAACGGAGGACATTTTGAACATTTCTTGTAACAAAGTGTTTGAAGTCACGCTGGTACGTTCTGTTGCTGTGTGTTTCCATTCCATGATTAATGTGATTTGAAGAGAAGTAATAAAATGATCTCTAACATGGAAAGGAAGCGTTTCCGGAAACATGTCCACATAACATATTTTCTTTCTTTGTGTGTGAGGAATGTTTCCTGAAAGTTTGGCCGTACCTTTTTGTAACACCCTGTATATCATTGTGTATTGATTCAAATCTCTCGTTCCTTATCATTTATTTTTTGCTTCAGGTATAGTAGTTATAGGTTTTCTTTTTTAGTTCTTCAGACGCTTGTTCTTTCGTACTGATATCTTTCATATTCCATGTACCGAGTTTTCAAATATATCCCAGGTCCAGATCTAGTCCATTTAATATATTCCACTTCAGTCATCAGCTGCACAGTGCAAAGCGAGTGAGTGTAATCATCCTAGCTACAACATTCTGGAGGTAAAAGAGTCATCCACTCGCACTTTTGGATCGGGACTGTTGCAGGAGATATTATGAACAGAAAAGATTACTGATGACGGTCGAAACAGAGGGTGTTCCCACAAAACAGAAATACGAATAGACATTATTTGTGAAAACATATTCTGCAAATATTTACCTGGAAGTGGAACAAGGACGATAAGCTGTATGAGCAGTAAGGAGACAGCCTTTTTAAAATGTAGTGCAACAGAGAAACGCTGAAGCTTAGATGAGTCGACTGGATAACTAATGAAAAGGTGTCGAATCTAATTTGGGGGAAAAGAGCGTATGGGCACAATTTCACTTAAAGAACGCATTGGTTAATATAAAATATCAGTAGTATATCTATGGTGACTTTGATACACATACCACATGTCCGCAGCTAGTCAGCGTTGCTGTGGTGGTGCTGCAGTCACTGGCATTGCTGAAAAATTCAAAAATCGAAGATGGCAAATTTCAGGAAATTCAGTGTTGAAGATGGTTCAAGTGGGAAATTTAGAAATATAAATGGCGTAAATTTGAAAAACGATTTAAAAAATAAAAAAAATCCGAGATTGTATAATAAACCAAAGTATGTTTTGTCTTCCTCCCTCTTCCACTCTCCTCCTCCTCCATTTCCCCATCTCTCTTCAGCCAATTACAGCGTATTTTAGTATAGTTCTTGCAAACACAATGGATATTCAAATTAAGTATTTGCACGTCTATATGTACTTAATAACATAATAGTGGCTCACTTACTACCACGTTTGAAACAAATTATACATCCGTAGATGAATATAGTTCCACTATTGTACCTTGCATATACCAAGCAATAAATTTACCAAAATTCATCAAAATTGCATCTACAACATTTCAGAATGCAGATGAACACGAGTGTGAACCAATTTATGGTTTAAAAAGCACTTCTCGAGGAGAATTACCAAAATAATGTTAGTGCCACGTTTGAATAAATCAAACTTTGACTCTAAAGGCAATATCAGAGACTGCCAAACATTATAGTGACCTCGCGCTAGGTTATTAATTTCATCTTGCTACTGAAAACATTGTCACCTTCTTGTGTCACGCAATGGAAACTACGTGACACTTTGGTGAAATAGCACACTGAGTAGTAGTAATATACATTTGTATAGGTAAGAAATGGGGCTTGCTATACTTTCAAAGTCACCCAAACTTTATAGTGGCTCAATGCTAGAATATTAACTTCATCTTGCGGTACAAAATGGTTGCCATCTTCTGATAATAAAGTGAAGCATGCTGCCACACAGAAAAATTGACACTTCGATGAAATAGTACACTGAATAGCAGATGGAGACTGCCACTATTCCAGTCATAGTGACTACGATTGCCACAATAACACAGTCGATGCTTTTGGGAAGTGTAGACATGATGACTGCCATAACCATGATTATGCTGACTACCATTACCCCGAATGCATTGTGACGGGGTAAGTGCCATAATGTGACACTGGACGTCAGTTACTGCATCTCAGGTGGTACTCTAACACCAGAAGTTAACAGCGAATGTGCCATAACCACCCACAAGGTGTCATCTACTGGATCTTAAACAGTATTTCATCAACGGTAACTACCTGTGTGTATATGCAATGTGCAATTGTGCAATGAGTTCTGCTACTGTGGGTGTCAGCACTGAAGGGAGAGGGGATGGGGGTGTCAGGTTCTGTGGGTGTCAGCTACTGGGGTGTCAGCTACATCCTGAAAACCGCAAAAAATTTCACGAAAACTGTAACAAACTGCCCCAAAACTTTAACAACTTCCTGCAGTTATAAGACTGGGAGAGTTAGAGTTGCTACAGCCCCTCATTCAGTCCTAACATGAAATGACAACTGTCTTTTTAAACACTTAAGCTTCAAAACAGAACTGGGGCACTTTGTAATCCTTGGCAAGCATTGTAGAACGATTCAGAAGTGAAAAGTTTTCAATCGGAGGATCCGTTACGTCTTACGTTCAAGCATGTAGTATGAACGTTTACAAGTGCTGTCATCTGTTGGTGATGACAAGCATAAAGCAGCAGTTGACTTATTTCTCATTTTGAAGTTTTGTGGACTAGTGCTTGTAGTAAAACTCGTCTTCAGCAACTAAGTATTTCTAATTCGTTAGTTACATTGCATAAGTGCATGTTGGTTTTAACTATTTATGGAGAGTTGATTTTATATTCATTCTCACATTTCATTGTGAAAGTGGTACATTTTCCAATGAAGTTTACATATACGAGATGTAATTAATTTACTGATGAGACAGTACAGTATTTGACATAAATAATTTTTTGAGTGGAGTATGAAAAGACAGTTTGTAAGATTTTTTTAAACATGGTACCATTTTACACAACTCAGGTGAACTTTATACTTTTCTTATGTGCGTGTGTGTGTGTGTTTGTGTGTGTGTTGGTGAAGTACAAATTGTTCAAATGGCTTTAAGCACTATGGGACTTAACATCTGAGGTCATCAGTACCCTAAACTTAGAACTACTTTAACCTAACTAACCTAAGGACATCATACACATCCATGCCCGAGGCAGGATTCGAACCTGCGACCGAAGCAGCAGCGCAGTTCCGGACTGAAGCACCTAGAACCGCTCGGTCACAACGGCCGGCTGGTGAAGTACTTTAAATGTGGAAATGGTACAAGTTACACCCATTACGTAACTATTTCGATTAATATTTTCTAACACTGAAAGATTGAGATTGTTTGAGTGTATCTGAGCACAGCCGAGGTGGTTGCTCTGTGATGACACTGATCTGTTGGTTCATTTTGAGGCTGACTGGCTATTTTGCTTCAATATTACACTGTAGTTTGCTGTAGAGGGGACTGTAGGGATGGGGAGAGAGGGGAGAGGGATAACTCAAGTGGGCTAGTTCTACCATCTTGGACTTTAGGTTTTTAAATCTTTTTTTTTTATTTTAAACCATCTTATTTGTTTTAAATTTTCACATTTGTCATCTTGAGGTTTTAAATTTTTCGCCATCTGCCATCTTGGACTTTCGAAATACCTGTCACTGTCATCCTTTCCATACAGTAACAGTAGCGCCAAGTAGGGTGGAAACTTGAAAAGTGTGTTCAAAGTCGCCATTGATACACTGCTGACATAGTGGGGCACCAATACGTATAGCGGAAAGAGTAGGATGTAAACATTATATGAGGGGTAGCTTTAACCACCATCACTACAGAACATAGTTAGTTCACTAATTTCTTTTATTTCTTGACAGGTTTATGGCTGCAGATTTCATACACACTAAAATCCATTCTAAACAGTACTGCAGCACGACGCTAGAGGAGCCAAGAGAATGATGCACTCCAGCGATAAAGTTGAGTATCGTGTGATAATTTGCTTCCTTCATTTAAAGGAATAATGCAGTAATAATCCACGCTGAGTTGGTTGAAATGCGCGACAACAGTGAACCACCGTACACACGATGAGTTGGCGTCGTGGAAGTTTCACCATACAAGTCTGAATGACAAAGAAGTAATTGATCCGTCTCTGTTTGAAAAACTGGAGATCTCAGTAACGGAAGACCTGCTACTCTAAGATCAGCGTATCACAATCTAAGCGATAGCAGAAAAGTTCAAATCAGTCGTGAATCAGTTCTCAATATCTTGCATGATATTTTGAACGTGATACGAATCGCCGACTGATGGGTTGCTCAGCTGCTTATACCCATTCAGGTAGCCCTCTGAGCTATCAGTGCGCATGTTGCTCTGCCAGGCCAATTTAGATGACTCCCTTAGCCGCCTAATTACCGTGGATGTGGGTGTACCACTCAGACTTCAAAAAGAAGGAGCAGAGCAAGCAGTAGTAATTTCTAGATTCACCGCCTACACCGAAAAACCTTGATGAGCAAAATATGTTACTGTTAGACTATACTCGAAGGGGGTGAAACCGATTTAGGAGCATAACACCGAAATCACCCGACGAGGATGTGAGAAGCCTAAGGTAGTTCTTGCCATATACAGGGCCATTCGCCCAGACACACACCTGCGCGGAGTGGGTGGTCATTTTGCAGTAGGATTTTGGAGCATATACTGTACTCTGACATTATGAATCACCTTGAAGAAAGTGACTTATTGATACATAACCAAAACGGATTCAGAAAATATCGTTCTTGTGCAACGCAGATAGCTCTTTATTCTCAAGAAAGTAATGAGTGCTGTCGACAAGGGATCTCAGATCGATTCCATATTCCAAGATTTCCAGAAGTCTTTTGATACCGTTCCTCACAAGCGACTGTTAATAAAATAGCGTGCATATGGAGTATCGTCTTAGTTGTGTGACTGGATTAGTGATTTCCTCTCAGAGAGGTCACAGTTCGTAGTGATAGACGGTAAATCATCGATTAGAAAAGAAGTGATATCTGGCGTTCTGCAAGGTAGTGTCATAGGCCCTCTGCTGTTCCTCAATTACATAAATGATCTAGGTGATAATCTGAGCAGCGCCCTTAGATTGTGTGCAGATGACGCTGTAATTTACCGTCTAGTAAAATCATCAGACGATCAATCCAATTACAAAATGATCTAGAGAGAATTTCTGTATGGTGCGGAAAGTGGCAACTGGCACTAAACAAAGAAATGTGCGAGGTCATCCACATGGGTACTGAAAGAAATCCGATAAATTTTGGGTATAGGATAAATCGCACAAATCTAAGGGCTGTCAATTCGACTAAATACGTAGGAATTACAATTACAAGTAACTTAAATTGGAAAGACCACATAGATAATATTGTGGTGAAGGCGAAGCAAAGACTTTATTTTGTTGGCAGAACATTTAGAAGATGCGACAAACCCACTAAAGAGACAGCCTACATTACACTTGTCCGTGCTCTGCTGGAATATTGCTGCGCGGTGTGGGATCCTTACCAGGTAGGATTGACGGAGGACATCGAAAAAGTGCAATGAAGGGCAGCTCGTTTCGTGTTATCGCGCAATAGGTGTGAGATGGTCACTGATATGATACGCGAGTTCGGATGGCAGTCACTGAAACAAAGGCGGTTTTCTTTGCGACGAGATCTATCTACGAAACTTCAATCACCAACTTTCTCTTCCGAATGCGAAAATATTTTCTTGAAACCCACCTGCGTAGGGAGAAATTATCATTAAAATAAAATAAGAGAAATCAGAGCTCGAACGGAAAGATTTAGGTGTTCCTTTTTCCCATACGAGATTCGAGAGTGGAATGTAGAGAAGTAGTATGAAAATGGTTCGATAAACCCACTGTCAGGCACTTAAGTGTGAATTGTAGAGTAACCATGTAGATGTAGATGTAGATGTCAAGCTTGATGCGACGTCTGCCACAACCAGCACAAGGCTTGCTACCAGAACAGTGACTGGTGCTTGCCTCGCATGTTAGTAGACTTGCCTGACAACAACCAAACAGGCCAATTTGTTGTCCACGTAATCTCTGGCAACTGCCACAAGAGGCGCCTGCTGCGCTGCTAGCAAATCGCGCGTTCATGACGGCAGTGCTTCAGTCGCTGGCACTATTTTACCCTCGCGATGTCTAGTGCCCGCAAGCAGCTCGCGCCATATCCCAGTGCCAATACAGTATTTATGCAAGCGCACATCTACGGAACGGCAATCCACATCCGAGTGCACCTGTGGCTTACGCTGACTGCACCAGCAGTTTCCCAATCAAGGTTACTCCGTGAAGTTTCAACTATAGAAATATGCTCATGTTCCAGACTGTTACAGTGAGCACACTCTGCGATTTATCACTCACAGCAAGAGCACAGTTCACCGTACAGTCCAGCCGGCAGCATTCCTACGTCGACCTGGACACAGACCGAGACCACGTGTGTTCGATAGTCAGTTACTACCAAATGCTGTTCCTGATCTACATAAGGGGTTAAGGAAACCATCTTAGCAGCCCTCTTATATTGTTTGCAGCTCATGCTGTAATTTACCCTCTTGTTAAGTCATTAGATGACGTAAACCAAAAAAACAATCAAATGAATTTTATCCATAATGGATGCTGTTGAACTCCGTGACTGTTCCTTTATAGGTTGTAGAAAAATTTCCGCTATCAGTCACAATAAAAAGTTACTTATGTGTCACACGACCGGTTTCGGAGTTGCGCCCATCCACAGGTGTTTATAAATTCATGTACATGTTTATATTGCTGGAGATCACTGTATAAATACAAAAAATTATTTGCTGGTGACTAAACAGATACAAGTGGGACAATTGTAAGTGGTAAGGCAGAATTTGTCGAAATTATATCTGTACTTACGTAAAGATGAAGCATCATTATTATAGTTAAGTTGTGGTGACTGTTTTTCCACTTAGTTACACACTTATCATTTTCACGTGCACATTTCACTTTTATAAAGTTTAGCTGCAAATTTCACTATTACGATGTGCACTAGTGAAATACACTGTATTTATATACAAACATGTGGGCTGTGGTCAAAAAACTTAGACGTAGCAGGTGTAAAGATGTTGCTCATACAGAAACATGTAGGTTATGGTCAGAGAACATAGCCACAGGAAGTGCAACGGCGTTGCACATATAGAAACTTAAAAAGCTATTATAGACTGTGATGTTCTTTGACTCACATTATGAATTTTTTTATCCACATTTTTATCGGAGAACTTAGATCTAGGAAGTACAATGATGTTATATATATATATATGAAATTACTAAAAGCTATTACAAATTAAAAATTAAAAAAATGACAGCAAGAACTATTTGAGCCACACTGTTGTCAGTGAACTTAGGTCTAGGAAAAAACAATTACAAAATGATTTAGATATCAGTATGGTGTCAGGTTATGCGCAGAATCGGAGAGGATAGGAATATATAGAAAACACTGACAAGGAGATGGGACAGGATGATAGGACATCTGTTAAGACATCAGGGAATGACTGCCATAGCATTAGAGGGAGCAGTAGAGGGCAAAAACTCTAGAGGAAGACAGAGATTGGAATACACTCAGCAAAAATAGTTGAGGAAGAAAGTTGCAAGTGCTGCATGTGATGAAGAAGCTTGCACAGGAGAGGAATTCGTCGTGGGCCGCATCAAACCAGTCACAAGACTGATGACTCAAAAATTGGTATGAAAAGTGACTGACTCCAAATAATGAGAAGTGTGAAGTCATTGTTAGATGTTCCTTCGGATTGTCACACATGGAGAGTGAGCTAAGACGTCATAACGACAGTGGATTTGTACAATTAACTTCTTTATTCCGGCCCTCAGCCCTAGTACACCTAAACAGCATGATGGAGGCGTCCAGTTGCCTCCCATGCGAAACAATAGACGTCTGGCATTGCTGACAGCGCGAAGCGCGGGACCGATGATGGCCCCACTCGAATGCCACTGTCAGCAACGTCTCCATTTTTGACCGTGATGTTGGCATCGCAGCGCAGCTGATGATGGCGGTGACATCCCTCCAGCGAGTGGGCAGCTCCCTACTCCAGCAGCGTCTCTCTTGAGACTCATGGCAGGCTGCCCTTTCCCGTGGTCGAACAACAGAACGGACCCTGTACTGATTTCCGTGGTGTCCGTCTGGGTGTCACAGGCTTATGGTGTAGGCTGTGATATAGAGATGAGAATAATTTAGTACACTAATGGCTGAGTTCCTACATGCTCCAGACCATGTTCGTTTTGATCTTAAGGCCTGTCGTCTAAACACTTCTATGGTAGCAAGTGAGGAAAGGCTTCTACCTTTCCACAAGCATACTGCAGTATCATTTGTTGCTGTACCGTGCCCAGCTGCCTGTGCTGTGCAATGCCTGTTAGCTGTGCTTTGCTTCACATCGCGTTACACTTTCGCCTGCATGTGTCTGACTCCATTACAATTCATTTCCACTCTGGAGTATTTTTTGAATGAATGCTGTCGATACGCTACATCATCCACATGAATACTAAAGGCTTCCGCTGAATCTCGGTTACACTATGAAAAAAATGATCGTATGGCACTGTTGGCCGGGAGGCCCCATTCGGGGGAGTTCGGCCGCCATATTGCAAGTCCTTTTATAATGTTATGTGTGCCTCACTGCTTTTTTATTAACTAATTTGTGCCTGATTTTATTCTGAGAAGCTCAGTATTGTATGTAAATACCGTAAATGTAAATATGATTCAAAAAGTACTTGAAGTGAAGTGAAATGCAGATGGACAGCAAGAAACTCTTTAGCGACCAATCCCTACAACGATAGCAGTTGTGAATCTTTGAGTATTTACTCTAAAAAAAAGACAATTATTTAAAAAAAAGAGGACTTAATCTGTATCTTGTGCAATGAGGACGTGTTGCTAGGCCGTCGCTCAGAACGTATTGTTACATTTAATGAAAACTGATATTTTAGTGATAAAACCGATTAAAGTATGTGTAAGAGTTGCCAAACATTTATGTATACAAATTTTCTGGAAGTGAAGAATAGAAATATCTCGTTTTTGGAAAATGAGGTAAACTTCATTGTCGTTGCCGAGTATCAATCGACAGAATTGTAAGTGTACAAAGTTCACTAAAATACAGGAAAAGAAATGCATTCTCTATAGTTCTCATTCAATAAGTAACAACCTATCATAATTTCTTAATTACAGTAATTGGATTATGTTCTTGTACAATAGTATGGTGCTGAACTCCACTGACCAATTTTGAGTAGCAGGACGTGTAGATTGAAGGAAGTTTGTGTGCTAAGCAATCTCCTTTTCTCACGAAAAGCAGATTGCTATTTGATCTTATTTACTTACAACAGTGGTCCCTTTGGTATGAAAAGCTACGAAAACTTGGGCTCAAAGCTATCCGCAATACGGCCAAGCAATTAACAGAGTCGTATTTTAAACCTTAAAGAACAATAACTTCCTCCAAATTGTAATACGTCACCAAGTGGTGCAGAAGCTGATCATTCAAGGAGGAAGCAACCAAAATTCAGGTACGAGTTACGACTTAAAGTAAAAATCTCAATCAAAAATCAATCTCTCTCCCTCCAAACACATATATAAATATTCATATTATAAAAAAATCATTTTATACTTTTTAGGTGACGCCACATCTGCGACTTACGAGTCAATGATGATGGACACACGCAACACCCAGTCCCCTGGCGGGAATCGAACCCGGGCCCCCAGCGTGGCAGGCGGTAACGCTAACGCTAACGCTACGCAACGGAGGTTACACTATAAATCACACACATATAAAGGCTGTCAATTCAACTAAATATTTGGGGACTACAATTACGAAGAACTTAAATTGGAACAGTGCGTGGATTATATTTTAGGGAATGCAAGCCAAAGTTTGCAGTTTATTGGCTGAACTATTGGAAAGTGCAGTAAGCCTGCTAAAGAGCATGCTTACAATATGCTTGTCCGTCTTCTTCTGGAGTACTTCTGTGTGGTGCGATATCCACGTCAGATGGGACTGACGGAGGACATCACAAAAGTTCGAAAGGGCAGCTCATTTTGTGTTATCATGAAATAGGAGATAGAGCCACAGGCATGGTAGGTGAATAAGGGGCATAAATCATCAAAACAAAAGTAGCTTTTCGTTGGGGCACGACGTTCTCGTGAAATCACCAACTTTCTTCTCTGATTGCGAAAATATTCTGTTGGCGCCCAGCTACAAAGGGAGAAACGATCTTCATGAGAAAATAAGAGAATACAGATCTAGCTTGACAGAGGCTTCACTGAACCACCTTCAAGTTTTTGTCTCCCTTTCCATTCCTGAATAGCACGTGAGAAACACACACTTAAATATTTCAGTGCGACCACGGATTTCTCTTATTTTATTACAATGATCGTTTCGTCCTACGAAGGTTGGTATCAAAAAAAAAATTTTCACATTCCAAGGATAAAGTTGGTGATTTAAATTTCGTAGGAAGGTCTCACGTTTCATATTTGTTACATCATATCCCCTACTTTGCGCTAAAAAAATCGAGATGCCCTTTTTTGAACTATTTCGCTGTCCTCCGTCAATCCAATTTGATAACGGTCGCACACTGCGCAACAGTATTTCAGGATAGAACGCACATGCATAGTGTAAGCAGGTCCCTTAGCAGACCTGTCGTATCTCCTGTGTGTTCTGATAATAAAACGCAGTCTCTGGTTCATCTTCCCCACGACATTGTCTACGCAATCGTTTCCTAAGTATTTAATTGAATTGACAGTCTTTAGATTTGTATGATTTTTGGTGTAAGTGAAATTTAATGGATTTCTTTTAGCACTCATATGGATGACTTCACGCTTTTCATTATTTAGGGTCAATTGCCACTTCTATCATCATGCAGGTATATTACCTAAAAGATTTTTCAATTGGATTACTAAACAGTAAATGACAGCATCATCTGCAAACAGTCTAAAAGTGTTGCTCAGATTGCCTCCTAAATCATTTATATACTGGGTGGTTATAACTGAAATGCAGCTACTCATAGATTTCCAGTGTGAGTTGTGATTACCAAATTGCAGCAAAACTTGGTAGCTATTCTAATGCGTCGTGCTCAACCTATTTGCTCCAGAAAAAATTTGGTTGCGATTTTGGCTACAAGGGGGAGATCTGAATGTAAGAAAGACCTAATAGGTTAGAAACGGAACATGGACAGAAACGGTCAAACACATGGGAAAGGCACAACGTTAATTTTATTACTAAACGCCGCTTACACAATTTGTTCAATATGTGCACTAGGATGCGGGCGAGATGCTACATCCGTAAAACGACATACTGAACAGTTGCCCGCAGCACTTCTGCTGCAATACGAACAATGTGTTTTAGTATGCTGTCTTTCAGATCGGATAGAGACTGAATATGTGCCTGGTAAATACGTTCTTTTAGATATCTGAAGACCCAATAGTCACGTGGATACAGATCAGGTGACCTTGCAGGCCATGCGTCTGGAAAACCTCTGGAGAAACACGTTCGTGGAAGGTTGCATTTAGCAGATCTTTAACGAGGAGAGCGACATGAAGTGTTGCCTATCTTGCATGAAAGCAGTAGTTTCCACAAAGTCGCAAGGTTCCGAAGCAGGGATTACATACTGTAGAAGGGGGTCGCGATAACGTGGAGATGTTCCGATACACCTGACAAACCCCCTGGATATATTCTTATCAAAGAAGAAGGGACCGAGAATAAATGAGTTTGTAAATCCACGCTACACAGTGACATATGGCGAGTGCTTTGGCTCTTAGTGCACAAAACGCGATTTAACAGTACCGCAAATTAGGCAATTCTGTATCTTCACTGCACCAATAGTCTAAATTGTGCCTCGTCACGGCATAGAATATTACACAGCCTCACGTCATCAACTTCGATGTGTGTCTGAAACTGAATAGCAAATTCAGAAGCATGTTGCGGATTATGAGGTTTCATTTGGTGCACCACCTGGATGTTGTACGGGTGCCAGTGGAAAATAGATCGCAAAACTTTCCGTGCTGTTGACCATCGGATGGACAATTCTTGTAACAAACCACGAGCACTAAAATTGGCCAGGACATGTGCTGCATGGTCAGTTACAGCTGCAGATACCTCGTCAATAACTTCCACTGGTATAGAATGCCTTCCTCTTCCAGGTGCCACATTAAGATCACTTGCGTTTTCCAATTCCATTATCATCTTCCTTAAACCGTTCAGTAACATCGGGCCTCTTCTCAGACTTTGAGTCGACAACACTCTCTCAGTGCAGCACTGCGATTGCGGCCGTTCGCACTGCATCTACATCTACATCTACATAGATATTCTGCAAATCACATTTAAGTGCCTGGCACAGGGTTCACTGAACCACCTTCACAATTCTCTATTATTCCAATTTCGTATAGCGCGCGGAAATAACGAACACCTATATCTTCCCGTACGAGCTCTGATTTCCCTAATTTTGACGAGGTGATCGTTCCTCCCTAAGTAGGTCGGTGTCAACAAAATATTTTTGCATTCGGAGTAGAAAGTTGCTCATTGGAATTTCCTGAGAAGATTCCGTCGCAACGAAAAACGACTTTCTTTTAATGACTTCCAGCCCAAATCCTGCATCATTTCTGGGACACTCTCTCCCACATTTCGCGATAATACAAAACGTGCTGCCTTTTTTTGAACTTTTTCGATGTACTCCGTCAGTCTTATCTGGTAAGGATCCCACAGCGCGCAGCAGTATTCTAAAAGAGGACGGACAAGCGTAGTGTAGGCAGTCCCCTTAGTAGATCTGTTACATTTACCGAGTGTGCTGCCAATAAAAAGTAGTCATTGGTTAGCCTTCCCCACAACATTTCTATGTTTTCCTTCCAATTTAAGTTGTTCGTAATTGTAATACCTAGGTAGTTAGTTGAATTTACGGCTTTTAGATTAGACTGATTTATCGTGTAACCGAAGTTTAACGAACTCCTTTTAGCACTCATGTGGATGACTTAACACTTTTCGTTATTTAGGATCAACTGCCAATTTTCGCATCATTCAGATATATTTTCTATGTAGTTTTGCAATTAGTTATGATCTTTTGATGACTTTATTATCCGATAAACGACAGCGTCATCTGCAAACAACCGAACACGGCTGCTCAGATTGTCTCCCTAATTGTTTATATAGATAAGGAATAGCAAAAGACCTATAAAACTACCTTGGGGAACGCCAGAAACCACTTCTGTTCCACTCGATGACTTTCCGTCAATTACTACGAACTTGGTCTCTCTGACAGGAAATCACGAATCCAGTCACTTAACTGAGACGATATTGCATAAGCATACAATTTCACTACAAGCCGCTTGTGTGGTACAGTGTCAGAAGCCTTCCGGAAATCCAGAAACACGGAATAGATCTGAATTCCCTTGTCAATAGCACTCAACACTTCATGTGAATAAAGAGCTAGTTGTTTTTTACAGGAACGATGTTTTCTAAACCCATGTTGACTGTGTGTCAATAGACAGTTTTCTTCGAGGTAATTGATAATGTTCGAACACAATATATGTTCCAAAATCATGCTGCATATCGACGTTAATGATATGGGCCTGTAATTTAGTGCATTACTCCTACTACCTTTCTTGAATGTTGGTGCGACCTGTGCAACTTTCCAGTCTTTGGGTACGGATCTTTCGCCGAGCGAACGGTTGTATATGATTGTTAAGTATGGAGCTAATGCATCAAATGGTTCAAATGGCTCTGAGCACTATGGGACTTAACTTCTGAGGTCATTAGTCCCCTAGAACTACTTAAACCTAACTAACGCAAGGACATCACACACATCCATGCCCGAGGCAGGATTCGAACCTGCGACCGTAGCGGTCGCGCGGTTCCAGACTTAGCGCCTAGAACCGCTCGACCACCCCGGCCGGCAGCTAATGCATCGGCATGCCCCGAAAGGAACCTAATTGGTATACAATCTGGACCAGAAGACATGCTTTTATTAAGTGATTTAAGTTGCTTCACTACTCCGAGGATATTTATTTCTACGTTACTCATGTTGGAAGCTGTTCTCTATTCGAATTCTGGAATATTTTCTTCATCTTCTTTTGTGAGGGCATGTCTGAAGGCTGTGTTTAGTAACTCTGTTTTCGCTGCACTGTCTTCGATAGTATCTCCATTGCTATCGTGCAGAGAAGGCATTGATTGTTTCTTGCCGCATTCAACAGTTTCATTAATACAGCACGGCCTCTCTTCTTGACAACCATAATGTTCACTCTCGTTATGGCTTGTAAAATGATAGCGGTATGTCGTACCGTCATACAAATATGTGTAGCGCCAGATTTGCACCTGGTGGCCAAAATTGGAACTAATTTTTTTTCGAGCGTATAGCGATTGTGCGATAACGCATTAGCGCATCTGCCTATTTTCTCTGCCATGCCGTAATTACAACCCACACTGGGCTTCTGGGAGGAGCTGTACTTTAATTATAACCATCTGGTAGATTACGAGCGGCAGAGGGTCTGTAATACTTCCTTGGAAAATACCACGTATCCAAGACTTTCCATCAATTACTGATACCTTTCTGACAGAAAACCACGAATCCAGTCTCACAACTGAGATGCTACTCTATAGGCACCCAATTTGATTATACGAAAGCTGGTTATTTAGCTGCATACGTACACAAGCTTCTTTTCTGCAGCCAAGTCCATGTCGTCAGGTACACGACGCGTCTCACGACTTGCCCCGTAAGAGGTGTGAATGCTGCGTCGCTGCCGGATACATAAGTTCGCCGAGTGTCGCGCTGTTGGCCCGGCGTGACACTGGAGCGTAATTGCGCGGCCGTCGGGATTCGCCACTCAATTAGCGCCCTCCAGCTAAGCCGGGGCCCGCGTCCGCACCTGCCGACCGCGGCCAAGCGGCCGCCATTTGCAATGTAGAGAGCCTCCCTCCTTCATTACGCGCCGGTCAGTAATTGCCCGCCGTTTAGCAATTCAGATTAATGCCGCCTCACAAACTCCGCCGCGGAAAAGCGTCGAACCGGGCCTCCACAGAGCCCTCTCATTTTGGCCTTTGCGCTTGCCGCCAGTTCTTCTACACAAGAACCGTGGAACTTCAGCCTTTATCCTTTCTTATAAGAGACATTTCTCTAAATACATCGAAAAATGTGCAACACGTCGAAATTTATTTTCCTACCTATAAGGCAAAATTCTTGTTTTTTTTAACAGATGCTTAGAAGCATCGATCTAGCCAAAACACCAGGTAGCTAATTTCAAGATGGTGGACATAAGCAAACCAGACACAAATTCTTTTCCCACAGGGGAAGTCACCCTACGTCGTCCATGTCGGACTGTGTTTAGCAAACTGCAACTCTTTATAACACTAAAAGATAAATTAAAACACTTACCTGTGCCAGTCGCGTTTTATCATAACTGCTACGAAGCGTTTCGAAGGCTTACACCCTCATCTTCAGGTGGATCAGAGGCTAACATCGCAATTTTGTTTGCTGGGTGTAGCCAGTCGTGTTTGAGTTTCAGTAGGTATAATCACCACTCGAAAACGTAATATACCACCAGGATTACAAATTTTAAACTGTAAGAAAGTTACTTACCATATATTCCAGCAGAATGACGAACCTAAGAGTTTTTTCTGCTGGTACATAATGTTTGAAGTTTTATTGTGCTTAAAACATGTAATGCTGGTGCCATAGTAGGTTAGCAAGTTGTAAGCTGCTCCTCCTTTAATCTAAGCAAAGTGGCATATTTTGGCTGTCTAAATTTTGAAAAGCAACTGGACTTAACGGTGGTGACAGGGACGACTTTACACCCACACTTGTTGGATTGAGTTCGACATTTCTGCCAAGTTTCTTACATTTGTCCATAATTTAAAATTATATCTACTTCCAACATCAAGAGCAGCCATGAGTTCGGCTCGTGAGCTATACCCTGACACGAGTGCTGCAGCACACAGCCTCGATGAGCGCGACGAGGGGGAAGAGGGGGAAACTGTAACCGCACCACATTTAAATGCACTGCATACGACTTAGTTTTATACGTCCTATTTCGAACCACATAGATCACAAGAAAATAAATTTTCAGTATTGTACAATTATATAGAGTGAAAGATTCACGACAAAAGGTTATCTATCAAAATCAGATCGGGTGCATTTTGAAAACACATATATGAAAACGAGGAGGTGACTACACTGTGACATGGTGCAGCGCATCAGAATGTTCAGAGGAACGCGTATCATCCCACACTACCGTTAGCTCATTGAGCAGGTAACACCATAGCTCTAATGCTGTACTGATTTATTTTGCCTTTTGTTTTGTTTAGTGTTATATCATTGAGTTTCTGTAAATGTGTTTGATTGAATCTATAACACAAAATTGTATACTCCTTTCTGTGTAAGAACTTTGATGTCTTTTAGAGTGTAGGAAATGTAATCTCTGTAATATGTACAATATGAGCAAATTATATGTTTTGTCTTATAATATCTTTGGTTATCTTTAAAATTAAATAATTTCATTTAAATAATTTTGTGTAGAACTACCAATATATGCAAATGTTCTGTTTTATTAAAATGTTTGTTTGCTGTTAGGTAAACTGCTGATCTTCACTTAGAGTTCTTAGTTATTTTGTATGTAAAAGGTGTTGTGGTTCCCCTCGGGAACGGAACTGTGTACTGCGCGCAAATTGTGGTTGACCTAGGTAGAAAAGGTGGAACAAAGAGTCAGTCGGGGACGATCTACTAAACTATCAACAGCTCAAGTAAAAGTTGTGTATTGTGCTGGTTCCGAGAGAGGCTTTTCCTGACGCTTTCCAATGCCTCGGATGGGTGAATAAGTAGCTGGGACTGTTCTGGAATTGGTATATATCATCTCCACCAAGAAATGACAGAGTCCAGCAATTCTATCTGCAAATCCACCTACCAACATGCAATTGCCACCACATTGCGCAATCACTGTAATGGAACATTACAGTAATATACAGTGAAGAATCAGCTCATAGGATGTTATAGTGTACTGAAATATAAGGTAATTTATAAATGAATTTATGTACCTACCTTGATTTTTTTCCTTATCATAACACCTCTCAGGTTCCTCTCCGTTTGAACTAAAGTGATTACCGAGTGACCTTTATTGAAAGCATATTAAAATTAATATGGCGATAGAGTGTGCTAAATTAAATATTGTTTGTTGAAAGGATCTTACAAATATCTCAATTTTGTGTTTCAATGCAGTAAAAGTCCAGAACTGCAACTGTTGAGAGTTATATGTTCATGCTTGCTAAGTGCTTGTTTCACTGATGTAATGAAACTGTGTTTAGTTTGCTCTGCTACAGTGGTCAAGATTAAGCCCCCCCCCCCCCCGCCCTCCATTGAAAGTAGTTAAAATGCACAAAAATACTTAATTATAGACAGTTTCAATTTCTCTTGCTATTCAAGTCAAATTCTGTACAATATTGGGTTCCTCTTGTGTATTAAAAGTGCATATTAATGTCGTAACAAGATCCACAGTTTGTCTATTGCGCTTATGCTACATAACGATTAGCAGAAAGACAACTATCTATGAAAACAGTAACTTCTTTATTCAAAAGACAGTGAGAAGTAATCTGTTAGTGAATTCCATTTAATTTTCATTCTAAGTAGAAAGGTGTTTAGTAGTGAAAGAATTTATGCACAGTAACTAAATTTGCTGTGAACCATATCCATATTTCATCTCAGATAGGAATTTGTTTGAAAATTAATATTAAAGCTATGTCCAATTTACGATTCTACAGTGAATATTAATAGTAACGTTATTGAGACCATTTGCTTTGACTAAGTCCTCAAGGTAATAATGTGTTTTGTTATCTGTTATACTTATGTATATAGTTTGTTGTGATCTGTTAGCTCCAACCTTAACGTGAACATACTGTATTCAGGTGCCAGAGTTCATTGCACTCGCGTGTGGCAAAGTATAGGTTTGTCCGTTAAAGTTACTCATACCTATTTTCTTGAACAAGAATGTCAATCATTATCTTGCATAAATAGGCTGCCGACTATTTTCTTTATCCTTTGAACAATGTGGATAGGTTAAGTATTGTTTATTACTGTTTAAATATTTACGTACTTCTGACTTTCACTTCGTTAGACATATCACGGTCAACACAACTAAAATCCTTTCAGAGGGTAACACTGCTCTGCTTCTTCATACTATAATTACTTGAATAAAAATAATTTCATTATACGAACTGCCTCCAGCTTTGAGGTTATGGTATAGCGGTAGCGGACAGTAGTATTATAAGTAGGATGCTGGGATTTCAAACCCACATTTATCATAGCTCTAAGGTTTGTATCCTCGTCAGGTTCCTTTTTTATTTTTCAGGCGTCTGTTCCCTAGTTCTTGTCGTTTATAAGCAGGACATCAGTTTGTTTTATGACAACAGCCTATCACGTGACAGAGGGATCCATTAAACTGTATTCAGGTGTCTACTAATAGCGCAGTGCACAACCATAACTCGTCCTGTCAAATTCATATAGGGTGGCTTTCCGATGGAGTACACGAACGTTGATTAAGTTGATATGCTTTTAGTGCTGGGTGCGTCTGGCTAGCAAGCTTCTACTATTGCTCGTGCGTACGCTGCACGGTACTTTCAAAGGCAGCATCCCAGTCAGAATGTTTTCCCTAGCTTGGAGCTACGCCTTCGGGAAACGAGCAATTTTTGTTCACAAGTAATGAACAGAAGTCGTCCAAGGACTAGACGTATTCCACAAACAGACGACGCGATTCTTGAAACCATCTACCAATCACTCGGTGAAGTATCCGTATTACTGCACAGCAATTCCAGACATCTCAAAAACTGGTTGCTGGAGTTGCAAGACGAACAACTGCCTCCGTATCGTTACACATTAACTCGACTCCATCTGCCAGAAGACCGCATTCAGAGACAGTACAGTACTGTGAATGGCTTTTGCACCAAGTGAAGAATCTAGCATCACTCTTGAAGTATTTTCCTCATTCACAACAGCCATTATTGGTCACAACACAATTACATGGCTCACAGGCATAATTTCGCATAAACCAGTGGGCTGGAATCGTGGGAGGAGTGCTTCTGGGTCCTTATCTACTACCGAAAAAGTTGAACGCCAACCTCCATCGTAAGTTTCTTGACAATGGTTTGCATGACATTAGAAAACCTACACTTGATGTTCGAAACAGCTTTGGTTTCCGCATGAATGTGCTTCACCACATTTTGGAATGCGTGTTCATAACTATTTAAATAAAGTGATTCCAGAGACTTGATTGTGGAGGTCCAATGTCCCGGCCTCCACGATCCCCGGACCTTAATCCACTGGATTATTATTTGTGGGGATACGTAAAGGAGCCCGTTTTTAGTGCTCAACCCATGGATACACACAACCTAATAGCTCACGTGCGTGCCGCTTCAGCAATGGCGGATGCAGGTGCGTTGCGTATGGTCCAGCAAGGTGTGGTCCAGCAAGTGTCGAAGTGTTGGAAAATGCAAAGTGGTCGCTTTGAACATCTCCTCTAAAAGAGGGTGTTGCTTGTGCGTGTACGTACCGGTTCCGTGAAGATAAGCCTGGGCAACAAACGTACAGAATGGAATTATTGTGCATAGCATAATGTGCACTTTTATTATAGCCATCTATTGTGCTTTCTGTATCCACTATTATCTTCTGTTGGCTTTATTTCTTTATTTGTGTCATGGACGAAAACAAGTGGTCCTTTACGTCTGTAAGAAGTTCTGTTATGTCTTCATCTGTAAATACAGGTAACAGTAACGTTCAGAAATACACAAGATACCGCATAGTGGAGGTGTACATTGGATACAGTTTGATGCTTTAACCAAAACATAAAATGTTTGGCGCAAACGTGACACGAACATCGGAGAGTCTGCACATCCATTCCCACGCATTGCCTCGTCTCACTGAGAAAATGGCTCAGTTACAGCACACCCCCTTGATGCCACCTGTTCGCCACGCTGTATGCAGTTACAGCGTTACCATAGACTAATTTTTTTAATCGCATTTCTGGTAAACGTACTGACGGAACTAGGTTTTGCTAGATACACTTTTGTCTTAAATTAGTTTGAGCAATCTCATGCCAAGTGCGGTACTTTTTCGTCATCCTGTAATGACGCGCTGAAGAGAAAATACCATTTGTAGCTGGTACAAATTGTCGGCGGACGCAGACAGATTTTATCACTAATGTTGCCACGTAAGTGTGACTTATTTAGTTTTATAATCGAAAAAACGTCTTTCACAAATCTATCAAACAAAATGTAGCAATTTTGCAACCCCATTAGGGAGACGAGGAAACTCTACCTGAGGAAAGCGATACAGACGTCCTTCGACAGTTTTAACGTAAAAGGGTTTGTCATTAAAACAGCCATTACCTTGCAGGTCAATCAGTTATATCTACAAATGCACAGGGGCGCTTTTGAAACGGCAAACGGTCTCTAAAATCACATTTTTTTAACGTTATTGAGGTGAGGGACTTCCACTGTGTTTTTCAGAAAATGTCCCTCCTGTACTGTTATTTTATTTTTAAACGCTTGCGCATCAAATGGGAAAGAAGCTATTTCTCACCTTGCAATGTCTTACTGTCGGCAATGTGCAGTCACGTCACTGAAAATGCGAGGTCTGCAATCCACTCTGGATGTTTTAATTTTCTTTCCTGCACTCCTTTTTCCTTCATAAATTCAGCAATATAGAGCTTTTCGTGGAGAAGTGGAAAAATTGTCCAGGCATGCCTCTTGACTTAACCAATGTACTTTGGAGTAATATATAAAGTCTCAATACTCTTCTTTCAGTTTAATCGAAAGCTATTGCAACTGACAGTGGAATAATGCGTGCAACGTCATAAATTTTACTATATACTACTACCAGTGTCTTCACATTCTGCATGCCTACAGAGACGCAGAACAATTAGCCCCATCTGCCTATCACTGCAATTTTTCGCTGTTTCATTTTCAACAAAATCTTTAAATTATTGCCGCGTGTTCTTGTAATACCGTTTCACAGCATATTTGCAGTACTTATCGCTTATGCGACAGCATAGTGGATAATGAGAATTCTCATGCCTCTCTTCTGTCGTTACCATTCAGTTTTAGAGGCTTATGACGACATATCGCTATACTGCCTTTTGTTGTGCAAACAGTCAATGGACCTATGAACGTCCTTCATTGCACGAACAAACAGCGAAGGGTAAACAGTGCTGACATCACGGTTCAGCCGAACTGAAGAGAGTTGTGTCGACGACAAAATGCTGCACCGAAAAATCGAATGAAATGTCGTGTTGTATCATGTAATTCCGAGAAGGAGCGAGCAAGACCGAGACAACCCGAGCCTTGTCCCGGGCCGCGTTAAGTTTGGCACGCCACTGCCGGCCCTCACCTAAATAATGTCAGCTCTACAAATTAACGCTTTTCATTCCCGATCGTGTATCGCGTGCACACTCGCTATTCTCTCTTCAAGAAGACGTAGGATGGGCATACGCGCCAAAGCAAACGGTAGGCGCTAAGCAGACCCCTTCTAGTACAATGTGGCTTCCCCATTAGCGACCGAGCGGAGTGGCGCAGTGGTTAAACACTGGACTCGCATTCGGGAGGACGACGGTTCAATCCCGCGTCCGGCCATCCTGATTTAGGTTTTCCGTGATTTCCCTAAATCACTCCAGGCAAATGCCGGGATGGTTCCTCTGAAAGGGCACGGCCGACTTCCTCCACAATCCTTCCCTAATCCGATGAGACCGATGACCACGCTGTCTGGTCTCCTTCCCCAAACCAACCAACCCCATTAGCGACGGCAACTCGCTGGATGAAAGATGCTTAAGAGTAAATTCAATCTGTACCCTTACAAAGTGCTGATTATACCTCATTTGTAGCTAAATCAAACTCGAAACAGACAACTAGCTGCATTCAGCAAACAAAAATTTTGTGTAATATGGTGATCCGCCCGGAAAAGGGGATGTAAGGCCTCGAAAGGAGTCGGAGTAAATAAATGACCAGCAGAGATAACTGTTGTAATCCATATCTTATAATCACACGAACATCATGTAATATCGCCTCTAGCGTTGATAACAGTTCGGCGTGGAAGAGACTCAACAACTTTCTACGGGTATGCCACATCGCGATAAAGTCACGTATTGATGAACACATCCCGTGGTGCTACCAAATTCCGGGGATATTTATTCCTACGGTTTACCCGTTGTTCCAAACAGCGCCAAATATTTTCTGTGGCATAAAGATCACTGATTCAGCAGGATAGTTGAATTACGATAATGCACCTGAGTTGTCCATAAACCTGGAACGACTACATCTGCTCTTGTGAACGCGGTTGTTGTCACTGTAAGGAGGGAGTGTCGACAGCTTTCTTGTCATGAATAAGGTCAAGAAAGGGACTCACTTGGACACCAAGAATGTTAATATATCCTGGTTGCTCATGGTAAACCGAATGAGTCGCTCCGGATCGAAAATGATTCATGCTGCGGCTCGCGTTGCTGCTGTTTGTAGGTTTCCGCCCTCTGTTGGAGTCCAGACGGTATCGTTTAGTTGGCAAGGGTTGTGATTGTTTGTCTTCTTCTCGTGTTGACTGGCGCCACTCGGTTTTACAAGCATTGCCTGTTCGCTCGATATGTAGTAACTGTTGCCCCATCTTTGGGGTGACGTCATTGTTTTTCCGGGTCGTGTGAGTGTGCGAGTTCGGTTGGGGACTCAGGAGGAGCCAGGTCCACGCGGTGCAAGAACACACCGGGACCGCTGGCGGCACACATGGACTGCCGGATAGAAGGGCTGTGGTCACGAGGGTGCACGACCTCGTTGTAAACCGGATCCAGCAAGCTTTAAGATGAGTGCATTTCAACCCAGGTAGAGCGGAGTCAGTCACCCGTGTGGTCCACATAGTACGTATGTGATGTTTTGACATATTATCTTCGTGCTGTCATGTGCAGTTTGGTGGATCTGCATACCGCTTAGTACTTGAAGACCCTATTGTGTTAAAAGCACTTAACTTAGTGATTAGACGGTGTGGTTACTCAACTGAGAATAAAGCAGTGAATAGCTTTGTTTCATTCTGCCAACTATCGTCAGAGTTATCACAGTGAGTTCAGTGTGCGTTTGTGTGCCTAATGAATTTGATGTCACTCATTTGGCACTTGGTTCTGGCTCGTTGTCTCGTACGCAAATCCAGTGGGGTTTTAGTTACTGTCAGTGTTGGTGTTCTGTACTGTGACTTGTTTGTTCAGATTTTCGTGTTTGTGGAATCGGACGTAAATCTGGTAGTGGTTCCTTTCTCGTTCCGGGCACTCTAAACACAATATTCTGGGAACGTAGTTCGGACCGCCAGTTGCGGCTTTGCCGTATTGTTCCATCGTTGCATTTGGTATATCGGACGTCAGGTAGTTTCAGCAATATTATAATCAGTCATTCGTTAGACTATCACTATTCTGAGTTACCATCTTGTGGAGTGAATGCAACTCTTGCCTGCCTATCTCATCACTCGCAAAAGTGTTTGTTGCCGGACCTTCTCAGAGATCGGTTCCTGGAGCATCGTCTGGATCAGTTGCTTGGTTTTTTAATTAACTTTTGCTATTATATTTGCTGTTTTACAGCAGGTTTCAAATTTTTGTATATATTATTGCCGTTCATGGCGTGTAACTCCTTCAGCCATTATAGTGGTCATTTGCTTTAAAATACTTTTGGTATTTGTAGTTCAGTAGTAAGCCGTAAAACCTTATTTACTGCCATTCCTGGCGTCTGATGCCTTCTGCTGTATTTGTGGCGACTTGCCTTTAATATTTCAATACCTGTAATTTGTAAGTTGCAGCGAGTTTTAAACAATTCTTAATTTATTGCCATTTCTGGCGTGTAAGGCCTTCTGCCCAGATCAAGGTGGCTTGCTTTTAAAACATTATCTGTTGTACTTGTTTTTAATGGTGATTTGCTAAATTGTAACTCACTGAAAACACTATTATTTACACTTGTTTATTCTTTCATTAACAATGTGTGGTATCTTTTAAATTTATTGTTGAGTATGGAATTACTGATTTAAAATAAATTGTGTGTAACTGTAAAAGGCAACCAATAGTAACTGATTACGGCCCCGTCCACAATCGTTACCGAATCCTGCCTCCCCTTGACTAACAGGTTTCAGAAAACACTTGAAAACATGACACAACCACTTCCAGTTTGAACTACACCCTACATACACTGTCTTATTGGGCTGTCAGCGTACTATATGCCTGTATCATTTGAAAATCGGTTCACACCACACGCTTCTAATCATCTGCTGTCCGGCTTCTGTGTTGTTTGAGCCACTGGAGACGTGGAGCTTTATGTGACTGAGACCAGAAGCCTTTGCGAGTGGCCAAACACCAACTGTTACGTTGGACGTTGTTCCCTTCGAAATATTCTCTCGAGTACTGCAGCCAATGACAGTATCAATTGCTTCAGGGTTTTGAATCCAATTATGGTAGCGGAATTTCGATCAGTTGGTCTTTGCGGGTCAGAAATTTGAATCTTAAGATGTATAATCGCAAGTTGGTAACCCGAGACGGGTTCTGCCCAAGTGGACGTTCTTGTTTCCGGTGTCATTTCTTTAGAAACTCTTATACGCCCCTTGTAGTGCTCTCCCACTGCCTTGCTTAATTATAATTAATTAGTGACTTCGTGAAGTTTGTGCTTTCAGTAACAATAGGCGAAAAATTGCGTGCCCACAGTATACAGCCAATTGGATACCTACACTGTCTGTAACTAGAACACCCAATTTCATAATCTGACTTCGAAAGTATTGATGTAAACCAGATCGTTAGCGGTTTCTTTGTTCAAGCTACGGATCCTCTGTATGCCTCCGACGCCACGAACTGAGCTGTGTACACTGCACCGTCAGGTACATGAATGTGTTGTACGCAGTGCATGATGTACGTTTGTAACTGCACGAAATGCTGGGCAAAGAGAGTAACGACTATATCTGTTTCACATAATCACAGGTCTAATAAAAAATATTTTCTGTTTCAGAGCATAATTCTATCAATAAATTTAAGTTAAAATGTAATAAGTTTAGTGCATCCAGGTAATACTAAGTTAATGTCAGATTAGGATCTTCAGTATATTACTTTACGAATTTCTGTAAGAGTCAGATTAATGTCAGCACAACTCAAGCAGTAACTTACAAACATTATCCTCAATGCTAGTTACAGCAAGCTACTTTCATTTGTTTAAGATTTAAAAACGAGCATAGCTAAGTACAGTCAGTGTAAGTTAGGTACATAATAATGGTAATAATAATAATAATAATAATAATAATATAATAACACGGGGTGTTTATAAATTATTTATACAAAAATAGCGTTTAATTGTGAAAAAGTAAATAGCTAACAAAAGTAGCACTCAGCGCAGTGCATCTTCGAGTTTTATTTACAAAAGTCCAACGTGGCTACAATTAGTAAACACGATAAATGTGCCATCGGCAATCACTTTCCTGCCAAATCCTCTGATGTATGGTGGTAGCTGTTTGTGTTATCCGCATCTCGTCGACGTTCTCCAGAAGCGAATAAACAAACACTATGTCTTTAATGTAAACCCCTTACACAGAAGTCCATAGGGGTTAAATCAGGTGAGGCAGCCAGAGTATTGTTCCACAGCGTCGTATCCAAGTCAACACATTGTGAGCGTGGGGGATTGAGCTGAGATTCTGTTATTCTGTGCAACGGATTAATCTGAGATGTACCCTTTACCCTGTGGCTCCTGCATGATGCAATATCCACCCCCACACTATTACAGAAGTCAGACAGACCCTCCTAACGTTCTAAAGAGAAATGCCTGAAAAACTTTCAGCAATAAATATCTTGTGGAGTCGTCCGCTGTAAGGAAATGACACAAAAATTTACAAAATTTCTTATGTAACTAGTGGGATACTTGGGTATGGGAGTAGTGCTAGTTAGTGTAAGAAAAACATGAAACTAACGAAAATTATTATTTATTTTGCAAAAATTCCGAGAAATCACAATGGCACTTTTAGTTATGAATTGAACAAGTTATATCCTGGTTCTTCTTGGAATGTGAAGTTACGTCTCAAGGATAGGATTCGTTAATGAAATTTCTATGCAAAGTTTAACATTGTTATTGACTTGACAGAATGGCTGAGAGGGGCGCCTACTCAACTTGAATAATTATCCTTTAGAATGTTGCTAGGTACAGTCGAGGCTGTCACGTGTGAAATGCAGTGAAGTGTACTGTTGTGGAGGAAATATGGGGCTCGCAATAGCTGTGGCGCACAATACCGTAAGCTGCAATGACTGCTGTCTGCGCCGCTCGCTGCTGATAAATAAGATAACTCTCGTTCTATCTAGATTGACCTTCGCCAATCAAACTCTCCCTACGCCTTGATCAAGTCAAGGATTCCTATTCGCCCCTAGTCTAACTATTGGCATGGTACACTGGTCAGATAACCAGTCCACCACGATGCCACTCAAAAATTCGCTCGCAGGCGTTTAACTATAACTCTAGCCGTTCACACCGCACAATAAGTGTGTTGGCCAACACAGTGAACAACGCTTAATCGCAAGGACTCAATATAGAGAGTCACACTTCGATTCGCTCTCGACAGAGGTGCTCTCCCAGTGAAGTACTGAGGAGAGACTTGTTCATCGCTCCAAGAGTGACAATGGAACGGTGCCTCTCCACGCCAGACGTGAAGGGGTATATATTTCGGTCTCTTCCATTACTCCTTCAGGTCAAGGCGTCAGAAATATTGTCTGCCAATCAGCATTGCTCTTCTAAAACGGGAGAATGACGTTTCGTTTAAGGCGACCAATCCGGAAATCTGTAGTATCGGCGTTTGGCGTTTGCTGTCTCCCTGTGAAAATCTCTGAAACTACATGATATGTGTAAAGAATGCGTAGGCTGGCCGCTCCCACACAATGTAGCGGAATTTACTTTTAAGCCGAACATGGGGTCGTTCCTCCTTTCCCTCAGGCGAACGCTGTCATCTCCACGGGCGTCCACCGGCCTACGTAGATGGGTTGGGACTGACCTCCTGGGGCGCGGTTGCCTCTCTCGAACTAAAAGCTCCTGTGACCATCGTGTCTGGAGTGTATGTGTGTACGCCAGCCTCGAGTATTTCAACCACGGTGCACACTTGCGATTTAATGGTTATTTGCATATCGTTTACATGAATTCATACAACATTGACTTTATCTTACCGAGTTTGGGTTCGAATGAAGCGTCTTGATGTGCGGAATATGATTGTGAGGGCGGAATATGTAAGCAATAAAGGTCAGGAGACCACGACGTCTTACAACATTGCTGCAGAGACGCACGACAATTTCACGATGATAATGCGATGTTGCGCCATCTTCTTGAAAAATAAATACTCCGACCATATCCTGTTGTAGTGTAGCTATTAGATCATGTTCAAGCATGTCCAGGTACGATATGTCAATCATAGCTGACATCTTGTTACGGTTAAAAACGCAAGAAACATTTACCTAGGACGTATCCCACACACGTTCGACTACGTGACGTGGTTTCTGTTCACCCCATACCCGAACATCACGCCGATTCACTTTACCGCTAATATGGAAGGTGATTTCGTCAATGAACACAATTTTATTTAGGAAATCATCTTCAATCTGTCTTTTGTTAAATATTTCTACAAGAAACTCAGTTCGTTTTTCTTTGACATTTTCTCTTAAAGCTTTCAACATTTTTAATTTGTAGGGTTTGAATGAAAGGCGTTTCCGTAATACCTTCCACAATGTAACACTAGGAATATTCAGTTCCAAGCTGATTTACCCAGACTAAGAGTGTAAGATTGCCGAACTTGTTCAATTGCTGCGTCGGAGACTGTTGGTCGACTGTGAGCAGGCGTCCTGCGTGACACACAGCCAGCTTCGGTGAAAAGATTGCACCAATTAATAACAGTTTGTCTTTGAGGTCGTGGCTTGCGATATTTAGTCCTGAAGTGTCTCTGAACTGCAGTAGCGAATGAAGATTCATGAAACCAGAAACAACGCTGTACACCCTCTGTACCGTTATACGACTTGATAACTTTCTGTAACTCATTTGCGCATGCCACCTAGCGGGAACGTCGGGAACTAATAATGTTAGGCGCGAATAAAACTTGAAGATATACCGTAGTCAGTGCTGTATCAAACATATCTAAGTTATTTACCATTTTCACAATTAAATGTTACTTTTGTATTACTAATTTATAAACACCCTGTTCTTTAATACTTCACACATGTGGAGACTATCACAGTGAGGTGTGGGCTGACGAATACGGCTAGAAAGGTAAACACAGTTAGAGCTCATGTCACCGCAGTTAGGAAACGGATATTTGCTGCCACATGGATTTAGTTGATCTGTATTACTAAACGGCCACCAACCCCAGTTGCAGGTTGTCTGAATAACGACTTCCAGCAGCAACAAAAATTTGATTTTCACTTTTTTCATTTCATTATTGACCGAACTTAAATAGTTATTCTAGTCATTAAGAGGTTTAGTCTTAGGTTAATGGTTTAATATAAGCTGTAAAGTTCGAAGCTGTGTACATGTTCGGAGGTAGAGTAACCCATGGCGCGCAAATTACCCAGATTATATTCATCCAGTTGAGAATGAGGTCGCTTAGCGACTTCCAACACACTTTACAAATGAATTCAGACCTTCTCGAAACTTTTTCTCGCTGGCACCTCGTTAAAATAATGGAAGCAGAAACATTATCGCTTGCTACAATTTCGCTATTGGTGCAGTAAAAGCGATTTTCTTAACCGCGGAAAGCCGACGCAGATGCTACTTTTTATGATTTCTCAGTATCGATGTAAGGGAGGATGAAATAACCAGAAATATTAACAACTACTTTGTACAAGTGATTAAATATTCGTTTGTAATTATATTGAGCCGTGCACGACTCGTGTTCATCCCGTTTATTGTTTGTCATCTTCTCTTACGGTACTGCCGCCTCGTTTTCTTATTCCATTTACTGGGGTCACTAACTTCTTGCCTTAACTGCCCGTGAGTGGCAGCAGGAGCGCTTATCGATAAGTGCACTCTCGTACCTTCTCTGGGCCGACCGATAGTATTCTCGGGTCGTCGTGTGTCTGGAGGTTAGTTGGCATTTCAGTCGGGACGCAGCAGCAGTGAAGTCGGGGACGGAGCGCTGGTGAGTCGCGGGCAGCCAGTGCTCACCGACCGCTCGCGACACTCTTGAACTGTCCGACGGAGGGAGTCTGGAGTGGGAACGACCGTCGGTTGGTCGTTCAGTCGGTCTTCTCATCGGCCGACGTGTATTTGGTCCTTTGGCCGTTTCCGGGCCTGGGCAATCAGTCGGTTGGCGCAGAGCAGCGAGGAGGTCCCCATCGTGCGGTGTCGGGCCGGAACCGCTGCCAGCGTGCATGCGCGGTTGGACTTGTGAAGCGCTTCTTGCGAGGATTACGAAGTTCGTCACCCACTGTTCTTGGACTCTAAAGTTGAGTGCTTACTTATCCTACTATCAATACGCAACTGCTATCAATTGTCTTCGTTTCATCCTGGTTGTTGCTTTCTGCGAGATCCAGCGAGCAGCAATGTGTGTGCATTGAAGTCGGCTAGAACTGCAGCTATTTTCTTGGATGGGGTTTAACTTAATTTAATTCTCTCCTTCATTAGTGAAGTGTACCAGCGGTATCTTCTGCCTTGTGGCCGTTAACGTTCTGTTTACCTGCCCTGGGCGTTGACGTAGTTTTTGGCAGTGTATTTTCCTTATCGTGTTGTTGCTCCCCAGCATGGCATGTAGTTAAACAGCTGAGGTGTGTTGGTAGATTTGGGCGTTTATTCTGACATGTCTGGATTGGGCACCAGTATCCAGAACGTTTTGCTATTGACGTCTTCTTGTCGTTTTTCTCATCAGGTGGAGCAGAACTGATTTTGTTAGTCGGTTTGTCGGCTGGCCTTTGGTTGGGTTGCCTTCCGATTAAGAGGTTGTGGGTCTGGCTGCCCGTCTCACCTAAACGTGCGTTAGTGTTACTTCCCATGCCGACCCTTGGAACCTTCTGAGCACCGCTCCTTGTGTTTTACATAGTTATTTTTTTAGTCGTAAGTACTCTGAGTGGCCTTCAGCTAAGTTTTAGCTTATTAAAATTGTAAGCTTTTTTTCTCTTTGTTTTTTCCATGGTACGTGGCCTTCAGCCGAGTTAAGCCATAACATTGTTATTTTTTGGGTCTGAGGTCTTCAGAAGAGTTTGCGTGGAATGTTTTAAGTTAAGGCCCTCAGCCTTTTCAACTTCAAAGCTCCTCTTCATAGGCCTTAAGCCGTAAAATTGTTTTGACACGGTGTGTGGCTTTCAGCCGAGTTTTAATCTCTCTTAAATTAAAATTTCAAAATTTTTGTCTTCCCTTAGGTCATAATATTGGTATTCTTTAGCATGTGGCCTTCAGTCGAGTTTAATCTCTCTTAAATTAAATATTCAAAATTTGGTCTTGCCCTTGTAAGTAGGCTGTTTATGTGTTCTATGTAAGTAGGTTGTTTATGTGTTCTTCTATGTAAGTAGGCTGTTTATGTGTTCTTCTATGTAAGTAGGCTGTTTATGTGTTCTTCTATGTAAGTAGGCTGTTTATGTGTTCTTCTATGTAAGTAGGCTGTTTATGTGTTCTCCTATGTAAGTAGGCTGTTTATGTGTTCTCCTATGTAAGTAGGCTGTTTATGGTTTCTTATTGGCAAAGTTACGTAGCACTCTATATGAAAATCACTGGCTGTGCTGTGTGCAGTCTGTGGCTAGTTTGCATTGTTGTCTGCCATTGTAGTGTTGGGCAGCGGCAGCTGGATGTGAACAGCGCGTAGCGTTGCGCAGTTGGAGGTGAGCCGCCAGCAGTGGTGGATGTGGGGAGAGAGATGGTGGAGTTTTGTAATTTGTCATGAACTGCTATATATATTATGACTATTAAGGTAAATACATTGTTTGTTCTCTATTAATATCTTTCATTTGCTAACTATCCCTATCAGTAGTTAGTGCCTTCCGTAGTTTGAATCTTTTATTTAGCTGGCAGTAGTGGCGCTCGCTGTATTGCAGTAGTTCGAGTAATGAAGATTTTTGTGAGGTAAGTTATTTGTGAAAGGTATAGTTTAATGTTACTCAGGGCCATTCTTTAGCAGAGATCTTTGATAGTCAGATTGCACTGCGCTAAAAACATTGTGTGTCAGTTTAAGCACAGTCGTGTATAAATTGTTCTAAGGGGACGTTTCATATGTCGACCCTTAGCCTAGGATACCTCACTGGAATCTTGTGATTTTTTCTTGTAGTTTGTGTAATTAGTGTAGCTTTTGTTTATTGCTAGCGCGTAATTATAGAGAGAATCTCCTTTGTAGTTGCAGTCTTTCATTGTTGTACAGTAAAACAGTTGTGACATGCAAGTAGATTTGCACCAAGTATTTAAGTAGACATTATTTCCATTTCTATGTTAATGTGTTATCTTATTTTACTCTTCAAATTGTGCTTTTCTGTGTTATCGTGTGAAATATTGTGACAATAATGGCGTGTGAAAAACGTAACACTAGGCTCCAAAGTAAACTGAGAAATAATAGTGACGACGAGCGTAGCTTATCAGCGCCGCCGAGTAATGAATTTACTAATGTTCAAAATAGTAATTTGGTAACTGTGCATAGGGAAATGGAGCGGGCGTCAAATAATGGTGTAGACAGTGAAACAGGTAGTGAACAGGGAAGCATTATCGATCGATCGGTCGGCAACAGCTCGCCTCAGGAATCGGAAATGCCAGAACACAAATTGCAAATACTGTAGACTCAGGTTTTGGGTTCTCACCGTTTTTTCAAATGAGTCAAGACACATTTTCCGCTTGTCAAAATGTGAATGTTGCCGGTGCAAATTCACTGCCGAAAAGCACTGAGGAACATGTTTCAGACACCAATGCATTGTTATTACAATTAATACAACAAATGGGACAAACACAGCAAAAGCTTCAAAAGTTAGACACAATGGAACAAAATCTTCAAAAGTTAGACACAATGGAACAAAATCTTCAAAAGTTAGACACCACACTTGCACAAACACGTGAAGATTTAACCACTGAGTTACATAACATCGAATCGAAATGTCAAAAGGTCTGTAATGACGTAAAAACACAAATTTGTGAGCATTTCCAACCTATTTTTTCGCGTCATGAAAATGCATTACAGAATCACGAAGCAGCCATAAAAGAACTGCAAACTATTGTTCATGAAAATCATGAGACCTTGCAAGCTAAAATTGACTCAGTTGCATCTACCGATTCGGTTACGCAACTTGCAAAAACTCAGGAAAACTTAAAGGACACAGTAGATACCCTGAAAATTGGTTCAGAAAGACACATGGAGGAAATAAGTACACTATCGGAGAAAGTAGCCGAACTTTCGGATCAGGTCACTAACTTATCTACAAAGGTAGATGATGATCTGAATGACACAAGACCCGTAGCCTTCACTGACACAGAAGAGTATGAACAAATAAGAAAATTCAACCAAAACCAAAATCAAATCAATACACAGTACAAAAGAGAAATCCGGGAAGTACAAGATCAGCTGACACAGGTAATACAAGAATTACGTATTTCAGAGGACACTCGCACTCCAATACGGGAAGAGGGACATAGAAATACGGAACAGCCACAAAATAATAACACAGGGCATTTCGGAAGTTATGAAAGGAATTGGCAAGGTACACCGAATTTTGAGATGGAACCGCCGACACGGCGTAACAATGACCGATATGCTACTCGCCGACACGATGATTTTGACTATAAGCTGTTCATTACTACACGTAAATTCAAAACGTTTAAGAATTCTGCCAACGACATTCATCCACAAGTGTGGCTCCATCAATTCTCTCATTGTTTTCCTCCTAACTGGTCATTGGAGCACAGATTAGAATTTATGTGTGGCTACTTGGAGAATGAACCAGCTGTAAGAATGCGATCGGTCATTCACGATTGTCACAGTGAAGGAGAATTTTACCATGCCTTCCTCTCAGCGTATTGGTCTCAAGCTACACAAGACCGAGTAAAACATAGCATCATGATGATGAAACACTTTGAACAATCTGATTTTTCCAGTCTTGTCAAATATTTTGAAGACATGTTGCACAAGAATCAGTACCTGTCAAACCCATACAGCCCCTCAGAACTCATCCGCATTTGCTTAATCAAATTACCTGAACATTTACGGCATATTATTTTAGCAGGACGTTGCAAAGACGACATTGAAGCTTTTCAGGGACTGTTACAAGAACTAGAAATTGATACTGACAGTCGCGGGATGCGAAAACTGGAAAACAATTACCACAGGTCACATCCGTCACAATTCCGTGACGACAGAAACAATAACTGGACACGACAAGGCTATTCTCACAAATCGTGACCAAAACAGACATCACCCGTATGACAACCGTTGGCAGAGTAGTAATAATTACAGGGAAAGATCACCTCTCCGCGGTAATGAATATGACAGAGACAATCATAGAAACAGACAATATGGCAACCAGAACTATTATTATCACGGGAGACAGATTAACTTCAGACGCAACGGTCCAGTGCACAGTTACGATTCAGGGAGAAATTCTCCACCATGTGACTGACAAACAAGAAACTATGTAAACTACCGACAAAACGACAGACGTGAATTTCATCAGAACTGGCGGGGTTCTAACAGAGCAGAGCCCTCTCAGCAAGGCGAATTTGTAGAAATTAGGTCTCCAAATCCCAATAACGACGCGCGCCAACAAAGGAACAGACAATGACTCGCACCGCAGGCTGCCGAGTGCGCCGGCTGGCTCAGGGAAAAATAACATTGACGCTAACCTTGAGCAAAATTCCCGTATTGTTTACGGACGAATACCGCATGATAATTGCATTCAAGTTGAAACTCTGCGTACTGAGAAGAGCAAAAGGTTTACACCACATTTCACATGTAAAACCGTTTATTGAAAGATAATCTGCTTTTTAACTTTGTCTTTGCCATAAAACCTTTCACTTCACGTTACTAGTATGCTTTAGAAACTGTTACCATGCAACAATGTTTAAAGTTAAATATCCAGTCAAGAACCAAGATAACTTATTCAAACAGAAATTACGAATGCATTGTTATTGCGAACAGACGACAGTGTTATTGTGTGTGTACATTCTTGCTTGTTAGTGGCACGATTACGTAACGACTATAAGGCTCACATACTTAGAACATTTACCAGTACTGCTAATGAGATTATAATGCAACATTTTGGTTCACTTGAAAATACATTCTGGATTTAAAGTACTTTCTGAGAGATACCAGATGACACAGTGGTTAGTTTAAGTGACAGCTACACGATTGTATCATGACGTTACTAATGTGTGACACAATTTACATTGTTGCTTTTGCGGAGTATCTGTTTTATATCTGCACGGTTTTTCTGAATCCTTCTGGAAAGCAAAACATGTTTTAGTAGTAACTTTTGTGGTATAGCTACAATGAGGCAGCCTCTTTCGTAGCACAACAATACGTTACAGCACAGTACTTTCTTCATCACGGCAATAAGCGTAATATGTAAGATATCTATACGCAAAGCATTTCACTTTTGTTTATCATGAGGTAAGTACATTGACTTCTGCAGAACTTAGCTTTTGGAGGACGATAACTACGACACTTCCACAGAGATTATCTTACAATAAGATGCACATTTAGCGCTACAGGACATGCGTTTCAGTGATTAATTTTGTACTTAAAACATTTATTTTTAAAGATTTTTGAATTACAAAGAAAGTTTTCCGTGATACATTTCATTCCATTGCTGTAATCTGTAACACCTGAGGGTATAATTACATTAATCCTCAGGGGGGTACGTGCCTGCTTTGTGTACTATGTGCTTGGCAAGCACAAGGAGCCCTAGCTAATATGGTATTTGCTTATACAACTTTACACATCGGTACCATATTTCTCTAACACAAATTACACAGCTATCTGATCATTTAACTGAGAGATAAACATTTTTTTTTACTACGTCAGTGACACATGTTTACGTAATTACACCGTTGGATAACTTTACACTTACGAAATTGTATTTTGTCTGTACTGTGTGAACTGTTCATATTTTTTCGGAACCATTGTGATACTATGAGAGCTTTGAATGATGTATTTGGTAAGGGAGCATGATTTTAAAGTATGTTTGAGGCAGATGACACTTTTGATATGAGCAGAGAATTTTTTTAGGTTTTGAAATTATTGGAGGAAGCTACGACGATTTTGAGATCTGACTGAGGTGTTATGATGTTATTATTACAATGACGATGCGTATTACGCTGTTGAGGTATGTTTATGATCAATAAGCTGAGAGTCGTACTTTAAGAGTTATGAAATGTGTGTAGATGCGTGAATGTATCACAATTAAGGCGAAAATTTTTTGGACAATGTTATATTCATAGGATTTTGTTTCTACACATTTGCAACGCAAATTCTTGACCTGTGAAATATTTTTATATGAGACTGTCACTGTAGCGGAAACTGCTGTCGTAAATACACTCCTAGAAATGGAAAAAAGAACACATTGACACCGGTGTGTCAGACCCACCATACTTGCTCCGGACACTGCGAGAGGGCTGTACAAGCAATGATCACACGCACGGCACAGCGGACACACCAGGAACCGCGGTGTTGGCCGTCGAATGGCGCTAGCTGCGCAGCATTTGTGCTCCGCCGCCGTCAGTGTCAGCCAGTTTGCCGTGGCATACGGAGCTCCATCGCAGTCTTTAACACTGGTAGCATGCCGCGACAGTGTGGACGTGAACCGTATGTGCAGTTGACGGACTTTGAGCGAGGGCGTATAGTGGGCATGCGGGAGGCCGGGTGGACGTACCGCCGAATTGCTCAACACGTGGGGCGTGAGGTCTCCACAGTACATCGATGTTGTCGCCAGTGGTCAGCGGAAGGTGCACATGCCCGTCGACCTGGGACCGGACCGCAGCGACGCACGGATGCACGCGAAGACCATAGGATCCTACGCAGTGCCGTAGGGGACCGCACCGCCACTTCCCAGCAAATTAGGGACACTGTTGCTCCTGGGGTATCGGCGAGGACCATTCGCAACCGTCTCCATGAAGCTGGGCTACGGTCCCGCACACCGTTAGGCCGTCTTCCGCTCACGCCCCAACATCGTGCAGCCCGCCTCCAGTGGTGTCGCGACAGGCATGAATGGAGGGACGAATGGAGACATGTCGTCTTCAGCGATGAGAGTCGCTTCTGCCTTGGTGCCAATGATGGTCGTATGCGTGTTTGGCGCCGTCCAGGTGAGCGCCACAATCAGGACTGCATACGACCGAGGCACACAGGGCCAACACCCGGCATCATGGTGTGGGGAGCGATCTCCTACACTGGCCGTACACCACTGGTGATCGTCGAGGGGACACTGAATAGTGCACGGTACATCCAAACCATCATCGAACCCATCGTTCTACCATTCTTAGACCAGCAAGGGAACTTGCTGTTCCAACAGGACAATGCACGTCCGCATGTATCCCGTGCCACCCAACGTGCTCTAGAAGGTGTAAGTCAACTACCCTGGCCAGCAAGATCTCCGGATCTGTCCCCCATTGAGCATGTTTGGGACTGGATGAAGCGTCATCTCACGTGGTCTGCACGTCCAGCACGAACGCTGGTCCAACTGAGGCGCCAGGTGGAAATGGCATGGCAAGCCATTCCACAGGACTACATCCAGCATCTCTACGATCGTCTCCATGGGAGAATAGCAGCCTGCATTGCTGCGAATGGTGGATATACATGGTACTAGTGCCGACATTGTGCATGCTCTGTTGCCTGTGTCTATGTGCCTGTGGTTCTGTCAGTGTGATCATGTGATGTATCTGACCCCAGGAATGTGTCAATAAAGTTTCCCCTTTCTGGGACAATGAATTCACGGTGTTCTTATTTCAATTTCCAGGAGTGTATTTCCGTAAGAAAGTTAAGTGACCACCTGCACATAATGCGTCGTGGGCACCCAGGTGTGTCAGACGCCTGGAGAACAAGCCATTAGTGTGAGTGCCTCGTCAGAAGCACAGGTAGAAAAAAAGAAATGGGAGGCCATTGTCCACGCTACTGACATTTCCTTGTTGAAAGCATACTGTGGAGCTCGTAATTTATGATATTTACTGAAATGCCTAATGAAACGATGAGAAACATTTCACGGCTATTGTCTTGCTAGTTGAGAAAAATGCCATATGGCTTGCTTTATGTATTTATTTACACATTTTGTTTAATATCAAGTTTCTAGCTGCACTGCAGCATTGGTTAAAATAAAATTTAATATATGTACTAATATAGTTATTTTATGCCTACAGATCCAGTCAATAAGAAATTTATGATTTACTTCCAAGAAAACGAGGGCACATAAATAGACATTTCCCTTCACAGGAATTGTATAAATAATTTCTTTACGATTTGGTAACTTATCTGCTAGTGTAAGTTCTCGTGATGCATCACTAGTGTTAAGATGTGACATGGGTATTAGACACGGACATTTTAGTGTAATATTTTTTCTGCTTGAGCTTTGTCATGTATAGATATAAGTTTTATATTTTTTATATTTGCTGCTGCTGTTTGCCAGGCATAGTGTTACTGAATTTGACTTTGTCTTACTCTTCTAAGCTAGTTTTTCTTGTTTCCTGCACAGTGCCTTATATTGGTTGTAATTTATGCTGCTTGCTTTGCCATTTCTATTTTTTGTCATTGATGTTTGTATTAATTGTTTTATGTGATGCTGCATTGCCTCGTCCCTTAGTTTAGCATCTGAGCTCAGTAGATTTAAGTTAGCTTAAGAGGGGGTAGACTATATAAGAAACTAACTATGATGAATTGGACGAAATGCATTAAGAAGCTATAAGAAAATTGTTTGGCCAAAAAAAAAAGTAGTGTACAGTGGAGAAAAACTATTTTGAAAGAGGATGTGAACAGAATACAGAAAGCAAGCTTAGATGGTACTTTTGGGAATAATGATGAACAAAGGGAGATCTCCATGCAAAATACTGCAGTAAAACAAACCCTGTCCTTTCCTTTTGTGTCATCCCTCTATATGTTGTGTACCCTTGTGTATTTGTGTTTTTCCTGTCTTTATGTGTTTAGCTGATGAGAGCTATGTTGTAGACATTTTCTAATACTCTGTTATTTACTTTGTAAAGATGTTTAGACATTATTTATACTGTTTGGTTGCTCACATGTGAAGGTGATGTTTCAAACGTTCTTCTGATCTTTTATGTATTTACTTATGTCATAATTCCTGTAAAACTGATTTATATGTTATTTCGATTCTTTTGTAAAGCCCATATTACTACAAATGTTATCTGTATTGTTAAGTTTTTAATTATGTATTTTGTACCTTTGTCATTGTATTCTTATGTTATAAAATTGTAATTGACAGCAGTTCATCAAATTAAGTAACTTGTAATTTCCATTTCACTGCACACATTTCTGTTGGTCATAGTATATGGACAATATGTGAGAAGTAGGGACTGTTAGTGTTTGCATGTGTATTAATAATTCAGCAAGGGACTGGATAACAGCATTGCTGGTTCTAAGGACAATTCCAAAAACTTTGTGAGTGCACAAGTGGTGGTTATGAACTTGCTATATTATCTGCAAGACTCTTCACTGGTGATTGTGCACCCGCACAGTCACAACAGATGGCTGCTGGTCATCTCTACCAGGACTACAGTGGGCCTGTCCACACTTTCTACATGGACTACAGTGGGTCTGCACCTCTGGTGGCCCGCCAATACCGTCACCTCTACCAGGACTACAGTGGGCCTGTCCACAATTTCTACAAGGACTGCAGTGGGTCTACACCTTTGATGACTCACCAATACCATACTCTCTACCAGGACTACAGTGGGTCTGCTCTGTGATGACCTACCTACCAATATTCGTCAGAACTTCGAATGACTCTGCTGTGGGTTTGCTCCATTGTGGCCCATTACCTGTCAGCATGTCAAGAGTCAGCACTGTCTTTCCGTTGGAAGGACACCACTACTTCTTCAAGACTGCATGGAAATCCACTACTTCTGTGTGAAATTTTTTTTACTAATGAGACTTTGTGAAAAAAAACTGTAATTACTATTATGATGAATGATCAGGACTGTCTTTATGGACTGTGAGAAAATTTTAGCTTTTGACCAACATTGTATCAATAAGTGTGTGCATTGGATATCTTTGTTAGTGTAATTATAAAAAATTTTATCAAATCATTATTGGCCACTGGCCAAAAAAATTTTGTAAAATTTTTTGTGGGGAGCATGGGGGCTATGTAAGTAGGCTGTTTATGTGTGTTCTATGTAAGTAGGCTGTTTATGTGTTGTTCTATGTAAGTAATCTGTTTATGTGTTCTCCTATGTAAGTAGGCTGTTTATGTTTTCTTATTGGCAAAGTTACGTAGCGCTCTATATGAAAATCACTGGCTGTGCTGTGTGCAGTCTGTGGCTAGTTTGCATTGTTGTCTGCCATTGTAGTGTTGGGCAGCTGCAGCTGGATGTGAACAGCGCATAGTGTTGCGCAGTTGGAGGTGAGCCGCCAGCAGTGGTGGATGTGGGGAGAGAGATGGCGGAGTTTTGTAATTTGTCATGAACTGCTATATATATTATGACTATTAAAGTAAATACATTGTTTGTTCTCTATTAATATCTTTCATTTGCTAACTATCCCTATCAGTAGTTAGTGCCTTCCGTAGTTTGAATCTTTTATTTAGCTGGCAGTAGTGGCGCTCGCTGTATTGCAGTAGTTCGAGTAATGAAGATTTTTGTGAGGTAAGTTATTTGTGAAAGGTATAGTTTAATGTTACTCAGGGCCATTCTTTTGCAGGGATCTTTGATAGTCAGATTGCGTTGCGCTAAAAACATTGTGTGTCAGTTTAAGCACAGTCGTGTGTAAATTGTTCTAAGGGGACGTTTCACCCTTAGGTCATAAGATTGGTATTCTTTAGCATGTGGCCTTCAGCTGAGTTTAATCTCTCTTATACTAAAAATTTAAAATCTTGGTCTTACCTTAAGTCATAACATTGTTATTCTTCAGTATGCGGCTTTCAGCTGAGTTTGCATGAAATGTTTTAAGCTAAGGCCGTCAGCCTGTTAAATTGAAGGCCCTTCTTCATGGTTTTAAGCCATTGAATTGTTTGGTTGATATGCGGCCTTCAGCCAGGTTTCAGCTTATTTAGAATTAACATTGAAAATCTTTGTTTTAGCCTTAATCCGTAATACAGTTCTTGCTAAATGTGTGCCCTTTAGCCTATTTTTTATTGAAGTAAAAAAATTTTTTTAAAGAAGTTAAATTTCCAGAAGAACTCCTGTACGTCAATTCCTTGCTTAGGCCTTGGGCCCTGGACTTTCGTATGTGGCTTTCAGCCAATTTAAATCAAATCAAAGGAGCTCTCTCGTTAAAACCTTGAGAGTTTTTAAGTCTTGCTTATGTTATTGTGTGTTTTAACTTATAAAATTTATATGTTGAGTGTAACTGACGGCAACGTATCTTGGCCCCTTTCCACAAATATAACCTCACCCGCTCTATGCTGCTAGTCCAGGGATTTCACAAACTTTTGAATCTACTTTATACATTGGGGTTTGATTTTTTGAAGGACTGGTTTGAGTGATTTCATCAGATAACAGAAAACATAAGGAACGCAGGACTGGCTAGCGTAAATCCTTTTATCTACTATATTCTAAGTTATTGTCGGTTACCAATAAATTACGGAAATCGTAATTGTTAGAGGAAACGAGCAGAAAAGAAATGTCTCTCCCGTCAATAGGAAGTCCATAGTCGTGACAGAGTGCTGTTGTTTTCTGTTCTCGTCCTTTCCGTTGGGGGAACGCTTGGGATTTCTGATAGCGAAGACGTGATACAAGCTTCGTTTACCTTTCTCTGTTGGAGTTGTCCCTGGCCTTTTCTCATGTTCTCATTCGTGTTTTTCGCTTCTACTTTAGAACATTATTTAGTGTGCTCAAAGTCTTCTACATGTGTACGTGATCTATTTCGCAGCCGAGGAAATATGTCGTTTTCCATGAGCATCACACTTTAACATGGAGAAACGGCACTAGATCTGGCCCTAAGGCGGCCCCACAATCACCAGAGAGTGATCTAGCAGAGAACCTATACAGTATTTCCCTCTCCAGCTGCATCCATCACCTGGGATCTGCGGACAGAGAAGATGCCATGACGCTAAATCCGCCATGTTCGGCCTTTGTTTGGTCGGACTGCTCTTCATACTGGATAATGACAACTAGCACTAAATAAACTGAGCCGTGCGTGGCTTGTGTTCCCGCCATCTTGTATTTTACACCCTGTTTTTAACGTACTTCCACCTCACTATGTTAATTTAAATTACTACTGTCACAGAGTTGCTGCTTCGCCTCATCGTGAGCGGCGTTAGCAGCGCTATCGATATATCCCCTCTCGTAGCATCTTTGCTCTACTGCTATTACTTCCCGGGCGTTGTTTGTCGTAAGTCAGTTCGTCAGGAGTTCGGGTCGCGACTTCGGCTCTGCCAGTCGGGGAGTTGTAAGGCGGCACTAGTGCAGTCGGGTTGGAGCAGCAGTGAGGTCTACGTCGACATGGCTCGCCCGACCATTGCCACCATACTTCACCTGAGCTGCGCCAGGGTCTTTGTGGATCGTCGATCGGTCGTCCTACCTGACGACGCGTTTTGGCTCGCCGATATTTCATGAGTCGGCTGCGTGTGTATGAGTCGGCTGCGTGTGTATGAGTCGGCTGCGTGTGTATGAGTCGGCTGCGTGTGTATGAGTCGGCTGCGTGTGTATGAGTCGGCTGCGTGTGTATGAGTCGGCTGCGTGTGTATGAGTCGGCTGCGTGTGTATGAGTCGGCTGCGTGTGTATGAGTCGGCTGCGTGTGTATGAGTCGGCTGCGTGTGTATGAGTCGGCTGCGTGTGTATGAGTCGGCTGCGTGTGTATGAGTCGGCTGCGTGTGTATGAGTCGGCTGCGTGTGTATGAGTCGGCTGCGTGTGTATGAGTCGGCTGCGTGTGTATGAGTCGGCTGCGTGTGTATGAGTCGGCTGCGTGTGTATGAGTCGGCTGCGTGTGTATGAGTCGGCTGCGTGTGTATGAGTCGGCTGCGTGTGTATGAGTCGGCTGCGTGTGTATGAGTCGGCTGCGTGTGTATGAGTCGGCTGCGTGTGTATGAGTCGGCTGCGTGTGTATGAGTCGGCTGCGTGTGTATGAGTCGGCTGCGTGTGTATGAGTCGGCTGCGTGTGTATGAGTCGGCTGCGTGTGTATGAGTCGGCTGCGTGTGTATGAGTCGGCTGCGTGTGTATGAGTCGGCTGCGTGTGTATGAGTCGGCTGCGTGTGTATGAGTCGGCTGCGTGTGTATGAGTCGGCTGCGTGTGTATGAGTCGGCTGCGTGTGTATGAGTCGGCTGCGTGTGTATGAGTCGGCTGCGTGTGTATGAGTCGGCTGCGTGTGTATGAGTCGGCTGCGTGTGTATGAGTCGGCTGCGTGTGTATGAGTCGGCTGCGTGTGTATGAGTCGGCTGCGTGTGTATGAGTCGGCTGCGTGTGTATGAGTCGGCTCCCGATTTGTCTTCGTGTGTGCTTAGTTACTGTTGGGTATCGTCTTCGCACAAGTGTTTTTCAGGCTGTGTGTGTAGTTGGTGTGTAGTTGGTGCAAGTCTCCCGTACGCCTGAACCGCATCGAAGTATCGACCTTGCTAGATCGGGGTAATTTCCGGCTATTTTTCAGAGGCGCAAGCTAAGCAGTTGGTCCGTATACTCGATATTTGAGTGTTGTAGAAAGGGAGTAGAGGGAGATGAGTCGGAGAGTGGAGTTGAGAACAGAACGGCGAGCACGAGCGTGGCGTGGCTGTCTGCTAGTAACTGTGGACGCCAAGAGAGGGCGCACGGAGCCACACCGTACGGCATCGCTGGGCAATGACACTTGCAGCAAGGAGAGCGGTGGACTGTGTAGCTGCTGGCGGGGCGGGCAGCGCGGAGACGTATGTTGCATCAGTTAGTTGATGATCGACCATGTCAACGGCCTTGCCGCAGAGGTAACACCGCTTCCCGTCAGTTCACCGTAGTTAAGCGCTGTCGGGCTGGGCTAGCACTTGGATGGGTGACCATCCGGCCCGTCGAGCGTTGTTGGCAAGAGGAGTGCCCTCAGCCCTTGTGAAGCAAACCGAGGAGATACTTGACAGAGAAGTATCTGTTCCGGTCTCGGAAACTGACATACGGCCGGGAGAGCGGTGTGCTGACCACATGCCCCTCCATACCCGCACCCAGTGGCGCCTGTGTGCTGAGGATGACACGGCGACCGGTCGGTACCGTTGGTCCTTCACGGCCTGTTCGGTGTTCTGGAGGAGCTATGATCGACCATCCTATATCACCGTGCGTGGATTGGCGAGACAACAGCGAGGACTACGTGCTGAGATAGACGCGATGTGAATCTAAGGGATCGGCAGATTCAATAACCAGTGCAGCAACGTTATTTTTATGAGATTGTGCTCGCGAACATAATTAACCTATATTACAGTTTATGTTCAATATAGGTAGAATCTGACTGTCAAGGAAGTAGGACAATTGGTAATTTGATAAAGTATGTTCAACTTTGCTTTCTTGTTCATGTAAAGACAGAGAGAAAGAGTAAAGTTGTCTGAAGTCTTTGTAAACAGACCGGCCAAAGTGGTGTGTAGTGCTTAAGAAGTAAATTGCTTTTAGTGATCAGGTTTAAGTTAAATATTTACTGTACACTTTATATGGCTTTTAAATGGGTATATATGCTTGCTAAATACAAGAAAAAGCTTTATAAATTTTCTACCTTATTGTGAAACTAGTGTGTTTTGAGAGTAGTTGATCGAAGCTCAGTGTGATTTGTAAAAGAGTTAGTAAGACAGTTAACAGCATGCGGAGTTGTTTATTTTATGAAGCAACTTTTATTAACTGAAAAGGAAAGTTACTTCTGTGGACAGCATTTCGAGAATTAATCTTATCGCTAAGAGTCGAGTACTGTGATAGAGAATGGTACAAGTGTGCAGCAATCGTTGATTCTTGTTTGGCCTACTGATGTCAAACAAATGTTTTACATTCAGTAAACTTCCAGTATGTTCCACTTCCCTAAGTCAATGTACCTGTCATTATTTATCGCCCACTAACATTGTTTATGCCTCGACGCGCAGGTCGCCGAAGTGGCGTCAAATCGAAAGACCTGCACCAGGCGAACGGTCTACCCGACGGGGGGCCTTAGCCACACATTTCATTTCATTTCATTGTTTATGCCGTGAGGATACCAATTTAAAATACAGTAGCCCTCATATTTAAACTAAACTACTTGTGAACTGAACATACTAACTTTGATTAAAGCATAACAGATACAAATGAACTGGTCTGGCAGAACCCCTCTTCGCAGATCGAGGTAACAGAACGTAAAGAGTTAGTTTATTGCTACTCTTAAATCAATTAATCAAATAAAACTAATTCGTTAGATGATCAGAAAAGCGTATAACACATTACTACAAGAAGTACACACGAATACCACGAACTGGAGAATTGCTGGGATCTGACTTTTAGAAGCCAATCTTTGGTATAGACAGTAAGCGGCTTAGTCGCACAAGGTACTGTAGTTGGCATATCTCGATCTTAAAGGACCACATCAATTGAAGCTCTGTATATGGTCTTGGGAATCTACCTGATAGGCTACACCATCAGATATCGGGCCACAGAGTGTTGGCTCAAGATGGAAACACTTGACAAGGTAACTACCATAACAGGGGAAAAATAAGAGAGAAACGCCACTTAAAGCGGTGACGGTTAGATAAATGGAATAGGATAGGAGTGTTTACATCTTTTCCCCAACATCAGGGAACGGTTTAGAATCAGACACTCAACCTCAGGGATGATCCACTTTCTGACTGAACATGACCCTTGCCAATTGCACTTACACCGCATACATCTCAGAGAAAGGGGAGAATGTACTTGTGGGGAGAGAGGGGATCCTGCACACTTCTCACACAGACCAGATAACTAAAGGACACAAACGAGAACTTTTACAACACGATTAGAGACGAAACAGCGTAAAAAAAAGAGCGAACATCCCGGCAGACCTCGATTTCAAATGCCGTGCACCTTCAAAACATAAACGAACGATAAAATAGACCTGACATGAGACCCAGAACGCAGCAAACAAACATGAGACACACCTTACAGGAAGACGGTGAAACTGGTGCAAGAAACACGGAGATGACAACTTCTTTGATGAAATCACTCAGTATATAGGCCGTGACTGTACCTAGAGTCACGAAAAGCTACACAGTAGGTATTGTCATCTAGCCTAGAAACAACAAAAACCTGCGGTGGACGCATGGCCCTATGCCTTCCCGAGGTATCTCCCCCCCCCCCCCCCCCCCCCGCGTGCCACCCGCTGGACTATGGTGGAGGGAAGGCGGAAATCTATAAATCATCTCTAATCTTTCCTATCGTCTTTAAACTTCCTTCAATCTAAAAATTTACTAACAACTTGATTGGCACTTTCCGTTTCCATTAGTTCATTTGTTTTTGGTCTTCGTAATCCATTATTATTAATGCGGTTTTGATTGCTGAATACAACACTTGCCTGGAATAATGGAACAATTTATGTTATCGGATGACAAATTGTAAACCGTACATCCTGTTTTAAAATACAGAAAATAAATTACTTGAGACACTGTCTCAAAACTAAGGTTAATTTACCTTTCCCATCCTCTCAGTACTGGTTGTGCTCAGCCAATCATAGATAAGAGATACTTCATATCTGGGATCAATCAGACAAAACAAGAACGCCACAAACCAGTACATATAACACTCATTTTTATTCGAAGTATCACGGTGTACCGACCATTACTCCTGTGGAGGTTCTACATCGGATTATGAGTCCACGAGTCTATCAGTCTGCGAGTCTACGTGTGTACATGGATCAGCCAGTCACTGATGCTGCTAGCGGTGGCACTGCAGCTGATGCCAAGTCCGATGCTGTGGATTCAGCGCTCGACTGCTACGGTCGCAGGTTCGAATCCTGCCTCGGGCATGGATGTGTGTGATGTCCTTGGGTTAGTTAGATTTAAGTAGTTCTAAGTTCTAGGGGACTAATGACCACAGCTGTTAAGTCCCATAGTGCTCAGAGCCATTTGAACCATTTGATTCAGCGCTCCCCAACCGGTGGACCACCTAGAGGTTCTACTTCAGCTGCTGCCGCCTTCCAACCTGGAGATCAGGGAATGCTTAACTAATTCAGTGGAACAATGAAAAATGTTTGTTGTGTCTTCATGGTATGCAAGCCTTATTATTCCACGGATCGTGTGAAGAATTTCAACGATGTACAGTGTACAGATCATTGTTGACAGCCGTCAAAGTAAGTCAGCGTGTCGATTGCGATAGGAAATGGAGAAACCCGAGTTTCGTGCAGTTATTATTTTTTTGAAGGATTGAATGCAGCACAGATCAAAACGGAACTGGATGTTCACGCGGGTTATGCACCATCATTGATGGCGATTACTTTTGGATTAATGAATTATACGTATAAAATCAGCGAAAAAGCAGTCTTGATCGCGACGGTTACTTCATTAAAATGACCGGTTTCGGCCTAAGCTTAGACCATCTTCAGACAGCACCATCATCTGAAGCAGGCGATTCTTGGAACAGTCAGTTCACCTCAGTCACAGTTTCAGCGAGTTGCATGAGTTGTTAAGCTGATTTTTCGATAATTCTCGCACATTATGCCTCTTACAATCTAGGGAATTGTGTGGATTATGTTTTTTCCGAAAGTTTGATTGTATATCCCCAGTCTCATACGTTCTACACGGCAACGTGAAAAGTTGCCACTTCCCCCAACGATTTTAGAAATTGTGATAGAATGTTATCCATCCCTTCTACCTCACTTGATCTTAAGTCTTAAAAAGTTCTTTTAAATTTTGATTCTATAGGCTCTTGTTTCTGCTTCTGTCACGTCATCAGACGTTTCCTCTCATAGAGGCCTTCACTGTACTCTTTCCACCCATCCGTTCTCTCTCCATGTCATATTGTACCTCTAACAGCAATCAAACCTTGAGGAAATGCATTGGATCCATGAGAAGCGTTTCAGGACGTAATTGTAAATCACTTTGTGTGCCTCGTTCATTAAACTGATTGCAGTGACGCGTATGTGATAATTCAGAGTTCACGCCTTTGACAATGACACATCTATCAGGTAACAGAACTGCGTGGCAATGCCAACTCATCTGCTGTGTCTTCAGGTTTCAATTAAATGACCATACCATTAATCAGCTGACTAGTACTGCGGTAAAAGCAATTGTTGTAGCAGCTACATTAAATCGGCTAAGGTCAATCGTAAAAGAGTAATTCAAGAAGTAGTCATGCTAATTTGAAACTTCTACCGTTAACTATCGGAAATGGAAAACAGTTATTGAACAGAATTAGGGTCCACGAGCAAAGCAATGAAGAAAAGGGTGAAAAATAGTAGAAAGGACAATAGAACTTTCTAATCAGAACAAAGGGGAGAGTCTTATCTAGTACAATAAGAGAAAACTTTCTGATAGAAATGAATTGAGGCTACACAAGGTGGTTGACGCAAGGAAATAGAAAATACGAATAGCAGATGGACCCATGGTTTAGGAGTAGCGTGTTTGATTACTGATCAATACGTTATCGATCATGTGTTCGAACCCCACCACCAATTAAATTAAATAAATATGACTTCGGGCGTATGAAGTCACCTTCATTCACTCAAAGCGTCGTCAAAGACCCCCTTGGGGTGGGAAACTACCTCTAAAGGCTCGACGATGCAGAAGGCAATGGAAACCACTGCATTAAAGGCACTAATGTGCATCCATAGGATATGTGGCCTGTAACTGAAAAAGGTGTCATGATGATTTTTCCATAGGAAAAAATTCCGGAATAGTTCCTCATTCAGATCTCCGGCCGAGGACTGTCAAGTAGGACGTGCCCATGAGAAAAAGATGAAATAAACAACGAAAGGAGAACGTTCTATGAGTCGGGTCGTGGGATGTCGGACGCTTGAACGTGGTATGAAATCTAGAAACTCTGAAAAGGAAAATGTTCGGGCACAATCTGTATTTAGTGGGCGTCAGTGAAGTGATGGTTCAAATGGCTCTGAGCACTATGGGACTTAACATCTCAGGTCATCAGTCCCCTAGAACTTAGAACTACTTAAACCTAACTAGCCTAAGGACATCACACACATCCATGCCCGAGGTGCCGGCCGAAGTGGCCGTGCGGTTAAAGGCGCTGCAGTCTGGAACCGCAAGACCGCTACGGTCGCAGGTTCGAATCCTGCCTTGGGCATGGATGTTTGTGATGTCCTTAGGTTAGTTAGGTTTAACTAGTTCTAAGTTCTAGGGGACTAATGACCTCAGCAGTTGAGTCCCATAGTGCTCAGAGCCAGCCATGCCCGAGGCAGGATTCGAACCTGCGACCGTAGCGGTCGCGCGGTTCCAGACTGTAGCGCCTTTAACCGCTTGGCCACCACGGCCGGCCCAGTGAAGTGAAATGGAAAGAAGGCAAGGAATTCTGGCCAGACGAATATAGGGTGTTATCAACAGCAGCAGAAAATGGTATAAAGGAAGTAGGATTCGTTATGAGGCGTAAGTTAGGACAGAGAGTGAGTTACTGTGAACAGTTCAGTGATAGGGATGTCTCACCAGAATCGAAATCGAACCAACACCGAGAACAATAGTTCCGGTATATACGCCGACGTCGCAAGCAGAAGATGAAGATATAGAGAACGTATGTGAGGGTGTTGAACGGGAAATTCAGTACATAAAGGCAGATGATAATTTAATAACCATGGGGAATACCAATGCGGCTGCAGGGGAAGGAGTAGAAGAAAGTATTTGCGAAAGAATACGAACTCACTTTTTATAGAGAAAACAAACACCAGCAAGTTATGCTAATAAGGAAGTAAAGAAAGAAAGTTAAAACTGTAATTAGACGAAACACCGGTAGAAATGAGAGAGGAGAAAGAATAATTGAGTACTGCAACTGCAATAACTTTCAGCTAGTTATAGCGATTACTCTGTTCAAGAGTCACAAGAGGAGTAGATACACTTGGAAAAGGCCGGAAGATAGTAGTTAGCATAGATCATATTCAGATTCCGAAATCAGACACTGGATTGTAAGACGTACCCATGGACAGGTATAGACTCAGATCACAATTTAGCAATGATGAAGATTAGGTTGAAGTTTAAGAGACTAGTCAGGAAGAATCAATACGCAACAAGTGGGATACGAAACTACTAAGGAATGAAGAGATACACTTGCAGTTGTCTGTGGTTACAGATATTGCGATAGGGAATAGCTCAGTGCGCAGTTCTGTCGAAGAGGTACGGACATCTCTAAAAAACGTAGTCACGCAATTTGGAGAGAGAAACGTGGGTAAACGGAAGGTAAATACGAATTAACCATGCGTAATGGTAGGAATACTTCAGCTAATCGACAACACAAGGAAGTATAAATATGTTCAGGTAAATTTAGGACTACAAAGATACAAGTCACTTAAGAATGAAATAAATATGCAGTACAGGGAAGTTAACGCGACATGGTTACATGAACATGTGAAGAAACTGAAAATAAAATGACTGTCAGAAGGACTGACTCAGCATACAGAAAAGGCAAAAACAACCTCCCGTGAAATTATAAGCAGGGGCAATTGCATTAAGACTGCCCTGGGAATTCCATTATTAAATGCAGAGGAGAGCGAGAGAAGGAAGAAAGTGGGGCCTCTATGAGGACGACGACTTGGCTGGTGCAGTGATAGAAGAAGAAACAGGAGTTGGTGTAGAAGAGATCTTGGATGTATTACTAGAATCAGAATTTAGAAGAGCTTTGGAAAACTTAAAATCAAATAAACCAGAAGGGGCAGATAACAATCCATCGAATTTTCTAAAGTCATTGGGAGAAATGGCAACAAAACTACAATTCACGTTAGTGCGTAGAATGTATGAAACTAGCGATATAACGTCAGAGTTCCCGAAAAACATCATCTACACATCGCTGAAGATTGTAAGAGCTTACAAATGCTTGAATAATCGCAGAATCAGCTTAAGAGCTCAAGCATCCAAGTTACTGAGAAGAAGAATAGAAAAGAAAACAAGATTTGTTATTTGAGGATCAGTTTGGCTTTAGAAAAGGTAAAGGTACTAGAGAGGTAGCTATGACGTTGCGGTTGATAATGGAAACAAAACTGAAGAGAAATCAAGATACTTTCATAGGATTTGTTGACCTACGGAAAGCGTTGGACAGTGTAAAATAGTGCAAGGCTTTCAAAATCCTGAGAAAAATAGGGGTAAGCTATAGGGAAGGACGGGTAATACACAATATAAACAAGAACCAGGACGGAACAATAAGAGTTGAAGACCAAAAACGAAGTCCTAGGATTAAAAACAGTGTAAGGGATGTAGTCTTTCACCCCAACTGTTCAATCTACACATCAAAGAAACAATGACGTAAATAAGAGGAAAGTTCAAGTCTGGGATTAAAATTCAGGGTGGGAGGGTATCAGTGTTAAGATTCGCTGATGACATTGCGATTCTCAGTCAAAGTAAAGAAAAAATACAGGATATTTTGAATGGAATAAACGATCTAATGAGTACAGAATATGGATTGAGAGAAAGTCAAAGAAATACGAAATTAATGACAAGCAGCAGAAAGAAGATCAGCGAGAAACTTAACATGATAATTGGTTGGTTGGTTGTTTTGTGGGAGGAGACCAGACAGCGAGGTCATCGGTCTCATCGGATTAGGGAAGGATGGGGAAGGAAGTGGGCCGTGCCCTTTGAAAGGAACCATCCCGGCATTTGCCTGGAGCGATTTATGGAAATCACAGGAAACATAAATCAGGATGGCCGGGCGCGGGATTGAACCGTCGTCCTCCCAAATGCGAGTCCAGTGTCCTACCAATGCGCCACCTCGCTCAGTGATAATTGGTGACCCCAAAGTAGATGAAGTTAACAAATTTTGCTATCTAGGCAGTAAAATAACCTATGACGGACACAGCAAGCAGGACGTAAGATGTGTTCTAGCACTGGGAAAAAGCGCATTCGAGGCCAAGAGAAGTCTGCTAGTATCAACACAGGTCTCAGTTTGAGAAAGAAATATCTGAGAATATTCTTTTGGAACACAGGATTGTAGGCCAGTGAGACATGAACTGTGGGAAAACTGGAAGAGAATAGGGGCATTTGAGATGTCGTGCTACACAAGAACATTGAAAATTTGGTGGACTGGTAGAGTTAGGAATGAGGTGGTTTTCCGCAGAATCGGCGAGGAAAGGAAAGAAAACACTGACATTATGAAGGGACAGGGTGATAGGACATCTGTTAAGGCACCAGAGAATAACTGCCATTGTACTAGAAGGAGCTCTAGAGGGTAAAAACGGTAGAGTGAGACAGAGATTGGAATATATCCAATAAATAACAGAGGATGTAGGTTTCAAGTGCTATTCTGAGACGAAAGGAATGGTACAGGAGACGAATTCGTAAGGGCCGCATCAAACCAGTCAGAAGACGAATGGTTCACAAGAAAAAAGAAGAAGCTGAGAACAGATGTCAAGGAAAATCCGTACCAGAAATAGTCACAGGTGTTTGTAGCGTGTTCTAAGGCTTACAGGAACAATTACGGTAAATGTGGCGTTTACGTGGACAAGAGAGGTGAAAAAATTAATTACTAACAATACTGAAAACATTTCCTTAAAAATATTCGATCCAATAGGCAGGAAGAGACTAAAGAAAAGCATATTGTAGAAACTAAAGACAGACGATCTCAAACCCATATTCGAAGGGGTGGCTACTACAGAGAAGTCGAAGCACCTGGAGTATCACATACAAAGTTGTTGGAAATCAAACTAGTTCTGCGGTAATTTCCATCTAGTTGAATATTTAAATGGATTCAGTGACTTTGTTGTGACGTCTACTTGTAATCATAAGTCCTGTCATGTTCAGAAAAAGCCTTGTACCTTGAACGACTACAGATAGGTCGTTCATATCCACAGGACATGTTCATTAGTATGTTCTGCAGAAATGATTAGCATTTAAATCATGTCGACCAGGGGGTTCGAGGTAATTATCGACATCGCGGCGCAACACCACCTATCGGTAAAATGTCCCTGCTGCTCTTGTTGTCACTACAAACCAAAGATAATGGATCAGTGTGACTTGAGCAGATGTACAGGATGCCTCGCAAACGTATTTGCTAATCGTACCGTCAAATCAGTGAGTTTGCAAGAGAGTGCATTATTGGCGTGAGAGAATGCAATGCATCTATCAGGGAAATGGCTACTCGTGTGGGACGAAGTGTTCCGGCAGTGCAAACGGGTGTGTGCAGAATGTTTCACGGAAGGCCGTAGAACACAACGAGGTGGGTCAGCTCGCTCCACTCAGACCACTCTGCGAGAAGATCTACACCGCATCCGAATGGCGTGACAGCACAAATCTGCATCCTCCTCTGCTCTGGCGCAACAGTGGAACACTGTAACAAATCGTACACTATCAGGGGTGACAGTTCGTCGCCGTTTATTACGGCGTGGGTTGCGTGCGCATCTTTCACTTCTCCGCCTACCTTCGACGAATGTGCACAGTCATGCTAGGCGGCAATGATGTATGGAACGACGGCAATGGGAACAGGGATAGCATCAGATAGTGTCTTCGGATGTGTTCATGTCCTGCTTGTTTGAAAATGATGGCCGCATTTTGGTTCGCCACAGACGGGGGGAGCTGCGTCACAGTGACTGCATTCGCACAAGCTATACAGGGTGTTACAAAAAGGTACGGACAAACTTTCAGGAAACATTCCTCACACACAAAGAAAGAAAATATGTTATGTGGACAGGTGTCCGGAAACGCTTACTTTCCATGTTAGAGCTCATTTTATTACTTCTCTTCAAATCACATTAATCATGGAATGGAAACACAGAGCAGCAGAACGTACCAGCGTGACTTCAAACACTTTGTTACAGGAAATGTTCAAAATGTCCTCCGTTAGCGAGGATACATGCATCCACCCTCCGTCGCATGGAATCCCTGATGCAGCCCTGAAGAATGGCGTATTGTATCACAGCCGTCCACAATACGAGCACGAAGAGTCTCTACATTTGGTACCGGGGTTGCGTAGACAAGAGCTTTCAAATGCCCCCATAAATGAAAGTCAAGAGGGTTGAGGTCAGGAGACCGTGGAGGCCATGGAATTGGTCCGCCTCTACCAATCCATCGGTCACCGAATCTGTTGTTGAGAAGCGTACGAACACTTAGACTGAAATGTGCAGGAGCTCCATCGTGCATGAACCACATATTGTGTCGTACTTGTAAAGGCACATAGTCTAGCAGCACAGGTAGAGTATCCCGTATGAAATCATGATAACGTGCTCCATTGAGCGTAGGTGGAAGAAAATGGGGTCCAGTCAAGACATCACCAACAATGCCTGCCCAAACGTTCACAGAAAATCTGTGTTGATGACGCGATTGCACAATTGCGTGCGGATTCTCGTCAGCCCACACATGTTGATTGTGAAAATTTACAATTTGATCACGTTGGAATGAAGCCTCATGCACTGAAATGAGGCCTGACACATTTTTGGATGAACCCTTCGCAGAAGTGTACCCGTGGAGGCCAATCAGCTGCTGATAGTGCCTGCAAACGCTGTACATGGTACGGAAACAATGGTTCTCCCGTAGCACTCTTCATGCAGTGACGTGGTCAACGTTACCCTGTACAGCAGCAACTTCTCTGACGCTGACATTAGGGTTATCGTCAACTGCACGAAGAATTGCCTCGTCAATTGCAGGTGTCCTCGTCGTTCTAGGTCTTCCCCAGTCGCGATTCATAGGCTGGAATGTTCCGTGCTCCCTAAGGCGCCGATCAATTGCTTCTAACGTCTTCCTGCCGGGACACCTTCGTTCTGGAAATCTGCCTCGATACAAACGTACCGCGCCACGGCTATTGCCCCATGCTAATCCATACATCAAATGGGCATCTGCCAACTCCGCATTTGTAAACATTGTACTCACTCCAAAACCACGTTCGTGATGAACACTAACCTGTTGATGCTACGTACTGATGTACTTGATGCTAGTACTGTAGAGCAATGAGTCGAATGTCAACACAAGCACCGAAGTCAACATAACCTTCCTTCAATTGGGCCAACTGGTGGTGAATCGAGTAGTACAGTACATACTGAAGACACTAAAATGAGCTCTAACATGGAAATTAAGCGTTTCCGGACACATGTCCACATAACATCTTTTCTTTATTTGTGTGTGAGGAATGTTTCCTGAAAGTTTGGCCGTACCTTTTTGTAACAACCTGTATAGCCTCAACTAAGGCCTTATGGTGTGGGGTGCTATTAGGTACAACCACATACCACATTTGGTTCGCGTCCACGGTACTGTGCCCAATGTGACTAAGTGAATAACAGCCTGCGACCCGAGCCATACCCTTTCTGCACAACCCCTCAGACGCCATTTTTCAACAAGACAATGCACGAACACATGTTGCTGCACGAACACGTGAAAACTGTTTCTCGACTGCGCATTATCTGATGGAGTTGTTGGATGTCAGCCTGTTGCCTTGGCCCGCCTGACCACCAGACTTGTTGTCAATCGAAAATGTGTGGGACGTGATGAAACGACAGGTCCAGCGCCGTGACACAATCCCAACCCCCAAAGATGGACTCGGGAACGAGCTGAATGCAGCATGGATGGCTATACCCCAGGACGCCATTCGCGCCTTATACGCGTCGATGCCATCACGCGGCGAACAAGTTATCAGGGCCCATAGCAGACCCTGTGCCTATTACGCGACAGGACACATGATGAGCCGAGGTGACTGAACGCTAATCATTTTTGCAGAAATGTCCTGTTAATAGGAACGCTATTCGTTCAAGATCTAGCTTTTTCTGAACATGAGTGTAGGTAAGACCACAGTGAGTTATTTTGATAAGGAAGCAATATAGTTTGTAAGAAAAAGAAGTACACATGCGGTTAAATAATTCAAGTAAAAAAGCAGTGTGAAAATCCAGCGGTCTGAATGTTTCTCGAAGGGTGGGGGTCGAAGAGGTAGAACTGATGTTGTCGAATGCATTTTTGATGAAGGCAGGAGGCGGTGAGAGTGAATGGAAGACGCCGACCCCGGCGGAGCAACAGGGAGAACTCTTACACAGAGGCTGATGGGAGCGAATGCGGCCATCGACTCGCCACGCAGGACTCAGAGTCGAACAAAAGCTACGAGCTATTCAGGGTTATAACACCTGATATTACAGTAATAAGACACAAGTTAATGTCGATGATAAAGATGACAGCGTCTGCTACACTTTTCTGAGAAGGTCTGCCACCACCATATCGCTCAGCTGAAACCAAACACATTCTGGAGGGCGTTTTTATCTGCCAATAGCTTTACAGCGATTGTTTATAGTTAAATTTTGGTACTATATGCTTGAGCTGTGGTCGTCTAGGATCGATTCCGTTGTATCAATGTAATCGATCTTGTACCAAAGATCTTTAGGTAGTGTGCCTCGTGAGTCTTGTCTCTGACCACAAAGAGGAGCGGGGGCAGGGAGGGGGGGGCGGTGCGGTCCAACCTACAGGAGAAGTGCATGTGTCTTCCACCAGTATAAAGCTCTGACAGTCAGTACTGCTAGACACAACAACGCATGCACAACGAGTGACAGTTGGTAGTGGGAGCACTACATGGACGAGAAGTTTTGAGAACAGATTTTGTTTTCTGCTGCGCATACCCTTGATCGGTTTGGAGTTGATTCGTTGCTGGCATAAGGACCGTGTTAAACGTCAGGATCCCAACTGCATCAGAGCGACTGCACGCCGATGGTTGTGTGTTTAGATTGAAGAGTTCCTAGATAACAGAACGCAGCATGTCATTCTCAATGGAGGTAAGTCTCCCGAAGTAAGAGTGATTTCAGGTGTGCCGCAGGGGAGTGTCATAGGACCGTTGCTATTCACAATATACATAAATGACCTTGTGGATGACATCGGAAGTTCACTGAGGCTTTTTGAAGATGATGCTGTGGTGTATCGAGAGGTTGTAACAATGGAAAATTTTACTGAAATGTAGGAGGATCTGCAGCGGATTGACGCATGGTGCAGGGAATGGCAATTCAATCTCAATGTAGACAAGCGTAATGTGCTGCGAATACATAGAAAGATAGATCCCTTATCATTTAGCTACAAAATAGCAGGTCAGCAACTGGAAGCAGTTAATTCCATAAATTATCTGGGAGTACGCATTAGGAGTGATTTAAAATGGAATGATCATATAAAGTTGATCGCCGGTAAAGCAGATTCCAGACAGATTCATTGGAAGAATCCTAAGGAAATGCAATACGAAAACAAAGGAAGTAGGTTACAGTACGCTTGTTCGCCCACTGCTTGAATACTGCTCAGCAGTGTGGGATCCGTACCAGATAGGGTTGATAGAATAGATAGAGAAGATCTATCGGAGAGCAGCGCGCTTCGTTACAGGATCATTTGGTAATCGCGAAAGCGTTACGGAAATGATAGATAAACTCCAGTGGAAGACTCTGCAGGAGAGACGCTCAGTAGCTCGGTACGGGCTTTTGTTAAAGTTTCAAGAATATACCATCACCGAAGAGTCAAGCAGTATATTGCTCCCTCCTACGTATATCTCGCGAAGAGACCATGAGGATAAAATCAGAGGTATTAGATCCCACACAGAAGCATACCGACAATCCTCCTTTCCACGAACAATAGAAGGGAGAACCGATAGAGGTACTCAGGGTACCCTCCGCCACACACCATCAGGTGGCTTGCGGAGTATGGATGTAGATGTAGATTCAAGATTGAGTTACATTTTTTTCTTTTTTGCATATTAATTCACTCACTATAAGTTTTGATTCAGTTAAGAGTCAAGTTCAGTTACAAGAAGGTGAGTCATATTTACTTTCCGGTTTATTGTACTATGAGATCACATTTAGGGTAAATAAAATTAAATTTATCATCATCCTTTTTTTAATTTCGCAAAAGGCATATAATTTTACCCGTTGTATTATTTGGTTGTTGTAACGTCTCAGATTCCCTCAAAATACGTCTGAGTTAAAATAAATATCTTATGAGCATTTTAAACTTGTTTTCTGGGCTACCAGACCTTGCCACCCCCGACCTCTTGCTTGCCTCACCCACAAATTAATCAACTAGGTTAAGTGCTCAATGTTTAATGTAATTAATGTTACACAAAATGCATGAGCATTTAATTAAGTAGTTAGCTCGTGTCCGTTACTTGTAGGTATGGAATCTATTGAAGTCAATTCAACCAGCTGAGAAGACGTGGAAAACTAACTGTAACAAGAAATAAACACAGAACTGTGACCAGCTTGAAAGAACTAAATGAATAGTCCGTTACTGACTGTCGCACTTCCTTTAAAGCATAAATAATATCGCCCCTTTGACTGTGTAAAGTAGTGCTGTAACACACATGATCATTAATATCTTATTTTTGGAGTAAGCATGAGATACTAAAGTAAATAGGTAGTAACTACCGTACCTTGTTCTGTTGTCAATTGTACTCAACTTCTTTCACGAAACTGAGGGTCGGCTTTCAGCAATGTTGTCGGAAATGTTGCACTCGATACTCAAGTCAACATGGAGTAGTGATTAGTGTCTTCGTGTGGGGCACCACAGCCCTATGGGCTATTTGTTAGAGAACATTTAGATTTTCTCCATCTCGGCAGTTTTTCCACAAGTATTCTGTTTATTATACCTTGCACTATTGGCCAACTTCGGCATTCCAAGCCATTTTCAAGCGCAGTCTACAGCGAAACAGATCAACGCTACTACAAATTTAAGTTTGGCTAATCGGTATACAAAAATAATACTTCACAACACACAGCCAAAATTGTACCTACAGGTGTCGATGTGTTGTTAAATTGTTATCCTACTAATAAACGGCGATACAGCCAGTCTGGAAGCGAGAACGCAACTTGAAAGCGTCTGAATTAAAACAGGAAAGCTTACTGCGTGCAGTAACAGTCGCGTTTATAACGAATTCCAAGTCGTGCTCGCTTTCGTTGTCGAACACAGTCACTTCTTTCCACGCTGGAAATAGTTACAACCAACACGCAACAATTTGAATCAGTGTGTTCATAGATCGATACATGAGTCAGAGAAGTAACGTGCTGTATCCTGTTATAAGCACATATTAAAAGGTTGAAATTCTAAAAACCACATCCAGAACGAACAGTATGCCAAGGCATCAAATGAATCTGTAGAGTGCGGTGGAATCCAGAAAAAAAGGGGGAAAGGAAGTCATTGTTAAATTTTTGACGTAAAAACTTAGAAATACGCTCTGCCGGACGGTATATCATTAGAAATACAATCTGTGATAACATGGCCGGCCGCGGTGGCCAAGCGGTTCTAAGCGTTTCAATCCGGAACCGCGCGACTGCTACGTTCGCAAGTTCGAATCCTGCCTCGGGCATGGATGTGTGTGATGTCCTTAGGTTAGTTAGGTTTAAGTAGTTCTAAATTCTAGGGGACTGATGACCTCAGATGTTAAGTCCCATAGTGCTCAGAGCCATTTTTTTGTAATAACATGACTACATATGTGTAACAAATAATGTTTAATTTAGTTAGAAAGCGACATTAATGAGCGTCGATAGCTTACATTCAGAGTCAGAATAGTTACTTTAATACATGGCTCAGCAGATAAAATATAATTTTTTTACATAACAAAATACAAACGTAAAGATGTATTAAGAAAAAGCGACAACAGTTGTTTGCTGTAGCGTTAGAATGACAAGTTGAAAAGAATAAATAATCAGTTTATGATTTAGCATGGTGACCTGAGGGCATCTTACGTAAAAGAGGCTACACGCAGCAAATATGGCAAATGATGCATCACGCAAAGAATATATCACAGCCTAAAATAGACTACTGGCCATTAAAATTGCTACACCAAGAAGAAATGCAGATGATAAACGGGTATTCATTGGACCAATATATTATACTAGAATTGACATGAGATTACATTTTTACGCAGTTTGGGTGCATAGATCCTGAGAAATCAGTGCCCAGAACAACCACCTCCGCCCGTAATAACGGCCTTGATACGTCTGGGCAGTGAGTCAAACAGAGCTGGGATAGCGTGTACAGGTACAGCTGCCCATGCAGCTTCAACACGATACCACAGTTCATCACGAGTAGTGACTGGCGTATTGTGACGAGCCAGTTGCTCGGCCACCATTGACCAGACGTTTTCAATTGGTGAGAGATCTGGAGAATGTGCTGGCCAGGGCAGCAATCTAACATTTTCTGTACCCAGAAAGGCCCGTACAGGACCTGCAACATGCGGTTGTGCATTATCCTGCTGAAATGTAGGGTTTCGCAGGGATCGAATGAAGGGTAGAGCCACGGGTCTTAACACATCTGAAATGTAACGTCCACTGTTCAAAGTGCCGTCAGTGCGAACAAGAGGTGACCGAGACGTGTAACCAATGGCACCCCATACCATCACGCCGGGTGATATGCCAGTATGGCGATGATGAATACACGCTTCCAATGTGCGTTCACCGCGATGTCGCCAAACACGGATGCGACCATCATGATGCTGTAAACAGAACTTTGATTCATCCGAAAAAATGATGTTTTGCCATTCGTGCACCCAGGTTCGTCGTTCAGTACACCATCGCAGGCGCTCGTGTCTGTGATGCAGCGTCAAGGGTAACCGCAGCCACGGTCTCCGAGCTGATAGTCTATGTTGCTGCAAACGTCGTCGAACTGTTCGTGCACATGGTTGTTGTCTTGCAAACGTCCGCATCTGTTGCTCAGGGTTCGAGAAGTGGCTGCACGATCCGTTACAGCCATGCGGATAAGATGCCTGTCATGTCGACTGCTAGTGATACGAGGCCATTGGGATCCAGCACGGCGTTCCGTATTACCGTCCTGAACCCACCGATTCCATATTCTGCTAACAGTCATTGGATCTCGACCAACGCGAGCAGCAATGTCCCGATACGCAAAACCGCAATCGCGATAGGCTACAATCCGACCTTTATCAAAGTCGGAAACGTGATGGTACCCATTTCTCCTCCTTACACGACGCATCACAACAACGTTTCAGCAGGTAACGCCAGTCAACTGCTGTTTGTGTATGAGAAATCGGCTGGAAGCTTTCCTCATGTCAGCACGTTGTACGTGTCGCCACCGGCGCCAACCTTGTGTGAATGCTCTGAAAAGCTAATCATTTGCATATCACAGCATCTTCTTCATGTCGGTTAAATTTCGCGTCTGTAGCACGTCATCTTCGTGGTGTAACAATTTTAATGGCCAGTAGTGTATATTATTGTCATATTTAAAATATGAGCAGAGATAGTCTGTTACAGCAAAAAAAGATGCCGGGTTATAATCTGTGACAGTAAAATGTATGATCAATATAAAAAAATAAGTTTATTCTCGCATCGTCATCCAGAAACGTTTTATGGTCAGTGCTAGTAGCGGCTAAAAAAAGAGTGGGGAGAGGCTGCAGCGGTCGCGTCTCCCGCAAAAGCCAGAGGAGAAAAGGGCCGTGGCCTACCTGTGCTCAGGGGTGTGGGATTGTTTTGTGTGGGCAGCTACACGACCTCTGACAGAAGCATTCATCCGAAAGCGCCAACTCATTACCGACATACTCGTGCCTTTCGTCACTAACTTTTTATTTACGACTGTGGTAACTAAGCCATGGTAAAACTGCTGTTTTGAAGAGCGCGCCGTAGCGCGTAGTGTGGAACAGTCGCCCTCCGTTTCTGGCGGTGGCGCCGTTGTGGCAATCGCAGCTTTGGTGTCTCCCTCTGGTGGGAAAGGGGAGAGGTTGCCTGTTCACGTGATTTTAAGGGGCGCTATGAGCTCGCGAGTGGGTCAGTCTGGGGTCAGTCTGGGTCACTCTCGTCCCCAGCTTGCTAGTCTGTCTCTCGTCCGCAGTTGTGAGTCGTCCGGAGTGCTACGAGGTGCATTCAAGTTCTAAGGCCTCTGATTTTTTTTCACCGGACTGGAAAGAGATAGAAACATGTGCATTGTTTTAAAATGAGGCCGCGTTCACTGTCAATGCGTCCCAGAGATGGCAGCACCGTACGGCAGATGGAATTTTACCGCCAGCGGCGAGAATGAGAACTGTTTTAAATACTTGAAATGGCGACGTTTTCCTTACTTGAACAATTGAACAATTTGTGTGGTGTGAAACCAACTGAAATTCATCGACAGTTGAAGGAGACATGTGGTGATGGAGTTATGGATGTGTCGAAAGTGCGTTCGTGGGTGCGACAGTTTAATGAAGGCAGAACATCGTGTGACAATAAACCGAAACAACCTCGAGCTCACACAAGGCGGTCTGACGACATGATCGATAAAGTGGAGAGAATTGTTTTGGAGGATCGCCGAATGACTGTTGAACAGATCGCCTCCAGAGTTGGCATTTCTGTGGGTTCTGTGCACACAATCCTCCATGACGACCTGAAAATGCGAAAAGTGTCATCCAGGTGGGTGCCACGAATGCTGACGGACGACCACATGGCTGCCCGTGTGGCATGTTGCCAAGCAAGGTTGACGCGCAACGACAGCATGAGTGGGACTTTTTTTCGTCGGTTGTGACAATGGATGAGACGTGGATGCAATTTTTCAATCCAGAAACAAAGCGCCAGTCAGTTCAATGGAAGTACACAGATTCACTGCCACCAAAAAAATTTCGGGTAACCGCCAGTGCTGAAAAAATGATGGTGTCCAGGTTCTGGGACAGCGAGGGCGTAATCCTTACCCATTGCGTTCCAAAGGGCACTACAGTAACAGGTGCATCCTACGAAAATGTTTTGAAGAACAAATTCCTTCCTGCACTGCAACAAAAACGTCCGGGAAGGGCTGCGCGTGTGCTGTTTCACCAAGACAACGCGCCCGCACATGGAATCATGGCGTCAGCGTTGTGAAAAATGTGTACGTCTGCAGGGCGATTACGTCGAGAAGTAACGCCAGTTTCATCGATTTCGGGTGAGTAGTTAATTAGAAAAAAAATCGGAGGCCTTAGAACTTGAATGCACCTCATAGTATGTCTATCGTTCGGACCAACCTTTAAAGCCGGCAAAATGAGAGTCTTTCCACTCCGCCAGTAAGAGAACTCAGTGAGTGGTCGCTCGGTCGGGGCTTAAGTTCCTGCATCTGAGTCTGCGCGTTAGGCCGCCAGTCTGCTCGAGTTTGCTCAGGCAAGGGTCAAGGCGGTTGGATCGATCGGTCGGTCGGTCGCGCACTGAGACACAAGATGACTTGTCCGTCTTGAGCATCGGCGCATGTGAGGTCGCCACGTGAGTCCAGTGGGCGGCGCCGTATAGCGAGGGGGCAGTGGCTTCGCGGTCGACACGAGAGCAACACGAGTCAACCCACGACGTCGGTATGGCCGGTGCGACCTGCGACGCCGTGAGAAGGGAGATCGGCGCGCCTTCCCGCGTCCGTTGAAGCGGCTGGCAGCGGACGGTTCGGGAGAGTGATTTGGGGGTGCTGCGCCAGGTCTTTTCCAGAGATCGCAGTTTATTAGAAGTTAAGTGATTAGTGATATGTTGTTTCATTTACTTGTTACATTCTAATTGTTTTCTTGGTGAGGTCACCAGCCGTTTTGTTTTCGGGTCGTCCCACCATTCTTCTCCGTTTGCCCACCCGCGGGAAGGTGGTTGTTTATGAACTGGGTGGTCCGTTTTTCCTTTGTGGAGTAGGGGCGGGCGAGAGCAACCTGCGGTTCTGGTTGTTCGGTTATTTCCCCATCAATCTACCGTAGCTGCCTGTGTCATGTTTGTCGGATTTGGTGTGTTAACGAATTTATTGCTTGGAGTGTAACGGCCTAATTCCTGAAATATGTTTTGATCATGCCTATCATCTTGAGAGGCGGTATCTGTGTACTGCAGAGCATCTTAACTTTTTGGCCAACCTTGTAGAATTTTATATAAGATTGCATTTCATGGGCTTTTATTTAAATGGTCATTTTAGTGGATAAAGTTGCCACCCTTTCACCGTAAGACTTTTCTTAGAAGTTAAAATAGAGTTGCACCTTCGGTGGCAAAGTTAATATTTTAATTTTAGTGATTTGTACCATTTACATTCCTCCTACGGGGTGCATAGTTTGTGTGGTTGTGTGAATTGTTAAAAACTTTTAGTTTAAAGTAATCTGGTGTGTTGCAGATTTGCACCAGTATAGTCTTTCAGAGGTTGTTGCGAGCGGTAGTAACTACGGCCGTGTCAAAAGGGAGCGGCAAGGTTCTCAGCCCGAAAGCTCATACAGTCAAAAATTTGTTTCTTTCTGCCTCTGAATAAATTGTAACTTGATATTTAGAGTGTGCTTTGTGATTATAACTTTAAATCTGTTTCTTTTAAAAAAGGTTTTAGGCACCATTAAAGTGAATAAATTACCATTTGTTAAAAAGGAATTTGCTTATGATTTCATCAGTTATTCCCTGGCAACTACTTCCATTATTACATAATGTGATTAAATGTGTTAATGTTCTTTAAAATCGCTAGTAAATAAAATAAATTCTTACGAATATTCTTTGAAAATAAATCACGGTTCAGTAACCTTTGGTCTTGCGGTAGCGTTCTCGCTTCCTGCGCACGGCGATTTTTCCTGCCTCGAGATGACTGGGTGTTGTTGTGTCGTCTGCATCATCAACATTCATCCCAATTACGGTCGGAAGAAGGCAATGGTAAACCACCTCCACTAGGACCTTGCCTAGTACGGCGGTGCGGGTCTCCCGCATCGTCCCCTACGCTCCTCGGAGTATGGGACATCATCATCATCATCATCATCATCAACCTTATGATACACAATACAGTACCATATGACACAACGAAGTCCGATGGCCGAACTATCATCCGACCATTGCAAGAAGGCATTTTATCACTCGTTAAAGCCAGAGAAAATGAAGTAGCGATATGCGGCTCAGACCAATTTCGTTCAATAGAATGGCGATAACTCTATATACAGGGTGATTCAGGAGGAATATCACTTAATTTGTGATGTGATTCTACATGTGGAAATAAAGCAAAAACGTTCTACAGACATGTGTACGGTTTTCCATCGTTATGGAACTGCAGTGGGTTGAAGACTACGCACATCCATGAATGATTATGAAGACAGGTGTGAATGTTATATATCGAAATGCTGTGTAGGCGCTTTTGTGGACGGAAAAATTATGGGATAGATGACTGATCCATTCTACAAGAGGTGTTCAGAAAGTCCCCCACCCATCTCAGTGCAGTTGTCGACGTGTTGGAGTGTGTGTTTTGTGGCACATCGAACGTCGTCTCAGCGGCCTTTAATGTGGGCAACAGTGTCGGTGATGCGAGCGACAAGTCCTTCACGTACACCCACCTCCGTAGCGTACACATTCCCCTTTAATTAGCCCCGTAAACAGAAGTATCACGGGGTTAGGTCGGATGATCCGGCTGGTCAATTAATGGGTCCACCACGGGCAATCGACCGTTGAGGAAATATCTTATTCAGATATTGGGTTCCTTGTTTGGTACAGTGAATCGGTGATTCATTAAGTCGCCGGTATGTCTGCTTGAAATGGTTCAAATGGCTCTGAGCACTATGGGACTCAACTTCTGAGGTCATTAGTCCCCTAGAACTTAGAACTACTTAAACCTAACTAACCTAAGGACATCACACACATCCATGCCCGAGGCAGGATTCGAACCTGCGACCGTAGCGGTCTCGCGGTTCCAGACTGCAGCGCCTAGAGCCGCACGGCCACGTATGTCTGCCGTATTTTCTTTAAAGTCGCATATATTAAAAGTGTATTTGTGTCTTCTATAAGGAAATGTGCGTATGCTGCTTCTGTCTTGCGATTTAGCAGGAACACAGGCCCTATCACCAGGTCATCAATCATACCACACAAGACATTCACTGAGAACTTAACCTGGAACCTGGTTTTCCTAGTGTCATGTGGACTACCCATCCACCATGTATGAGAATAGCGGGTGCTCGTGACACCATTGTGTGTAAATTTACCTTCATCTATAAATAAAGTCTATTTCACGACGTCTCTGTGTACAGCGAACCATTCACAAAATTTTTGTCTGCTTACTGAGTGGTCACCTGTATGTGGACGTTGCAAGGGGTTGGTTGGTTCAAATGGCTCTGAGTACTACGGGGCTTAACTTCTGAGGTCATCAGTCCCCTAGAACTTAGAACTACTTAAACCTAACTAACCTAAGGACATCACACACATCCATGCCCGAGGCAGGATTCGAACCTGCGACCGTAGCGGTCTCGCGGTTCCAGACTGCAGCGCCTAGAGCCGCACGGCCACGTATGTCTGCCGTATTTTCTTTAAAGTCGCATATATTAAAAGTGTATTTGTGTCTTCTATAAGGAAATGTGCGTATGCTGCTTCTGTCTTGCGATTTAGCAGGAACACAGGCCCTATCACCAGGTCATCAATCATACCACACAAGACATTCACTGAGAACTTAACCTGGAACCTGGTTTTCCTAGTGTCATGTGGACTACCCATCCACCATGTATGAGAATAGCGGGTGCTCGTGACACCATTGTGTGTAAATTTACCTTCATCTATAAATAAAGTCTATTTCACGACGTCTCTGTGTACAGCGAACCATTCACAAAATTTTTGTCTGCTTACTGAGTGGTCACCTGTATGTGGACGTTGCAAGGGGTTGGTTGGTTCAAATGGCTCTGAGTACTACGGGGCTTAACTTCTGAGGTCATCAGTCCCCTAGAACTTAGAACTACTTAAACCTAACTAACCTAAGGACATCACACACATCCATGCCCGAGGCAGGATTCGAACCTGCGACCGTAGCGGTCGCGCGGCTCCAGACTGTAGCGCCTAGATCCGCTCGGCCACTCCGGCCGGCCGTTGCAAGGGGCTACACATGGAATGGGTACACTCGCGTCTATGGAATAACGAGCTGACGGATAACGCGCCATGTGTTGGTAGTGGGACTCTGTTGTATTCTTCAGCTGACTGGGCTGCCTTCCGTTCTGATGAACGTGTACGCTTGGTAATGTTCCAGATTCACGTAGTGTTTGAGATACCCTGGCAGATAGCCTGTAGCAGGGTGATCGTCGACCCGGAAAACGTCTCTGGTATTCTGTCACAGTCGAACATGCAGTCTTCTGACTGGTTTGATGCGGCCTCTCACGAATTCCTCACTTGCAAACTACGACCTCAATTATTTGCTGACTGTATTCCAAACTCTGTCTTCCTCTACAGTTCTTACCCTCTACAGCTCCTTCTAGTACCGTGGAAATTACGTGATGTCTTAATCCATGTTCTACCATCCTGTCCTTTTTTCAGTGTTTCCATATATTCTTTCCTCGGCGATTCTCCAGAGAACCTCCCCGTTACATACCACATCAGTCCTCCTAATTTTCAACATTCTTCTGTAGCACCACATCTCAAATGATTCGATTTTCTGCCGTTCCGGTTTCCCCGTAATCTATGTCTCACTACCATACAATGTTGTGCTCCTAACGTACTTCTTCCTCAAATTCTGGCCTGTACTTGGTACTAGTAGACATCTCTTAGGCAGGTATGCCCTTTTTGCCACTCCTAGTCTGCTTTTTGTGTCTTCCTTCGTCCGTCTGTCATGTATTATTATGCTGTCTAGGTAGCGAAACTCCTTAACTTCATCTACTTCGTCAGAACTGCATCTCTGTTGTCTTTACCTTTCCTAAAGCCAAACTGATCATCTAACAGCTCCTCAAACTTCTTTTCCATTCTTAGGGATTGTGTGGATTATGTTTTTCCGAAAGTCGGATGGTATATCGCCAGACATACCAAAGTGAATACCTGGTGTGTTGCCACTTCCCCCAATGATTTTAGAAATTCTGATGGATTGTTATCTATCCCTTCTGTCTTATTCGATATTAACTATCCCAAACTCTCTTCAGTTTTGATTCTAATACTGGATCTTCTACCTCTTCTAGATCGACTCCTGTTCCTTCCTCTATCACGTCGTCAACCAAGTGTTTCCGCTCGTAGAGGCCTTCTGTGTATTCTTTCCATCTATACCCTCTCTCCTCTACATTTAACAGCAGAATCATCATTGCTCTCTTAATGTTACCACACTTGCTTCTTATTTCACCAAGTTTATTTTGACTTTTCTGTATGCTGAGTCAGTTCTTCCGACAATCATATTTTTTCGATTTCTTCGCGTTTATCGTGTAGCTATTTCACCTTAGCTTACATACACTTTTTATTTACTTCATTCCAAACTGACTTGTGTTTCTGTATGCCTCAATTTCTCTGAACATTTTTCTACTACTTCTTTCAAAGATCAACTGAGGTATTTCCCCTGTCACACATGGTTTCTTCGCTGTTACCTTCTTTCTACCTATGTTTCTTCTTCTTCTTCTTCTTCTTCTTCTTCTTCTTCTTCTTCTTCTTCTTCTTCTTCTTTACTTCTGTGATCGCCCTTTTTTAGAGATGTCCATACCTCTTCACTGAAATGTCTGCTGTGGTTTTCACTATGGCAGTATCGATGACCACAGAGAACTTAAAGTGTATCTCTTCATTCCTCAATAGTTCCCTATCCCACTTCCTTTCGCACTGATTCTTCCTGACTAATCTCTTAAACTTCAGCCTACTCCTCATTACTACTAAATTGTGATCTGTGTCTATATCTGCTCCTGGGTACGCCTTAGAATCCAATATCTGATTTCGGAATCTCTGTCTGACCATGATGTAATGTAACTGACATCTTCCCCTATCTCCCGGCCTTTTCGAAGTGTACCACCTCCTCTTGTGATTGTTGACAAGCGTATTCGCTATTACTAGGTGAAATTTATTGCAGAACTCAGTCTGCCTCCTCTATCATTCCTAGTACCATGCCCATATTCTTCCTTAAACTGTTGTTCTACTCCTTCCCGTCCAGCCACATTGCAATCCCTCATGGTTATTAGATTCTGATCTTCCTTTACGTACTGAATTACCTGTTCAGTGTCCTCATATACATTCTCTAGATAGAGACCGAGCGAAAGGTGTAGTGGTTAGCACACTAGACACGCATTTTGGAGGACGACGGATCAAACCCGCGTCCGACCACCCTGCTTTAAGTCTTCCGTGGTTTCCCTAAATCGCTTCAGGCAATCGCCGGGATGGTTCCTTTGAAACGACACGGCCGACTTCCTTCACCATCCTTATCTAATACTATAGGAACTATGGCCTCGCTGTTTGGTCCCCTTCGCCAAATCATCCAGCCAACCAGGCTGCCGAAGACGGCATGTACGCATGAACTATCGTTGTCGCTGTTGGTTTGCCGTCAGTTCTGGTGAGAATAACCTTATCACTTAACTGATCGCAGTAACACGCTCTCTGCCCTACCTTCCTGTTCATAACAAATCCTACTCCAATTATACCAATCTCAGCTGCCGCTGATTCTTCCATTTCACTTCAGTGACACTATATATAGACTGCGCCTTAACATTTCTCTTTTCATATTTTCTAACTCCGCTACAACGTTGAAACTTTTGACATTCCACGCACCGACTCATTCTCACCCCCAGTCGCCGGCCGGAGTGGCCGTGCGGTTCTGGGCGCTACAGTCTGGAACCGAGCGACCGCTACGGTCGCAGGTTCGAATCCTGCCTCGGGCATGGATGTGTGTGATGTCCTTAGGTTAGTTAGGTTTAATTAGTTCTAAGTTCTAGGTGACTGATGACCTCAGAAATTAAGTCGCATAGTGCTCAGAGCCATTTGAACCATTTTCACCCCCAGTCGAAGAAAATGCCTTGAACCTCAGTCCGCTCTTCGACCTTCTTTGATATGGCCGTTGGCTGAATGATGGTGATTTCTTATGCCGGAAATCTTCGGCCGCCATTGCTTATGATTTTTATGCGAACCTTAAGTTGTGGCGGGTTTCGAATCCAGGACCAATGACGTTTTCATTGCTAATGAAGGACGCTAATCCTAGACCAAAGGTGCCCTTACAGTCCCCATACACAAATAACATGTTTGTGTGCCTCAGTGCGATGTCACAATGCTAACATCTGTTGGAGAACGCATACACCTCTTGTACTATGGATCGGTCATCTGTCCCACCTTCATTCTATCCAGCACAGCGCCTTTACAGCATTTCGCTAAGAAACATTGACACTTCATATTAGTTCATGGATCTGTGTAGTCTCCAAGACGCTCCAGCTCTTCAACGATCGAAAATCGGATGCAGCGGATGCATGTTCCTCGGAATTTTTCGGTTTATTTTCACATGTAGAATCACCTCACAAATTATGTGACATTCCTCCTGAATCACCCTGTGTAAAAAGAAATGTCTGTATGACTCATCTTTGCCCGTCCTAAACTGCTGATTGAAATTTGAAAATTGGAGGGAGTTTTGATCTTATATTATAGGCATCGTTTAGTGACTGATTGTTCGAAATTCCATCCATAATGAGGTGAAGCAGTGCATGAAAGGTCATTTGAAAAGATGTCGCTATTAAGACATTTTTGAAATTAGAACTACGAAGAACGGCATTTGGTTTCTCACTCAGAAATAAAAAAATACATTCTACAGTATTTTTGCAAATACAACCACTAATGGGTTAAAATAGCGGATGGAAACTAATTTTGAAAAAAAATCATTACTAAAGAACTACTAAGGCATTTTTAAAGCTACATCAACAGAAATTGGCATTTCAGTTCTCGATGAGAAATAAAAAAAGTGTTTCATTGTTTTTGGAAATACAGCTCCTAAGGGGATGTAATATGTGATGAAAAATTTTATGAAAATATTTCATTAGGGAAGCATTTTTAAAGCTGAATCTAAGGAAATTTATGTCTTACTTCTCGATTAGGAACTAGAAATAAATACGTGATTCAGTCATTTAGGGAATTGAACGTCTAATAGATTAAAAAGGGGATGAAAGTTTTTATGGAATAATTTATTACGAAAGCCTTTTGAAAAATAAAGTTCTAAAAAGTTGTGGTTGGTTTCTCGTTTCGAAATAAAAAATAGGTGCTTCGGTGTATTTTGGAAATTCAATCCCTAAAGGTGTGAAGAAGGGGATGAAAATTTTTATGAAAATATTTCGTTGTATTAAAACGTATTCAGGGCTAAATCTATGAAAATCGGTTTTATACTTCCAAAGAAATTGTGCTAGGGGATGAAAGTTTTTATGGCAACATCGCCACAAGAACTCAAAAGGCAGGATTAGCAACTTCGATCCCACCTAACAGAATCGTTTTATCGTCACAAGCACATTCGGAAAAGACTATGCTTCTGTAGGCTTAATTATCTTGAAAAATTTAGAAGAAATTGCAATTTGTGAACAACAGAAAAATTCGACTAAAGAAAAACAAAAATATCTGTGGAGATCATACAGCCTACGTGAGTGAAGCAGCGGGCGGTAAGCTAGTTAAGGCAATAAAGAGGTGTCTCACAAGTGAGGTACACCCTCAGACAGCAGTTCTGCGCAGTAGAGCAAAGTCCCTATAAGTAACATCATATATATATTATACATCTACATTATAATATGGTACAGCACGTTTCTCATGCAGAAATCACATCTCGATGTAAGTTGTTTGTGAGAAGATCGAAGGATAAACATTACCAGTGTCGTGGTGTATCGTGACTGCAGTTCGTTCCACGGTATTGCTGTTCTCGTTAACTGGGATCACTTATCCCCCCTGGTCCCGGCGGAGGTTCGAGTCCTCCCTCGGCCATGGGTGTGTGTGTGTGTGTTTGTCCTTAGGATAATTTAGGTTAAGTAGTGTGTAAGCTTAGGGACTGATGACCTTAGCAGTTAAGTCCCATAAGATTTCACACACATTTGAACATTTTGAACTTAACCGTCATGTGAATGTGGTATCAATAGTTTCAGAAACACCATACTCCACGCCATGCACAATGTTAGATTTACTTGGCTGTTTCCTTGTGTGGTCATTATAGTTTGCATGCTCTCCACAATTTTTCTTGCCCTTATCATGGTGCACTGCGTATTACTGCTTTAAGTAGCATTTTCAGAGACACTACTCGGTCTCCCTGACGCTGTGTAACGCTATTTCTGCTACCTTATGGAAGCTTAAAGTGCAGCCTGCGTGCAGCAAACAGCAGGGCAGGACGGTCGGTGTCAGAGGTCGCGCGGAAAAGCCCGGCTGCGCCTGTATTGGATAATAATCAGGAGGCGAAATACTGGGGGCGTGCGTCCTCCGGTGCCGATAATTACCACCGATAATCGGCTGTGGCGCCCCCTCGTTACCGGAAGCGACGCGAAGGGAAGGAGGGAACGGCAGGGAAGCGTTAACTAACCCGCCGAAACCCAAGAACGGTGCCGCGCTCTGCAAACTTGTACGCGGTCCAGAGTAGGCTGATCACGTTCCTCTGCTGCTGGTTCGCTCCCTCCGGTCTTTTCGCCCTGATATCGTCGCACCTCCGCCCTCCCCCCCCCCCTCTCTCTCTCTCTCTCTCTCTCTCTCTCTCTCTCTCTCTCTCTCTCTCTCTCTCTCTCTGAGCAACAGTGCCTGGCAAAAAAGTAAAGCATCGAGAAGAGGAGGAGAGGGTACGTGATGTTATTTCAGTGATTACTAATCGAGTCAAATTTACATAGAACTTGGCAGTATCAGCCCTGCTGCACACACTCTGGCCTGCTTACCTGCACTGATTAGGCTGTCAAGGTGTATCCTCTCCTGAGACAACCGGACCCACAACTGTTCAAACTTGTCCCTGATATCTTGGATACTGACACTTGGGTGCAGTTGATGTCCGAGCAGGTTCCATACATGTTCTACTGCGGACTGATCTGAGGATCTTCTGGCCGCAGAAGTAACATCAAGCAGATAGCTCATGGAGACATGTGTCATGTTTGGGCAAGAACTTTCTTGTTGAAAAATGGCACCACGATACTGTCGCGTGAAAAGTAACTCTTGAGGACACAGGTTGTCTGTGACGTATCGTCGTGCCCTCAGAATTCCTTGAAACACAACTCGATGGTTTACCACATCAAGAACCCACAAAGGACACCGCTCTACCTCTCCCAGAACACTGAAACATTGGGACATCCCACCAGGTCACTGCCACTCGGCAATGATGGTCAACCAGAATAGCGCAAAACCGCGATTCATCACTGAAGACAATGCGTCTCCTTTCGTCAGCAGCCCATGCTTCCCATTCACGCCACCATTTCAACGCGGCCATTTGTGTCGTCGAATTAACATTCCCCTATGCGTGGGACGGTAATCCGCTAGCCCGTCTGCTGCTGGTGTCCAGTCAATGGAGCAGGATGACATGGAAGTTTGTAGGGAGCCCATTACTTGTTCACGGAAGGCAGCCGGAGTATGAGGGGGTTACGATGCTCTGGGTGCACAACACGGCGGTCCTCCTTTGTGGTGGTCATCTGTGGTCGACCAGAACGCCTGTCCCCACGTCTCAATGCAGTCAACCATTGGGCTAAGTTCACATCTGAATGCCCCGCAAATCTGTACATTGTAAGATTAGACAGCTGGCCAAATATAGCTGTACACTGTCTAAGAAGAGTACACAGCATCTCTGTGTCCTTCACTGTGGTCACTCAACATGTAACGCCGTTCACATCCTTTATACACTGATCTAACAAAACATTATGACTACCGACCTACTATCGATGCGCACCCGTCCAGGCGATAACAGTGTCACATGGCGAGGAGTGACTGCTAGTCAGACATACACACGGTCCATGTAGTATCGGTGAGCGTGCCGTCCGTTTATAGAATGGGGAAGGTTGGCCATCCATCTGAAATTGACCGAGGGCAGACTGATGTCCCGCACTCTCGGCACAAGCATTTCGGAAACTGCACGACCTGTCGGGTGTTCGGAGAGAGCTGTGGATATTGTCTTCAACACATGACGAAACCAAGGAGAAATCATGTCCAGACGTCATGGAGTAGGGCGACCACATAATTAAAGATGTCAGACGTCGTAGGCTGGGCCGACTGGTAAAACGGGACATACGACTAACTGTCGCGGAATTGACATCATACTTTAATGTTGGGCAGTGTGTGCAAAACACAGTGCTCCTAATGATAGGTCTCTGCAGCCGACGACCCATACATGTGCCAAGACGTCGGCAATTACGACTGAAATGAGCACGTAAGCATCGGCACTGGACGATAGCGCAGTGGCACAGCGTTGCATGGTGTGATTAATCTTGATACGTTCTTCGTCATGCCGATGGGAGGGCCGAAATCCGTCGTTTTCCAGGTGTAACGTCGCTACCCTTTGGACACAAATATGAAAAATACGAATCTAGTCCTCAGACCCCAATACAAGCCCAAGGTCCAAATTTCATAAAAAGAAAAACAAAGTCCCTCTGTACTAACATTATATGACTAGTAGCAATAAGACTGAAATGAAAGTAATATAAATAAGCAATAGAAAAGAATCTTGGTAACAAATTAACTTAATGTTTTGAAAAAGAATAAAAAAGAAATAGAATTCATTAGTTTCAAGATAAAATAATAGTAGATCGCGTAGTAGCAGACTTGTAGATCACGGAGTATAACAAGTGACCTCAAAGAATACTCCTTGTGAGTACTGTTTGAGGACACTGCGAAATACAGAAGCTAAAGTTGTACATTGTTAATGTGGTTCTGGTGCTTGCCTTGTCATGTCGTAACTGAACTTGTGCGCTCGTACTTAATATTGGTAGACGATACGAGATTGTTTGTTACATTTTGAAGATTTGCGATCTGTTAGGAATGATTAAAAACTGAAAGAGGTAAATCAGCAACTTTAGAAAATATCTTTGAAGTAATTCAAGCTAGGAAAATAACCGAATATATTGTCTTAATTTGATCATTTTCGGCGAAAGATGAAACTTAGAACCAATGCGATAAACAATTAATAGTTCAACTGGTAGTAAGTGATGAATAGTGTAAACTGTCAGGCATATACCTAAACTGCGCTAAAGTAAATAGCGTAATCTGGATCTTGCTGTAAATTCTTTGTCTGAATTTAAGTAAATAATTCCACCTATCTGAAAGAAAGGTTACTTCTTTAAGACAATGATAGGATGTACATAGACTAGAATAAACCAACAAAGTGAATTTACAATGTTTGACATTTCTTTCAACGCATTTAATATTACGTGCTCATGAAACATTTATCTGCGCGACAACATAGATTATCAACAGAGCGCAGCATTCATAGATATTCTTTGGTGCGCTAGACACTTATCGTACTGATTCAGCTCACGAGAATTGTAAACTTTCCTTGATAAACTCTGGATGTATATAGACTGCAATCATGATTAGGGCAATTATCTCAGTTTGTATGCATTTACGTGTAGCTAGGCTCGTACACGTCGGGGAGAAAATATTCATCTGAGTAAGCCGGTACAACTAACATGCACTCGGCGTAAATATAGTGATTTTCCTCGCAAACATTCTACGGCGAGCTAGCCGGAGCCTGAGCATCATTCATTAACAATCAATCAATATAAAAGTGGAAGTTACACAGGGGAACTGCTCGTTGACACCTGTGCTGCGGGACAGAGACAAGCTGACTGTGGGGAACATCCACGGGGACAGCCGTGGGTCCAGTGGAGTTCATACAGGACACCATGACGGGCAAGGAACATCTGACTCTGGTTGCAGACCACGTACACCCCTTCATGACGATCATGTTTCCCGACGGTAGTGGCATTTTTCAGCAAGATAATGCACCACGTCACAAGGCCAGGACTGTGATGGAGTGGTCTGAGGAACACAGTGGCGAGTTCCCGTTGATATGCTGGCCCCTAACACGCCAGATATGAACCCTATCGAACACATCTGAGATGTGATAGAACTTGGCGTCAAGCTCCTTCTCCCGGAATTTACGGGAATTAGGTGACTTGTGTGTCCGGATGTGGTGCCACCTCCCTCCAGCGACCTAGCGAAGCCTCATTGCTTCCATGCCAGGACGTGTTGCCGCTGTTAGCCGTGCCATAGGTGGACATACCGGCTATTAGGCAGGTGGTCACAATGTTCTTGCTGATCAGTATACACTTTATCAGGCCTGGTAACAACACTAAACACTAACAATACTGATTCACTCTGGTGGCCGTTCTACCAGTCACAACTGCAACTATAGCCATTCACATAGCCACCGAATAGTGTAGCGTGTATGGAGTTATGAGGCCATTGACATCCGACCATGTCTTCTGGGTGCTCTACGTTTTTTGCCTAGCAACGTCTTTTATTGCTGGGCCACTCCTTAAAACAACGATGTTCGCTAGGTCCTTTTCCCTCCGATCTGAGTTTCAAACCGGGTGTAGTGAAGTTGATTATTAGTGAGACTGTCGAAAGTAAAAATCGTAAAATAAGAGAATCGAAACTTTTGAGATGCTCATATTGAAGTTCTCTGATAACGTTACTGAATTGCCGAGCAATGGAATATATGAAAAATATTAAGTAGATCAAGGGACTGTTTGGTAGCAAAACGTTTGCTCCGTCTCATCCTTGGAGCTTCCGTGGCGTCAGGTGGAGTCCCGGAACCCACGTACTCCGAAGGTCGTTTCCCACTGGAGAACGTTAGGGTGGCACGCGAAATTGACGTTCTGTATGAAGGGGCAGCCGCTAGCGGCAAGCAATGGAATGCAAAATACAGGTTTTGCAGGGAACCAAAGAAAGATGCTTAACAACTCACACCTTAGAAGGAGGTAATCACATTGGGTATACATTGGAACAGGGAGCTGTGATTTGCAGCTGCAGTAGTTTAAAATGTGTCATGTTCTCCGACGATCGTTTATTCAAGTTCTTATCATTCTATTTTTTTGTCCTTATGGTTTTAATTTTAATGATTATGCTTTATTGTTCATTTGCTAGATTAAGTCTTCTTTCTTTTTATATTTTTTTTTGAGGCTAGATTAGTTCCTACTTTACTTTTGATTTTGGGTTGAGGTTATCAACTTGAACGTTTACAGGCTGGAGTTTAATTTTTTATACCTTGGTTGCTAGATTACCTTTATTATTGGTTTTATTTAAGGTTTATGATTTTTCTAACACTTTATATTTCCCTTTATTGGTTGATTTTGGTTCTTATTATTTTATGTTTTATGTATTTCTAATTTTTGGCTTTTTTAGCTAAGATGCCAATATTTTTAGTTCATTTATGGCTTCCTAAGGCTCATGTGGAGGCCCCTATTTCAGGTAGAATGATTCTTGCTGGTGTTTTATTGAAGTTAGGTGGTTATGGTATTTTTCGTGTTATAAAGGTTATTTCTTATTTGGGTTTAAAGTTTAATTATTTTTGATTATCTTTAGGTTTATCTGGTGGGGTTATTGTTAGATTTATTTGTTTCAGTCAGGTTGATTTGAAGTCTTTAATTGCATATTCTTCTGTTGCTCATATAAGAATGGTTATTGGTGGATTAATAACTATAAATTGGTGAGGTTGTATAGGTTCTCTTTCTTTAATGGTTGGTCATGGTTTATGTTCTTCTGGATTATCTTGTTTATCTAATATTATTTATGAACGTTTAGGTAGACGAAGATTATTAATTAACAAGGGTATAATTAATTTGATACCTAGAATGGCTTTATGGTGATTTCTTTTAAGATCATCAAATATAGCTGCTCCTCCCTCATTAAATTTGGTAGGTGAACTTAGATTATTAAACAGCATTATGTCTTGATCTTGTTTTAGATTTTTTGCTTTAATTTTTTTGTCTTTTTTTAGAGCTGTTTATACTTTATATATATATTCTTATTCTCAGCATGGTAATTATTATTCTGGGGTTTATACTTGTTCTCTTGGTTATATGACCTCATGACAGCTTTTAATATTACAATTTGATAACGATAGTATAAGGAGCGTTCAAGTGAAAAGGTACAAAACATTGTAACAACGAAACCAGGTGAAATTTGCATACCCCACATTGGGATAAAAGAGTGAGACATCTAGGGACGTGGAGCATACACTGTCTTCTTCGACGTCCGAGGTCCGATACTAGTCGAATTCCTCGAGCACGAAAAAATCCATTAACAGTTACCTGTACGGTGAGACACTTTTTAGTCCAAGTCAATCCATAGCAAACATTCTGGGCTGTTGGCGGAGGGGGTGATTCTGCTCCACACTAATGCACGTCCAGACGTCTCCAAAGTCACACAAAGTGTAATGGCGAAATTCTAATGGGAGCGGTCTGAGCATCCAATCTACAGCCCGGACACCTCGCCCAGCTACTTCCATGTGTTTGGTCCGCTAAAAGAAATCTTAAAGAGAAGCGCCTCAGTTCGGAGGACGAATTGAAGGACACGTGAAGGACTGGCTCCTGTCGCAGCCATAGGATTCTTCAGTTCAGTTGTGTTCAAGTCTCTGATGATTACTTTTGAATAAAGAATTCCATTACATCCACAAGTGTCGTTTCTTACCTTTTATTCTGAACACACCTCATACACTACTTTTATGCAATAGACATTCGCTTATAATTGCAAATGTCGGCCAGTGTCTCCTCACTATCTGTTATGTGAAAAAAATTTTAACAGCTCCACGGATACGTTATACATTAAAAGTGAGACATCTACCTCTACATCTGTACGATTACCCTTTAATTCACAGGTAACTGCCTAGACGAGGGTTCATCGAACCACCTTCGAACTATTGCTTTACCGTTACACTCTCGCACAGCATACGGGAGAAACGAACACTTAAATCTTTCTGTGAGAGCTCTGATTTCTCTTGTTTCATTATGATGACCATTTATCCCTATGTAGGTGGATGTCAACGAAATATCTTCACACTCTAAGAAGGGAGTTGCTATTTGAAATTTCTTTAGAAGATCCTGCCGCAACCAAAAACGCGTTTCTTTTTATGATTCCCACCACAATTCACGTGTCATGTCCATGGCGCATTCTCCCCACCGCGCGATAGTGTAAGACGAGCTGCTCTCCTCTGAATTTTGTCGACGTCCCACGTCAGTCCCATCTGATGCGGAACCCACATCACACTGCAATATTACAGAAGAGGCCGCACAAGTGTAGTGCAGGCAGTCTCTTTAGTAGACCTATTGCATTTTCTCAGTGTTTTGCCAATAATTGGTTTGCTTTAGCCAGAGCATTATCTATGTGATCGTTCCAGCTTAAGTTACTCGTAATTGTAATATCTAAGTATTTAGTTGGTTTACAGCCTTTAGATTTGTATGATTTATCGTGTAACCGAAATTTACCGGATCTCTTTTGATATTCATGTGGATGACTTCACAGTTTTCATTATTTATAGTCAACTGCCACATTTCGCACCATACAGGTATCTTGTCTAAATCGTTTTACAATTTTTTTGATCATCTGATGACTTCATAAGACGGTAAATGACAGCATCATCTAAGAGTCTAAGAGTGCCACCCAGATTGCCACCTAACCGTTTATTTAGATCAGGAACAGCAGAGGGGCTATAACACTTCCTCGGGGAACGCCAGATATTACTTCTGTTTCACTCGATGACTATCCGTCAGTTACTAGGAACTATGAAGTTTCTGATGGGAAATCACGAATCCAGTAGCGCAAATGAGACGCTACTCCATAGGCACCCAATCTGATTGGTAGTCTCTTGTGAGGTACGGTGTCAAAAGCCTCCTGGAAATCTAAAAGTATGGAATCAATTTGACATCCTCTGTCTATAGCACTCATTACTTCATGAGAATAATGGGCTAGTTTTGTTCCACAAGAACGATATTTTTTGAATCCGTGTTGGCTGTTTGCCAATAAATCGTTTTCTTCGGGATAACTCATTATGCTCGGACAATGTATATGTTCCAACATCCTATTGAAAATCGACATTAGCGATGCGAGTCCGTAATTCAGAGGATTACTCCTTCTTCCTTTTTTGTGTATTAGTTTGACATGTCCAACTTTCCAGTCGTTAGGTATGGATATTCAAACGAGCGATCGCTTGTATATAAGTGCTAAATATGGAACTATGGTTTCAGCATACTCTGAGAGGAACCTGACTGCTATATGGTCACGACCTGAGGCTTTACCTTCATTAAGTGATTTAAGCTGCTTTGCTACCCCGAGGCTATCTACTTCTAACTTATTCTTGCTATCAGTTGTTCTTGGTTTGAATTCTGGAATATTTACTTAGTCTTCTTTCGTGAAGGAATTTCGGAAAACCGTGTTTACTAAGTCTGCCTTAGTGCCATGTCATCAGTAACATTACCATTGTTATTGGGCAATGATAGTATGGAATGTATCTTTCTGCTGGTGTACTTTACAGACAAGAATTTCTTTGTATCTTTGCCAGATTTCGAGACAGAGATTCGCTGTGAAAAGTATTAAAAGCATCTCACATTGACGTTCGCATTAAATACACAGCTTCGCCAATCTTAAGGGTTTTACGTTATTTGAAATTTGCCATGCTTTTTTTTTCTTTGCGTCTGCAACAGTGTTCTGATCTGTTTAGCTCACCAAGGGGGATCAATACCTTCTGTTATTAATTTATTTGGTATTTGTCTCTCATTGCCTTCAATATAATTTCTTTAAATTTCAACCAGATCTGCTCTGCGCTTACGTGTTCAGACTGGAAAGAGTGCTGACTGTCTCTTAGAAGGCCTCAAGCGGATTTTTATCTTTTTTATAAATGTGTTTTGCGTTTATATTTAGTGGGGTTGAATGTTACGGCTTCCAGTCTTGCTACAACAACCTTGTGGTCACTAACTCTGTATGCGTCACGATGCTCGCTATTTGCTGAGGATTATTTGTCGCTAAGAGGTAAAGTATGTTTTCGCTCCTAACCTAACAGCTCAAAGTTATTATCTCAGAACGCATTCAGAACGATTTGGGACGACATTTTATACGTACCTCCGACTTTAAATATGTATTTTCGCCAATATATCGAGGGTAGATTGAAGTTACCTTCAACTATTACCATATGGATAAGTTTTCTTTGAACTGTATGAACAACTGTACCATCTTAGTCGAAGAGTGTCAGTAAAAGGAACCAGTTATTTAAATAGTAAAGGAATGGAAGAGGAAGCTACCTCATGGAATTTTACACAAAGAACAGTTTAATTATCCATAAAGCTTGGTTTATGAATCTTAATAGGCGGTTGGATACTTGGAACAGGGCTGAACAAACCAGAAGATTTAATATTCATTATGTAATTGTACGATAGTTTTGGAAAACAAGTTTTAAACCTCAAAATATTTCTAGGTTCAGATGTAGACCCTTAACTATAATGTATTGGTTATGAGTTGCAGATTACAACTGATAAAACTGCAGAAAAGTGGGAAGGTAAGGAGATGGACACAGATACATTAAAAGAACCGGAGGTGGCTGAGGTCACAAAGTGAGCCTTGGACAACGATTGACTGAAAGGGAGAATCGAATACACTGTACACATTGGAAGACGTATGAAGACCAGTGAGAAGTAGTATAATGAAGACAGCGGAGTGTTAAATAGACAATGTCCATCAGAAATTCTTGGGTAACACGCGTGATATTCTATTTAACTGCCATAACGATAAAATATAAAATACACTGCCTGACAAAAAAGTGAAGGAGAAGGAGGAAACAAAATGAAACTTCTCGGGTATGTGATGTTATTTCGGTGATTACAAAATCGAAAAAATTTACAAAGAACTTGGAAGTGCCGGTCCACTTATCAGCATGACTTTGCACCACATCTAACCTTTGTACTAATTCGGTTGGGAAGGTTGTCGTGAAGCCCTTGTATCCACTCCTCAGACAATCTGGCCCGTAACTGCTGTAACCGGTTATTGTGTCGTACATACTGGCACTGGTTCGACACATGCTCTACTGGATACAGATCTGTGGATCTCAGCGTCCGGCAGACAGTTCGTATACACAAGAGCAATATATGGACGAGTATTTTACAGTTGTAAACTGGCACCGTGATACTGTTACATGAGAGATAACACATGAGGACGCAGGATGTTCATGACGTGCCTTACTGCTGTCAGCATTCAATCAACCACTACCAGCCGTGATCTGAAGTCATATCTGACGGCTGCCCAGACCATCACGCCAAGACTAACACTGCTGCTCTCCAAAACAGTGGAAGATCGGGATCTCTCTCGAGGTTGTCACCATACGCGCCGACAATGCTCATCCCGGGTAGCCCAGAACTGCAATTGATCGTTGAACACAGAGCGACGTCGTTTATCAGTAGTTAATGCTTCCAGATCACGGCACACTCCAAACGCAGACGTTTGTGTTGTAGTGTTAATGGCAGCCAATTCACTGGACGATAACTCCCTAGTCCGGCTGCTGCTAGTCTTTGGCCAATGGTGCGGAATGACTCAGAAAGCTGCAGGCAGTCCATTACATCCTCTCGGATAGTTGGTGTAAGTGTGAAAGGGTTAAGATGTGCTTCTTGCACAATAGGATCCTTAGTAGCCTTTATCCAAGTGCAGCGTGCAAGACAAACATGTGACATATAGTACGCAGATTTACTGGAAAACGTTTGCTAGTAAACACGGATTAATTCTCTTCATTAAACTGATCTAAATAAGAGTAATCAGCTTCTCTTTCAGTTGTGAGACAGGGTTACAATTCTCACTCTTCCTGTGCCATTTATACACGTCCTGCAGTAATCTAACTTCTTTCAGAAAGACTCCCAGATCCGACCACCGTATTGGAAAACAAACATCGCAAACAAACACTATGCCAACTCGATTTTGCGTTTAGCGACTCCAACGATTTATCTTCTCCAAAATAATCACGGTAGAAGGTCAAATTAGACGGAGGAAAAGACAGTTGTAAAATAACATGTATCAAGTCCAAAAACTACAAATGGAATGTGTTACCTTCTATTAGACCTCTGCAACTTCTTCTCCTCCATCAAACACCATCTCCAGCTAGCTAATAGCAGCATCCTCTACTATGAGGTTTTGCTCCTACTGAACACCTGCTGGCTCCATAAACAGTACAACTCATCAAGAAAATCAGAAAATAACTAAACCAAATTGCACGTCCACACTCATCAGTGCGCTTTTAAATTTCTCAACAACTGTACAGCTTTACCGAAGATGAGACTCACTCACTCCCGACTTGGTCCACACTGCATCACAAAAATCACCGGTAGCCCAGAGGGCCCTAAACACAGTTTCTGCAAGCTTGAGGACTGCCAGCTGAGTCCAAATTGCACGTCTACACTCACCGGTGCGCTTTTAAATTTCTTAACAACTGTACAGCCTTAACGAAGATGAGACTCACTCCCGACTTGGTCCACACTGCATCATAAAAATCACCGGTAGCCCGCAGGACCGTAAACACAGTTTCTGCAAGCTTGAGGACTGCCAGCCGAGTCCTCCATTTTGACAGCTCCAGCCAGCTTCACAAAACTGTTCCACCTCCAGGCCTTACACGGAAACAAATTCAAGGGCAGAATGCATCGGCTATTTCCTACTTCTTTTAACACAGGAAAGTGCTGCACCCTGCCAGGAATTTCATTTATTTCCAACACATGTTGAGGAAGACATCTGATATCGCAGGAAATGGATTAGCCTTTAAGCCTGCTTAGTACGCCCTGATCGAAACCCATTTGGAAATATTACTGATAGACTGGCCTGCCATCTTCAGGCTGGAGAAAACACTCTCCATATACCACAAACTAGCTCTACCAACCACAATACCCAAGTGGATGATCCCTGAGACATGTCTAGAAATGGCATGCAACAGAACGATGTGTTTAAGACAGTATCTAAGAATTTTATACTTATATGGATATGGTGTCTGTTCTTTTGGACATGTAAGTATATAGTTGTATGTAAGTATATAGTTGTATGTAAGTATATAGTTGTATGTAAGTATATAGTTGTACGTCAGTATATAGTTGTATGTAAGTATATAGTTCCATGTAAGTATATAGTTCCATGTAAGTATATAGTTCCATGTAAGTATATAGTTCCATGTAAGTATATAGTTCTGGCAACACCGGCCATGACCTCCTCCTGTGCGGATGCACACATATTTCCCGAACTCTTACGGGACTTGGTAAGAATGTCTTCCACGAGTAATGAGTGTGTCGGGGTGAGACACTACGAATTTAGTGTGTAGACATAGAAGGTGAGAATGTGGGTCCCGCGGGAGGCGTGCGCGATATAATCCTTGTAGTCGCGCTATCCTCAGTGCCCTCCGTGGCTCAGATTGATAGAGCGTTTGCCATGTAAGCAGGAGATCCCGGGATCAAGTCCCGGTCGGGGCACACATTTTCACCTGTCCCATTGATATATATCAAGGCCCGTTAGCAGCTGAAGGTATTAATACAATTCTCATTTCGTATCTAAGAATTTACAAGCTACTCGAGAAAGCCATAGAGCAGGACTGGGCCAAACAGCGCTCTATGAGCCCGTGCGCTTTGGCCGCGGTCCTGCGCAGCGCTCCGAGTTCGACGGCCATTGGCGCCGAGGGGGGAGGAGGAACAAGAAGAGACGCCAGCTGCACACTGTTAGAGCGAGGTAGTTGCCTCGTCACGTCTTCTAAAAATACCAAATTAGTTACACTGGATTTACTTTCTGCATTAGGAATACTATGGCGTCCACACCATTGTGGAGATGGAGAAGTCACATCATTCAATGGTGAATGGGAATTGCTTTACTTTTCGTATAGTTTGAAGGCCATGCAAAGTGATTAATACACTATCGCATTTGGAAATAGATGTGGCAGACAAGATTGATGGTATTAAACAAAAATTAATCAAAAATTGTTCAAATGGCTCTGAGCACTATGGGACTTAACTTCTGAGGTCATCAGTCCCCTAGAACTTAGAACTACTTAAACCTAACTAACCTAAGGACATCACACACAACCATGCCCGAGGCAGGATTCGAACCTGCGACCGTAGCGGTCGCGCGGTTCCAGACTGTAGCGCCTAGAACCGCTCGGCAAAAATTAATCCTATGGAAAAATCAGCTTCTTGTTCATACCACGGAGCACTCCGCAGGGCTCAAAGAGCAGTCGTGGCTGACCACAATAATCGAAACATTTAATTACAAGTTCTCTAAGAGATTGAAGACTTTTCACGTTGAAGATTCATTTAGATGTACCTCCTAATTATTTCCAGCCTGAGATGGTTGATGTACAGCATACCACGTGCCTCAATGACCTGTTCGTCCAGTACAGGAATTTAGTCATTTACCCCAAAAGCAGTAGCCTCGACTGCTTAAACAAACCTTTAAGTTATTTCAGTGATTTGTTCAACGAATGTGTGTGTGAACGGATTTTCTTTCTGCTATGAAATTGAGAAACTCCTGCGAACGTGTGGGCTTAACGGCTTTTAATTTGCGTAACACCTAGTGTTTGTACTAAAAACCGTATTGCATATTCTAAAATCGAAGGTCGTATAACTTTATAAATATCACAACTTAACGTTAAATGTTTGTACGTAAAGCTTTTGTAGTTCTACTCACTGTATGAACACTGACTAATGTAGCTGAATAAGCAGTAAAATTATTACTTTGGCGAAAAAATGAGGTTTTAGCAAACAGAACACAGCATGTTGTTATCAATGGAGAGACGTCTACAGACGTTAAAGTAACTTCTGGCGTGCCACAGGGGAGTGTTATGGGACCATTGCTTTTCACAATATATATAAATGACCTAGTAGATAGTGTCGGAAGTTACATGCGGCTTTTCGTGGATGATGCTGTAATATACAGAGAAGTTGCAGCATTAGAAAATTGTAGCGAAATGCAGGAAGATCTGCAACGGATAGGCACTTGGTGCAGGGAGTGGCAACTGACCCTTAACATAGACAAATGTAATGTATTGAGAATACATAGAAAGAAGGATCCTTTATTGTATGATTATATGATAGCAGAACAAACACTGGTAGCAGTTACTTCTGTAAAATATCTGGGAGTATGCGTGCGGAACGATTTGAAGTGGAATGATCATATAAAATTAATTGTTGGTAAGGCGGGTACCAGGTTGAGATTCATTGGGAGAGTCCTTAAAAAATGTAGTCCATCAACAAAAGAGGTGGCTTACAAAACACTCGTTCGACCTATACTTGAGTATTGGGCATCAGTGTGGGATCCGTATCAGATCGGGTTGACGGAGGAGATAGAGAAGATCCAAAGAAGAGCGGCGCGTTTCGTCACAGGGTTATTTGGTAACCGCGATAGCGTTACGGAGATGTTTAACAAACTCAAGTGGCAGACTCTGCAAGAGAGGCGCTCTGCATCGCGGTGTAGCTTGCTGTCCAGGTTTCGAGAGGGTGCGTTTCTGGATGAGGTATCGAATATATTGCTTCCCCCTACTTATACCTCCCGAGGAGATCACGAATGTAAAATTAGAGAGATTAGAGCGCGCACGGAGGCTTTCAGACAGTCGTTCTTCCCGCGAACCATACGCGACTGGAACAGGAAAGGGAGGTAATGACAATGGCACGTAAAGTGCCCTCCGCCACACACCGTTGGGTGGCTTGCGGAGTATAAACGTAGATGTAGATGTAGATGTAGATGTAAAACAATTTTTATAAAAGTAACACCTTTTTCATTTTTAATTCATCAAACGAAAAAAATCTCTTGAAATAAATTAGTATTTCACACTTTCGTCACAAATTATAATTTACAGTGGATACTCACAGAAATAAAAGTACGTTATTCTTACTAAAAATAATAATCGAGTATTTGTTAACTAACATTTCAATTTGACAATTGTATACAATTTAAACACAAGTAAAAAAAGTTGCTGTTTGGAGACTCGACTCGAAACGGAGTTTGCAAAGACAACTTACGAGCTGCACACTCAGCAGCCCATGGCTCTTGTGAGATCTTCAACGTGTATTGTACTTGGAATCACTCAGATATCTTCAGATTTTTGAAGCTATTTTTGCGTAGAATTGCGTCGTACAACTTTGGAAATTGATGGCTAGGCTCTATCAGGTGGTACAAGAATGAAGAGGGGGCAAATAGGGCAATTCCGTAATGTCGCCTTTCAAGATGGCGCCGCGGAGACAAGTGGTGCAGTAGGAAGTCACTGAACTCGTATTCCGCAGGATATCAGTTCAAATTCTCGTTCGCCATCCAGATTAGACTTTTCTGGATTTTACTAAATGTCGGGGTGATTCCTTTGAAATGGCTCAGCCGTTGTATTTTTCGTCCACTCCACACCGATTCTGAGATCCGTCTCTAACGACCTCATCGTCGATGGAACGTTGAAATGTAATCTCCCTTAACCCCTCGTTTGGCGATTCTCTCAAGCAACGTGTTCTTTCTTATTGTCTAATGGACGGTCTTCAGGAATATAGGGCACTTTTTGTCAGTGTTGCTGTCCGTTCACACTCTCTGAACACGATTCAGCGTGCTGTTCTAATTGTTGGCAGAGGGACGCGCAGAAATCGTTTGTTTAATTGAATGTAACGGTTAGATGTGACTAAGCAGTGAAGTGTTCTAAATTCTTATGTGGTTTACGTGGTGCAATTTATTTGTGTAAAAATATCTGCCATTGTAAGATGACATGTGATTTGTGGTTTATAAGAGACAAGAGAGAAAACAAAAGTTGTTTTAAAGCAAAATAGTCCGCCCACGGTAGCTGAGTGGTCAGTGCAACAATGTTAATCCTAAGAGCACGGGTTCGATTCCCGGCTGGGTCGGAGATTTTCTACGCTCAGGGACTGGGTGGGTGTTGTGTTATTCTAATCATCATCGGAAGACTTGCACCCGGCGAACGGTCTACCCGACGGGAGGCCCTAGTCACACGACACTATTTGCAGCAACATTGCCCGTAAAAGCAGTTAAGAAATATTGTGGCTAATAGTTATGTTGTTTTCAGCTCAAACGAAGACGAATCCAGTGAGGGTTTATGGAAGAAGGACGTGTTAAGCCACATCCTTCTTCCTCTGGACCCTTTAGTTACTGTGACAGTTCAAGTTCGGAACTTAGTGTCCTCACGGACAATACCGATGAAGAGCCGGTTTACCAGTCTAATATTTCACGAAATAATGTTCACAACCGTAGCAGAAACTGATTCTGAAGATGATGAAGTAACAACGGACGAAGCAGTACCACATACGTGACACTAGGACCATCCACCATGAATAGAGCTCTCCCAACAAGCCAGTTCAAATGGGTGAAGCAAGATCTTACGCGTGTAGATTCAGATTTGTCTCGTGAATTACGTGAATTGTGTAGTCAAATTCTTTTACAATATTTAAGAACACTTCTTGACTGAGATAATAAAACTGATTGTTGATTAGACAAACTATATTCTGTGCAGCAGACATCGTCTTCCTTGAATACAAATGTAAATGAAATGGAGCAATTAATGGCACGCTAATTTACATGGGTATAATTTAATTTGCATTCATATAAAGATTAGTGGTGTCAATCTACTAACACATAAAATATCTCCTGTGTTTTATGAGTCTGAAAATATTTCAAAAATTTCGCTGATACTTTCACTTCTATAATATTGAGAATTCTGCCACTTCCAGGGACAGGTTGGATGCTGTAGTTAGCAAATGCCGAAACCTTGATGCAGAAATGAATATTCATGACATTATGGTTCCTTGTAAAGGTACCAGGACAGGAAATCTACGTCAGTATATTCAGAACAAACCCCACAAATGGAGCTTCAATATTTTTGTACGAAAAGCAGTGTCTAGAATTGTATACGATTATGTTCCATATTCTGGTAAACACATGATTACGGACTTACCATCAGGTGAAAAGAAATTTGTAATTGGCGGCCTAGTTGGAATTCTGTGTAAGACAACAGCTTAGCCGCTCAAGTCAACAGTTTACTTTAACAACTTCTTATAGACTCTGGAACTGCTCATTTTCCTGAAGGATAAAATGAACATAGATTCTCTAGGAACAGCACGAAGGAATCGCACAAAAGACTACCCACTTGAAACAAAGAAGTCACTACTGAAGCGAGGTCGAGGAAGCTATGTTTATAGGTTGGATGAAAATTCAGGATTCGTCGTAGTTAGGTGGGCAGATAACAAGGTACTATGTTTAGCAAGTTGATTTTGTGGAATAGAACCAGTGAATACCGTGAAACTGCAACGAAGTCTTACTAACCAGTTGTAATGGTAAAACTCGACCGGGTTGGAAGATTACCGTCCCTTGTGTCCTAGAGCATCTGCAAGTTACCGTCTGCAGTACTGGTTTAACCAATTCGTGTGGTCCACGAAATTACAGCCCCCTGCGAGTACTACTGGAGCGTTAAAAATTACTAGCGGGTGGGTTTGACCAACCGGTAAAAATTTTCAGACAACGGACAACGCAAGCTTTTTTTATAACCACTACAGAAGGCTTATTAGGCAGCATAGAGCTTTTATTCACTTACATTTGTCGACCCAGCAGGCGACTGAGGTAGTGACTTTCACCTGTTCTTTATGATGGAGGGAGTAAATAATCAGTCGAGTATATAGATTAATTGGTACTTATTTAATACCTATGGCATTTCAAGAACTTACCGTGTATCTGTTGGAATATACGTCATCACAACTGGTCTCTCTAGTTAACATGATTCACTTTCGCCGCGTGATTATGGAAAGGCAGCGGGGAGCGCAGATCTGGCTTCAATGGAATTTTATGCAGGCACACAATTGTACTTAAACGTAACCCATGCCTTCTATTGATATTACGTTTAATTGCTACAGGTCACGCAGAACAAGTTCAGCAAAGACACTACAAGCGCCGCTACGGTCGCAGGTTCGAATCCTACCTCGGGCATGAATGTGTGTGATGTCCTTAGGTTAGTTAGATTTAAGTAGTTCTAAGTTCTATGGGACTGACGACCTCAGCAGTTAAGTCCCATAGTTCTCAGAGCCATTTGAACAACTACAAGCGAACTCTGTCAGGGCGGAAGAGAATATTTTTTTATTCATTCATTCAATGTTTCAATTTTTATTATAACGTACGCTGAAGAGGGGCATCAAGTGGTGCACTTGACTATGACTGCCAATTTTGGTTTAATTCTGCGTTCCGAAACAACAACACGTTACTGAGCTGGAAGGGGGGGGGGGGGGGGGGGAGAACATTTACTGTCATATGGCTGGAAAATTTTGCAGGTATTTACCCCATCTGAACATCTTCTAGATACAAGAGTTTAAAGAATATTTTATGTAACGCACTTCACTGTAAGCAAAACAAATAGTAGTAATCACCTTAAAGATATTCGCGACACATGTGGTCGAGTTGCGGTAGCCAACAAAAATGCCAAAATACCGACACACAAGATCATTCATTCCATATCTTACACTCATACACTATCATATAGTTACTCACTCGTCCAGTGTACATTTTCAGATCGAAACTGCACTTTACCAATGTGGCGGTTGCTCCAACCGACCACATGGCGGGAAACCAAGTACACTAAGAAAACATATGAGAAATTAAAAAATCCTCCATAATATTACTGTGAAAGTAACACCATATTAAAATATATTAAATTAGTTAACTGCTGTAACAATAATACAACCATAAGCTTGAGGCCCATGGTGCGTGGCCTGACAAGTCACAAACGCAAAGTTCTTACTGTAATTTGACCAAATTACCAAAATAAACTCCCTTGTGGGGGTTTCGTGGTAATCTCACACATGATTTCAACATCTGGACTTTAGTAACGAATAGATTTGAAACATTCTAATACCTTTGTTAATATTACCAAAAGTCGAGAGCTACGTCTCCACGTCTGTCCAGTGCCGCTACCCAGGAGCAAGTGGACCTGCAGCCACAGGTTCGTTTGAGCAGCTGCAAGACAGTGCCAGACAACAGGCTGTACTGCGCATGCGCCGCTACGATGGCGTAGGCAGTTCGTGCTTGGTGCTTGCTCTGCTAATATGCCTTTCGTCGCATTTTTGTGTGGAATTTCATGCGTGGTGGGGCGTCACGTGACCATGTGCAGCCCTGCGGCATGTTATTGAGAGGACCTAGGGTGTTTTACCTGGAGCAATTGTTTTATTAATTCTACCCAGCTAAGGAATGCAAATAAGGAAGCAGTTCTTGGCGTATTATTCATTTCAAAACTAGACTGCACAGCTCAAAGTACCATAATATTTTGCTATGTGGTGACTTTGACAGATTTTTTTTTTAATTCGTACTCAACAATATTGTTGCATTTCCAATCAGGTTTACAACCACCCAGCACTGCAAAAAGCTAGTAAGATGGAATACAAATTTCCTGAAAAAGAAAACAGTTTCTTATGTAGCTAACACCAGAATAAAGGGCAATAAATTTCATGACTATTTCAAAATGTCTAAAAAATTAACATGGTTGTCTGTGAGGCAAAGAAACTGTACAACTAGCAGTTTATATTCTACTCTAGGAATAAATATAAAGTCATGTGGGGAGTTAAAACGATAAAGCACGTATGCTGCCAGTCTACAATTTAGCATAGAATGGTATTCTATAAATTTAAGATTTAAACACAAATTAAGAAATAACTTCAGGCCTAGAGTAAGTACTATACAAGTGCCTTGTGATCGAAAAACACTGTTTCACAGAAGGCAGATTTGTAAAATTCGGCTAAAGCTGTCAACATATTTGAAACAAAATATTTAGTTCAAAACTACTCACCAAATTTGCCTACTTAGTCAGCTTCAAGTCAACGTTTACTTGTGTTCGTACGTATACACCATTAAGAGATCTTACAGTGTCATAAAAGGAACAGGACATCAGAGACTATTCCAGCAGCACCGGAATTTCATAAACCATACTTAAATGCTTCATTCCGCTCTAACTGCACATTTCTATGTCCAGATGTACTCTGAAGTACCTGGTATTCAGCTTCTCTATGTGGTTATCGTGATACCAATTTTCTTGGAGGTTCAGTACTGTGTTCTCATGTTTGGTTCCTTATTATGGCATAATGTCATTCGTCCCAGAAAAAGGAAATTTGCACTTGAAGTTGAACGAAGTTGAAAGTAGCCAATAGTGCGGAATAAAACACTTCGTTTCAAATAAACTAGCTGCCTCAGAAGAAAAAAAATCAAAAGAAGCAAATTTCTCTACAAAACTGACAGAAATAGCTTTATTAAGACATTAATGGTTGATTGCTAATAACGTGGAAATAATATAAAATCAGAAAATTGAAACTACTAACTTATTTTGGTCTCTCATGTTTATGAGAATTTATATTAATTCACTTGATAGCTCCTGGCCACAGAAATCCGTTTTGTTTTCATTTGACGTGGGAGCTGTAAAAGAAGAGACCAGCAATATAACGAAACATATACACGGGTCACGTGGAGAAGGACCCCCACTATAGCTCTGCTTGCTCTGTGCATGCGCGGATTTGGCAGCTTGGGCGCGCCGGAAAATTTTTTCCGGGTAGCATCTATCTACTTGCTGCTACTGCTCATATGGCAAACAGCCACGCTTCAAGTAGCCAGAAGCGGGAGAAGGCACTGCTCATACGCGAATTCAGCTCTGCGCATGCGCACGAGCCCGCTGGCAACGCTCAAACGAACCTCACATCGCCTAACTGTTGCTCGTTCGAAAAGGAGGTGGAGGGGGTGGTTCGTCAACCTAACAGAGCCAATACTTGTTCCTTCGCGACCTCTCTGACTTGACTTGCACACTTTCTTTGCCAAACTTATTCGCGTTTAGGGGTTGGTACTATACTACCACAGAACCACTCTATTCATACAATGCTACAACCTCTGACTAAAGCTTTTTGCTACTTCACACAATGTCTCATTCATACAGCCCAGGTCGCACAAGGGAAAGGATCAGGGAAAAGTGGCCCTCATCAAATAAAATAGATAAATAAAAAAACATCGTTTGGTCCATTCTTTCCTGCTACTTACCCACAGTCATTTCTGCAGAGTAAAAACACTCTCGCTATAATTCTCCTGCACCGGAATTTATTGAGAAAATATGGAACGGGACAACAAGTTCCGTTTCAGAACGTTTGAATGCTGCTCAAACACGAAAGCTAGATGTGCCATGTCCAAACATTGCCAGTAATTACAATAAGCATATGGGTGGTACAGAACTGCCGGGAATGGTTATCGATCTGTACAGAGTCCCTGAAAATCTTTGGCGGGATATTGAAACTGTGTATCGTCAATGCATGGTTACTTTTTCGCTGTGAAATTTGTGATAAGACAATTTCATTGAAATAATTTCGAACAGACATTGCCGATGCTTTAATGGTTGCAAACAAAAAGAAAGAAGGAAGAGTAGTAGCTAATCGCCACCTCCAAAGAATAGAGCAATGTTTTCAGAGCCTGTACAAGACGTGATGTTCGATGGCCTTGATTACTGGCCTATTCATGCATCAAAGGGTCGATGCCGGTATTGTTGAAGAGGTTACTCAACTGCTTACGTGTTCTAAGTGCATTACCATTCTATGTTTTGTGCCTGGAAGAATTTTTTTCAAAGTTTTTCATTCAAAATGTAATTAATATATGAAATTATCCATGATTAGTAACGTTCGTTTCCAGTTGTTGTGTAACTCAGGAGAAATATATCTTATATGTGAAGAATATAAGTTGATTGTGAACGCATTTATCACAAATGAACTGAAGTGAAGCAGAAAGTAGGTTGCCTTCAAACTCCAATATATCAGTGTCACTCAGTATATCAGTGTTTGGCAATGCCGCTCTCAAGCAACATTCTGTATCTGTTTATACAATGAATCATTATTAAAATTAAAACATTTATTGTCCTTATTCTAATTCTATATAACGAGGATAAACAAGGGAAAGTTTTTTCTCTACAACTTTTATGTTTGCCAAATAAAGGATTAAAGTGGGGCTAGTAGTTTCTTTCTAGTGGTGTCAAAGGCAGCAGTGCGATGAACGATAAAGGAAATGGACCAGACGGGCTGAAGTCACCCATCTAAAACTCTCTGATTCATCTCAGTGTGGCGCATGTGTGCGGAGAGCTGAGCACTCTTCGAGTGCTACATCTTTTTTTGTGTGTGAACTGATCATCAAGTGCGAAGAAAAGTGAAATTGGCCCAGGTCTAAAGATACACTAAAGAGGGCAGTGGTTTACCCATCAACAGATCTTTCCTAATACCATTCGTACTTGTTCACCACCAAACGTTAAACATGTGGTTCACAATTAGTATGCATTAACATAGCAGCTTTAGAAGCACTTTTGAATACGTGGTTACGAAACGCGCGCTATAATCAACTACCTGTGCTGAGAGCTGCCTCTGTTTCGCAGCTTTAATACCGAAGCCGATATTCCGCCACCTGTCTAGTACCGGCCTGGATATTCAGAGCAAATCGCCGAATAACAGACGCAGTATTACCCATAACGATCGTTAGTGTCCCTTTGCAGGCGCCAATATGCATTACATGCACTCGAGTTATTTGTGCAGCAGTTATTTCTGCTAACTCAATCCAGTCTGCATGCTATTACTTCCACTCTCGTTGTGTATTACTGATGTCAGTTATGTGTTTACTGATACGTGTACATACATACTGCGCCGCCTGTATCTGGACAAAGAACCATTTCCGTATCGACCGCAATAATTAATGGCAGTTTATATTTTTTTAACATTACAGGTATATGACTGGCAAAAAGAAACTAATGGTGTTTGTTACTTCTCGACCTCGATGGTTTAGAATCTTCTGCACCACTTCTTGTAGATCCGTAGAGTCCATACTATCCTTGATATTTGTCATCCATTTTCTACGTTGTCTATCTCTGCCACCTACTTCCACATCTTCTTTCAGCGTATGTTACCATCCACTTGTTCCAAATGACCACAATATATTAACTACTTCCTCTCAGTAGCTCCCTTTCAGTTTCCTTTTGCTTTCGTTATTTCTATATTTCCAGTGCGTAACTATGCCTGTGAATGGAAACGTTGGATACGGGGAATGCGGAATTTGAATATTATAGTCAGTCCTGTGCAGTAAGAAGATCACAAACGAAACCAAAACGTGAAATTGTTTCGGTTTCGTTTGTGATCTTATTACTCCAAAGTACTGAGTATTTTTTTTTTTCAAGATTCGATCAGTCGCGAAGTTGAGACCACAATAGCAATCAAAAATGTGTTATTTGGAACAATAGCTACACCTTAGAGCTACTTCTTTACATAGTCGCCGCTCCGACTTAGACATTTGTCGTAGGGTGGTACCATATTTCGAATAATCTCGTCATAGAAAGCAGCCGTCTGTGCTTTTCGCCAGTTCTCCACACAGGTCTGCAGTTCGTTGTCTGCGCCAAAATGCTGTCATCAAGGCAAGTGGTCCATATGAGCATTGCAATGAAAGTCCAAGGGAGGCAAGTCTGGAAAGTAAGGTGAGTGATTACACATTTCACATCGAAAACGCTGCCGGAGCTTCTTTGTTAAAGCTGCAGTTGCGACTGAGCACAACATTCCTCTATGCTTGTTTTGAGTTGCTCTTTGTAGACGATTTTCTCGAACCGCCTAATCCATTCGCTGAACAGGATCATCGCTTCTTTCCATGACTGTCTACATCACGGACGTCTGTAGGTCCTGCTTCAAAGTTCCCGCGCCGTTGGCACACTTTGCTGTCGTACATGACTGTTACGTTATGTGGGCTGCTTGAAATCAGAAGAAACCAATCAGCAGGAAAAAATCGAATGACAGCATGCATTTATTGCTTGGTAGGATACTATTGTTCTAAGCATCTTTACATGTTCACTGTGCGCTATGCGAAGTGGTGCGATCAGCGTGCATACTAGAGACACTGCACAACACATCTGTGCAGAGCCTCATAGGATTTTCCCTGAGGTTTCAATTTCGCGACCTAGAGGACCTTGAAAAAAATTAACCCTTGTATACTTTGAGATGACAAGAGTCGAGGGAGGCCTCCTAATATCCAGTCGGACCCCTTTTGTTCGACATAGTGCAGCAACTCGATGTGGCATCGACTCAAAAAGTTGTTGGAAGTCGCCTGTAGAAATACTGAGCCACGCTGCCTCTATAGCCGTCCATAATTGCGAAAGGGTTGACGGTGCAGGATTTCACGCACGAAATGACTTCCCGATTATGTTCCATAAACGTTCGAAGGGATTCATGTCGGAATGTTCTTCAAACCAATAGCGAGCAATTGTGGCCCGATGACATGGCTCATTGTCATCCACAAAAATTCCATCGTTGTTTGGGAACATGAAATCCACGAATGGCTGCAAATACCCCACAAGTAGCCGAACATAGCCAATTTCAGCCAATGATCGCTTCAGTTGGACTAGAGGACCCCGTCCATGCCATGTAAACACATCCAATGGCATTATGAAGCCACCATCACATAGCACAGTACCTTGCTGATAACTTTGTCCCATCGCTCCAAGGGGTCTGCGCGAACCCTATCAATTGTTAATTGTTGACATCTGGACTCTTCTGACCAGACCACAGTTTTCCAGTTGGCTATGGTCCAATCGATGCGGTCACGAGCCCAAGAGAGGCTCTGCCAGCAATGTCGTCCTGTTAGCAATGACACTAGCGTCGGTCGTCTGCTGCCAAACCCCATTAAAGTCAAATTTCGCCACACTTACATAACATATACGTTCGTGCTACGTTCCAGATTCATTTATTTGGTTATTTCGCTCTACGCAAACCCCGCTGCCATCGGTCGTTAAGTGAACGACGTCAGCCACTACGTTGTCCATGGTGAGACGTAATTCCTGAAATTTTGTGTCATCGGCGCACTCTTGACACTGTGGATCTCGGAGTGTGTAACTCCCATGGTGCGACCCTAATCACACCGGAACCTTTTTCACAAGAAACACCTGAGTACAAACGGTTGGTCCGCCAATGCACTACCCTTTTGTACCTTGTGCACGCGATTCTATTGTCATCTGTATATGTGCCATTACTTCTGTCTCTTCAGTGTATTTTGCTTTCAAGACACTATCCATTTCATTCAACTGCTTTCCAAGTCGTTTGCTGTCTCTGTCAGAACTAGAATGTCATCTGCTAACTTCAAAGTTTTATTTTTTCTCCCTGAACTTTATTTCCTTCTCCAAATTTTTCTTTGGTTTACTTTACTGCTAGCTCAATGTATAGATTAAATAACATCGGGGATATGCTACAACCCTGTCTAACTTGCTTCTCAAGCAATTCTTCCGTTTGATGCCTCTCCACCCCCACCCCTCCCCCGCCCACCACCTCCTCCCCCTCTCTCGACTCTTGTAAATGCTGTCTGGCTTTCTGTACAAGCTGTAAAATGTCTTTCGCTCCATGTATTTTAGCCCTGTTGCTTTCAAAATTTGCCATATAAGACCACTACCAAGAAAATGACACATATCAATGGATAGAACATCTCCCCAAGTTTCGATGCATAATAAGCCTTGTGGCGTAGTTGCAGAGCACACCAACAGGGACAGACGCGTCAGAACACGTAGACAAATCATTCGTTCCACATTCTTGCACCGATTCAGGTCGCTCCAGCCGATAGGCAATCCAGTGAACAGATTTCTAAAGCACACCACTATCATTGAGTCTTGCTAGACAGCAGCGACTTGAATGAATTCAACACGTATTGACGTTACCACGTCACAAATCGTACCTGTACATCTACATCTACATCATACTCCGCAAGGCACCTAATGGTGTGTGGCGGAGGGTACTTTCGGTACCACTATCTGATCCCTCCAACCCTGTTCCACTCGCGAATAGTGCGTGGGAAGATTGACTGTCGGTAAGCCTCTGTATTGGCTCTAATTTCTCCAATTTTCTGCTCTTGGTCAATACACGAAATATATTTGGGGTGAATTAATATGTTGTCCGACTCCTGCTGAAAAGTTCTGTCCCGAAATTTCAATAGTAAATCTACTGAATACCTTTAATGTGATTTAAGAACCGGGAGAAGTGCTCCGTCCATCGACATGTATCGGTTCTCTGTATAGTTTTCGAGCATCTTCTGAAACCCCGGAAGTGCTTACGAATAATCCAGTATACAGGGTGTTCCAAAGAAAAACACCTACAAAATTTAGGATCAGGTTCCTTACAGATAAATAAGTAAAAAATGTTTAGTAAACAAGGACTGTGTAGCGCATACCTTAAGAGATATGATCACCTATTCACATTCGATACTACGGAACAGATCTCTTCTACGGCATGATCTTTGCTCTCCATATTTTGGGAGGAGAGGTGCTGACCAAAAAAAAAAGACTAGTAAACGAGAGGTGTAAAGTGCTTACTTTAAGAGATATGAGCAGTTGTTCACCTTCGATACTGTGAAACACATCTCGTCTACTGAACAAGGACTCATAGCTCTTAAGGTATGCATTTTAAAGTCCACGTTTCTAGGCAATTTTTTCTCGTTTTGGTCCATATTGCCTCATCCCACGATTTCAAAATCAAAGAGCTTGAGTAAAAGATATGTGTTTCATAGTATCTAAGATGATTAAGTATTCATATCTCTTTAGGTATGCACTTTAGACCTCTTGTTTACCAGACCTCTTTTTTTTATTTTTTAAAAAACCTGTTCCTGTTCCTAAGGTTTGTTCGGACTCCCTGTATATGGTCAGACGTTTGCGAAAGGAGAGAATAACTTCCGCTGTTGTCTATGGGAACGGATTGCTACCGAGTGAGGTGGCGCAGTGGTTAGCACACTGGACTCGCATTCGGGAGGACGACGGTTCAATCCCGCGTCCAACCATCCTGATTTAGGTTTCCCGTGATTTCCCTAAATCGTTCCAGGCAAATGCCTGGATGCTTCCTTTGAAAGGGCATGGCCGACTTCCTTTCCCGTCCTTCCCTAATCCGATGAAACCGATGACCTCGCTGTTTGCTCTCCTCCCCCAGACAACCCAAACCAACCCAGCGGATTACTGGAGACAGAGTGCTGGAGTTTATAACTCTTATGGCCATTTTTGTGCACTTAATTAAATTAATTTGTTCTTGAAACCACTCACCTAACACTACTATAATCCTAGCGCTTCTAGTTGCTGTTCTCTTCGACTGAAGTTCGCGTACATTTTTTGCATTTAGTTATTTACAGCATGTAGTTTTTATAGGTTTTACTAGAGTACTTTTTCCATAGATTTTAAGTGTTCCTATACGACTTACTCGCTGCGTATTGACCTCTAGTTCCTTGGATACTGTAAGAACATTGCTGCGTCACTTAACAGCTGTAAGGGATACAACAGTAACTGCTGGTTGTCGACGCCGCTCTCACGTCACCAGGTAGTCGTCAGAAGATAGTAACGACGGTCGTAACGGCTACTACTTAAATGTGGGCACTGGAGATGGTACAGAGAGTGCAGAAATATCGCAGAAGTTTGTTTTCCGTGCGAACAGTCACTTACTTTTCATGATGAAATAGAGCGTCCCTCATTATAGAGATATTACAAACTTATTTTTCCTCTTAAATAGCATAGCCTACATGAGACGCTTTCGTCAGCGTACTCTCTCAATGAGTTGCTGCCGTCGAAATTTAGTTTAAAGTTTCATCAGGAAGAAACGTAATAAATGCCCTCGTTGGCCAGAGTGCACCTTTCGCACGTGCACATGCCATTAAGTGCCCTCTGTTCTAGCCACTCAGTTATCATGCTACTGGGGAAATCATCAGCAAACAATACGAGCAATGAAGTCGCTCGGCGCCGCACCATCATCGCGCTGCCTGTGATCTTGGGTCCAGCAGAGATGGGTAAGCGGAAGATTCGACACATCGTAGCTGTATCGTTATCTGTACCCTCAAGTGTTTCACTACCGTCAGTTTTTGCCATTCATTTTTATTAATAGCGCATACTGTTCCTCTCGTAGCAGTGTGATATCTGCCGTGCAGATCGTATTTTGTACATTTTGATATTTGCAACTTTTGTGGTTTCCTCTTTGTCAAGACTATACGGAACTGTTCTTGCAATTACATTCTATATCTGTTTGCCAAACATTTATGATATGAATGTGAATACGAAGCTGTGCTTCCGAGTACCGTTTCATTCAGTATTCATTCTTGCTGCTGCAGTTACAATGTTATTATACAAGGAGCCTAATAATATAATATGCAGTCCAGTACTGTCATCTAACATGGATTACAGATGCATAGGTGAGGTACATTCTTCCCAAACGATGTCGATGCATCAAACTTTATCGTCCGTTAGACGGCGGCAAAGTACATTCAAACTAAGTGATGTCAATTTTTCCTGTTATATGACTAAGGTGACGACTTGATTCCTCTAAACTGTGCTCTTTTATTACCAACCGGCAAGTATTCTTACACTGAGAAACAGCCTGACATACAATCGCAACAACGATATGAAAACGTTAACTCTTTAATTATTTGTCATTGCACTGCCAAATTTTTAGTTTTCTTTAATGTATGTTTAAACTATTCTAGTGTCCGACGTTACAGTGGCTGACATGCATAAACATCCCAATGAAAACTAGTCTGCTGTATTTGCAACAACACCTATGATCAACCATAGCATAGCTTATCAATAAATAAATTACACTCCTGGAAATGGAAAAAAGAACACATTGACACCGGTGTGTCAGACCCACCATACTTGCTCCGGACACTGCGAGAGGGCTGTACAAGCAATGATCACACGCACGGCACAGCGGACACACCAGGAACCGCGGTGTTGGCCGTCGAATGGCGCTAGCTGCGCAGCATTTGTGCACTGCCGCCGTCAGTGTCAGCCAGTTTGCCGTGGCATACGGAGCTCCATCGCAGTCTTTAACACTGGTAGCATGCCGCGACAGCGTGGACGTGAACTGTATGTGCAGTTGACGGACTTTGAGCGAGGGCGTATAGTGGGCATGCGGGAGGCCGGGTGGACGTACCGCCGAATTGCTCAACACGTGGGGCGTGAGGTCTCCACAGTACATCGATATTGTCGCCAGTGGTCGGCGGAAGGTGCACGTGCCCGTCGACCTGGGACCGGACCGCAGCGACGCACGGATGCACGCCAAGACCGTAGGATCCTACGCAGTGCCGTAGGGGACCGCACCGCCACTTCCCAGCAAATTAGGGACACTGTTGCTCCTGGGGTATCGGCGAGGACCATTCGCAACCGTCTCCATGAAGCTGGGCTACGGTCCCGCACACCGTTAGGCCATCTTCCGCTCACGCCCCAACATCGTGCAGCCCGCCTCCAGTGGTGTCGCGACAGGCGTGAATGGAGGGACGAATGGAGACGTGTCGTCTTCAGCGATGAGAGTCGCTTCTGCCTTGGTGCCAATGATGGTCGTATGCGTGTTTGGCGCCGTGCAGGTGAGCGCCACAATCAGGACTGCATACGACCGAGGCACACAGGGCCAACACCCGGCATCATGGTGTGGGGAGCGATCTCCTACACTGGCCGTACACCACTGGTGATCGTCGAGGGGACACTGAATAGTGCACGGTACATCCAAACCGTCATCGAACCCATCGTTCTACCATTCCTAGACCGGCAAGGTAACTTGCTGTTCCAACAGGACAATGCACGTCCGCATGTATCCCGTGCCACCCAACGTGCTCTAGAAGGTGTAAGTCAACTACCCTGGCCAGCAAGATCTCCGGATGTGTCCCCCATTGAGCATGTTTGGGACTGGATGAAGCGTCGTCTCACGCGGTCTGCACGTCCAGCACGAACGCTGGTCCAACTGAGGCGCCAGGTGGAAATGGCATGGCAAGCCGTTCCACAGAACTACATCCAGCATCTCTACGATCGTATCCATGGGAGAATAGCAGCCTGCATTGCTGCGAAAGGTGGATATACACTGTACTAGTGCTGACATTGTGCATGCTCTGTTGCCTGTGTCTATGTGCCTGTGGTTCTGTCAGTGTGATCATGTGATGTATCTGACCCCAGGAATGTGTCAATAAAGTTTCCCCTTCCTGGGACAATGAATTCAGCGTGTTCTTATTTCAATTTCCAGGAGTGTATTACTGATGTACTTCCCTCATACATTTGGCTTTGGCCACTGAAGCTAACTACGATTTGAGGAATGTCGCCGCAATCTATGCTGATAACTCATATACGTATACAACTTTCTAGCCAACAAACAATGGCTATAGATACGACAGTTCATAATTAGTGCTATAAAATATCATTAACGTTAATTAATGTTTCTGTCAAATTTAATTTAAGTTTCATAGCAGAAAGTATATTTTTTATATTTTCCGGAAAAAATAAAGGAAATGTGTTTGCAGTATATCTGTTACTAAGGAAATTATTTTATAATTAACCGCTACAGATTTTTATTTTTATTAACACAATGACACGTAGGCCCATATACACCAAAAATGCTAAAGACCGATTAATATTAACATTCTGCAAGTTTTTCAGTACAGAAATTGTACATTCCCATATTAAATAAAATGACCCATCCCACAGAAAATAATTTGTAGTTACTTTAGGAACCTCTAAACAAAATAACAAATTGAGAGTTCATAAAAGCAAAATTTAACAATTCACAGGAAACTTCATAATAATTCTTACGTATCTTCTTTCATAGATTCATTTAATGATGAAGTCTACATATTATAAATGACTTTTTCGTCTCTGCTTTCATAGGACCTTGGTGCGGATTATGTTCATGTTTCGCGGGTTTGGTCCCGCACATTTTCTGACATCCACTTGAGGCGTCGCAGCTAGGGCGCGATCACCAATTTGTCTATTAAGGCTTTCTTGTATGAATGTATGTGGGCTCCAGTGTAAGCATTCAGAATCTTATACGATCTGCAACGGGCGAGCTGTGTCCTCAGACGTGCGTCATGACCATATGGCGTGACTGCAGAGTGTTAAAGTAGCGGAGAGGCGCTCACAGAGTAGTTACATTCTCTGGAACTATAAAAATTAATAACTGATCCAGAAATAGCCTGAGGAACTTCATATTAGGTACATAACCTTCTGTTGTGTAAAGGAACAATCTGTCAAAATCTGAAGTCAATAACTGTCATAATTTGGAAGTTACAAAAAAAAGAAAAGTCAGTAAAAAACGTAATAATCCGACACTTAAAAAACTATATATATATATATATATATATATATATGTGTGTGTGTGTGTGTGTGTGTGTGTGTGTGTGTGTGTGGGTGTGTGTGTGTGTGTGTTAATAGTTCACCAACTGTGACTGAAAAGATATGATAACACCTTCAGTGTTTAGATTCAAGTATGGAAAGTTCTCATTTTAGAAAACCCTCGTAATTTTGCTGTAGTAATAACTTTAAGAATTTTAAGTAGATGTTTATGTTTTGTGTTAGGGTAAGTGTGAAAGAGAGTACTTGTGTGAGTGTATGTGGGACATTCGCCAACATTAAACTTTCAGTTTGTAATTCTCTATAGGAACTTGCAAGTGTTCCAGCTTTGTATCGTGGGAACGAATCCACCAGTGGTTCCCTTACTGACGGATGTCCAAGCATGTATAAATACGTAAGAGACAGCCAGAACGTTCGCGACTATATAGTTATATTCCAGACGTAAAGTACAGCTTAAAGTTTATTTCATTTTATTTGTTTAACAAGAGAGTTTTGAGTTGCTTATTGTAATGACGTCAATGAGCTGAGAGCAGTGGTTCGTTCTTGCTAGATTTTGGCGCGAGCCTCGCCCTGGAAGTCAGCTCTGATTGGCCGTAATTCTGTACAGCCAATAAAAAATGAGACGGTTTGCCACCTAACGCATGAGATAGAGGTGCTTGTAGTGGCAGAGAGAAGAAGGAAGTGGTGGACTAGCTTTCGAAGGAGCCGGTCGTGCTGAAAGTGTCCGAACTCATTACTGGTATGTGTAAAATGAAGTGATATTGTGACTTCCGCGTTTCGGTACAGTGATAAAGGTAGCTGGTGTTTACCATTAACTATTAGTGAAATTTTAAGAGTCGAGAGATATTTTGTTCTGGAGAAAATCGCGTGTGTAAACTTTGAACTAAAAGTGTAGCGGTACTAGGTAAATCTTTTTTTTTACTGAGTATTTATGGCGAGCAAAAAACTTTATTTAAAGACAACCACTGAATGCCTAGTGAAAAAGTAAATAACAGTTTATTGACTGTGTTACTCTCGTAAATGATTTCGGAACTGGATAGGAAAAGTTCTGGCTGTTTGAGTGTGACGAGGACTGTGAACAGGAACTTCAATGATTTGAACACTTGTGGGCTGATGATCTTGCTTAATAACAATAAAAAAACATAATGCAAGTTTAAAAGGACCTTTGAACTTGAATTTGAACAGCAACCCATTTCAGATTTCTTCTTTAGAGTTCACAAGACTATTTTCAGCTTATTGTACTTATAGGAGCCTCCGACGTGTGGTTAGTTGTCTGTTTCACACATTCATTTCGCAGAGAGGGGCTGTTGCTCTTCGTAATGGTTCGTATGTACGGAATATGCTTTGAAAAAAGGGAAAACGTCGAGCATATGTGTCAGTATACGTTTCATCAACTACTTCACGTATACTAATTTGGCTTTGGTTCCTTCCATCATCGTATACGTTTCAATAGCTATTATATCTTATCGACTACGTGACAGAAACAAACGATATTTGATTTACCTTCGTTTCCCTCCATAACCACACATGTTTCAATGGTGAACCAGCACTCAATAGATGACCAAAAAATTGTCGGAAAACAAAAAAATATGCAAGTGGTTGCAATAACAGATTTTATCACAATATGAAGCAAATTGATTCTCATAATCTGTGATGTGCTTTAAACAAACAAACTTTTGCGGTGAAAAGATAAATGCGAATGGATTTCAGAAAGACTTGTGTCTACATTAGGTTGCACTTTTTAACGGGTTGAATTAAATCTCACATCGTAGCTGAGAAGGCAACAATTAAAACAAGGAAAGTAATTCTGGTCTGTTTTACGCTATTGTTATATTATTGGCACTTTTTTAGTTTCTCTTACTCGTCCAAGAGAACGAATCTCGACTTACGTGTCTACCTATATGTAACTTTCAAACATCGTAATCATTACAGCCAGATTTTGCACTAAATTTAAAATCGGTGAATCCAGCCGTGTTTCGATAACTGCGCCCTCTCTAATTGTGCCCTTCCGATAGAGCAGTAGTGAATTGTAATTGAGTTCCGACGAACAGACCGATAGCGAATTTGTGTATCAGTGGTGCGCTGATGGCATCTAAATTGGATGGCGCCTGGCCAGGCATCGGAACACGCTACTGGTCTGACTGCATCCGAAAAGGTCGTCCCTTGCAGGAGGCCGAACGCCACGTACCAGAGGGAAACCGTGTGCTTCATTTCTGCCGACGTGTCTGGTATACCACTTCACTAAATCACGTATCACCTTTTCCTTCATCTGCAATTTGAAAATCATAGGTTTCTATTTATTTTCGTGGTTGTATTTGTCCTCAAGAAGAGCTTTGAGTGAACAACAACAGGAAACGGCGGCTTATGTTCCGTAAAGAAAGTGCTGGGCACATAACATCGAGAATGAATTACCTCAGTCATTCTTTAAGTAATGAATTTTTGTGCCAGTCATCATCATCGTCATCACCACTCATGGATACAGACCTCTTCGTCTCTCCTTCCCACATTATGATGATTTTCGCATTTGTCTTGCTGCTCCTTATAGCCTGTGAATCAGTCGTCAAGGCTGAGCGGTTCTAGGCGCTTCAGTCTGGAACCGCGCTGCTGCTACGGTCGCAGGTTCGAATCCTGCCTCGGGCATGGATATGTGTGATGTCCTTAGGTTAGTTAGGTTTGAGTAGTTCTTAGTTCTAGGGGACTGATGACCTCAGAAGTTAAGTCCCATAGTGCTCAGAGCCATTCATTCAGTCGTCAAATGTCTGGTTATCTCACAAATTACAATAGTTAACGTGTCAAATATATTGCGTTAAGCGTCTAAAACGAGAAAAAGTTTGGAAAAGTTTTGAAATTTTGTTGTAATTGCCCTGCTTATCAGGCACTGTGTGAGTGAGGTCTGGGTAATTTGAGCTCCATTTTAAGCAAAAGCTGGTTTTTCATGTATCTCAGTGTTTATGACGTCATATCTCCTGTACTATGTCTCTTCTTCTGTTTTTTTGTGTCTTTGTCCTACATATACGCGGGGTTGGCACTGTTACTATTGGATTAGGCCTGGTTAATTTAAGGGGTGGCCAGATGCCTCCCCCAATCGCCACCCCGTCGCCCCCCGAGACGGAATACGTACAGCTCAGTTGTCTGTGAGTAGTGTTATTGATATGAAAAAGTGCAGAAGTTACCTACATGTCTGCGGATAGTATAACTGAGGAGCGATTCAGATACCAGCTCGGTATTCACGTAGTCGGATGTGGGAAACTGCTCAAAAAGCAATTTAACAAGTTTGCCGTCACACCAGCTGTCGTCATTAATCCACCGGGATGGGAGGATTCGATCCGGGGCGACGAAACTGTTGACTGACGATAATCATTTCCGAATTTTGTACGCGCATTATTGAGTTTTGTACATGCATTACTGGCCAACTAGCCTCGTGCGTTACTGTGCGAATTCTAGTGAGCACTCCTCCCGCTTATTGGAATTGCCATACCTATATTTTCTTGGCTTACAGTTTTTATTTAGGACACCCTACATCGGCTTTTGACAGCATTTTAGCTTGATGGCAACCTTTGAGACGCCACTCACTTCCGTTAATAGCTGCGCCTTGAAACTCAGGCATGAGCTGATTACTTAAATACCTCAGAGGAAGCACCTTTAATGTGTGAAACCGGTCGTGAGTCTGTGAAAGGAGTGCGGTGAAACAGCTAATTGCGTCATATGAACGTTCAATCATTTTAAGTCTTATCTGGTAATACAATCATGCGTAATATTGTGGTATGAAAGTTCCATTTCCATCAATTGCGTCCTTCTGGCATCAAAATACTGGAGTACCCGTTTGATTACGTTCCGTCGGCCGGTTCATGGTAAAGCATTTTTCATTTCCGTCAGTGTATATAGCCACAGATTCTAGGTGGATCTGAAACTATCGGTGATGATGTTACAAACTTTTATGGATGATGAAGAGAGGTAAATGTATCATTTCCAGATAAGGATCCTGGTCTGGAAGCAACCAAATAAAAAGTTATAAGCGAAAATCGTTCTGATAACTTTCACAGTGGAATATATGTATCGGCACTATTTTTGCTAAGACTGTAGGGTAAGCAGCTTCGAGAGGTGATAGTGTAGACCAAAACATGGGCTATAAAAGGCATACATGAAGAGCTACAACACTTGTTCATCTTCGCAACTGTGAAACACTTCTCTTCTACTGAACAAGTGCCCATAGCTCTTAAGGTATGCACTTTGGAGCCCATGCTTAAATTTGATATCTTTTTCTTGTTTTGGTCCATACTACCTCCTCCAAAAATATCTAAACTAAAGAGCTTGCAGCAAAAGAGCTGTGTTTCAAATATCGAAGCTTCAAATTCTCATAGTTCTTAAGGTATGCATTTTAGAGCTCATGACAATAATATTTTTTTCTTGTTACGGCCCATACTAAAAATTCTGAAAGTTGCCTGCCCTACATCTCTAGCAACAACAGTACCAGTACATGTATTCCACCGTCAGAGGTATTGTCATACTATACGTCCGAGGCATAAGAATGAGTTTCGTTTATAACTTTCGACCCAGTAGTTTCCGGAACCAAATCCACTACCTGATATTGATAATTTACTCTTCTCCATCACCCCTGAAAGTTTGTAACATCACTGTGGAGTCACCCTGTGGAAAACATTAAATGTAAACAATATGCAGCTGTTTGAAAACGAAATTGTAATTTTTGTGTGAGTAAAACTGAAAATAACAGAATGCTCCAGTCATGATTTAATTTCACACATCGACGATCTTCTATCACAATAAGAGACACGATCAGTTCTCAGAAGTTTGATATATTTTGTAGGGGTGGTGTTCCACAGCTTCAGAGCATCTGAAAAGGGAGACATGACCACCTGGTAACTGCAATGAGACTTGAACACCTCGTTTCGATAGCATTATCGTCACCTGGTGAAACATAATTGAGTAATATTTGCTAACTACGGTGAGCTATTTTTGTCATATGTATGAGTGATAAACTTGCTCATCTTTAAAGAATCAAAATAAATTTTTATGTTGCAGTTTGCGGGTAGTGTAGATACTGTTTGTTGTCGCACAGCAAATTTAAAGGCATATTCAATCTTATCATGTTTTACACTATTTATGGTGCCGTTCTTCATCTTCTTTGCAGTCCCCACTTATGTCTGCCTACGAAAATACCTCGCTGAGTACCGATAACTGATCCGTTATACGACAGAAACAAAACGCGGAGTTTGTATCCGATTGTGCATTCTTAAAAGCGCCGGGTTTTTGGGACTTCGAGAGGTCCTTTGATGAATAGGTCTTTGCTCACTTACACAGAAAACAGTTGAAAAATATCAAAGATGAAACAGAAATGTAGATGTAGAAAATTAATTACGTTTTCTTCGTTAAATTTTGATTTTTTAGTCAAAGAGAATAACAAATGCGCCCCCGCGAGATAATTACTACAGTTTCAAAGAGCTTTGAAAATCCTCTTGCTGCAGTGACGGGGAAATAGAGCCACGTAATTAATTTGCACTGTTTACTCTCAGTGCCAAGTGGAAACCGAACCAAACAGCTGCCCTGAAAGAAGACACTGACACAACAAATGAACATACGCAAAACGTGCACCGTATGTCGGTGGTCAGAAACTCCTCGTGAATTACCTGCTGTGCTTTATCAGTAAACAATATTTTCTCTTTGGTACATACAATTCAGTTTCGTTAGTTTTGCTGTTGTGAAGTATTTCACCATGTTCTCCGATTGTTTGAAATCATCGTGGGAAATCTTTCGAAACTAAGGAGCCATAAAATGAAATATTCAAATACGATATATAGTTTTTTCAGATATTATGCAAACAGAAACAGGATTTACATCACATTTGCTGTAGCAATGATCATAAAAAAAATTCTAAGAAGTCAAGATCGAATTTAGAGGTTTTTAATTGGACAGTTGCCCAGCAACAACATTTCTTAGTAGAATATAGAAAATGTCCAAGGAGGAATAGTCATATTCATCGATATGGTAGGAACGATCATTCGAAAAAAGTGTCTAGTAAACGTGGGTTTTAAAGTGCACACTTTAAGAACTATGACACTCACCCCTTCGATAATGTGAAAAAAATCTTTTCTCATAGCTCTTAAGATACGCCTTAAGGAGACAGTTTACTATACATTTTCCCTTCTAGCGATTAGCCATTCCTATTGGGACAGCCTGAATGGATAAACATCTGAACATAATAGCAAAAATTACAATGTGGATATCTCAGTGTGAAAGTAACGTATCTTCAGACTGAAAACAATTTCACTGTAGATCTGGAGTTGTCTATGTGAAAGTGGTAACGACCATGAAACCCAGACAGATACCAAAGAAGTTACTTTTATGAAATGCTTGAATCACATTGGAATTTGCAAGGAAGAAGCAAAATGGCTCTGGCACATCAACAAATAGCTGTAAAATCTAGCTGTATCAGTACAAACACACAGACGAATTTTATACGTCTTTGCAATTTTTCAAAGTGACCCACTGCACATTACAAAAAATTATTTCTTCATTCTGGGTTCTGATAATGGCATTTTGCCTAAACGTGAAATTACAATTAATATGAATGCATACACTGCAGTATAGCCAATTCTACCTTTCTAAACTGCACTATAGTCGTTCTGGTCAGTTAAGACATTATTTGTGACCGACTCCCAGTATGTGAAAAAAAGAAGAAGAGGGTGAAGAATAAAATGTATTTAACGTGGTGTAAGGAATAATACAAATTTATCTTAAAATGTAATGGATTGTGTTTCCTTTTTCTAAATTTTATATTTGAATACCTTACAATATGATCCAGGAACCATGGACCTTGCCGTTGGTGGGGAGGCTTGCGTGCCTCAGCGATGCAGATAGCCATACGGTAGGTGCAACCACAACGGAGGGGTATCTGTTGAGAGACCAGACAAAAGTGTGGTTCCTGAAGAGGGGCAGCAGCCTTTTCAGTAGTTGCAGGGGCAACAGTCTGGATGATTGACTGATGTGGCCTTGTAACACTAACCAAAACGGCCTTGCTGTGCTGATACTGTGAACGGCTGAAAGCAAGGGGAAACTACAGCCGCAATTTTTCCCGAGGGCATGCAGCTTTACTGTATGGTTAAATGATGATGGCGTCCTCTAGGGTTAAATATTCCCGAGGTAAAATAGTCCCCCATTCGGATCTCCGGGCGGGAACTACTCAAGAGGACGTTGTTATCAGGAGAAAGAAAACTGGCGTTCTACGGATCGGAGCGTGGAATGTCAGATCCCTTAATCGGGCAGGTAGGTTAGAAAATTTAAAAAGGGAAATGGATAGGTTAAAGTTAGATATAGTGGGAATTAGTGAAGTTCGGTGGCAGGAGGAACAAGACTTTTGGTCAGGCGAATACAGGGTTATAAATACAAGATCAAATAGGGGTAATGCAGGAGTAGGTTTAATAATGAATAAAAAAATAGGAGTGCGGGTAAGCTACTGCAAACAGCGTAGTGAACGCATTATTGTGGCCAAGATAGACACGAAGCCCACGCCTACTACAGTGGTACAAGTTTATATGCCAACTAGCTCTGCAGATAACGAAGAAATTGAAGAAATGTATGATGAGATAAAAGAAATTATTCAGATAGTGAAGGGAGACGAAAATTTAATAGTCATGGGTGACTGGAATTCGGTAGTAGGAAAAGGGAGAGAAGGAAACGTAGTAGGTGAATATGGATTGGGAGAAGAAATGAAAGAGAAAGACGCCTGGTAGAATTTGGCACAGATCGCTACTTAATCATACCTAACACTTGTTCAAGAATCATAAAAGAAGGTTGTATACATGGAGGAAGCCTGGAGATACTGACAGGTTTCATATAGATTATATAATGGTGAGACAGAGAATTAGGAACCACGTTGTAAATTATGAGACTCTGGCCACAATCTATTGGTTATGAACTGTAGATTAAAACTGAAGAAACTGCAAAAAGGTGGAAATTTAAGGAGATGGGACCTGGATAAACTGACTAAACCAGAGGTTGTACAGAGTTTCAGGGAGAGCATAAGGGAATAATTGACAGGAATGGGGGAAAGAAATACAGTATAAGAAGAATGGGTAACTTTGAGGGATGAAGTAGTGAAGGCAGCAGAGGATCATGTAGGTAAAAAGACGAGAGCTAGTAGAAAACCTTAGATAACAGAAGAAATATTGAATTTGAAAGAAGAAAATATAACAATGCAGTAAATGAAGCAGGCGGAAAGGAATACAAACGTCTCAAAAATGAGATCGACAGGAACAGCAAAATGGCTAAGCAGGGATCTTATCTCACGAGGGGTAAGACAGATACTGCCTACAGGAAAATTAAAGAGACCTTAGGAGAAAAGAGAACCACTTGTATGAATATCAAGACCTCAGATGGAAACCCAGTTCTAAGCAATGAAGGGAAAGCAGAAAGGTGGAAGGAGTACATAGAGGGTCTATACAAGGGCGATGTACTTGAGGACAATATTATGTAAATGGAAGACGATGTAGATGAGGATGAAATGGGAGATATGATACTGCGTGAATACTTTACCAGATCACTGAAAGATCTGAGTCGAAACAAGGCCCCGGGCGTAGACAACATTCCATTAGAACTACTGACAGCCTTGGGAGAGCCAGTCCTGACAAAACTCTACTATCTGGTGAGCAAGATGTATGAGACAGGCGAAATACCCTCAGACTTCAAGAAGAATATAATAATTCCAGTCCCAAAGAAAGCGTGTGTTGACAGATGTGAAATTTACCGAACTATCAGTTTAATAAGTCACGGCTGCAAAATATTAACGCGAAATCTTTACAGACGAATGGAAGATCAAGGGATCACCAGTTTAGTACTGGAGGGCAGCGTGGAGGGTAAAAATCGTAGAGGGAGACCAAGAGATGAATACACTGAGCAGATTCAGAAGGATATAGGTTGCAGTAAGTACTGGGAGATGAAGAAGCTTGCACAGGATAGAGTAGCACGGAGAGCTGCATCAAACCAGTCTCAAGACTGAAGACCACAAAAACAACAACATGATCCAGGATTAATTAAAATGGAATCATTATACAACCATATGAGCTCTCTAATCTCTTATAATTATTATTATATGAAAGAAAACTTAATTAGTTTACACACCTTGATTAAATATCAGACTGCACATTATGTACTCCTATGGTGACGATATCCATCTAATACGTTTTTCTGTGGTTTAAAAGTGTGGAAAAATCAACATGTCCTGCGAATCTGATGGTAAAATACTCCCAAAATCTCTGTTACTGTTAAGAAATATTAAAAAAGAAAACAATGTCACAACTGTTTACACGTAAGTATACAGTCAGAGACCAGAGCAACAGATGAAACTTTATCTTCCAGTGGTCAGATAATTGGACATGTCCGTGACGGGCAGAAAAAAAACGAGGTGATACCCTCATATATTTTTTGCATATTGAGGTATATTATGCACAGTTCTCTAACGAAGATTTCTCCACTACCACAACGAGAAGAGAATCTTATTCATGAATAGTAAGTACTTTAACGACATTTTCATAAGATATGAAATCCGTTGCTCTCATTCTAGTACAAACCATACAATTGTAAACCAGCACACCCCGGTATTGGAAAAAATGAAAACCGATGTATAAATTACCATCAAAAAGTGTAAATTACTTTTCCGCCGAATTAAGGATTTTGAATTAGTAAGGTTTTACCTAAGTGCAGTGTGCAACCGGGTTGCACTGCCACGTACGATTGGTTGAAATGCTTCCTGATATTATTATTTCAAGGAAACAGTTACATCTTTGGACTGTATCTTGTAATGCCTAATATGTTGCACCACTAACGGCTGGAATTTAACATTTTAATCGCAATACACTGACATTCTAATTTAATGTGTATGTTCACCTGATGAAGATCTTGTGATTGAAACTCCTTGCAACTATTTAAATACAGTGATATTTTGTACATTTCATTAAATTAACATTTTTCGGACAGTGCTTGAATATTTGCATTTTTTGTCTTATGGTTTGGCAATAATTCAACTGACGCGTTAATTTCACATTTGAGATTAAAAGAATGCTTAGAATATACGAGCCGCGCGGGGTATCCGAGCGGTCTTAGGTGCCTTGCCACGGTTCGCACACCTGCCCCCGTCGGAGATTCGAGTCCTCCCTCAGGCATGGGTGTGTGTGTTGTCCATAGCGTAAGTTAGTTTCAGTTAGGTTAAGTAATGTGTAAGTCTAGGGACCGATGATCTCAGCAGTTTGGTCCCATAGAACCTTAGCACCAACACACAAAAAAAGAACACACTATGCGTCAGGTCTAACATGCCTACACTTTCTCTTATACCATTTTAAAATAAATCTTTAAGGCTGTATTGAAGGCTGAGTTTGACATCGACTGGAATCTCTGGAAACCGGACAAAGTCAATTTCAAAATTTCGGGTGGCTACATAGAAATCTCAGAAATGACCATCTTGTCTGGAAACATTCTGGTATAGTGGTCGTATTCACTATGTACCCAAGAAACCTTCCTGCCTTCATTTTTGACTGGCACTTCGGGTAAGAAAAATGAAGTTTTGAAGTCACTCAATGTGATCTTCGACTACCTCTGTTTAAAATTTTCTAATATACGTATAATTTTAAGAGCACAAAGATACACAGTTTTTAAGTCAGAAAAGTTTTATTGTTTAAAAATTACTACAAAAGAGCAATATGCGACGGTTGCGTGGTAGGCTACACCGATGTTGTACAGTGGAAGAACACGTTTAAAAGATTTGCCTTTTTAATAAAAGTAATAAGTTGTAACATGTGAAATACGCTATGCCAACTAGGGCTATTTTGTCAATGTCTTACAATGGAAGTTTTAGCTTTATAGTTACTAGGAGGTACCGTCGTTTTCTTGTAGTAGATGTTGGAGCAGCATTTTATATCCATGTGTAATCTAATAAAATTGACACTATTCTCTCCGTAAAATTAACATAGAAAAAAACTGGTATGGTCTTATTTTTCATACTGGCTCATTTTCGTATCCAGTGAGTAAATATTCATCCCCGTTGGTTTAAAGAGCATCAGAAACGAGATTTCAGCCAAAATGTACCTTTCCTTGGTCCAAACTGCATAAATTATATCCTACGTGTGTTCGTACATCAACTGTTTGCGTACCCGTTCATTTAGTTTAGTATTCACATTTTAATGTTATTTCCTGACTTCTCAATTTGTCCACTGCACCTCTTTTATATTTAAAAAAATTCTCATTTATTCTTAATACACTTCTTACCTAAATGTAACATGGAACTAACGTTTTGTTTACACTTCTCGCATATAGCACAGATATGAAATGCCTAAATTATTCTGTGAAACGCATGTAACTGCAATATTTAAATATTTAACGGCTGAAAACATGCAGTATTCGTAGATAGGAGTGTGTATGTGTAAACTGATGGTCCTTTGTGCAATACTTTTCTCTCTGTGGTTTGAAACGGCATTTAGCCTAATAAGAACGAGAGTTCTATATTACAAGAAAACGGACTATATCACTAGAGTGGTGGCACAAAATCAGATTGGGGAGGTATGGGTAAGTCGCCCACGCCCATTTTGAAGACCTCACCTGGACGCTTCCTTTCAGAGGATTAGGAAAGCCCCAGAAAAAGTGAAATACATATGCCTAACAGAAATGTTAGCCAGGATCCCACTCAAGTGGAAGACCAGTACCTTAACCACTGCATCACTGTGCTTATGCCTCTCATTATCATTAAGATAAAGTATATGCACGTACACTCAAATACACAGTAACGAACAAACGCAATGGTGCCACAATGTACTGACATGTTTTTCTTCCATAAGAAACATTTGAAACTAAAAACCCATTAATTATGCGTTACTCTTTGTACATATACCTATGATCAACTAAGAACTTTTTCCTTTTTAATAATATGTCTGTTTTTGCAAATAAAATGTGCCTCATTAAGCATGATCATTAGCAGGTCCCGGATTTTCATGCACTGTCAAATTATAAAACATACATAACGAGGCAGCAAAACAATAAAAATATGCGGCATAAAAATTCAGTTCTTTATTTTTATTTTCTTCTCCGCCTTGAGTCCATGCATTTATCTGACGGAAGTGACACGTGAATACTTAAGTAAAAATTCGTATAGTTGAAAATTTCTTATATTTTCATTTTCACCACATTCTTTTCAACTTCATAAACTCAATTTTAGGATTTGATACGGCTGCAGCACTCTCTTGTCCCTTGGTATCATTGCAAAGATTTTTCAAACTGCTGAGTGTCAGAGATTCCAGAGGTTATCTGTGGCGTTCAAGTTCATAGCTGCTGCCGCTAAAATGCACGAATTTTGATCTGATGTAATGCAGGTCTTGCTTCAAATTTGTTTTCTTGGATCCCAATGCGCGGTTTTTAATGCAAGCTGCATTATTGGCTTCGAAAGTGTCTACGACATAAAAAGAATTAGGTGAAATAAGTTAAAACTTTTCAACGAGGGGAAGCAAACGTTTGATAATTTCAATTAATTTTCGAGAACCTCCAGTCTCTTAGCGACTTAACTATATGAAAATTATCATAGTAAAAAATGACAGCATCTATTCAGGTACACCATCGTGTTAAAATAAATTGTGAAGGCAGTGCTAAATCTGGCAGTATATCTCTAAATCATAAATCTGGACAACGTGTCCAAAGAAGGGTTAAAACAACAGGACAGGCAATACGGACAACTGCTTCCAAGAATACCTTCACTTTGATAAAAAGTCAACATACGACTTGATTAACTCCGTCATAAATAAGAAATTTTTGTATTTTGGTGTGTTTGAGGAGGATATGACCATATTCACATTGTCATGTTTTAGATGTACTGTTTCAGCTACATGATGTAACGCATGGGCTAACCACGTAACACGCTTTAAGCTAGTATATTTTAATTATGTCCATTATAATTATCCGGGCTGTTATGCCGTGGTCGGTTGATGAATTCTGTGTCAATTCCCAACGTTAATGGACATGATATTTCCGGCCGTGAAAGTCTACATTTTAGTATATTTTAGTTATGTTTCCGGATTTCATCGTATACGGCACAGCATCGCTTAGCAACAATAGGCCCTCTTTTATTTATATGCATTGGGATGAAGTATATTGAGTTCCACCGAAGTCTACCGAGACAACGTAGGGCACTTGAGCTCAGACTGTAATAAAATTCATGAAATTACTCATTTTTGCACTTTTGGCATAATTCATGTACAAAAACATCAATAAAAGATGCTATCATGCCAGTTATTGCAGTATATGCACTGAGGTAAAAAAAATTATAATAGTATGCATTGTAAATGTCAATAGATTTTGTCCATAGTTGTGATTCATCAGCCGCAAAACATTTCAATAAAGATAAAAGAAATTCAATCTTCAGCTGCACAGGAAAACATACACTCCTGGAAATTGAAATAAGAACACCGTGAATTCATTGTCCCAGGAAGGGGAAACTTTATTGACACATTCCTGGGGTCAGATACATCACATGATCACACTGACAGAACCACAGGCACATAGACACAGGCAACAGAGCATGCACAATGTCGGCACTAGTACAGTGTATATCCACCTTTCGCAGCAATGCAGGCTGCTATTCTCCCATGGAGACGATCGTAGAGATGCTGGATGTAGTCCTGTGGAACGGCTTGCCATGCCATTTCCACCTGGCGCCTCAGTTGGACCAGCGTTCGTGCTGGACGTGCAGACCGCGTGAGACGACGCTTCATCCAGTCCCAAACATGCTCAATGGAGGACAGATCCGGAGATCTTGCTGGCCAGGGTAGTTGACTTACACCTTCTAGAGCACGTTGGGTGGCACGGGATACATGCGGACGTGCATTGTCCTGTTGGAACAGCAATTTCCCTTGCCGGTCTAGGAATGGTGGAACGAAGGGTTCGATGACGGTTTGGATGTACCGTGCACTATTCAGTGTCCCCTCGACGATCACCAGTGGTGTACGGCCAATGTAGCAGATCGCTCCCCACACCATGATGCTGGGTGTTGGCCCTGTGTGCCTCGGTCGTATGCAGTCCTGATTGTGGCGCTCACCTGCACGGCGCCAAACACGCATACGACCATCATTGGCACCAAGGCAGAAGCGACTCTCATCGCTGAAGACGACACGTCTCCATTCGTCCCTGCATTCACGCCTGTCGCGACACCACTGGAGGCGGGCTGCACGATGTTGGGGCGTGAGCGGAAGACGGCCTAACGGTGTGCGGGACCGTAGCCCAGCTTCATGGAGACGGTTGCGAATGGTCCTCGCCGATACCCAGGAGCAACAGTGTCCCTAATTTGCTGGGAAGTGGCGGTGCGGTCCCCTACGGCACTGCGTAGGATCCTACGGTCTTGGCGTGCATCCGTGCGTCGCTGCGGTCCGGTCCCAGGTCGACGGGCACGTGCACCTTCCGCCGACCACTGGCGACAACATCGATGTACTGTGGAGACCTCACGCCCCACGTGTTGAGCAATTCGGCGGTACGTCCACCCGGCCTCCCGCATGCCCACTATACGCCCTCGCTCAAAGTCCGTCAACTGCACATACAGTGTCTCTCGCAGTGTCCGGAGCAAGTATGGTGGGTCTGACACACCGGTGTCAATGTGTTCTTTTTTCCATTTCCAGGAGTGTATATTTGGTTAGATTTGCCGGTTTCGACAGTTTAAAGTTTCATCTTCAGAAGTGAAAATGGTAAGCCACCGTCAGAATGAGAATCAGACGGTAATCAAAGGACACTACCGTGAGATTCTTATTTTGACGTAGGCTTACGAATGATTTGAGCCTATTCCACTTCTGAAGATGATAAACTGTCGCAACCGGTAAAGTGAACAAAATAATGGTTTCCTAGTGTATCTGATGAATGAGTTTTTGTATTCTTGTTGATAAACGTCTAATTCATCCAGTTATGTCCATGAAATCTTGGAAATATACACTTACTCTCCAAATGGCCAAAATGTGGAAACATGCACTCGACACGCATATGCATGAAAATCCCGGCTCTAGGCATTAGGTCATACTTATACGTTTTCCTTCCCGCGTGACTTGAGGTGCAGTACAGCCGTAATACCCACGACAACAATGGTGAGCGTGCACGCTCCTTACATATGCGCACCTGGGCTTCACACACACACACACACACACACACACACACACACACACACACACACACGCGCGCGCGGCCGCGAGCGTGCGACCGAGCGCCCCTAGCAGCCGAGACGGCGTGATGGATGTGCGCGGCCGCATAACGCAGTTCTCGAGCTTCTTGCCGCGCCGATGATTAATGATGATGGCGAGTCGCGGCTGCCAGATATTGGCCGGGCGCTGACAAATGCATTCCTAATGTCCCCCAATATGTCCATTACCGGCTGCAGTGCCTTCTGACGTGAAAAACCGAGGCCAACAACGGAGTAGCACTAACTGGTCCGGGACACGCACTAGGCGAGCTCTGAGAAGGAACCGAAGTACAGGCGGCTGTAACTGGAAGATGACGCGGGACCCATAACGGAGGCACACGATCAAGTGGCTGATCAAGTCGCCGACCCAACTAGCACGGTTTATTAAGGCTAGTAGACTACGCCTGTAGCTCCATGACTTCTATGTCTATTCCAATTTTGCGAGTGGCGTTTCGATCTGCACGTCGTTCAGAAATTTGTTGTTAACTGAAGTAAGAAATACTGATAATGGGAATCACCTTGGTTGCAGAAAATAAAGCCAGCCTGTTTCAGCCGGCACGCTCCTTCTCCCGAAGTCTTCGTCAGAATATGTGAGCAAACAAAATATGAATAACATTTATAAGCGCGGCACAGTAAAAGTCAACGCGGTCTGAAAGTGTTCGTCACAGTAAAGGTCCGAAGTCCTAACGTGGTGTGCCATCAGTTAGCTTGTAAACAGCTGATTAGACGAGGTAGGTAACGCATGCTTTCATTGCGTATTTATAATGACAAAGACACCTGATGATCTGGCGTGAAACTGGCTGGTAGTGTCTATAAACAATAATAAAAAAGAGTTTTAGCAGACGAGTTGGATTTCTTTGCTAGGATTTCCCGCTTCACTGTAAGTTTCGTCTGTGTAGTGCCAGGTGTTATAATTGGAAACGAATATGAAGACTGCCGGCCGCTGTGGCCAAGCGGTTCTAGGATGTGTGTGATGTCCTTAGATCAGTTAGGTTTAAGTAGTTCTAAGATGTAGGGAACTGATGACCTCACATGTTAAATCCCATAGTGCTCCGAGCCATTTGAACCAATATGCAGATTTCCTTATGTCATCTTCTATCTTTTGTCTGCTTCTCATTCGCGTCACTTATTTCCAGATCTTTTCCTCTGTATATACATTCTACATACAGCGCCAAAACAGTCTATTTTATGAGTTCTAATCTCCGTCTACACATAAAATTCTCCCTCGGTAACTCTAGGAGGCCTCAGCATACTTGCCATTGCTTCCTTTATTTCCTTTTTTTTTTAAATTTTTACTTCTTTCTTCATCTGCTCCTCGTAGTATCTACTCTTTTCATGCTGCACCTGACCACATTGTTTTTAATGTTCTTCTGTGATACCACATTTTAAATGCTTCCGCCCTTTTTTATACTGTCGTCTCTCTTTAAAAAACAGAGACAATGTAGCATATTCAATTCTGATTCTGTTTTCTCCACTCTGTGATTATCAAGTGAAACTGAAAGACTAATGGTCACATTGCCATGTTGCAAGATAGACATGTCCACCCGCATGCGGATTCGATACTCTGGGGTGACATACATAAAACTCGTCATCTCTTGCGTGTTCATTACGGCTCAGGTAGACGAATCACACAAGAACAGAGAGGTTATTCTCGGTGAAAATAGTGGCTGTCCATAGAGGGGACAGCCCTGGAAAAATCACAGTACTCAAAGAACAGAGAAGTCTCCCCTGCGGATTTACGCTCACTCAGTTACATTCCCTCAGAAGGAAATGCAAAGAGAACTGATGCCCTTAAGAGCTATAGAGCGAGAACTACATGTGGAAATTATTCTCAGCTCAAAGGACACGAACTCAGAACAAACACTGAACAGGAACAACACCGTTATAATAGACGACTATTACTAAAGTTCAAACATCCTTAAAGAAGGCTAGGAGAGTTTCTCTTTTTTTATTATCCTACTTAGTCAATGAATGTACATCATTTTTCCAATATGATGGATGTAGAGGAATTGTGGCCAAGTTTAAATTGACTGTAAAACGCACTCCAGAGGAGTATGTGAGGGAGAGTGTTGTTCGTAGTGGGTAATGTAGCTAGGAAACCATGATGTTTTCTTGTCGGTACTCCAGTCTAGCGACTGAATTTAGACTCAGACGAACGAATGTGCACCAGAGATCGCCTAAGCAGTTTCCACCAATTTTTAAAGTTTTTGTTGTTGCTAGACCAGCGATTGTGTTTTGTGCAGCATTTGTAAATAGCTCGTATTCTACGCCTTAAAGTCCTGTAGAATATGTTAGATCTATGTGGAATACAGTTTTAATTCTTCAGTTATGGAATTTTATGGAAATTAAAATTCTATATATTTTTAGAATTAGTTATATAACGCGTGAACGGCAAAGCCACGCTTCGTCGTCTGTGCACCATCTTGTACCCCGAAACAGAGGAAGGTCTTTTACCATGTAACATCTGATATTTGCAAATTAACTGAGTTTTGTAAATGTCTTCACAATATTACCTGTCTTGAGAATGGGAATTTGTGTTGGTTAGCAATAGTTTCAATTTCCAAACGTATCTAACTAATTAGTTTTTGATAGTACTTTTAATTAATCTGATTTCACTTATTGGTTATTGGTGTGTAGTAGAGTAGCAGTGTAACAGATAGTCGACTAAATGCAGTACAGGTAAGATTTTCTCGATCGCAACACTTTTAAATTTCAATAGAATTTCTGTTCCTAAATATATGACTTTGGAACATACTTTTATGTTTGGAAAACCCTTCATTTCGCGGAGTAACCCTTTTTAAATTCAGAAAAAGACCGGAGAAGACAAAAAGTGGAATACGAAAATACATTAATCTCTACCTGGCCAGGACCAAAAGTCTGGAAAGAGTCTCAATTTCCAAAACTCTCCCTTACCAGTGAGTGAATGAGTCAAGGAAGAACAAGCCTCACCATGATTTAATAACAAAATACGGAAAATGCAGAGGTAATAGAGATAGTTATTTGTACACTCTCGATTCAGAAAAGAGCGCAGAAATACCGCTAGGCGAAAGTTAGTGGAAGTTTGAGCTTATATATAAAAAAAAATTATACACAAATTGTAGAACATGATTTACGCCTCCTCGGTTGCGTGGTGTTTTAGCAACAGGGATTATTTCACGGATAAATTATTCAACTTCACTGATAAATTATTCCAGCATTGTACTTACATCGCTTTACACCAAGAAAAAGAACCTGCCACAAATTCAGTTGTGCAACGTAATATCCAACCACCTGCTTGGGATAGTTTATCAGAGGTGCAGGACTTAGAACACAGATCTACCTTCTGATGCTGCATACTTTGAAGTCCAGCCGACAGCCTCGACTTGTTAACCTACCTGGTCATACCTATGATGCAGTTGTTCTTACTCTGCAATCTCGTATATGTACCTGATTCAACTTTACCTCAATGCAACAGTACTCTGGCAAGGGTCGGTACACAACTGAAGAAAGATCAACCTAATCTTGTAAAATATAATACGTTTTTCAGATCTTCTGTCCTCCAGTTAACTTGGTACCCATACGTTTCAAAATTTATGCAAATTTTACAACGGCACTCATCAAAGTTCATGGAGCTTGCGGGAATGAAACTAATTCCAATGGCAAGAGAATCCCGTCCTACCATATTACCTGCTCACACATATCTTTGCAGTCACTATACTGCTCTGCCATGCGAGGCTTAGACACGAAGTTTCAGAATAATTTCTGATCTCCTGTCAATATGTCACACAAAAGACGCTAACCCCGTAATGGTGACCAGACGGCCATCATCGACAGTATACCGTGACCCTGAGATAGTATACAACTACACTACTGGCCATTAAAATTACCACAACACGAAGATGACGTGCTACAGACGCGAAATTTAAGCGACAGGAAGAAGATGCTGTGATATGCAAATGATTAGCTTTTCAGAGCATTCACACAAGGTTGCGCCGGTGGCGACACCTACAACGTGCTGACATGAGGAACCTTTCCAACCGATTTTTCATACACAAACAGCAGTTGACCGGCGTTGCCTGGTGAAACGTTGTTGTGATGCCTCGTGTAAGGAGGAGAAATGCATACCATCACGTTTCCCACTTTGATAAAGGTCGGATTGTAGCCTATCGTGATTGCGACATTGCTGCTCGTGTTGGTCGAGATCCAATGACTGTTAGCAGAATATGGAATCGGTGGGTTCAAGAGGGTAATACGGAACGCCGTGCTGAATCCCAACGGCCTCGTATCACTAGCAGTCGAGATGACAGGCATCTTATCGGCATGGCTGTAACGGATCGTGCAGCCACGTCTCGATCCCTGAGTCAACAGATGGGGACGTTTGCAAGACAACAACCATATGCACCAACAGCTCGACGACGTTTGCAGCAGCATGGACTATTAGCTCGGAGACCATGGCTGCGGTTACCCTTGACGCTGCATCACAGACAGGAGCGCCTGCGATGGTGTACGCAACGACGAACCTGGGTGCACGAATGGCAAAACGTCATTTTTTCGGATGAATCCAGGTTCTGTTTACAGCATCATGATGGTCGCATCCGTGTTTGGCGACAGCGCGGTGAACGCACATTGGAAGCGTGTATTCGTCATCGCCATACTGGCGTATCACCCGGGGTGATGGTATGGGGTGCCCTTGGTTACACGTGTCGGTCACCTCTTGTTCGTATTGACGGCATTTTGAACAGTGGACGTTACATTTCAGATGTGTTACGACTCGTGGCTCTACCCTCCATTCGATCCCTGCGAAACCCTACATTTCAGCAGGATAATGCACGCCCGCATGTTGCAGGTCCTGTACGGGCCTTTCTGGATACAGAAAATGTTGGACTGCTGCCCTGGCCAGCACATTCTCCAGATCTCTCACCAATTGAAAACGTCTGGTGAATGGTGGCCGAGCAACTGGCTCGTCACAATACGCGAGTCACTTCTCTTTATGAACTGTGGTATCATGTTGAGGCTGCATGGGCAGCTGTACCTGTACACGCCATCCAAGCTCTGTTTGACTCAATGCTCAGGCGTATCAAGGCCGTTATTACGGCCAGAGGTGGTTGTTCTGGGTACTGATTTCTCAGGATCTATGCACCCAAATTGCATGAAAATGTAATCACATGTCAGTTCTAGTATAATACATTTGTCCAATGAATACCCGTTTATCATCTGGATTTATTCTTTATGTAGCAATTTCAATGGCCAGTTGTGTAGTTCATCAGCATCGTCCACCTTACTGAAATTTGGTTTAGTGGTGACTATGACATGACACAATCTTTATTCGACTGACGTATATCTGTCTAAGTTAGTAGATATTGCCACCACCAAAAAAACAAAAAAATGGCTCTGAGCACTATAGGACTTAACGTCTGTGGTCATCAGTCCCCTAGAACTTAGAACTACTTAAACCTAACTAACCTAAGAACATAACACACACCTATGCCCGAGGCAGGATTCGAACCTGCGACCGTAGCAGTACCGCGGTTCCGGACTGAGCGCCCGGAACCTCTAGAGCACCGCGGCCGGCCCAAAAAAACACTTTAAAGTATCTGTTAAAAGCACTGCCCGTCCCACTGTACGTGTTCAAAGTTCATATCAAATGAACAGTTACAAAGCTTCCAATTTTAAACATTTTTTATTGGCTGAGATTCAGCAACCGTTCTTTATTTAATTACAGGACCTGTATATAGCCACATGGGTTGCACAAAATTTTTTTATCAAGTTGACCATGGTTTCGATTGCACTAGGGCAACCTTCATCAGAATAAAAAATATCATGGATTACATGTAATCCATGTCAAATTGACCATGATTTCTACTGCACTAGGGCAATCTTCATCAGAATAAAAAAATACTTGGATTACATATAATCCATGTCCTTTTTTTTCTGATGAAGGTTGCCCTAGTGTAGTCGAAACCATGGTCTATTTGACAAAAAAATTTTGTGCAACCGAAATTCCAATGTAACTAACGTGGACTTCCATCTGACGTAGGACCGGCTTCAGCCTAGTCCCGATGCTTTCTCCTCTACACTCCTGCTAATAACATTTGGGCTCATGTGCCATCAGACAGCCTAGCCTTTTTACTGACAATTTTCCCAGCAAGATTATAGTACCCTACCTCAGTTTCTCAAGTGGAAACTCTTCCAGAAGACTCTCTGAGATAATTCCCACTCCACTTTTATTCTCACAGAATGTGTTTTTCTGATGGACTATTTTTCTTTCATCTGTCATCCATTCCTGGGACTCGTCCATCTGCTTGTCGCCAAAGGGCGACTGGCCTGGCAAACTGCGTCTAATTTTAATTTTCGCTCGTAGTATTCTTCCGCTGGCTTCCCGAAAAATTTCCGTTACTGCGTTCTGTCGCTTCACCTCACAAACTACTTGAGCGAATTGTAATACTAAAGAGATCGAAGATAGTGGTTATAAAGAAACCCTGTAAACTAAATCAACAACTGGTGTCACAAATACCAGTCAGTTTAATCTTTTTTCCTCGCATACTACTTGAGCGAATTACAATAAGTATGTTGGTGGGCTGAAAATAAAGACCGGTGTCGATCAGTCAGTTTCAAATGTGGGTAAGCTTTAGTTCATCTAACTACTAATATAAATTTAATGGCAGTATACACTGACAGAATTAATGATAAGGATGGTGTGTGTATACTCACACTAACAAGTAAATTAATGACGCAGCGAGATCCCCAATGATTTTCGCAGAGTCTACGATTCGTCTATCTATCCAACTGTTATTAATCAAGAGTAGTACGAAGACCAGGGGCCCGAGGGATTCTACAGCTGATTTGCGCCGTTGTGCAACATTTTTAACCCTGTTATTCACAATATGTGGAAATTACTTGCAGAAACTGCTGGCCGATAAGTGAAACTGTTTTAGCAGACATATGATGAGAGACACAATCTAAATACACTTGTGAGCCGAAACATTATGCCGCTGGCCAACGAGAGATGAATGCTGCCTAGTGGCAGTGCGAACACGTTAGGCGGTTAGTTAAGTTTACAAGGAGAGCAGAGAGCATTGGGGAATCATTCTACCCACGACTGGGGCCGTAGATCGGAAAATTTACGAAACGTAATAGAATGTGACCGTTACGAGTTTGCACGTTGGAACGAGCATTTCGGAACTTGTGAAATGGTCGGCTGTTCACTTTCTGCAGTTGCGAGCATCTGTGGAAAGTGGTAGAGAAATCTGAGGTTTGGACGGCTAGTAGGGGAGACAGGGGCATGTTTTCCATCTTTTTACATTTTTATTTTTGTACTTTTTATTTTTATCAATTTTGAGGTAAACTGCGTATCATTTTATTTCCTATATCCTTATCTACAGTCTTGTAAAAATATTTTTGAAAATAATAAATATCCTTCTTGGCAGCAAATGATTTTGTCTGACCATGTTACGTTGGAAAATTTGCCCTGTATGCGGGGCAAGTTTTCCAGCTTACTTAAAATGTACAGAGGCAAATTTTCCAACTATACTTTAAATGATAAAACAGAGATAATTATCTTGATTTCACTGAATATGTATTTTTATTATGAATTTACAATACATTACTAAAGAAGGATAGCAAAAGTAACCACATTAAATAAAAACAAATGGTACTTAAAGGTTTTACAAAATATGTCACTTAAATATTTTACAGATATAGACATTTTTTAACAATACTAATACTCATTGTCTAAATCACAATTTAAGCAAACAAAAAATGCAATATTCTCTTTCGTACGGGCTTCATGCTCCCATTTCTTGCATTTCGTGCACTGTACCCACTTTTCATTTGCTTTAGGCTTGGCGTAAGACTCAAAGCAATAAATGCATAAACAATCTTCATCCTCTTCATCATCAGTGGAATTTAGACCTTCAATACCTTTGTGAAATTTTGTTTTACTGCCTTTTACGTTTGAAGAGGATTCGCTTTTGTTTTTTCTCGTCTCTGTTATTTGCTGCCTTTTGCAGTTTCCTTTTTTTAGGTTAATCGTTTTCGATTTTCAGCTGATGTTTAATTGGAGTATCAGTCAATATAGCTGACTTCCTTTTTTTCCTTCCATGTCGTGTATACTTGCTAGGCGCCGCCTTCTAAAAAGGCCTAATTTCTTCTGGAGTTGGCCATGTTTGTGTGGATGTAGAAGGAACGCCTTCTTGACAAGCAAGAGGAAAGGTCTTTGTAGAACTCAAGGGAAGTGCTTCTTTTGAAATGCTAGTCTGTGTTAGTGTAATAGGAGTTGATGAATTCGATGGGTTCGAATGAAGGCTGTGATCAGTAGTTTTTTCTGGCAAGTTTGAATCCAGTACAGGACTGATCGGGCATTCAGAATTTGATAAAGTAGGAACTAGTCTGTCTGTAAAGTAGGATGGCATAAAATCTGAGTATGCAAAAATTTCAGGATTAAGTGCGAAAATTCCTGAAACTTTAAAACCTGCCATAATATTGACTGGTGTTAACACCTGCAGCACAGCTCTTGCCAAAATAGATGGGATATACATAAACTGCCGTAGGTCTTTTGTTTGTGCACACCCATGCATCACAAGCTGTGTTAATTTGCTTTTTGAGAGGCCCAAACACACTGCGATCCAAGGGCTGCAGCTTATGGCTGCAGTGAGGTGGGAAAGACAACAATGTGACACCGTTATCTTTGAAATAGTCCAATGCTTCTGCTGACAGATGGGAATCATGATCGTGCAGAAGAAGCAGACTTGGTCGTGTTACAGAACAACGCGCATAATTTACAAAGTGCTTGGCGAACTTAAGAAAATTTTGTTCCATCATCCAGCCAGATGGGTTCGAATCACCGTCACATCCAGAAGGGCCATCACGTAGAAAGTGTTGATGAACTTTCACCCTGGGGAAAATCAGAAATGATGGGATGGCGTTTCCTGCAGCGTTTACAGCAAATGCTGCCGTCATCAATGTTCCTCTTTCTGCTGAGGTTAATTTACCTATTTGTTTAAAGCCACGACGTCAAACTACTCTGTCTAGCTTTTGAACCGTGGTTATCCCTGTTTCGTCCATATTTCATATGTCATTAGGTCCAATGCTTGAGCGCTTTAATACATTTGTCAAATTATTAAAAAACATATCAACGTTTGTTCTGATTGAAAGACGGCTTCCTTTTAAAAACAAGCTGAACCAATCAGGCCCTGCCATTTCATTTACTGTCCAGTTTCCTGGAACTTTTCGCTTGCATGTAAGAGCATATATGTAGGCAAATCGCCTGACTTTTTTGGGAGTAAGCCCAAAATAGATGTCAGAAGCCTTCATGAGATACTGAACCAGCACTTGCTCTTGTTCATGAGTAAAAACCTGAATAAACAAACCCAAAGTCTATTAGAAATTTAATATTTAAAAGGCAAATTGTAACTTATGTGTATACATATTTGAGCGATCTTCCTACGTTAATGTGGGTGCGAAGTGTACTTACACGCTATGGTTTTGCATATCCTATTGTCAGCATGTTTGGTGGAGGCCTTGCGAGTGGTGCTACTTTTGGCAGTGGTACGTCTATTTCTGGCACTGTTTCTTCTGCTTGTGGCAAGTCTGGGACAGGCGTTTCCCATCCGACAAGCCGGCCGGAGTGGCCGTGCGGTTCTAGGCGCTACAGTCTGGAGCCGAGGGACCGCTCCGGTCGCAGGTTCGAATCCTGCCTCGGGTATGGATGTGTGTGATGTCCTTAGGTTAGTTAGGTTTAATTAGTTCTAAGTTCTAGGCGACTGATGACCTCAGAAGTTAAGTCGCATAGTGCTCAGAGCCATTTGAACCATTTGAACCATCCGACAAGAGGAACTTGCGTTCCTGATAGTTCTTCCAGTGGAGGCGGCGGGATCACAGCTGTTGATTGCACTGGTAGAGGGAGATTGTCTAAGGAACGGAATTTCAACCAGTAATTGTTCAGAGTCCTACGTGGAATATTGAAGTCCATGGATGCTTTTCTGACGCTGCACCCCCCTCTAATTGTTAATAGAGCAGCATTTATTACTTCAGGAGTGTACGAGCCTCTATCGGTCTTCTTTTTATAATTGCGGACCATTTTAAGGTAGTAAAAACACATTTTACAATTAACCGTTTGAAAGAGGGCTATTTGGCAGAATTTATTACACAACAAATACATATTTAAAGTAATAGTACCAGATGTTCTAAGCCGGGGCACGTTATCCAACGAGACAAGTGGAGGAATATGTGCCCCGTACGATCTCGGAAAACGTTCCCCCTCGCCATATTCGGAACTATAGCACTACGTTCACGAGTAACCGTGTAAGCTATTTACAAAACAAATGCACAGTTACCTAAAGAATTTCAGTGTGTGCAATGTCAAAATAATAAGTTTAACGTTAGTATGTTTATTTTAAGTTTCAATAAAAGCATGAAAATTTGCTCACCTTAGCAAAAATGACGAAAACAGCCCTGCCGACATTGTGACTGCTGATATAACACTGAAACTTTCGTAAATGAAGTGTGCTTTGTTGCTACTTCCTACAGTATCGCCGGTGGTACCATCTACCAGTTTGTTTCGAAAGTAAAGCGAGTTGGAAAACTTGCCCCTATGGAAAATGTGCCCTAGTCTCCCCTGCAGTGCTCATGGAGGCACAAGTGTTCCGGAGCACACCGTTAAAAGTACATTGCTGAATATGAGGCTCCACGGTAGACAACCCTGGCGTGTTCCATTGATGACCCCACTAAATCATGGATTACGGTTGCAGTGGGTACGGTATCCGATGATATTGGGCTGTGGATTAATCGAAAGATATCGCCTGGTCGGATGAATCGCGTTTCTTTTTACATCAGGCCGATGATCTGGTCTGAAGATGCCATCATCCAGACGAACGGTTGCTCGAAACACCGACCACGCCTCGCACGTAGGCCCTTTGGGGACAGTATTCAAAAATGGCTCTGAGCACTATGGGACTCAACTGCTGGGGTCATAAGTCCCCTAGAACTTAGAACTACTTAAACCTAACTAACCTAAGGACTTCACACACATCCACGCCCGAGGCAGGATTCGAACCTGCGACCGTAGCGGTCGTGCGGTTCCAGACGGGGACAGTATTATCCCGTTTCATTTGGCTTTCCGGGAGAAACGTGGTAGCAGTTGCGAGCAGCATGACAGTTGTGGATTACGTGAATATAGCTGCACATCATCATCATCATCCTTTGATGCTTGATGTTTTCCTGATGGCGATGTCATTTTCCAGCGGGATGGTGTCCAGGTCAAAAGGTAGACACGCCATGAAGCATGGGGTCATGATGTTTTGGCTCATGACTGTATCCCTCGAAAAGACTATGAAGTTCGTGTTCTTTCACTGGTTTACAAATGGTCCTTCTGTTGTGTACCAAGCAAGAGGTACACAAGAAATACCGTGAGAGGCCGCCGCACACACAGACACAACTCCTCCCCTGGAGTCTGCTCACAAACACGGACCTCTTACGGCTTCCGCACTAGTTCCTTCGGAGCATAGAGTACGTCCACCGATTGCGTGGACAGCCAATGGAGGAACACCGTCAACTGCGGACTACTTCGCTTCTGCCTTGTACTGACGATCATGGAAATTCTTTGGCGACGTCCACCAAGACACGATGCACTGTGCACACTCACACAATTCTACATCAGCAATCAGAGAGAGTACTTCAGTGCCTGCAGCTATCTCAGCACAGTACGCTGAAGACTATCTTCCGCCGCAGCAGTTAGTGTTTTCGGAGACCTAGAACCAGTGATACTTAAAATATCATCGACTGCAGAAACAGCAGATTTAGTTACATATCATTTTATTAGTAATAACTGAAGAAATACATCAGAGCCAAGACCGAATTTGAATATTTCTTTTGAACAGCAGATTTAGTTACATATCATTTTATTAGTAATAACTGTAGAAATACATCAGAGCCAAGATCGAATTTGAATATTTATTTTGAACTGATGTCTGGTTTCAACATTACTTGGCTGTCATCTACGGATCTGCACTATGACAGTCCGCAGCTCGTGGTCGTGCGGTAGCGTTCTCGCTTCCCACGCCCAGGTTCCCGGGTTCGTTTCCCGGCGGGGTCAGGGATTTTCAATGCCTCCTGATGACTGGGTGTTGTGTGATGTCCTTAGGTTAGTTAGGTTTAAGTAGTTCTAAGTTCTAGGGGACTGATGACCATAGATGTTAAGTCCCATAGTCCTCAGAGCCATTTGAACCATTTTTTTGTAATGTGACCGTGACACACATTGCATTTGCACACATACTTTCTCTGCTGTAGGAATGAAATACATGAGTATCATATTTTATGTACTGTTAACATACTTTATCTTTTTGAAAACTGTACCGTGCGTTTTGACAATGCCATATATTTTGACAATGTTCAATTGCTTTTAAATCCTATAAATACGACATGTACGTTACAGAATAAAAATGTTTAGCAGTGTATTACTTACAAGACGGTACTACTGATTTATGAAAGCTTGTATGCTGACAACTGTTACTACAGTATAATCTCTATAAAATGTCTGTAACTTTTTACTTCAGATCTGGACTGTTGTAACTTCTGTGCAAAGTTCTTATACGCAAATTATGATGTGTAATGTAAATGCAAACAGTACCATCTATTACCACACTGCCACCTTGCGGACATAAGAGGTAGTCTGGTCATCACAGTGCCCATTTCAGTACAGCTCTAGACGAGCATGTGTGTGGTCACATGTCATCGGAGAAAGTTACATGGCAACATGTTTATAAATAGTATTAATGACATACTGCCTGGTTGTGATCTACCTGCTGGTAGACTTTGCATTTCTAAAATATTCGAATTTTCAACATTGTCAAAATATCTGGCATAATTTTGAAAAAGGTGAAGTATGTCACCTGTGTATAAAACACACTACTGAGCAGCCAGAACATCATGACCACCGGCCTACTATCGATACAAATCTGTCCGGGTGATAGCAGCGTCACCTGGTGAAGAATGACAGCTAGACAGACACACGCACCGTGCAGGTGGTATCAGTGAGCGTGCTGCCCGTGTGTAGAAGGGGAAAGCCGGGCGACGCAGCAGGGTTTCACGAAGGGCAGATTGTGATGGCCCGGAGGCTCGGCACGAGCATTTGGGAAACTGCACGACCTGTCGGGTATTCGAGGAGTGCTGTGGTCAGTGTGTTCAACACTTGAGAACACCAAGGTGAAACCACGCCCAGACGTCGTGGGGTTGGGTTGCCACCCCTCATTACAGATGTTTTACGTCGTAGACTGGACAGACTGATAAAACAGGACACACGGCGAACTGTGGCGGAATTAACGTCAGAGTTTAATGCTGGCAGCGTACAAGTGTGTCAGTATACTGCTAACGATGGGCCTTCGCAGCCGACGACCCACGCACGTGTCGATGTTAACACCACGACATCGGAAACTACTACTGAAATGGGCACGTGACCACTGGCACTGGATGTTGGCGCAGTGTCACAGCGTTGCATGATCCGATGAATCCCGAAACCTTCTTCATCACGCCGATGGGAGAGCGTAAATCCGTCGTCTTCCAGGGGAACAGCTCCATGATACCTATACAAGCTGGTGGTGACTTCATTGTTTTCTGGGACACGTTCTCGTGGGCAACCACGGGTCCGGTGGACACCATGACGGCCAAGAAGTGTCGTACACTGGTTGAAGACCACGTACAGCACTTCATAACGATCATGTTTCCCGACGGGAATGGCATTTTTCAGCAAGATAATGCTCCACATCAAAACGCTAGGAGTGTGATGAAGTGGTTTGAGGCACATAGTGGCGAGTTCTTATTAATGTGCTGCCTTCCAACTCGCCAGATCTGAACCCGATCGAACACGTCTGGGATGTGATTGAACATGGAGTCAGAATTCATGGCCTCCTCCCCAGAATTTAAGGGAATTAGGTGACCTGTTTGTGCAGATGTGGTGTCAGCTCCCTCCAGCGACCTAGCAAGGCCTCACTGCTTCCACGCCACGACGCCTCGCCGCTGTTATTCGTGCCAAAGGTGGACGTAACGGCTATTAGGTAGACGGTCATGATGTTCTGGTTGATCAGTGTATTATAATGATGTATCTCATTTCAACTGGCATAGAAAATATTTTTACAAATGAAGTGTGCGTCTGTGTCATATTGCAGGTCCTAAAATGACAGCAAAGCGCTCTTAAAATCGGTCATCAATTCGCCATAAGTATTTAAATGTGATCTTGGCTCTGAAGTACTTCTTCAGATCTGCAGAGCGTCCCCTTATCAGAATGTCTGTAATATACAATCATTGTATTAGGTTTAGGATGTCAAGTATCACGCGTAAAAGTGTAGCAAAGTACCATTTCTAAGTACGATTTATTATTGTGTCTCCACATCTTTGTTATAAAATGCTCCCTATCACAGAAAATGTTTAGTACTCAGAGTGCAACGACCACCGCTAAGAAATCGTGGCAGAGAAACTTCTGTTCTAGCCTATTCAGAGTAGCAGCCAGAACATGTTTTTTCCCGTGCACCTTTCCCATTTGGAGTAGGGAATGGAGAGGTGGGGGGGAGGGGGGGAGATGTACAGTAGCGGAAGTCAGTAGGAAGGCAAGTTTATAGGCAAATTAACATTGTCAACTGGAAGAGCTGTGCACAGAGTATATTTATTTAGTTATGAGATCCAATATAATGAGAAAAGCAGTCAGATGGTATAGCATCTGATACCAGTACTGCAGTGTATAACAGGACATTTACGATTCGAGTGGTAGAGTGTGAAAGTCATTTTCAAGGCAGTCGGCTCTGAGTGATGTAAATGTGTTCGTCTCTGCCTTTGCTGCAGATAGGAAACAGACACGATATGTCACAGTGAATGCTGTGTAAATAAACGGCGAATGTGACAGTACTGTACAGAAAACAGTAATCATGAGATGGAAAAGCAAAAATCGGCGCGTATGAGGAAATGGAACTCTTTGATCGTCAGATCGCCAAGAAGTTGAACCGCTGAAGTATTGATTGATAATTTTGCTAGACTGGACGCACGAAGTGGACAGAACGGAAAATATGGACTAAGTAGAAAATTATTTGCAGCACCGAAACAGTTCCTTTTGCGCAAAGCAAGGGCCACGAGCTGTTATTCTTCTCAGTTTGTTGCTGATTTACAGTTCTCAGTAACTGACAGAGGTGTACGAGAATTTTGCCATATGACAAACATCTTGCATTCAACAAACATCAGCAGAAACCTGTCGTAACACCCATAAATAAACAGGCTACATTGGAGTATGCTGAAAAGGACTTCAGAATGGGATAAAGTGGTTTTCAGTGATGAGAAGTTTAATTTAGATGAGCCCGGTGGATTTCAATATTATTTGCATGACCTGACGACAGAGCAGCAGGTAAGAATAAGCAGAGATTTTGGTAGTGGAAGTGTTATGGTTTGGGCAGCTGTCTGCTCTAAAGGCAAATGACGCACTGCTTGGCTGAGCACTAGAATGAACTCTAACATGTACACTGAGCTGCTAGAGACAGAACTGATTAAACTGTGTGAAAACCTGGTGAACGGAAGTCTATTGTTTGCACAAAATAATGCATCCGTGGATGTTTCTGTTACAACTAAAATGTGGTTTGAAGATAAAAATATCAATGTCTTGCTCTGGCCCGCACTTAGTCTGGCTATGAACCTCCGTGGAAAATCTTTCGGGAATACTTGAAAAGGACGTTAACAACCAAAATATGTTCTGAAGAGAATTTTTGAGGTAATTGCGAAGAATGGACAAATTACAAAAATTGGGATAACGCACTAGGACGGTGAGTGCCTTTATATCAATTTCCAATCAGGAGATGCATACGCTTAATTTTGTTACTCGTGTTATGAAAGAAACTATGAAATTTTGTCATGTCTTATATGTATCTGCTACTACCATAATAAATTAGATGCACTGTGCCACAGACTGCACTACACTCAACAGCCAAAGAAACTGGTATAGCCATGCGTGTTCAAATACAGAGATATGTGAATAGGCAGAATACGGCGAGATATGTAAACAGACAGAATACGGCGCTGCAGTCGGCAACGCCTATGTTAGAAAACAAGTGTCTGGTGCAGTTGTTAGATTGGTTATTGCTGCTACAATAGCAGGTTATCAATATTTGAGTGAGTTTGAATGTGGTGTTATAGTCAACGGACGAGCGATGGGACACAGGATTTCAAAATGGTTCAAATGGCTCTGACCACTATGGGACTTAACATCTATGGTTATCAGTCCCCTAGAACTTAGAACTAGTTAAACCTAACTAACCTAAGGACATCACACAACACGCAGTCATCACGAGGCAGAAAAAATCCCTGACCCCGCGGGGAATCGAACCCGGGCGTGGAAAGCGAGAACGCTACCGCACGACCACGAGCCCACAGGATTTCCGAGGTAGCGATTAAGCGAGAATTTTCCCGGACGACCATTTCGTGAGTGTATTGTGAATATCAGGAATCAGGTAAAAAACCAACATCGCTGCAGCAGGAAAATGATCCTGCGAGGACAGGACCTACGGCGACTGAAGAGAATCGTTCAACGTAACTGAAGCGGAACCCTCCGCATATTGATGCAGATTTCAATGCTGGGCCATCAACAAGTGTCAGCGTGCGAACCATTCAACGGAGCATCATCGATACGGGCTCTTGGAATCGAAGGCCCAGTCGCGTACCCTCGATGACTGCACGCCGCAAAGGTTTATGCCTCGCCTGTGCCCGTCAACACCGAAATTGGAGTGTTGATGACTGGAAACATGTTGCCGATCGGACGAGTCGCGTTTCAAATTGTATCGAGTGCATGAACGTGTACGAGTATGGAGACAATCTCACGAATCCATGGAAAATTTGGAAATTTATGGTAAGGACTATGGGACCAAACTGCTGAGGTCATCGGTCCCTAGACTTACACACTTCTTAATCTAACCTAACTGAACGTATACTAAGGACAATACACAGACACCCCTGCCCGAGGGAGGACTAGACCCTCCGACGGGAAGAGCCGCCCGAACCTTGCAGGGCGACTTAGACCACGCGGCTACCCCGTGCGGTGAATCCACGGACCCTCTGTATCAGCAGAGGACTGTTCAAGCTGGTGGAGTCTCTGTAATGGTATGGGGCGTGTGCAGTTTGAGTGATACGGGACCCCTGATACGTGTAGATACGACTGTGACACGTACATAAGCATCCTGTCTGATTACCTGCATCCATTCATGTCCATTGTCCATACCGACGGACTTGGGCAATTCCTGCAGGACAATGCGACACCCCACAAGTCTAGAATTGCTACAGAGTGGCTCCAGGAACACTCTGGCTACTGAACTCCCCAGACATGAACATAATTGAGGATATCTGGGCTGCCTTGCAACGTGCTATTCAGAAGAGATCTCCAACCCCTCGTGGTGTTATGGATTTATGGACAGCCCTGCAGGATTCATGGTGTCATTTCCCCCCAGCACTATTTCAGACATTAGTCGAGTCCGTGCTATGTCGTGTTGCGGCACTTCTGCGTACTCGCGGGGCCCTACACGACATTAGGCAGGTGTACCAGTTTCTTTGACCCTCCAGTGCATTAGTTTCGTCGAAAGCCAGCCTTTTTACTGATTTACACTACTGTAAAAACTCACATAGTACTTTTTGCCGCCTGCCTTTTTACTGATTTCCACTACTGTAAAAACTCACATAGTACTTTTTGCCATACATCTTAAGAACAGTTGTGGAGTATGGATACAGAGGAGAGGTGTGCGCTGCTCTGCTCTCGCCTCGTGGAGCGTATTTCGTGAAGGTGGCGGCGCTGGTGAAGGGCGCCGACCGCAGGAGCACCTGCCGCGGACGAGCGGCTCTCGAGACAGGCGCGCGATTGTTCTTGGCAGACAGCCGGAGGGGGCGAGGCGCGCCCCTCCCACCCACAGGCCACACGCCGGCGACACGGCGACGGCACCGCCGCTCACCGGGATTACCTCGTCTCATTTGCCGGCCTGCTGCGTCGTACGACAAAAGAGGCCGCAGATTAAAGTGTCCGCTGCAATAGGCGGCCATCAGCGGAGCAAGGAAGCACCGTTCGCGATCTGCGCATACGGACTGTTAACTGGAGAGCGAACAGCGCTTGTACGGGTGAACTGGTCTTCCCTGCAAGAACGTTACACCTGCCGTACGGAAACGCCAAGAAACAATTTCAATTTCAGCAGTGCAGCGTAGCGTGCGGAGATTTACATAGGCGCAATTCATGTTCGTTTCTTTCGTTACTATGGATGCTGTTTTTTTTTTTTTGGTTGTAAACCCAAAAGTAAGGTCTCCTATTTTTTGTAGGTACACAAGTGGCCATTAAAATTGCTGCACCAAGAAGAAATGCAGATGATAAACGGGTATTCATTGGACAAATATACTAGAACTAACATGTGATTACATTTTCACGCAATTTGGGTGCATAGATCCTGAGAAATCAGTACCCTGAACAACCACCTCCGCCCGTAATAAAGGCCTTGATACGCCTGGGCATTGAGTCAAACAGAGCTTGGCGTGTACAGGTACAGCTGCCCATGCAGCTTCAACACCATAGCACAGTTCATCAAGAGTAGTGACTGGCGTATTGTGACGAGCCAGCTGCTCGGCCACCATTGGCCAGACATTTTCAATTGGTGAGAGATCTTGAGAATGTGCTGGCCAGGGCAACAGTCGAACATTTTCTGTATCCAGAAAGGCCCGTACAGGACTTGCAACATGCGGCCGTGCATTATCCTGCTGAAATGTAGGGTTTCGCAGGGATCGAATGAAGGGTAGAGCCACGGGTCGTAACACATCTTAAATGTAACGTCCACTGTTCCAAATGCCGTCAATGCGAACAAGAGGTGACCGAGACGTGTAACCAATGGCACCCCATACCATCACGCCGGGTGATACGCCAGAATCGCGATGACGAATACACGCTTCCAATGTGCGTTCACCGCGATGTCGCCCAACACGGATGCGACCATCATGATGCTGTAAACAGAAGCTGGATTCATCCGAAAAAATGATGTTTTGCCATTCGTGCACCCAGGTTCGTCGTTGAGTACACCATCGCAGGCGCTCCTGTCTGTAATGCAGCGTCAAGGGTAACCGCAGCCATGGTCTCCGAGCTGATAGTCCATGCTGCTGCAAATGTCGTCGAACTGTTCGTGCAGATGGTTGTTGTCTTGCAAACGTCCCCATCTGTTGACTCAGGGATCGCGACGTAGCTGCACGATCCGCTACAGCCATGCGGATAAGATGCCTGTCATCTCTACTGCTAGTGATACGAGGCCGTTGGGATTCAGCACGGCGTTCCGTATTACCCTCCTGAACCCACCGATTCCATTTTCTGCTAACAGTCATTGGATCTCGACCAACGCGAGTAGCAATGTCGCGGTACGATAAACCGCAATCGCGATAGGCTACAATCCGACCTTTATCAAAGTCGGAAACGTGATGGTACGCATTTCTCCTCCTTACACGAGGTATCACAACAACGTTTCACCAGGCAACGCCGGTCAACTGCTGTTTGTGTATGAAAAGTCGGTTGGAAAGGTTCCTCATGTCAGCACGTTGTAGGTGTCGCCACCGGCACCAACCTTGTGTGAATGCTCTGAAAAGCTAATCATTTGCATATCACAATATCTTCTTCCTGTCGGTTAAATTTCGCGTCTGTAGCACGTCATCTTCGTGGCGTAGCAATTTTAATGGCCAGTAGTGTACATAGACCTGTTTATTTCTGCAATGGTTTACATCAGTTTACAGCTTGAACATTCAGCTATTTTTCGACGTAATTACCATTTCTGTCGATGCTTTTTTGTAGACGCTGTGCCAGTTTTCGTATGCCCATGTCATACCAGCTCGCCGCCAAGCTGTTCAGAAAGTTATGAACCTCTTCCTTCACCTCGTCGTCTGAGCTGACTCGCTTTCTGGTCAAATGTTCTTTTAACCTAGGGAACAGGTGATAGTCACTGGGCGCCAAGTCAGAACTATAGGGTGGGTAGGTGATTATGTTCCACTGAAACTGTTGCAGGAGAGCAACGGTTTGCCGAGCCATGTGTGGGGCAAGAGTTGTCATGGAGAATGTGTACACCCTTGCTCAACATTCTTCTTCTCCGGTTCTGAATTGCCCGTTTGAGTTTTTTCAGTCTCACAGTACCTGTCAGCGTTATTTGTGGTCCCAGTGGGCATAATGTCGACCAACAACACTCCTTTCCGATCCCAAAAAACGGTTGTCATGACTTTACCGGCAGACTGTGTTTGTTTGAATTTCCAAGGCTTTGGCGAAGAAGGACGCCGCCACTGGCGTGATTGTTGCTTGGTCTCAGGTGTAAAGTGGTATGCCCAGGTTTCGTCACCCGTCACAATTGAGTCCAGAAAGTTGTCCTGTTCGGCTGCAAGGCGGTGAAGAAATGCGTGGGAAGCATCAACTCGTTTCCGCATGTGGTCCTCAGTCAGTTCAATGTTTCCGTTAAAATTCTGTGGGCGGTGCTTCGGGAAACCTCAGGAACCAACATGCAGAGATCATCCAGGGTGATCCTCCGATCTTCACTCATGCTTTGCTCAGCCTTCAACACTGTCTCCTCAGAAATCTACGGTCTCCCGCTCCTTTGTTCGTCGCGAATTTCGGTCCGACCAGCTGCAAACTCTCTACACCACTTACGAACATTTTTGACACCCATGCACGACTCACCACACACTTCCGTCAATTGGCGATGGATTTCAATCGGCGCAGTGCCCTTTGCGTTCAAAAACCGAGTAACTACGCGCAAATCGCACTTGGCGGTAACATCCAACGGGATGTTCTCAACGGCTGCCAAGCCAAGACAGCGCCTCAGCCCGGCGTGCCCTCAGCGCCGCGTGCGCATGTTTACAAACAGCGCGTGAAGCACTCTCCATAACAGTGTGACCAACTGCCACACAAACAGAGACCTTACTTTTGGACTACCCTCGTAATACCTTTACTAGCCAAGATCGCATAGACGAAATTTGAGAATTAGTTTCGACAGTTACTGGTCATCTTCAAATCTGAAACACATTCAAACAAAACGTTACAAGACAGTAATCGCATTCAACGTTATCGGTATTTACAAAAATAAAATTTAACAAAATCATTGAACAATACATACCACAGCATGCACAGCATTGGCTAAGTGCAGCGGACACTAGGTTAACGGTACTGTCAACAACAGCTGACGAAGTGACCTCTTATCTTAGTCATTACTCTCGTATGTTCTGTTCAATAATCTTCCTAAAAAAATTTTGTATTGCAAGTACCCTTAACATCGAATGAAGTTCATGTCTTCTAACCTTCCATTTCAATGTCTATAGATCTGAAGATGACCGGTAGCGATGTAACTGTTCTATATGCGCTTTTGGCTAACAAAGGTTTCCAAAAATCAATATTCATTCAAATAATAGATCGCGTCTCTACACTTGCATTAGTTACACTGACGAGACGAAACATTATGACCGCCAGCTTAACAGAGTTTAATCATCCCTCTGCAACGCAACGCAACAGTGGTATGGATTCGACCAGTTCTAAGTAGGCTTCCGGGCGTACGTGCCAACAAATTTGTACATACAGGTCACGATAATGCTGTAAATTACAGGCCTATAGTTTGTGAGTGGCGAGCTAGAGCCAGATAATCTTCCAGAAGTGTTCCATCAGGTTCAAATCAGGCGAATTTGGTGACAAATAGAACTGCGTGAGTTCACTTTCATATTCCTGAAATCAATGTAGCATGATTCGGATCTTGTGACACGGACAATTACCCTGTTCGAAGATGTGATCGCCGTCGCTGAATACGGCATGTATAAAGCTAGTCCACAACTATCATTGTATCTTCGATTACTAACGAAACCCTGAGCCAGTGGTGCAGTGTATGTGTTGACCAGCCTTCACCTGGATAACCGTGTATATGAATACAACCATCGCAGAGACCTATCCGATCAGCCTACAGGTTTCCATCGACACATGGACCAGTCTCGATAATCCCATGTCTACTGCAATCGTAGCTGACGGTGTCATCTAGCCAACACGAAGACATGTAGAAGCTGTCCGCTGTGAAGTTCCATGTTCAACAATGTGTGCTGGACGGTGGTGTGCTTTGAAGCGTGTCTCCGTCAGTAGTGTTCTCTGTCGTCAGATCTGTCACAGTTCTCCGGCTTTCCCGCTTTACACAGCGGGCAAACCTCCGACCTCCCTATTCTGTGATGAGCCATTCGTGTCCAACAAATTGACGGCTACTCGTAGCTTCAACGTTCTTCAAGCCCATTCCATACTTGCTCACGACAGTAGCACACGAAGAGCGGACCAGCATCGCCGTTTCCGAGATGGTGCTGGTGGTAAGTTCCTCTAGGACCAAACTGCTGAGGCCATCTGTTCCTAGGCTTACACACTACATAATCTAACTTAAACTTACGCTAAGAACGACACACACAAACACCCATGACCGAGGAAGGACTCTAACCTCCCGACGGGGAGAGCCGCCTGAACTGTGGCAAGGCGCCCTTAGACCGCGCGGCGTTTCCGAGGTGTTCCTGCCACAACTATCTATGCTGTTTGACAGTGCCACTTATGTCTGTGGATTTCGCCATTTGCAGCACGTAAGCTGACTAAAATGATTTCCAATTCGTCTCTACCCCGTTTACATACTTTATCGCGTCATGTGCTTGCAGATACACCAGACATCATTCAGTCTCTTGTAAGAGGTCCATGATTAAGGAATTTGTTGCGAGCGCACTCGAGCAGATGTAGTTTCGATGGATTGCTCACACGCTGCCTGCGATATGTAAGCTATAAGAGAATCTCAGACCAAAGAGCAGTGTTGACTGCAGTAGGAACTGTGTGTTAGTAGTAGTAGTAGTAGTAGTAGTAGTAGCGAGCAGTCTGGTGTGTGAAGTTGGCTGGGCCAGTGGTGGGGAGCGATGGCGGAGCCTGAGCGTTGTAGTATAAGGTAAAAGCAGCCTCGCGCATATGTAGTATTGTTATATCAAGTACCATGTAAATGTTTTTAAAAAAATCTCTTGATAATAATCTTTCTCATAAAAAGTAACTTTTTGACAATCATTCATTTCAATTTAAAGAATTTACTAATTTCTCCAGTCCATGGTCATCCCGATTATAGTAAAGAAAAATTCAGTTGTTCTTTTTACACATGAGAAATCTATCGGCCAGCATTGCACTGGGCTGTGCCAGAAAAATTTCATATAGGAGCAGATATATATGCGTTATCCGGCGACTTCATTGAGGTAAGATTTTTCAGTTTATTCAGAATGATCTTTCCGGGCCATGACGCAGCACTGCTGACGTCTAAAATTTACCAGTTTAAATTCACACAGTCAATTATTGAAAGGTTATAAGTGACATGTCCGGACATGTCCGAAAAAACAGACACCACATATGACATCGTTCCTGACGTTCTGTTATTCCTGTTACTGACTACTTTACCTCGCATTTTGCCAGTTTCGTCTTCATAAACCATTACAATTCTGTACATTGTTGTTTATGATGTTCTGGTGACGGAATCTTGAAGTCGATTATTTCTGGGTGTTGCTGTGTCGCTTTACATTGCGTGAAAATCGTCTATGTGAGCATTGTGATTTTGCATAGGTTCCTGTCCATTTCTGTAAGCGTATTGTTGTGTACTTGTAAGGCGATAATTTTACATTACTGTTAAGGATTGATAAAATACCTCTACATCTTGATCTGGCACCACTGATAGCCACTATGGGAACGGACTATGCTTCGCCTTCCAAATAGTTAGCTTTGTTCAAATACTATTCAAAATACCTTCTGTGGTTTCCAGTTTCAATCTTACAGGTCTGCAGATTGAATTCATGTTCCCTATTTTTCTGCTCTATTCCTTCTCCAGTAGTGCTACAGGTAGGTTCTTTCGAAATCTTCATAGTCCAGGTATATTTCCTTAGTGCTACTTCGTCGTGCATACACCCATACACGAATCTGTTCCTCTACATCTCTGACCAACTTCGTAGCAAAACTAATTGAAATGATTGAATAAAAACCAAAGACTATAATTTTCAGTCTGCAGCGAAGTGTGCGCTGATTTGAAACTTCCGGGCAGATTAAAACTGTGTGTCGGACTGAGACTCGAGCTCGGGACCTTTGCCTTTCGCGGGCAAGTGCTCTACCATCTGACCTACCCAAGCACGACTCACGGCGCCTCCTCACAGCTTTAATTCCTCCAGTACCTCGTCTCCTACCTTCCAAAAGTCACAGAAGCTCTCGCCACCAGATATACTGGAGATAATTTCTGTGGGTTTGGGCGGGCGGCACTGTTGCAACACTTTGTAAACTGTTTTCATCTGATACAAACGTGTAAGTGGAGCGGACCGGTAGACGTAGCTGAAGTCTATGAAACGTCTTCGGATATGGTAAAAGGGGGATGGAATGGTCGATACGAAAACTGGGGCGGACAAAGAGACCGGAGCAAAGACTTCGAATTGGTGTTCAGTGAGGCTCTGCAGGCAACGATGGCAGAGTTTGAGTAGGGAGCTGACGTTTAGCGTCGTGGCTATATTCTGCACGTGTATTAGTCCCACCACACTACTGTCCCGTGGGAGTGTAATGGAGTCATACTCCACTTCGAATAACATCCCTGAACTGACGAAACAGCCCAATACCATCAGCATACTTCGGTCTAGGAGAGTTGGGCCGGTATTACCTGAGCCACGTGTGGTAACGGAAGTCATGATAGATGTTCACGTACTGCGTGAGTTGGCTCATAGCCAGTGATCTGCAAGGCTTGCTTCATGGTCTGTTGTAAACGCCCAGCGCTAATAGCCGCTGAGCGACAGAGATCGGCTGTGAATTCAATGCCAAGATACCGAACGATGGCGGCGACGTTAAGGTGGGTGACGCTTCTCTACAGTAGCAGCCCCTCAACAAATGAGCGAGACCTTGGATTTGAATACCTTGAGTGAGCATCCCAATGCTTCGCCGTAATTGGCCATCCATATCAGGGCTGCTCGAACTTCATCCTTACTGCGCAGGTAAAGGACTAGGTCGTCTGCATAGACCATGCAACAGAAACGGCGACCGTGAAACGTCATACCTTCCAAACTCTGGCGCTGGAGTAGGGGTTCCAAAGCGAAAACATGGGAAATCGTGGAAAGGGGCCTGCCTTGCCGCACAGATCGTGCTAGGACTAGAGCAGCGTGAAGCGACGGTTAATGATGCTTTCGAGAAAATTCTTTCCAGGTGATGGCGCATGATCAAGGATATCTGTGCCTTCGTTCGGTGGACCTTTGCCGTTCTGGCGAGAAATGCATCGTCACCCATGAAGAATTTAGTCAGAAGTGCAAAGTATTATTTCATCCCGCCTTCCTGAGTGTAATTCGTCGATGCTTTACGGAGGGTCAGTTTTGCACAGTAGAGGCATCAAGACAAGGTGGTGTCACAGGTGTCGTGACGATGCCGGTATTGTGCCCATGCATACTACGATATGGTGACGGTCTAGGGAGGTCAGCTGGGGGACATTTAATTTCCACATATCACGTCTACGCCACACACGCTGCCAGGCGAGAGTGACATCGCAGATGTAGGCTTCATACCCTGAAAAGGTCATGGGCCAGACTTCTGCATGGTGGGTGCCACCAGCAAGGACCAGGTGAGATAGATGCAGTATATGCGGCTTGATAAGTGAGCGGTGTAAAATGTGTAACCCAGTTGGATTTTATGAAGCTCCGTCCACGTGAAACTAGTCGCACGCAATCGATGACCACGGAGAGAGCTGCACCGGGTGAATGCCACAGGAGTTGGTCAGTGGCCCCTTGTGTCAACTCCCCGCCGAGCACCAAATCCACTTGTGGGCGTGTGAAAAGTGATGTGACCTCCTCGGCAAAGAATGTATGTCGGTGCTGACGGCGGCTAGAGCCAGTCGGTGTGCAGACATTAATAATATGCGCGATGAACAGGGTGAGGCTCATAACCCATGTGGGGAGCCCATTGCTGGAGGCATGGGAAATATGGGAAGTGTATCCAGTGAGCATTTGGAACTCAGCAACGAACACCTCCTGTGGGAGTAGAATATCAACATTCACAGAGTAGATTGTGTCTCAGTTTGCGAGGGGCTCATATGGTGCCAAGATTCATTGTGGTGACACTATATTGCTGTGTGTGGCTCCCTGCAGTCAATGCAGAATTCATGACAGAAGCATCTGATGGGTCTGCCGCAGTGGCCATGATTACTAACAGGACGCTGGCTAAGGCGCCTCCGTGCGATTCTTCCTCAAGGACACTCTGGTGGTCTCATCTGCTCCTTGTTCAACATCATCAGCCTAGGAAGACGTGCCGAGATGGTTCCTTTCAAAGGGCACAGCCGACTTCCTTCCCTAATCCAATGAGACCGATGACGTCGCTGTCTGGTCTCCTTCCCCAAAACAACCAACCAACCTAGGAAGACATGTGACATGACAGTCGAGTACCATCGGAGTAGGGGAAATAGGTGCAGCGATAAGAGCTGTGGGGAATTCGTCGTCCTCGTGTACTGGCAACAATGAGTATGTGTTTTGGGTTGAGAGAGGATTCATCACAGGAGGGACGCCAGGAGTTGTTGCACTGTGTGACTGGAATGGAAGGTCACCAAGTGGTCATCTCGCGAGGCCATTGTCGGAACGTCTTCACTGGCGTTTCTTGCGCTTCCTGGGCGACCGCTGTTTCCTGATGTGTTGTTCTGAATCAGAATGTGGTACCCCACCATCTGATGCTGGGCCCATCTGAATAAAGGCAGAAGTTGGCACGACATCTAGTTCGACGACCATGGTTCAAACAGGGTCGTCCGTCACGGTCTGGAGATTAGATGGTCCCAGTGTGAGCATTGGAGGGGAAGCCATGCTGGTCTCGTCGGCGCGTTGTCCTGCGGTGGGTGGCATATCCTGGAGTGGCGTGGGAGGGTTCTGTGCCGTCCTGCATACTTGCGGGTAGGGACGTGAGCGTCGATGCCAGGGTCACTTCATCCAGCGGTATCTGCATCAAACATCAGCGTAAACATTCGGACCGGACACATTATTCCTGGCCATAGTTTGTTCCGCACACCACCGATCATCAAGTACGAGGTAACGTGTTTCGTCAGCTCAATTTTGATCTGCCAGACATCATTTAACATGGGGTACTCAAGACGTTGCCATACGATTGGAAAGCGGAAATAACTACTTCTGGAGATACTTTTAGCGGTAGCTCAAACACCCGCAAGGTCTGGAGACCGAATCCCTCATTGTCCACTGTCACCTCACCTAAATGTGGATCAGTGTGTTCAAAGTTTAGTCCGGTGGCACGTCGTAGGAGAACCTCAGCGCATAGCGCCTCCGTCATCATCTTGAATACAACATTTCCTCTGACGGAAGAATGTATTCCGATCACATCCAGGGGGATCAAACGTAACTCCTCTACTATGAACTATTCAGTTTCAAAGGCTCTTGGTCATGGATGTTCGGCCTATAAAGTGACTTTTATCTTCACACGGCGGCAAGTGTTCGCCGTGGGATACGTTATTAGTGGAGTCTATATACACAAATACCGCGTCGAGGATATAAAAAACTCCGAGAGGTGAGCGCTGGCCGCCACTCGGAACAGTTCCGCGCTCTACCACGGCTGAGAGCCGACGGACCACCTCTAGACCACGTGTGATCCATCTACTGAACTAAAAAAAATATTTCGAAAATTCTCCAATTTCTCCATTTGGTACTCTATTTTAGAGAGTCCGTAGCTTCACTCACTATCTCAAAATAACGGAACGACGACATTTAAACTCAGATGGCAACAGTGAACTACAAACAAAAATGACGATTGATAAATAAACATATAGCAAGCGGAATATCAACATGCACAGCAAAACCCCTGCGGAAATATTCAACAGTCTAACGGTTTTCGAGGGCGCTATTAACAGCTCGTACCCAGAAGCAATCCTGGATTTTTTCCCAATTAGAAAATATTTTATTCGGTATCTGCTCGCATTGTGTGTCCTCTTCTTTGACTTATGTAAAAGAGTGTTCTTATTAGTCGATAGCAGAAATTTCCCTGGGGTGCTCTGTCTTAGTTCTCAACTTTTGCAGCAAGTGGCGTACATTTCTTAAGCTGTTCGGGTTTTTGGGAAAGTTCTAGTAAATTTTCTACTTTCACGCCGAGCGAATCTCTTTTTTCGCACATCTCATTCAAGGAATTAACTTGCTCCGTAATTTCTGTTACTAATTTTTCGAATTTCTTTCTCATCGCATCTAGTTTTGCTTGATGTTTCGTTTTGAAACTGAATAGCTCTGTTCAAAGATTTAGAGAGTATTACTGATGCAGCCAACATCACATTAATGTCTTCAATTGTTAGAATCTCAATTAAAATTTCGTCACTATCCTCTGTTATCACGGAATGTAATTTTTATTTAACAAAAGTAATTTCATCACCAAAAATCACAAAATTGAAATATCTCGTTAATCAAGGGGTAATGGTGCCCTTCGTAATAGATGGCCCCGTCACTAGGTGCTACGGATCGCCACAGCTGTCCGCCGCTCGTGGTCTCGCGGTAGCGTTCTCGCTTCCCGAGCACGGGGTCCCGGGTTCGATTCCCGGCGGGGTCAGGGATTTTCACCTGCCTCGAGATGACTGGGTGTTTGTGTTGTCCTCATCATTTCATCATCATCCAGGAAAGTGGCGAAATTGGACTGAGCAAAGGTTGGGAAATTGTACGGGCGCTGATAACCACGCAGTTGAGCGCCCCACAAACCAAACATCATCATCATCATCATCGCCATAGCTGAAATGTTCTACGTTTCACATAAAAAATATACTGTACTGCTTACTGGATCTGACATTTTGAGAATATATTATTCGTTCCCCAATTGAAATAAGTGTAAGAACATTTTTACGCTTTCTATGTCCACTTGTGATTCGGTGCTAGTATTTGATATCCTTCCTTCCGAAGGATTTAAGTTTATTCTCTCGTAATTAATTTTTATTCAGTTATTTTTATGTGGAACTCATGTATGAGTGCAGTCATTCCGCCATTACAATACATTTATTGTGTTTCCGCTAAAGAAGGCTGAAGAAGGGGATGTAACAAAGTGACTACTGTGACAGGAAAAAGAACCAATAATTTTCGGATTATGATTCTTCAAAGCAAAATAGCTTTAAAATTTTGGTGTAATTGTGTAGCTAGTTCTGTTCTTTGCTAATATTGTTGTTATACATTTACAACAATACTATCAAAGAACAAAACCATCTACATAGCCACGTATTCTCTGACCATTGTTTTCAACTACATTTATTTGATAAAAAGATTATTTATCGATATATAATGGAATTATGGGAAAAATTGAGAGGATTTCTCAATTGACTGAGACTGCGACAAAATAATAATTGATACTAATGCATGAGGCTCACACGTATTTTAAGATTGCCTGAAAGTTCCTGGCCAACTGATTTAACCACGTTTCATAGCCACCATAATAAACTGAATTCGGTATGTGGAATGGACTTCAGGCACAATTTCTAAGAGGCAAAACATTTCGCTTGTTTGCGACAAGTGTCACAGCTCAGATGCCCGTATTTTTTGTTACAGGAACAGAAGGGATGGCCACGGCTACTTTCAGATTTTGTATTACGTTTTACCGTGTTAGTGCCACTATCTTTTTAAATTATAGTGCGGCGGCGGGAATGCACCCGTGATCTGGAGATAGCGTCTTTGATTAGTAATCAAAACTTCCTCGGTACCTGGATCGAAATTTTGAATTTTCCTTAATAATCAGCATTGGTTGGCTTCCGGCGTAAAAAGTCACCCTAATTCTGCCAATGGCCTTGTCAAAGAGAGCGGAGGAGCCAACACACGTTCAGGGCACTCTCTTGTCCTTGGTGTGGAAAACACTCCTTATAGGCGGAAGAACCAGCAACGATCAACGGCATGAGGATGCAGAAGGCAATGGAAACCACTGCAATTTCAGACAGGTAACGTGTATCCACAGGAAATGTTGCCTGTAATTGAAAAATTGATATTATGATCTCTCCATTGGGAAAAGATTCAGGAATCCCCCATTCGGATCTCCGGGAGGGGACTGCCAAGGGGGAGGTAACCATGAGGAAAAGACTGATTAACCAACGGAAGGATAACTTTCTAAGAGTCGGGGCGTAGAAAGTCTGAAACTTGAACGTGGTAGGGAAGCCAGAAAATCTGAAAAGGGAAACGGAAAGGCTTAATCTAGATTTAGTAGGGTCAGTGAAGTGCAGTAGAGAGAAGATAAGCATTTCTGGTCAGATGAATATAAGATAATACCAAAAGCAGCGGAAAACGGTATAACGGGAGTAGGGTTCGTTGTGAATAGGAAGGCAGGGCAAAGAGTGTAAGTTAATGTGAACAGTTCAGTGATAGGGCTGTTCTTACCAGAACCGACAGAAAATCAATACCGACAACGACAGTTCAGGTATACATGCCGAGGTCGCATGCTGAAGATAAAAAGGTAGAGAAAGTGTATGAGGATACTCAAAGTGAAAAACAAGAAGTAAATGGAGATGAAAATATAATAGTCGTGGGGGTAATAGATTGCAGTTGTAGGGGAAGGACTAGAAGAAAAGGTTACAGGAGAATATGGGCTAGGAACAAGGAATGAGAGACGAGAAGAGTTCTGTAGTAAATTTCATCTAGTAATAGCGAATACTCCGTTCAAGAATCACAAAAGGAGGTATACTGGGAAAAGAACAGGTGATACGGCAAAATTTCAGTTAGATTGCATCATGGTCAGACAAATGTCCGCTCCGATAGCTGAGTGGTCAGCGTGACGGATTGCCGTCCTACGGGCCCGGGTTCGATTCCCGGCTGGGAATCTTCATCATTTCATCCCCATCCGGCGCGCAGGTCGCCCAATGTGGCGTCAAATGCAATAAGACCTGCACCACGGCGGCCGGACCTGCCCTGCAAGGGGCCTCCCGGCCAATGACGCCAAGTGCTCATTTCCATTTCCATGGTCAGACAAAGATTCCGAAATTAGACATTGGATTGTAAGGCCTACCCAGGAGCAGATATAGACTCAGATCATGATGTAGTAGAGTAGGCTGAGGTTTAAGAGAATCCATACGCAAAAAAGTGGGATACGGAAGTTTTATAAAGCTACAGATACAGGAATAAGGAATAGCTCACCCGTTTCCTGTCATCCACTGTCCAGTGGTATCGCTCTTTACATCATCTCAATCGTCTCTTTTTTAACATCAGTACACAAAGTCATTGTGCTAGATAGAAATCAGGTGGCACTTTGTGACTCGCGAGTGAGTCCTGCTAATTTCATGCGATTTTTTACAACCGGTTTCCGCAATGCCCGACTGTCTCTGTCGAGTCAGGGCATCAGTCCGCCTGGTCTTGGTTTTATACTGGCGGATCCGCTTCTCGTGACATCTAGTGGTCGGTTCCGCATTGCACAGTGGATACTTTTGATCTGTACTTCTCAATAAAATCTACGAATTTCCTTATAACTGCAACAAATGGCAACTACTCAGCAAGATTTGCAGAAACTACCGTTTCACTTATCTTTTCCCCTCTTCCTCCGCTCATAGTCATGATCTCGTGTAGCTGCAGAACACCTTCAAACAGATCAATTAAAATAATATGGACAGTCGTTTTGTAGATAGTCTGTTGATGGAAACTGTTAAGCTCCACATTGGGAAGTCTAATTACGGTTAATTAAATTTATTAATTGTATAATTTTAATCTGTAAATTAAACGCAAATATAGGGATTAAGTGTTCGTGATGCAGGAATGTAAATATTGTCGATCGGAATCGTTTTATATTTAAAAAATGTTCTGTTTGTGGACGATTTCTAGCTAATCCGAGTTACCCTTGACTAAATATAATTACGAAACATTAAATATCTTACCATGGTTACTATTAAAAAGTATACCTACATATTAATGAGAGTTTTACTTTCGTTTTTACTGAGTTGTAGTTGTTCTTCTGAGACATATAATGCTTCAGAATCCAAACAGTGATTTTTACAGTAGGTTTTTTTTTTCTTCAAGACAACCGGTTTCGACAGGCTTTGCTGTCATCTTCAGGTCTTAAGAAATGGTTTTGTTATGAAACTTCTTCATTTTAAATTGGACCTTACTGCAAGTTGACAGCACATTAAAAGTCAGCACATTACAAAAGGTTTGTCACAACTAAATCATTTAAAAACACGTCCATCTGTGAGCGATACACACAGGGCCATTTTAACAAGGGGCTCTATGTTTTTAAATATTTTAGTTATGACAAAATTCATATAATATGATTTTTATCGATTTTTTAAGAACTGAAGATGACAGGAAAGCCTGTCGAATCTGGTTATTTTCTCTAAGTAAATATTTGTGCCCGAACTAGGCTCTACGAGTTCACTCCTCAAAACCATGTAACTTCTAGTAGAGGAATCGAAAAGTTACCCCCGCTTGGGCAGATTGTTATAAGTAGTGAAGGAGACTATATTACTGATGATTACAATTTCTGTTACGTGTATCTGTGGTGTTTATTAAACTTATGCTAAAACGCTATGAACTTATGCACCAAACCAATATTATCAGTCTACCAAATATTCAGCGTTCTTAAATTGCACCAAATCTCAAATTCATAGATTCTTATCTTTTCCCACACGGCATGACTCACTACCACACAATGAAGTGAACCAAACGTAGATTATCAGAAATTTCTTCTTCATATTGACGCTAATGTTTGGAAATAGTACACTTCTTTTGGCCAGGAATGCACTCTCTACCTGTACAAGTCTGCTTTTTGTGCCTTTCTGACTACGGTCGTCATCTATTATTTTGCTTCCAAGATATCAGAATTACTTCACTTTGTCATCTTTGTGGTCCCCTGTTTTGTGTTAAGATCATTGCTAATCTCATTTCTGCCGCAGTACTCTTTTTGCGGATTGCACTTGACCCATAGTGTGTGCTCATAAGATTGATCATCCATCCTACAGATCCTGTAGTTCTTCCTCACTTTCACTGACAAGGAACCTCCCCATCGCACCCCCCTCAGATTTAGTTACAATTTGGCACAGTGGATAGGCCTTGAAAAACTGAGCACAGATAAATCGAGAAAACAGGAAGAAGTTGTGTGGAACTACGAAAAATAAGCAAAATGTAGAAACTGAGTAGTCCATAGGCAACATAAGCAACTTCAAGGATGACGCGAGCACAGGAGCTCCGTGGTCCCGTGGTTAGTGTGAGCAGCTGCGGAGCGAGAGGTCCTTGGTTCAAGTCCTCCCTCGAGCGAAAAGTTTACTTATTTCATTTTTGCAAAGTTGTGATCTGCCGTTCGTTCATTGACGTCTCTGTTCACTGTAATAAGTTTAGTGTTTGTGTTTTGCGACCGCACCGCAAAACCGTGCGATTAGTAGACGAAAGGAAGTGCCTCTTCAATGGGGACCGAAAACATTTGATCCATGAAAACACGTCTGCTATATTCTATACGACACTGGTGACGGCATGTGCATCACATGACAGGAATATGTTGTCTACCCACCTAACTTACACACTTGGCGAATGGGTGAAAAGATTCTTCTACCTTGCCCCATTTAGGTTTTCTTGTGTATCCGATAATCACTCCCAAAAAAAAAGAAAACATAAGTGTGTGTTACATAAACTGCAATAAATGAAACAGTTTCAAAGTCGCACAGTTTTCTCTGTGCTCTGTCAAAACATATGTTTTTAACGTTTTCAAATTTTTCCGTGTTTAGACCGTCAAATCCTGCATATCTCCAAGCAAATCTGAACATGTCCTGGAATTTTGGAGAGCGAAGTTGATTATGTGTGAGTGCCTGAACACTGAATTTGTCTTAAAATAAAAATTAAAATTTTTCACTCGAAGGAAGAGTTCAACCAAGGACCTCTCGTTTCGCAGCTGCTCACGCTAACCACGGGACCACGGCGCTCCTGAACTCATACCCTCCTTGATGTTGCATGGTGCGATGTGGAGGTTCCCTTGTGAGAATAGCAGCAGTTTAAATTATGCGAAGGTCCTTCTGCACCATGTTTAGATTTTATGTGTTAGGTTCTGATGTTCATTTCATGGTTTCGGACTTCGTGTAGAATGAGTAGAACATCATGTACGTATCAGTACAGACTGGAAAACTCCTTTTGCTGACGATAAGTTTTCAAAGGTTTTAGTCGCATCTAGGTACTGGAATGAATCAATGGCAAGAGGTGAAAATTTTTTGCTGGACCGGGACTCAAACCCTAACCTCCCGCAAAACGCGAGCGGTCGTCTTAACCGCCTCGGCCATCCGAGCACGCTTCCCATTCGACCAAAATTCCCAGCATGCTGCACACTACTAGCGCAGAGTCATCTGTCCTCAGTCGCCGTTTCAGACCCCCGCAAGAGATCGTGCATGGAGTGCATCCGTATTGTAAGAATGAATCCTTGATCGACGGACATTATATATAGGGTGGTCCATTGATAGTGACCGGGCCAAATATCTCACGAAATAAGCATCAAACGAAAAAACTACAAAGAACGAAACTCGTCTAGCTTGAAGGGGGAAACCAGATGGCGCTACGGTTGGACCGTCAGACGGATATCAACTGTGTTTTTGAAATGGGAACCCCCGTTTTTTATTACATATTCGTGTAGTACGTGAAGAAATATGAATGTTTTAGTTGGACCACTTTTTCGCTTTGTGATAGATAGCGCTGTAATAGTCACAAACGTGTAAGTACGTGGTATCACGTAACATTCCGCCAGTGCGGACGGTATTTGCTTCGTGATACATTACCCGTGTTAAAATGGACCGTTTACCACTTGCGGAAAAGGTCGATATCCTGTTGATGTGTGGCTATTGTGATCAAAACGCCCAACGGGCGTGTGCTATGTATGCTGCTCGGTATCCTGGACGACATCATCCAAGTGTCCGGACCGTTCGCCGGATAGTTACGTTATTTAAGGAAACAGGAAGTGTTCAGCCACATGTGAAACGTCAACCACGAATTGAAACAAATGATGATGCCCAAGTAGTTTTAGCTGCTGTCCGCACATCAGTAGCAGACAAATTGCGTGAGAATTGGGAATGTCAAAAACGTCGGTGTTGAGAATGTTACATCAGCATCGATTGCACCCGTACCATATTTCTATGCACTAGAAATTGCATGGCGACGACTTTGAACGTCGTGTGCAGTTCTGCCACTGGGCACAAGAGAGATTAAGGGAAGATGACAGATTTTTTGCACGCGTTCTATTTAGCGACAGCGGTAACGTACAGCGGCATAATATGCACTATTGGGCACGGAAAATCCACGATGGCTGCGACAAGTGGAACATCAGCGACCGTGGCGGGTTAATTTATGGTGCGGCATTATGGGAGGAAGGATAATTGGCCCGCATTTTATCGATGGCAGTCTAAATGGTGCAATGTATGGTGATTTCCTACGTAATGTTCTACCGATGTTACTACAAGATGTTTCACTGCATGGCAGAATGGCGATGTATTTCCAACATGTTGGTTGTCCGGCACGTAGTTCGCGTGCGGTTGAAGCGGTATTGAATAGCATATTTCATGACAGGTGGATTGGTCGTCGAAGCACGCACGTTCACCGGATCTGACGTCCCCGGTTTTCTTTCTGTGGGGAAAGTTGAAGTATATTTGCCATCGTCATCCACCGACAACGCCTGACAACATGCGTCAGCGCATTGTCAATGCATGTGCGAACATTAAGGAAGGCGAATTACTCGCTGTTGAGAGGAATGTCGTTACACGTATTGCCAAATGAATTGAGGTTGACGGACAACATTTTGAGCATTTATTGCATTAATGTGGTATTTACAGGTAATCACGTTGTAATAGCATGCGTTCTCAGAAATGATAAGTTCACAAAGGTACATGTATCACATTGGAACAACCGAAATAAAATGTTCAAACGTACCTACGTTCTGTATTTTAATTTAAAAAACCTACCTGTTATCAACTGTTCGTCTAAAATTGTGTGCCATATGTTTGACATTATTAGAGCGCCATCTATCAAAAAGCGAAAAATTTGCTCCAACTAAAACATTCATATTTCTTTACGTACTACACGAATATGTAATAAATAATGGGGGTTCCTGTTTAAAAAAAAAACGCAGTTTATCCGTTTGACCTATGGCAGCGCCATCTAGCGGGCCAATCATAGCGCCATGTGGTTTCCCCTTTCAAGCTATAGAAGTTTCGTTCTTTGTAGTTTCTTCGTTTGACGCTTATTTCGTGAGATATTTGGCCCATTCACGATCAGTAGACCAGTGCTAGTTCTTCAAGGTTCGCAGAAGAGCTTCTGTGAAGTTTGGAAAGTAGGAGACGAGGTACTGGTAGAATTGAAGCTGTGGGGGCGGGTCGTGAGTCGTGCTTGGGTAGCTCATATGGTAGAGCACTTGTCCGCGGAAGGCAAAGGCCCCGAGTTCGAGTCTCGGCCCGGCACACAGTTTTAATTTGCCAGAAAATTTCGTATCAGCACACACTCCGCTGCAGAGTGAAAATCTCATTCTGGAGACTTTTCATAACTCCGTAAATGATGCATGGTTTCACACATGTACAAGGCAACTAACTATGTTACGAGCACTGCCTCCCACGACAACGCAACAACGTCCTATCAGACGGGAAGCCGCGATGCAAACACTGCAACAATGAACGATGAGGTGGATATACTACTCAGAGGTCCGGTAACGTAACACACGCGAGTACGCTGCGTATAGACACGCAGAAGCAAATAAATTAAAGATGTGATATTAACGATTTGTGTAGATTTACGTGCATAGAAACGTAACAGCTGTGAACGGCAGTAACAGAGCTTGCCTTTACACTTTTCGTCTTGTTAATATGTATCACCTTTAGGAGAATTGTAGCAATCTGTGATCACCATTATGAGGAAGAAACGAGTCATTGGAGAGCAACGACAATTTGTCTGGATCTTCAGTATGGTTGTATCTTTAAATAGTGCAAAGGAAATTTTTCTCCTAACTGCGGTCTGACTTCTACGACTCCTGAAATTTGAAACTAGCCAAAAAATGGTCGAGAAAAGCACACTCTCTCTTAAATAATACCGCGTATGGCATTACAACTAAAACGTAACATTCATACACCAAACGAAAGTAGACATTTACACAAATCAGGGAAGGTACAACACATAGCTTATATTCTGGTTACATCGTATGACGAACATCTAACAGTCAGGTGTCAGTCATTATGAAATGGATAATATGCAATTTCACTAGCTGACTGCAATTTCAGTATTTCTTTAGTATCACAGACAAACAGTTTCCTGAAGTACCAGTAATGGTATTCTGAAGCTGTATGCTCAAATATAAATTCGTGTCATTGGGAGGCAGATTGCTTTTTTCTTACTTAAATAGTAGAGTAACAGTAACGAAGTTACAATTCTGTACATTTTCGAAATCAGTGGAATTAAAAAGTGATAGTAGTATCTGTTCCTAAAAATGAAACGAGCAGCGGTGTAAACTGGCATTAATAGTTACTCACAGCCAAATTAAAATTTTATTTCTGTGTCACTGCTGGCTTGCTGCAGTAAACAGTGTCATATTTTCAAGTTTTATAGCTGCTGCCCGCGTGTTTTGCCGGTTTGTTTACTGATCTCTGAGTGTGTTTACAGGCGTCAGATTAAAGATTAAATTTTAGTATATATTTACACAGTAGTGAGCTACAGCGCAACATGGTAATGGATCCCCTGCTATAATTTGTGTAAAGGCCATGTCTTTCACCTTTCTTATTAATGTGTGCTGTAAATGAAATAATACTCATTGTTAGAGTAACATAAATGTTTTTGTCTCCCTCACAGCATGAAGAAGATAACTTTAAGTGGTGGCTACGTAACTTGTTGGAATGGTTAAAATAGTTTCGCATCATGTTTCAGCATCATATCCTATAAATGAAGGGGTCGATGGAAGAAAATGCTAATCCAGAGAAGTGTATTCTGAGTCGTTGCTTGTTATGTTTTTGGTTAAATTCATAGATTCGAATATAAATACAATACGTCGAAACAAATTACGTAGGAGATACCTGCATCTAGAGGTAAAAGTGAAACTATTTGTCACCGGAATGTGGTTCATTCCAAAAGTCAACAGGTGCTCTTACTAAATGCAGGTTTACCAGTGTCAGATGACTCACATACATTTAGATTAAAATGATTTCATCTTTTTTTACACCATCATCACTAATTACGTGAAAGAATACTTTTTAATACATACATTTTAACTGCGCGTCAGTTTAGTATCTGACGTGTTTTTCTGTCGCAACAAATGTACGCTATTTTCTGTTAATAGAAATCGCCTTGTTACATGGTGGATATCCCTTACATTCTCAAAAATTTCTTAACGGATTAAGGTCAATGTTGAATACTAGTAGACTTCTTTTGGCCAGGAATGCCGTCTATGTGGGTGATAGTCTGCTTTTTATGTCCTTGGTTCGTACGTCATGTGCTGTTTAACTTCCAAGGCAGCGTTTCGGTTAAGCTACCTAGTGGCCACAAATTTTGATGTTACTGTTATCGCTAAGTTCATTTCTGATAGTCCTCATTTCTGTCCTCCTTCTTCGGGGTGCCCTGATCTATATTCCGTACTCACCAGGCTCTTTATTCCAGATCCTGTAATTCCCTTTCACTTACATTGAGGATAGCAATGTCATCAGCCAATTTTTACATTGATATCCTTTCGACAGAATTTTAATCCCATTCCTGAATTTTTTTATTTCCGCCATACTTTTGTCAAAGTAAAATATAAATTGGACAGTGGGTCAAAAGATCCTATACTATTCTTACACACTTTTCACTATGAGAACTTCGTTCTTGATCTTCCATTCTTCTTGTTTCCGCTTGGTTTTTTTATGTGTTCTATATTGCCTGTGTTTCTCCATAGCTTACGCCTATTTTTCTCCTGATTTTAAACACCTTCCACCATTTTGCAGTGTCTAATGCTTTTGCCAGATCGACGAAGCCTGTTAACGTTTTCTAATTTTTTCTTAAGTCTTGCTTCCATTATTAAGTGCATTGTCAGAGCTGCATCTGGTGACGATATTTTGGGTAAGCTAAAGGCGCTGCCTTCACTTTAAGTTTCCTTGGCACGCCTTAAGAGAGCGCCACTTCCGCATGTGCCGTTTTTGAAGACGATGCGCAAGCACAATCCGTAAAAAAGGGGTAAGTGCAGCCAGTCTCCCAGCAACAAGGAACACGTGGAGGTCACCTAGGGCAGTGGTGCGTTGTGATTTTTAGAGAGGACAGGTTTTCCCGCTTGAAGGTGGCTATGTGGTGGTGGGTGGCCACGTGCAAAGTCTTAACTTATTTTGTGCCATCACCACTGACGTTGCGAAACATTTCAGTGTGGCGGGGTCAGTGTTTAATTCTGTCATCAAACTACAGACTGATTATAATTAAAGCGCAACTACTCAGAGAGGTCCAGTGTGGACTGTAATTATCGTAAGACAGAGAAACTTGGTAGATATGCTAATGCGTTAATGATGAATTGATTTATGATGGGGAAAAAATTCTGTCAGTTTTGGCAACCAGGTGCATATCTGGCACTGTGATGCAAGAAAGACGTACAGGAATATTTGAATGTGTAATGGATTAGGAATGGGACGTGGCAGAAAAGTTCAAACAAGTGAAAAGGTATAATCCTGGTTTTACTGTTAACTGCCACTTACACAATTTGTTCTGTATAAGCGCCAGAGATGTTGACGAGATGTTGTACAACGCCAGATTTGCACCTGGTGGCCAGAATTTGAACTAGCTTTTTTCCATCGTAAATCGGTTCCACATTAACGCATTAGCTCATCTACTAAGTGTTTCTGCCATACGATAATTATAGTCCCCACTGGGCCTTCGTTGGTAGCTGCACTTCAATTGTAATCAACCTGTTCTTCATCGAGGTATACCTGCTGTGAGACAGTTACCATCCTCTAAAGGAAGTTAATGGTGGGCTTGTGTCTGCTGTACTGTCCAGTAACTAAGCTGCGCCAAAGGAGAGTGAGCGTACTAGTCACCAGGAGAGTTCAGATTCCCCATCATTTGTGTATTACTTTTACTCAAAATTCCAGTTGGAGTGCCAGCAGTAACTTATGTGTGTTTTGGATGGCTTAATTTCTTTTGTAAATACTACGCCGCCTGCTTGGCATTCTGTCATTAATTGCTTTGTCTTTCACTTCCTGAGCTGGTACTTGCTTAAATGCGTGCCGTCTAGTAACTGATTATTATTCATTAGCTAAATTCATTTATGTTACAAGTGATGGGAATGATACAAAACTAATTCCTTCTTTTGTATGATACCTGTGTGCTTTAAGATGCTGTGTGGTAACATTGCTTTTTTCTATATAAGAGCTGTAAAACGTTTTTATTCTGCCTGTGTAAAACTAGTGGGATAACCAGTTACAACAAATGTCGAATGTAAGTACCAGCTTCTAGGCAAAGTTTTTGTGACAAGGCCTCAGCGTTCTCAATCGGCTTATAATCTGGGTTCTAATTTAACCTTCGTCATTGGAAGTTTGTTTGTACTAAGTTTAAATCTAAGGAACGGTACAGTGTCTGTTATGATTAATGGCGACTGTAAAATAAGTTTTAATATTACATTGTTTAATTTAGTCTTCGGGGTTTTTAATTTTTTTTATGCTAAACTATTTTATTGTTGGTGCCTTTAAAATAAATTTTTGCTCTAACATTGTTTACTTTGATCTTTGGTGTTTTTAAAGGTTTTTGATGCCAAACTATCTTATTATTGATGTTGTAATTATTTTATGATGTTAATCATCATTGGTGCCCTATACTACTTACTCCTTTAACGTTGAACTTCCTTGGTGGAGCTTTAAAAAAATAAGAGTTTAATCTGTTTTTATTTTGGTGGCTTTACAATTCAGTAATTTAATGATTTTATCAAATGTACTCAGTTTTGTGCTGCAATAAAATTGTAAACACGTATGTGGTAAGCCTGGGCTGAGTTGTTTACCATTCCCTGACCCCGCATCCTAACCACATTATTGGTGGCTTTACCTTTCCCAAAGCCAAACTGATCATCATCTAACAGCTCCTTCATTTTCTTTTCATTCTTCTGTATATTGTTGTTGTCAGCAATTTGCTTCAGTAATTTGTTAAGTAGACTGAGCGATAGTCCTTGCACTTAATTGCTGTGCCTGTTTTCGGGACTGCTTGGATGAATCCTCTCCGAAATTCTGACGGTATACCCCCAGTCCCATAGATTCTGCACACCAATTTGAATAGTCGTTTGGTTGTCATTTCCCCCAATCATTTTAGAAATGCCGAAGAAATGTTGTCCATCCCACCTGACTTATTTGATTGCAAGTGTTCCAAAGCCGTGTTAAACACTGACTAATACTAGATCCCCTCTGTCTCCTATACCAACTTCCATTCTTCTTCTATCTCTCGTAGGAACCTTCATGGTGCCCATTTCATCTTTGAAACTACAGGAAGTAAAATATTTTGAAGTACTGACATGTCAACTTTTCAACATGTTGAAGAAAAGACATATCGTAGGAAGAATATAGATATTTGCAACAATCGGATTTTCGATGTATAAAAAGCAATGATACATTTCTGAGAAAATTTGTTGATACTGAAATAAATTAATTATTAAATTTTTTGTATGACATTTCTGCCATTATTGTTGATACACAAGTATGGTAAAATTTTTTTTGTCTTAAATAAAACGGATTCTAGCACTTTCACTACGTTAATTAAATAAAACTTATATAGCTCGTTAAATGCACTAAACCAGTATAAATAAAAAAATAAATAAGAAAATAAATCTAAATTGAAAATGGTTATTGAAAACTAGCAAAAACATTTTTCTTCAAATTACACATAATATGCTTGTTCAATGTTAGCTCTGAGAAATGTTATTGAGAAATTTTAATTTTAATTATGATAAAACATTATCAATTTAAGGCTAGACACACTTTTAAAAATTCTATGTGCCATAAATAAGATCATTTTTTGTTTCTCTGTTAAAAAATTATGGTATCACCACATTTTTGTATGCATCGTAATTTGTGTCCTGTGGGAGACAGAACTTGCTGAGGTAGCCTTACCGGAGGTGCAAGCAGACTGGATGGTTATCTCTAGAGAGAGCAGACTAATTTGAGGTTTGTGAAGAAAAAAAGCAGCCTGTTCAGTAGTTGCAGGGGCAAAATCTGGCCTTGTAACATTCAGTCGACATGGCATTGCCATAATGGAACTGTGAATGGCTGAATGCAATGGGGAAACTACAGCCCTCATATTTATAAAGGAGACTCACCTACACTGTATAGCTGAGTAACGACAGCATCTCCTTGTGTAAAAAATTCCAAATCTAAAATAGCCCACCATTTCGATTTGCAGTTGGAGCTGCTCAGAGGATGTAATCAATAGAAACAAAACACCTACAACGGTCTGGAGCATGGAATGTTAGATCCCTTAACCAGATTGGTAGGTCACAGAATTTGTAAGAGAGATAATGGGTTCAGAATAGATACATATAGTGGACATTAGTGAAGTGTAGTAGCAGGAAAAAAAAGAACATCACGTCATGAGACTGTTCAGTTATCAACACTAAATGAAATACGGATAATGCAAGTGAATATCTAATATTGCTATTATGGTGTTGAGTCTGATGACTGGTTTGGTGCAGCTCTCCACGCTATTCTACCCTGAGTAAATCTCTTAATGTTCGAATAACTACTGCATCCTATATCCATTTGTACCTGTTAAGTGTATTCGTCCCTTGCCCTCCCTTTGCAATTTTTACTCACTGCACTTTCTTTCTTTACCAAACCGAGGATTCCTTGATGCTTCAGGAAGTGTCCTAAGTGCCGATTCCTTCTTTTAGTCAAGTTGAGGCACAATACGAGACTGGAATAGAAGGGAGAATCGATAGAGGTACTCAAGGTACCCTCCGGTTGCGGAGTATGGATGTAGATGTAGATGTAGATGTAGAGCTCTCCCATTTATCCTCAATCCTGTTCGCTATCTCGTCATTAGTTATGCGATCTACCCACCTCGCCTTCAGCATGCTTCAGCATCACCCCTACTGAAAAACTTCTATTCTCCTCTTGTCTGAATTGCTTATCATCGACGTTTCAATTACGTGCTAGGCAACACTCCAGACAAATACCTTCATAAAAGACTTCCTGCCACTTAAATTGACATTAAATTTTAACAAATTCTTGTGAGCTAATTAACATCTACATATTTACTCCGCTAGCCACCAAGCGGTGTGTGGCGGAGGGCACAATTCGCGCCAAAGTCATATTCCCCCTCTCTGTTCCACTCGCGGATCGCGCGAGGGAAAAACGACTTATCTTTGAATGATGATCATTATGCGATTTGAAAGTTGGTGATAATAATATATGCTCTACATCCACGGCGAAGATTGGATTTTGGAATTTAGTGAGCAGCCCCTTCTGTTTAGCACGTCGTCTATTTGCAAGTGTGTCCCACTTCAAACTTTCTATGAGATTTCTAACGCTCTCGCGATGGCTAAATGTACCAGTGAGGAATCTTGCCGCTCTTCTTTGGACCTTCTCAATCTTTTGAATCAGACCCAACTGGTTAGGGTCCCATACAGACGAACAATACTCTTAAGACTGGACGAACTAACTTATTGTAAGCTATTTCCTTTGTTGACGGACTGCATCGCTTTAGGATTCTGCCAATAAACCGCAATCTAGAGTTCGCCTTTTCCGTTACTTGTGTAATCTGATCATTCCATTTGAGATCATTTCGAATAGTCACATCCAGATACTTGACTGATGTTACCGCTTCCAAAGACTGATCATTTATTTTGTACTCATACATTAATGGGGATTTTCGCCTTGTTATACGCAGTAATGTTTCACATTACTTCACTCTGGGAGCGATGTACAGTGATATGAAAATAGAAGTAACAAACTTTAAAATGCCAAGATCGCTTTAGTAGAGAATTTACTCAGATTACGGGTTTCGGCAAAACAGACATCGAGTAATAGCTTTTCTTTCTGGCAAGAATCAATTATTCTGTTGTTCATGTAGCAAAACTAATCTGCTTGTTTTAGTGTCTCATTTCCTTATTCCCTCAGCATCGCCTGATTTAATTCTGGTTTACTCTTGTTGATGTACATCAATACCGCCGAAAGTTTCCTCTAAATTCCACAATTCAGCAAATAACTGATGGCGTCGGGTGTGAGTGCTATTGTGAGATGGAGAGATTTCCACGTAGTAGGAAATCATGGTGATCCAAATAACATCAGTCAGAAGACTGATACCCAGAAAGAGAGAACTATATAGACGAGCACAAGGTTGGTGGTGCTGGCGGGCGGCTGTGTAGCGCGGGCTGGCCTAGCTAGCGCCTGTGCGCCGCCAGAGCAGGCTAGGGCAGCGGACAGGGTGGATGCAATATGGCGCATTCCGGCGCCGTCATCAGTCGCGGGCGCAGCCGGCAGTAATTAAAGCGCCGCAATATCTCCCGCCCGTCTGACGCTGCCTGCGCCCCGCCCCCCCTTTCACCTCCTTCCCTAGCCCTTTACGAAGGCCTGACGCCAGTCTCTGAGCCGCGCGTCGGGGTTGTAGCGGCGTCAATGTGTCCGTTCCGTGCACTGCCCGTGCTTTCGGCACAGGCGCTAAGCGAGTTGCGATCTGTTACCTGCTCTCACTCACCGTTGATCAAATTGAGTGCTACGCAGTCCAGCTTCCACGCACTACCTGACCTAATTTGTTTTGTGGTTGAATTAACGGATCGGGTGTCGACAGGTCCCAAATAAATCTCTCCCTCCCTCCATCTCTCTCTCTCTCTCTCTCTCTCTCTCTCTCTCTCTCTCTCTGTGTGTGTGTGTGTGTGTGTGTGTGTGTGTGTAGTACATAGAATAGGGGGATAGGGGGGAGAGAGGGGTCACTTCTTTCTAGTGATAGTAGCAATTTCATTGCTCCGCTAAAAACTTAACCTCATTTGTGACTGGCAGCCACTATACCTCTCTCATATTAATGTGAGGTTTGAGTAGACTTGTCAGCTGCTTTAATGTAAACAGACAACGTTTTCTGCTACATCTTTGCACATCACATGCGCCAAAACGTTCACGGATCCCTATTGGAGTAATGGTACACCTGTGACATTTTTGTCACATCCAACAGCTGTTTCTTTTTATCTCCTCCCAACATTCTAAATTTTTTTAGGCGTAGTATACTGAGCCGTTCCAGGAACGCCTCTACCATCGATATCAGGGATCTCGCCACGACTGCCGCGTGGCAAATGTTATCTGTGGGTGCGGAGAAAATGGAACAATGTTGGCTAGCGCGGAGTTCCGTCACATTCTGCCTGTGGACAATGAAGACAACACATTGTCGGGTGGAGTGCGTCGGGGAGCAGACAGCCTATGTATGAAGTCACTGAGGTAGGACTGCTGGGCCGTGTCAGCAGCGCCGAACCTCTGGCAAGCGGGTGCAGGCCGTCTACCTAACATATGCCGGCAAGACTCAAAGGAGCAGCAACGCCTCTGAAGATGAAATGTTAGGAAGAGAAGAGTTTCGTTTCCCAGGACCTTATACCCCGAAGGGTTTACCAGTAGCAAAGGAACATTGTGCCGTTGTCATTTTTATGCAGGCTGCAGCAGTGGTTTCACGCAGCTCAGTCAGCTTCAGACCGATGATGACATCCACAGAGTCACTATTCGCTCAGAATAAACATCTTAAATGTGATAGATTGTATACGTGGAAAAGACCTAGACACATCGAAAGGCTTAAGACAGGTTAAGTGTTGATAAGACAAAGATTTCGAAATTAGATTTTAAACTGCGAACCATTGCCAGGGGGAGACGTAGACGACCATAATTTATTGGCTACAAACTGTAGATTACATCTGAAGAAACAGCTGAAAGTTAGGAGGTTAACGAGATGGGATCCGGATAAATTAAAAGTATCGCTGATGTGGAGAGTTCGACCAACAAGCAAAGATTGTCTGAAACAGTTTAAAGGAATACAGCAGAAGACAACTGGTTAGCTTTTAGAGACCAAAGACCTCGCGGCAGTACATCAAATAGGCAACAACATGGCCTGGTAAATATTCTTGGACATCACGATAGATATACAGTTTCATAGACGAAGGGATCAAATATAAAAAGTGAGCAAGTGAAGCAGCAAAAGGGTACACAGAAGTCTAAAAAATGAGATTGAGGAAGAGTAGAAATGGTTAAGCAGGAAGTGCCATGCGAGAAATGTAAGGCCGTCGATGAGGGTATGAATTTTTTTTTTTAATTAATGTAGAGTTAAAGAACTGTTACCTGATATTTTAAAACAGGCAGTTTTTGTTTGTAGTATTTTTTGTTTTGTTTTTAACTGCTATATTTGACATGGGATAAATACTTTTTATAACAAATAATTTGCGGTTGAAATGTGAATAAAATTTTGTTGTTTAAAGAATAGTGTAAAAAGATGATTGGAGGAATTTGTTATTGCCGTCACCATTGTGACTGGTGGTGAATATCTCTGAATGGTTTCTTCGAGCCAGTCACTACGAAATACGAGTGCACTGACAGAAAAAAATCGGAACACCAGGAAGGAGTTGTGCGACCTAAACGAAACTTGCCTTTTCTGGTTTCGGCTCCTGAGGAAGAATGGTTTGTTACTCTTCCGCAGACATTCAGACATCTCACTAAAAATGAAAAATGTCCTTGACAGGGTTCAACCCACCATAAAGGCGAGGCGTGGACACACTCCATATTAATGTCCACTATTACTTTTGATAAGATAATGTGTATTCTGCATCAAGACACAAACACGATTATTATCCCGGTATTGTCATATTTTCCAGATTCGCTTTTAAAAATTTTATTTATAAATTACCAACTGTGATGCATAAATATGTTTATGTAAGCATCATAAAAATGTTATTTATTGTTACACATAAAAATATATGAGCGTTCACTGAGTTCCCTGTTCTGATGTTAGTACAATTTCTCAAATTGTCGGACATCGAAGGACTGATGTACTCACAAGTGCAGTCGAAAAATCGCATCACAGTAAACGTCCCAAGCGCTGCATATCAACTACCTCGAAAGTAGATTACTGTCAGACGCCGTAAACCCAATACAAAATAATGTTATTCAGTTCTTTGTCCATAGATATTTCACAAATTACGAAACTAAAAGTATAGTAACAAGTGTCACTAAGTATTTCTTCTTCCCTGAATTGCAACAAGCGTTACAAAATCATCATCTGATTACAACTGACTTCTATCGCTCTAACATCTTCCTCGACCATGAGGCCTAAATCATCTTCCCATCTTCGTTCGTTCAAGATAAGAAGGATCAGGAACGCTGGTGTTAAGGAGTTTCATGGTTTCGGCATCACTAAATAGTAAAGTGTAATACACAGAAGTCCGCCCGCGGTAGCTGAGTGGTCAGCGCGCCAGAATGTCAATCCTAAGGGCCTGGGTTCGATTCGCGGCTGGGTCGGAGATTTTCTCCGCTTAGGGACTGGGTGGTGAGTTGTCCTAATCATCATCATTTCATTCCCATCGACGTGCAAGTCGCCGAAGAGGCGTCAAATCGAAAGACTTTCACCCGGCGAACGGTCTACCCAACGGGAGGCCTTAGTCACACGACATTTACATTTTTTTAATACACAGAAAGTAAACTTGTGACCTCACTAATATGAATGACACTCATTTGTATCATGAATGTTGTTCAAAGTGAATGGTATTTATGTTAAAATACAACAAACGCCAGCACTAGGCATAAAACGTTAAACATCTAAAATACACTCCTGGAAATGGAAAAAAGAACACATTGACACCGGTGTGTCAGACCCACCATACTTGCTCCGGACACTGCGAGAGGGCTGTACAAGCAATGATCACACGCACGGCACAGCGGACACACCAGGAACCGCGGTGTTGGCCGTCGAATGGCGCTAGCTGCGCAGCATTTGTGCACCGTCGCCGTCAGTGTCAGCCAGTTTGCCGTGGTATACGGAGCTCCATCGCAGTCTTTAACACTGGTAGCATGCCGCGACAGCGTGGACGTGAACCGTATGTGCAGTTGACGGACTTTGAGCGAGGGCGTATAGTGGGCATGCGGGAGGCCGGGTGGACGTACCGCCGAATTGCTCAACACGTGGGGCGTGAGGTCTCCACAGTACATCGATGTTGTCGCCAGTGGTCGGCGGAAGGTGCACGTGCCCGTCGACCTGGGACCGGACCGCAGCGACGCACGGATGCACGCCAAGACCGTAGGATCCTACGCAGTGCCGTAGGGGACCGCACCGCCACTTCCCAGCAAATTAGGGACATTGTTGCTCCTGGGGTATCGGCGAGGACCATTCGCAACCGTCTCCATGAAGCTGGGCTACGGTCCCGCACACCGTTAGGCCGTCTTCCGCTCACGCCCCAACATCGTGCAGCCCGCCTCCAGTGGTGTCGCGACAGGCGTGAATGGAGGGACGAATGGAGACGTGTCGTCTTCAGCGATGAGAGTCGCTTCTGCCTTGGTGCCAATGATGGTCGTATGCGTGTTTGGCGCCGTGCAGGTGAGCGCCACAATCAGGACTGCATACGACCGAGGCACACAGGGCCAACACCCGGCATCATGGTGTGGGGAGCGATCTCCTACACTGGCCGTACACCACTGGTGATCGTCGAGGGGACACTGAATAGTGCACGGTACATCGAAACCGTCATCGAACCCATCGTTCTACCATTCCTAGACCGGCAAGGGAACTTGCTGTTCCAACAGGACAGTGCACGTCCGCATGTATCCCGTGCCACCCAACGTGCTCTAGAAGGTGTAAGTCAACTACCCTGGCCAGCAAGATCTCCGGATCTGTTCCCCATTGAGCATGTTTGGGACTGGATGAAGCGTCGTCTCACGCGGTCTGCACGTCCAGCACGAACGCTGGTCCAACTGAGGCGCCAGGTGGAAATGGCATGGCAAGCCGTTCCACAGGACTACATCCAGCATCTCTACGATCGTCTCCATGGGAGAATAGCAGCCTGCATTGCTGCGAAAGGTGGATATACACTGTACTAGTGCCGACATTGTGCATGCTCTGTTGCCTGTGTCTATGTGCCTGTGGTTCTGTGAGTGTGATCATGTGATGTATCTGACTCCAGGAATGTGTCAATAAAGTTTCCCCTTCCTGGGACAATGAATTCACGGTGTTCTTATTTCAATTTCCAGGAGTGTATTATGAAAGCAATCACACCATAATGTGATAGTATAGGGCATTCCCGAGCCACTTCCATCAAGAGAAATGCATCGTTGTACTGTTGTGATGAAATTATGGGACAGTTATTGGATAGTTTAGTATACACTAATCTTCAACACGTACTTCAAAGTTACTAAAAACCCATAGAAGTTACCTTCATTTCTCGGCTCTACACTGCCCAGTGTTGAGAACCAGCAGAAACATGTGATGAGTAGAAGGCACATAGTGTAAAGTACGCTCTGTATCTACCCATAAGAGATTCACTTTATTCACTGAAGTGGGAAAAAATAAAAGGCGGATATAGCATACATGCTACTGGAGAACCGGGGAAGATACCAGGAAAACGCTCTATCTCATATTGCCCTCACTTTATGTCTCCTTTGCAGTGCATAACAAACCACTTGGTCTTTGGCCTTCCTTTCTGCCAAGAGTCTTCTAAATGGAACAAAATTTCAATATATGCATTTCATTGCAGTGAATCATGATTTTGTGGGCAACAATACGGCGGACTGCTCATCAGAACATGCGAAATATGTTCCGCGACGATTTCATATCGTTTGCAGGTCTTAGCAGCTTTACAATGACTTTTCAGCAGCATTTTGTTCATATTTGCTGTAAGCTTCTACCTGCATTTGTACAGAGGTATGATCTTACAATCTGCTTTAGAAATGAAAACTTTCTTATTCCTCAGTCTTTCATTTAACTCCAAGTCAAATTGCCAAAAAGGTAATAACAACAATTTCTTCGCAATCCATAGCATTACCATTAATTTCAGAAAAAATATTATATCAATTTTTCAGATACGAATCTTGACAACAAAATTTAAGAAGAAACGCCTTCAGTGATATCGCACTGTAGATGACGACCACTATGAGTATCTGATTTCTTTCATCCATTACAAAAGTAAAAAATTTTTATTAGTCCAGTACATACAGAAAGCAAAATATATAGAAATGTACATCACAGATACATCTAATTTTCTCACAAGTAACGTAATGTAAATCAAAAGAACATGTTCTTACACACCTGAGGCACTCACGTTTACTTTCGGTTAAAATATAAATATAAATAAAACCAATTTTAAAGATAAAACAGGTCAAACATAAAATGATGTGCATGAGTTCAAGATACAGCTTTATCTTGTGTACGTAGACCTAATATGAAAAACAGTTTACAATAAATGCGTTACTTTACACACACTCTTCAAAACAATCGTCAGGAAATATTATGCCTTACCCAGTAAATTACTTGTGTGTGAACGGAATATAATGTCACAGAATATCTGCGTACACTATAGAGGAATAATGCCTCTTGTATATAAACCAACACCTGAGCAATGAATAGAATAATAACGCTAATTTATCGAAAGAGAAGACATCCTCCTTGCCCTCCAAGCAAAGCTAATAAATTTCGCCAAATAATGCTCAATCACTCAGCTCAATATTCCTATACTTCCAAAAGATTCAGAACTGTTTTATTATGCTGGACGTCTTAAAAGTCAAACTTTCCTTTGTGCCACCTAAATATCTGAACCGACAGAGGTACAAACGGTACTTTGTTATGCCTACAGAGCAATATTTCACTTTTGTATTTTTGAGGAGATAAGGTGGCCTTTAGTCGACTTCACAATAGCATTTATTTGAATGACATCGTTTGAAAGGACTACCAGTTACTCCAATAATTTTGGAAAGTTAAAAATAGATTTGATTATTAAATTTTTTACCTCTAGCTGTTTTCTTTAATTTTTGAAATGAAGTGAAACATTCCTTACCACTGAGTTGATGCAGACAATCGTTCTTCTCAGGACATACTATGGGTGTCCAAGCAGACGACTGAAGATATATTTCACCAGCCAAAGCAGATTAAGAATTTCATTTTGTGCGTTATGCTTCGACGTGTTGGGCTTCCTCAGACAACATCTGACATTAATAAATGGTCCATGTACATGCACCAAATAGCAAATTCAAATTTATTTCTGATAATTCGTTTGTGCTGAAGTTTATTTTCGGTGGGAAGCTATAATGAATTCAGCGAGAGCAGGATTTCATCGTTAGAGAATAATTCAGCATCACAGTAGAAAATTCAGTCGTTCTCCATGTTCCAATTGTTCGTAATTAATACCCTCGCTGTATTAAACATAACAATAAACTGAAGACGCATAAAGTGGGTATAACCGTGACGTTACAATGAACTTAGCATTAAAATTAAATTCTTCATCAAATTACTACAGAAAAGATAATGCGTGCATTGAGGCCATAGTGTGGGAAAGACGTCCCTTTGTTGATCACACAAATAGTAATGTGTAGAAATGAACAGTTGGGTCCATTTTACCTCTAGCTCATTGACAAATAAAAAATAGAGTTAGTTCACACATTTATTTGTTAATTGAGAGAACAGTCCAGATAGATGTGTGGCTTTTGCTGGAGGATGGGCATAATCCTTGTTGTCTTAGATACTGAATAGGTTGCTTAGATGTAGCAAAATTACTAGATATGGAAAGTGTAATAGAACGGGACTTAGTTTCACCCTTCCTGATTTAATGTGACTACGACTAAGACAGTGAAACCTTGTTGTACCTCACAGAAGCCTGTTTCTGACTACTATACGTCATCGTGTTTCAAACATACATATCTTACTTCAGAAGGGAGTGCTCTGCAGTGTCAATCAGCAGAAGAAATAAAAATCGTGACACAGAAAAGACGAATTCGATATCTAGCCTGTGTGGGATGGGGAGGATTAGGTTACCATTGTGATTATATACCTGGAATTCACTTGTAGTCTGAACCTGGCCAGCAAAACTACTTCTGGAATTCAGAAATTTTCAGATTAAATCGTCTGATATTTTAATTGTTGTCAGATAAAGGTCAGAGATGGGACAGTCTCTTAAGATATTATAGTGATATTTGTTCCATGTAGTTCATCTACTAATTCAACCACCATACCTACCACAGTGGTGTTTCAAGCACACACTGTTTTGTCCTCAAGTCTTCAGAGGAGACATCGCTATCAACTGAATAACCACAGAGTATTCTTTTCGTCGATAATCGTGCATTTTAATTTACACAACACTTCTTCTATTGTAAGCCAGAGGATCTCCTTCGTCCCCCTTGTAAAAAAATTCTCATGTTTCATTAACTTCACTGTGTGAACTCATACGTGTACTAAAGTTGTACATATGAATAAAGAAGCAGATTCTAAAATATTTGCTTCCTTAAATTTCATGATTCTCTTTCCACACAGTTAACTGAGATTTAGCAACAAGTATGTTACTAGAAGAATAAAACCAATCACTTTACTTGTGATTAAACCATGAATAAGCATCAAAGAGGATAGGCGTTCATAACTTTTAAAAAATCGAATCACCGAAGAGAATGTAGTGGTTTTTAAGAACGGAAACTTGGTATCCCACAAGTCTCCTCTATGTTGAAACCAACATACTAAGCAACAAGGACACCATCACACACCCACTTAAGCAGCGTTGTAAGGAGAAGGTGACAATGGTGTTTATAGCGGGCAGATGGCTCTAATTCTTGCAAAGGACCATCGTGTAATCACACAAAACCATTGCTTTCAGTGAATTTTAATGTTTATATCGGTTCTATAAACCGAACTAAACATTGTGCCTATTTTAAAAGTAATAACTCTGAGGTACGCGAATGTTTTATTTCTTAATACGTTTTGTAGTAGTACGGATATTGTAGTTTTTCAAACAGAGTAACAGGATTTGGAAAGTTTCCCTATGTTGGGTAATAACATCAGATAAATATCGGTTCCTGTCCATAATCTGTAAACAATTTTCTAGTGTCGTAGTATTGTGAACAACCTTCAACACCTGCAGACAGTCATATATCTCACTTCACATGGTTTGTAACGATAGTGTAGTGCTTCAGTGTCTGTTGTGAAATTGTCAGAACATAGGAACATAGTACCGCTATCCCCAAAGTATCCTGACAGATGCAGCAAACTTGATTTCCATAACAGTAAAAGTAATATGCAAAAAATTGCGCTCCTCTAGTTTATAACAAGATATCGATGAGAAATTGCTCTAAGAATTTTGCTTTCCTTCACTTACATATAAATGTACAGCCCTGGTTTAGGAGTGCAGTCTTTCAATCAAAACATCCTAGGACCTGAGTTAGATTCAAACCATTTCTTAAATTTTAAACAAAGATCATCAGAAATGGCAGCCGAAGACTTTCGGTGCAATAAGTTACCTTCCCTTACCCTTTTAAAAGCGGGTGAAGGGGCGGATGGAGCTACAGAGAACCTTGTCCTGGGGGTGGAAACTGTCCCTAAAGGTGGTGACTGAGCAGTTTTCAAGGCATGACAAGGCAGGAGGCAATAAAAAATCAGTGTGTTAAAGAAACTTAATGTGCATCGAGAAGAAACGTGACCTATAACTGAAGAAGCGTCATGGTGATCTCTCCACTGGCAAAAGAGTTCTGATTAAGCTTCTGTTCGGATCTATTGGTGAGCATGTCGAAGGAGGAAGTGAGCATGGGAAAAAGGTTGAAAATCCTCCGAAATGACGTATAAAGTTCCATGTAGATACAACTCCATGATGATGACCTTGTCATGGAAGAGGAAGTCGTGAAGGGGGAGCATCAAACCAGCGGGAAGACTCATCATGAACATCTATACCTCTATGCCAAGAATGGACTAAGTTCCTATCACCAGTGTTCACTGGAGACGAGACATGGTGTCATCACTTCGAACTCGAGTCAAAAGGATTTTCACCTGCCTCGAGATGACTGGGTGTTTGTGTTGTCCTCATCATTTCATCATCATCCAGGAAAGTGGCGAAATTGGACTGAGCAAAGATTGGGTAATTGTACGGGCGCTGATAACCACGCAGTTGAGCGCCCCACAAACCATACATCATCATCATCATCATCATCGAGTCAAAACGCCAAAGTTTCCAGTGGAAGCATGCAGGTCATCACCTTCCAAAAACATCCAATTTTGCGAGATTGTCATTCATTGCCTCGTATTACAGTGAGAAAAGTGATTCAGTTGTGCTGGGCAATACATTCGAAATTAAGGTACATGTTTATGCTTACAGGCCCCCGACTGGTTTTTTATTGCTCTCATAAAAGATAACAGATAATCTAATCAAACAAATCCTTATCAAATTGAGGGTTACCTCATTTTTCCGCCGAACCGTCTCGTTCTGCACCTTGTAGAGTTTTCCACCTTTCTTGCATAGAGCTAATACCAAGAGTAAATAATGAAATGTCCACCAAGACGGGATCTGCAAGCCGAAAGATCAACCTGTGCTCAATAATGAGACATCCTGCTCAGAAATCGATCGGTAGACGTCCCAGCTGACAAATCTGAGGTAAATCGGTCGAGGCGGAATTGGTCTTCGTTTGTCTTAAGAAATCGAACCTGAGTTGAATGGAAACCTAAGTCATAGTAGTCTCACCACAGCTCCTACCAAACACTAGTCTGTGTCAAACTCTGAACAACGGTGATTTTGAAATATACTCAGAATGAAATATCAGATGGGTATGTGGCGCTGTCATAAGGTAGGCTCGCTACAAGACAGTCGTTCGCCGATTCTCTGTCTGTCCACATCGACTAACAAATCTATGACATTTCACGTCATTCCTGACGAATGCCTTTAAAGCTTCTAAGACGTACAATACAGTGCTTATTGCTCACGGACATGTAACAAGTGTTCCGTTGCCACCAATGTCACTTTCAGACAAGTCACAATAAAATAAATTATAAGGGTGCCATTATTTTTAACACTCACTATTAGTTTAATGTACTCGTATGTGCTGTGCACTGGTTTCTAAGGTTTTGAACAACATCAAATGTTTCTAAAGATAGTATCCAGAAGGAAAAACATTTGTACCATCACAATGTGCAGTCTGCAGAATTTTCTGATAGCAAATCGGTCCTTCTTTTAGTGGAATTTTGCTGCACTTTATCTCTACCGCCCTGAAATTATTGTACACAAGGACGACATTGGACACAGACACAAGCAGTGGTGAAAAAGTTGCAGCGTGTCACAGCTTCTGAGGGCAACGCCAGGATCCGCCAAAGACTGCAGTGGTGCTAGCACACAGCCAGCGGCCGAGACCCCACCAGAAGCAGCAGCAGCAACAGCAGCAGCTGGGGCAGCCGTCGGACTGGTGGTGGCTGCAGACCCGTGGCGCAGCTGCCGTGGTGCATGGCTGCTGGCGTCTCGCCTGTGGGCAGAACAGCCTCTTGTTTAAGCGTATTGCCCGTCATCCGTGTACTGGAGGCACTCAGTCCACTAACCCTGAATCCACACATACACTGACTGAAAAATAAAATGGAAGCACCCACTAGACGTGGTCAAATGTCAACGTAACTTTTTACGTGTACACACAGTCGGTGGATATGTAAATGATTGCAATTCTCTTTGATACGGAGAATGGCCACCATATTGCATTAGAGTCAGTTCATGTTTCATGTTTTAGGTAGCGTACATAAGATGGCGTGAACAGCATAAAAGGTTGAATGAGTAACGTGAAGGACACGAAGATGCCACTTGCTCGTGTGAAGCAGTGTTTGAATGAGGGGTCATTGTAGTTCTCATTTTGGACAGTTGTCTAATCGTGTAATATCCAGAATTGTGTAGAATTGGAATGTGACAGTGGTCTAATGTTGGACAACACAAGAACTCTAGAGCAGGCATTCTCGTCGCCAAGGTTCTGATCAGCCACGCCTGACCACCACGAGGAAGGTTCCCTGTATTGGCACCTAACACGTCATAACTCCTCGCATCTGTGCCTGCCATCTGAGAACGGGTAATGGAGTCATTCTGTGTCATCCTGCGCCATTGGTCGAACACTAGCAGCAGCTGGTGAAGGAAATTGCTGCCTCATGCGTAGGCTGCCGTTGGCGTGGTGCCATGACCTGGAAGTATGGGCTGCTGACAAATGAAGTCTCAATGTGTTCAATTATGAATCACAGTTCTGCACTACCCTGGATGACCATCATCAGTAAGCACAGAAGTCATCTCTGAGAGGTCACATTCTTACAATATTTTGGAGAGGCATAGTGCAGACACTCCTTGCATTGTGGTATAGGTAGCTGTCAGGTATCACTTCAGGACACGGCTGATGGTAATTCAGGGAACTTGATTGCACAACAATATGTCACAGACATCCTGTGTCCATAGGTGTTACACCTCATGTAGCAGTATCATGGTGCCATTTTTCGACAAGAGAATGTTCATCTCCATATGGCACATGTCACTGAACTGTTTATGTGTTCAGCAGGTACTCATCAGGCCGAAAGATCCCCAGATCAGTCCCCAATAGATCATGTGTTGGAGCTTCTCGGACGTCAAATCTATCCCACTTCCAGTATCCAGAATGTCAAGGATCAGTGAGGGTCAGATTGCTTCAGGAGAGCCCACAACAGCTTTATACCTCCGTTCCCAAACGGATCAGTGCACGCATGCAGACCAATGAGGGTGCAACTTCTTTCTAAATTTGATTCTAGATTGTAATCGCTGAAATAACATCACATAGCCTCTCTGCCCATGAAGTTTCATTTCGTTTCTTTCGCTCTTTCTGGGTGCTTCACATCTTTTTGACTGTCAGTATTGTGTCACTTTGGTCATTTAGGATTCCCTGACTATCTGGTGTTCACTTGCGCACGCCAAGTGGGAAGTAGGAGACATGACTCCCCCCCCCCTCCACCCTCTTCCCCGAGGAAGTGATTAAATTCTTAATTACGAATGCTGACACACTCAAGTTATTCAACATAATCACAATTAATAAATCTAGGAATGAACTAAGCAAGTTCAGAGTAGGTATTTAAGATAGAAAAAGAAACATATGAGAGATAGAGTGAGTGACAAGGAAAGTGTGTGTGATAATGAGGTGTGCAAGGATGGCAGTATTGCCTACCATTAGGATATGGTAAGCTCATAAGTAGCGAAAAACACTGCATTGTCACTAAGTGTTATTTTCTGATGGTTAATAAGAGCATATGTAACTGTAATTTAAATTCATATAAATAAATTAGCTATTAGTAACAATGTGGTATTGTCATTTACAAACAACGGTGATCAATCACTGCTTTTCCTAAGTCACTCAACAACTACACACTAAATTATAAGTACAATTCTAGATGTTTCAGATTGGATGTGCAGGTAAAATATATGTAGGAAATGAACAGATGGCTGAAGTGTAGGCCACTCTCCCACTCAGCAAAGGCAAACTAGAAGGTGTGCCAAGGTACCAGCAAAATAAAGGTCAGAAAGAGAAATTTCCATTTGTTCCTTACATTTATTTCTTTTGCTTTGATTCATTATCTTTAATTCTTTCTAAGTAATCATTTTCTTTCTACATATAACTTTTATTCATATTGTATAAATTAGTATCTTGACATAGTATTTTTGGAGTTAAGGGAAAAATAAATTTTTAAAAAGGAACTACCAAAGTACTGAATGTATTGCGCAGCCTGCTTTAGACACATAGGAGGGCAGGTTTTATGATTGTAATATATCATACACATAAATAAAATTGGATGTACGTATGTGAGTATGTTCCACAACTCCTTCTAAATCATTGGCTCGATTTCCACGAAGTTTGTTACACATATTAGTTATTACCTGAGATGAAGTACTGAAGGCCTAGAACGACCTATCTTCCATAGGTCTGGGTTTGTCTGTGTGAATGATTGGTATCACCTGATATGTAGGCTGTGTGCATAATAGGCGTTTTGTGCAAGTAGTATCAGAATGTGTTCCAGATGGTGTATGTGCAGATAGGGATGGCTGAGCAGTAAAAGGGTGAACAAAGCCCCTACTGTCCACGAGAATTTGAACCAACCACCACTAATAGTGCACTCTGCTGCTGATCGTTGTGGCACACACTGGCGGTCTTTCCCCTGGAGCTGTGGATGGACACTGCCGGGGGACCAGAATCCCTCTTGTGCCACAAAGTTGAATGGGAGAGTATATTAACTGGTGTCATCAGCTATGTCTGTCATGAAGTCTACTTCCGCTTTTAGTTACTGAAGTGAGGTGTGATGTGATATCCTGTGTGTGTTGGGTTGATTAGTTTGATAGTCTCGTGAGTACATGAGTCAACCGATGCGTTCAGTAGAGTGCTGAGTCAAGGTCAGCAGTGGTGTATGTCTAGTGGTTCATTGGTGATTACGGACAACTGTGAGTCATACATGTCAGCAACCTTGTTAACAATTTGCCTCTACATTAGGAAAGGAGGAGCTGACCTCTGTGCAGTGGTGGTCAATTATGTCTAAGTGAGTTTTCTGCAGTGCTGTCATATCACTTCTTGGGAACTAAAATTTTGCTTGGTTGTGGTATCTCTACAATTAGATGAGTTTGTTGTTATGGATAAGTACTTTCTTTCGCAGAAGGCAGACAACCAACAGATAAAATTTATGTAATATTTTTTTGTAATAATTTTGTTATGCTACCAGTTTCAGTGCCTCACTGGCCATCTTCAGATTCCTGTATAACTCGACAAAATCGTTAGGCTTATTATAAAATACAATTCTGTTATGCAGCATCAATTTTTATTATGTAATATATATATATATATATATATATATATATATATATATATATATATATATATATATATATATATATATTGTAAATTTATTTTACATAATAAAAATTGATGCTGCATAACAGAATTGTATTTTATACATTGTGAAAACACATTGTGAAAACACCGAAAATGCAGAAAAAGTACCTTCTGCACCATCCAATAACTTTCACAGTTTAATATTCGTTTATAACTTGTAATATACTGCTAATTCTGAATATGTAAACTTTGTTACGGAAACTATATTTAATACATAATGGATGTAATACTGTATTTATTTGCGGATGTATATAAATGATTGTAATAATTATGTAAATATTGTAAATTGCTGAGTAATCGCCAAGGGGAGTTTGTTTAAATGTATCGATAGCAACGACGGAATGGCAAAAGCTGTGCCGTTGTTTATCTTTGTGTATGGAGAGCCTGTTGCGCTGCGAGCAGAGATCAGATACAGCAATGTAAGTGTTTGAAACAGTGCAGAAGTGCTTGTTGGGCGCTGCAGCAGACGCCGTGTGTAGTTATGATCGCACCAATGTAGGCGCACCTACTTCATTAACCAGCTAGTATTGAGAACACGGTCAGGATGGACAGGAGGAGGAAGCTGCAGTTCTATTGCAAGTCTCATAATTATCCATGGCTCTGGATACTACTCGTGGTTCTCAGCCAGCTGCAGTTCAGCACTGCCGTCGACTACACTCTTCGTCGTCGGCACAGCTACAACATCGTAAGACTGTTAACTGACAGAGCATAATTACTATTGTACAGGCATTACCCCGTGGCATTTCTGCAACAAACTTTAATGACTAGCTTTATCGAATAATAATCTGCAATAGTTACAGCTTGTAGGGACCTGTGTTGTCACTATCCTCAGGCATTATTACCAACCAGGGTCTCTTTCATTTCCATGCAATCAACGACTGTCATAAAAATATGAAAATTGATTAAGTATTTAGTGTTAGACAAGAGGGAAAAGGATACAAATTTGCAAACTTTAGTATCAGACGTTGGTACTAGAGTGAAGAAACAGTTGGCTATGTGTGATGAGAAAAAGACGAAGAGGAAACGTTAGCAACGACCGCTTGCCAAGTAGTTACAAAGCAACCAAACTAGAAAAGAGATCAGACGACAACCAGCGCCATCTGTCATGCCACGCACATAATATTGAAATTCAAGTGAACGAGAAGCGTTTCGATCTCTTCAAAAAGCAGGGTGGATTGCACTCCACCGACGTCATTGCAAATTGCGAAAGGGTATTGTCTGCATCATGGACGGTTAAGACAAGCATTAATGCTAGTGGGCGAGACTAAGCGATGGGGCTTAAACATCTCGGTTCCGAATGTTCACGAACTTAAGAAAGCCTTCTAGAAAAAATATTGATCAGAGCAGAATCAGGAGAGTGTATGACGCGATTTCTTAGTGTCAAAATCCTAAGACATAAATTCGCGTCGCACGACGAAACAATTTTGCGAAAACAGGATCCGCAAAGTTGAAAATTTGCGTGATCCACGAACTGAATCGGAGATTGTCAGGGAGCTGTGGAAGAAGCTTCCACATAATTCCAAGAGGTATGTAGGCAGTAGTTGCAGAACAATTACTGAATGTTAGAAATGGTGGAAGATGAAGGCAATTGGCAGAATAAGCGCAAAAATTTTAAAAGCCGTGGTAATAGCAACAACCGAATTAACAATAATAGTGGCAATAGTGGTAACCACCACCATGGTACACTACTGGCCATTAAAATTGCTACACCAAGAAAAAATGCAGATGATTGACGGGTATTCATTGGACAAATATATTATACTAGAACTGGCATGTGATTACACTTTCACGCAAGTTGGGTGCATAGATCCTGAGAAATCAGTACCCAGAACAACCACCTCTGGCCGTAATAACGGCCTTGATACGCCTGGGCATTGAGTCAAACAGAGCTTGGATGGCGTGTACAGGTACAGCTGCCCATGCAGCTTCAACACGATACCACAGTTCATCAAGAGTAGTGACTGGCATATTGTGACGAGCCAGTTGCTCGGCCACCATTCACCAGACGTTTTCAGTTGGTGAGAAATCTGGAGAATAATCTAGCCAGGGCAGCAGTCGAACATGTTCTGTATCCAGAAAGGCCCATACAGGACCTGCAACATGCGGTCGTGCATTATCCTGCTGAAATGTAGGGTTTCGCAGGGATCGAATGAAGGGGAGAACCACGGGTCGTAACACATCTGAATCGTAACGTCCACTGTTCAGAGTGCCGTCAATGCGAAAAAGAGGTGACCGAGGCGTGTGACCAGTGGTACCCCATACCATCACACCGGGTGATACTCCAGTATGGCGATGACGAATACACGCTTCCAATGTGCGTTCACCGCGATGTCGTCAAACACGGATGCGACCATCATGATGCTGTAAACAGAACCTGGATCCAGCCGAAAAAATGACGTTTTGCCATTCGTGCACCCGGGTTCGTCGTTGCGTACACCATCGCAGGCGCTCCTGTCTGTGATGCAGCCATGGTCTCTGAGCTGATAGTCCATGCTGCTGCAAACGTCGTCGAACTGTTCGTGCAGATGGTTGTTGTCTTGCAAACGTCCCCATCTGTTGACTCAGGGATCGAGACGTGGCCGCACGATCCGTTACAGCCATGCAGATAAGATGCCTGTCATCTCGACTGCTAGTGATACGAGGCCGTTGGGATCCTGCACGGTGTTCCGTATTACTCTCCTGAACCCACCGATTCGATATTCTGCTAACAGTCATTGGATCTCGACCAACGCGAGCAGCAATGTCGTGATACGATAAACCGCAATCGCGATAGGCTACAATCCGACCTTTATCGAAGTCGGAAACGTGATGGAACGCATTTCTCCTCCTTACACGAGGCATCACAACAACTTTTCACCAGGCAACGCCGGTCAACTGCTGTTTGTGTATGAAAAATCGGTTGGAAAGTTTCCTCATGTCAGCACGTTGTAGGTGTCACCACCGGCGCCAACCTTGTGTGAATGCTCTGAAAAGCTAATCATTTGCATATCACAGCATCTTCTTCCAGTCGGTTAAATTTCGCGTCTGTAGCACGTTATCTTCGTGGTATAGAAATTTTAATGTCCAGTAGTGTAGTAATAACTCACTGCACTACAACAGTAACTGTCATAGTGGTAACAATAATAGTAGAAATGACAGAGGCCAGTATTAAGTGAATATGGTACGCGGTTCTCAGAAAAATGATAGTAGGCATGGGCAAAATCAGCAATTGCGACAGACTGATGGAAACAGGCGTGTCGTACTTACTCAGGGAAACGATTAGCCGCTGCGATGTGTGGACCACCGACCATGGGAAGACCTTGGTGGCCCTGAAGAAAGCCTAGACAACGTCGCTATGACAAATTCGAATCGATAAATCGGCGATGGGAGAATGTGCAAGAAGACAGAGTGCCTAATGCGCCAGCGGTAACAATAATTAAAGTTCAAACGGCATTGACAAAGCGATCCCTGTCCGTAATAACGATGGAATTAGAGTACCGGTCATTAAGGAAGAGGCGGCCGCTGTTAAAGCAATAACGGTACCGCAGGCTCCAACACAGTGTAATTCGCCGGCGGAATTAAAGAAGCCGATATCGGATAAAACTTCCGTTATGGCGCAGGGCAACGCGGAACGAGACGAGGTGTGACTAGGGCAGTTTCGTCGGGTATACGACGAACTGAAGAATTACAGAGCATTGTATGGGAGGTATGCTAGTGGAGAAAGCGGAGAATATTTGAAGCTTCCAAACTCGCACGAAATTAGCGTTTATTAAGGCATGTACCAAAAAGCAGGCTTGTCAAAATGTTGTTGTAATTGAAGTGGCCAACCACAACGATGCCGGCACTAAAGCAAACCTAGGCGAAATTTCTGAAGAGGAACATGACGAGTCTGCCGATGATGACAGCGTGCGACTAACTGGAAACCACGTAGATTACAAAATCTACAAAGTTAAGGCTGACGTCATACAGTCAGACCAGTGTGGTATGGATTGCATGAGCTCGAAAGAAGGAATAGAAGCAGAAACAGAGCACATTTCTCAGAGCAGTTTGGAATATGATAGCCATCTTTCCGAAGAAAATTTACTTTACTTGACAATTACCAGATTTCTGGTAAACCAGAGTTAGTCAAAACTAGTAATATCTGGAAATATAAACGAGTTGTTGAGCATCTTTATCAGTGAAATTAATGCTCAGTCCGAACCAATAAAAGCTTAGTTAAGTTATTCCATAACTTCATAGGTTTTGGATATGTGTTTCCTGCAAGTCACCGACCAGACTCAGTCCCATTCTTCCATTTATACAAGATAGAGTTATAGATGCATTTTACTGTCGCATGCAAACCGCCTGGCAGCTCAGTCGCTAATTGTATTTGTTGGTCAACGTGCACTTTCTGCCATTGACTGACGTCGTTGAATAACGGGGAATAGGCAGTAGAGCTTTATAGTATTCCTCTGTTATGGTGGCTGTTAGTTCTGTGCAGGCTGTGAATCGATGAAATTGTAATGAATACCTAAATCGGTAATCTTAATCAGGACATGACAAAGGTAGAGTCAAAAATTGGAAGCATAAATAAATGTTTTTTGAGACGGTAGTAGAGAGGATAGAACAGGAGCTGCGGAAACGTGGTACGTGGGGACGTCATAAATGAATTGGTTGTTTGAAAAAAAAAGAAACGCAGTGAATCCTGTGACACCAGTGTTTAGTTGTTTCGTCAAGTGTGCCTCCGACTGTTGTGTGTGTGTGTGTGTGTGTGTGTGTGTGTGTGTGTGTGTGTGTGTGTGGTGGGTACGGGGGGTATGGATTGTGAAAGCTACGTCCGAGGGACTTGAAGTTCCCTACTTGCTGTTTATGTTTTTAGTTTTTAGTGTGTTCGCTCGATTTTTTTTTCTAATTTCGTTTGTGATGAGAATTCTTAAGAAAGTGATTGCACACCTGTGGGTGGAAAACTTGTTGCTTGGCTGAAACTGCTTGGTTTATCTCGTCTGTAGTCGAGATTATGCCAACCTTTAAAAGTTTGTTATTGCTCACGGCATATATTTGTTAGTGCAGTATATTCAAATGTTCAAATGTGTATGAAATCTTATGGGACATAACTACTAAGGTCATCAGTCCCTAAGCTTACACACTACTTAACCTAAAGACAAACGCACACACCTGCAGTATATTCGCCGCGTTTAATTCTTATTGCATCACAAGGAGTAGGCGACTTAGCACAAACTGTTTGTCAGCGGTAGATAACGCTAATACGTTGACCACTGTCTTGTTCCAAATTAAGCTCGTACTTCAAGATCAATTTACTCATACTAATACCTGTGTGGGAAGACGAAGGCTACTCCCTATAGGTAACTAAGATATATGTAGTATAGCGGGTAACGCTGCCTCAGAACAAACAGGCTAGTACCCTATAGCTTAAGTAAAACTTGGTATTAATGGCCACTTCCGTCCACTTGACGATACTTAGCATTAAGGAAGGAATCATCGAATGCGCACTATAGAATAGACGATGTGACAAAAGGGCATGTGACAGCGATATGCGGTGGTAATATCGCGTACAGAAGGTATAAAAGGGTAGGTCATTGGTGGAGCTGTCACTCATACTCAAGTGGTTCATGTGAATACTTTTCCAACGTGATTTCGGCCACACAGCGGGAATTAACAGACTTTGAACGTGGAGCTAGACAAATTGGACATTCCATTTCTGAAATCGTTTATAAATTCCATATTCTGAAATCCACGTGTCAAGAGTGTGCCGAGAATACCAAATTTCAGGCATTACCTCTCACCAAGGACAGTGCAGTGCCAGAATGCCTTCAACCAACGATCTAGAGCAGTGGCGTTGCGCAGAGTTGTCAAATAGGACAGTCCGGCGAAATGTGGTGTTAATGGACTACGGCAGCAGTTGCCTTCGCTAACAGCACGACATCCCCTTCAGCGCCTCTACTCGGCTCGTGACCGTATCGGTTATACCACAGAGGCCCAGACGACTGGAAATCCTTGGCCTAGTCAGATGAATCCCGATTTCACATGCTAAGAGCTGATAGTAGGGTTCCAGTTTGGTGCAGGCCCCATGAAGCCATGGATCCAAGTTGTCACCAAGGCACTGTGCAAGCACATAATGGTGTGGGCTACGTTTATATGGAATGGTCTGGGTCCTTTGATCCCTCTTAACTGACCACTGACAGGAAAAAGTTATGTGCGGTTACCTGGAGACCACTTGCAGCAATTCACAGGCTTCATGTTCCCAAACAACGATGGCATTTTTATGGATGACAATGCGCCTTGTTACCGGGCCACAGTTATTCGCGACTGGTTTGAAAAACTTTCTGTAAAACTCGGGCGAATGGTTTGCCCAGCCAGAAAGCCCGACATGAATTCCATCAAACATTTTTGGGACATAATCGAGAGAGGAGTTCGTGTACAAAATCCGGCACCGGCAACACTTCCACAATTATGGACGGCTACAGAGGCACCATGGCTCGATATTTCTGCAGGGGACTTCCAAAAACTTTTTAAGTCCATGCCACTGGAGTTCCTGCATTAAGCCGGATAAAAGGAAAAAGGAAAGATATAATGTCCTGTTGACGTCGAGGTGGTTAGAGACGGAGCACAAGCTCGGATTGCATCAAGGATGGGGAAGGAAATCTGTCGGCACTTTCAATGGAAACAACATGCCATTAGCCTGGAGCGATTTAGGGAAACCACGGAAAACCTAAATCTGGATGGCCGGACACCAGATTGAACCGTCGTCCTCCAGAATACGAGTCCAGTGCAAACCACGGCGCCATCTCGCTCGGTCCAGGCAGAAAGAAGTCCGACACGATATTAGGAGGTATCCTATGACTTGTCAGCTCAGTGGATGTTCAGTGGCTTTATTAAAGGTTTAAAGGAAATGCAAATAGTGAATTTATAGTACTGAAGACAATATGCATTGTTAAGATTTCACGCAGTGTTGCGCTACGTAGAGCAATGCTCTATTATTTGTTACTGAGCAAGGAGATGAAGAGTCAGTGATTACTAGTGGCCGTTTTCATCAGTAATGCTGTTTGAAGGTGGGGGCTCGTTGTTGTCAGAAGTGGCAATATACTGAGAGGTAGATGGAAATAGTTTAATCTCATGGATTAGTATGCTTGTGGCACTGTGTGTGTGTGTGTGTGTGTGTGTGTGTGTGTGTGTGAGAGAGAGAGAGAGAGAGAGAGAGAGAGAGAGAGAGAGAGAGAGAGTTGGGTTGGGTTGTTTTTGGGGAAGAAGACCAGACAGCTAGGTCATCGGTCTCATCGGATTAGGAAAGGACGGGGAAGGAAATCGGCCGTGCCCTTCCAAAGGAACCATCCCGGCATTTTCCTGGAGCGATTTAGGGAAATCACGGGAAACCTATATCAGGATGGCTGGAAGCGGGATTGAACCGTCGTCCTCCTGAATGCGAGTCCAGTGTGCTAGCCACTGCGCCACCTCGCTCGGTGGAGAGAGGGAGGGAGAGGAAGAGAGAGAGGGAGAGAGAGAGAGAGAGAGAGAGAGAGAGAGAGGGAGGGAGGGAGAGAGAGAGAGGGAGGGAGAGGGGGAGAGAGAGAGAGAGAGAGAGAGAGAGAGAGAGAATATGCTTTCTTTGCCTGTGATAAGTTATTTTGTCAAATAATTGCAGTGCTGATAGTATTAATCACAAATCTTGAACCACACCTTCGTCGGCCTTGCTTACATTATATGATTTGATTGAATTATTTCATTTCAAAAATACACACATGAAGGTATTAACTGTGCCTGAAATTTATGTTGCTGTCACACAATGATAGGTGTCCGGTTAGCCAACAGTCAGTACTCTGTAACAGGAAAGGTCTGTACAAATAAAAATCTGGATGCCGTATTACAAGCTTTTTAAGCTGCAATTAACATTGTGTTACGCCTTCCGAGCTGGTCTACAGCTTGTGGCTAGCTACCAGCAGGTTGCATATCACATTCTACTGCCAGAGCCAAAAAAGGTGCCGAGTTGCCATGAAGAAAGCCTGCACTCCGGCACTGAAGCGCGCACGGTTCCAACACGCCGGGTCCCGCCACCTGTTGCCTACGTCTCGTACAATAAATTTGAGGCGAGCCAGTATAAATGCCGGCCACTTTCACCCAAGAGTATCTGTCGTCGACTGCTACCCTCACCGAGAAGTATTCCACACCAGCCATCGACCAGATGTGGGTCTCCCAGTCTCAACTACAACTAACTGCAGCCAGTCTATGCGCCGCACCTAGTCCTGATGGTGCTGGGAGCTGAACTGATGCCTTCCAGGTGGGGCCCTACTGCAGGCTGATAAGAACCTACTCCATGGTGCGTTTCGGGGATATTTGGTTGGCAGTCCAACCTCAGGTAAACCCCACACCTGACTTGCTGCTGAGCCACCACCTTTTTCGTGAATTGGAGTGGAAACAGACAAGTCCCCCCTTTATAGAGAGGGTGTCCCCCCCCCATCTGCCGCCAAAATTCAGTTTTTTCAATTTTTTCTAATTTTGGCACAAGATGATGGTTAATTTTTGGAAGGCAGCTGTAAATATAAAAAACTCTAATAAAATTCTACTCAAAAAAGTCTTGTGCATATTTTAACCCTCTCAGTACCATGGGGCGGGGTGTACTTTATGCCCACCTTTTGAAAATATTGCAGTCTTCTCACTTTTAATTTTAAAAAGAAATTAATATTTGTTGTTTTAAAGAATTCTTCTGCCAGACTGCATATATGTTTTAAATATTCCACTTAAACTTAACCCACAACTTTTAGTCTCAATAGGAGACCTCACTTTCCCTATTGAATGTCGTATTCAATAATTCCAGATTCATGGCCTTACTTGTACATCAGTATCTCTTCAGAATGTATGTTGAGAGTAAAAGTCAATGAACGGAATCTACATTTTTAAATTTTTCGTGGTGGACATGAAGTCAATAGTACACATTACTGAAAATTCATTGGTATTGCTGAGAGTGTGCTAAAAGGTATCTTCAGGTTCTGGAACATCTTAGACATCTGTACCTCATTAAAGAGTATGAAGGTAATAAAACTCAAAAATAATTAAAGTTGTGCTCTTTTAATTTTGTTCGGATGGGCGTAAAGTACCCCTCTTCATAATTCGCGTAACCAAAGAATCTAGCGCGAATAACATGAGCGCCATCGACCCTACTGTTGTGTACCCTGTTAGAGGTGTAGTATTTATCTCGTACAGGAGAACTCTGCTCTAGGCGTTATTCACAATGATAGAATTGATTCTGCACTTACTGAGTCGTCAGTGGTCTTCAGTTCTGCTAGATGTGCTTAGCGGGTCTTTACTGCTTAGTCAAACTAACTAGTGTCTGTTGTGTAGCGGGCCGTTGTGGCCGAGCGGTTCTAGGAGCTTTAGTCTGGAACCGCGCGACTGCTACGGTAGCAGGTTCGAATCCTGCCTCGGGCATGGATGTGTGTGATGTCCTTTGGTTAGTTAGGTTTAAGTACTTCTAATTTCTAGTGGACTTATGACCTCAAATGTTAAGTCCCGTAGTACTCAGAGCCATTTTAACCATTTTTTTTCTCTTGTGTTAACGTTACAGGAGTAATACAGACAGTTCTGTCTGCACTTTTCTAACCAATTTTCACGGCTTTGTTCTCAGTCTGTCTTGAGAGTGGCGAGGTCGCCATTGTGCGTGACCCAGTAATGGTACTGAAATGTTTATGCTTTCCAGCTGGCGGCTGGCGGATGGCGACATTTCCGCGCTGTTGAGTAACACCGACTGTTAGGATATCTCTTACTAATTCTGTCGCGTTATATTCATAATTGTTACAGCTTTTATTGCTTAGTCAGCTACGTAAATGAGAAAAATAATTAAATACATGCAAACATTTCCTATATTTTCAATCTGACGAAATTTCTTGTGAGTTCAACATTGCCCAACAATGAAAAGTCGAGTTCCGCCTCCCATTCACTCACCGTTCCTCTACCACTGTCGCTAGGGTTTTTCCCTACAGGTGTCCAGATTAATCAACCTTACCTGGTGAACGCATTAACGCTGTGCAGGAGACTTCAGTTAGTTGTGTTATGTACTGTTTCTTCTTACTTTCATTTCGTTTCTGTGGACTGAGAGAAGAATAATGCCAGACCCTATGACCTATTTTATTTGCAGTATATCAGTTTCGGAAGGAGTGACAACAAAAGTGACGAAGAGGCTGGAAACTTTGCTACATGTGAAGAAGAAACGGACGGATCAGGCTCATACTCTTCTACAAAACGTGTATGTAGAAGTATTGTTTTTCTGAGTCATTATCTTATGACTGCTCTGATTCTGATACGGCCGGTCACAAATTCGTCTCCTGTGCCAACATTTTCAGCTTGGAGTAGCACTTTCAACCTACGTCCTCAATTATTTGCTCTATGTATTCCAATCTACATAAGGCCTGGGACCCGTTGATTTCTTTAATTTCAACCAAAAGAAAACTTTTTATGGCTTCTGACATGTCGAGCGACAAGTAATTTTAATTTTAATATTGAAATTTTGCATTTTATTGTTTTGGGCACGTCTGCGTGCATGTTTTATTTTTTTCACGCATTCGTTTGCGCTCCATAGATGCAGTAATATTGTAGAGGGCCTTGGAATCGACAGGCGGCGCGCATGCTACGGTAACTTGCGCATGCGCGCCTACGGCACTTTTACGTATAAATAGAGCGACTTGCACTACCAACCACGCCATGCACTCCGCCTCGCCTTCCGCATCCGCCTTCCGTCCTCCACGCGCATCCTCTATGACCTCATCCCCTTCCCCCACCTTCTCCTTTTCCTTGAACACATCCGCACACTATATATTGTCCGCCGCCTTGATCCCCCTCACCCCCTGGTGTCTCCGTTCCTCTCCACTCCCAACCAGTTGCCGCACCTTTACCGTTGTGTCCCTCCCTCTCTCCATCTCCACACCCTCCATCACCTTTCCCAACACAACTTCCACCGTCTACCCCTCCCGGATGATGAGCTTCGCCCTGACATCTACCCTCCCTACCAACTCTAACCCCCTCTTCCTGCCTCCTCCTCCGGGCTCCCTCTCCTCCCCCTCCCTCCTTCTGAGCGGATTTCCCCTCCTATTCCCCCTCCATCTCTTGTGCCTTCTTTCAGTGTCTCTGCGCTCCCTCCTGCCCTGTCTTCCCTTTTCCTCTCCCGCCCCATGTGTCTCCTGCCTCTTCGTGAACCCACGGTTGCCCCTCCTCTCTTCATCCCGCCGCTTCCCCAGCTGCCCCATGCTCTCCCCTCCTTTTCCATCCTCTCTGACCTTTCCCTCGGCAGGTCCCACCTGGTAGTTTTATTCTTCGTCGTGTGTGCTCCAAGTGGGTTTTAAGTGTGTTGTTTCGGAGTGTTTTTAATACTGTGGCCAACTTTTAACCTGTGCATGAGCATCCAGTGTCTTCTCTGTGTTTTGAGAATCGCCAACTGTGTTTTTTAACTTTCTGGCGACTTTTTTAACTGTCCCCCATGAACGTCTACATGTCCATGTCTTTTTACCTCCATTTTCTCCCCTTACTCTGTTTTATGTTCCCCTTTTTGTCTCCTTATGTATGTATTATTTTATTCTTGTTTTAGTTGTCGTGTCACTCGGCTGAAGAGCGGCGGATTGAGCTGCTGACAGCCCTCCCCTGCCCATATGGGGCAGGGGAATGAAATCACAATAAAGAAAAAAAACTAGCAATCTCCAGTGTCAAACAATCGCCTGAAGATGGCTGTAAGGTTGTCAGCCGAAATATCGTGGAAAGAAGTCGACGAGATCCGGCTGCAATCCCGAAATCTTGTGGAATATTCCAATCTATGTTTTCCTCTACGTTTTTACGCTCTGCAGGCCCCTCTAGTACCATGGAAGTTATTCCCTGATGTTCCTACGTATGTAATATCATACTGTCCCTTCTTCTTGTGTTTTCATGTATTCCTTTCCTCGCCGATTCTACGGAGAAACTCCTCATCCCATACCTTACCCGTCCACCTAATTTTCAACGTTCTTCTGTAGCACCCCATCTCATATGCTTCGATTCTCTTCTGTTCCAGTTTCATTACCATGTTTCATTACCATATAATGCTGTGCTCCAAACGTACATTCTCGGAAATTTCTTCCTCAAATTATGGCCCATGTATGATAGTAGTAGAATTCTCTTTGCCAGGAATGCCCTTTTTGCCAGTGCTAGCCTGCTTTTGATATACTCCTTGCTTCGACTGTCATGAGGTATTTTGATGCCTATGTAGCAGAATACCTTAACTTTATCTAATTCGTTCCATCGATCCCGATGTTAAGTTTCACTGTTCTCATTTCTGCTACTTCTCATTACTTTCGTCTTTCTTCGATTTACTCTCAGTCCACATTCTGTACAGTAAACTGTTCATTCCATTCAGCAAATGCATTAATTCTTCTTCACTTTCACTGGGGATAGAAGCGTTATCAGAAAATATTATTATTAATATCCTTTCACGTTGAATTTTGATTTTACTCTTTGACCTTTGTTTTAATTCCATAATTGCTCTTTCGACATATAGATTGAGCAGTAAGCGCGAAACACTACATCTCTGTCTTACACCCTTTTCAATCAGAGCACTTCGTTCTTGATCTTCCTCTCTGATTGTTCCCTCTTGGTTCTTGCATATATTGTATATTACCCGTCTCTCCCTATAGCTTACCCCCATTTTTCTCCGCATTTCGAATATCTTGCACCATTTGAAATTGTCAAACGCTTTTTCCAAGTCGGCAAATCCTATGAACGTGTTTGATTTTTCTTCAGTCTTCCTTCTATTATCAACGTCGACGCCAGAACTGCTTTCCTGGTGTCTTTATCTTTCCTAAAGCGAAACTGATTATCTTCTAACATATCCTCCGTTTTCTTTCCCATTTTTCTGTGTATTATTCTTGTCAACAACTTCGATGCATGAGTTATTAAGTTGATTCTGCGATAATTCTCGTGTTTGTCAGCACTTTCAGGCTTCGGAATTGTGTGGACAATATTTTTCCGAAAGTTAAATGGTATTTCGTCAGACTCATACATTCTACAAACCAAGTGATGTCGGTTTTGTTACCACTTCCTCCAATGGCTTTAGAAATTCTGATGGAATTTTATCTACTCCTTCTACTTTATTTGATTTTAAGTCTTCCAAAGCTCTTTTAAATTCTGATTCTAATACTGGATCCCCTATCTCTTCTATATCGACTCCTTTTCCTTCTTGCGTCATGTTATCAGACAAGTCCTTCCTCTTGTAGAGGTCATCAATGTACTTTATCCACCTGTCCTCCTCTCTGCATTTATCAGTGGAATTACCATTGCGTTCTTAATGTTACCTCTCTTGCTTTTAATTACACCGCACTTTCTTTTCATTTTCCTGCATGCTGAGGCAGTCCTCCCGACTATCATTTCTTTTCGATTTCTTCACATTTTTCATACACCATTTTTCCATAGCATCCCTGCGCTTCCTATTTATTTCACCCCTCAGCGACTTGCATTTCAGTATTCCTGAATTTCCCTGAACATTTTTGTACTTCTTTCCTCGATCGGTTGAAGTATTTCTTCTGTTATCCATGGTTTCTTCGCCGTTACCTTCTTTGTACCTACTGTTTTCTTTCCATCTTCTGTAATTGCCATTTTTAGAGATGTCCGTTCCTCTTCAACTGAACTGCCCACTGAGCTACTCCTTATCGCAGTATCTATAGCCTTAGAGAATTTCAAACGTCTCTCTCCATTTGTTAGTACTTCCGGTCCCACTTCTTTCGTATTATTTCTTCCTGACTATTCTCAGCCTACTATTTATCATTATTAAATTGTGATCTGAGTCTATATCTGCACCTGGCTACGCCTTAGAGTCCAGTATCTAATTTCGGAATCTCTGCCTGACTATAATGTAATGTAACTGAAATTTTCCCGTATCTCCCTGCCTTTTCCAAGTATACGTCCTTTCCTTGTGATTCTCGAACTGAGTATTCGCTATTACTAGCTGAAATGTATGGCAGAACTCAATTAATCTCTCTCCTCTCTCATTCCTAGTACCAAGCCCATACTTCCCCGTAACCCTTTCTTCTACTCCTTCCGCAACAACTGCATTCCGATCTACCATGACTATTAGATTTTCATCTACCTTTACGTACTGAATTACCCGTTCAGTATCATCATATACTTTCTCTATCCCTTCATCTTCAGTTCCAGCTTGCGACATCGGCATGTATACATGAATTATCTATCGTTGTCGGTGGTGGTTTTCTGTCTATTCTGATGAGAACAACCCCATCATTAAAATGCACACAGTAATTCACTCTCTGCCCTACCTTCCTGTTCGTCACGAACCCTACTTCCGTTATGCCATTTTCTGCTGCTGTTGATTTTACCCTATACTCGTATGACCAGAAGTCCTTGTGTTCTTTCCATTTCACTTCACTGACTCCCACTGTATCTAGATTGAGCCTTAGCATTTCCTTTCTCAGACTTTCTAGCTTCCCTACCACGTTCAAACTTCTGACATTCCACGCCACGTTTCGCAGAATATGTTAAGCAACGTAATGTAAAGAAACTAGTTAACCAGAAAGCTGGACAAGTACGTATTGACAGAAATGTAATATTTCCTTCGTCTTATCCGTTCATTTTCATAAAAGACTGTTTGTACGTGCTAAAAATGTGGCTTAAATGCTGGAAGGAAAAAAAACTCTAAAAAGTCATGAACTTTTTCCAGTTCGTTCTTAAAATCTGATATGCCCATTGCTTGATAAAACACAGAAAATCGATGATTACTTCGGCAGAAAGGTTGCCGAATGCATTTCAGCCCTTTTTGGTAAAGGGAAGTCGCCGGATTTTCAACTGTTCAACCAATTCAATGATCCTCACACTCTTCCACGAATATTCAATCAGCCAATTTCGTCTCCTGAGGCTACTCCAGAGCAGGAAAAAAATTCATTCCGATTCTATACACAGAAAAGGTAAGAGTCCTGGTGGTGATACCTTAAATGATTTCAAATTTCAACGCTGTAATGTACTTGTGGGACAGGCAAACAATATTATCATACGCTCTCGTTTGCCTCCCGTCATTGATGCAGCATGCCTCCACTCCTGTTGAGTATAACCACATGTCCAGCTAGACTGAGAACATCTTGGACCACAGAAACTGGGGTTAAAGAAAATCAAACTCATATCTCTCTCACAGATCACTGAAGTTAAGCCCTGTCGGCTTGGCTAACACTTGTATGGGTGACTATCCAATCTTCCGAGCGCTGTAGGCAAGCGGGGAGGACTCAGCCCTTGTGACTCAAATTGAGGAGGCACTTGACTGAAGAATAACGGCTCCAATCACGAAAACTGACAACAACGGGGAGAGCGGTGTGCTGACCATACGCCCCTCCATACCCACATCCATGGACGCCCATAGGCTGAGGATGACACTGCGTCCGGGCAGTACCATTGGGCCTTCCGAGGTCGGTTCGGACGAAGATTTTTTTATGGGGAAGACAAAATGGTATTTAGTTTCAAGTGTATGTTGTACATATGATGATTGTAAATGTATTATAAATACAGTAATTTTCGATTAATTCAAGGATGGTTCTTAATTCTCATGAGAAATAATTTTGATCCCAATATAAACATTAAGGTTTAAACTGAACAAAAAACTGTATATCAGAGCTGTTCTGAAACAATAAATGCCAGTTTTAAAAGGAATTTCAGTCTCTCTCTCGAGATGTTACTACTGACATCTACACTGTGACAAAAGTCTTGGGATACCTCCTAACATCGTGTTGGATCTCCTTTTGGACGGCGTAGTGCAGGAGCTCGACTTGGCGTGGGCTCAACCAGTCGTTGGAAGTCCCCTGCAGAAATATTGAGCCATACTGCCCCTACACAGTCCGTAATTGCCAAAGTGTTCTTGAAGCAGGATTTTGTGCAGGAACTTACCTCTCGATTATGTCCCACAAATGTTAGATAGGATTCATGCCGGCAAATCTGGGTGACCCAATAATTTTCTCGCTCTGTCCAGAATGTTCTTCAAACCAATCGAGAACAATTGTGGCCCAATGACATGGCGCATTGTCACCCTTAAAAATTCCATCATTGTTAGGGAACATAACGTCCGAGAATGGTTGCAATAATCTCCAAGTAACCGAACACCCAGAGCGCCCAGTCCATTACCTGTAGCCTAAACATAGCCCACACCATTATGGAGCCACCACTAGCTCGCACAGTGCCTTATTGACAACTTGGGTCCATCGCTTCGTGGGGCCTGCCCCCGACTCGAACTCTGCCATCAGCTCTTAGCAACTGAAATGGTGTCTCATCTGACCAGGCCACTGTTTTCCAGTCCTCTATGGTCCAACCGATATGGTCACGAGCGCAGAACAGACGCAGCAGGTGATACAGTGCTGTTAGCAAAGGCACTCGCTCGGTCGTCTGCTGCTATAGCCCATTAAAGCCAGATTTCGCCCCACTGTTCTAACGGAGACGTTCACCGTACGTCCTACATTGTTTTCTGCTGTTATTTCACTTTGTGTTGCTTGTCTGTTAACACAGAGAACTCTAAGCAAATACTGCTGCTCTCAATCGTTAAGTGAAGGCCGTCGGCCACTGCGTTGTCTGTGGTGAGAGGTAATGCTTGAAATTTAGTATTGTCGGCAAACCTTTGACACTACGGATCTCAGAATATGGAATTACCTAATGATTTACGAAATGGAATGTTCAATGCGTGTAGCTCCAGCCGCCGTTCCGCGTTCAAAGTCTTAATTCCCGTCATGCGGCCATAATCACGTCAGAAACCTTTTCTCTTAAAAAACCTAAGTACGAATAACAGCTCCGCCAATGCACTGCCCTTTTATATCTTGTTTACGCGATACGACCGCCATCTACATGCCTGCGTATCGCTGTCCCATGACTTATATCACCTTAGTGTGTGTGTGCTACATATAGGTTTGTATATGTATAACAGGTAAATAGTTGAGAAGAAACAGAAGAAAGGGCCGGCCGAAGTGGCCGAGCGGTTCTAGGCGCTACAGTCCGGAACCGCGCGACCGCTACGGTCGCAGGTACGAATCCTACCTCGGGCATGTATGTGTGTGATGTCCTTAGGTTAGTTGGGTTTAAGTAGTTCTAAGTTCTAGGCGACTGATGACCTCAGAAGTTAAGTCCCATAGTGCTCAGAGCCACTTGAACCAAACAGAAGAAAGGTTTTAATGAATTAAAATCTAATTTGAAGACCATGCCAAACTCATGGGCTAACAGATTTTTAATCTTCCAGACAGACTGTCCCCAACCGGTTACTTTGCTCCAAACAGGCATATGACCTTCTTCGAGGAGAATTTTAGTAGAAATATTTTTGACATAATAGATGTCTTCAAAAATGAGCAGTTTATCATAAACATTGTAAAAAATGGTTCAAATGGCTCTGAGCACTATGGGACTTAACAGCTATAGTCATCAGTCATCTAGAACTTAGAACTACTTAAACCTAAATAACCTAAGGACATCACACAACAGCCAGTCATCGCGAGGCAGAGAAAACCCCTGACCCCGCCGGGAATCGAACCCGGGAACCCGGGCGCGGGAAGCGAGCATAAACATTGTAAAAAGGTAATAAAAATGAATTGAGGGGTTGGGGAGGAACTGAGTTTGAAAATTTTAGACGTCCTTAAATACTTTGTGGGACCACTAGCGTTCAAGGAATCGGCAGTTGAGCAATGAAGCACCTAGATTCATAAGCGCAAAGTCGGTGGATGGAATCCCGTTGCTGGCAGTTTTTTTTTTTTTATTGTCACGTAGTCTTCACAACACATTTATGGTGACTGTGCATAGTATGATTATTTAATGAACTATTATTATTTTCATAATCTTTAGCCAGAGAAAATGTTTTTCCCTGAGGAGATTGGAAAATAAAAAAAAAGGATGCACGAGAACTCCGAAATAAGTATATCTATTTTATTTATGTTACTGTATCTACATTTGAGACAAGTATAACATATAACCTATAGAGAACTGGACGAATCAGGATGATACTGATCGTAGAATCATGGAAAACAGTAATTTCAAAATGGTTCAAATGGCTCTGAGCACTATGGGACTTAACTTCTGAGGTCATCAGTCCCCTAGAACTTAGAACTACTTAAACCTAACTGACCTGAGGACATCACACACATCCATGCCCGCGGCAAGATTCGAACCTGCGACCGTAGCGGTCACGCGGTTCCAGACGAAAACAATAATTATTGCCATATACAAGAGATGGAATGAACGCCGAAGTTTTCCATGTGGATTGTTTTTCCAATAAGACCATTGCAAAACAAACGGGATTTACATACATAATCGGTTCTCAGTAGCCACAAAATTTCGCAGTGTACCACACATATCGAAGCATATCACCGAATACTGGTGCAGATAGCTCACAAAAAATTTGTGTGCCTACAGCAAGATACGATCCAGAGACCTCGCGCGTATGAAACTATGCGCTTCCCGCTCAGCTGCAGATTCCTTGAATGCTAGCGAGCCTACAAAGTATATAAGTACGTTTCAAGTCTTCAGACTCGATTTACTCGAAAACGGTTGAGAGATGCGCCTTCTTTTTCAGATATGTTGAAGTCGTCGTCGTGTCTCATACTCCCTGCCTATACGAATCAAGTCGGTGAGGGCCAGTTCGTACGTGAGTGAAGCTGCTACGGCAGCAGTCACGTGCCGCCTTATTCTGCTGTGGTCAGCTCACACCATTGGGACGTTGTCTACACTGACTGTATCAATTCTTCTAAATATACCTGTTATTGTTACCGTTGCCTTTTTGCTTCTGAGAGTGCCTAAGAACTGGTTCATAGTACCTGCTGTCCACTCAACAGTCCTGCAAGAACACTCACACGGATCGATACCTCCACAAGGAATCTAACCATCATCCTTGGCAAAAAAGAGGTGTCATGAAAACCTTGGTGGACAGAGCCAACAAAATCTGCGAGCCGGCTTACTTGCAAGATGAACTAAATCACTTACGGTCAGCCTTCATGAAAAACGGATATAACAGCAAGGAAATTGATCGGACCCTCTATCAAAGAAGAAAAAAACCCAGAAGTCCAGAGCAACAACGGTCACCTACTGGAAAAGTTTTCCTACCGTTCATTAATAAAGTCAGGGACCGTATCGGGAAGTTCTGGCCAAGTATGGGATCGAAACAATCTTCAGACCCACCAAGAAGATTAAGGAATATTTAAGAACTGCAAAAGACGCCCGACACCCCCTAGCAACACCTGGGATATACAATATTCCATGCAGTTGTGGACAAGTATATATTGGAACAACGAAAAGAAGTGTGAACACCCGCTTAGCCGAACATAAAAGAAACTGTCGCTTAGGGCACATCGGAAAATCGGCTGTAGCTGAGCATGTTTTTCGAGATGAGAACCACGAAATTAAATTTAATGAGACAAGCGTTCTAGCAAGAACTTCCCATTATCATGAGCGCATATATAGAGAAGCAATAGAGATTCACAAACACCATAACAATTTTAATAGAAAAGAGGAAGTTTTAAAGTTAGACAAAATATGGATATCGACGTTGCACCAGCAGAATGACAATCGAATACTCTTAATCGAGAATGATAACGCCTTCCAAAGATAGGCATACCGTCGGCATCATGTGACAAATGGTGGTGCCCTCTATGCGCTCTATAAATGCGAGAGTACCTGAAGCCTCAGTGGCAGTAGGCGGACGACCTCATAAGATGTCTCCCTCAGATGGAGACGAAACGTTAGGTGGAAGTTTTATACATCGACCACGGCCTCTCAGCCCGGAAGTTTCAACTGAAGTCCTGCAAGGTAATCACGATTCATTAGCGGATCATTAACGCTCAGACCAACCTGACCCGTAACAACCGATTGGAATAGACACAAGATTTGGCATTGACAGTTACGCTAGCCGCCGTTAAGGACTAAAGAGAAACTACAGCGAGGCGCGCGGAAGCTTTGCGAGCGGCTCGACGTACCATCGAGTATGTGGACGCGGACGGAGGCGGCGGCGGTGTTGGAGGGGGCGCACGTGTAGCGGCCGGAGTCCGCGGCCGTCGCCCTCTGGATGAGCAGCCGGCTGGTGGTGAGCGCGCCCTTCTCCGTCACCAGGCTGATGCCGCCGCGCGGCGAGTCGAAGTTGATCGCCTGCACAGCGCGTTCACTCCGCCTTACTTTACTAGCGTACAAATGTTACACCTTAGGAAGAAAGAGTCACACTTCGAGCTTTAAATAAGAGAGTTCCAAGATTATGAAAACTGAGTCACATCAGAATTGTACAACGACTGGCCAAGAGTCGGAAGGCACTACGATACTCAAAACACACCAGTGGGTTTTCGGAAGAATACCCTTCACACAATCCCGAAGATAGAAAGCGAATAAAAATGGGAGAGCTATTGCACAATCAACACCACATGTAACTCGCCCGAGTTCTTGACCAGAATAATATACAAATCAATAAAATAAAATTATAAACAGCCGACCAGTTGCAATGGATAAAGAAATCTTTACCTAGGTTTCAACAAATTTAAATTTGTCTTCTTCAGAAGGTGGCAATTTACATTAGTATGGACTGATGTATCATCGTCGTTTTTACAAATATCTGCATAGATCCATTTGTCCAAATTAAAATATAGCCCTGAAAATAGGGTTTGTCATGTACTAATTTACATTTACATGACAAACCCTATTTTCAGGGCTCACATGTTGCAGAGCTCACAAGCTTGTGAGCTCTGCAGCATCCATGTACTAATTTACATTTACATGACAAACCCTATTTTCAGGGCTATATTTTAATTTGGACAAATGGATCTATGCAGATATTTGTAAAAACGACGATGATACATCAGTCCATACTAATGTAAAATTGCCACCTTCTGAAGAAGACAAATTTAAATTTGTTGAAACCTAGGTAAAGATTTCTTTATCCATTGCAACTGGTCGGCTGTTTATAATTTTATTACGTGGAACCGTTGCTGTTGTGCAGCTATGTTTAAAATACTGAAATCAATAAAAGTAAATTTAAAGCTCTGTTAGATGATAAATTAGCTTACGGAACACTGGAGGAAGTTCTGATGTTGCACTTAATTATGGAAACAAGATTTGAGACATCGTCACAGGATTTGTCGCTCAAGAACAAGTTTTCGACTGAGTAAAAGCGTGCAACTCTACTGAAATTCTCAGAACAGATACAAGAATTCGTGAAAGAAGTATGATTTATAGTAACTGAGCCGTGCTGCGGTTCGCGTTGGTGCTGTTTGTAGGTTTCCGTCCTCTGTTAGAAGCCAGACGGTATCGCTTAGCTGACACGGTTGCGTTGTTTGTCTTCTTTTCGTGTTGACTGGCGCCACTTGGTTTCGCAAGCGTTGCGTGTCCTCCAGTGCCAGCAGCGGCGGTTATCGATATGTAGTAACTGTAGTCCTATCTTTTGGTCGACGTCGTTGTTGTTCCATGTCGTGTCAGTGCGAGTTCGGTTGGGAACTCAGGAGGAGCCAGGTCCGTGCAGTGCCAGAACACGCAGGGACGGCGGGCGGTGCGCATGGACTGCCGGATCGAAGGCCTGTGGTCACGAGGGTGCACGACCTCTTCGTAAACTGGATCCTGCAAGCTTTCAATGCATTTGAATTCAAGTAGAGAAACCTCCACAATTGTGAGATCTTGCGATTCTCCGATGACTTGGGTTCGTGTCGCTCCCCGTAGTGTTACCGAGGCGAAGAGCAGCTAGTGGAGGGCTTTGGGTCGCGCGGCGTACCGGTACGGTCTGGGGCGCCATGTCACGGTCCGCGCGGCTCCCCCCCGTCGGAGGTTCGAGTCCTCTCTCGAGCATGGGTGTGTGTGTTGTCCTTAGCGTAAGTTAGTTTAAGTTACATTAAGTAGTGTGTAAGCTTAGGGACCGATGACCCCATAAGAAAAAAAAAAGTGCTTGGGGAAGGCGGATCTGATTTGCTTTCCTAGAGTTCTAATTACTTTTCATTGCATTCAGTTTGTTACTATTTGTTAAGTTTAACCAGCGGTATTTTTCCTCCCTCGTGGGTGGTGAAGCCCCAGTTACCTGCCCTGTGGGTTAGCGTACGTAACGGCAGTGTACGTTTCCTGCCGCTGCTGTCCAATGAGGCGTGTAGGGTTGACAGCTTTCTTGATTGTAGGTTGGTTGGCGATTCTTCTACTCTGGTGGTAATGATTCCTTTCTCGTTCCGGCCGCTCTAAGCACAGTATTCCACGGGCGGAGTCCAGACCGCTGGTTCCAACTTTGGCGTATTTTACATCTTTGCCTTTGGTTTATTGGACGTCAGGTAGCCTCAGCAAGATTATCATTAGTCATTCGTTAGACTGCCACTAGTCTGAGTTACCATGTTGTGAAATGAATGCAACTCTTGGCTGCCTATCTCATCGCTCGCGAAAGTGGTTTTTGCCGGACCTACTCAGAGGTCGATTCCTGGTGCACCGTCTGTGACTGGCCATTGCGTTTTATTATTGTACTTGCTGTTTTATTGTATGTTTCTAAATTTTTAATGTAATTGTCATTCTTGGCGTTAAAGCAGGTTTAAATGGCTGTGCTACCAAGTTTATCATCATTTTGTCTCACACGTTTGTTGATTAGTTGCCTGTCTTTTTAAATTAACATTCGATATTGCATTGCAGTTTTACAATGTGTTTGTTAAATTTTGTATAATTGCCGTTATTGGCATTAAAGGCATTCAGCCGTGACTGTGGTTACTTGCCTTAAAATTCTAATTGGGATCACAATGGCTTGTTTTTAAAACATTATTTGCTGTGTCTGTATTTTATGCTCATTTGGTAAATTGTAACGCACTGAAAGCACTATTAATTATACAGTGGTTTATTCCTTCATTAATAACGTGTGATATCTTGATTTATTGCTGAGTCGGAAATTACCGTGTTAAAATAAATGTGTGTAATTGCAAAAGGGAACCAATAGTAACTGATTACGTCCCCGTCCACAATCGTAACGGAATCCTGCCTTCCTTGACTACCAGGTTTCAGTAATATGTAAAGAGGAAACGTTGCTTCCAGACGGCTCAAAAAGTTCTTGACCAGTTTAACCAGTTTACTACAGATTCTAAAAAACATTGGAAAGCATATAGCCTAAATAATTTTTTGAAACAACAGCACAGACGTTTCTGTTAAAATCGACTCCAAGAAAGAAAATGTTCTGGTGAGAGAAAATGCTGTTTCGTTTTCTTTCCTGCAATCACTTGTAACTAAAACCATAAGATAAATTGTAATTCAAGGCAAAGAGCTTCACAAATTGAACAGGTCAATAACGCGTTGGTCCACCCCTGACCATCATACAAGCTGTTACGTTGCTTGGCGTTGATTGACAATGTTGTTTAATGTCTAACTGAGCGATATCGGGCCAAATTCTGACCAATCAACGGGTTAGATCGCCAAAATGCCGAGATGGTTGGAAGGTCCGGCCCATGATGCTCCAAACATTGTCAGTTGGGCAGAGATCCGGAAGCCTTGCTGGCCAAAGAAGGCTTTGGCAGCCAGGAAGACAGTTAGTAGAAACTCTCGCCGCGTGAGGCTGAGCATTGTCTTGCTGAAGTGTAAGCCCAGAATGACTTGCCATTAATATCGTCGACGCAGCGCTGTGATCTAATGGTGCCGCGAATGACAACCAAAGCGGTCCTGCTACGGAAAGAAATGGCACTGTCCAGGGAACCTTCGCTGGTCAGTTTGCCTCAGTTCAAAGTGGGACTCATCACTGAAGACAATTCTACTCCAATGAGTATCCACGCCAAAGATGTGTCTGGAGACGCCCCAGACAGAGGTGGGATATCAACCTGATTGTCGAACCCCATAAGGCCCGACAACCAAGAGTGATGGTCTGGGCCGCCATTTCTTTTCATAGTAGGGCCCCTTTGGTTGTAATCTGCAGCACACTTATTGAGGAACGTCGACGATATTCCTTCTACGCCCAATTTTGCTGCCCTTAATGGCTAGCCATTCTGGGCTTACATTTCAGCAAGATAATGCCCGCATAGGGCGAGACTTTTTACTGTTTGTCTTCGTGCTTGCCAAACACCATGATGGCCAGCAGGGTGCTAAGTCCGGTTGGTTACTTGGTTTAAAAGAGGGGGCAGGGACCAAACTGCTAGGTCATCGGTTTCTCGTTCCGATTAAAATAATTCCACAAGGGTGGGAGAAAAATAATCGAGACATACAAAACACAGCTGGAAGGAAGGAGAAAACCACAAGATAGACAGAAGGGCAACAAACGCTAAAATGGAGAAAATCGGACAAGAATACCACAGAGAGACTCAAGAAACGTGTAGAAGAGCTCAAAACAAGAGATCATATTACCATGGCTGGCTGACAATGAGGATAAAAAGGAAAAGCCAGTCACTCTGCAACGCATTAAAACCTTCACGAAAAAAGCACTAGGGTGGAGGACACAGAGGGACAAAGGACATGCGCTAAAACTTAGATCAAACGATAAAACCCATCCTCACGAATAAAACGTAAAACTAAAAGTGCTGTTGAGGCAGGGTGCTGGGAAAGTTAAAAGTCCGCCGCAGAGCTGCTAAAAGTGGGCAGTACAGCAAGAGGTGCACGACCGTCAAATGTGAGCCACAGCGACACCGAGGTGGGTCCTCGTGACGTTAGCCACGTACGGCCAGTGCAGAGCTGGCAGAGGACAATTGATTCCCTGCGAGAGGGCCGCATGGAAGACTTCCACACATTTGTAGTCTCCTTAATCACAGTTTGTCGTGCGTATTGTTATGTCATTCCGTCTCCAAAAGCCGAAAAACCTTTTCGCGTAAGATAAAAAGCAGGTCAGTTTCGGAGATGCCCATCTCCAGAAGCGGTTTCCGCATAGCCTGTTTGGTCAGCCTGTCAGCAAGTTCGTTGCCTGAGACTCCGACGTTTCCTGGGGTCCACACAAATACCACTGAACACAGGACCGTTCCAGGGCATAGATGGACTCCTGAATGGACGCTGCCAAAGGATGTCGAGTGTAGCACTGGTCGATAGCTTGTAAGCTGCTTAAGGAGTCAGTACACAGGAGAAATGACTCGCCAGGGCATGAGCGGCTGTGCTCAAGAGCACGAGATATGACCGCCAGCTCTACAGTGAAAGCACTGCAGCCATCTCACAAGGAGTGCTGTTCAATATGTCCTCCATGAACATATGTAAAGCCTACGTGACCATCAGCCATCGAGCCGTCGGTGTACACCACTTCATGGCCCCGGTACATGTCGAGAATCGAGAGGAAGTGATGGTGGAGAGCCGCAGGGCTAACGGAGAAGAATCTGCGACCTAGGTGTGAATCGACCTCGAGGAGAGGTGGTAACGGGAGGGACTCCAGTTCAGACAGGAGGGGTTGGACACGAACTGCAATCGTAAGCCGTGACCTGGGCCGCCAATGCGGGAGATGAACCGCCGTGGTTGGGAAAGGGAGACGGTAATTCGGATGCGCAGGAGAACTACGAATGTGTGCGATGTAACTGGCGTGCAGTTGTGCACGCCTAACCTTCAATGGACGGACTCCAGCCTCCACTAGGACATTGGTCCCCGGACTCGTTCAAAAAGCTGCTGTCGCTAGGTCGAGTAAACGCAACGCTGTGGGTGCCGCCGAACCGTAAACCAAACTCCCATAGTTAAGGCGGGATTCAAGAAGGGCTATGTAGAGCTGCTGCAGTGTAGAGCGATCTGCACCCCAGTTGGTGTTGCTCAGGCAGTGGAGGGCATTAAGGTGCTGCCAACACTTCTGCTTAAGCTGACGGAGGTGAGGAAGCCAAGTCAATAAGGCGTCGCAAACCAGTCCTAAGAATCTATGTATTTCCACTACAATGAGTGGATAGTCATTAAGGTAAAGTTCTCGTTCTGGATGAACGTTGCGACGCCGACAGAAATGCATGACACACGACTTCGCGGCTGGAAACTGGAAGCCGTGGGCTAGAGCCCATGACTGCGCCTTGTGAATGCCTTCCTGTAGGCGCCGCTCAGCAACACCAGTACTGGAGGAGCAGTACGAAATGCAGAAGTCGTCTGCATACAGAGGACGTTAGACCGACGGCCCTACAGCTGCTGCTAGACCATTAATAGCCACTAAAAGTAGAGAGGCACTCAATACAGAGCTCTGCGGAACGCCTTTCTCCTGAATATGGGGAAACTATGGGAGGCACCGACATGGACACGGAAAGTACGGAGCTACAGGAAGTTTTGAATAAAAATCGGGAGCGGGGCCTGGAGACCCCACTCATACAATGTGGCGAGGATATAATGTCCCCAGGTCGTGTCGTAGGCTTTACGTAAGTCAAAAAAGACGACAACTAGATGTTGGCGTCTGAAAAAGGCTGTTCGGATGGCAGACTAGTGGGGCACGGCATTATCAGTGGTAGAGCGACCTTGGCGGAAGCTTCTCTGACATGGCGTCAGTAGGCCACGTGACTCCAGGAACCATCCCAGCCGCCGACACACCAGTAGCTTACAAAGAAAGTTTGTGACGCTTATGAGCCGGTATCTATCCACATCAAGCGGGTTTTGACTGGGTTTGAGCACCGGAATGATGGTGCTCTCCCGCCATTGCGATGGAAAGACGTTATCGCACCAGAGGCGGTTGAAGATGATGAGGAATGTTGCTTGTAGTCGAACGAGAGATGTTTAATCATCTGACTGTGGATCCGATCGGGCCCAGGAGCTGTGTCGGGGCAATGTGCAAGGGCGCTGAGGAGCTCCCACTCTGTAAATGGTGCGGTATAGGATTCACTCTGGCGTGCAGTGAACGGGAAGACTTTCCTTTCCACCTGCCGTTTGAGGGTGCGAAAGGCTTTGGGGTAGTTCTCCGACGCAGAGGCGCGAGCATAGTGCTCAGCAAAGTGCTCTGCAATTGCATTTGCGTCGGTAGATAATACGCCATTGATGTCAATGCCAGGGACACCTGTTGGGGTCTGCTACCCAAAAAGACGTCTAATCTTCGTCAGACTTGGGAGGTGACGTATGGCACCCAATGGTCGAAACGTACGAAAGATGGTAGAACCGTTGTCGTAGCGCCGTCGTAGGTTGTCATATGCACAGGAAATAGCCTCTCATATTTTCTCTTAGCCTCATTGTAGGTCAGTCGGTCCAGGGTCTTGTATTCCCTTATTTTTCTTTCTTCCTGGTGAATAGTGCAGTCTGGCGAGCAAGGTGAATGGTACTCTCCACAGTTGATACAGATGGGAGGCGGGGCACAGGGAGTTTTGGGATGTGAAGGACGTCCACAATCCCGACAGCTGACGCTGGAAGTACAGCGGGAAGACATATGGCCGAACTTCCAGCACGTAAAGCACCACATCGGGAGAGGGATATATGACTTTCTTGGGTAATGTGTAACCCTCGAAGGCCAAGATGAAGGCACCATTTGCAACCTGATTATCCCTTGGACTCCAGTGGATGCGCTGGACGAAATGGACACTTCACCGCTCTAAATTGGCACGCAGTTCATCGTCAGACTGCAAAAGAAGGTCCCTGTTAAATATGATACCCTGGACCATATTTAAGCTCTAATGTGGTGTGATGGAAACAGAAACATCCCCCAGCTTGTCACAGGCGAGTAGTGCCTGTGGCTGGGCAGGGGATGATGTTTTGATCAAGACCGACCCTGAACGCATTTTGGACAAGCTCTCCACCTCCAACTTGTCCTCTAAATGCTCCACAAAAAAACTGAGATTTCATTGACAAGAAAGATTCCCCATCAACTCTCGTACATACAAGGTACCGGGATGAATAACCTTCGCTGTCATCCTGGCATTTCTCCCATGGTGTGGCCACCGCGGTGAACGATTTGGGGTTGTATTTCTTAGCGTTGAAGTTATACCTTGGTTCAAATGGTTCAAATGGCTCTGAGCACTATGGGACTTAACATCTATGGTCATCAGTCCCCTAGAACTTAGAACTACTTAAACCTAACTAACCTAAGGACATCACACAACACCCAGCCATCACGAGGCAGAGAAAATCCCTGACCCCGCCGGGAATCGAACCCGGGAACCCGGGCGCGGGAAGCGAAAACGCTACCGCACGACCACGAGCTGTGGGCAGATAGACCTTGACCGCTTAGAGACTGCTGGTGTTTGACCACCAGCAAGAGATGACGTACAACGCTTCATGGCGTGTCATCCACCCTGAAGCCACCCACTCCAACCATGGGCCCTCCACACGGGCGCCCCCAGCTGCAACAAAGGCCATCTGGCAGGATGGCCATTGTCAGGAGTCCCAATGCCCCAAGGTGAAGGCCATCTACTCCTTGGCATACATTGGAAGTTAACAGCTCTGGCATCGGCAGAGCGATCCCTGTGTGGTCAGGGGGCTACAAACAACAGAGTACATGGTGGCCCCACCACAACGGACTGGCCGCCGTACTGGATATCAGGCGCAAACGAGCTAAGAAGTCCATTATCGTCGACAGGGCAGAAATCGATTTGCCCAGAGGATGGAGGAAAACGGACCCTCGAGGGTGACCTCGCCCAACAGCTGGAGAATGAGTGGAAGAGCAGATGCACGTCGACGAAGGATGCGAGAGATCTCAACGCATGATGGACACTATGTACCATGCAAGGCGCCCTTCCCCAATTGGCTTGCTCTTCGGGCAAATTTTTAAAAATGGAAGTCAAATCCTACATGGGACCATCGCCAAAGGCCGAAACGTGTGACTTCTTTTAGTCGCCTCTTACGACATGCAGGAACACCTCGGGTCTATTATAACCCCCGGACCCGCAGGAGGGGAGTACCTTGTCTTCTGGGTACTTTTTTTTTTGTCCAGAAGAGTGATACATTACGTTCTCTACGTTCAGAAAGAAAACGCTGTGTGTTACATGTAAATACGAGTTATTGATGCTATATACGAGGACCAAGAGGGAATAGGGACAGAAGAGAAAGATTAAGAGCGTAAGATGGAGATGAAAGTTTTCTCTTCTACCGTTGTCCGTCTGTATCGAAGACGCGATGAAGGAAAAGAAACGACGGTCCAGAAGTGCGAGATCTTCTATGATGATATTGCTGTCCTCTTGTGAAAGTCAAGAAGAATAGCAGGACTTGTTCAATGGAATGAGCAGTCTGTGGATCGCAGAATATGAGCTGAGAAGAAAGCAATAAAAGGAGAAAGTATTCTGAAGCAGCAGAAATAAGTTACAAAATTTTTATAAAAAGTGAGAATCACTTCATAAACTAAAAGAAGAAATTCTTCTTCCTTTCTACGTGTGACTGACGAATCAAGAAGTATATTAGAAACCATCCGTTGGTAAAAGAAGCCGATTATTATAAAAAATATGCTAATTTGAAAAATAAAACCAGAAATGTAAGTCTGGAGCATAGTTAAGTATGGAATAGAAACAAGGTTCTTAAAGCGGGATGTTCAGAAAGATGCTAAAAATTAGTTAAACTGATAAGATAAGGTATGAGCTCGTACTCCGCAGATAGAATGATACGACAAATGTTAAGACATCAGGGAGTAACTTCCATGGTACTAGTGGGAACCGTAGAGGGCAAAGATTTTAGGGAAAGACAGAGTTTCGAATAAATACATCAATAATTGACAAAACTGGCTTGTAGTGCTATTCGGAATTGAAGAGGTGTGCGCAGGAGAGGAAAATCGCTGTGGTCCACATCAAACCAGTCAGATGACTGATGACATGAGTTCACAAAATGTAGTACCCTCTACCTCACATTGATGGTGGCCTTCGGTGTAGATGGAGATTTATGTGACGTTGCAAGGTTTTCTTACTGAAATAACTTACGGGAATGCAGCCGGCTGACGTCGTCGATAACCATTTTCAAGGCAAAACTGCAGCAAGTAAGCACTGTGCAAGGGTATTTAAAACTTCAGTTTTCAGGGAAACACCGGAAAGATAACACTCACACATACTGTAAACACTAGCATCATCACAAACCAAAGATGACCGGAAGTTATCGATAGTACAATTAATAAACAACCGCAGGGATACCATAAACTCAATCCCTCTGTTTCTTGACAAAGGAGAAAGCAGGATTGTAAGCATAATTTAAACAGAACCTACCATCTCCATTTCTAAGGTTACTAACTAATTTAATTTCAACAGCTTCCTTAATAACACTGTCCCAATAGCTGGAACTGCATGCCAGAATCTCAAAAAAATGTTTCAAAAGGCTCTGAGCACTATGGGACTCAACATCTTAGGTCATAAGTCCCCTAGAACTTAGAACTACTTAAACCTAACTAACCTAAGGACATCACACACACCCATGCCCGAGGCAGGATTCGAATCTGCGACCGTAGCAGTCCCGCGGTTCCGGACTGCAGCGCCAGAACCGCACGGCCACCGCGGCCGGCGCCAGAATCTCCGTGTTGTTATTTTCCAGAGGATGACTGGGGCTAAGGCAATGTTCTGCCATGGCGAATTCGCTCGGCTGTTGTAAGTTTGTGTGCCGCTTGTACTCCCGATAGTCTGACCAACATATGACATGCGACGACTGCAAGGAATACGGTTCTCCCCCCTCCCCTTACCCAAACTAAGATGGTCCTTTACGGAACTAAAAGTCCCCTGATCTTAGATGGTGTTAGAAAAACACACTTCACATCGTATTTCCGCAAAATACCACCAATCCTGTTCCAGATGCTTCCAGCATAAGACAAAGGGGCCGTAGACTTTAGTACCTCCTCGATATTGTCGTCACTCACCTTATGCACAGTTGGTCGATAATACAACGCACGGCTGATCTGTTTTTCACTATAACCATTCTAAGGAGAGGTGGCTTCAAGATGGGCTAACTCATCTGAAAAATTCTCACGGTCCGAAATGATATGGGTCCTGTCGACCAAGGTATGAAGTATCCCTTCACGTTGAACCTGATGGTGACAGCTGTCGGCCTGCAGATAGAAATCAGTTGGAGTAGGCATCCTATAACCAGCATGTCACAACGCTCCATCCACCTTCCTCCAGACTAACACATCAAGGAAGGAAAGACAGCCATCCTTTTCCACTTCCATCGTGAAACAGATAATCAGGAGGATTGAATTCAGGTTTTCCAAAAAGTCGTTCAAATTCTCAATGTTATGAGGCCAAATACCGAAAGTATCGTCTACATAACTGAAAAAAACACGCAGGTTTCATAGGCACCAGCTCCGAGGCACGTTCCTCGAAATCTTTTACAAACAAACTGCCAATAATAGGCGACAACGGGCTTCCCATCGCAACTCCATCTGTCTGCTTGTAGCACAGGACATCGAAAGAAAAAGTTTCGTTTGTACAGCACCAAATCTAACCTCAGAAAAGCGTAACTAATCAGAGGAACACGACTATAGAGAGAGACCACATCAAAGCTTACTACAATACCAGAATCATTCAAACGCATTCCCTCTAAGAGACGTAAAAAATCTGCGGAGTTCTTAACGAGGCGCTCACACCGATCTACTATGGGGCTCAACAGAACAGCAAGGTTTTTTGCTGTACAATATGAGTTTTGTTTGAATTCTGCTACGACTCCTGCTCTCTACCATGTCAAAAAAGAGAGGAACAGAGTTCACCCGCAGATTATTAATTTCACTACCGATAAATTCTGACGTCGGTCAACTCTGGTTCGTGATGGTACTAGTGTTCAGTGTGTGTGTGTGTGTGTGTGTGTGTGTGTGTTTGTGTGTGTTTTATCTTCCCGGAGTCTCTGAAAACCGAGGTTTTAAATTTTCTGGCGCTGCGCTTACTTGCTGCAGTTTTGCAGGGTGTATTACGGTCTAAACATCGGCGGTTGTCGACGACGTCACCCACCTGCATTCCCATGTTATTTGAACGTCGTACACACTTTGAGAAACTCAGGTCTCACATTGTTTTCTTAATGTATAATAACATCGCACGTGTGTCTGATATGGTTCCCAGAGGGTCCATCTCCCGTCTCTCTCTCTCTCTCTCTCTCTCTCTCTCTCTCTCTCTCTCTCTCTCTCCCCTCTTTTCAGTCATCAGTCCTCTGACTGGTTTGATGTGGCCGACTACGAATTCCCCTGTGCCCACCTCTTCTTACAAGATTAGCAGATGCAATCTACGTCCTGGATGTGTTCCAGTCTCTGTCTTCCTCGATAGTTTTTGCCCTCTGCTGCTCCGTCAAGTATCATCGAAGAGGCTCCGTAATACAGGGAAACAGTTCATGGAGAGGGGAGGGGTAGGGTGTACGCACCTGCGAGTCGCGGCTCCAGACGATGGCCAGCGGCGGCTCCGGGGCGTACAGCACGAGGCACGTGAGGTTGATGGTGCTGCCCTTGTCGATGTACAGGTCGGGGCCTCCCAGCACCTCTGTCAGCGGCTCTGCACACGTCACACGGGCGCCACGTCAGCTCCTGGTCTCTACATTGACTTATCATAGGTATTCTCACCTCCTTACTAATTAGGGATCTGGTTCCCAACTTACTGGTAATTCAAAAGTGTCTTTTCAGGAATTACTTTTTAATAAAACTTCTTAATTTTCATTCCCGAATATTAGTTTTTGGCCCATAGTTCTACTTTTATGTTCTAAATACCGATGTAGTAGAAAGAAAAAACCTGGCTCTTGTGCTATCACAGATATTGCTCCTTGAGTTTTGAAATTAATTTACTTTGTAACAAAATTACAGGATTTATGTATACTACTGTATACAGACAAGTCATTTTTTAACTTAGTTACCAAAAATCTCGAAAGTTTCTTGGCCGATTTACTTCATATTTTTACACGATAAATGATAATTAATTGAAACCCTCAGCTGCCGACAGGTGTTGTTGATATTCCTCGATGGGGACAGCTGAAAATGTGTGCCCCGAGCGGGACTCGAACCCGGAATCACCTGCTTACATGGTAGACGCCCTATCCATCTAACACACAGAGGGCACAGATGAATAGAGCAACTGCAGGGACTTATCCCTTGCACGAGTCCCGTGAGATCCAAATTCCGAATTGTCCACAATCTACATACGTAATGTGGACAGTTGGGAATGTGGGTCTCACGAGAAGAGTGCAAGGGATAACTCCCTGCAGTCGCTCTATTCATCTGTGTCCTCGGTGGCTCAGACGCCGGCACGGTAACTCAGCGTGTTCGGTCAGAGGGTTAGCTGCCCTGTGTAATAAAAAACAAAATGAGTTAATGATCAACGACGAACTGAAATGCGTGCCTTGCGACGTCACCCCGAGGAGATACAACGAACAAAAAGAGATTAATAATAATAAAAAAGATGGATAGAGCGTCTGCCATCTAATCAGGAGGTCCCGGGTTCGAGTCCCACTCGGGGCACGCATTTTCAGCTGTCCCCATCGAGGTATATCAACAACACCCCTCGGCAGCTTAGGGTTTCAATTAATTATCATTTATTCTAAAGAAGCTGCACGGTCATCAGTGGAATCTGTTCTTTCGAGAGCAGTTACTATATTCATCTTTTTACACGATACTCTAATAAACGTTCGGATTGACATAGGCTATATATTTTTAAATATACGGGGTGTATCAAAAAGAATCATCCGATTTGGCGCGTTCTTTTTTCATACATTTTCATAGGTGCTCAACATGGTCCCCTTGAGATGCACGGCATATGTCAATGCGGTATTCAAATTATACCCACACTGCAGCGAGCATGTCTTTGAGTTACAGCTTCTACAGCTGCTGTTATGCGATGTCTCAGTTCATTCATTGTTATTGGTAATGGAGGCACATAAACAGAGTCTTTTATAAACTCCCACAAAAAATAACCACGTACGGTCAGATCCGGCGACCCTGGAGGCCAGTAATGTAAGGCTGAATCATTTGGTCCAGTGCGACCGATGCATCGTTCAGTAATCCTTTGATTTAAGATTTTCCGCCCTTCCAGTGCCCCATCCAGTTGGTAAGCGAAGTCGTTCGGATCAGTCTCCCACTGTGTAAAAAGAAAGTTCTGAAATACCGAAATATGTGCTTCCTGTAACAGTGTTCTCGGCAAAGAAACATCGACCATACACCTTTCCCTGTGAAACGGCACAAAACACATTTAATTTTGGAGAGTCCCTCTCATGTTGTACAACTTCATGCGGTTGTCCCGTACCCCATATTCTCACATTATGATGGTTCACCTTTCCATTTAAATGGAATGTTGCCTCGTCACTAAGAACGAAATTACAGAACTCCACACGTAGTTGTTTGTCACCTTCACAAAGAGCTTGCAGTAGCTGAACTTTTAATGGTTCCGTGTGTAAACGTCGACACTACACACGCCAGACGGACATCGGGGGGCATGTTGAGCTGTCGAGCTACACGGCGAACTGATTTCTGCGGACTCCTTGTGAAACTATGGCGGATGCGTTTGTCTTGGGGACAGCCCAGCGATTTGCCTGTACACAAACAACCTATTTCTCGGAATTAATTGTTCATGCCATCATCTAATGCTCTGCGCTTTGGGAGGAGCCAGACCATACATTGTACGAAAGTCTCGCTAAAGAGTTATTACTGAATGGCACTGCGTAAAACGTAGAACACAAAGCTCTTTCTATTGTCCCGACAGCATTTTTACTAGGACTGAAGTGGATGCACACTGCTACTACCTAGCGGGAACCATGTAAAACTCGAGAGATTGCTCTTTCCAACAGTACGTTGTTCACGCACATGTCTTAAATAACATAATAGTCATTATTATTTTAATCTGATTATAATTTTTGATATATCCTGTATTTTTAGTGTATAAAGGAAAAAAGTTTGTTCGTTGGTTGATTTGAGGGAGGGGACCAAACAGCGAAGTCATCGGTCCCATCGGATGAAGGAAGGATGAGGAAGGAAATCGGACGTGCCCTTTCAAAGGAACCATTCCGGCATTTGCCTGAAGCGATTTAGGGAAATCACGGAAAACCTAAAACAGAATGTGCGGCGGAGGACGTTGACGGACGCGTTCCCGACGGATTGCCGCTATCGCAGGGTTCGATGCTGCGCTGAGTTGGTATCCCTCATCTCTGTTGACCAGATTGTCGTGAATCCTTGTTTCTATGGATTCTTTGATGACGCTTTCCCAGAAGCTAGTTGCTCGGCACAGTACCTTCGTGTTTTCGAATTTGAAGGTGTGTTCTTCATTTACGCTGTGTTCTGCTATGACTCGTTTTTCTGTGTGACCTAGCCGCACAAATCTGATATGTTCTTCGCAGTGTTTAGATATACAGCGCTGTGTTTGCCCATGCATTCGCATGGTATGCTGTAAACTCCGCTGGTCCACCGCAGCCACCCGAGGTCTAGTAGAGGGGGTGACCGCACATATAAATAGCCCGCTCTCCGCGAATCTCGACACTTCGCCAGAAGATGGGTCGTATGACACTTCCAGAAACGTCGCGAGATATCAACGCTACCAGACGGCTGGAGACCCGAGAAATGTTCGTCAATATTTTACGCCGGGAAAGCCTATAGTCACATATTAAACAAACTGTTTCTCCCAAATACAGTAGATTCTTTCTTCTTATATATAATTTAAGCAAAAATAGTGTATACAACTATATTATGTTTATTTTTCTTCCTTGCAACAGGGTTTAACAAAAAACTGTAAAATTTGTATTTATGACTTACAGGCATCTGATTGGAATACGATTTCGGAAGCTGAATAGTCCGAAACTTTGTAATTCAACCCGTTTGCAGATTAAAACTACGCGAAATACTGTAATTGAGCCAGCAGCAGGAGAGGTCTCTGATACTCGAAATCAGTTAACCCATCCATTTTAAGCGACTTCAATTCCAAATCAAGGATTCGTTGGCTATAATAGTAAACAAGCTCAAGGTCTGAGAGAGGGCGGAAGAGCAGATGAACTTGGGGAGAGTGGACATAAAGAGGGGGAGGAGGAGATGGACAGAGATAGGTAGGTGAAGTAGGAACTGGAGTGATTGGGGGGGGGGGAGGAGGAGGAGATGGACAAAGAGGGGGAGATTGGCAAAGAGAGGGGGGCGGGGTGCGTAGATGGACGGAAAGAGGGGGGAGAAGGAGAATTGGACGTATATAGAATTCCCAAACATATTTAGCAATCGTGAAGTGTTACCTTGTTCGCTAGTCTGTATGTAATCATTTAAAAATGCTTACGCACACTCTCTGATGAAAAGTAACCGGATACTCCTATAAAATTCAGAACTGGCCACTAGGAGTGACGAGAAAGAAACGCAACAGTACAGAAAGACGGGGGGTATTCAGTATTGTATTGCCAGTAGAGAAGCAGTAATAGCAGCACACGTTGGTCAGAAGAGCTCAGTAGCCTCATATACACCTACATCTACGTGATTACTCTGCTATTCACAATAAAGTGCCTGGCAGAGGGTTCAATGACCACCTCGAACGTGGACTAGTCATCGGAGGTCATCTTAATAACAAATCCATCAGTGACCTTTCAGCCCTTCTACAGCGGCCCAACTTGAATGTTGGTGATGTGACTGCGAAGTGTAAACGCGAAGGAATAACTGCAGCAAAACCCCAAGTCCAGCCAGACCTTATGTACTGATGGGCGGGGACCGCAGAGTGCTGCGGAGGGTGGTGTGTAGAGAGTTAAAAAGAATGGATGACAGTGGTGGAGCAGCTTCTAACGATCAAATGGTGAAGCACAGAGGAGGTGGTGTTACGATATGGCGGTGTTCTTCTTGGTGGGGTTGTAGTCCCTTTGTTGGACTTAAGGAAAGGCTAAATGCAAAAGGATATGAGCACAGTTTTCAGCATTGTATACGGCGCACAGTAGAGGAAGAGTTAACGAGACGATTATTGTATCATCTCTGCCCATGGTCCCGATTTGAATCCAATGGGACACCTTTGGGATGTGTTACAATGCCGACTTCGCTCCTATTCCTAGCATCTACATCTCTACCTTCTGGTTTCGGCTCCTAAGAAAGAACGGACTGTCGTCCTTCCACAGGCATTCAGACACATTAATGAATGTATCTTCAGTAGAGTTCAAGCAGTGATAAATGTGAAGGGTAGACACACCTCATAGGGTAAGTGAATCATTTCAAATTTTTGGGCCCCAAAGGTGTAGTAACTATGTTACTACACAAGTTAAATAGTAATGGTAAATATATCATGATTATAAGTTTTCAATCATAAATGTTCATTGCTTCAAGACCTATTCTTCTTCACTGTAAATAACAGCCTCCAAAACAAATTTCTTGAAACCATGCCTTATTTTTATCGCACTTGATCCATTCCTCTTTCTTCATAGACACAGGGTCGTATTATTTGATGTTGCAGAAACCACTAGGTACGTTTTCTTCCTCCGATTCAGCTTCAGGTGATAATGAAGATGAATCCACTTCTGGATTTAAAGGATTTGCTTCAGCGCATTTCTGTCACCTTCGACCTTCTTTCTTTGGGAGTTTTTAAAATGCAATTTTCTCTTTCCCCTCGTGCGGTTGAGATGAACTGGTGAAGTCTGACGGCAAGTTGAATTTTTCTCTCTCCTTGCTCGTCTGGTACCGGTGTTTTTCGTTGAGGTTGGCATAACGGAAAAATATGATGTTGCTGAGCTTCGACTTTCCGAATTTCTTTGAGGATCAGAAGTAGCTGCAGGGCCTGCGTTTACTTCTTATTCTGTGATAACAGACTGAGCCTCATCACTCAGGATTGTGGGCGAAGGAATGAATTTGTGTGTTGGTATTTTGTTGGGATTGAAAGAGAAAGTTCCCGTGCACTCAAAACCCTTCATAGCATTTCTTACATTAGCTCCAAGTCTCCAGGCGATGCCGAAAATTTTACCAAAAACAGGGAGGGATTTTTGTGTATAGTTAGGCTGCATGAATACTTTAATAAATAAGAAACAATACAGGCTACATTCCAATTCAGAAAGCCCCATAATCCCATTCCCTAACTATGCAGTTGCTCGAGTTCATAACAGATGTCGCTAGTTGTTCTGTTCCACAACGTGGTGGATCCTATACAACAGGTAGCGGGAAGATGTATAACTAGCATTCATATTGTTGTAACTGCGACCGGAACGGTCGCGGGGTTGAAGTGACAGAAAGCGCGGCGAGGCCCGCGGAGCGGCCCGCGAACAACACAACGGGAGAGGGCGGACATGACCAACGGAGGACAGAACGAACAACAAGACCCAAACAACGGAGTCCGAAGGAAACTTAACAACCATGTCCACTCGTACACATAACAAGAAAGTAAGTAAGCTGTCCAACGCTAGGCGATGTGTCCAGAGACGTACGCGAGATTAGACTCGCTATTTTTTTTGGAGGGGGGGGGGGATTTCATTCCCCTGCCCCATATGGGCAGATACTGGCTGAGTTTTTTCCTTTGCTGAGTTTCGATTCCCCCTAAACGAGGCGGGCTGGCAGCAGCTTATTACGCCGCTCTTCAGCCTACAGAATTTGTTATAAAAAGATGAAGATAATAAAAAAAATAACAGTTGGCGATAAAATCGGTGACTTACAGATAAAATGGCAGAAAATTCTGGAGCTTAAAACATAAAACACAGGGTGGATGATGCTAATAAAATACACAGGAAGCAGAAAAATAATAGAAAGACAATTAAAAAAAACACGGCGACAGTCTGGGTTCTACTGGCTGAGTAAGAGGCAGGCGCTTAAATACTCTATCGGGGGCGCCGCTATTGGCCGCTGGAACCACATGTTCCACTGTGGTGCCCTCACACTGAAAGTGGGGCAGGAGGCGCGCTCCGCCACAGCTTACGGCGCGATGTTGCAGAGACCTCTAGGGGTCTTCGACGTCCATGACGTCTGGCGGGGATTCAAATTCCGCGGCGCACGGTAACAGACATATATTTCAAAAATGTACCTTTTTTTATGCAGGCGTGGTAAATTGTTATAATCGATGTTGTCTTACTTCATTCGGGATGATTGCTGCCTGAATTAAATATATTTGGAAAAACCTCCTGACGCTTGTGCACGTCATGTCTAGCAACGTTCCTGTAACGATTTTGCGCCGGAGCTGCGCACACTGGCGTAGCAGCGAGGAGAGCTCCGCCTACCATCCTAAGGGAGCCATGGGTCTGATGATGGTTTTCTAAAAGAACCGAAACCGGTTACCTATATCATTAAAACATAAATAGTGTGATCAAGACTGAACTTCAGTCAAAATATAATAATTAATTGATCACTGTTTTCCAAAAATGTTTACCAAAATTGTAGATAATTTCTTATTTTTAACAGTATATCCACGTGATTTTTAGAAAGCCTCACCCTACTTTCTTGACATCCACAATATGTGTCTGGATATTTTTAGTTCGATATTGTAGCTACTGATCACACATCTTAATTTTCATTAAACTGATAACGGAAGGTTGTTATTCTGAACCATTTCTTACGGTAACGAAATTCTGCTCTCTCTTCTTATACTATGAAACTATAATATACTTGGTATACTAGATAGTGGTAGCCATAACAGTACAATAGGTATGTCCTGGACAACAGCCCTGCCCTGCTGCGTGTTCTCTTCCCAGAGAGCGGCCCCAGTTTCTGTTCAAGTGGTCGTTCGTTCACAGCTCATCTTTCACCTACGTAGCGCACATTTTTTCAGCGTACTGCTGCTAGTAATTATTGGAGAACCAGTTTTCCGTCTTCGGTGGAAGGTCATCCACATATGTGACTCACAGTAGCTTCCAGAGCAGGACGTAACTGGTAATATGTCATCCCCCCCCCCCCAAATTGTTTCGTGCAGGGGCGACTATTAGGCTCGCAATGCAAGTAGCAGCAGCTGATTTAAAAGTCCGTTGCGGCCGCACGACTGCAATCTGCGTCACCGACAAAGGCCGAACTGGTTTTGCGTTCAGCTACACTGCGACCGACACCAAACCCAATTCGTACTCGCTTACTGAGCGAAATAAAGGAACAGCTTATGAATCATTCACAATCAGGCAGAGCCGGTTACGGAACATTTCTCCACAAGCGTCGTATCATTTTTAGCTCCCTCCTCCTCTCCTCCGTCCCTTGTACATTCATTGTCATTCCTTGGGCTCTTCGAAAGAACTTAAAAATAATCTAAAATCTAATGAGCATGGAAATAGATTTTTTCGCTAGAAATTATGATACACTCCATGAGCCAGAAGCGCCACGAGAGGTCGCTTGTATAGCTTGGGCCTTAAAGCGGCCCAGCAACCAGGACCAAAGAACCAGAGTCGAGGTGATAATATTCTTCTCGTGTGTGCAGCCGGATCATAACGTCATCTTGACACAATATTTCAGCGGTCCAACTGGCCACCATGTTTAAATGACAGTGCTGGTACACGATCTCGCGGGAACTGACTTCTTAGCGCAAGCGGTAGCCCCTATATAGGCCGCAGGAGGCCCACAAAGAGTGCGCGAGAAGGTGCCCTAACTGCCCTCTAGCACAAGTAAACATACCGCGCCGCCAGTGGTGGAAACAAGCTAAATCGAGATATCATGACCAAAAATTAAAAATTATTCCGACTATCGAAACACAGACCGTTGTTTTTTAATGTCTGATAACGCTGGGTTCCAAGTCTTACTTAAAAGGTAACCCTTGTCTCTATTAATAAGATTATCAGATAAACGAATCTTTGTGGATTCTTTTAAAACACAGTTCCCATAGCGAGATGCAGGGGCAATCATTTGTGTCTCTTCATACAGCATTCTATGTCCCTCGGTGAGACAGTGCTCCGCCACTGCAGATTTCTCAGCCTGAAGCAACCGTCTGTGTCGCTGGTGCTCAACATATCGGTCCTGAATGGTCCGTATTGTCTGACCAATATAAGCCTTCCCACAGTGGCAAGGGATCTTGTACACACCGGGTTTCCGGTCGAAGTGAATCACCGTCCGATAGTTACCAAAGCAAGTCCAGCTGCAATAGCAGTGTCAACGTTTAACTGTAAATAGCATACTACCGGAGGCTTCGTGTAATCGTACAGAGCCGCCCGGTGTGGCCGAGCAGTTCTAAGCGCTTCAGTCCGGAACCGCTCCGCTGCTGTGGTCGCAGTTTCGAAGCCTGCCTCGGGCATGGATGTGTGTGTCGTCCTTAGGTTACTTACGTTTAAGTAGTTCAAAGTCTAGGGGACTCATGACCTCAGCTGTTAAGTCCCATAGTGCGCAGAGCCATTCGAACCATTTGAGAGGGGTGTGTGTGTGTGTGTGTGTGTGTGTGTGTGTGTGTGTGTGTGTGTGTGTGAGTGTGAGAGAGAGAGAGAGAGAGAGAGAGAGAGAGAGAGACATGTGTGGTGTGTAGATGACATATTCTTAACAGCTTCGCAGATAATACACAAAAACTGCCATAGAAGTTCAGATGGGTTCGCAGCGTATCTCGCACGACTTTTTCACTGTAAGCTAGCACAGGAAACATTTATGCACACGCTGATTAACGCCAGGTACACGTGTAAATATCTCCCTAACACTCGGAAACACGGATACCTGCAGTCTGAGGCAAGAGAAATTTTCTCCCCGTATGGTTGTGCACACAGCAGTTTTAAAAAATACAGTCCATTGCCTTAGAGTCTGGTCCAGAATAATGCTTTCAACACTGAAAAATACTTCGCTCTTTCTGGTAGCAGATATGCTTCTTCGTGTTCGGTACTGGTTCCTGGTAGAGAAATCTATGTTGCGATAAATCCAGACCATGTAGCTTCCAGTTGCTCTGAAATTAACTGCTCTGCACACCACTATTCGTGCCTCCGTTGAACCGAAGAGCATGCTACTACTTAAAATGTACGCTCCCTCACCTTCCAGGTCACCGGGCTAACACGTACGTTCAAATTTTTTCTCAGCTGTTCCGTTCGTGAAACATCCATATATTCCCACAAAGTTAAGCATCAATGAACATCAGTATATTCGCAAGAACAGGTGTATTGGTAAGATATGATTAACATATTCTCTGACAACAATAACTGAATAATCATCTGTGAGGTAGCATCCTTATTGGTTCTGATCTCGGAGAAGAACTGACTGGCAGCAAGCATCAGTGAGCATATTACTTTTAACTGTAAAGTTTATTTTAGTCTATGATCACATAAATTGTTTTATGCATGCATGTCCAAACATTGCATCGTAATTCTTAACAACACAGGCACTACTAATTCGTAGTTATTCGCCAATACCAGGCCCTCGACTCTCAATAAATACGTCCTTCCTGGACGGGAATATATGTAATGTACGAGTGCAGGTTGTGACACAAGGACGACAATATACGTAAATCTGGATATGCCCGCGATTCGTGGACGGATAGCCAAAGAGGATAGCCGACCGCTCGGATAAAACGAGTTCAGGTACCGGTTCAAATGGTTCAAATGACTCTGAGCACTATGGGACTTAACATCTGTGGTCATAAGTCCCCTAGAAATTAGAACTACTTAAACCTAACTAACCTAAAGACATCACACACATCCATGCCCGAGGCAGGATTCGAACCTGCGACCGTAGCAGTCGCGCAGTTCCGGACTGAGCGCCTAGAACCGCTAGACCGCCGCGGCCGGCTCAGGTACCGGTCCGGCATAAATTTTCACTTATGTCATTGTAGCATATAGCCAAAGATGGTTCGTATTCGCAACTGCGAATACATTTCCTGCAATTTCCTATATTTCGTAAGTCCCCTACTTCAGAATTCTTACTAGTAGGATCCTCATTGAAATGTTCATCTTCAGCACGTATTGACGCAGTCATCCGCCAACAAATATTGAACGTAAACACCACTCATGATTAGGCCTTAGGCCTGTTCCAACTGACCGACTGCTACCTGAAAGGCAGTACGAGGTGCGATCTATGATCGCGGGATATGTGATGGCATGTCTCCAATCCTTGCAGCCGTTATTGTCAGTAGATAAACCCTGGTGGCGCCGCAGTTTCTTTTCTGAAGTATCTCATCAATCGGCCTCACGAAGGTAAGTGGATACCGTTCCTGTCTTCTCTAATCAGAAATAAACCTGAGAAGTTGTCGAATATCGAAGTCGGGTCCTTCCGCATTCGGTAACGGAGGCGGTCTCCAAGAAACATTTATCGTTTGTTAAGGTTGAAAAAGAAAGAAACTACTTTTTTCTGATAATATTTGTTTATTTCGAACCGGTTTACGGCTTGTTGCGCAATAGTCACAAAACAGTTTACGAAAGTTACACCACCTACCACTCGTTAGAGTCACGTGCCACGATATCTAGTGGTGAGAAATTAGCGCGCACGCCAGGGGACGTCGTTGGAGATGAACTACCCCGGACCCATCACGCGGTATTTCTCTGCAGAGCACTCATCTCTCGTCTTGTGATGATGTCCCTCTCGCTGCAATGGATACAGTTAGTCGTGATTTCGTTTAGAAGTGGCTCTGTAACGGTGAAAATCGTAGGGAAGTCTTTAAATACTTTTCGATAAGAAGTGGTTAAGGACCATCCTACGATTCTCACCTCACGGCGCCATTTCTAAAGAGTAGCTGCCAACGCAGAGGGAGCAAATCAGGCTCATCAGGAAAATCATCCACTACATGGGCACGTTCCAGCATCCCCAAGGTTGAGGTCCAGAAGAAATGTTCTCAGTACCACTTGAGTCTTTCAAACAACAGCAGGTACACCAAGTAAACAGATCTCTCCACTTGAGACTAATTCTACCTGGCTTCTCTCTTCGGAAATCCTGCCACCTAGACATCAGCAGCACTACATCGTGTAGAGTTGGAAAATCCAGGAGTAACCTCTAGAAGTTGTACTTCCCTGTGCATACCACCAACTGTGACTGTGGAGAACCACAGACCATGGAACACCTACTGCCTATTGGGTTGTCAACTATGCCCTGCATCCTGTGCAGAAGAATCTAGCTGCAATATTAAACTGCTGGTTTACACATTGACACAAGGGAAGTATAAGAGAGCAAAAGCAAATATGTTCCAGTAAACCTGCAAACCAACAGTTTGCGACATATTTGCAAGGTCACGAACTATCACTGGCGTCTTTGTGAAATATTGTCCTAATCAGTACAAAAGTATATACTTGCCTCCAACTGGGCTCTAATTCCACTTAGGACAAAATAAGATACTGAAGTCAATGGCAGCTCGTAATCACACATTCGCAGATATCTTGCAAACGGGTCATTAGTGAATCGATTGTCGTATTTTTCACCCGTGTCAGTTTTCGCTACTTAGAACTACTTAAACCTAACTAACCTAAGGACATAACACACATCCATGCCCGAGGCAGGATTCGAACCTGCGACCGTAGCGGTCGCGCAGTTCCAGACTGTAGCGCGTAGAACCGCACGGCCACTCCGGCCGGCCCGGAGGAGTTAACTGGAGGCTCTCACCAAAGAAGTGAACAGTTGGTGTTGGATGTTACCTGTGACAGTACAAATCCCTGTTACTAGATGAATATTTCTAGCATGCAAGGATTGCTTTGTGGAGAGCGAGCGCGTGACATGGCTCGCCATTCACGGAACTACGTGGCGCGCCCGCGCGAGATTTGCAACGAGTCGGTGGGATGTCTCCGCCGCCAGGCGACCATGTGGCCCGCAGCTTGGGGCATTGTTCACTTTTTCGCGCATTACGTGAAAACTATGTAACTTACGGTGAAGAGCGACGCAGGCAGTGGATTGTGGTCAGCAATATGCACCTACTGGAAGATCGATCTTTATTTTAAGTCACGAAACGCAAAAGTTATAGTAACTTGAAAATTGTTTAATATCACGAATAGTGAAAAATTAATAAAAATAGTACATAACAACTTACAGAGATGAGCGAGCGCTCATTAAAAACGTCCCGTCATTGCGGATCGAGTGCCGTAGTCATATGCTAGGATTCATAAATAATTAAGCTCGTAAAAAGCAATAAACAAAGTTTGATGGGAAATTGTTTATAAAATTCAATAGAAAATTCATGACGTAAAGAACGGCACTATATAATATTTTGGGTGGCATCACACGTATTTTAAACTAGTTAAGTTGTACTATACATTTAACTTGCAATAGTTTTCATTGTTTGCAAACTATTATTGACATTTATTGCCCATAGTTAATTAATTATTATAGATACGAAGATTCTCAGCAGCGCAATGTGTAGATCGCTATAGATTACGACTAAAAACACTGCTAAATGCAGTTCTATGTTAATAATTTTGCAGCACAGATGTAAACAAACAAATTTACGCTAAGTGGCGAAATTTTGCAAAAAACTAAAACTTGATTTACGTGCGATAGAATAATCCTAGAAATTAATTTAACATAGTAAATAAGATGTACTTTTTAGTGCGGTTCCGATGGTGTACTTATTTCTGTTGAGGGATGTAGGGATGTACTTGTCAAAATTTGTAACCTTGTAACCTTAACTGGCGAGATTGGTACTTGCATAGCCGGGGACGGGGGGGGGGGGGGGGGGAGGGGTAGACATCCAAGCGAGCAGCCATCTTGGCCGGGAGGTGGTGTCAGTCGTTCGGCAGTCGGTGAGCATGTGGGGGGCAGATTTGGCCGGTGGGTGGCGAGTGAGCCCCACTTGTGGGTGGCCCATGTGGTCGTTTGAGTAAGAATTTTTTTCGCGCCGATGTATTTCGACAGAGTTTATTGCTTAATAGTGTAAGGGTGCAAGCATATATTTGGTGAACTGGAAGCGCTACGATTACTTGTGTGAGTACGAATTACGAGGTATACATCGGCGTAAGTGAACATGTGGCGATCTGTGATTTTGCGTAAAAACTGCTAGTACAAAGAGGACAGTGGGACTTATGGGTCTGTTCGAGTTGATTGAGTAAGGTTCTGTTCGAGTTGATTGAGTAACTTTCGATTATTGCAGCGTATATTACTGCTATTGGGGGCTCGGAGTAAAATTATTATTAAAGTAAAACTGTAAACCGTCTCACCAGTGCTAATTTCATTGTGTGAAAGAAACAGACGGCGCCAATAAATAGTGATGATAAAAACTTAATTGTACTGTGTCGTGAAAAATGATTTCGCTATCATAATCGCCTAATTTTTGTTCTCTAGCATAAACTGTACTCATGTCTGAGTGAATATTAATTCAAAACTATAATAACTAACGCGCGGGTGTGGAACAGGGTACTAATGCATCAAGTGTGGGAATCATCCCCTCAGACTTACATGAGAGCCAAAATTTGCACTAACATTTTTAACGAACATTTGTATATGCACTTTCGTGTGAACCCTTCAACCGCACTTATTTTCTGCTTCATCACATACCTAAGGCCGGAGTGCGCTTGTAGTGAAGCGGGAACCGACCACGTGTATGGGGCAGCTTGGTGGAGAGCCTTTCCTGTCGCCTGTGAGGAGGCTTGTGGCTGCCTTGGGTTGCGTGCTGCTGGTTCCGGACACGGCTGTCTACGGTTGTCCGCTGCCTTATTGCCGCCTGCTGCACCCGGACGTCCAGCCAAAGGTAAAGTGAGATTGTACTTAAGGCATGTGTGTGAATGTATAGAGGGCTGCTACCTCACTTCTGGTAACTGTAAGGGTATTAGTGTTACCATGGAAGTAAAGGTGTGCCTATGAAGAGTTCATGGTGTTTAACACAGGAGTTAAACATTAATATAATGCACGAGCGTGCCTCTTCAAGCTCGTGGGAAATTGTTGTTTGATATAATACCCAATCAGCTGCAAGGCCGTAATCTGTTTATCAAATATACTGCATTCGAGGGTTTGGTAGCCTTAGCACAGTGAGCCCCAGTAAAGCTTATAATGAAATTTTCAGAATTGTGCTCGTTACAGTTTTCACTGAACAGTGGGGTATAAGAGTTCACGTAATTTAACTGTAAGATCGGAGTCTCAGCTGGCCTTGCTAGTAATTGTAAGTGTTTTAATATCTTAATAGCAGGCAACTCTCCTTAAGGTTATTGATAAGATTTGCGCTGTTGGTTGTACCTTGCCTGTGTAGTTCATTCGTAGTGGAGCAAAGGCAGTGTGCCGTTTTATTAGTGAATAATTTAACCTGTTATTTAATATCTTTTGGTGGTTGCTTACGTTGTCCCTGCGGACCTGTTCTCTGCACTTGTTAAATATTACAGCTGGCTGGCTGGTGTTCAGGAGTAAGCGCTACCTTTCCACCTATGGGTACCGGGGCTGGGTAGCGGGAGGTGACTCCGGGTCGAAGCTCGAGAAGTGGGTCTTGTACGAACTGCCGCCTTCCACCTTTCACATTGGCTTCTGCATGTTAAGTTTTCGTTCTGCCTTCGAGCGACCTGGCGTCATTCCTTGCTAATTAATTCTGGTGCTAATTATATTTACTTAGGTATTTATAATATTTATTAAATTTATTGAACCTTGTCTAAAGAGCAACATACAATTGAGAAAGGTTGTTGCTGTGCTACTCTTAGTAAGACCTTGCACTGACTAGTTGTGTTACTTGGCCAAGGAGTCGAAGTTTGAAATCTTAGTAAGCCTTAGTGATATTGATTGACTCTTGAGTGTCAAACAAGTGCCCTTGTATTAACTTCATCCTGCTATTTATTGGGTGCATCTCTGGCAGGTTGTTGTTATTTAGGTAAATGTTTTTGAGAACATCAGATCTCAGTGTCCGAAGACTAGTCAGAAATATTGTGTGTCTTAATTTAAGCTGTTAGGCGCATAACTGTCAGTGGTTACAAATTTTCTTATATATGAGGTAGACTTTGTTTCATAAAAAGACATTGGTAGCAGATTCGCTAAATTCTTGTGACTTACTATTATTACTCAACGTAATCAGGGTTAAGATATTGTTGTTCTAAAGGATTTTGTTGATATGATAAATTAATTGAGTGATAATAACAGGGGTCAATTCCTTCCTATTATTTCCCTATTCCCTAGTAGAAGACCGTTTCAATTTCTTCTCTTAAAATTTGCACCATCATCATCCTGCGATGTTCGGCAGCATTCCATAACTGCAGAGAATTCGGTGAAGTGCATGGTGTTCAGCTGTGTGCAGCTCGCGTTGGTGCTGTTGGTAGGTTGGCATCGTGTAATAGGGATAGTGGCGTCTCGTTTTCTTCTTGTGTTTACTGGTGCCACTACGTTTGCTAGCGTTGTCTATCTGCGAGTGGCAGCAGCAGCGTTTATCGATATCTTGTACCATGGTACTATTTTTGGAAGAACGACAAGTGTTTTCCGGGTCGGGTGTGTCGGTAGTTCGGTTGTAAAGGAGCTGGAGGGAGGTCCGGCAATGCATCGAAATGCTGGGACTGCTGGCGGCACACATGCATTGCCGGATCGAAGGGGAGTAGTTGCGAGGGCCACAACGTCGTTGTCCACCGGACCCAGGACGTTTGAGTTGAGTGAACATTAACCCAGTAGTGAAACGTCCACTATTTTGAGATCACGCTGTTTGTTCGTGATTTGCTGCTCACAGGGTCACTGAGACGAAGAGCAACGATGGATTATTTGGAGTTGGCGAACTAAATTGGCCATCCTTCACTTCTTATTAATAACCATTGAATTCCTTGTGTTTCAAATGGTTCAAATGGCTCTGAGCACTATGGGACTGTGGTCATAAGTCCCCTAGAACTTAGAACTACTTAAACCTAACTAACCTAAGGACAGCACACAACACCCAGCCATCACGAGGCAGAGAAAATCCCTGACCCCGCCGGGAATCGAACCCGGGAACCCGGGCGTGGGAAGCGAGAACGCTACCGCACGACAACGAGATGCGGGAAATTCCTTGTGTTTATTCATGAAGTTCAGCCAGCGGTATTTTTCTACCTAGTGGCCGCTAACGGCCCAATTATCTGCCCTGGAGGTTAGCGTATTTTCGCAGCAGTGTACCTTTCCTCGCCTTGCCGCTGCTGTCCGGTAAGGCGTGTAGTTCGACAGCCTCCTTGATTGTGGTTCGGATATTTTGTTCTTTTGGACTACCTTGGTCGTTGTGGTTCCTTCTGCTTCTGGATGTTCTAAAAACCGGATTCTGAAGACGCAGTGTTGTTCGCCGGTTCTGCCTTGCCTGGGTTATTCCATTCTAGTGTTGGTTACCAGACGCTAGGTAGATCCTGCAAGAGTGTTGCTCTGTGTTTAAACTGTCACTAGTTTGAGTTGCCATCCAGGTAAGTGAATGCAACTCTTGGCTGCCCGTCTCGCCGGCTACGAAGTTCAGCGACTTTTCCCATGCCAATCCTTGGAGCACTGTCTGAGGCCCACATCTCTCTTGGTTTCATCACATTGTGATGATTGTGTTTTTTTTTTAATATTTTAGTGTCTCTTGGAGAAGTTTAACTGTTACAAGAATTCTTATCCAGGCCGTTAAATTGTTTTCGAGTAATTACTATTGGTGCTTTCAGCCGACAAGTAGTTTGAGTTCCTTGTCAATAAGGTCTTCAGCCATGAATGAAATTAGTCTTAAAATTTTAATTAGATATTCTCTTGCCTTTTTCATAATATTTTAGTAAGAATTTACTATATAGACCTTCAGCTGTCAAATTGTTTTTTGAGTTCAGAATGAGATTTTCGCTCTGCAGCGGAGGGTGCGCTGATATGAAACTTCCTGGCAGATTAAAACTGTGTGCCGGACCGAGACTCGAACTCGCGAACTTTGCCTTTCGCGGGCAAGTGCTCTACCAACTGAGCTATCCAAGCATGACTCACGCCCCGTCCTCACAGCTTTACTTCCGCCAGTACCTCGTCTCCTACCTTCCAAACTTTACAGAAGCTCTCCTGCGAACGTTGCAGGACTAGCACTCCTGAAAGAAAGGATATTGCGAAGACATGGCGTAGCCACGGCCTGGAGGATGTTTAATCTTCCAGGAAGTTTCATATCAGCGCACACTCCGCTGCAGAGTGAAAATCTCATTCTGGAAACATCCCCCAAGCTGTGGCTAAGCCATGTCTCCGCAATATCCTTTCTTTCAGGAGTGCTAGTTCCGCTAGGTTCGCAGGAGAGGTTCTGTAAAGTTTGGAAGGTAGGAGACGAGTTACCGTTTGTTGAGTTATTACTATTGGGGCCTTCGGCGGACAAATAATTTGAATTTCTGGTCAATAAGGCCTTCAGCCGTGAATGCAATTTGTCTAAAAAATTTTTAATTAGATATTGTCTTAACAGTTGAATTTGAATTGTTCCTTGTTGTCAACCTCATTTGCAATTGGTTTCAAATGAAGTGTACGTGACTTTAAAATAAAAAAGACTGAGCCACCAACGGTAACTGAGTAAGGCCCCATCCCCACCAAATCCTGCCTTCCCTAAGTCCCATGATTCAGATGTAGTTCAAAAGTTCATTTCAACTGAAATTATCGATCTACTTTCATTATTTGATAACGTATTTTTGTGATAATGCATATTTTCTTACATATTTTATCTATTTTCATTATATTAAAAATGTACGTACCCTGCGTGTTAATATTACATAAGGATCTAGAGGCTGCCTATGTCGAAATAGTCTGGGTGTGTTGGTAGTGTCTCTGTTTCTAAGGTTTGGTTTCGCACACACTAGTGTCTCTTGCGGTCGCCCATCAGTTGTCTCATGACGCTGGTCATGGGAGTTGTAAGTTCTGCAGAGTAATTTTAGTTTCACGAGCAGTGTGTGGATGAGCATTATCCTGTTAAAACAACACATCACCTTTCTGCTGCAAGAACGGCAAAAGAGCAGGTCTAAAAAATCCTGCACATACCGAGCGCTGGTTAGCGTCCCCTCTAAAAACGCCAAAAGTGGACGAGAGTCGTAGCTTATTATATCTCAGCCGATAATGCCTGGAGTGGAACCAGTGTGTCTTGCACGAATAATGCACTCTGCGAGACAGCGCCCACCAGGTCTATATCGTAAGTGCAAAGGATTATCACTTGCAAGCAGATTCTGCTTTCATCGCCGAAATCCACTGCGCGACATTCCACTTTCCAGGTGATCCCCTGACGGCACCAGTCGAAGCTGTGGCGTGAGTGGAGGAAGGGCTAGAAGTGTGCGTACCGGTAGTCCCACTGCTAATAACCGGTTCACAACAGCTCGGGGCAACACGTCTGGGCTCACAAGCACTCTTATCTGTGCTGTGGTAGCTGTACGATCTGCCACTGCTGCCCTTACAATGCGACGATCCTGGCGGGTGTCTGTGCTGTGTGGATGTCTAGAACCTTATTTAGACGAATGAGAACGTTCGCGTGACCACTGATACCAGCATCGTTACACAACTGATGCTGCACGTCCCAGTTCAGTAGCAGTTCTGCGAAAGGACCAGTCTGCCACAATCTGACCTCTTTCAGACCTGCTCACTTGGTTCTAGGAAGCATGAGTGCATCTCCGTGGCGCGGTTGCCTGCTCACTTCACACGTTTGCGCCACACTAAGCCTTCGGGCTGTGAGCATTCCCTGTTAAAGATGGCGCTCAGGTAGCTATGCCACTATGTTAGCTGTTGGCGGATGACGCTGAAACCATGATAAGTGCATCTACTATACCCCAGGTCGCATTTGCCGTCATCCGATAAAAATCAACGTCATCTTTCCACGTGTACTAATTTTTTCGTATGGCTTATATGGAATGCTTGTCCTTTACTGCTTTACGTTTCTGTTTGATTTTATATAACTGAAGAGTCACGTAGAATAGCAAAACGTTAAGACGTCGAACCTTATTATCCATATTTTTATGTTAAAAGAGAGCTTAACGAGTTTTAAAAAGCAATCAAAATCAACCAATATTGTGGTATCGGTAGTTTTGTTCCGATGTTATCGTGACTCCAATAGCATTTGAAGCATTTATACTGACATAATCACATGGGACGTGGAAGAGTGTGTAGTCTTTGGCACACAACCTGACTGCCGGGCGGCTGTTGCAGAGACTAACTGCAAGTCGCACCTTGGGCATGTTATTGCTATCACATTGGAAATCATTTATTACTGTAGTTTCATTTTCGTCTGTAAATGTATATCAAGATAGCATGCGTATTCCACATCTCCCGCCAAACCAATGGGTCGAGTTCAAACAAACTTACACACACCGCTTATTGTCTGTAATGACGTACTTTGGGGTAAGAAGCACACTGCACTGGGGTGAGGAATGGGGGTGAAAATGTGGCGAATAGCAGATGGAAGGAAAGAGGGGCAGGAGATGGAACAGAAGGAAGAGGATGAGATGGAGAGAGAGAAGGGAAGGAGGGAATGGATAGAGAGAGGGAGAAGACGAGCTGGACAGAGAGAGGGGGAGGAGAAGGATTACAGTGGGGAGTGGGAGCCATATTCAATACACTTGCCCGCATCTCGTGGTCGTGCGGTAGCGTTCTCGCTTCCCACGCCCGGGTTCCCGGGTTCGATTCCCGGCGGGGTCAGGGATTTTCTCTGCCGCGTGATGGCTGGGTGTTGTGTGCTGTCCTTAGGTTAGTTAGGTTTAAGTAGTTCTAAGTTCTAGGGGACTGATGACCACAGATGTTAAGTCCCATACTGCTCAGAGCCATTTGAACCATTTTTCAATATACCTAGAGGAGAAGCCACGGGTGAAAGACTAGTTATTTTAATAAACGGAATGGGGAAAGTGCAGTAATTAAACGTACTCAGATTATCAATTGTTATTTTCTTATTTGAAGTACTAGTATTCGCTTGCAGCTAGGTGTTGGATTCTACAGGCCTGAATTTTTTAACACTGTTTAACTACACTCCTGGAAATGGAAAAAAGAACACATTGACACCGGTGTGTCAGACCCACCATACTTGCTCCGGACACTGCGAGAGGGCTGTACAAGCAATGATCACACGCACGGCACAGCGGACACACCAGGAACCGCGGTGTTGGCCGTCGAATGGCGCTAGCTGCGCAGCATTTGTGCACCGCCGCCGTCAGTGTCAGCCAGTTTGCCGTGGCATACGGAGCTCCATCGCAGTCTTTAACACTGGTAGCATGCCGCGACAGCGTGGACGTGAACCGTATGTGCAGTTGACGGACTTTGAACGAGGGCGTATAGTGGGCATGCGGGAGGCCGGGTGGACGTACCGCCGAATTGCTCAACACGTGGGGCGTGAGGTCTCCACAGTACATCGATGTTGTCGCCAGTGGTCGGCGGAAGGTGCACGTGCCCGTCGACCTGGGACCGGACCGCAGCGACGCACGGATGCACGCCAAGACCGTAGGATCCTACGCAGTGCCGTAGGGGACCGCACCGCCACTTCCCAGCAAATTAGGGACACTGTTGCTCCTGGTGTATCGGCGAGGACCATTCGCAACCGTCTCCATGAAGCTGGGCTACGGTCCCGCACACCGTTAGGCCGTCTTCCGCTCACGCCCCAACATCGTGCAGCCCGCCTCCAGTGGTGTCGCGACAGGCGTGAATGGAGGGACGAATGGAGACGTGTCGTCTTCAGCGATGAGAGTCGCTTCTGCCTTGGTGCCAATGATGGCCGTATGCGTGTTTTGCGCCGTGCAGGTGAGCGCCACAATCAGGACTGCATACGACCGAGGCACACAGGGCCAACACCCGGCATCATGGTGTGGGGAGCGATCTCCTACACTGGCCGTACACCACTGGTGATCTTCGAGGGGACACTGAATAGTGCACGGTACATCCAAACCGTCATCGAACCCATCGTTCTACCATTCCTAGACCGGCAAGGGAACTTGCTGTTCCAACAGGACAGTGCACGTCCGCATGTATCCCGTACCACCCAACGTGCTCTAGAAGGTGTAAGTCAACTACCCTGGCCAGCAAGATCTCCGGATCTGTCCCCCATTGAGCATGTTTGGGACTGGATGAAGCGTCGTCTCACGCGGTCTGCACGTCCAGCACGAACGCTGGTCCAACTGAGGCGCCAGGTGGAAATGGCATGGCAAGCCGTTCCACAGGACTACATCCAGCATCTCTACGATCGTCTCCATGGGAGAATAGCAGCCTGCATTGCTGCGAAAGGTGGATATACACTGTACTAGTGCCGACATTGTGCATGCTCTGTTGCCTGTGTCTATGTGCCTGTGGTTCTGTCAGTGTGATCATGTGATGTATCTGACCCCAGGAATGTGTCAATAAAGTTTCCCCTTCCTGGGACAATGAATTCACGGTGTTCTTATTTCAATTTCCAGGAGTGTATTATAAAATAGCGTCGGAAGTGGAAAATGGTCTACCATTTGCGACATATTGTTGTGCTTAACATAAGGGTGAAGGCAGCGTAGGCAGCCCGAAACATTGGACAAATCAAGTTAGAAAATTATTTTGTTTCTTCACCAAAGATCATGCTGTCATGAATGATTATCCACATCCAGAAAGTCTCTATAACTGATATATGTGTTGAACTGTGACTATTTAACCTTCGTGTGACATTTGTATTCAATAAGCGATGCTCAGAAGTCGGGTGTGAGTGTATTCCATACTCCAATTAAAAAAAAAATAATGAGATGACTATCGTTGCATGTTTGCTTAAACGTCATCAGTTTCTTCATTTAGCATTCCCAAACGATATTGTTAACCTTGTAGCAAGAAATTAATTCCTGAACACTAACGAAGGATATCGCCTTGAGCAGATGGCAGTACAAACAGATATCTTTTGCATCTGGTGTCACAAAAAGGCTGTTGTGTACTGTCCCCCACAGATGTGTCCATCGTAGCTGTTGTTTCTTGCCAAAAACCATCATAATTTAGGTCATAATGTAGGAAAAATAACCAGTACGTCAGCACCGCATGTTGCTACTGCACAATAACACCCACTTGCACTCTGCTGTTTCAAAATAAAAGTGTTTGTTTGAGAATTCAACCCTCATACACTTAATGCTTGACTTTCGTGTTCTCAAAAGTTTACCTCATCCACTCTTCATTGAACAACTGTCAGTAAAACATTTCTGGACGAAAATGCAGTTCAAATCCGGCTTGACGTGAACTAGAACTGGTATATTTCTACAGGTGTGCAATTGGTAAACTCGTTGAACTAGTTCAGCTTTTATTAATTTCTCCGTTTTTGGAGAACTGTTGCTCATCTACAATAGGTTCAGTTATGATTGGCCACATATACACTTGAAATTAACCTCTATGCGAAGGCAAGAACTGGTCACGTACATGTGATCAAAAGTATCCGGCCACCCCCAAACCTTACGTTTTTCATATTTGGTGCATTGTGCTGCCACCCACCGCCAGTTATTCCGTATCAGTGACCTCAGAAGTCATTAGACTTCGTGACAGAGCGTAAATATTGGACGATTGAACAGTGGAAAAACGTTGTGTGGAGTGACGAATCACGATACACAATGTGGCGACCCGATGGCTGGGTGTGGGTATTTCGAATGCCCGGTGAACGTCATCTGCCAACGTGTGTAGTGCCAACAGTAAAATTCGGGGGCAGTGGTGTTATGGTGTGGTCGTGTTTTTCGTGGAGGGAGCTTGCACCCCTTGCTGTTTCGCGTGGCACTATCACAGCACGCGCCTAAATTTGTGTTTTAAGCACCATATTGCTTCCCACTGTTGCAGAGCAACTCGGGGATGGCGATTGCATCTTTCAACAAGATCGAGCACCTGTTCATAATGCACTGTCTGTGGCGGAGTGGTTACACGACAATAACATCCCTGACCTGCAGAGTCCTGACCTGACTCCTATAGGACACGTTTGGGATGTTTTGGAACAGGCCTCACCGACTGACATCGATACCTCTCCTCAGTGCAGCAGTCCGTGAAGAATGTGCTGCCATTCCCAATTAAACCTTCCAGCACCTGATTGAACGTATGCCTGTGAGAGTGGAAGCTGTCATCAATGCTAAGGGTGGGTCAACACCATATTGAATTCCAACATTACCGATGGGGGGCGCTACGAACTTGTAAGTCATTTACAGCCAGGTGTCCGGATACTTTTGATCTCATTGTGTATCAGCAAGTGGAACGGCGTTCCATTAAATATGTGAGAAATGCCAAACGCTTTTAAATAATGTGACAGAAATATTGTTGATTATTATTTTGCTTCTTATGCTTACTGTGGTGTTCAATAAAGTAATGGAAAAGAGCTATGAAAGTGTACCCTGTACAAATACAAATGGATTACAACATGCCACACTTTCCTTACAACGGAGGTCTATTTTAATGTAACATATAGTTAGTGTCTGCGGCGGCCAGGTTTTATGTCATAGTGTGGCGGCACTCACCGACGACGCGCAGCTGGACGAGTCGGCCGACGGGCGGCGTGGTGCTGATCTGGCACTCGTAGACGCCCGAGTCGCGGCGCTGCGCGTAGCGGATGCGCAGCGTCCAGTCCTCGGTGTGCGGCGAGTGCAGCGCCTCGAAGCGCTGGTCGCTCGTGTAGGTGTACCGGCCCACCGTCAGTAGGTGGATGTCGCGGTGCCGCACCCACGACACCTGCCGACCAACACCGGCTCAGCCGACAACGTCGAGAAATCACTGCTGTCCCCGGTGAGGGGCTGAAGCTGCGTGTGTTCAACATACAATGGTGAAAAAAGTATTCGTAAGGTTGCCCTTTGATACTTCTTTTTGTGTTTACGTCACATCTGTACTGCATTCTTTAGTCAAAAGCGCACAGGGTTTTATGAGTAGAGAAAAATGACGAGTAATCTATACAAATTATAAAAATGGATGTACATATATTGTACGCATCCTAAATGTATGTTTAACATCTCCATCTAAGCCAAGGCACCGATTCCAACCAAACTTGGCATGCATATCACTTACTGTCTGGAAATAATCACTGGAGAGGGGGTGGGGGGGGGGGGAGATAGGAACCACCCACCTATTAAAGCTCTTAGAGACTTACAATAAACTTTGCACATAATTTCAAGCATTCACGAAACTTTTTCTCGCTGATGACCCTCGCAATATGATGAAAGAGAAAATGTTTGTCGCTTACTAAGGAAAACGCAGCAGCCAGTAAATGATGTGTAATTATTGTTTGATTAGCTATTTAATCGAACTGAAGCACTTCGACAAATTTTTTGAGACGGGGTATGTTACTGGTGTTGCTCTGCAAGCAAAAAATGAAGTGTTGATTGTTTATTACACTAGCCTCAATTGTTGTTTTCCCGCGCAACCTGGAAAACACATTACTGAATGTGAGTGAATAATTTTTTGAAAGCTTTCATGTTTACGCCAGTGACTGTTGAACTTTTTGTTTCCACTACTGCAATATCGGCCTTAGGCCATTATCAAGTGCAGATGTTTTGGCTTTAAGCCATGTCAACTTTATACACGCTGACACATGTATCTGTCGTTGTCATTTGCTGTTACATACATTCGTAACTATAACAGCAAATGACAACGACATATAAATGTGTCACCGTGTATAAAGTTGACATGGCCTAAAGCCAAAACATCTGCACTTGATAATGGCCTAAGGCCGAAATTGCAGTAGTGGAAATAAAAAGTTCAACAGTCACTGGCGTAAACATGACGGCTTTCAAAAAATTTTACGTGACTGTGAATCCCAGTTATAAAAAGTTAACCCATAACTTCCCAGCGTGTCCATATGGACACAATTGTTGACTAGTTTTGTTTTTACTTCATTGATGGCTTACAACTATTTTTAGCGTTGGCGGTCACATATTGTTTTCAGGGAGGGTTTAAATTTTACGTACATTGTGTTAACACTTCATTGTTATCACTTACACTGTGATTGTGACAGCTTGTATTTCAGGGAGTGCTTTGACGTCCGCAATGGAGCATGTTGATGTAAAGTAAGTAATGTTTCGTAAAGAACTTCTTCATTCTGGCATGTGAAACTGTTTGCAGTATATCTAAATATGTTTATAGAGATTTTCATTTGAGAAAACTTGTTATCCATCGATTCACTTTCTGTTTATGAAATGATATTTCAGCTGTGTCCATATGGACACGCTGGGCAGTTGCAGGGTCAAAAATGATTTCGTTTCTTTTTCTCTTTTCATATCATAACAGAGGTCTGGCAGAATCTTTAGAGCCTGGTTTGACCTTGCAGGATGTTTTAGACATCCTGTTTGAGGGTTCAAACGCTCCTCAGGCTGATGGAATTTACATCATGCCGCCTGATCCAGCAGTCCTCACGGATGAGGATTCGGGTGATGAGGATGAAGGAGGAATAGCAGATAATCTCAATCCTAGACAACTCTGGCCTGAAGCTGAAATCAGATTAACAGACATATAGATTACAGGAACAGAAATATGCAAAAAATCTGGGTTCATGGTGCACTAATTTCAAATTTGAAGTCTTTTCCTGATCCATGCTTTGACACATATGTTGATAAGTCTGCAGTGGAAATTTTCGAATTATTCTTTGATGACGATCTGATACAATTCCTAGTTGATGAGTCAAACAACTACGCACTTTTCAAGAACTTTCCAAATCCTAATATAACTTGTGAAGAAATGAGGTGTTGTCTGGGGATCCTCATTCTAAGTAGTTATAACTCTCTCCCTAATAAAAGGTTATACTGGGATTCCAATTTAGACACACGAAACGATTTTGTATGCAATGCCATGAGGAGAAATCGTTTTGAACAAGTTTTTAGATTTCTGCACTGTAACGACAATAACAGATTTGATGAAAACGATAAGATGTGGAAAATTAGACCCTTTATTGAAATAGTAAGAGACAAATGTAATAAGCTGTTTGCTCCTCAGCAACATCTGTCTTACGATGAATCAATGATAAAATATTTTGGGAGACACTCTTGCAAGCAATTTATCAGGGGGAAACCGATACAATTTGGATATAAAGCATGGTGTCTATGCACTATTTCTGGATATCTGGTAAATGTTTCCTTTTATCAAGGAAAATCATCCAAACCAAATACAGTATATGAAGCACAGTTTGGTAAGGCTACTGCCCCACTCGTTCAGATGATAGATGATTTGACACTGGATGTAAAGCTACTGCCATTCCACTTTTTCTTTGACAACATATTTACAGGTTTATCTGTTCTGTCATATCTGAGAGAAAAGGGCTACGGAGCAACAGGCACTATCAGAGAAAACAGAGTTCCCAAATCGTGCCCAATTTCCTCAAAGAAAGCGCTAGTTAAAAAGGAAAGGGGGTATTTTGAATCCTCACTTTGCAAGGATGATGGTGTTATAGTCACAAAATGGGTAGACAATTCAGTGGTTTCTGTAGCTTCTACCTGTGAAGGAGTTGAACCTCTATCATTTGTAAAATGATATTCCGCAAAGGAGAAGACAGTTCAAGTGCAACGTCCTCAAATTACCACAGCCTATAATAAACATGTGGGAGGAGTGGATAGGATGGATGAAAACATTGCCATGTGCAGAATAAACATTCGAAACAAGAAGTGGTACTGGACTTTACTTTCTTGGCTGATTGACGTATCTGTACATAATGCATGGCGGCTGAAGAAAGGAACGGGAGCTATGACTACTCAACCTGAATTCAGAAGAGGAATTGTACAAGTTTACCTAAAAAGATATATGAATCCCGTAAAAGGAGCAGGCAGGCCGTCTAACTTCCATGTGTGGATACAAATCGCGTGTTACAAGTGATATCAGATATGATGGTATAAAGCACTATATCAAGAAAACTGAGAAGAGGAGAAGATGTGTAGGTTTGTACTGCAAACAAGAATCATCAGGTGTTCGCTCAAAATGTGGAAAATGTGATGTAGGACTGTGTCTAGAATGCTCTGAAGTGTACCATGAAAGTCAGTAAAACAAATGATTATGAATTATTTTGTGTATGGTGTTATAAATTGGTTTGTAAGAATTATTTTGTTCAAATTTTGCCTTACTTGTATTAAAAATCTGATTAATAAAACATATCTTCAAATGTATTTCAATATCACAGAAAATATTTGAAATATGCATCTGAGTGCCCAGCAACAGACAAACTAAGACAGTGAAGAGTCAAATAATAGCTTATATGCACTACTTAGATGCACAAGAAGTCAAAAAATTGAAAATAAATTTAAATATCCAATTTTGAAAAATTCGGGCAGTTAAGGGTTAATTGAGTGAATAATGTTTCCCTGCTCGTGTAGGGCTTATTGTTGTACCCTGAACTGTTCCTCTTTCAATCACACGTGTCTGTAGGATATTTCTGTGATTGTTGTAATAAGCTTTCTGGAGTAACCATGCCGTTAAGCCCTGAACAAGTTGCGAAAGCTGTTGCTTTGATGGAAGATGGCCGCAGCATGCACTACGTTGCAGAAGTGTTGAGGACTACACCTTCCACGATTTCCGAACCGTTCGAAAATACAAGAAAAATGGAGGCCCGAGAGGAGCAACATCGGAGAGAGATGACCGCTCCGCAACCGTGACACCACCGCTGTTGAAACACGAAATCGACTCCACCAGGTTCGGGGAGCAACGCTAGTGAGATAACCGATCGAAGAAGACTGGAAGATGCCAATCTTCATTCCAGAAGAACTGCTACAGGTCCGGAACTCACCAGATTGTACAGCTCGACTACGTTTCGCAAGAGAGTATCTTGGCTGGACTGCAGAACAGTGAGAGTAAGTGTTGTTCATAAATGAGTCGCGATTTGGCCTCTCATCACCTGACGGAAGAGAGAGGATCTGTAGAAGACACATTCTTCTCCAATACGCCTTTTCAGGGTGGTTCTGTGATGGTGTATGTAGGAATCAATACAGATACAAGGACGGATTTGGTCTTCGTGGAGCATAGGAAGCTTACCGCACGTTGGTATATAGAGGAAATGCTTCTGGAGCATGTTGTGCCTTTCGCTCCCTTTATTGGTGATGATTTTACACTACATCACGACAAAGCTCGCCCACATGCTGCGACAATTGTACGCGAGTTCTTGGATGAAACAGGGATTCGTGCTATGGATTGGCCGGTTGGAAGCTCTGATAAGAACCCCGTTGACCAAGTTTGGGACAGGCTGCAGAGAAGAGCTCGTCAGCACTATCCGGAGACCCTACAGAACCTACGGAATGCCCTCCTCGAAGAATGGAACATGATTCATCAATAGGACATTACCGTATTAGCCAGGAGCATGTCTGAAATGTTGACTGCCGTCGTTGGTGCAAGAGGTGGTAATACATGCTTTTGAAAATGCGAATACAGGTCTCCGAGATAGTCTCCGAGGCATGTGAAGTAAAGTGTGAAGTGTATAGCATCAAAACAGAGGTGCATTACCTTCATGAGGTTACTCAAAATTTCCTACAGTGTGCATCTCTGGCTGAATTTTGCTTAAATTTGCTTAAAATCGCCTTTCTTTTCTCATTCCTGGACACTTATATGTGACCTTACCACAATATTCCATCATGAGATAGTGGATTAGTGTCATAAAAGCGTCTTAAATTTAAAATATATTTGTTTTTCTAAGAAGTTGAAGTGTTGCGTTTTTCGTGCCGATCAGTGCACAATTTCGTTGTTCATGAAGTAAAACTGCCACGTGAAGTATGACGTTTTATTTATTACTTCTACACTCCTGGAAATGGAAAAAAGAACACATTGACACCGGTGTGTCAGACCCACCATACTTGCTCCGGACACTGCGAGAGGGCTGTACAAGCAATGATCACACGCATGGTACAGCGGACACACCAGGAACCGCGGTGTTGGCCGTCGAATGGCGCTAGCTGCGCAGCATTTGTGCACCGCCGCCGTCAGTGTCAGCCAGTTTGCCGTGGCATACGGAGCTCCATCGCAGTCTTTAACACTGGTAGCATGCCGCGACAGCGTGGACGTGAACCGTATGTGCAGTTGACGGACTTTGAGCGAGGGCGTATAGTGGGCATGCGGGAGGCCGGGTGGACGTACCGCCGAATTGCTCAACACGTGGGGCGTGAGGTCTCCACAGTACATCGATGTTGTCGCCAGTGGTCGGCGGAAGGTGCACGTGCCCGTCGATCTGGGACCGGACCGCAGCGACGCACGGATGCACGCCAAGACCGTAGGATCCTACGCAGTGCCGTAGGGGACCGCACCGCCACTTCCCAGCAAATTAGGGACACTGTTGCTCCTGGGGTATCGGCGAGGACCATTCGCAACCGTCTCCATGAAGCTGGGCTACGGTCCCGCACACCGTTAGGCCGTCTTCCGCTCACGCCCCAACATCGTGCAGCCCGCCTCCAGTGGTGTCGCGACAGGCGTGAATGGAGGGACGAATGGAGACGTGTCGTCTTCAGCGATGAGAGTCGCTTCTGCCTTGGTGCCAATGATGGTCGTATGCGTGTTTGGCGCCGTGCAGGTGAGCGCCACAATCAGGACTGCATACGACCGAGGCACACAGGGCCAACACCCGGCATCATGGTGTGGGGAGCGATCTCCTACACTGGCCGTACACCACTGGTGATCGTCGAGGGGACACTGAATAGTGCACGGTACATCCAAACCGTCATCGAACCCATCGTTCTACCATTCCTAGACCGGCAAGGGAACTTGCTGTTCCAACAGGACAATGCACGTCCGCATGTATCCCGTGCCACCCAACGTGCTCTAGAAGGTGTAAGTCAACTACCCTGGCCAGCAAGATCTCCGGATCTGTCCCCCATTGAGCATGTTTGGGACTGGATGAAGCGTCGTCTCACGCGGTCTGCACGTCCAGCACGAACGCTGGTCCAACTGAGGCGCCAGGTGGAAATGGCATGGCAAGCCGTTCCACAGGACTACACCCAGCATCTCTACGATCGTCTCCATGGGAGAACAGCAGCCTGCATTGCTGCGAAAGGTGGATATACACTGTACTAGTGCCGACATTGTGATGCTCTGTTGCCTGTGTCTATGTGCCTGTGGTTCTGTCAGTGTGATCATGTGATGTATCTGACCCCAGGAATGTGTCAATAAAGTTTCCCCTTCCTGGGACAATGAATTCACGGTGTTCTTATTTCAATTTCCAGGAGTGTATATTACTAAAAGTATTCGTGACACATTTTGGCTCTGAGCACTATGGGACTCAACTGCTGAGGTCATTAGTCCCCTAGAACTTAGAACTAGTTAAACCTAACTAACCTAAGGACATCACAAACATCCACGCCCGAGGCAGGATTCGAACCTGCGACCGTAGCGGTCTTGCGGTTCCAGACTGCAGCGCCTTTAACCGCACGGCCACTACGGCCGGCCGTGACACATTTTGCGCACGATATTCACATATACTGAAATACTGGTGAAATGTGTGTGTGTGTACAAATACGCGTGAAATATATTAAATACGTATGAAATATACACTCCTGGAAATTGAAATAAGAACACCGTGAATTCATTGTTCCAGGAAGGGGAAACTTTATTGACACATTCCTGGGGTCAGATACATCACATGATCACACTGACAGAACCACAGGCACATAGACACAGGCAACAGAGCATGCACAATGTCGGCACTAGTACAGTGTATATCCACCTTTCGCAGCAATGCAGGCTGCTATTCTCCCATGGAGACGATCATAGAGATGCTGGATGTAGTCCTGTGGAAAGGCTTGCCATGCCATTTCCACCTGGCGCCTCAGTTGGACCAGCGTTCGTGCTGGACGTGCAGACCGCGTGAGACGACGCTTCATCCAGTCCCAAACATGCTCAATGGGGGACAGATCCGGAGATCTTGCTGGCCAGGGTAGTTGACTTACACCTTCTAGAGCACGTTGGGTGGCACGGGATACATGCGGACGTGCATTGTCCTGTTGGAACAGCAACTTCCCTTGCCGGTCTAGGAATGGTAGAATGATGGGTTCGATGACGGTTTGGATGTACCGTGCACTATTCAGTGTCCCCTCGACGATCACCAGTGGTGTACGGCCAGTGTAGGAGATCGCTCCCCACACCATGATGCCGGGTGTTGGCCCTGTGTGCCTCGGTCGTATGCAGTCCTGATTGTGGCGCTCACCTGCACGGCGCCAAATACGCATACGACCATCGTTGGCACCAAGGCAGAAGCGACTCTCATCGCTGAAGACGACACGTCTCCATTCGTCCCTCCATTCACGCCTGTCGCGACACCACTGGAGGCGGGCTGCACGATGTTGGGGCGTGAGCGGAAGACGGCCTAACGGTGTGCGGGACCGTAGCCCAGCTTCATGGAGACGGTTGCGAATGGTCCTCGCCGATACCCCAGGAGCAACAGTGTCCCTAATTTGCTGGGAAGTGGCGGTGCGGTCCACTACGGCACTGCGTAGGATCCTACGGTCTTGGCGTGCATCCGTGCGTCGCTGCGGTCCGGTCCCAGGTCGACGGGCACGTGCACCTTCCGCCGACCACTGGCGACAACATCGATGTACTGTGGAGACCTCACGCCCCACGTGTTGAGCAATTCGGCGGTACGTCCACCCGGCCTCCCGCATGCCCACTATACGCCCTCGCTCAAAGTCCGTCAACTGCACATACGGTTCACGTCCACGCTGTCGCGGCATGCTACCAGTGTTAAAGACTGCGATGGAGCTCCGTATGCCACGGCAAACTGGCTGACACTGACGGCGGCGGTGCACAAATGCTGCGCAGCTAGCGCCATTCGACGGCCAACACCGCGGTTCCTGGTGTGTCCGCAGTGCCGTGCGTGTGATCATTGCATGTACAGCCCTCTCGCAGTGTCCGGAGCAAGTATGGTGGGTCTGACACACCGGTGTCAATGTGTTCTTTTTTCTATTTCCAGGAGTGTATTTGAGACATGAGTATGTGCGATAAGTTTGGGTGAAAAGCTGAACCTACACCCCTGGACGATTTCAATCAAATGTGGTACGCATACTGTATTAGTACTATCTGGAAAGAAATACTGTAAGGGTAAGAACTACTAGCCTCCATTTGGGGAGAGTGTGACAAGGTGAAGAGAGAAGGTAGGACGAAGAGATGGACAGACGGCGAGGGGGAAGGAGGAGATAGGTAGAGATTGGAGAAAGAGTTGGACAGAGGTAGGGGAGGATGAAATGGACAGAGAGGGGGGAAGGAGTTGGACACAAAGAAAAGAGGAGGGGATGACCAGGGTGAGGGAAAGGAAAATATTGACAAAGAGAGGAGAGAGGTAGATATGGACTACTACAAGGGTTGGAACTTCAATAGTGGCAACTACTTATTCACAACCGATAAAAAAGAGTTACATGTTTGCACCTGTTACTGTCCTTCAAAGTAGTCACCAGCGTTGTGTAGAACCCGTTGCCAGCAATGTGGAAGGCGTAGTATACCGTTAGCAGAGCCTGTTCTGTTGATTCGGACATGTCCGAAAGAACAGATACCATCTTTATATATATTAGGCTTACAGGCCAGTAATCTTCTTCAGTTCAAAAATGGTTCAAATGGCTCTGAGCACTATGGGACTTAACAGCTATGGTCATCAGTCCCCTAGAACTTAGAAACTACTTAAACCTAACTAACCTAAGGACAGCTCACAACACCCAGTCATCACGAGGTAGAGAAAATGCCTGACCCCGCCGGGATTCGAAGCTGGGAACCCGGGCGTGGGAAGCGAGAACGCTACCGCACGACCACGAGCTCTTCTTCAGTGCAGATGCACTCACATTGCCCGAACTCTTACGGGAATCGGTAGATTGACTGCCGCGAGTAATGAGTGTAGTGAGCAGGGCACTACAAATGTAGTGTGTGGACAGTAAGTTGGAAATATGGGTCTCACGAGGAGCGTGCCAGAGATAAGTCCCTGCAGTCGCACTATCCTCAGTGTCCTCGATGGCTCAGTCGGATAGAGGTCTTCCATGAAGCAGGAGATCCCGGGTTCTTGTCCCGGTCGGGACATACATTTTCTACTGTCCCCGTAGATATTTATGAACGCCTGTAAGCAGCTAATGGTGTGGATTTTATTGTAATTTCATTCTTCGAGAGCTGCACGATCATCAGTACCATCTTCATACATCATAATCGAGGCGACAGTCGAGAAACTGGACAGGTATGAGTAGGACTCGCACAATGAGGATTCCGTACACAATTTTGTATACAGACAGTTCAGCCATTCCGGTAATCGAGAATTTCGACCATTTTTTGCTGTTCTCGACATTAACATTGGCAAGATACCGATCCCATGGAATCCAAAATTTTCGAGAATATTTTAATTTTACGTCTCTGGAATGGTTTCGGGACTCTGCTATTCGATAGAGGATGTCAAATTTCCAACCTTATTTTATTTATCAACCAGTTTCAGCGTGTTACTACGCCATCTTCAGGCCCCTGACCGACGTGTAGGACGAATCTACGTCGGTTACGATCAAAAGCAGGGGCCAGGAATACTTGCATTAGTAGATACCTACTTGCTAAGTGATGACTTCAACCATCACTTGCCGATCCTGTCAAGTCTGACGTCGACTACCAAAAGCGAAAAAATATTTTTTCGTGTGATATGATTAAAAGTTAACAATTTTTGGATTTTTTCCTTTAATTTCACCGTCAAACCTTGTTTCTTGCCAAATTTCGCGGTTCTACGTCAACGGGAAGTACCCTATAGCTTGTGATGAGTGAGTTTGCGAGTATCAAAATATGTGACATACAGGATGACAATTATTGAGCTGTGTGAAATAAAAGCGTCATAACTTCTGAACTGTTTACGTTAGGACGTTCGAACTGTGCGGTTTGCCGCGGGGCATGATGGGAATTAGTATGCGCATGCATGCTTTGGTTCAGCGACGGAGCTCACTTTCATTTGGGTGGTCTCGTCAATAAGCAAAACTGACGCATTTGGGGGATTGAGAATCCGCATTTCGCGATCTACAAGTCTCTTCACCCTCAGCGGGTGACTGTGTAGTGTGCAACATCGAGTCGCGGAATATTCGGTGCCATATTCCTTGATGGCACGGTGCCTACGTGAAGGTTTTGGAAGATGATTTCATTTCCGTTATCCAAAGTGACCCTGATTTCGACAAGATGTGGTTCATGCGAGACGGAGCTCGACCCCATCGAAGCAAGAGAGTCATGTCCTGGAGGATCACTGTGGGGACCGCAGTGTGGCTCTGGTGTACCCAGAGGCCACTGGCATGGACCTCGATTGGCCGCCATGTTCTCCGGTTCTGAGCACATGGGACTCCTTTTTGTGGGGCTACATTAAAGACAGGGTGCACAGCAATAACCCCAGAACTATTGCTGAGCTGAAAACAGCCATTCAGTAGGACACCGACAGCATCGATATTCCGGCACTTCAGCGGGTCATGCAGAATTTCGCTATTCGTCTGCGCCACATCATAGCCACTGATGGCAGGCATATCGAACAAGTCGTAACCTAAATCCGAATATCTGTAGTGACGTTTAGATGTTGAATAAAGTGTGTGCACGCCGCAGTTTATAACTAATTTGCGTTTATCATCTTTTAACTCTGAAAATCGCCTTATTTTTTTACCCCACTAACATGGAAGCCTCAATATTTTACAGCGCCAAGGGGTCATAGGCTTTAGTATGTGACATATTTTTCAACTTGATGCATCTGCCCGTTCCTCAGAAAAAGTGTTTTTAGCATTCTGAGAGACAGACAGACGGACAACAAAGTGATCCTATAAGGGTTCCGTTTTTGGCGATTGAAGTATGGAACCCTAAAAAGTGAATAAACAGTCACGCGTAAGTTTCCAACATCTTGCACGATATTTTGAACGCGATGAAGTTCGCTGCCCGCTGGGTCCGGCGACTGTTCACAGCAACTGAAGAAAGGCTACCGGCTCGAGGCAGAACGGGAATGTTCCAGCTATGTCAGGACATGCAGACTTCTTTAGACGTTTAATCATAATGTACGAGTGCTATCACTGTGACACCAACGTATAGAATAAAACAAGCAATGGAAGCAAGTGGATCCATCACCGCCCGAGAGACGAAGACCCAAACCGTCATCGGGCAAGTTGGTGCTGACTATTTTTTGGAACTGCCATGCCGTGGTGCTTACATATTATGCTCGTAACGGACAAACCGACACAGGAGCACACTACGGACGTTTCCTGTCGAGGTTACGGGACGCTGCTTATTCCGCACTGGGCACCTTCACGCATATTCTCTTAATATAGCACGCAGTGAAGTGATGTCTCCCTCCTCCCCTGCATGAAAAATTATTGTGTAGCAGGCATTTTCAGAATGACGATGAGCTGGTTTTTGAAGTGGAACGTTTGCTGGACAGCCGCCAAACAACCTCATATATCCAACGTTTCTGTCACGTCGTCCGTCATTGCAAGTTAATATACACAGAAATTCTAAAACCGTCATCAAGTTTCATGGTTACAGTTAGACTTCTCGTTTTGATAAGTAAAACATTACAACTACCCCTCATGGATGTAGAGGGACGAAAGCATCATATAAAGATCACCAAACGCGCCTGATGTATATGGCGTTATTCCCAATTCCGTGACGTAATAACGATTAGAGAAGTGTACTGTGGGGACCTTCACCATAACTATCTTATCAACAGTATCCAGACCCTTCTAGACCCGATGTCTCTCCTAAGAGTCGACAGGCGCATTTTCTCTAGCGTTGCTGCAGATATCTGAAATTTCGTTTCTGCATTGTGTAGCTGGAGTCAGCTCAAAGAATTACTGCTCGTCACGCCTTTCATGCGACGCCCGTTGTCGACAGAAAGCGTACGTTTGTTTCCCATAACAAACAAGATCATTTTAACGTGATGTTTTACTTGCCCATTCGACAGTGCGCTTCCAGATAAGTCTAGTCCGATAGTAAAACATTAAAACAGGAAGAATAACACTTACTCCAGCAGCTAGTAAGCAGCGCTGCATGCTGGTAAGTAGCACTCAGCGTGGCCCAGGGCAGTGGGTGTCTTTGCTGGAGTACTGATTATTTTTCGAGTTTTACTGTCCCTGTTAATATATAACGATATTTTTTTTCTTTATTGAATTTCGATTCCCTCCGAAGGGGACGGGCTGGCATCAGCTTAGTACGCTGCTCTCCAGCCTATAGAATTTTTAAAACATAATAAGAGAAAAAAACAATAAAATCAGACGATAAAACGATGACTTCAATTGTAAAACGGCGGAAAATTGCTGAAAGTTAAAACATAAAACAAAGGAGTGGGCGATGCTAAAAAAATACACAGGAAGCAGACAGGTAAAATAGTAGACAGACAATTAAAAACCACGGCGACAGTCTGGTTTCCGTTCGCAAGAGATATAAAAAAATCAGACCCAGCTACAGTATGGTGTCCGTTCGCAGCACTTCGGTAAAGACGCACAGCACTTGACAATCACTAGAAACATTGAACTAAAAAGTCGGCACGAAGATGACACCACAGTCAAGGGCAGATTAGGGGGGGGGGGGGTTATAACGATAAAACAGACATTGCTCTAGACTAATCTGGGAACACTCTTTCGAATGGGCACATAAAATTCCGCTTTACAAAGCGTTCTGCTCTCAACGCGAAACAAACTGACGCTTTCCGCCGACACAAGGCATCGCATTACAGACTGCTTAGCAGTATTTGCTTGGGATGATTCCAGCTACACGATGCAGAAACGAAACTGCAGATTTCTGCTGAAACATCAGAGAAAATGCGGCCGACGCCCTGCATAATGTAAAAGTGATCACTAGATGTCAGGAAAACCGGACCCGCCAGTATAAAAGGAGAGGAGGATGTATAGCGCTGTCAGCAGAGAATCAAGAGAGCAGAATATGTCGGTCACGAGAACTCAGTGACTTCGAACGTTAGCTAGTCACTAGATGTCACCTAAATAACAAATCCATCAGGCACATTTCAACCATTCTATACACTAGTCGACTGTTGGTGTTGTGATTGTGAAGCGGAAGCCGAAGGTACAAGCGCAGCTAAATCAAAACCACGATAGACCTCATGTACTGAGAGACAGCGAGCTTCGAGCGTTCCAGGACCTGATTATAAAAAATCGCATGGAAACAGCAGGACTCAGTCGTGAGTTCCAAAGTGCTACCACCATTTCAGCTGGCACAAGGACTGTTGGTGGTGAGTAAAGGAACGAGTTGCAATGGTCAAGCAGTTGCTCATAAGCTACGAGGTGCATTCAAGTTCTAAGGCCTCCGATTTTTTTTCTCCGGACTGGAAAGAGATAGAAATATGCACATTGTTTTAAAATGAGGCCGCGTTCATTGTCAATACCTCCCAGAGATGGCAGCACCATACAGCAGATGGAATTTTACCGCCAGCGGCGAGAATGAGAACTGTTTTAAATTCTCAAAATGGCGACGTTTTCCTTACTTGAAAAGCGTGCAATCATTCGTTTTCAATTTGCGTGGTGTGAAACCAATTGAAATTCATCGACAGTTGAAGGAGGCATGTGGTGATGGAGTTATGGATGTGTCGAAAGTGCCTTTGTGGGTGCGACAGTTTAATGAAGGCAGAACATCGTGTGACAACAAACCGAAACAACCTCAGGCTCGCACAAGCCGGTCTGACGACATGATCGAGAAAGTGGAGATTGTTTTGGGGGATCGCCGAATGACTGTTGAACAGATCGCCTCCAGAGTTGGCATTTCTGTGGGTTCTGTGCACACAATCCTGCATGACGACCTGAAAATGCGAAAAGTGTCATCCAGGTCGGTACCACGAATGCTGACGGACGACCACATGGCTGCCCGTGTGGTATGTTGCCAAGCAATGTTGACGCGCAACGACAGCATGAATGGGACTTTCTTTTCGTCGGTTGTGACAATGGATGAGACGTGGATACCATTTTTCAATCCAGAAACAAAGCGCCAGTCAGCTCAATGGAAGCACACAGATTCACCGCCACCGAAAAATTTCGGGTAACCGCCAGTGCTGAAACAATGATGGTGTCCATGTTCTGGGACAGCAAGGGCGTAATCCTTACCCATTGCGTTCCAAAGGGCACTACGATAACAGGTGCATCCTACGAAACTGTTTTGAAGAACAAATTCCTTCCTACACTGCAACAAAAACGTCCAGGAAGGGCTGCGCGTGTGCTGTTTCACCAAGACAACGCACCCGCACATCGAGCTAACGTTACGCAACAGTTTCTTCGTGATAACAACTTTGAAGTGATTCCTCATGCTCCCTACTCACCTGACCTGGCTCCTAGTGACTTTTGGCTTTTCCCAACAATGAAAGACACTCTCCGTGACCGCACATTCACCAGCCGTGCTGCTATTGCCTCAGCGATTTTCCAGTGGTCAAAACAGACTCCTAAAGAAGCCTTCGCCGCTGCCATGGAATCATGGCGTCAGCGTTGCGAAAAATGTGTACGTCTGCAGGGCGATTACGTCAAGAAGGAACGCCAGTTTCATCGATTTCGGGTGAATAGTTAATTAGAAAAAAAATCGGAGGCCTTAGAACTTGAATGCACCTCGTATACGTTACTGCAGTCAGTGCTAAGCGACGCTAGAGACGGTGTTAAAAGTGAAGCCACTGGACAATTTATGGCTGGAGACGAGTGATTTGGAGTTATGAATCACGCTGTACCTTCTGACAATCCTATGGAATGATTTGGGTTTGACGAATGCGTGGAGAACGTTACGTGCCAACATGTATAGTGCTGAGAGTGAAGCACACAGGAAGTGGCGTTATGCTATGGGAGATGTTTTTCATTATTAGGAAGTGATCCCTTTGTTGTGATTAAGAAGTTATATCAACATAGCAGCATTGTGTAGTACATATAGCGGAGGAACAATTCTGTGTTGGTAATCGTATGAGGATAACAATCCACCCTGTCACAAAGCAGTATCCGTAAGGCATTTGTGGGCAATAACTGTCTTGGAAGCGATTGGCCTGGCCAGGGTACCGACATGAACACCACGAAAGTCCTTTGATACGAGTCAGAATGTCGACTTCGCTCCATACCGCAGTGTCCAACATCACTACCTTCTGTGCTTTCGGCTTTTGAGGAGATACACACAATCAGACGCCTCATACAAAGTGCAAATCTGAAGAGGTCACAAATGCGAAGGGGACGTACCTTATATAAATTTCCACTAATCTATGTTCGGATACTTCTGCTCAGATGTTTTATTTTCATGAATTTTATCATTTGGAGAAGACAGAAGGAGCGATTTGTTTTACTTGCTCTAAGACATTCAAAAGCTAAGATCCCATAAAAACAACCGGTTTCGACAACTATGCTGTCATCTTCAGGTCCTAAAAAATCTTTTTGTTGTGAAACTTGTTCATTTTAAATTGGATCTCAAGTCAAGTTGTCATGCAGATAAAAGACAGCACATTATAAAAGATTTGTCATAACTTAAATATTTAAAAACGTGTTTTATGTTTTTAAATATTTTAGCCATGACAAACCTTTTATAACGAGCTGTTTTTTATCTAGATAACATCTTGGCCAGAGTTCCTACTTAAAACGAACATATTTCGTAACAAAAAGATATTTCAAGGCCTCTAACTGTAAGCGTACTGTCATATCGCTGGCTTGGTTGCGGGGTATCTTTGCGGGCAGCCGCGTCTATCGAGTCGAGCACCGGACACGGAACTTTTATGTTGCGTAGTGGGTAGCTCTGCATGTGAGCGGCATTGTTAGTATGGAAGTTGAAGTGTTGCTACAAGTGCTGTTACAGTAAAATGATGAAATATGGAAAGGATTCACAGAAAAGTGCGTCAAGAAGTAATTAAAAAATGAGCAGTCCCGCCGATAACGCATTTGCGTATCCTCTCGCTATGTGTCGTACCGTACAGTATCAATCATCCACGCCGCGTTCGGTCTCTCAGAATGAACTGATGTGAATCAGCAAGAAATTGGTTACCATAAGAGAGTGCAAACAAGTGCCAGTGTCTTGTAGCGAGCGTGAGAACATGCGTTCGATCCTCGCATTCCGCATCATCAACAATCAACCGCGCCGCGACGGTTACGCGCACGCTCGTACAGTTGAGAACTGTGAACTGTAAATTAAACTTGTGAACAGTGTTAAAATTTATTACTAGTGTCAAGGAGGACTGGTACCAGACATTTGTGTGTGCGTGACGAGCGTAAGAAATTTCGTGCGATCATTCGGCTTCCGCATCATCAACAATCACCCGCGTCGTGTCGGTTACGAGTACGCCCGTCTGAGTGATATTGTGGACTGGTAATAATACATAAATTGGGATAAAAACTTATGAATTAGAATGTAAACAGCGACACCTGCGATTTTCTTAAATCGTCTCAGAATATGGTTGTTCATACCAGACGTAGAACAGTGTTGTGCTTAACGTTGCGTGGCTCCCCTTACTCGCTTGCATATTTCGATGCATAATTTCAGGCAAGCCAGCAGCAATGTGGAGCAGAACAATACGACTGCCGCGGAATTATCAGGTACTTGGTGTGGATATGGCGCACAGTCCAGAAGTGAAAAAGCCAATTTTAGGGACCCCAACCATTTGTCCCCTGGGGTGTTACAAAACTATCAGCAAGATCTGTAGAAACCGGTTGTTTTAAATAAAGAAATATTTATACTATCTTGGCTTCTGAATGTTTTATTTACTTTTGGCGCAAATCCCGAGACACCAGCGCTAGATACGCATGAGGAGGAACTGGTACTCACGGTACGGTTGCCGAGGTTCTTGACGCGGCAGTTGAGGTAGGCCGTCCTCCCCACGAGGCCGGTCAGGTTGTCGGGCACCGAGGAGTCGAAATAGGGACCGCCGGCGCCGTCTGCCGCCACCTGCGTGCCGTCCTGCAGGAAGTCCGTCACGAAGCGGCTGCTGGAGGACCCAGGACCTGCGCCTCCTGCAACATCCGTGTCCAGGTGTTACAAGCCACAGTACGGCTACACAAACTCTGAGGGCCTTACAACACGTGAATGAAGACCTTAGCGAACAGCAACTTTACCGTTTATTTGGAAAACCTGCGCTTTTCTACGTATTATGGGGCCACTCCATAAGAAACGCACAATATATACATTTTTTTAAACCCAACTTTTGTTCTACGTCTTTCAAGATCTCACGCCACATGGTTCTTTATATACACTAGTGGCCATTAAAATTGCTACACCACGAAGATGACGTGCTACAGAAGCGGAATTTAACCGACAGAAAGAAGATGCTGTGATACGCCAATAATTAGATTTTCAGAGTATTCACACAAGGTTGGCGCTGGTGGCGACACCTATAACTTGATGACATGAGCAAAGTTTCCAACAGATTTCTCATACACAAGCAGCAGTTGACCGGCGTTGCCTGGTGAAACGTTGTTGTGATACCTCGTGTAAGGAGGAGAAATCCCTATCATCTCGTTTCCGACTTTGATAAAGGTCGGATTGTAGCCAATCGTGACTGCGGTTTATCGTGTCGCGACATTGTTGCTCGTGTTGTTTTAGATCCAATGACTGTTAGCAGAATATGGAATCGGTGGGTTCAGGAGGGTAATACGGAACACCGTGCTGGATCCCAACGGCCTCGTATCACTAGCAGTCGAGATGGCAGGCATCTTATTCACATGGCTGTAACGGATCGTGCAGCCACGTTCGCAAGACAACAACCATCTGCACGAACAGTTCGACGACGTTTGCAGCAGCATGGACTATCAGCTCTCACACCATGGCTGCGGTTACCCTTGACGCTGCATCACAGACAGGAGCGCCTGCGATGGTGTACTCAACGACGAGCCTGGGTGCACGAATGGCAAAACGTCATTTTTTCGGATGAATCCAGGTTCTGTTTACAGGATCATGATGGTCGCATCCGTGTTTGGCGACATCGCGGTGAACGCACATTGGAAGCGTGTATTCGGCATCGCCATACTGGCGTATCACCCGGCGTGATGGAATTTGGTGCCATTGGTTACACGTCTCGGTCACCTCTTGTTCGCATTGACAGCACTTTGAACAGTGGACGTTAGATTTCAGATGTGTTACGACCCGTGGCTCTACCCTTCATTCGATCCCTGCGAAACCCTACATTTCAGCAGGATAATGCACGACCGCATGTTGCAGGTCCTGTACGGGCCTTTTTGGATACAGAAAATGTTCGACTGCTGCCCTGGCCAGCACATTCTCCAGATCTCTCACCAATTGAAAAGGTCTGGTCAATGGCGGCCGAGCAACTGGCTCGTCGCAATACGCGAGTCATTACTCTTTATGAACTGTGGTATCGTGTTGAAGCTGCATGGGCTGCTGTACCTGTACACGCCACCCAAGCTCTGTTTGACTCAATGTCCAGACGTATAAAGACCGTTATTACGGCCAGAGGTGGTTGTTCTGGGTACTGATCTCAGGATCTTCGCACTCAAATTGCGTGAAAATGCAATCACATGTCAGTTCTAGTATAATATATTTGTCCAATGAAGACCCATTTATCATCTGCATTTCTTCTTGGTGTAGCAATTTTAATGGCCAGTAGTGTATATTTTTGTTATATTTATGGTACGTGAAATTCAGAACTCAAATATCACCATCCAAAGCAATTCGATACAACTCTCAAAAATTCTCGAAAGAAACGAGTTTCATGTTTTCCAAAAATGTTAATATGCTAAAGCAGGGCCGGCTACGGCGTGTCAAACTTCACGCGTGCAGCATTTCGGAAGAGCCCAGAACAGCACGATACTTCTTTTAGCATTGCTGTGCGGCATTTTTCGGTCGGCGAACTTTCTGAGTTCGACAGAATCGTGGTGTCAGCGTTGTTTACCTTTCGCTACTTGGTCGTGGTATGACACACGTTCACAGGCTCAGTGGCTGTTTGCACAAAAACTGGCAGCCAGCGATCTGTCGTCGCACTACTTTGAAATGAATGCGAATGACAGAAGAGAGGGATGAGAATTTCAGTGTGATGGATACTGCATATTTGCTATTTAACGACGTTACACTATCATACAGAAATAATTTATAGATTTACTTGATAATGAAGGAGTAAAAATACTACAGCGATCGACAGACGGTTTTCATTGTTCTGTTCATCAAGAAGGACTTTATGCTAAATTTACAGGCATTCAGCACATGAAGAAATTGGTGGTACAAATAGTAAAATTTCTGAAGTCGCACGCATTACTTCACTGTCAGTTGGAAAAGCTTTTAATGGAGCTGAACGAAGAGTAGGGAGACTACACGTATTAATGCAAAGTACGTTGGTTAAGTCCAGGGGCGTCCCTGAAACTATTTTTCGGTATTAAACATGCTACTGATGAATCTATGAAGGAAGAAAGAGTGCAAGAACGGAACTTTGGACATTTGGAATGGACTGCACTCTTTGTATTTTAAGTAGACTTGACTGCACACTAGCCACAGTAAGATATATTAAGGTAACTTATTCCTAATTTGACGGGAATGCGTTTAAAAAGATAGTCGCGTTTTAAGAAGGACGCATTCTAACAATGATAGTCCTGTTCCCAAAGCTCACTAACGTTGAAGAAAACGCGACGTCAGAAGAATTCATTGCGGCCTTGAAAGAATTGTAAGGACATTTTCCTAAACATTTTTAGAACACTGTCAATCTAACGCCTGCTTTCAAGCATTTTTAGGAACCGTTTAAAATTCTCCTGTGCATATGCAGATGTAGCTGATCTCCGAGGTAACTCCTGTTTTAAAGGCCGTTGCAAAAGTGCCATAAAATTTTGATCAACATGTGTGTGTGAAAGACTTTTTATTTTTTTTTTATTTACCATATATTCCTTTTATCGCCGATTCGGAGAACCTCCTCATTCAGAACCACCCAACTCCTTACGCTATCAGTTCACCTAATTTTCAGTTTTCTTCTGTAGCACCACAGTCCAAGTTTCACTACCACACAATACTGTGCTCCAAAAGTACATTCTTAGAAATTTCTTCCTCAAATTAAGGCCTATGTTTGATACAAGCAGACTTCTCTTGGCCAAAAATCCCCTTTTTGCCAGTGCTAGTATGCTTTTGATTTCCTCCTTGCTTCGACCGTCATGGGTTATTTTACCGCCTACTTCGTGAGCAATCAGTCCTGATGTTACGTATCTCGCTATTCTCATTTCTGCTACTTCTCATTACTTTCGTCTTTCTTCAGTTTACTCTCAATCCATATTCTGTATTCATTAGACTGTTCATTCCATTCAGCAGATCCTATCTTCCTCCTTCACTTCCACTGAGGAGAGCAATGTCGTCAGCGTATCTCATTATTGCTGTCCTTTCACCTTGAATTTTGATTCTACTCTTGTACCTTTCTTTTTCTGTAACTGCTTTTTCGATGTATAAGTTGAACTGTAGGGACGAAAGACTACATATCTGTCTTACACCCTTTTTAATCCCACTCTTATTATTCCCTCTTGGGTTTTGTACATAACGTGTATTACCCGTCTTCCCCTACCGCTTGCCCCCATTTTCTCAAAGTTTCGACCATGTTCCTCCATTTTACGCATTTTCCAGGTCGACAAATCCTATGAACGTGTCTTGATTTTCCTTTAGTCTCGCTCCCATTACCAACTTCCACGTCAGAATTGCCTCTCTGCTGTTTTTACCTTTCCTAAATACAAACTTTATCTAACACACCTTTAATTTTCTTTTCCACTCTTCTGTATATTATTGTGGTCAACAGCTTGGATTCATGAGCTGTCGGCTCTTTCGGTCTCTGGAACTGTGTCGATGATATTTTTTTTCCAAATGTCAGATTTTTTGTCACCAAATATACACATTCAACATACCAACGTGAATAATCATTTTGCTGCCACTTCCTGCAATGACCTTAGAAATTCTGATGTAATGTTATCTATCCCTTCTGCCTTATTTGATCTTAAGTCCTCCAAAGGTCTCTTAAAACCTGATTCTAGTACTCGATCCTCTATCTCTTCTAAATCGACTCCTGTTTCTTCATCTATCACATCAGACAAATCTTTCCTCTCATAGAGGCCTTCAGTGTACTGTTTCCATCCATCCGCTTTCTTCTCTGCATTTAACACTGGAATTCCCGTTGCATCCTTAATGCTACCTTAATCTCACCGAAGGCTGTTTTCACTTTTCTATAAAAGGTGCTGAGTCAGTCTTTCCGACAATAATTGCATTTGTTTACATACATCCACTCTTTATGCCAATTAAGCTAACATTGACATAATGTTATAAACAACACATAGTGCATCATATCGTTAATACATGTCTCAACTGTAAACTATGAACAAATGATGTATAATATTTACAACAATTATTCATTCACAATTCTAAAATATTAAGTACCAAAAGTTTCCCTGCATGTAACAACAATTTTACAATTAGAAAACAAAAAATAACCCACAGAAGATAGCAAAAAAATGTGCTGAAACATGTCTGGGTGATGCAAAACAGAATTCATCTTCCTATTCGTAGCAAGCAGGGCCATAACAAGAACTGCAACATCACAAGATGATTATCCCTGAACATTTTTCTATTTCCTTCTTTCATCTATCATCTGTATTATTGCTTATTTTACCGGTGGTTTCTTCGCAATTACCTTATTTGTGCCTATGTTTTTTTCTCCAATTTCTGTGATTGCCTTTTTTAGAGCCGTCCATTTTTCTTCAACTGAACTACACTACTGGCCATTAAAATTCCTACACCAAGAAGAAATGCAGATAATAAACGGGTATTCATCGGACAAATATATTATACTAGAACTGACATCTGATTACATTTTCACGCAATTTGGGTGCATAGATCCTGAGAAATCAGTACCCAGAACAACCACTTCTGGACGTAATAACGGCCTTCATACGCCTGGGCATTGAGTCAAACAGAGCTTGGATGGCGTGTACAGGTACAGCTGCCCATGCAGCTTCAACACGGTGCCACAGTTCATCAAGAGTAGTGACTGGCGTATTGTGATGAGCCAGTTGCTCGGCCAATATTGACGAGACGTTTTTCGTTGGTGTGAGATGTGAAGAATGTTCTGGCAAGGGCAGCAGTCGAACATTTTCTGAATCCAGAAAGGCCCGTACAGGACCTGCAACATGCGGTCGTGCGTTATCCTGCTGAAATGTAGGGTTTCGCAGGGATCGAATCAAGGATAGAGCCACGGGTCGTAACACATCTGAAATGTAACGTCCACGCCGGGTGATACGCCAGTATGGCGATGACGAATACACGCTTCCAATGTGCATTCACCGATATGTCGCCAAACGCGGATACGACCATCATAATGCTGTAATCAGAAGCTGGATTTATCCGAAAAAAATGACGTTTTGTCATTCGTGCACCTAGGTTCGTCGTTGCGTACTCCATCGCAGGCGCTCCTGCCTGTGATGCAGCGTCGAGGGTAACTGCAGCCATGGTCTCCGAGCTGATAGTCCATGCTGCTGCAAACGTCGTCGAACTGTTCGCGCAGATGGTTGTTGTCTCGCAAACGTCCCCATGTGTTGACTCAGGGATCGAGACGTGGCTGCACGACCCGTCACAACCATGCGGATAAGATGCCTGTCATCTCGACTGCTAGTGATACGAGGCCGTTGGGATCCAGCACGACGTTCCGTATTACCCACCTGCACCCACCGATTCCATATTCTGCTAACAGTCATTGGATCTCGACCAAAGCGAGCAGCAATGTCGCGATACGATAAACCGCAATCGCGATAGGCTACAATCCGACCTTTATCAGAGTCGGAAACGTGATGGTACGCATTTCTCCTCCTTACACGAGGCATCACAACAACATTTCACCAGGCAACGCCGGTCAACCGCTGTTTTTTGTAAGAGAAATCGGTTGGAAACTTTCCTCATGTCAGCACGTTGTAGGTGTCGCCACCGGCGCCAACCTTGTGTGAATGCTCTGAAAAGCTAATCATTTGCATACCACAGCATCTTCTTCCTGTCGGTTAAATTTCGCGTCTGTAGTACGTCATCTTCGTGATGTAGCAATTTTAATCGCCAGTAGTGTACCTACTGAGCTATTCCTTAACTTATTATCTTTATGTTCAAAGAACTTCAACCATATTTCCTCATTCCTTAATAGTTCTGTATCCCACTTCCTTGCGCATTGATTCTTCCTGACTAATCCCCTAAACTTCAGCCTACTGTTCATCACTACTAAATTGTTATCTGTGTCTATATCTCCTTTTGGTACGTCTTACAGTTCAGTATCGGATTTCGAAAACTCTGACTTTTCCAAGTGTAACTCTTCCTCTTGTGGTTCTTGAAAAGAGTATCCTTTATTAGTAACTGAGATTAATTGCAGGGGTCAATTAGTATTTCTTATCTTTCATCCGTAGTACCAAGCACATATTTTCCTGTAACCCTTTTTTCTACTCCTTCGTCTAGAACCGTAATCCAATTCCTCGTGACTATTAGATTTTCATCCCCCTTTACATACTGAATTACGCGTTCAATATGTTTGCACACTTACTCTATTTTTTTATCTTCAGCTTGCGACTTCAGCATCTATACCGGAACTATCGTTGTCAGTGTTGGTTTCCGTCGATTCTGATGAGTATAGCCCTGTCAGCAATTGTATTGTATTGTATTGTATGGAACTGGGGACCTAGAAACGACGGAGAGGCTTCGTCCCCGCCGTAGCCCTCAGTGGTTTACAACCCCACGACAGGCTACAGCAGTCCACTCACCCCACCGCCGCCCCACACCGAACCCAGGGTTATTGTTCGGTTCGGCTCCCAGTGGACCCGCCCGGGGACGACTCACACCAGACGAGTGTAACCCCAAAGTTTGTGTGGTAGAGTAGGTATGGTGCACGCGTACGTGGAGAAATTGTTTGCGCAGCAATCGCCGACGTAGTGCAAATGAGGCGGAATAAGGGGAACCAGCCCGCATTCGCGGAGGCGGGTGGAAAACTGCCTTAAAACCATCCACAGACTGGCCGGCACATGGGACCTCGACACTAACCAGCTGGGCAGATTCGTGCCGGGGACCAGGCGCTCCTTCCCCGCGTTAGACCGCACGGCTGACCGGGCGGGCTCCCTGCCACCAAACTGCTCACAGTAAATCACTCGCTGCCAACCTTCGTATTCATAACGACCCAACTCCCGCTGTACTATTTTCTGTGAAATTGTTTGCGTCTATCTGTATGCTGACTGTCTGCATAAGGAAAAGTTATATCATGTGCTCATAGCACCGAAAATAAATAATACTGAAAAGTTGATCTGTGTTTTATCTATGTTGTTAAGAAATGTGAAACATAAAACCAAGTCGTGTGCATTGCGACTGCGTTCGCGGTTTCTGCCTCTTCCCCCTCCTCGCGCTCAGACAGCCGTAGAGTGGCGGTGGGGGAAACGTGTTAGCCAGGTTGAGCGCTGTGGCGTATAAGCGGAATTCCTGGCGACCACTGCGCCAAAGGGAGGTCCATCTTTCGACAAGCAGCATTGCGCTGTGGGGTCTCAGTTTTATTCCCATCGGATTCAAATGTTTAAAAAAAGTGCAATTTTTACGAACATTTCCGTGAAGCATAAAATAAGTAAAGATTTAAAAATTCGATAGCGTTAAAGACTGGCAATCGCTGAAGCGAATCTTGTTTCGGGCAGTACTTTTTTCGTTTTTTCCGTTCAGTTCGATTATCTACATCAAGTGAATACAAAATTTGTGAAATATGTACAAATTAATACATATCTAAATGCCATTTTTATGAGAAATGCACGGATTCATATTTAATTACGTATTGTACACAAATCCAGTTTTCTTTGCAAATGTAAATTCCTAATTACCAACATTTGTAAAAGGCTGTTAATCAAGATTATTTGACTACAAAAAAATCAAAAATTAAGTGCTTTGCATCTTTGTGCATTTTACAGTTCAGGGAAATACTTGTTGAACATGGACCTGCGTTTAAAAATTGTAATGTTGTTGGCATGGCACTCAGGCACTCGGCGTGTGCCCTCTACCACAATCGGAACTGCGACCTACCTCTAGCGTATTACGGTCGGAAAGCTTCTCGAGACTTTTTGAGTGTACCATCGAAAGGCTTTTGTGGATTAATATTTGAGCTCTGAACTTAAGATAACATAAATATAAAAATAGTCAAAAACTCGATAGCTGTATGGTTTCGTTGTTAGTTCTTCACGGTCATAGAAACATTCACCCCGATTGTATTCAAATTCAGTTCATCATTTCCCGGAAGTCGCGCTGTTGTAGCACTCCGTGAAGTTGGCTGCTGCACTTTAAGTTTGTCGAATCAACGTATTGTTATGAACTTCCTGAGTTGTGAGAACGAGACAGTTACCAAAATTTAAAAGAGACTGAAAAAGGCATTTTGGGGTGACCCTATTGATTTCAGTGCAGTTAGTCGTTTGGCAAACAGATTATCTAGTGAAAGAAATCACGCCAATACTGGGAAAATCCCACGCAGGCTCCTGACAATGATCTGAGTGCTGCTGACAAGCGCGTAGCAGCGAACGAACTGTCGAACAGTGTAGGAGTAGGAAAAGCGAGTGAGTGGATGATGCTGAATTAGCTGAGAGAAAGATATGCACCACGAGGGATCCGAGAATGTTGACATACGACAAAGATTGGACGTACAAATTTGTAACACTTACCCTACAGCCCTGATTTGACACCTTTTAATTGCCACCTAATCGGTAAAGTGAGGGAATCCCTTGGCACAATGAGATTTGAAGACGATGACTGCTTTATAAAGGCTGCTAAACAGTCACTCAAACGTTGTCATCCTGACTTCTACTATGCAGGTAAACAGGCCATAAAAGGAATGGTCCAGTACATGTCGAAACCTGTCCTGAAATTTACGAACAAAACAAAAAGAAAAGTGATTCAGTTTCATCTTCAATGTTAACACTTAGTGATGCCGCAAAGCAATTGCCAATTATTGTGGACATTAAATGAGTTGCCAATTCGAGTAAATGGTAACTGTGAACAACTGTGCCAGAGAAACTATCAACGGAAACTGAAATTCGCTTTACAAATTACGATCCTGTTGTGCTGTGTTACCTGTTTTACCGATTCGGCGACGGCAGAGTGTGAGCACATGCCGTGTTGCGTGTGCGCTGCCTGCTACAGCTACGGTAGGGGAGAAAACTGCTCCTGTCTCCTGGCAAGCAAAGAATTTGGCAACATTCTCGATTTTTTTAAAAATACTTTTAGTGTGTATTAGTAGCTAAAATTCTGACACAGTGCTTCTTTCTGTTTATTCTTCCTATGCGAAAAATTTCAAGGGAAGTTTCGACACTTCGGATTGGGCCATACCCTTGTATGTGCCATAGTGGCTTAAGGCACCTGAAAGGGACGAAGGTTATGTGAAAAAATTACATTTTGCCTCTCAGTAATGTATCAATCTACCGTAAAAACTTCATACGTACGGTGAATAAACTGGATTTTCAACAAAAAGCATTGGGCGTTTCTTCTGCAGTGGCCTTTGTAGGTTCAGTAGGTTCCAATAATCTGGATATCTGGTTCTCAACACAGCTCGCGTTTTTTTTTTTTTTTTTAATGCACTAACTGTACAGTATTCGATACTCCAGACGTAATCGTGGCAAAAATCGTTGACAATATTATTAAATTTAATTTCACTCAACTATCATTCACAGATTCTGGTAGGGTACTAGTCAACAAGTTAAGATTGAGCTGTACGCTACTGTATTGTCTCTTTTCGTTTTGAATATAAAATAACGCCAAAGAGAAAGGAGAACTGTTGCAGAAATTTCACTCAAAGATTTGCAAACATTCCACGATGCTCAGACGAAGGTCTTAATGGCGTAAATTACTGGCTGCGAAATGACATGAAGTCTGGCTATTACCGCCATTTGCTCGTCCGCGGACAAAGACGGTAGTGATGGTGGATTACGTGATGAAGTTGGCGCTCATTCTGAAGACATTACGACACACATAGAGGCCAAAACACATGTAGACAAAACAACGGTTTATTTTGAACGCCAGGTGGAAACAACTTCCACCAAGCTAGCACTGCTGAAACGCCTTCGTGATCTTGCTACAAAATACGAACCTGCCTCTAAAAGAAGATTAACTGATTATTCTGGGGTATAAAACTCACCGCATGTTTTCAACATTTGGTGAAAATATACGGTGAGTTTTATACCACAGAATAATCAGTTAATCTTTTTTTACAGGCAGGCTCGTGTACGCGAAAAACTTGTTTTAGTATCAGTCATCATGTTAGCTTTCTGCAGCCAATCTTTTAATTTCAGAGCAGCAGTTGCAACCTATATCCTCAGTTCGGCAGAGAACCTCATCAGTCACCTAATTATCAACATTCGTTTGTAGCACCACATCTCAAATGCTTCGATGCTCTTCTGTTCCGGCTTCCACACAGATCACGTTTCACTATCATACAATGCTATGCTGCAAACGTAGATTGTCAGAAATTTCTTCTTTAAATTGAGACCTATGTTTGACACTTGTAGACTTCTCTCCACCAGTAATGCCATTTTTGCTTTTTATGCCCACCCTGCTCCATCCATCATGGGTTATTTTGCTGCCTAGGCATCAGACTTCCTTAATTTCGTCTACTTCGTGATCCCCAATTCTGGTACTAAGTTTCTCACTATTCTCCTTTCTGCTACTTCTCATTACTTTCATCTTTCTCCGATTTTCTCTTAATCCCTATTCTGTACTCATTACACTGTTCATTCAGTTCAAAAAATCCTGTAATACATTTTTACTTTCATAGAGGTTAGCAATGTCATTAGCGAATCTTGCACTGACATCCGTTCACCTTGAATTTTAATGCCACTCTTGAACTTTTCTTTTTACTTCCTTCCTTGTTTCTTCGTTATGCAGATTGAACAGTGGAGGCAAAAGACTACAGCCCTCTCATACACCCATTTCAATCCGAGTACTTCGTTCTTGCTCTTCAATCTTATTTCTCACTCTTGAATCTTGCACATACCGCATATTATCCATCTTTTCCTGTAGCGTACCCTTATTTTTATCAGAATTTGGAACATCTTGCACCTTTTATATTGTTGAACGCTTTTTCGAGGTCGACAGATCATATGAACGTGATTTAATTTTCCTTGAGTCTTGCTTCCATTAGCAACCGCAATGTCAAAAATACCTTTCTTAAAGCCAGATTGATCGTCATCTAACAGATCTTCTATTTTCTTTTCCATTTTTATGTATATTATCCCTGTCAGCAAATTCGATGCATGAGCTGTTAAACTGATTGTGCGATAATTATCGCACTTGTCGACTCTTGCTGCCTTCGGAATACTGTGGATGACGTTTTTCCGAACGTGTGATGGTGTATCACCAGTCCCATACACTATACACACCAATGTGAATATTCGTTTTTTAACCCATGCCATTCAAATTTTGTCTGAATTCCCGGATTATCCGGATTTTCGATAATACGGATGACAGACCGTCCGACGTAGTAGTGATAAACAAAGTTTCACTGCACCTCAAAGTAAAATATAAACTAAAACTTCGTGGCAGATTAAATCTGTGTGCTGCACCGGAACTCGAACGCCGTTCCTAGAACGAGTCCCGATCCTGCACGCAGTTTTAATCTGCCAGAAAGTTTCAAAACAGCCAACACTCCGAAGGAGAGAGAAAATTCATTCTTGAGATAATGCTAAAATTTTTCAGCCAACCTCAGCTTTTACACAACGCGGCTACCTCGAAGTTAAATACGAACTGATTTTAAATAATAATATTTACCTTATCTTTGTAGATGTAGAACCTACCAGTGTGGTTAAAACATCGGATGTTTGAATTCCAGCCACCACAGACGTACCCTAAGATATTGAGTATTTGCAGGCACTTTCTATCTTTTACTTTAACATGTTAAAACGTTATCATTCAAATTTCACTGTCTGTATAACAAATATTCACTCGAAAAGCAGCCAGAATTTTAGTAAGTCCGACCCGACTAATTTTCACTTTCTACCAGTCACATTATTCGCGAGTTAAACATTTGGTCGTTTCAGTGGTCTGCTTCGTAAGAGGTGCTCGCCAAAATATTCCGTACAGAACACTAAACACGCCACTCGGAGTTGTTACCACGACCAGATAGTTCACACGCTCGCATCTCTCAAACTACGAGTATTTAGAAAACACCAAACTATCATTAAAATGTTCTTAACTCCAGTCGCTTCACTCATGATATGTTCGAACCGAAATTAGCTCACTATTTCCTCATCTTACAGAGGATTTTTAAGGAGCGACCCAACATTGTGTTACCCGTAGACCGACTAGCAAGCGATTCCTCTCGAGGTCCTCTTCTATCTGCCCACTCCTCTTTTCGCTCGGGAACAGCTTAATTCTGATTGGCTGTTGATCTAAACGAACAATCAGAAAGTGTCCTCCAGATCATTCTCGCGGCAAATCTTGCCTTAACCAATCACTAATTTGATAGTAATTAATGTCAGCAAAACTTCAAATTCTTCTATTTTGTTTAATCAAAATAAACTAAGTGCGAAACATTCTTCAAATCGATAAGTAAACTTATTCCGCCTCTAACTATCATTCTGGCTGCTTTTATGCAAAAGGAAGCACACACCGACATACGTCACCTGAATCGTGGTTGCAATATAATTTTCCCACGGTTCGTTTGTACAAGGTTTTACGAAAAATGAAATATTAAATTTTAACGTATGTCCCACATACACTCTCTCAATCATTCTCACGCACTCACACGGCAAAATATAATCAAATAATAATTTTGACCGATTTTTGTATTACGTAATTGACAGTGACTCAAGTTTTAAAAAGAAAAGTCTAATTGATTTTTATGCACTGACAACTTTGGAATGGCTTCAAATAATAATGAAAGTCAATCTGTTATAGTTCCTAGCTTGGTTATAACGAACAAGCGTAGATTTTAGGAGTTTTAATATAATAAATAAAAATCTGAAATTTTGACAGCATCATTCCATTAATAACAAAAGGCTTTGTACCATACTTGAACAAAATCGGATAATAACTAATGTGGATTATTTAGATTCGTAGAGAGTATGAATCTTCGTATCGACTGAATGTTACGCTACGCAGTTCTCATGGCAGGCAGCGACAGCTGTGTTGTGAGCAAAGTGAAAAACATAACCATCCTGTAGCCACCGTACTAGACGGCTGCATGCCTTACTGCAACAAATGTCATCTTGCAATTACTTGCTACGTTACACGTGGAACGTCCGTAGTGAATCTTGATCCTTCTAGCCTTCCTCTGTATGATTTAAGACTACTTTTTTTCGCTGTGTTAATTTATGGAACATCCTCGCAATTAACTGAATTACAGCAACTTTCTAGTAGCGTGTAACTCCAGCTTTCGACGTGGTGATGTCGTTGTTGCGTCGTGGAATGCATTCCGCGGAATATCGATAGCATTGGTTTGCCAACTTCACGCAGTCCCCACCAGCCGGCGCCCGCATCTCATGGATATTGTGCTGCTGTAGCTGGCCCTCAGACACTTATTTATCACTGGATAACGTCCCCAATGTGCTCAACAGGACTGAGGTTACGTTGTTTGTGGGATGACAGGAAGGAAATGGATGTGACAGCAGTGTACCATGCACAAGTATGCCAATGTCCTTGAAGTGTTGGTCAAGCTCCAGAAATTGGCAGAGGTGTTTATCTGTCAAATTCTGTAGCTACGAATCTTCAGATGATCCAACATTAGGTTTCCATATCATTCGCTGATGGCAAACGTTCTACACCATCTGCCTGAACGGTACATCCCCGCCACTCAACTTATACCTAGAAACTCTTGAGTCTAAGCCATTTTCTGGAGTGTTTCTGCAGAGGTACTAAGACCAGTATACAATACCAGATTAGATGCCTCTGGACATCTATTAATGGACAGTAATGAGGTGAGTGTCCACCCTTCGCCTCTACGACTGCTTCAACCCTGCTGGGAACAATTTCAGTGCGGTGTCTGAAGGACTATGGATGAATGAAAGCCTATTTTTCCTCATGAACCGAAACCAGAGAAGACAGTAATGTTCGACGATGGGATCTAGACAGAAGATGACGTTCTAATTCATCACAAAGATACTCCATCTGGTACAGGCCTGGACTCTGGGCAAGCCAGCCAACTTCAGGAATGTTATTGTCTACAACCGATTGCGTCACGAGATGCTCCTGTATGACAGGTTGCATTGTCTTGCTGATACGGTCATCGTCTCCGTACTGCTTCTCAACTTTACACAGTACACTAGGCTGTAAAATGTGTTCATATCCTTCCGAATTTTGTGTTTTCTGAAGTCTAGTAAGCGAACAAGCGTAAATACGAAAAAAACCCTCGTACCGTAACAACAACTCGTCCGTACTTTACTGTTGACACTATACATAATGCAAGGTTACGATCTCCAGGTATTCCCCAAATCCAAAACGTTCCATCAAATTCTCAAAAGGTATAAAGCGATTCATAGCTCGAAATCACTATAGTCTCCAGTCATACACCGTCCAGTGCCGTCGCTTTTAACAATGTCGTTTAACATTGACTGTAGCAATGTGTGGCTCACAAGGTGCTGCTCGACCACTGCACGTCACCCTCTTCAGCTCCCTCACAGTCAATGAGTCAAGCAGACTGCTGGTAGCACTTTGCAACTCGCGAGTGATTCCTTCCTCTGATTTAATGGGATTTTTTTGAACCACCCTCAGCAACTTGCGATGGTCCCTGTTCGCCACTACATGAGATCTGCCAGTTATGGTTTATCTATGGATTTTCCCTCGCGTTTCCACTGCCCAATCACGTCATCGACAGTCGCCGTACGCAGCTTTATGAGAGTTGGAATGTCACTGATGGATTTTCTGCTGAGGTGAAATCGGAAGACTAGTCAACGATCGCAGTGACTGATTTCCCCTGTCTGTCTGACTCTGCTATTGGTACTGATTCTCTACTGAAAGCACAATACCCTCGTTTTATGCTGGCGAGACCGCTTCTCCTGAAATCTACTGGTGAATTCCGAAATACACTACTGGCCATTAAAATTGCTACACCATGAAGATGACGTGCTAGAGACGCGAAATTTAACCGACAAGCAGAAGATGCTGCGATATGCAAATGATTAGCTTTTCAGAGCATTCACACAAGGTTGGCGCCGGTGGCGACAACTACAACGTGCTGACATGAGGAAAGTTTACAACCGATTTCTCACACACAAACAGCAGTTGACCGGTATTGCCTGGTGAAATGTTGTTGTGAAGCCTCGTGTAAGGAGGAGAAATGCGTACCATCACGTTTCCGACTCTGGTAAAGGTCGGATTGTAGCCTAACGCGATTGCGGTTTATCGTATAGCGGCATTGCTGCTCGCGTTGGTCGAGATCCAATGACTGTTAGCAGAATATGGAATCGGTGGGTGCAGGAGGGTAATACGGAACGCCGTGCTGGATCCCAACGGCCTCGTATCACTAGCAGTCGAGATGACAGGCATCTTATCCGCATGGCTGTAACGGATCGTGTAGCCACGTCTCGATCCCTGAGTCAACAGATGGGGACGTTTGCAAGACAACACCCATGTGCCGAACAGTTCGACGACCTTTGCAGCACCGTGGACTATCAGCTCGGAGACCATGGGTGCGGTTACCCTTGACGCTGCATCACAGACAGGAGTGCCTGCGATGGTGTACTCAACGACGAACCCGGGTGCACGAATGGCAAAACGTCATTTTCTCGTCCAGGTTCTGTTTACAGCATCACGATGGTTGCATCCGTGTTTGCGACATATAGGTAAACGCACATTGGAAGCGGGTATTCGTAATCGGCATTCTGGAGTATCACCTGGCGTGATGGTATGAGGTGCCATTGGTTACACGTCTCGGTCACCTCTTGTTCGCTCAAATGGCTCTGAGCACTATGCGACTTAACTTCTGAGGTCATCAGTCACCTAGAATTTAGAACTAATTAAACCTAACTAACCTAAGGACATCACACACATCCATGGCCGAGGCAGGATTCGAACCTGCCACCGTTGCGGTCGCTCGGTTTCAGACTGCAGCGCCTAGAACCGCACGGCCACTCCGGCCGGCTCTCTTGTTCGCATTGACGGCACTTTGAGCAGTGGACGTTACATTTCAGATGTGTTACGACCCGTGGCTCTACCTTTCATTCGATCCCTGCGAAACACTACATTTCAGCAGGATAATGCACGACCGCATGTTGCAGGTCCTGTACGGGCCTCTCTGGATACGGAAAATGTTCGACTGCTGCCCTCGCCAGCACATTCTCCAGATCTCTCACCAACTGAAAATCTCTGATCAATGGTGGCTGAGCAACTGGCTCGTCACAATACGCCAGTCACTACTCTTGATGAACTGTGGTATCGTGTTTAAGCTGCATGGGCAGCTGTACCTGTACACGCCATCCAAGCTCTGTTTGACTCAATTCCCAGGCGTATCAAGGCCGTTATTACGGCTAGAGGTGGTTGTTCCCGGTACTGATTTCTCAGGATCTATGCACCCAAATTGCGTGAAAATACAATCTCGTGTCAGTTCTAGTATAATATATTTGTCTAATGAATACCCGTTCATCATCTGCATTTCTTCTTCGTGTAGCAATTTTAATGGCCAGTACTGTATGTAGAAGCGTCTGGATGCCTTTGATGAGGTTGTGTACGGAGAAAGAGCCCCAGCCCCCCCCCCCCCCCCCCCCCCCGCAACAGAGCAATGAAGATTTTCATTGTTGCAGTGAATTACGTGACAGGAATAACGCCAGATATATCTGGCTAGTACGCCTCTCGTGCCATCCAGTGGTCAGATCCGTATTACATAGGAGTGTCTCAACAGATTTAATTAGAGAGTGTATGAATTGAAGTGTGCGGTTAATAGAGGTCAAGAGTGTGGCATTGACTTCTAAACATCTATCTACATCTACATTTATACTCCGCAAGCCACCCAGCGGTGTGTGGCGGTAGGCACTTTACGTGCCACTGTCATTACATCCCTTTTCTGTTCCAGTCGCGTATGGTTCGCGGGAAGAACGACTGTCTGAAAGCCTCCGTGCGCACTCGAATCTCTCTAATTTTACATTCGTGATCTCCTCGGGAGGTATAAGTAGGGGGAAGCAATATATTCGATATCTCATCCAGAAACGCACCCTCTCGAAACCTGGTGAGCAAGCTACACCGCGATGCAGAGCGCCTCTCTTGCAGAGTCTGCCGCTTGAGTTTGCTAAACATCTCCGTAACGCTATCACGCTTACCAAATAACCCTGTGACAAAACGCGCCGCTCTTCTTTGGATCTTCTCTATCTCCTCCGTCAACCCGATCTGATACCGATCCCACACTGATGAGCAATACTCAAGTATAGGTCGAACGAGTGTTTTGTAAGCCACCTCCTTTGTTGATGGACTACATTTTCTAACGACTCTCCCAATGAATATCAGCCTGGTACCCGACTTACCAACAATTAACTTCAAATCGTTACGCACGCATACCCGCAGATATTTTACAGGAGTAACTGCTACTAGTGTTTGTTCCGCTATCATATAATCATACAATAAAGGATCCTTCTTTCTATGTATTCACAATATATTACATTTGTCTATGTTGAGGTTCAGTTGCCACTCCCTGCACCAAATGCCTATCCGCTGTAGATCTTCCTGCATTTCGCAACAATTTTCTAATGCTGCAACTTCTCTGTATACTACAGCATCATCCGCGAAAAGCCGCATGGAACTTCCGACACTATCTACTAGGTCATTTATATATATTGTGAAAAGCAATGGTCCCATAAATTTGCCCTGTGGCACGCCAGAGGTTACTTTAACGTATGTAGACGTCTCTCCATTGAGAACAACATGCTGTGTTCAGTTTGCTAAAAACTCTTCAATCCAGCCACACAGCTGGTCTGATATTCCGTAGGCTCTTACTTTGCTTATCAGGCGACAGTGCGGAACTGTATCGAACGCCTTCCGGAAGTCAAGGAAAATAGTATCTACCTGGGAGCCTGTATCTAATATTTTCTGGGTCTCATGAACAAATAAAGAGAGTTCGGTCTCACACGATCGCTGTTTCCGGAATCCATGTTGATTCCTACAGAGTAGATTCTGGGTTTCCAAAAACGACATGATACGCGAGCAAAAAACATGTTCTAAAATTCTACAACAGATCGACGTCAGAGATATAGGTCTATAGTTTTTGCGCATTAGCTCGACGACCCTTCTTGAAGAATGGGACTACCTGTGCTCTTTTCCAATCATTTGGAACCTTCCGTTCCTCTAGAGACTTGCGGTACACGGCTGTTAGAAGGGGGGCAAGTTCTTTCGCGTACTCTGTGTAGAATCGAAATGGTATCCCGTCAGGTCCAGTGGACTTTCCACTGTTGAGTGATTCCAGTTGCTTTTCTATTCCTTGGACACTTATTTCGATGTCAGCCATTTTTTCGTTTGTGCGAGGATTTAGAGAAGGAACTGCAGTGCGGTCTTCCTCTGTGAAACAGCTTTGGAAAAAGGTGTTTAGTATTTCAGCTTTACGCGCGTCATCCTCTGTTTCAATGCCATCATCATCCCAGAGTGTCTGGATATGCTGTTTCGAGCCACTTACTGATTTAACGTAAGACCAGAACTTCCTAGGATTTTCTGTCAAGGCGGTACATAGAATTTTACTTTCGAATTCACTGAACGCTTCACGCATAGCCCTCCTTACGCTAACTTTGACATCGTTTAGCTTCTGTTTGTCTGAGAGGTTTTGGCTGCGTTTAAACTTGGAGTGAAGCTCTCTTTGCTTTCGCAGTAGTTTCCTAACTTTGTTGTTGAACCACGGTGGGTTTTTCACGTCCCTCCTAGTTTTAGTCGGCACGTACCTGTGTAAAACGCATTTTACAATTGCCTTGAACTTTTTCCATAAACACTCAACATTGTCAGTGTCGGAACAGAAATTTTCGTTTTGATCTGTTAGGTAGTCTGAAATCTGTCTTCTATTACTCTTGCTAAACAGATAAACCTTCCTCCCATTTTTTATATTCCTATTAACTTTCATATTCAGGGATGCTGCAACGGCCTTATGATCACTGATTCCCTGTTCTGCACTTACAGAGTCGAAAAGTTCGGGTCTGTTTGTTATCAGTAGGTTCAATATGTTATCTCCACGAATCGGTTCTCTGTTTAATTGCTCGAGGTAATTTTCGGATAGTGCACTCAGTATAATGTCACTCGATGCTCTGTCCCTACCACCCGTCCTAAACATCTGAGTGTCCCAGTCTATATCTGGTAAATTGAAATCTCCACCCAAGACTATAACATGCTGCGAAAATTTATGTGAAATGTATTCCAAATTTTCTCTCAGTTGTTCTGGCACTAATGCTGCTGAGTCGGGACGTCGGTAAAAGGAGCCAATTATTAACCTAGCTCGGTTGTTGAGTGTAACCTCCACTCATAATAATTCACAGGAACTATCCACTTCTACTTCACTACAGGATAAACTACTACTAACAGCGACCAACACGCCACCACCGGTTGCATGCAATCTATCCTTTCTATACACCGTCTGTGCCTTTGTAAAAATTTCGGCAGAATTTATTTCTGGCTTCAGCCAGCTTTCTGTACCTATAACGATTTCAGCTTCGGTGCTTTCTATCAGCGCTTGAAGTTCCGGTACTTTACCAATGCAGGTCCGACAGTTTACAATTACAATACCGATCGCTGCTTGGTCCCCGCATGTCCTGACTTTGCCCCGCACCCTTTGAGGCTGTTGCCCTTTCTGTACCTGTCCGAGACCATCTAACCTAAAAAACCGCCCAGTCCACGCCACAGAACCCCTGCTACCCGTGTAGCCGCTTGCTGCGTGTAGTGGACTCCTGACCTATCCAGCGGAACCCGATACCCCACCACCCTATGGCGCAAGTCGAGGAATCTGCAGCCCACACAGTCGCAGAACCGTCTCAGCCTCTGATTCAGACCCTCCACTCGGCTCTGTACCAAAGGTCCGCAGTCAGTCCTGTCGACGATGCTGCAAATGGTGAGCTCTGCTTTCATCCCGCTAGCGAGACTGGCAGTCTTCACCAAATCAGATAGCCGCCGGAAGCCAGAGAGGATTTCCTCCGATCCATAGCGACACACATCATTGGTGCCGACATGAGCGACCACCTGCAGATGGGTGCACCCTGTACCCTTCATGGCATCCGGAAGGACCCTTTCCACATCTGGAATGACTCCCCCCGGTATGCACACGGAGTGCACTTTGGTCTTCTTCCCCTCCCTTGCTGCCATATCCCTAAGGGGCCCCATTACGCGCCTGACGTTGGAGCTCCCAACTACCAGTAAGCCCACCCTCTGCGACCGCCCGGATCTTGCAGACTGGGGGGCAACCTCTGGAACAGGACAGGCAGCCATGTCAGGCCGAAGATCAGTATCAGCCTGAGACAGAGCCTGAAACCGGTTCGTCAGACAAACTGGAGAGGCCTTCCGTTCAGCCCTCCGGAATGTCTTTCGCCCCCTGCCACACCTTGAGACGACCTCCCACTCTACCACAGGTGAGGGATCAGCCTCAATGCGGGCAGTATCCCGGGCAACCACAGTTGTAGCCCGATCGGGGGATGCGTGGGACGAGCTGGCCGTCCCCGACAAACTCCCATCCGGACCCCCACAGTGATGCCCATTGGCAACAGCCTCAAGCTGTGTGACCGAAGCCAACACTGCCCGAATGGGAGCGAAGGGATGCCAACTCAGCCTGCATCCAAACACAGCAGTTGCAGTCCCTATCCATGCTAAAAACTGTTGTGCAAAGAACGTCTGAACTAATCTACAGAGAGCACAAACAAATCGACACAAAATTTAAACGGTTATTAAAATACAAGATTGCCTAGCAAATGCAGTAATGCTGCTACTTGCGCACTGCTGACACACTGCTCGGCGGCGGAAGGAGACTACGCGATTTTACACCATTCAGGTACTAAAACGCGATGCTATAATACGCCCGAAATTTATGAATGCAAGTACCAAAAACACGCAAAGAAATTAAGAATTAAACTATGTAACAAATAAGTGAGTTAGGAGTATACGACTTTCTGCTGGCAGCTGCTTATCCAACGGCGGCAGGGAGCACCACTCTGTAACAAGGAAGCGGTTGTGCACAGTATTGCTGGTCACTAGTTGTTGTTGTTGTTGTTGTTGTTGTTGTTGTTGTTGTTGTTCCGCTCCGAATTAGTGGGTGACTGGATCCAATGTGTCGCATCTGTCGATAGTTATGAAACGAATGCTCCACAATATAGTTCTCAACGAGGTTAGGCAACACTAAACTACGACTATCTACCATTGGCTCCTTGCCACAAAATTTGGGCTTCGCTCTGTAGATGACTGTTCAGTACGTTGAAGCCAGAGAATTGAATAAAAGTAATAGCACTTGATCCAGTGTTTGTCACAGAAAGAAATGTACAGTGAAATACATCTGCTACGAAAAACTTGAGAAAGAATGTCCTCCTCTCATAAGAATAGGTCTTAAAATCAGCGTGAGTTTCCCCAAGAAATTCATTCGACGACAAAATAACAGCGCGGAATATTTCAGTGTAGCGTCATGATACAACTTCATGTGTTATATACAGTCATTATAGCCCAGCGATTATTGTTAAAACTAACTACACTGATGGGCCAAAACTCTCTGACCACCTGGGCGATATCATATTGGTCCATCTTTGGAACGCAATAAAGCAGGGATTCAGAATGGCATTCATTCTAAAACACCTTGATAGGTTTCCGGTGGTGTGTGCCACCAAATGCTTACGCAAAAGCCACGCAATTCAAGTAAATTACGGACCAGTGGTTTGTGTGAGCTGGCGTCCGATACCGTCTCACAAGGAAAATCTCCAATCCGACTTGTCGAAGCCTGCCATTAAATATGTCATACAGGAAGAATACACCGAAAGGAACACAATCTCAAAATTTTAGCTGCTAAGAAACATTGTATTTTTTTATGTTGAAAATTGCGAAAATCGTAGCTAACACGCCACAGCGCGACAGTAATTTGTAAAGGGAATGTCAGACTCCTTTGATAGTTTCTCTGACACAGTTGTTCACAGTTCCTATTGGCTCGAATTTGCAACTCATCCAATAGCTACAATAATTTTCAGTTGCCATTTTCGTATGGCTAAGAGTTAACAATGGTGATAAAACCCAATTAATTTTTTGTGTGTTTCCCTCGTGTATGGTTGTTGACAGCATCTGTATTTGTGCAGGTTCCAGAGTTTCACAGTAATGTGGAATACAATTAATGTTTTCAAACTTGCAAAGACAAAGTATGAAGAACGTGCTATGCAATCGAAATCACCTATTTCTCCTGAAGACCTATACATGTGTTATTTAGTGGTTCATTTCTTTGGCATTCATTCGAATGACGCTGACATTTCGATAGAAGCCGTGGAAGAAAAATTAGAACAAACACGCAGTAATTCTGACAGTTCCGTGAATTTTGGTTTGAACAATGATCGTTGCGCTTAATAATACGCAGAACAACAATACTGTATGTTCTCAATCCAAAGAAAACATGTACAATATTAGCTTTCAGTGACAGATAAATAATGTAAATTTTTGGTTAAACGAAGGGCAGAGAAAATATTTAAAGTTAAGCAGAGCGCAAACCCAGTTTAGTTTCATAAAATCTGAACGTCAGTTGCGTAAATGGAGGAAATATATACACACAGTACGAAATATGCGACAAAATGAAATTCACAAAAGTGTGAAAGTAAAATTATTGGAAAGATTTAGAGCTGCTCTCGAGAGTCACTGCGCCGTTCCCGAGGGAGATCTACGAGACTGGGTCGTCTGAACTGTGAGATGAATATTACTGATTTCCATGCTTTTTCAACCTGGTTAACAGAGTTCAGGAAACTACAAGGAAAAGTTAGTCGCAAAATTACGAAGTTTACTTCAAGCAACAGTGTGTAGGACATGTCATTAACAGGAAATACTCTAGAGAAATTTATATATTATATCAAGACAAAGCTTCTTGTTAAGCCCAAAAGGCTGTGTATAGACCATCAGTCAGGACTAAAAATATATAAAAGGACTGTTTAGTTGCAAAATTCTTGTAATCGACATAGCAAAACATGGAAAAATGGGAAATAATAATTTTAAATACCACGCCCATAACAGTTTTTTACCATTTGTAGAAAATGACTCGTTGTTTTTCTTAGATTCTTGGCCTAGACATATCGCCACCTCGTCTTTAGAAGAACGATGAAAAGAACATGATTCGGATATCATCCGGAACTAGCAGTGTTGTACAGCCTCTAGGTATAAAAAATTTCAACAGTGTAAGGAATTCTTGACATTTCTTCCGTTTTCCGTCATTCCTTAGTTGCTTCGAAATTCGTGAAGATATGTTACGTCTTTTCAGCTAAATGAAAGGCAATTTGTTTTTTGCTACACATGCTTCGCTTCTTTTATTTATGAAGCATTTACGATGACCTTTAATATATATGCATAATGTAGTACTTACAAATATGCTGCTATGTTACGTTTGCAAATATTTTTATCTTGTTTTTCTTATCAGAAACAACTTCTGCGACACATGTTTCATGATGTTAAATTATCTTATGGGTTTTTTTCCGATGTTGCTAGTTCGTGTGTATGGTTCTGGAGATATGTTCATTCGATCTCCATAAACCAGCTAGCCAATTTTCGATGGTTTTTCACCTACATTTATTACAGCAGTTTACTTGCACTTCTCACCGTATGCTTAACGTAAGTGTGTTTAAAGTGTGTAATCTTGCCAGATGTCATTGTTTGTTTATCTTTCGTCTTCTGTTGATGTTGTGTTTATGGTTTGAGATAAATTATTTGTTAGTTGTGTGTGCATGTGTGTTTTGTGTGAATGTGTCATTCCCTATGAAAGTGTTTCTTTATTTTTTTTAAATGTGTTAATATGTTATTCTTTCTGTCAGTGGATAGTGTTGTGTGTAGGGAGAAGTTGGGGAGGAGGGGGATGGAAGATTGATTAATTATTTATTCTTGTTGTGTTTCACATTTCTGTATGGTATTGTTTTACTGGCTAGCATGATCAGAGAGTTATTGTTTATGTTGATTTGAACATTAATCACTTCCTTTTTCATTGTAAGATCTGTTTGTATATGTACGTTTTCCTGTAATGTCGAGAGTCTTTGTTGTTGTAACTCTAATAACTTTCATGTCTTTCCGTGTTGGATGTTTGATGTCCATGTTTTATCAGGTTTTCAGCAAGGGACTGTGTTCATACTTATAGCTTCTTACATGTTCTTTACAGCTAGTTTTATAATTCGTGCCTGTCATCCCCACATACAGTAATTCACATTCAGGACATCTTAACTGGTAAGTAATACAGGTTCCTTGGTATTTACCTGGTTTGGCTGTTCTTGTTTGTAAATGCGACTGGAGTGTGTTTCTTGATCTGTAATTCATAATTTTTTTAGTAATATTTGCTATTCTGTGTGCTGATTTGTTTTTGTTAAAGTGTACCATTTATTTCTATTAGCCATGTCCAGAGTATTACTGTTTTGCGTTTCTGAGTGTGCTGTAGTGCCTGTGGGGTTCTGTGGTATTTGTGTTATCTGTTTATTTCCATTTTTCTTTAGTTCTGTTTTGATATTTTGGTTGAGTCTTTGTATTATAAGGGTGTTGTAACTATTATTTGTGACTACAAGTTGCACTGTTTGTAATTCTCTTTATAGTTTTATACACTAAGTGAGATATTATTTAGTCTGTGTAACATGTGTTTAGGGTCACCAATTTTTTTTATTTTGTGTGTGATTGGATGTAGCACGTATTGCTATATCTGTAGCTATTGGATTTCTAAAGATATCAGATGTGTGCTTATTGCTGTCTCTCTTTACTGTTATATCCAAGAGACGTATTTCCTTCTGTGTTTCCTTTTCCATGGTGAACTGAACATTTTTATGTGTACTATTCATGTCTGTATGAATTTTATCCACTTACTATGTTGGTTCCTCTACCATATAGATTATGTCATCACACATTCCTATACCAGTAAACAATTTTGTAACCTTTGTTTGTGATGATTGTGTCGAAGATTGTGTTTTCTATGTGGTTGATGAATATGTGTGTCAATGTTCCTGATACTGGATATCTCACTGGAAGACCATTTTTTTTGGGAGTAATATAGGAAATAATTTGGGAATGTGATTGCTTTATGGATTTTGATTATTTCATTGATACTGTCTGCAGAAAGTTTGTTGTATGTGAGTAGGTTTTCTTCGATTAGTTTTATTGTGTCTACGACAGGTATCGAGGTGTTCTCTATGTCAAAAGAAATGAATGATGCTGTTTGCTGAAAGTATTAGCCTTTTACTTCTGTTATGAGTTCATTTGTGGTTTTCACTCATCCGCAGTTCTTCATTTCATATTGTTTCATTACGGTTTTGTTCATGTGTTTTGCTACTAGGTGTGATGTTGCATTCATGAAGATAATAACTGGTCCCACCAGAATAAAGGGTTTGTGAACCTTGGGTTGGCTTCTATATGTTCGTACTTACTGTTTATTCTGTGTGATGTGTTGTTTCCCTTTATCTGAGAGTGTATTATTTCTTTGAGGTTGGTTTTATTTTTATCTGAAAATGTCCTGTTGGATCATATTTCAGTTATGTGATACTGTTAGAGGAGACGAAATCTTTATTTTTCTGTACATTGTTCTTTATTTACCAGTACTGTGCTGTTCCCCTTGTCAGCTCTGTGACTGTGATGTTATTAAAGTGTAGTTTTTCTTATAATTTCGTAGTGTGTTGTTTTCTGTTTCAAGTTTCCTGTTTTGCTCTTTCTTTGACATGGTCATAAGTTGCTTCTTTCTTTCTTCACAACTTCTCGTGTCAGCCCAAAGTTTACAATGTTATATTCTTGTTTCTCTTCCTGCATCAGGATGCTTTCTGTTCCTAGAATCAGATTTTCTTTGTAGTGGTTGTCTTTCTTTGCACTGATGTTGTTTGTGAGGCCTTCTTCTAATAGCTGTGTTACTTTCTGTGTTAATCTTGTATGTGTAAGGTTTATTGGTTTTGGGTGGAATTTGTGATGGTGAATCTGTTCTTCTTTGCTGTGTCTTTCTTTCTGGTTATTTTTGTTAGTGAGTGTGCTCATTTTACGCTTGTTCTGTGTAGATTGCAGCGTTGTTGCTGTGATTTGTTTAGTTTTCTGCGTTGTATTATTGTCGCCATTGGTTGGTTCAAATGGCTCTGAGCACTATGGGACTTAACTGCTGAGGTCATCAGTCCCCTAGAACTAACTAACCTAAGGACATCACACACATCCATGCCCGAGGCAGGATTCGAACCTGCGACCGTAGTGGCCGCGCGGTTCCAGCCTGTAGCGCCTAGAACCGCTCGACCACTCCGGCCTGCGTCGCCATTGGGTTGAGAAATGTAGGCAACTCGAGATGTATACTGATCAGCCAGAACATTATGACGACCGACCTACTGTTAATACAAACCTGTCCAGGTAGTAGCAGCGTCACCTGGCGAGGCATGAGTGCTAGTCAGACACACGCACGGTGCATTTAGTATCAATGAGTGTGCTGTTCGTGTGTAGAATATGGAGTTTGACGAGTGCAGATTGTGATATCCTAGGTGCTTGGCACGAGAATTTCAAAAATTGCTCAACTTTTCGGATGTTCGATGAGTGCTGCGGTGAGTGTCTTCAAAACGTGGTGAAACCAAGACGAAACAAAATCTAGAAGTCGTGTGGTTAGGCAGTCACCCTCAATACAGCTGTCAGACGTAGTAGGCTGGGCTGACTGGTAAAATAGGACAGGTGGCGAACTGTGGCGGAACTAACATTGGGCTTTAATGCTGGGCAGAGTAAATGTGTGTCTGAATACGACCAAGCATGTACCGATGTTAGCACCATGACATCGGCAACTACGACTAGAATGTGCACGTGACCGTCAGCACTGGACGTTGATGCGGTGGCACTGCGTTGCATGGTTGATGAATCCCGATACTCTCTTCTTCACGCCAACGGCAGGCCGCTCCTCGAACCCTGTGCTACAGAACGGAGGTAAGCTGGCGGCGCCTCCATTACGCTCTGGGGAACATTCACATGGGCATCCATGAGTCCAGTGGAGGTTATGCCATGACGACTAAGGAGTCTCGTACACCCCTTCATGACGGCCATGTTCCCCGACGGAAGTGGCCTTTGTCAACAAGATAATGTGCCATATCACAAGTCCAGGAGTGTAACGAAGTGGTTCGAGGACCACAGTGGCAAGTTTCAATTGATGTGCGTGCTCCCCAGCTCGCCAGATGTGAACCCGATCGAAGACATTCGGGATGTGATTGAAAGTGGCGCTAGAGCTCATCGACCCTCTCCCCAGAATTTACGGGAGTTAGGCGACTTGCGTGTGCAGATATGGTGGCAACTCCCTCCAGCGATCTACCAAGGCATTACTGCTTCCATGTCAAGACACATCACTGCTGTTATTCATGACAAAGTTTGACATACCGACTACGTAGGTGGTCATAATATTCTGACTTATCAGTGTACATCACATAACATTCAGTTAAGCATGACTTTGTTGGTGTAAAGCGGTTTGATTTCTTTTTTAACCAAGTCTTTTCTGCAAACGATTTTGTTCTTGGTGCTACGAAAGAGTTGTTTCTGACCTTTCATTAACAGATTTGGAAATTTGTGGTAAAGTCTTTTTGGACCAAACTACCGAGGTCATCGGTCCCTAAGCCTACACCCTACTTAATCTAACTCAAAGTAACTTACGCTATGGACAACACACACACCCCCATGCCCGAGGGAGGATTCGAACCTCCGACGGGGCAGTCGCGTGGTCCGTGACAAGGCGCCTCAGACCACGCGACTACAACGCGCAGCTTTCATTAACACTATGTGGAGTTACATTACTTATTTTACAAGTCATAACCAGATGTGTTGGATGATTTGGAGTAATTGGAGATGAATATTCTTAAAACTGTTGTACTGTATTTCTTGATGGGAAATGCCTTATATGGCTGTATTATCGTAATTTTTTCCGTTTTCCGTCATTCCTTAGTTGCTTTCTTCAAATTCGTGGAGGTATGTTCCGTCTTCGAAAATAAATAAAAGGCGGTTTGTTTTGTGCCCTACGCGTTTGGCTTCTTTTATTTATGAAGCATATTCAGTGAGCAATTATATATATATAAACGTAACGTAGCAATATATTTGTAATTAATACATAGTGCATTTATTACACATATATGTATGCACTATGTATCAATTACAAATATATTGTTACGTTACATTTTCTCATGTCTTTCTCTTGTTGTTCAGAACAGAAACAACTTTCGTTGCACAATTTTCTTGAGGTTAAATTATTGTTTGGTATTACTTACAATTTCCAATGTCACTCTCGCAAGGAATCACACATTCACACATAAAACAAACACAAAATACACACACAACAAATTAAAACCACACACAACACAATCAAAAGACGAAGGATAAACACACAGCGACAGTGTACAACACTACACACTATAAACACACACATATTGGTCACGCAATGAGACGAAGTGAAGTGCTGTAATAAATGTGCGTGACAAAACGCCGAAAATTGTCCAGCTGGATATGGGGACCAAATGAATACATCTCCAGGACCGCACACATGGAGTAGCAGCACTGGTGTTGTGACCACTGGCTATAGATACCTTACAGCATTGTGTAATAATGATTTAACTGGACCGCAAATATATACAGGGTGATTCAAAAGTAACTATACAGTGTGTGAGTAATATATGCAGCAAAATTAGCTTAAATGTTAAATAAAGTTCTGTCTGAAGTTGCTTTACTTCAGAGCTATGCAGAAGAATGGGAATTCTTCTCAGTAAGCAACAACATGAAGGCCCTGACATTCAATACAACTACGTACTGTAGATTTACCCCAGAAGATGTTCAAAGTGATGTCCATCCAAACGAAGACAATGACACGCTCGACGTCTTACTACTCTCCGAATGTTGCAGGCTCTTTTCATCTCATTATGCTCAGTTGTAAGCTGTTTTCAGTTCGCCGCTGTACTTGTGCTACATTCTTAATCGCAACGCCATACATGAACTCCTTACGACGGCAGCAAAAGGTAGAACTCCAGGAGTTTAAGATCTGTCTGGCCAAGCAATTAGGCTTGCATGACCTATCGACTTACCAGTGTAAGCAACATTGAGATACTCTGAAATGTTCAGGGGTGCCGTTTTGCATAAACCGTAAGTTTGTTCGTTCAGCGATGGGGCATCATGAAGCAGACCAACCAATTCATGTTCCAAAAGCTCTCAATGCATTCTGCAGTCAGGCTCTGTGGAATAACATGCGGTCGGAGTAACTGATTGTCCACAATACCACATCAACAGTTCACCGCAAAACAATGTTGAGATTGCCCGCATCTCGTGGTCGTGCGGTAGCGTTCTCGCTTCCCACGCCCGGGTTCCCGGGTTCGATTCCCGGCGGGGTCAGGGATTTTCTCTGCCTCGTGTTGGCTGGGTGTTGTGTGCTGTCCTTAGGTTAGTTAGGTTTAAGTAGTTCTAAGTTCTAGGGGACTGATGACCATAGATGTTAAGTCCCATAGTGCTCAGAGCCATTTGAACCATTTTTTTGATGTTGAGATTCTCGTGCTGTAGATTCTCAAACGTCCACACGTGCATGTTATGAGCGTTCTATACCTGCACAGGTGAAGAATCTCTCATCTGTAAAGAACAGCCGATTACCAAACAGTGCATCAGCAGCATGGCTCTGGAGTAACCACTAACTGAAATTCTGACGTCTAGGATAGTCTACAGGTGTCAGCTCCTCTACCTTCAACAGGTGAAATGGGTGGAATTACTGTCTCCAATGGAGGCGCCAAACAGTTGACTGCCCTGCAGTGTCTCTTATACGACGGATGCTGATGGTCGATTAGTGTTTCACCCGTGGTCTATGGGTCCCCCGCTGCCTCCCGCACTGCCGCCTCCACCCTCCCAAGCCCGTCCCCCCACCCGCTCACGGGCCCCGCGCACGTAACTCAGTTACTGCATTCCCCAAGATGTATTCTGTCACCCAATCCCTACATTAAATAAGGTTATGCCTTACATTCCCCTACTTCGTTCAGTACCTCACTAGCTGTCGCCGGCACGGTAGTTCAGCGTGCTGAGAGAGCTGGCTGCTCTCTGTAATAAAAAAAAAACTGAGTAAAAGGATCAACAACGAACTTCAACGAATGTCATGTGACGTCCGCTAAGAGCAAATGCAACAAACCATAACGAGCAAAATGCAAAAAAAAGGGGTGTAGCGCTTTTGATTAGTAATCAAAATGTCCTCGGTGCCGGGTTCAAACCACACTACTGCATAAATTTTGATTAATAATTAGCAGTGGCGGCCAAGGCTTCCGACATAAGAAGTCACCGTCATTCTGCCAACGGCCTTGTCAAAGAGGGCAGTGTAGTGGACAGAGGTTCAGGGGACTCTTTTGTCCTTGCGGTAAGAGACAGCCCTAAAGGCAGAAGAATCAGCAATGATCAACAGCATTAGGATTTAGAAGGCGATGGAAACCACTGCATTAAAGACACATAACGTGTATCCACAGGACATGTGGCCTGTAATTGAAAAAGTGTCATGATGATCTCTCCATTGCCAAAAGATTCCGGAATAGTCACACATTCGGATCTCCGGGAGGGGACTGTCAAGGGAGAGGTGACCATGAGAAAAAGATTGAACAACCAACGAAAGTATAACGTTCTACGAGTCGGGGCATGGAAAGTCAGAAGCTTGAAGTTGTAGGGAAGCTACAGAATCTGAAAAGGGAAATGCAAAGGCTCAATCTAGATGTAGTAGGAGTCAGTGAAGTGAAATGGAAAGAAGGCAAAGATATCTGGTCAGATGGGTATAGGCTAATATCAACAGCAGCAGCAAATGGTATAATGGGAGTTTATGTTCAAGCGTCTACTTAAGCACTTTAGTGAAAATAACATACTGTCAGAGTCACAGTTTGGGTTTCTTAAGGGTTCTGATACTGAGAAGGCTATTTACACTTACAGTGAAAATGTCCTAAATTCATTAGACAACAAATTAGAGGCAACTGGCATATTCTGTGACCTGTCAAAGGCTTTTGACGGTGTGAATCACAGCATTCTTTTAAGTAAATTAAAATATTATGGCATCACTGGTAGTGCTGCAAAGTGGTTTCAGTCATATAGAAAACAAAGGGTGTCATTGCGTAACACTTTGGCTGTAGGCAATCAGATATCGTCAGACTGGGAAGAAATTACATGTGGTGTTCCCCAATGTTCCATACTAGGTCCACTACTTCTTCTTGTATATATATTAATGGCCTGTCATCTGTTACATTACCAGACGCAAAGTTTGTCTTATTTGCAGATGATACAAACATTGCAATAAATACTAAACAAATATAAATTTAGAAAGGGCAGCTAATCAAAATTTCACTGACATTAATAAGTGGTTCATAGACAATTCACTATCATCAAACTTTGAAAAGACCCACTACATGCAGTTCAGAACTTCCAAGAGATTTCCTTCTAGTGTGTGTATAAAATATGATGACATGGAAATAGGAGAAGCTGAGAGTGTAAAATTCTTGGGATTACACACTGATAATAAATTCATTTGGGAGCGACATACTAACGAACTGCTAAACAAGTCTGTGTTTGCAATGCAAATGATGTCAGACATAGGAGATATAAATATAAAAAACTGTCAAAAAATGGTTCAAATGGCTCTGACCACTATGTGACTTAACTTCTGAGGTCATCAGTCGCCTAGAACTTAAAACTAATTAAACCTAACTAACCTAAGGACATCACACACATCCATGCCCGAGGAAGGATTCGAACCTGCGACCACAGCGGTCGCTCGGCTCCAGACTGTAGTGCCTACAACCACACGGCCACTCCGGCCGGCAACTGTCATATTTTGCTTATTTTCACTCCATTATGTCATATGGTATCATATTTTGGGGTAACTCCGCAAACAGAGAAAAAAATTTTAGAGTACAGAAGCGTATAATAGGATTAATGTGTAGTGTAAATCCAACAACATCATGTTGAAATCTATTTAAAGAATTGATGATATAAACCACAGCTTCTCTGTATATTTATTCCTTAATGAAGTTTGTCGTAAATAATACATCTCTTTTTCCAACTAACTGCTTAGTACACAGTATCAATACTAGGAATAAGAACAATATACATGAAGATTTAAAATCACTTACTCTTGCCCAGGAAGGAGTCCAATGTTCAGCAATGCATATTTTTAATAAGATACCAGCAACCATTAAGAGTTTAGTTTCAGACAAGGCACAATTTAAACATAATTTAAAAGAATTTTTGGTGGCCAACTCGTACTATTCCATCCATGTATTTCTCAAAAAGTGCAGTAGACCATTTTAATGAAAATTTATTATACTTTAATTTTTGGCAATACTTGGTTGTAATAGCCAAATAACTAGCTACTGTGTAAATGATGTATTTAATGAAAGCAGATGTAAGTATTAAACCTGTAAATATTAGAAGTATAATTTCAATTCATGTACATAATTTTATTGTTTATTGTCTGAGGATCATTAAAATTAATGAAACTAAAGTTTTTCTAATTACATTTTTTAATGTGTTTATCTGACATGTTCCACACCCAGGAATGTTCCCCTCTTTTGTGGGTCTACGGAATGAATAATTAATCTAATCTCATCTAATGTATTCCATCAATCTTATGACTTGCCTTGTCACGAATACATCATCTCAGAGTAGAAGTTGAACCTTTGCTGGATATACTCCAGTCTCTGCCTTCCCTACAGATTTTACCCTCTACAGTTCCCTCTAGTACTATGAAGGTTATTCCCCAATGCATTAGCAAATGTCCCATCATCCTGTCCCTTCTTCTTATCAGTATTTTCCATATGTTCCTTTCTTCGATAATTCTGTGGAGAACCACCTCATTACTTCACCAGTCCAGCTAATTTCCAACATTCTTCTGTAGCACCACACTTCAAATACCTCGATTCTATTCCTTTCCACTTTTCCCATAGTCCATGATTCACAACCATCCAAAGCTGTGCTCAAAAAGTACATTCTCAGACATTTCTTCCTGATTTCAAGGTCTATGTTTGATAGTAATAGAATTCTGTTGGCCAGGAATGCCCATTTTGTCTGTGCTGTTTTCCTTTTTATGTCTTCTTTGCTTGGTCCGACATGGGTTATTTTGTGTACAAGCTATAAGAAGTCCTTAAATACTTCTACTTCGTGTTCACGAATTTTTATGTTAAGTTTCTCGTTATTCTCATTTCTGATACTTCTCATTACTTCTGTATTTTTCCGGTTTAATCCCAGTCCATATCATGTTTACACCAGGTTGTTCATTCCATTATCCTGTAATTCATTTTCACTTTCAGTGTCGAAGCTAGGTCGTCAGTGAATATCACTAATATCCTCTCACTCTGAATTTTAGTCCCACTCTTGAATCGTTCTTTCTGTCGTCATTAAAAAGTGATATATTCTCCCATCAGTCCAAAAAGTTTCGAGACTGGGTAAATAAAAAATGTAGGAAAGATAAGATGGTGGTTCTAATACTTTAGGCGCTCTTTGCAGTCCCCCCTCACTGGAGTTAGACTAACACAACGTCCACGAAACCACGCAAAACGATCAGAAAACTCTTTCTTCGGGACTTTTCCAGCGCACGAATCACATTGGTTTGAATATCGGTTATGTCGTCAAAGTGTTAGCTCTTCGCGCGCATATCGACTCTTCGTTGTTTTGTGGCAGATTCGTACTGGTAATCCAAGTTTCGTCACCCATGATGATTTTTTCTATAAAGAACAATCCGAGTTTTGTATCACTTCACTGAATTAGCGGCAATAGTTTACGTATCGCTCCTTTTTTTTTCGGGAGTTAAGATGCGCGGAACAAGCGTTGTACACGTTTTTCTCTCCCTGAAAACATTTTGGAGAATGCCTGCAACACTTGATAGATATCTCTCAAATATTTGCAGCTAGCATGTCCACCCATAGTATAATTTGCAGATTGTAATCACTAAAATATCCCAGAAAGAAGCCGTAACTGACCACATACCGAGACTTCAAACGCATTAATTTATCCGAACTTGCAAGTGAGAGACAAGAAATGGTCTGAGGGACGTCTGCTATTGCCTTCTCGGACATAAAAGAAAAACTTCATGGATTCACCAACAAACTTACTCCACTATATGACAAATATGCTTCCCTAAAGACCGGAAAAGAAAGAAGGAAACCTGCACCTTGGCTAACTGAAGAACTAAAACAGCTCATGAATCTCAGAGACGCTGCCACATCGGGCATTCAATCTGCGCCCCACATCTGAAAATCATATTGCTTACAAGCAAAAGCGCAACGGAATCAATGAAGCTGTGAGAAATACAAAACTCAGGCATGCCCATACATTAACCGACAACAGACATAGACTAGTTGTTCTATGGAAGAACCTGTGTGGTGTTGGTATAGACCAAGTAAAAGCTGCAGGTGACCCCATTTTCCCAGCCAAAGAACTGAATCCGTACTTCACATGACCTGCAACCCCAGGTTTCAGTATTAGATCCTACGTACTCTTCCCATTGTGCGTAAATGATGTGTCATCAGTTTCGTCCTACTTCAAATACCACACTTACGCTGATGACCTCCAGTAAGTGCGAATCTCATAAACTTAAAGACAGCTACAGATAATCTCAGTATTGACCAGTGTGCAATATCGGTGTTACATCGCAACCCATCCTGAACCTAGGAGGCACTGGTTGGCCATTCTAGGTTAATTAGCCCGAAATGGGGCAAATCTCAACTTCTCTCCTTCAGCAAAAGTCTAGGAGTAATAACAGATGAAAATCTAAGTATGACTGATCAGGTAACAGCAACATGCAAGAATGCAGCAGCATCTCTACACGCCCTACAAAAATATAAAAAGCTCTTCCCTCTTTACCTGAAAAAGAAACTTGCACAAACATTTATACTTACAGTCATTGATTACAGCAACTTATCCTGCAAGGCCTTTCTCAGGAAAGCTCACAGCGCCTCGAATTGGTTATGAATGCCTGGGTTCGTTATATCCGTGACGTTCTACTCCTTGGTCATATTTCACCGTCATATGCACAGGTATCCTGGTTGCATGCAGACAAGTACAGAGATTTCCGTATTCTTTACTATCCATGCCGTCTACTGTCTTATCAATAAACACTCCCCTTCACTTCTCTCCTATACCTTAACGTCCTTGTCTGAACAAGTGACAGAAACACCTGTTCCCATCAGAGCAAAATCCTTTCTCCTATTCCACCGTTCACTCGCTTTATAGACCCCTCAGTAGCAGGAACCCGAGTATGGAATAACCTTCCGCATCGTATTACAGGACTGAATAACTCTCCAGCTTCAGAAGATAGTTAATGACTATCTAATAACGCTGTTCTCACTCGTTACCTTTGCACATCCTTCTTTACAACTAAACAGTCCTCATTTTCAAGTATTCTTAGCTAATGTACTCTCCTCAAATTTCTTTTCACCAGAACTCGCTATATATGAAAACTTTTATTTTGTACAAATATAATTCTTTTCATGCCGGCCACTACCATTATTATTATTATTATCACGGTTAGTGCAGCAGCTGCCAGTATTAACTTTGATAGCTCACAGTTAGTATTATTTACTCACACTGAAATGTCAGACAGTCAAACTATTTTAATACTATTTGTGATATTAAAAATGTTATTTCTTAGGTAAATAAGTTATGATGTAAAAAAGTTACTGTGTTCGTGAAACCCTCATCCGATGTAAGTGAGGGTCTGATGAGCATAATCAGGTCAGGTTAAATAAATAAAAATAAAATGTTGCTCCAATGTGATTTGTACCCTAACAGCTTTGAAGCACTATAGACGCACGTAAACTACTCAACACTGCCTGCACACAACTGACTAGTCGAAAACACTTCTGTTGTTTACAACTGTTATTCAAGCTTCCACAGTAGTTACTCTCCAGGAAAAAAATCATTCTCGGAAATGTTTAGACGGACGGTTTTATTAAGTACTGATTATTGATTATGTGTAACTCAGTTATCTTTAACCAAATGAGTTACACTACCACCAATATAAGTGGAAGCAATGAACCATCAAAGTACAAAACACTGCACCACATACAGCGCTCACCTAGTAAATTGTTTCGTTTACCTTTTGCGCCCACTACAACAACAAATTAAATGGCTTATGGATAGTAACATTCTGCCGTACTACACATAAAAATCCTACATTTAATGATAACACCGTCCCGATTGAGGCTTGGTAGTCTTTTATCAGCTATACGTACAATATTTGTCGACACGACTCTCGCAAAGCGCGTGTGACCGAATGACGTACACGGATGGCCTCACCCTGTTAGACAGTTCGTAAGTGCCGCAGTTCTTTCCGTGTTCGTTTTGCATTAATGCTAGGTTTTTCCATAGTGCTATAATTCAGTGCACCAATGCATTATGCACATGCGAAACCAAGTAATCTACATCTCATTTCATGAATGCTGCACTGGCACAAAGGAGGAAACTGCAAAAAATCCCAACACATGGTGCTCTGCAAGGGGATTACGAAAATGTAATAAATATGGAAACTTTAATGGTGACATTTGCATAGTACAACTGAATAATAATGACATAATAAATATCAAACTTTACACCATACTAATCTTTAGCACATTTCTCAGCCATAAATGCTTCAATTTCACTATGAATTCAATTGAAATATAAGTTCACTGTTTTGAAATTTACAATCACTGACGTAATGGATGATGCTGTGAAAGCATAAGATAACAGTCGTAGTCTCTCTCTCTCTCTCTCTCTCTCTCTCTCTCTCTCTCTCTCTCTCTCACACACACACACACACACACACACACACACACACACGAGAACTCTAAGGCCGCACTTCCTTTCACTTGTCATTAGACATATTTGATAACGGGAAGTGGGAAAAATTTTCGAGATACGGAATACCGCGGAGACCGACAACGGGCTTGGAATCTTTACAAAATGAGGCGGTTATTACTAGTGGGCCTTCAGCACGAGAAGAACAGACTCTGAAACAAACATGGTTATAAGCTACCCGCACTCTTCGGAATATTAACAATTTAAAGACCTGTGTTACCTAGTATTTTACAGGAAAAAGATCGATTCCGAAGAATAATGCTAACTGAAATTCTGCAAGAAGATTAAAACTTGGTCGTTGTCACACTGACTCTTATCATGCATGGCAACAGTCGGGAAGAAATTTCTTAAGCAATTAAATACTACACTTTAGATAGCTCTACACTTTTCAATATGTAACTGACATTATAAGAGATTTCGTTGTGGAATAATAAATTATAATCGTACCTTAAAAATGGTCTAAAATTATTAATTGTTAATTACTGAAGTGAAACTGAAATTGTGTACATAATCTCAAGTGTATATCAAAATTGCGCACGCTCTAGCTTTAACTGAACAGCCACGAATGATAAAATTATTTTAAGTTAATTAAGTAATTAATCAAACTTAATGATTATCTATTATTAACGCATGACATGACGTGTATTGAACAACGTCACTCGCTGTAATGCTATCTGTCCTCAGGTTTTGTAAAGCAAATACCAACGACCAATCTCTGTTTGTTTCGTCAAGAAAGTGCTTAATGACTTCATTATTTAAAAGCTAACACATCTGCAAAAGTCAGGTTATTAAAGTAAAACACACAACAAATTTAAAGTAATAACTTTTAATAAAATTATAAATAGCCGACCAGTCACAATGGATAAAGAATTCTTTACCTAGGTTTCGACAAATGTAAATTTGTCGTTTTTACAAATGTCGGCATAGATCCGTTTGTCAAAATTAAACTATAGCCCTAGAATTAGGGTATGTCACGTAAATATAAATTAGTACATGGATCTTGCAGAGCTCACAACCGGTTTATATTCACGTGACAAACCCTAATTCTAGGGCTATATTTTAATTTTGACAAATGGATCTATGCCGACATTTGTAAAAACGGCGATGGTACATTAGTCCTTACTAATGTAAAATTGCCACCTTCTGAAGAAGACAAATTTACATTTGTCGAAACCTAGGTAAAGAATTCTTTATCCATTGCAACTGGTCGGCTGTTTATAATTTTATTACGTGGAACCGTTGCTGTTGCGCAGCTATGTTTAAAATACTGTAATAACTTTTGTCAAAATTGAATATTTACTTTACTTTACCGGTAAATTGAAGTTATTTTTATTTTGCACGATTTTTACTTAGTTAGTAATAGATTACAGTATGAGTACTACAATGCACAATGAGTTTTAGTTAATTATTGCTGCAGCTAGTTTTATGAACTGACTTATTTCAAATTAAGTGACAAAAGCAATAATATTTCTCTCAGTTGAAATGGCATTATCTACTTCAGTTATGATTCACTCGGCAATAATGGTGAAAGGATAGGAACCAACTGATGGTTAGTGGAATAGGATACCCATCAATGACAGTTCAACAAAACACAATAACTTCAAAATATGACGCTGCAAGCCGTAAACGTAACTAATAAACTAAACGCTTTTGTCTTACTTTGAGGTGAGTTGCATGTGATGCGACTTAATACATTATGCGGCAGTAATTAACGGCAGCAGGTTCTCCTTCAGTAACAAGCAACTTTTAATAACACTGACCACACAGTACTATAATTACCGATAATTCTCTCACATGCTTTATACTGCGACCAGATATATACTGACTCATCCATGTACAATGTTTTGCCATACTTAACACACCATTTCGACAATACAACCTCCATAATGTCCTTGAGCGCAGCCACATTGCGTCCATACTCGCCACCTCCCCTCCCTCTCTCTCTCTCTCTCTCTCTGCGCCTGCTCGCGTCCTTCAACCACAAAGTTTTACAATACCACTATCCAGTGGTTCTTCATAAAAACATTACCGTTTTGTAAGTTACATACATTAACAGAAATAATAAAGCACATACGTGGCGTAACATGAAAATTACAGAATTAATTAATTCGTAATTATGAGGCAGTATGTTGTATTCTTATACGGCCAAGATTCCATACATAGAGGGAACATTTTAAGAAGCGAGAGAAATACCTGAAGTAATAATACATGGCAAAATAACAGGTACGGTAAGATACAGATATTCTGACGTATAATGGTGGCATAGATGTTTTAGCTGAAACCACGTTAGACTGGGCGGGTGAAGTCACTGAAAAGGAAATATAATATGACAATAAATGAATATAGATCAAAAATAATATTTGAGACAGAGGAGGGAAAGTGACATCTCCCAGTGTATGTGACAAGTTTCTGCAATAAGTTGATTTATTGTATTATTTAGAAAGGAAGGTGACTAGAAATAAATGAAACAATGAACAAGTAGGAAGAACGATTGCCAAGCAAAACTGGGCTTCAGAAAAAGTAAAAGGATACTGACCTCAAAAAGTTCCACTTTGAAAGTTATGACTAGATTTTTGAAAGCATATATTCTGAGTGCGGTACTATATAGCTGTGAGGTCTGGACTCGAAACTAAGGAGTGGAAAAGACTGAATTCTCTTGAGATATACTTTTACAGGGGCAGCCTGGAAATGAAAATATTATTTCCATTGAAGCCGAAACTGAGTGTGGCTCTGAAGTTATCCGGAAGGGTATGACAAGCCTAGGTGAAACCAAGTTAATTGTTTGAGGTTTTTACTGGTCAGCAGATTCCACTGTGACAGTTCTACAGTCATTTCAAAGGAAGCCTACAGTCAATAGCACGTAAATAGCCCGGTCATACAATAGTAGATCGAAGCGACTTAAATCTAATATAGATTGCCACGTCTACGGATTTATTGCTGGGTTACAGACAGACATTCTTGCGAAGTGATTCTGAACGCTTTTCCCAAAACTGTCTTGAACAGATAGTTCAACAGCCCACACGCAATGGAGATGTCTTTGAAAAATGGTTCAAATGGCTCTGAGGACTATGGGTCTTAACATCGGAGGTCATCAGTCCCCTAGAACTTAGAACTACTTAAACCTAACTAACCAAAGGACATCACACACATCCATGCCCAAGGCAGGATTAGAACCTGCGACCGTAGTAGTCTCACAGTTCCGGACTGAAGCGCCTAGAAACGCGAGATATCTTTGACCTCGTAGCTACAAACAGGCCGGACCTTATCAGAGGCATCAGGTTAGAGAGATATGTTAGTGATCATGCTCCCATATCCGCATCCAGCGACGCCTATGGCCTGAGGATGACACGGCGGCCGGTCGGTACCTTTGGCCCTTCATGGCCTGTTCAGGAGGAGTTTAGTTTCTTTTTTATTTATTTTTTTTTATTAGTGATCATGATGTAGTCATAGCGACTACGGTTACCAAAGTTAATAATTCAATCGAGGAGGCTAGGTGAGTGTTTTTGCTTGAAAGAGCAAATCTGAAATGGCGAAAGCCTAAGATTAGCAGAGATTCTGTGAAAAGAGCGTGCATACAACTACCGCCGTCATACCTTAGCAGAAGAACTGGCCCAGAACCCGAGAAAATTCTGGTTCTATGTAAAATCGCTTATCGGGTCTAAGGCTTCCATCCTGTCACTCGTCGACCAGAGTAGTGTGGGTGTAGAACATTGCAAAACGAGAGAAGAAGTTTCAAATTTTGCGTTTAAGAAATCGTTCAAATTGGAGAATCGTACATACATACCGTCGTTTGACCATCGCACACAGCCTTGTATGGACGACCTAGCAATAAGCATCCCTTGTTTAGAGAAACGACTGAAAGAGTTGAAAACAAATAAATCGCCAGGTCCAGATGGAATATCAATTTGGTTTATATAAAGGGCAGCGGCCTTTTACTTAGCTTGCATTTATCACTAATCTCTCTCCCAGCACAAAGTCCCAAGCGACTGGAAGGAAGCGAAGATGACTTCTATATGTAAGGAAGATAAAAGAACGGATCCAGAACGGACTCGCAAAATTACAGACCAATATACTTAGAACCGATTTGCCGTGTAATTCTTGAACATATTTTGAATTCGAATATAATAGTTTTCCTAGAGACTAAAAATGTTACGTCCACGAATCAGCACGGTTTTAGAAAGTATCGCTCGTGCGAAATTCAGCTTTCCCTTTTCTCGCACGTATGCAGCGAACTATGAATGAAAGGCAACAGGCAGATTCCATATTCCTTGATTCCCGAAAACCATTTGACGCGGGACCCCATTTCACACTGTTACCGAAGATACGAAAATACAGAATAGGTTCTCAGATATGTCCATGGATCGAAGATTTCTTAAGTAATTGAGTATGATGTCCTTGTTCATAGGAGACAATGGTATCGTCAGGCGTGCCCCAGGAAAGTGTGATAGTACAGCTAATATTTTCTTTATATGCAAGTGATCTGGCTATTAGCTTGGACAGAGTTCTGCTGTTGTATGCTGATGCTGCTGTGGTGTACGGGAAGATGCCGAATCTGAGTGACTCCAGGAGGATACAAACTGACTTAAACAAATTTCGTAGTTCGTGTGATAAATGGCAGCTAGCTCTAAATGTAGAAAATGTAAATCAGTACGGATGAATAGGAAAAACAACCTATAATGTTAAGATACAGAATTACTATTGTCCTGCTTGACACACTCACGTAGTTTAAGTATCTGGGGGTAACGTTGCAAAGCGATATGAAATAGCAGGAGTGAGATGTTTGTTGTTGTTGTTGTGGTCTTCAGTCCTGAGACTGGTTTGATGCAGCTCTCCGTGAACTCTATCCTGTGCAAGCTTCTTCATCTCCCAGTACCTACTGCAACCTACATCCTTCTGAATTTGCTTAGTGTATTCATCTCTTGGTCTCCCTCTACGATTATTACCCTCCACGCTGCCCTCCAGTACTAAATTGGTGATCCCTTGATGCCTCAGAACATGTCCTACCAACCGATTCCTTCTTCTAGTCAAGTTGTGCCACAAACTCCTCTTCTCCCCAATTCTATTCAATACCTCCTCATTAGTTATGTGATCTACCCATCTAATCTTCAGCATTCTTCTGTAGCACCACATTTCGAAAGCTTCTATTCTCTTCTTGTCCAAACTATTTATCGTCCACGTTTCACTTTCATGCATGGCTACACTCCATACAGATACTTTAAGAAACGACTTCCTGATATTTAAATCTATACTCGATGTTAACAAATTTTTCTTCTTCAGAAACGCTTTCCTTGCCATTGCCAGTCTACATTTTATATCCTCTCTACTTCGACCATCATCAGTCATTTTGCTTCCCAAATAGCAAAACTCCTTTACTACTTTAAGTGTCTCATTTCTTAATCTAATTCCCTCAGCATCATCCGACTTAATTCAACTACATTCCATTATTCTCGTTTTGCTTTTGTTGATGTTCATCTTATATCCTCCTTTCAAGACACTGTCCATTCCGTTTAACTGCTCCTCCAAGTCCCTTGCTGTCTCTGACAGAATTACAATGTCATCAGCGAACCTCAAAGTTTTTATTTCTTCTCCATGGATTTTAATACTAACTCCGAACTTTTCTTTTGTTTCCTTTATTGCTTGCTCAATACATATATTGAATAACATCGGGGATAGGCTACAACCCTGTCTCACTCCCTTCCCAACCACTGCTTCCCTTTCATGCCCCTCGAGTGAGATAGGGAAGGCGAATGGTTGACTTCGGCTTACTGGCAGAACATTTGTGAAGTCTGGTTCATTTGTAAAGGAGATCGCATACAGGACGCTAGTACGACGGTTGTTCAATAAAGAATGGTCATTTTTTTATGGTCATAATTTCTCCCGCAAAAATTTAATCTTATGGTACTCTCTTAGCTTGATGTGCAACAAACACGCCATAGTAGTTTCACTGTTGGGGCTCATGGTTCCCGCCTGTGAGGGGCAGGCAAGGTCAGACATGTTCAGTATCGCCCACGCTGCAATTGAGGTAACACGCAAGGAATAACATGCGGCTTTGAAATTCTGCTTTCGTCTCAACAAATCTTCAGCTGAGGCCTATACGAAGTTACAGGAGGCCTATAGAGTGTCTGTTCTTCCCTACAGCACAGCTCGAAGGTGGTTTAAAATGTTTAAAGAGGGTAGACAGTCAATTTCAAAGGAAGGTGGACCAGGTGCTCCAGTTATTGCTCTTACGTAAGACACTGCTGCTATCACTGTGAGGCAGGATCGACGAACTACCTTAAGATCACTTTCTGAAATACTGAACAATTCATTGGGTGCCATCCACACGTTGGTGACGGAAAAATTACATATGACACGCGTTTGTGCGCAATGGGTTCCAAGACTGCTGATTCCCGAACAAAAGGACATTCACGTGCAAGTCTGCATACAGTTAAAGTTGTGTAGAGGAAGATCCGGAGTTTCTTTCAAATGTAATCACTGCTGATGAAACTTGGCTACATCATTTTGATCCTGAGAGCAAACACCAAAGCTCAGTGTGAAAATCTCCTCCATCACCAACCCCCAAAAAGTAAAAGTCGTTGCTTCTGCTGGGAAGGTTATGGTCATCTTATTCTTTGATATTCATAGATAGGTTTATCATCATGTTGTACTTTTACACACATCAGTATCTGGAAAATACTACAGAGATGTTCTGAAAACATTGAGAGTCCGTATCAGGAGCAAAAGACCACATTTCCGTGAAGCAGGCTGGATGCTGCCTATTGCCAATGTTGTTGCTGAATATCTTGCAAAAATCAACGTGAAGCGCATCCCTATAGTCCGGATTTAGTCCCATGTGACTTTTTTCTAATCCCTAACATGAAGAAACGCCTTCGTGGGAGGCATTATCAATCATCAGACGTAGTGGTGAAAGCTGCGGAGGCGATTTTGATGGACCTCTCAAAAAATGGTTTCCAGCATGTGTTTGAAGACTGGCAGAAACGCTGGGACAAGTGCATCGCATTCGTGGGAAGCTACTTTGAGAAGGGCCATCAAAATTATGAGGATGAGTAAAGGTATACTTAAAAAAAATTATGATCATTCTTTATTGAACAGCCCTCGTACAACCTATTCTTGAGTATTCACCGATTGTTTGGGATCGGCACCAGGTCGCGTTAAAGGACGATATTGAATGAATTCAGAGCCGAGCTGCCAGATTTGTTACCGGTAGGTTTGAACAACTCTAAAGAGAATCCATAGAGAGAAGATGACGTTCTTTTCGAGGAACACAATTGAGAAAATTTAAGAATGGCATTTGACCTAACTGCAGAACTATTCTACCAGCGCACATACATTTCGCGTAAGGGTCACGTAGATGTGATACCAGAAATTAGGACTCATACGGAGACAGGTAGACAAACGTTCTTCTCTCGCTTCGTTTGCGGCTGGACGGTGGCTTGTGGAGTATGTATGAGGATGTAGATGTAGACGTAGAACTATAAACTTCTTCCAGTATGGTCACAAACAATGAAACTACTTCACGCGGGAACTAAAGAACACAGTGCCACACAAAAATTTCTCTTTACTTTCCCTCTAAATTGGAAGATGACGAATGGTCATCAATACCCCGAACACATTATTGGTAAATTTGGAATGGATGCCAAAGTCTAGCTTGTTGACCGGAAAGTGGTCTTTACATTACAATAATTCGCGGAAGGTTAAATGTTCCCGAAGCAGCTTGCATTAGCTTTACAATTCGCGCTCGCAGCAAGTCAGCAAATAAGAATTCTTCCGTATTGCCTTATTCTAAATGCATAGTCACACCGTGAACGCATATCAAAAAATCATCCTGCAACTACTGTGTCCGCCATCGGAACTGCAAACGCTTCATTCAACTACTCCAACAGAACGGCAGTGACGTCATTTGCTCCCAACAGTTTCTTCTTGTTGCCGATTTGTAATATTTGTCACTTTTTAAAATCAACTGTTTGCGACAAAGGCTTTGTTTTACAGACTTCCTTTTCACGGCTCTTAAATAGCATACATGTCGTAGAACGTTGACTGTGTGATAAGCGAGGTGTTATCAACTAAAAATTATCAGACTTTTTTGCCGCACTCTGTACTCGTACATGTTTCTGTAAGAGCGGAGAATAAGAGGGTTATCGGGCCATTCCGAGGTTTTGGGCTCCTGTAAGCTTATATACACATACCAGTGCAGTTAGCACCGGTCCATTCGCAAGCATTGTAAACTTTTAACGCGTATTGTACATTTGACACCCCCTTCCGGGAGCCAAGAGCTTGATTAATTATTCCAGTACGAGAGATATACATTTCAATAAACATACCCATCTATTTTATTATTTCTGAATTGCACAGCAACTGTGCGCTGGGCTTATCAGAAATTAATAACCTCCAACAAACAAACGCGCGTGTACTGGATTTTCATAAATGTATTGCGTTAGCGGTCGTCATCCTTTACGATCTGTCGATAAATTCGGCGTCGGACACCTTCCCCAATGAAAAAGAGGCCGCTTTGTATCACTGCTATTATACGTATGTTCGCCGATTGCAATAAACTCCGCAGAAATTTTCGCCTGAAATCGAATAAAGTGTTTTACTTGACAGAGTAAATTTTTGAGTTTCACTTGTGCTACAGGGAGCCAGAACACGGGTGTTGTTCGCAAATGTCGCGTGACACAGCGACCTCAGTACGAATGCTGAAGACGCGAGAAAGTTCATTTTCGGTCCTGATGAGCAAATCGCATGCTGGGAGCGCGCTACTTTGCTCTTGAAGCACACAATCTACACCGGGAATTACTGTCAACCACAGCCGTGGCGACACACGCAGCGTGCATATTTCTTTTGTTTCTGGAAATGTTTCTCGTGAGTTGGTGCCTTTGGTTTATACCTTACGAAAAACATGAGTGCTATTAAACTCTTAACAAGCGGGCTAGGAGTGTGAATAGTTGCGACACAGAGAATCATAAATTATCCACATTCATTTTTATCGTCATAAGTTGCCTTGTATTATTCCTACCCTTTATAGCTTAATTACGATCCAACCCGTGATCACTTCCTACTGACGTGCACAGTAATCTTAACAGCTCTCCAGCAACAAACACAGCAAAGAACGTAATATACCGTAATTAATTTGACTGATTATTTGAATTAGGCTGTGTCGCCTAAATCCAAAGAAAATGTACTTAAAACACTAATTTGTTATGTTAACTGATTCTTCCGTCGATGCTTAGCTATTTGTGTGTAAGTCAAAAACCGTTGATTTTAATACTTTTACACAAACAGAAATTTTTGTATGTTTCTTTTGTTAACATCAATTTGTTGTTATCTAAGCAATATGAGAACTGGATCGTGAAATTTACAGACGTTATATAGAACTGGAGTCCTTTGAAGCCTGATTGAAACAGTGAAAGTATACCAGGTGGAGGGATAAGATGGACTGGACATGGTACCTCCCAGAAACAGCAGTGTGCCATGTACTACAGCGGCCATATCACTGAACACATATTTGATGTTGGATTAATATTCAACTAACGCACTGAACAACTAGATAGGATTTAAAGCAGTAAGCCCAAGGGGAAATTCTTTAACAACAGTCTCTCAAATGCAAATGCCCCTACTGATGAGAAGACAGCAGAAGACAAGCAGATCTTCTATGAGGAACTGGAGCAGGCTTATTGACAGTGTCCAAAAATGATATACAAATGGTGATAGGAGATGTGAAGGTCAAGGTAGGGCAGGAGCGGGTCTTCTTCCCTACCGTCGGTACAGACAGCCTCCACAAGGAGAGTAATAACATTGGACTCCGCCTGATAATTTTGCAGCATTACTTAACATGACAGTTTTAGCTCGTGGTTCCAGAATAAGAATGCACAGAAAATGACCTGGGTGTCACTAGACAACAATACTAGGAACCAGATTGATCATCTATTAATAGATACCAGGCATAGCTCCGACGTACTAGATTGCCGTAATTTCAGAGGTGCTGTAGGTAATCCTCCTTATAGCACAAATTACACTGAGAATTTCAAATGCACATAAGGTTAAAGGAGAAAGACTAAATAAGTATGATACCTCAGAACCTAAACACCCAAGGAAGGCCGAACGCCTAACTATTAAGTAGGAAAATAGATTGACAGAAACCCTGCAGAACTACTAGTATACTCATAACATAATGAGCAGTGGAATAACATTAGAAATGAAATACAAGTTCCTGCAGAGGAACTAATTGGTATGAAGCAACAGACCAAAAGGAATGAATGGGTTGACAAGGTTGTGAGGAGGCAACAAGAACAATAAATGAAGCAAATAAAAAGATGCAGGCCGGAAGAACAAAAATGCTTGTGGATGACTATACAGAAAAAACGCGTGCAGAAAAGTGGATTATGAAAGCAAAGGAGAGATTTTTCGAAAGACATTTGCAGGACATTGAATCACTGAATAACGCTAATGAAAGCAGGAAATTCTACGCAAAGGTCAATAACCTTAGAAAGGAATCTCAACAAGAAACAACACAATGCAGAGAGAACTAATGCTATCACACGAAGGAGTGTTCAACCGTTGGGCAGAGTACTTTAAGGAATTATTATACACAGAGAACGTTCAAGCATGAGAACTAACTGAAAACCAACAAGTAGAAGAAAAGGAAAATCGGATGCCCTCGATGCAGATTCAGCAAGCAATAAAGAAACTATCCAACAATAAGTCACCTGGCAATGACAACCTTCCAGCTGAGCTTATTAAGTATGGTGGAGAACATCTGGTTAGTGCATGCACGCCCTGATCTCAGATGTACGGACTCAAAAAGTCATCTCAGATGATTGGAATATTGGTGTGATATATGCTATACATATGAAAGGGGACATCCTGGAATGTACAAACTACAGGGGAATTACACTATCAAACACTACATAAAAAAAATCTACCTATAAAATCTTTTTCTCCCTGCTTTGTACCTGTGTAAAATCTTCTGCAGGCAAAGCAATTGGGAGATATCACACAGACATTAGATCTAGTAAATCAACAATTTATTGACCAAATATCCACCTGATACAGATACTGAAAAAAAAACCAGGGGAATACAATTTAGAAACGCAACATATATTTATTGATTTTAAAGCCGCATGTGAAACCATAAAAAGAAATAAGGTTATTGAAGTCGTGAATTAAATGCGCAAACCGCACAGTAACCCTGGGTTCGGTGTGGGGCGGCGGTGAGGTGTGTGGACTGCTGTGGCCTGTTGTGGGGTTGTGAACCACTGAGGGCTACGGCGGGACGAAGCCTCTCCCTCGTTTCTAGGTCCCCGGTCTTCTCTCAAATGGTGACATTTGCGTACACCATTCACGCGACTGTCTGCGGGGCATACTTACTGTCGCACTGTGTGCACGAAATGAAATTCGCAAAGACTTTATGCCCTGGTGTCCACACTTCCTCTGTTTACTATCCTTGGCTGTTAGGAGGTGAATTTCGCTGCAGCAACACACATTCAGGCAACGCCCGCCTAGGTTTAGAATTTCGCATTCTCGATCGATGTGTGTATGAATATAAATTAGTGACCAGTTTGCATAATTGCATCGTAGTGCGTCGTTTTTTGTGTATAGCGTGTATTACATAATGTTATAATCAACTTCACTGTGAGGACAGCTATTCAACAAACTTTTATTTAGTGCTATAAGATATTTTCGGCCTTCTAACATAGTGTATTGTAAGTTACCACTCAAAGTTGCAGAAGTTGCTAACCAACTCTCTCATCAGAAGCCAAACTAACTACTGTCGTGTCTTGATAGTCTTCCGAACATTTCTCCTGCCTGCAAGTATATAACAACGCAGATACCTTATCAACGAAGCCTTATTCTTGCTAAGAATCTATTTCAATGACTACGGTATAACTGAACAAGTGAGTCATAATATTGTAATTAATAAAGATGAAATACCGTTAAGGAAACAAAAGAACTATAAAGCGTAGGGAATAGCTAGTATTAGATACTTTGTTCGATAAAACGGTCCAAAGTATAAACGGAATGGAAGTTGCGGCTTCACGTGCAGTCGATGACAAAGTCATTAGAGGCGGAGCACGTACTGTAATTGGTCAGGCGTAGAAACAGAATCAGCCCTGCTAGGTTGAAAAGAACCATCCCAGAATTGACCCTTGGCGATTTAGCGCAGCCACAGAGAATCCGATCTGCATGACGAGATGGGAATTTGATTCCACGTACTCAAAAGAAACAGGTCTTCCCACTCATTTAAATTAGACTACAATAGAAATGCAGATCCACAGATCCACAGTGAGGAGATCCTCAAAGATGTAGAATACGACATAAAACAAGAATACATAATATGGAGACAGATTCAGCTGCCCATACCACTGTCATTTTATGCAACCCGCAATGTTATAGCTCGCCTTAAAAAACCAGGCTCGAGATTTTTTAATTGTCTCGCTCGCTATACGTAAACTATTAGTCCGGCGGAAGAAATGAACAGAACCTCTTTTGAAGGACGTTAGTGTAGTTAAATTTTATATCGGATAAGCGTCCTCTATAAGCCGTCGTTTTCGAGTTACTGAAGAAAAACACAAAAGTGACCTTCAAAAGCACCCACACTCAGCTCACACTGGTTAGGATTTCTAGAATCTTGTTCATAGCACTAAACAAATTATTTCCCATATTCGATTTTTTTTGTCTCCATTTCGCCTCATTTCGCTATCAGCTTAGTCGAGCACTTACACATTGTAAAATTGACGTTTGCATAAATTTTACCTTACAATTTTGTCAATTTTAAGAGTATAAAATAAACAATTACATCTTTGAATTCGTCAAACCTTCTGACTACGAAACTACTGCGCTCGAATCATCGACATAGTTTTAGTGCAGCTCTTACAAAAGTCTTTTTTCATTAGTTACCCTCACGAGCACGTTTAAATTAATAATATAAACGAAACAGCCGACAATGGTGGTGGCGTAATACGCCAGCGAATAGAGACCAAAAATGGATCGAATGTCGGGAATAGTTCATGTCACGGGAAATTTTTGTACCATGATGGGAGAGAGTGCCACGAATAACGTACTAGAAATCCTGTCTGGTGAGGGATGAATGTGGAGGTAAAGATGCATTTGAAGGTTACTTTTGTACATTTTTCTTGAATAACTCGAAAACTGAGGCTTTCAGAGAAAACGTGTCCTTGTATAAAATTTAAATACATTAATTTTCCAACAAGAAATCCAATTCGTTTTATTTCCGTAGGACTAATAATTTGCCCGTAGTGGGAGAGAGAAAACCCCGCTCATGGTTTTTGAAGGCCAGATATAAAATTGTGGGTTGCATAAAACGACAACGGCAGGGGCAGCTAAACCATCCCGCCGATTTACAATTAATGAAATGGTACCTAACGTCTGTTCCAAAGAGTCTAAATGGTATGATCGTCTTACATGCTAAATATATTTTCATTTAAGAGTTAACAACAAACTTGTCACAAAGAATGTAAGTGTACAATATACTGAGATGCATGTCATAATTCTCAGTCTGTTATAGCCACGCGTCATCAAACAAAAAATTAGGTTGCAATATTTCTTTAGACTGATCTCAATACTCCACTGAAGATGCCAACTTTTACACAACTGTATACTTATTTGATATTATTAATGATAATACATTAGCCGGTCCTATTAAGGAATTCGTTTATGGAGTAGAAGCTGTTGGCAACAAATAAATCCATTGAGCTCTACCTAAACAGAACTTTATTGGGAGTTAAAGTGTTCATGGTTACCGGCGAGTTATTGAAAATGTTTATTCCTGAACAACAGACACGTTTCAGGATCAAAATAGTGATTTTAAATCTTTACGTAGATTACTCTTATTCCTCTACTAATCCCATGAAACGAGTTCATTGAACGAAGTGATGTATTGGTTGGGACAAGTTTCATCAAGGAATAAATATATTGAGATGCAGTATTTAATACCCCCAGTTCTCCGCACAGATATCTGAACATCGTTCTCGAAAACACACCACAAATAATTCGTATTATACGTTTTCACACCCTAAAATCTTAAGCTTTGCTTGATGAATTAACGAACAAAATTATACCGTAGACATTATGGAATTAAAGTAATCGAAATGTGCTGTAAGAGAGGTACAATTTAATCAAATGCTCCGTGACATAGTGATTGAGACAATCTTTATTTTGAACGGGAGTAGACGCTAATTTATAATTCTATCGATATTATACTTACGTTATTGTGCTTCCCTGCTAATGTTATCCCGCTACGTATCGTTACTTCGGTGGCAAAACTGTATTCACAGCACACACATAAAATTCATGAACATAACGACCCCCTGCAAAATTTGTCATAATTTTTTAATAGGTGCCCTCAACAGAGTTGTTATGAGTTTTATGGGCATCAGCCTTCGGACTGGTTTGATACGGCCCGCCACAACTGTCTCTTCTGCTGTCTAATCCAAACAATTTCAACACTGGCTAGAATAGGCTATTACATAGTACAAAGCTAGAGGCAAAGATAAACTTCTCGTATACTCTGCAATCATTCTTTTAAAACACATTATTTCCTAGATGCTACGTCAATATGTCAATCATTCGAGTATTTTTGCCTGCGCCACTTCTAAAATGATTCGTTTCATTGAATATCAGAGGAAAATTTGTTTAAAATATTATTTCTTCCTACAGTATGAATGCACACGTGGCTCAATTTTTATTTTTGGCTCGGTTATACTGATTATGTTTTCTATGATCAAAAATTTGTGGAAGTAAGTTGTGCCTACTTCGTGTTGTGAAGACAGCGAGTGTTGCTACAATCTCTGAGGCTGTATCCAATCTGGCGATTCATATTTCTTGAATAACACATAAAACGTCGTTAAAATTATTGACGAAGATGAAATATTGGTGAGTTGCTGCACCGGTAATACAACAGTTCCTGGAAATAGAATATACATTGCTTGAAAAAAATAATACACCTGGAAAGACGGGATCGATTTTGTTCCGACGACGGCATGTGCCACTTGAGAATAGATGTACTGATAATGGATTCAATATCATCTGCCAGTAGGTAGAGTAATGTCATAGCTACCAGAGCCATGTGTGTCTATCCTTCAAGAGGGATAATCACAGCCAGAAGGCTAAATGTGGTACCAACGTATGAAACAAGCAGACAACCATGTCTCGGAGACGCAATCGTGCTTCGTACAACCAAATGAGCGAGTTTGAAAGGGATCAAATTGTGCCTTCGGAGAGATGGGATGGTCCTTTCAGAGATCTGCCACGCAAGTTGGACGTACTGCATCAGTTATGCAACGATTCTCGTTTCAGTGGCCACATAAACATTCTCACGCCCTAGACGAAGTTGTGGTCATCAGCAGAGTACAGACACCCGCCAAGATCGTTGTACTGTAAGGGCAGGAGTGGCAGATCATACAGCTACCACAGTTCAGATACATAGAGCGAGGTGGCGCAGTGGCTCACACACGGGACTCGCATTCGGGAGGACGACGGTTCAATCCCGAGTCCGGCCATCCTGATTTAGGTTTTCCGTGATTTCCCTAAATCGCTCCAGGCAAATGCCGGGATGGTTCCTTTGAAAGGGCACGGCCGACTTCCTTCACCATCCTTCCCTAATCCGATGAGACCGATGACTTCGCTGTCTGGTCTCCTTCCCCAAACAACCCAACCCAACAGTTCAGATAAGAGGGGTCATGAGCCCAGACGTGGCAGCACGAACTGCTGCGAACTGGTTATTAGCAGTGGGACCGTGGGCACACACAGCTCTAGCCCGTCTTCCACTCACACCACAGCATCGACGTGCAAGGCTCGAGCGGTCCATCAGAGGATCACCTGGAAGATGAAACGTTGCACCGTGCTCTTCAGCGACGAAAGCAGCTTCTGCCTGCACGCAAGTGATGGTCCTTTAAATGTACGACGTAGAGCTGCTGGGTGCTGTCTCGTAGAGAGCATTTATCCAAGACACGCTGGCCCCTCCCCCGGCCTTGTGATCTGGGGTTTGATAAGCTACAACCGGTTCACTTTTAGTTCTTCTGGACGGGACGCTAACCAGCGCTCGGTACATGCAGAATGATATTAGACCCGTTCTTTTGCCGTTCTTGTAACAAGAAGGTGATGTGATCGCTGACACACTGCACGGGAAACCCAGCATACTCTGCAAGACGTGCAGAAACTACGCTGACTATCATAATCGCCGGACTTGTCTCCGACCGAACACGTGTGAGATACGATGGGATGAGCAGTGACTCCAACACTCGCCAACCAACAAGCCTTCCGGAACTACGTGAACAGGTCGAGCAGGCGTGGCGTAGCTTATCCCAAGATACTATTCGCCAACTGTACGATCCACTGGACGCCAGACTCATCACCTGCATTGCTGCCTGTGGAGGCTGCACCGTGTACTACCATCAGCATGGATCGATACCTGGTGCCTCAGAACCGCTGTGCTATTGATCTGTAAATGTAATCATTTCATGTACTTCATATGTACTGTGTGAGGTAACGGGCGAACTGTGACGCCCTGAAAATATTCTAAGTTCGGAGTCTGGGCTCATGACCCCTCTTATCTGAACTGTTGGGTTGGGTTGTTTGGGGAAGGAGACCAGACAGCGAAGTCATCGGTTGCTGGGTGTTACAGTTGGGGCCCGGCAGCAAACACGTGGTGCCGAACGTTAGCCAGGCGAGAGGGGTAGCCCCAGCCGCGTGGCTGGGAATTCCATTGTGACGCTGCGTCGAAGAAGACACGCTGGGAGTGCCAAAGATGGCGGACTTTGTGAAACCTTAATGGCAGACATTTCACAGTTCGTATAGAAATTAATAGTAGCCAGATGAATCGCGACACCTCAAAAAGAAACATGTACATTACCATTATTTGCACTACGATTCTGATGGTGTAATCATATTTTCAATATATTTATTAGTTTAAAGTTTAGTATCTGACGATAAATTATACAAGTAACACCCAGCAACGAATTTCCAAAATCTAAACAGTTCATCCGATTTCGTCGATCTGCGTGCCTTTAGAAAACTATTAGTGTAAATCTAAACTGGTATAAATTACAGGCATATAACTTAAATAGTACATGAGTTATTGGAGGTTAAAGAGGCCTATTACTATCGATCGCATCAGGCCCTAAGTACTCCACAGTTACATGAAGAAACGGTAGCAGCATGCTTATAAATATATTTATACATCTATGTCTTTGTTTATATCTGATATGTACTATTTATGAACAAATTTGTTAAATATTTATTGTGGTTTAGAAAGCACAGAAACATTTGGCTACTGGCTTACATTTTGTTGGTATTCCTTTGATAGATGTTTATTTAATTTGTTTATGTATTTAATAATTTGTGATAGAGCGTGTTTATGGCCCAGCTGTAGGAATATGTATTTAATTTCAAGTTATTTAAATCTAAATCCAGTATTTCGTATGGTTTTCAATATGTTTGTGAGTGCATGTTGGCCTGGAGACATGGAGGGAGCGCTCTAGCCAATCACAGCGCTCGTCACTAAGGAGAGACGTTGAGAGAGGTTGAGGAGGAGCATCGTTTCCGGAGAGGACACGGGGGAGTTCTGAGCAGTGCGGCAGTTCTGGACAGTACGGCACAGGACACGGGAGTGCTGGGTACGGCACGAGGGATGCACGGTGGCGAGAGAGACTTGGAGGGTGGAGCGGTTTGCGCGTAGTCACGAGAGATACAAATACTTCGGAGTGCGGACATGTGAACTTGTGAAATTTCCGAGGTTTCTACAGTGAAGACGAAGTATGCGTTTAGAAGTGAATATCTCACGAGCTATGTTGTCGTTCATAACTAATTACGTGCAGTAGGAATCTATTGTTTCCCGGTTATTCAACTTATATTTTACTTAATTGTTGGACCATCGACACCAATAATTGTTTTGCAGAAAAATACCACATTCTCAAAAGTACTCATACTATCGTACTCATGATTTAAAGTCGCCGGCCGAAGTGGCCGTGCTGTTCTAGGCGCTGCAGTCTGGAACCACGAGACCGCTACGGTCGCAGGTTCGAATCCTGCCTCGAGCATGGATGAGTGTGATGTCCTTAGGTTGGTTAGGTTTAACTAGTTCTAAGTTCTAGGGGACTAATGACCTCAGAAGTTGAGTCTCATAGTGCTCAGAACCATTTGAACCATTTAAAGTCGTTAAGATAGTACCTGCAGATTTTCTTTAATTGCAATCTTTCATTTATAAATTTATATGTAACATTCATAATTCGCAATTGCCGAGTGATAGAAACCTTCGATCATTAGATTCATGTGTGTATTCTTATCGTATACTGTAGACTCAGCAGTATTTAACCTGTAATGCGGCAACTACGTATCCCAGCCCTAGACAACGAAACCAGCCAGTGTGTCCCTTCTGCCTTGTTCGATCTTAAGTCTTTGAAAACTCTTTTAAATTCTGCGTCTAGTACTGGATCCCCTATGTCCTCTATATCAACTCCTACTTCTTATAGCATAAGACAAGTCTTCCCCCTCATAAAGGCCTTCAGTGTACTTTTTTCACCTATCCGCTCTCTCCTCTTCATTTAATAGTGGAGTTCCCATTGCGCTCTTAATGTTATCACTCTTGCTTTTAATTTTACCAAAGGTTGTTTTGACTTGCTGAGTCAGAGCTTCCGACAATCATTTATTTTTCGATTTTTTCACTTTTTATCATGCAGCCATTTCGCCTTAGCTTCCCTGCGCTTCCTATTTATTTCGTTCCTAAGTGACTTGTATCTCTGTATTCCTGAACATTTTTGTACATCCTTCTTTCTTACAAATGGTTCAAATGGCTCTGAGCACTATGGGACTTAACATCTGTGGTCATCAGTCCCCTAGAACTTAGAACTACTTAAACCTAACTAACCTAAGGACATTACACACATCCATGCCCGAGACAGGATTCGAACCTGCGACCGTAGCAGTCGCGCGGTTCCGGACTGAGCGCCTAGAACCGCTAGACCACCGCGGCCGGCTTCTTTCTTACACAAAATGAAATCTAGATATAGACTACATAGTAATCAGCGAAAGTGAATTCTTCGTTTTCTTTTTACATATTTGATTCTTATCCTTGAACGTCGAAAAAGTTCAAAGCGGGCAGCTCGTTTGGTATTATTGCAAAACAAGGGAGTGCGTGCCATGGATATGACGCACTAATGCGTGACAGACATTAAAACAAAGGCCTTTTCCGCTGCGGCAGGACGTTCTCATAAAATTTCACACACCAACTTCGTGTTCAGAGTGCGAAAATATTTTATTTTCGCCCGCCTACATAGGGAGAAACGATCATTGTAATAAAAGCTCGCACGGAATGATTTAAGTGTTCGTTTTTCCCGCACACTGCCCGAGAGTGGAACGGTAGAGAAGTAGCTTAAAGGTGGTCCGATGAACCCTCTGCCAGGCACTTAATTGTGAACTGCAAAATAATCATCTTTTGTACTAAGATACCATTTCATTTCCTGTATATGTGTAACAGTATAGACGGCAGAGGTGTTTCGTGCATTTCATATTGATAGACCACATATTGTGATTAATAATTAATTTTTGTTTTACTTTATATACCACCTGCACACGATTAATTTGATTTTGTGCATTTATTTATGTTTCTGGCTTTGTTTGGCACAGACACCGAGGTGAAGGTACTATTCGGGAACAGGCAGCAATAAAAAGCTAAATATCGTTGTGGTCATGCATTTTTTTTAAAAAAACTAAAATTTCGTCACAAAATGGTTAAAACCATGAGTCCTAGGTCCGAGCAAGCTGAATTCGAGTAACGGTGCCGGTATTGTGCCACGCTAAACCCCTCTTAGTTATTAAACAGTTGCTGCAATTTGCAGACGAAGTCGCAGTAAGGTGAGTTCACCGTCGCCTGACTTTACGGTGGACTGCACCGGCCGCCCTCCAGCCGTTGGGCGCGGCCTGGTCAAGGTCGGTGCCGGCTAAGCTGCGCCTGATTTCCCTGGAGTGGCCCGACCTGCGCGCGTGCATGGTTGCCGGCGTACAGGCGCACGCCACGGCAGCCTGGTCCGTCCGCGCTCCAGGTCACACAGCCCCGTCGCAGCCAAAATTATAGTATGTCGGCAAACTCACGAGCGAGCAGCGCTCTTGGTGGGGGAAGTGAAACTTCCAGAATCGACGCTGCAACTGCCATACAGGCACACCCAACATCAGTTGCCCTTTTCCTGTCCGAAAGAGTAGTGCAGTGTGCGGTGATTTGCGTTGTCTCTGCGCGTGCAGTTTCATCGCATTTTGCTCAACTCATGTTTCGTCAGTTGCTACGGATCGTTTCAATAGTTCTACACCCCTCTCGACTTCATCTGGTGACTTCAAAATGGTTCAAATGGCTCTGAGCACTATGGGACTTAACATCATGGTCATCAGTCCCGTAGAACTTAGAACTACTTAAACCTAACTAACCTAAGGACAGCACACAACACCCAGCCATCACGAAGCAGAGAAAATCCCTGACCCCGCCGGGAATCGAACCCGGGAACCCGGGCGTGGGAAGCGAGGACGCTACCGCATGACCACGAGATGCGGGCATCTGGTGACTTCGGAGCAACCTGTATTCGACGCTGTTTTTCTCCAAAACTGAACAATTTCGAAACAAATTTACCTGAAACATCTATAACAGCCGGCCGTGGTGGCCGAGCGGTTCTAGGCGCTTCAGTCTGGAACCGCGCGACCGTTACGGTCGCAGGTTCGAATCCTGCCTCTGGCATGGATGTGTGTGATGTCCTTGGGTTAGTTAGGTTTAAGTAGTTCTAAGTTCTAGGGGACTGATGACCTCAGATGTTAAGTCCCATAGTGCTCAGAGCCATCTATAACAGTTCCATGGCACGAGCCACGTGATATGCCAAAATCATCACCGTCACTGCGATATGATGATCTTTCACAGTCATTTTATTCACTTTCTCCACAATTTCATATGCTAATGATATGCCAAGGTGTTAAGGGCGCTCGTTGTCTTCAACATACTCACAGCCTTGTTCGAAATGCTTATACCACCCGTAAACTCTTGTTTCTCGAGCAGCAGACACACCAAAAGCAATATTTAACATTTCTAAAACTTTGATGTCCTTTATTCCGTTCTTATGACAAATTTTAATAAAAATTCTCTAATCCATTTTTATACAAAATAAATAATAACTGATACTATCAAAGCACCTGCAACCTTCCTGACAATTAACAATATACTAAACATCCAATATTCCTAACATTGTACGGATACTTTTCAGACATGTTTACCAACAAAACTGCAAAAATGTGGTGCGAATCGGACTAATACAACACACGAAATTGCAAATTCCTCATTACTGTTTAAACACTCGTCCCGTAAAAGGAATTGCTGCGTCTCAATACTGCCCTTCAAAGAAAACTAACCCTCAGTACCAACACAAAATAAGAATAAACCTTTAAGTCTACAGAATAATTGCACTACAAGATGTTCAAATTTATATCGGAAATGTTCATCGTTTTAGGAGAAGATATCAGACGAACATGCATTCAGATAAACGGGTATTAGGTTCTATATTTGTAGTAGATATTGAGATCCCTGGGATAGAAGGACAGAGCGGATGAAGTTATATTTGTGGAAAGGGCCCAAAATAAGTCACTGTCAATTGCACTCAACATACAAACTTTATTTCTTAAGACACAAGCAAGAATCAAAAACTCTCAAGGTTTTAACGAAAGAACTCCTTCGATTTAATTTAGATCGGCTGAAGGCCACATCGAAAATCCAGGGCACAAGGCCTAAGCAAGGAATTGAGTTATTCTGGAGGTTTCACTTCTTTAGAAAAAATTTCTTATCTTCAATATAAATTGGCTGAAAGCCTTAGCTTGAATTTTTTCCATAGAACTCGGCTGAAAGCCTCACATTAATCAAGAACAGTGTTACGGCTTAGGGCCGAGACAAAGATTTTCAATGTTTAATCAAAATAGGCTAAAAACTGGGCTGAAGGCCGCATATCAAAAAAACAATTTAACGGCTTAAGGCCTAGGAAGAAGAGCTTTCAATATCAAAATATTTCGTGTAAAACTCGGCTGAAGGCCTCATACTAAAGATTAACAATCTTATAACTTAAGGGCAAGAAAAGGATTTTGAATTTTTAATTCAAGAGAGATTAACGCTCGGCTGAAGACACACACCATGCAGAAAACAATTTTACGGCTTAAAGCCTAAAGGGAAGAGCTTCTAAATTTCAACCAAAATAGACTAAAGGCTTTGTCCCAAAATGCTTCACATAAAACTCGGCTGAAGGCCACATACGGAATCCAAACAATCTCACAGCTTAAAGCCCAGACAAAGTAATTTCCAGTTTTTAATTTAAGCTGGAAAACTCGGCTGAAGGCCACATAAAAACTAGAAAATATTTCTTACGGCTCAACGGCTAGACAAAATTTTTCAACTTTTGATTTGAAAAGGCTGAAAACTCGGCTGAAGGCCACATACCGACTTGAAACAAATTTACGGCTTAAGGCCAAGGCACAAGGAATTTTCAGTTTTAATTTTGAAAGGCTGAAACTCGGCTGAAGGCCACATACCAAACATTAAACAATTTTTTTTACAGCTTAAGGCCTAAGAACAAAAGCCTTGCAATTTTAATAAACTAAAACTTGGCTGAAGGCCACACAGAGTACTTAATACTAAAAGGGAAATCACTATGTAAAACACAAGGAGCGGCGCTCAGAAGGTTCCAAGGATCGGCCTGGGAAGGTAACACGAACGCACGTTTAGGTGAGACAGGCAGCCATACTGACACCCTCTTAATCAGAAGGCAACCCAGCTGAAAGTCAACCGACGAACCGACCTACAAGTTCAGTTCTGCTCCACCCGACCAGCAAAACAACAACAAGATGTCAATAGCACAACGTTCTGGATACTGGTGCCCAATCCAGCCAAGTAAGAATAAACGCCCAAATCTACCAACAACACCTCAGCTGTAGAACTACACGCCATGCTGGACAGCATCAACAAGACGAGGAAAATACACTGCCGGAAACTACGTCAACGACCAGGGCAGGTTACCGGAGCGTCAACGTCCACAAGATACCGCTGGTACACTTCATTAATGAAGGAATGAATTAAATGAAGTTAAACACGACACAGGAAGATGGCTGAAATTCTAGCCGACTTTAATGCATACACGTTCTTGCTCGCGGGAATCTCCCAGAAAGCGACAACAAGGATCAAACGAAGAGATGTGATAGCAGTTCAGGCTTGATAGTAGGCTGAGTGAGCACTCGACTTTAGTGTCCAGGACCCATGGGCGACGAACTTCGTAGCCTTCGCAAGAAGCGCCTCACAAGTCTAACCGCGCTTGCACGCCGCCAGCGGCTCCAGTCTGACGACGCGCCACAGAGACTTCCTCGCTGCTCTGCCCCAACCGACCAACTGCCCCACACAGCACACCCAGAAAATATATCCGCCACACTAAAGATAGGATAGCAGTACTAGTATCGATACATGCTGCTGCTGCCACTCACGGAGAGAAGACAGCAACGTTATGGCGGTAACTGAAGAAGAAATAAGACACCACTGGACTGCAACCAATTATGAAAAACAAGACATGACGCGAGCCAGCCAATGCTCTGATATATGAATCCTAACTTTAGTTCCTATGTTAATATACACTCCTGGAAATGGAAAAAAGAACACATTGACACCGGTGTGTCAGACCCACCATACTTGCTCCGGACACTGCGAGAGGGCTGTACAAGCAATGATCACACGCACGGCACAGCGGACACACCAGGAACCGCGGTGTTGGCCGTCGAATGGCGCTAGCTGCGCAGCATTTGTGCACCGCCGCCGTCAGTGTCAGCCAGTTTGCCGTGGCATACGGAGCTCCATCGCAGTCTTTAACACTGGTAGCATGCCGCGACAGCGTGGACGTGAACCGTATGTGCAGTTGACGGACTTTGAGCGAGGGCGTATAGTGGGCATGCGGGAGGCCGGGTGGACGTACCGCCGAATTGCTCAACACGTGGGGCGCGAGTTCTCCACAGTACATCGATGTTGTCGCCAGTGGTCGGCGGAAGGTGCACGTGCCCGTCGACCTGGGACCGGACCGCAGGGACGCACGGATGCACGCCAAGACCGTAGGATCCTACGCAGTGCAGTAGGGGACCGCACCGCCACTTCCCAGCAAATTAGGGACACTGTTGCTCCTGGGGTATCGGCGAGGACCATTCGCAACCGTCTCCATGAAGCTGGGCTACGGTCCCGCACACCGTTAGGCCGTCTTCCGCTCACGCCCCAACATCGTGCAGCCCGCCTCCAGTGGTGTCGCGACAGGCGTGAATGGAGGGACAAATGGAGACGTGTCGTCTTCAGCGATGAGAGTCGCTTCTGCCTTGGTGCCAATGATGGTCGTATGCGTGTTTGGCGCCGTGCAGGTGAGCGCCACAATCAGGACTGCATACGACCGAGGCACACAGGGCCAGCACCCGGCATCATGGTGTGGGGAGCGATCTCCTACACTGGCCGTACACCACTGGTGATCGTCGAGGGGACACTGAATAGTGCACGGTACATCCAAACCGTCATCGAACCCATCGTTCTACCATTCTTAGACCGGCAAGGGAACTTGCTGTTCCAACAGGACAATGCACGTCCACATGTATCCCGTGCCACCCAACGTGCTCTAGAAGGTGTAAGTCAACTACCCTGGCCAGCAAGATCTCCGGATCTGTCCCCCATTGAGCATGTTTGGGACTGGATTAAGCGTCGTCTCACGCGGTCTGCACGTCCAGCACGAACGCTGGTCCAACTGAGGCGCCAGGTGGAAATGGCATGGCAAGCCGTTCCACAGGACTACATCCAGCATCTCTACTATCGTCTCCATGGGAGAATAGCAGCCTGCATTGCTGCGAAAGGTGGATATACACTGTACTAGTGCCGACATTGTGCTTGCTCTGTTGCCTGTGGCTATGTGCCTGTGGTTCTGTCAGTGTGATCATGTGATGTATCTGACCCCAGGAATGTGTCAATAAAGTTTCCCCTTCCTGGGACAATGAATTCACGGTGTTCTTATTCCAATTTCCAGGAGTGTAATTTAACCTATAAAGTGCTATTACGGGTGAAGGAATCATATTTTGTATTCTGTAAAGCCTTAAAGCATTTATCTAAAAAAAATAAATGCTGCCCTTGCATGTCTGTACATTTCGTGGCTACAGATTTAATGCGTGCACTGCGACGGGGCCGGTACAACTTTGAGAATCAGTCTGTGACGTACCTGGGTGAGCAGGCTGGGGAATCGTTCTTTCGCTCTTGAGTTTACAATCAGACTACACCAACGGACGGCGATTATAACTTTGTGCAGCTCCACCACGAATTTGCTACGCTAACAGCATTCATCATACAACGACCTCAGCTGGAGTGACCTTAATGTAGCTGAACAAGTGGGAGTTGCGGGTGAGCTGTCTACGGTGGTGGCGAAATTCTCGCTAGTACATCTGGTCCTATCCGTAAAACACATCCAGTCTGCATCAAAGCTTCTGGAGCGATCAACAACATCGCAGCACAGTTTTACTCACGGAAAGGGACACCATCGCTCTTTCATTCCACAAGTAATTAGACCGGAAAATTAAATTGAACGGTTGGAAACTGAAGACAAGAGGTCGTAAAGTAGCTGCACATATTCGCGACCAGGTAATACTGTTATCATGGCCTGCCGCGGTGGTCTAGCGGTTCTGGCGCTGCAGTCCGGAACCGGGGGACTGCTACGGTCGCAGGTTCGAATCCTGCCTCGGGCATGGGTGTGTGTGATGTCCTTAGGTTAGTTAGGTTTAAGTAGTTCTAAGTTCTAGGGGACTTATGACCTAAGATGTTGAGTCCCATAGTGCTCAGAGCCATTTTGAACTGTTATCATGTAGTCGACCGGAAGGTGAATTATCGAAACTAACCGTGAATAAATGCACTCATATTGCGGCTGGTTGTCTGTCATGTCTTATACATGGCTGCCTACTAAAATTTCAACATCATGAAGGACAGAAAATAACAAAAATTTCCGTATTGTGCATATACAGTAGAGCAGGAAGAAATGTAATGAAATTTTTAGGTCATTCTCGGATATTTAGTGTGCAAAAATTAATACACAGAGCTACCACTTCTAGCTGCATCAACTCTGTGCCAGAGTTCATTAATGGTAGTGTCTGGCGATTGGTGAATAAAGATTAGTCGTCAGTCGGAGGGACTCCGCAGTGTCCAATGTGGATCCGAGCAGTGAAGATGGAACCTCTTATAGGGGAGGCGTGAAATAATGTAGACCGTGTAGCGGGCTGGTCCGCAGCATCCTACTAAGCCCGTGCTATCGTAACTGAAACCTTGTTGACTAATTAATGAAATAAGTAGCCGATACAATTTGATTTGCGTCTCACCAGCTATCTTGTATTTGATTCCTTCCTCTTAACAATCCATCTACATTAAATTAAGATTAACGGCAGAAAACTACCGAATCCTCATTAACAATTGTCCACAGTTTATCAGAATCAAGAGGATACAAAACTAACAACTGTATTCCATGCATGCATATTTAAAAAAATGTTTCAGACAAAACTTGATTACCTTTTTATGGAGAATGCGAATCTGCAATAAAAAATGGGTGTTTCCATTTAAGATTTAAAAGTTGGCTGGAGGTCACATGTAGTATCATTTGATGTTCCCCATTGAGCTTACGAACTTGTCTTACCTTTTACCCGATGAATAGTTTTCGAGATAATCTCATCCGAAGCTTCAGATGGACCACCCTGTATGTATGTGTGGTACTTTCAAGGATCACATTCTTTTTAAATTCTCATATCCCTATAATTCATTCTTATAACAATTCTTATATTTTATTCTTATGTTTACTCTTAAGGAAAATGTGCTGCATTCTCCTGGGTCATATCGATTGCGAAAACATTCGATACACTGAAATTCCGAACACCACGAGCATCAAGCGAAGGCATATTCGCCACAGTCACATTTCTTCGTGAGAATCTCACTCGGGAATGAAACGTCTTTAACACTATTGAAGATAACGCGTTGACAATAATTTTGAAGCAAACCATGCATAAAGTATCACTTTTCCGAAAACTGCTGCTTGCAGTTGACTGTGAATCAAGATACGCTACAGGAATATCAGCTAAAATAATTTCAAATGATTTTCTCATTTTTTCTTATAATTCAGTCATCAGACATACAATTAGTAGACGAGTAAGGACAACGTTGTTTCATTATGCACTGGAAAACATTCGTTCAGTAATCTTCTACAAACATGGGTAGATAAATAAAAAACGAAAACAAAAATAATAACCGGGATTCGAACACGGGGCCTCAAAATGCCCAGGGCCCAGTATCTACCTACAAGCCCATACAAGTATTCTCTTGTATAGACCCCTCGTCCCTCATTGAAGTTTCTGGGCACTCAGGTTATGGGACTTCCTGTGTTCTCCACGTTAGCTTATTTTTTCTGTAGTCTTTCAGCACCCAGTACCCATCTCCATGCACCGCTAATAATATTCAACATAATGTCTTAGCGCAAGCTCCTTGACTTCGTGCTGACAATTCGGCCAACTAGGTACGGAAGTACCACATGGTCTAATGGTACTCCTGACTTTGACGACACAGGAAATCGTTGAAAGCTGTCAAAGATATCGACGCATTTCCCTGATGTATCGAGTTTCCACAGTTCCGCCTTACACATGCTTTTACTGTTTAGTGATGCGAGTAACCAACTTTTTTTAAAAACAATCTGTCAAATAAACTTAACAAACCGCACATTCATTGTCTGCAGTAACAGATTGTTACGGGACATGTAATTAAGGTGAGGAGAGATTCTCAGATTCATAGAAATGCCAGTAAATACCAGTGATTATTTAAGACAAGGATGGAAAATCAGGGGAATTTTCGAAGGAGAAATTTTGAAAAGTTCACTAGACCTGAAGCGGTACTGAAATTTCACACTCTACGTAATGTCATGATTCTTAATTTCGACTAACATGATAAGCATAGTAATTATTTCTAGATCTTGTCTCCGCTCATGGTGACTGCTATGAATCTGTAACTGTTAAGCAATCGGAATTTTCATAACTAGAGCCTTCACAGGAAAATTACCAGCAGAAAACTATGTCATAGTAAATACGAGGATTACAATACTACAACGTTTCTTCTTGTCAATATTGAGATACTCTCCAATATTAAGCTTGAGCACCATCTTGGACGCTATGAATGTATTTGATATTTGTTAACCACATAGACAACTCTTAGAGATATGGGGAGACCTGATGCATTTGTACGCAACACGCTGTTTAGGAAGACACGCGTTTTGCAACTTCTGTACTAGCTAAGACACAATTTTCTGAAATTGGGAATATCAATAAACAAAAAAGTAGACTGTTTGGTAAAATCATTTTGTGCTGACTCTTTCAAACATACCACACTTCAGTTCTTAGTGTAAATCACGAACTGTGGTGATGCTTCTGACTTACCAATACTATTTGCAACTTAGCAGAACTGTTTTCTCTCAGAAAATAAATTAATTAAGTGTTACTAACAAGTCATACGAATAGTCTTTATTTTAAAAGCAATGAAAATATTACAGTTTTAACTACATAACTTACAGAAATTTATTGTCACAGCCTGTGTGTACATCAACACTGAGAGGGCTTTAATACAAAGTGTCACGAATCCATTTTGACTTTGTACAACTGAGGAAGTCTTCATTATTTAACGATATTCCTGATTTGAACCTTACGAAAAGCTTTTTTCTCAGTCCTGTACGGTTTTGTTTCACTAATTAATTGTCTGAATTGTGAAGCCATGAATAATATGAGTGGATATATTGTTGATGAGTGATTACTGGCGTGTGTATGACTGCTTGGGTGGGAGAAACATGGTTTTGTTTCGGGGAGTGTTAGAGGCATAACGTGTGCTGTTCGTAAGAAAATGCGAGACAACACGTTTGCCGGAGTCGCTAACTGAGAAGCTGCCAATTATATCAATTCGCAGAAGAGCATCTGTTGTCAAAAATATATGTCCACATGAAAAATGATTTGTAAATGGAAGAATTTAGACCGATCAATTACCTGACAACGACATGGAGCAGCGAGTGTTTTGTTGCCAGAATTTCAAAATGCCGAGTCTTGCTCAAGTGTGTTATTTTGTAATAAATGTGCGAACTATCGTATTTGGCACACAATAAGAGGGGTTTATGATCTAAGTAAGATATCCATTATGTGCAGGAGTTGAAGTAAGTTCCACGTTACGCTGTGGTCCGGAATGTCATCACTGTAACTACTCAGACTATTTTTGCTTTTTGGTGAGAACGTGAATGGAACTTCTTATTTGGATTTATTTCAAACGTGGTTAATACCTCAATTGGAAGACAGAGGAATCATGGATGATGTATGGCTACAGCAGGACGGAGCTCGAGCACACTTTGCTATTTAAGTACATGAGATCCTTGACGAACAATTTTGAATCCGCTTGGTTGAACGTAGTTCATCCAACATCTTCAGCCCCACTGAAACGGCCACCACGAAACCTGGAGCTGACCACGATAGACAATTTTGTTCATCGTCAACTGTTACATCGAAAATATCGATATTTTTCCACCGAAAAAATGTCAGTATACAGGGTGGTCCATTGATAGTGACCGGGCCAAATACCTCACAAAATAAGGGTCAAACGAAAAAACTACAAAGAACGAAACTTGTCTAGCTTGAAGGGGGAAACCAGATGGCGCTATGGTTGGCCCGCTAGATGGCGCTGCCATAGGTCAAACGGATATCAACTGCGTTTATTTAAAATAGGAACCCCCATTCATATTACATATTCGTGTGGTACGTAAAGAAATATGAATGTTTTAGTTGGACCACTTTTTTCGCTTTGTGATAGATGGCGCTGTAATAGTCACAAACATATGGCTCACAATTTTAGACGAACAGTTGGTAACAGGTAGATTTTTTAAATTAAAATACAAAACGTAGGTACGTTTGAACATTTTATTTCGATTGTTCCAATGTGATACATGTACGTTTGTGAATTTATCATTTCTGAGAACACATGCTGTTACAGCGTGATTACCCGTAAATATCACATTAATGCAATAAGTGCTCAAAATGATGTCCGTCATCCTCAATGCATTTGGCAATACGTGTAACGACATTCCTCTCAACAGCGAGTAGTTCGCCTTCCGTAATGTTCGCACATGCATTGACAGTGCGCTGACGCATGTTGTCAGGCGTTGTCGGTCGATCACGATAACAAATATCCTTCAACTTTCCCCACAGAAAGAAATCCGGGGACGTCAGATCCGGTGGACGTGCGGGCCATGGTATGGTGCTTCGACGACCAATCCACCTGTCATGAAATATGTTGTTCAATACCGCTTCAAACGGACGCGAGCCATGTGCCAGACATCCATCACGTTGGATGTACATCGCCATTCTATCATGCAATGAAACATCTTATAGTAACATCGGTAAAACATTACGTAGGAAGTCAGCATACATTGCAACATTTAGATTGCCATCGATAAAATGGGGGCCAATTATCCTTCCTCCCATAATGCCGCACCATAGATTAACCCGCTAAGGTCGCTGATGTTCCACTTGCGGCAGCCATCGTGGATTTTCCGTTGCCCAGTAGTGCATATTATGCTGGTTTACGTTACCGCTGTTGGTGAATGACGGTTCGTCGCTAAATAGAACGCGTGTAAAAAATCTGTCATCGTCCCGTAATTTCTCTTGCGCCCAGTGGCAGAACCGTACACGACGTTCATAGTCGTCGCCAAGAAATTCCTGGTACATAGAAATAGGGTACTGGTGCAATCGATGTTGATGTAGCATTCTCAACACCGACGTTTTTGAGATTCGCGATTCTCGCGCAGTTTTTGTGCTACTGATTTGCGGACAGCAGCTAAAACACCTACTTGGGCATCATCATTTGTTGCAGGTCGTGGTTGACGTTTCACATGTGGCTGAACACTTCCTGTTTCCTTAAATAACGTAACTATCCGGCGAACGGTCCGGACACTTGAATGATGTCGTCAAGCATATCAAGCAGCATACATAGCACACGCCCGTTGGGCATTTTGATCACAACAGCCATACAGCAACTCGATATCGACCTTTCCTGCAATTGGTCCATTTTAACACGAGTAATGTATCACGAAGCAAATACCGTCCGCACTAGCGGAATGTTACGTGATACCACGTACTTATACGTTTGTGACTATTACAGCGCATCTATCACAAAGCGAAAAAAGTGGTCCAACTAAAACATACATATTTCTTTACGTACTACACGAATATGTAATAAAAAATGAGGGTTCCTATTTTTTAAAAACGCAGTTGATATCCGTTTGACCTATGGCAGCGCCATCTAGTGTGCCAACCATAGCGCCACGAATTTCGTTCTTTGTAGTTTTTTCGTTTGATGCTTATTTCATGAGATATTTGGCTCGGTCACTATCAATGGACCACCCTGTATATATCCGACGCTTCATCGAAAAGTCAGTAGAGCGATATTTTACAAAATTTTGTAACCTCTGACTACAAGCCATGCAGTAGATGCTAACGCTAACTGTTCAGCCACTGTGCTGGAGGGAGGGGAGAGCGAGAAGGAGAGAGGAGATGAAGAAGTTGAAAGAGAGAAAGAGGACAGAAAAACAGGAGGAATGAGAGGGAAGGATCAGAGAGGAGTAGAGAGAGAGAGAGAGAGAGAGAGAGAGAGAGAGAGAGAGAGAGAGAGGCAACGGCCCATGACCACGGCTTGACCCGATCGCAGTCGTGCTGAAGTGCCCCAAGCGCATTCAAGTGCCGCAGGGCCCAGGAAAACTTCTTCCGTCGAAAACCGCTTTTGTAAAGGGCGAGTTGCCGTCTACGTCCACACTCACGCAGGCCAAGTGCTTTCACGTTAGAAAAACCGCTGAGGGTACTCTAAATGTTCCGCAGTGTTTGTGTTAAGCAATTTTGACGGCAGTAATGACGGTTTCCCTACACATTGCTGCACAACTACTTGGTTAAAAATAAAAAATAAAACGAAAAAAAATTCTCTTAGAATTCGCTGAGCTACAGCCGCACGTTTAAACAAAGACGCTCAATGACCGAACTCACTTCATCACTTTGCAAGATCGTGACCTGAATGGTCGCTCATTACCCACGTAGTTTGCCTTTTGTCTCAAGTGCGCTGCAGTTCGGTGACAAATTATTTTATATGAAATATCTAATAACGTATCCTGATTTATACACTAGGCTTAAAGTTAATCTTTTTTAACTGACACACCAAACAGTGTATTTTGCTCTGTGGTTGATGTACTTAACTTCTTTTATCTATGTTGATATTGATGAAACTATTTTTATTGCAGTTGCATATCTCCCAAACAGCATTTTAAGGCTTACGAAAAATGTGCTATTCAAGTCAGCAACGAAACTTATCACATAAAAATGTAAGACTCAAGCATGTCGGCACAGTGCAAGTTCATCTCAATTGGATAGCGGGATGTCCCCGAGCTTATTCTTGTATTTATTTATTAATGATTTTAGGAGTGGTGATACTGGGATTGAGAGGCGTGCGTACAATCTGGTCATAATTTAAAATTTTTTTCGCTTAAAATAATCTTAAACACAAGTTCTCTACCAGCAGAAGTAATGTACAAAGTAACATTATACTTTACTAATAATTAAGAAAACAACAAGCCATAATCATTAAAATGGTATCAAAGAACTTTCTTAAAAGTTGGCCGACCGTGACAGACATTTAAAAAACTTTCTAACAATTAAAAAAACAGTTTTACACCAATGAATCTTATTAAAACTAAATAAACTTCAGCCAGGACTGGGCATGGAGAATATTAATTGAACACAGCGAAACAAGAAATGAACTCGTACCAATCAATGATATTCGAGAACACCAAGAACAGATAAAGTTTTCTTAGACTGAGCGCTAAGTATCAAAAATGGTCAAATGGTTCTGAGCACTATGGGACTTAACTTCTGAAGTCATCAGGCCTCTAGAACTTAGAACTACTTAAACCTTACTAACCAAAGGATATCACACACATCCATGCCCGAGGCAGGATTCGAACCTGCGACCGTAGCGGTCTCGCGGTTCCAGACTGCAGCGCCTAGAACTGCGCTAAGTATCGGCCACTAACACCGGCCTCACCTGTTGGATTACAAAATGTTCTAATTTCACTCGCTCATAAATCACAAAACACGGAAAGTAATACATTCATTTTGTGATGCAACACAAGGTCGTAAGTCAGAATGTTACAGTGAAACTGCTTCCACCCCATGCAAGAACAACTCTCTCTCGGTACACGATGTAGTAGCTACTCAACAGCAAGTGCCCTGCGCACTCAGTACACGGGCCCACTCGCCATCGGAACCAGACGATTAGCCACTGTGGCCGCACTGTCTTTCTCTTGAATATGGCGAAGTTGATCGGTCCAGAAGAGAAATTCTTCTGCCGCCGACAGTGCAGTGCTGCTCGTCCAGTCCGGGAAGCTCCCTCCCACCAGTTGCGGCCGCCGGATCCATTGCTCCAGCGGATCCGGCGCCACACCACATCGATGCCACGGAAACTGGTGATATCTCGCTGCAGTCCACAATGACAAGTGGTAGGGGCTGAAGAAAAGACACGCCTTCTCTCTCGGCACGGCAGCGTCTCCGCACGGAAGTCAATACAGAGTTCAGCGACTGAGCTACCTAAGCACGATTCATGAACCGTCACAGCTTTACTTCCGCCAATACCTGCTCTCTTACCTTCCAAACTACACAGGAGTTCTCCTACCGAACGTACAAGACTAACACTCCAGGAAGAAAGTAAATTGCTGAGAACGGGATCAGCCATAGCCAGGGGGGATGTATACAGAATGAGATTTTCGCGCTGCAGCGGAGTTTGCGCTGATATGAAACTTCAGATTACAACCGTGGGCTGGACGAGACTCGAACTCTAGACTTTTGCCTTGCGCGGGCAAGTGCACTACCTAGTGAGCTATACAAGCACGATTCACGACCCATTCTCATAGCTTCACTCTCATCAGTACCTCGTCTCCTACCTGCCTAACTTCATATCAGCGCACGCTCCGCTACAGAGTGAAAATTTTATTGTAGAAACATTCGCCAGGCTGTGGCTAAGCCATGTCACGACAATATCGTTTCTTCTAAGAGTTCTAGTCTTGGAAGGTTCGCAGGAGAGCTTCTGTAAAACTCGGAAGGTCGGAGACGGGTTACTGGCGGAAATAAAGGCTGCGAGGACGAATCGTGAGTCGTGCTTGTATAGCGCAGTTGGTAAGCTGCCACGGTAGCTCAGCGTGTTCGGTCAGAGAGCTGGCTGATGTCTGTAATAAAAAAAAAAACTGAGTGAAGGGATCAATAAGAACTTCAACGAATGTCATGTGACGTAGGCTACGATCAAATACAACGAACAATAATGAACAAAATGCAAAAAAAAAAAGGAAAAAGTCGGTATAACACTTACCCGCGAAAGGAAAAGGTCGAAAGTTCAAGTCTCGGTTCGGCACACAGTTTTAATCTACCAGGAATTTTCATACTTTTGAAAATGTTGAACTTTTATTTCAAGAGAAGAGTTTGTTAATTAGTGCATCGCCGGCCGGTGTGGCCGTGCGGTTCTAGGCGCTTCAGTCTGGAACCGCGTGACCGCTACGGTCGCAGGTTCGAAACCTGCCTCGGGCATGGATGTGTGAGATGTCCTTAGGTTAGTTAGGTTTAAGTAGTTCTAAGTTCTAGGGGACTGATGACCTCAGACGCTAAGTCCCATAGTGCTCAGAGCCATTTGAACCATTTTTGAATTAGTGCATCAAGTGGTGCTTTAATAGTAAATGACAGTTGTAAATTAGCAAGCACTCCTGTGGCGAAGGACTGGATCAAGTTAGGTAAATCTTTCTGACATTCATGTAATTAAGTGAGATAACATTGCATATCTTGTAGTTACCATGAGCCATCTCCCAGACCAGTCAAATAACCCACAGCTATGGCGGGAGGATTATAGTTTCGTCTGGTCATAACAAATTCAATGAAAAGCAGTAATAAAGTTTTAATTATCGCCTCTATAAAATAGTGCTACGCAGTATACAGGGTGTTACCAAAAGGTACGGACAAACTTTCACGAAACATTCCTCACACACAAAGAAAGAAAATATGTTATGTGGACATGTGTCCGGAAACGCTTACATTCCATGTTAGAGCTCATTTTATTACTTCTCTTCAAATCACATTAATCATGGAATGGAAACATACAGCAACAGAACGTACCAGAGTGACTTCAAACACTTTGTTACAGGAAATGTTCAAAATGTCCTCCGTTAGCGAGGATACGTGCATCCACCCTCCGTCGCATGGAATCCCTGATGCGCTGATGCAGCCCTGGAGAATCGCGTATTGTGTCACAGCCGTCCACAATACGAGCACGAAGAGTCTCTACATTTGGTACCGGGGTTGCGTAGACAAGAGCTTTCAAATGCCCCCATAAATGAAAGTCAAGAGGGTTGAGGTCAGGAAAGCGTGGAGGCCATGGAATTGGTCCGCCTCTACCAATCCATCGGTCACCGTATCTGTTGTTGAGAAGCGTACGAACACTTCGACTGAAATGTGCAGGAGCTCCATCGTGCATGAACCACATGTTGTGTCGTACTTGTAAAGGCACATGTTCTAGCCGCATTGGTAGAGTATCCCGTATCAAATCATGGCGGTGAATCGAGGAAGTACAGTACATACTGACAAAACTAAAATGAGCTCTAACATGGAAATTAAGCGTTTCGGGACACATGTCCACATAACATCTTTTCTTTATTTGTGTGTGAGGAGTGTTTCCTGAAATTTTTGGCCGTACCTTTTTGTAACACCCTGTATATACACTCCTGGAAATGGAAAAAAGAACACATTGACACCGGTGTGTCAGACCCACCATACTTGCTCCGGACACTGCGAGAGGGCTGTACAAGCAATGTTCACACGCACGGCACAGCGGACACACCAGGAACCGCGGTGTTGGCCGTCGAATGGCGCTAGCTGCGCAGCATTTGTGCACCGCCGCCGTCAGTGTCAGCCAGTTTGCCGTGGCATACGGAGCTCCATCGCAGTCTTTAACACTGGTAGCATGCCGCGACAGCGTGGACGTGAACCGTATGTGCAGTTGACGGACTTTGAGCGAGGGCGTATAATGGGCGTGCGGGAGGCCGGGTGGACGTACCGCCGAATTGCTCAACACGTGGGGCGTGAGGTCTCCACAGTACATCGATGTTGTCGCCAGTGGTCGGCGGAAGGTGCACGTGCCCGTCGACCTGGGACCGGACCGCAGCGACGCACGGATGCACGCCAAGACCGTAGGATTCTACGCAGTGCCGTAGGGGACCGCACCGCCACTTCCCAGCAAATTAGGGACACTGTTGCTCCTGGGGTATCGGCGAGGACCATTCGCAACCGTCTCCATGAAGCTGGGCTACGGTCCCGCACACCGTTAGGCCGTCTTCCGCTCACGCCCCAACATCGTGCAGCCCGCCTCCAGTGGTGTCGCGACAGGCGTGAATGGAGGGACGAATGGAGACGTGTCGTCTTCAGCGATGAGAGTCGCTTCTGCCTTGGTGCCAATGATGGTCGTATGCGTGTTTGGCGCCGTGCAGGTGAGCGCCACAATCAGGACTGCATACGACCGAGGCACACAGGGCCAACACCCGGCATCATGGTGTGGGGAGCGATCTCCTACACTGGCCGTACACCACTGGTGATCGTCGAGGGGACACTGAATAGTGCACGGTACATCCAAACCGTCATCGAACCCATCGTTCTACCATTCCTAGACCGGCAAGGGAACTTGCTGTTCCAACAGGACAATGCACGTCCGCATGTATCCCGTGCCACCCTACGTACTCTAGAAGGTGTATGTCAACTACCCTGGCCAGCAAGATCTCCGGATCTGTCCCCCATTGAGCATGTTTGGGACTGGATGAAGCGTCGTCTCACGCGGTCTGCACGTCCAGCACGAACGCTGGTCCAACTGAGGCGCCAGGTGGAAATGGCATGGCAAGCCGTTCCACAGGACTACATCCAGCATCTCTACGATAGTCTCCATGGGAGAATAGCAGCCTGCATTGCTGCGAAAGGTGGATATACACTGTACTAGTGCCGACATTGTGCATGCTCTGATGCCTGTGTCTATGTGCCTGTGGTTCTGTCAGTGTGATCATGTGATGTATCTGACCCCAGGAATGTGTCAATAAAGTTTCCCCTTCCTGGGACAATGAATTCACGGTGTTCTTATTTCAATTTCCAGGAGTGTATTTGTTTGCTGCTACGTGACTGCAGCAGTGGTACACATTGAAACCCTCACGTCGCAGTACCGTAGCAAATTGCTGGAACAGCACAAATAAAATGACGCAGCCCATTCGTAAAGTGACAAAATTCATGGGATAGCGATGTGCACATGTACAGATCGCTTTGGTACCGCGTACACCAGATACAGGGTGGGGTAAATAAAAGTGGCCTGGAGGACAGAGTTCCAGGGTACAAAGAAGCACAGCACAAATACTAACCTGGCTATAGCAGATGTTGAAGTGACCACCATCCATGTCTTGGCACTTTTGGCCCCTGGTCAGCGCGTCGCTAAAAGCGGATAGCAGCTGGACCCCTGGAATTGCTGCAGTCTCATCCAAAATGTTCTGCTGCAGTTCTTGAAGACTATGATACACTTTAGACTTGAGGGCTCCCCACACAAAGCAATCGCACACCGACAGATCAAGAAACCTGGGTGGCCAGCTAGGGCCGCCACCAGACTGACCTCCGCTAGCAACTCTGTCAAGAATGAAGATGTACTCCAAGGTAACTGTAGGTCTTTTCCTCCTCCGTTAATGCTGCCACCAAAATGTTGGCAATGTAAGGCACCAAAGTCAGGGTCTGATGAAAGAAGATGAGACCAATAATGCGGCGTGAAAATGCTGCACACTAAACTCCACCCTTATGATCATGCAATGGTGTTTCGTGGAAATTATGCGGATTCTCCGCTGCACAGAAGATGTGATTCTGTGGGATGCAGAACAGATGTATGTCCAAACCATTCATTGCTATCTCAGCAAACAGCCATTCAGAAAGCTCGAGGCGCCGAGGAGCATCTGCTGTTCTTAACATTTAGCCGTCCGCACGTCTCGTACAAATTTATTCGAATGGCACCGGCAGCGCTAAGTGGGATTACTTGGCTTGTCGCCGGCCGTTTGTCACCTTTCCGTTGATGACAAGCTTCAAACATATTGACTTTCGCGCGCTTTAATTTTCCGGAAATCCTCTATTTTGCCTATCGTTCCACGAACTCGAATTTTCTTTTCAAGTAACTTCTCTGCAAGTTCTACATTGTTCTACATCTACATCTACAGTTATACTCCGCAAGCCACCCAACGGTGTGTGGCGGAGGGCACTTTACGTGCCACTGTCAATACGTCCCTTTTCTGTTCCAGTCGCGTATGGTTCGCGGGAAGAACGAGTGCCGGAAAGCCTCCGTGAGCACTCGAATCTCTCTAATCTTACATTCGTGATCTCCTCGGGAGGTATAAGTAGGTGGAAGCAATATATTCGATACCTCAACCAGAAACGCACCCTCTCGAAACCTGGACAGCAAGCTAAAAAGCTTATAATGATTACCCATGCAGAGGTGATGCCACTTTCCATCAGAAGGTGTCAATAGTTCAGTCACTGTTTTTTCTAAAGGCTGTCCAGCGCCGAAATATATCTTGAATAAGAAAATGTATCCCGTACTCGAATCACACGGCATCCGAATGAGTATGCTGTATTTCGCAATTTTCGACTGATTGTGAACTTTAAAACTTAACCGTCCACGCCACAGTATCATTCCTTCATCAGTTGAGATGTTTTGACTTAGATTAAGTGTTTTTTAAACTTTTTCTAAAAATAATCAATTACGAATTTCACTTTGACAAGCCGGTCGGCACTATCCAGTTTATTGTTGTTATCGGAAAAATGTAAAAATTATAATATTTATCTGAACTGATTGCAGGTCCTCGTTTTCCGAAATATAGGTGTGTCTATCAACGGATTCGTTGACCAATAACCATTGATACTTGCTATTCTTACAGTTCCCATAAGGATAGCAAGCCCAAACCATTTTCTAAGTTCGGGACCCATAACGTTGAAAAATTTGGCATTTTTTAAATCCTGTTTCCTTCTATTGAAATTTTTACTGTAGTACTTTTTGGTTTCGTTGCTATTATATTCAAATAGATCGTTCACAATATATAATTGTACGATATCCTCGACGCTCTGTGTACGTTTGGGAAATATGTTTGGACCCGGGGATCCTTCAAATTTATTTTTGGTCCTCAGTAAATCAAAGTCTGACCACTGTGCACTGTCTTCTTCGACTGATTCAGCCGAATCAGATGGAAATCGTAGCGTTCGCCGAATTCTTCTTGGACGTATTTCACTATCTTCCTACAATTCTGCTTCACTTTCATTTTTTTTCGTATCCACTGTCTTCTTCCCAATCGGCCAAAACGTCCGGAACGTCAGACAAGACGTCCGCGCATTTATCGTAAATAATCCTATTGTCTCTTTCGTCCGCCGTGATGAAAGGGCACAAGTACTTATAAAACAAAACTCTTGTTGACGTGTGTAACTTACTGTTACCTAAACAAAACACCAACAGAATGCAAAAGATACTAACGTTCAGTCGCCGGCCACTGAGCGGTACTATGCTCACGACACCATTGCGGTGTCGCTGGCCACTGCGCGATACCATGCACACCACACCACTGTGGCGTCGCCCGCCGTTGACCGCTATTTCGCGCACGACACCACTGTGGTGTCGCCGGACGGCATAGTGTTAATGCATGAACAACAGATAGTCGGTAGGGACGCATGTGCTGGCCCAGTGGAGTATTCGTCCACACGACTGAAGTGATACCCCCGTCTCTTGAGACATTCATCGGGTTGATTTGGTAGGACTCTGAAGCATTTTCTGGCGTGCGGACAAGTTTTGGAACAAAACAGATCCTGTCTGACGCCATTTTCGGAGTAAGCGTTGTATGGCACTCTTTATTTGCCCTTTGACATCATTAAACTTCTCAGCAAACAGCACCGTTCCTACGACTTTGTTGTCACGTAACTCTACACAAGAAACACCCGCTGCTCCACTGTGGGTACCGTCGTCCTCTTTGCACTGCTCTACTTACACTGACACGTCTTTCGCTATGCTCTGAACAAGAGTGGATCACAGGCCGGCGTACACGTGGTGTGCGCGTCACGATGTGTAGTTATCTGCATACAACCACGTCAACTCGTACTCACTCGTCGGGGCCACTTTTATTTTCCCACCCTGTACAAAAGGGCAGTGCACTGAAAGACGTATCATTTGTACTCAGATGATTGATGTGAAAAGGTTTCCGACTTGATTATGGCCGCATGACGGGAATTAACAGACTTTGAACTCGCAATGATAGTTGGAGCTAGACGCATGGGACATAACATTTCGATAATCGTTAAGGAATTCAGTACTCCGAGATCTACAGTGTCAATAGCGTGCCGCGAATACCAACTTTCAAGCATTACCTCTCACCACGGAAAAGGCGGTGTGGGATACGTGCCAGATAGGGTCTATAGAAGAGATAGAGAAGATCCAACGGGGAGCAGCGTGTTTCGTTACAGGATTATTTAGTAATCGCGAAAGCGTTACGGAGATGATAGATAAACTCCAGTGGAAGACTCTGCAAGAGAGACGCTCAGTAGCTAGGTAAGGGCTTTTGTTGAAGTTTCGAGAACATACTGTCACCGAGGATACAAGAAGTATATTGCTCCCTCCTAGGAATATCTCGCAAAGAGACCAGAGGATAAAAGCAGAGAGACTAGAGCCCACCCAGAGGCATACCGACAATCTTTCTTTCCTGAACAATACGAGACTGGAATAGAAGGGAGAACCGATAGAGGTACTCAAGGTATCCTCCGCCACACACCGTCAGGTGGCTTGCGGCGTATGGATGTAGATGTAGATGGCCTTCATATCACGACAGACAGCAGCAGCGTTTACATAGAGTTGCCTGAACTGACACACAAGCAACACTACGTGAAATACCCGCAAAAATCACTGTGGGACGTATCACGAACGTATCCGTTAGGACAGTGCTGCGAAATTTGGCATTAATGGTCAACGGCAGCACACGACCGACGGGAGTACCTTTGCTAACAGCACGACATCGCCGGCAGCATCTCTCCTGGGCCCGTGGCCATATCAGTTGGACCCTAGACGACTGTAAAACCGAGGCCTCGTCAAATGAGTCTGTATTTCAGTAGGTAAGAGCTGATGGTAGGGTTCGAGTGAGGAGCAGACGCCACGAAGTAATGGACCCAAGTTGTCAATAAGGCACTGTGCAAGCTGGTGGTGGCTCCATAATAGTGTGGGCTGTATTTACAACGAACAGACTGGGTCCTCTGATCCAACTAAACCGAACATCGACGATTTGCAAACTGTTGATGGACTTCACATTCCTGAACAATGATGAAACTTTTATGGATGGCATTGCGCCTGTCGCTGGGCCATAACTGTTCATGATTGCTTTGAATAGCGGTCAACGGCCGGCGACACTACAGTGGTGTCGTGTGCATGGTATCGCGCAGTGGCCGGCGACACTACAGTGGTGTCGTGTGCATGGTATCGCGCAGTGGCCGGCGACACTACAGTGGTGTCGTGTGCATGGTATCGCGCAGTGGCCGGCGACACTACAGTGGTGTCGTGTGCATGGTATCGCGCAGTGGCCGGCGACACTACAGTGGTGTCGTGTGCATGGTATCGCGCAGTGGCCGGCGACACAACAGTGGTGTCGTGTGCATGGTATCGCGCAGTGGCCGGCGACACTACAGTGGTGTCGTGTGCATGGTATCGCGCAGTGGCCGGCGACACTACAGTGGTGTCGTGTGCATGGTATCGCGCAGTGGCCGGCGACACTACAGTGGTGTCGTGTGCATGGTATCGCGCAGTGGCCGGCGACACTACAGTGGTGTCGTGTGCATGGTATCGCGCAGTGGCCGGCGACACTACAGTGGTGTCGTGTGCATGGTATCGCGCAGTGGCCGGCGACACAACAGTGGTGTCGTGTGCATGGTATCGCGCAGTGGCCGGCGACACAACAGTGGTGTCGTGTGCATGGTATCGCGCAGTGGCCGGCGACACAACAGTGGTGTCGTGTGCATGGTATCGCGCAGTGGCCGGCGACACTACAGTGGTGTCGTGTGCATGGTATCGCGCAGTGGCTGGCGACACTACAGTGGTGTCGTGTGCATGGTATCGCGCAGTGGCCGGCGACACTACAGTGGTGTCGTGTGCATGGTATCGCGCAGTGGCCGGCGACACTACAGTGGTGTCGTGTGCATGGTATCGCGCAGTGGCCGGCGACACAACAGTGGTGTCGTGTGCATGGTATCGCGCAGTGGCCGGCGACACAACAGTGGTGTCGTGTGCATGGTATCGCGCAGTGGCCGGCGACACTACAGTGGTGTCGTGTGCATGGTATCGCGCAGTGGCCGGCGACACTACAGTGGTGTCGTGTGCATGGTATCGCGCAGTGGCCGGCGACACTACAGTGGTGTCGTGTGCATGGTATCGCGCAGTGGCCGGCGACACTACAGTGGTGTCGTGTGCATGGTATCGCGCAGTGGCCGGCGACACTACAGTGGTGTCGTGTGCATGGTATCGCGCAGTGGCCGGCGACACTACAGTGGTGTCGTGTGCATGGTATCGCGCAGTGGCCGGCGACAGTACAGTGGTGTCGTGTGCATGGTATCGCGCAGTGGCCGGCGACACTACAGTGGTGTCGTGTGCATGGTATCGCGCAGTGGCCGGCGACACTACAGTGGTGTCGTGTGCATGGTATCGCGCAGTGGCCGGCGACACTACAGTGGTGTCGTGTGCATGGTATCGCGCAGTGGCCGGCGACACTACAGTGGTGTCGTGTGCATGGTATCGCGCAGTGGCCGGCGACAGTACAGTGGTGTCGTGTGCATGGTATCGCGCAGTGGCCGGCGACACCACAGTGGTGTCGTGAGCATAGTATCGCTCAGTGGCCGGCGACAGAACGTTAGTATCTTTTGCATTCTGTTGGTGTTTCGTTTAGGTAACAATAAGTTACACACGTCAACAAGAGTTTTGTTTTTAGAAGTACTTGTGCCCTTTCATCACGGCGGACGAAAGAGACAATAGGCTTATTTACGATGAGTGTGCGGACGTCTTGTCTGACGTTCCGGACGACTTGGCCGATTGGGAGGAAGACATTGGATATGAAAAAAATGAAAGTGAAGCAGAATTGTAGGAAGATAGTGAAATACGTCCAAGAAGAATTCGGTGAACGCAACGATTGTCAACTGATTCGGCTGAATCAGACGAAGAAGACAGTGACAAGAGGTCAGACTCTGTACAATTTGAACGAAAGCTTTGGCCTTCCAATCGCCCAATATGTATATCGTCGAACACTTATGGAACATAATCGAGAGATCAGTTTCTTGCACAAAATACTGCACCAGCAACACTTTCGCAATTACGGACGACTGTGGAGGCAACATGGCTCATTATTACTGCAGAAGACTTCCAACAATTTGTTGAGTTCATACCATGTCTAAATGCTGCACTATACCGGGAAACATGAGGTCCGACACAATATTAGGAGGTGTTCCATGACTTATGTCACCTTAGTGTGGACTGCGTCATTCTGTTTTGACTTGTCTAGCAGCCTGCTACGAAGCAGTGGTGTGGGGATTTCAATGTGTAGCAGGACGGCAGGAAAACGTAACTTCATTTTTCCGACTCAATAAATAGAACTTCATGATTACGCTTCATAAATACAGGCTTCCTCCAGATATTTACGTACACTGCCTTTGCTTCTGGATGTTTTCTGATGTGACATTCGCACCTGCCATCAGGTTGGCGACTGTCTTTTCTCATAGAAACCTAGGTCCATCTTCCAAGCATTGCCCTACCTACACATCTGCCTTGGCTCCACTTGATTTTCATTATCGTCGTAAATATATCTTCCATGTCAGTCTTTTCCCTCATCTACTTGTTTGTTTTCCTACTAACCATTAACACGCATGTCGCTGGGCTCTCCTCAGTTTTCGAAATGTTTTCACGTTATAAGTTAGTATGGGAGATTGTTGTACATTGAAGCTCTCTTCAAATTTTCGCTTTTAGCCAGCTCTATAATAGAAGTTTAATATATTTTCTTGCTCCATTTTTAAGCAACGGCATTCACTTTTATGTGCTTCAGTTTGTTTTCTGGAATTACAAATAGTTTTCTCCATGTGAAATAATGATCCATCCTACAGCATGGTCATGTATCTCGGAACATATATCCTACTGAAATTTAAAAGGGTTACAACCGGGAAAGTCTTGGTATTGTACATACTCGTCTATCTCCTACATAATCACTATGCTACACAGCAATAATCTGAAGGTGAAATGAAATTAAGCAGAAATATGATACAAAATCGATTACAAGCTAAATTCATTTTGAAACAAACTATTGAAGACTAAAACAAATTTCCATTTTCAAAGCAGGTAAAGTTGTTAAGACATGAACGAAACTCATTTCATTTGCAAATATCCCATTTTCCAAGGTAAAAGACCTTCCTCTGTTTCAGGGTACAAGATGCTGCATGAGCGAAGAAGTATGGCTTTACCGTTCAAAAGTTATGTAATCAGTTCTAAAAATATAGAATTTTACTTAAAATTGTGTAACTGAAGAATTAACAATATATTTAAATTATCACTAAGATACAAACTAAGACAAAAAAGACGCACCACGGAGAAATTGTCCGAATGGGACGGAAATCATTAGATCTGACGCAAATGTACAGACAAACAAATGAATACAATTTCAGAAAAACTGGAGGATTTATTCAAGAGAAAGAGTTTCACAAACTGGAGCAAGTCAGTAACGCGTTAGACCACCTGTGGCTGATATGCAAGCAGTTATTCGGCTTGAGACTGATTAAAGGAGTTGTTAGATGTCCACCTTACGGATATGGTGCCACATTCCGTCCAACTGTCATACTAGACCGTCAAAATCCCGAGCTGGTTGAAGGACCCTGCCCATAATGCACCGCTGTCGGGCGTCTCCATACACGTCCGCGCTGGTCATCCAAGCCTCTAATCTCCAGTGCAGTTGTCTTCAGAGGTGAGACCCACTCTGAACAAAGCCCCCCTGACCAGTGAAGATGTGCCCTTGACAGCGGATGGATACCAACCTGGCTATCCCTCGCCGTACGGCCCGACCACCGGGAGTGGTGGTGTGGGGTGTCATTTCATTTCATAGCAGAACCCCTTTGATCGCGGCACCTTCACAGCAAGCGGTACGTTGACGATATTCTACGCCCCGTTTTGTTGCCCTTCATGGCAAGCCGTCCTTCAGCAAGAAGATGGCCGCCCGCACACGGCGAGGGTTTCTACTGCTTGTGTTCGTGCTTGCAAATGCTACATTGGTCAGCAAGATCGCCACATCTGATCTAAACTAAGAACTTTTGAGCATTATGGGCAGGTTCCTCCAACCATCTCGGTATTTTGACGGTATAACGCGCCAATTGGACAGCATTTGGTACGATATCCCTCAGGATGACATCTAACAAGTCTATCAATCAACACCAAGCCGAATAACTTCTTGCATAATATTGTTTTAATCACTGTTCGTCTGTACATGTGTGTCTCTTCTAACGATTTCCACCCAACTTGGATAATTCCTAAGTGAGATTTTTTTTTACTTTTTACTTTTTTAAGAGTGTATTATATAGCACTTAAATGTGCTACGCAACAACCTCACGTCTAGCAACAACAAAAACTACTCAAAATGCGGAAAACTCCTAAAAGCAGTCTCTAGTCCCCATTTATTCGTGTGATTCGAAAATCAGTGTATGTGTGTGTGTGTGTGTGTGTGTGTGTGTGTGTGTGTGTGTGTGAAATCTTATGGGACTTAACTGCTAAGGTCATCAGTCCCTAAGCTTACACACTACTTAACCTAAATTATCCTAAGGACAAACACACACACCCATGCCCGAGGGAGGACTCGAACCTCCGCCGGGATCAGCCGCACAGTCCATGACTGCAGCGCCTGAGACCGCTCGGCTAATCCCGCGCGGCTTCGAAAAACAGTCATTAGACTGAAGTACACTGCCCTCTAAATACAACACCCTCCCCTGCCATTAGAGAAGGTTGTCGATCCATTGTTCTGTCTTCGAATGTTTTTCAGCTTCAAGTTTCTCACTCATCCAATGGATATTTTGCCATATAATTTTCTTCAACAATCAGTTGTAATAACTGATATCTCTCGTCCCTCATAGCACGACCCGCGCGTTTTGTCTTCATTTGTCTCATAATAGGTAGAAATTCTTTCTGCATCTTCATCCACGGAAGGTCCTCGACAACTGATATTTTCAATATTCAAGGTGAACGCAAAAGATTACCATACAAATATGTTTCAAAGACCTCAACTGGTGTTCCAATACTTGGTTCTAAGGTCCAGGTTTCACCCCCACTAATTGACGTTTGACCTCATGAGGAACTTCCTACATTGATCAGTTTCTTATTGTCCTGTTCGATCCACGCCTTTGTAGTCTTATTGTTGGCCCAAATTGATGCCTAATTTCACTCTAAGACGAAAGAAAGCACCAAAAAGCAACTATCCGAGTGGGACGTAAACCGGTAGATGTGATGTACATGCCAATACAAATAAATTATCACAATTTTAGAAAATTTGAAGATTTATTGAAGCAAATACCTTCACAAATTGAGCAATTCAATAAAGCGTTGCTCCACCTTCGGCCCATAAGGCTTCTTCCATGAACTTAAAGAGACGACACAATGACTATACTTACAGAACCTCCTTAATACCAGATGCGAGGGTCAATCTCAGCTGAAATGACTTGTAAATGTTTCTTATAGATATATGTCGTTTTATTAAGTTTCAAATAAATTCGATTGCCTATTAACATAGGCAGGGATGTGGTTGCAGAACAGACAATCCGTCTTATTTTTAAATCTGTCAACGACGTACAGCGGCATAGATTTATTTCCCTTAACAGTTCTACATCTACATCTATACTCCGCAAGCCACCCAACGGTGTGTGGCGGAGGGCACTTTACGTGTCACTGTCATTACCTCCCTTTCCTGTTCCAGTCACCTATGGTTCGCGGGAAGAACGACTGCCGGAAAGCCTCCGTGCGCGCTCGAATCTCTCTAATTTTACATTCGTGATCTCCTCGGGAGGTATAAGTAGGGGGAAGCAATATATTCGATACCTCATCCAGGAACGCACCCTCTCGAAACCTGGACAGCAAGCTACACCGCGATGCAGAGCGCCTCTCTTGCAGAGTCTGCCACTTCAGTTTGTAAACATCTCCGTAACGCTATCACGCTTACCAAATAACCCTGTGACGAAACGCGCTGCTCTTCTTTGGATCTTCTCTATCCCCTCCGTCAACCGGACCTGGCACGGATCCCACACTGATGAGCAATACTCAAGTATAGGTCGAACGAGTGTTTTGTAAGCCACCTCCCTTGTTGATGGACAGTTACTAGTAGTTCTTGTTTGCTGACGTTTGTTGTCACAGGGATATTGTTTTTATTAACCACGACAGCATTATTCCACTTTCAGAAGCAAGCATTTGTTATTTATTTTATTTGACTAGTGTATGGAGCTGTCAAATCTCAAATTAATGATTAAAATATCTTCACAATTTAAAAATCATTGCGATAGAAAGCCGTCCCAAAGTTAAGCTTCTTTATAATTAACGTAACTACTAGTGTAGATAAACTAGATGTACACTATAAATAGCATCGAGGCCGTCAGCTTGCCGGCACGATCCCCGAACAGTGAAAGGTAGCTAGCAGTTGTAAATGTAAACTATAAAACCAGAATGAAACAACTTTTAAATCAATTCATTAGGACAGAAGCGCGAGCTGGTAGGAAAAGGAACTCAAGAAATGAAAAGGCAAAATACGTTGAGAACCACTATAAGAAATGAAAAAATACTTCAAAACAGCTGCGCTACAGAAGTTGCTTTGTTCATTTGTCAACTATTGTGGGTATTTTTTTAAATAAATTTCTACTGGTTCCACTGTGATTACTTCGCGAAACATTAATGTAAACTGCACTTCTTAGCCAATTGTTTCACTAATTATTTATTTGTGTGTCCTAGGTTTCGGATAATAACCCATTGTCTAGCAATACCGGTAAAGATGATGTTTGGTATAATGGTACAAATGTACAGAAAAGAAATTACAATAATCAGAGAACTTAATTGTTAATACCAAATTCAGAAAATAATACATTCATAATTTTAGGATCCAAAAATAAATAACGAAGTGGCACAGAGATTTATAATGGAGCATAGTTTAACAAAATTTTAATCCACAATCAGTCGTATTTAGTAGTATCAAACACTGGAGAATAACTGAAGTCTGTTTGTCCATTCAATATCTGTTCAGGGTGGTTCTCGTACTGTCTATTGATCTGTAGTATTTGAAGCAGTGACAGTTTGTGCCCAGGATGCAGTGTTTCTACATATAATACATAACCGAGTTTGGTTTCCAGACAGTACTGCACAAAGGTAGAGTCTGTTTTCCGTAGCTTCCAAATTCTCCGGTTCTGTGGTGTTTTTAAGTTTGGTGCACACTAATCTACCTGTTTTTCCTACGCAGTATGAGCCACATTTTTTGCAACTAGTCTTAAGCACTCCACTTTTGTTCAATGGGGACTGCTTGTCTTTGTGACTAAATAAACTTTTGCCTTCGGTCTCTGTAGTACAGTAGGTCAATGAATATTTCTTTGTCTTCAGAACATTGCCTAATTTGGTGGGAAGTCTGCCAAAAAATGCTAACATGCATCAGTTTCTGGCCATCATTTGAACCCCTGTCAGTCTATTATTTACAGCTGTTGTTTTGATTGTGCGAAGGTGTTGTTCAAAATCAGTTGTAAATATTGGAACTGACAGTCAACGGTGGATCATAAATTGAAAAACAGCATGTTCGTAGGGGGGCTGTGTAGGGTAACTAAGATAGATAGATACTGTACGTCTGTAGGTTTATGCACAACATCTTTACTAGTATTGCAAGACAATGAGCAATAACCCGAAACGCAGGTCACAAAAATAAATTATTATTGAAATAAGCAGTAAAAAGGGCGTTTCTCCATATTTTTTTAAATTAGTAAAAATTTCAAGTATTTGTGCAACGTCCATGCAGTACGTACTATTAACCCCGTAAGTTTTCTTAATGGAACACTGAAGAATCTCTGTGTCTATTTTGTAAACGAATTTTTGGCTCTAGGACCATATCACTAGCGATGATTTCTTTTGAGATGTCTCCTTCAACTTATGTAAGGAATTTATGTGGTGAATACGCTGCATTGCAAACTAACAGTTCGCTCTGCGGACTGTACATGTCGGTTACAGAATGGGACATGATTTCTCCACTTCGTGCCCTCGCCAGCTCTCAGGAGCAGTTTCAATATTTGCTACCAGTGAAGCAATTTCAGACAGGTACTACGTCACACGGCAAGTGTGCAACAGTTTACTCGCACAAAACCGCACTGCTGGACACACCGCCCTCTGTAGAGTTGTTGGGTAAACTTGCACGTGTTCGCCAGTAATTGGCAGCCGTTTCAGAGTCACAGCTCCACAACGGTACATTTCTGAACTTTGCTTGTCTATCGGAGTTTGCTCCATTAGACGCAGTCTTTTTTATTGTTAGCGTAACATCAAGGGGGTTTCCATTTTTCCACCTTGTATATACGAAGTGTGAAGAAAACTACGTATACAAAGTTTTTGTTTAGAGGAGAGAAGCAGAAACAATTTTTTATGTGAAAAAATGTCAGAGATGCAACGTTTTCATTGCTAGGGGTCCATGAAGGGTCTGAAGCTGGGATCGTTCGGAGACGGTGTTCAAACTACAGTGTGATGAATATTGTTGTCTGTTTGCATTAATGGAGTCTTGTACTCCAAACATCTCATTCCGCTCCCCCCCACCCCCCCACCCATAGAAAGAAATATTTAGGAATGGGGTCCGGAGAATGTGATGAGCACGGTATCGGCCCGCCCCAACCCAACAACTGAAGAAACTCTAAATGTTCTTCAGTTTCAATGGCAAACTGTGGTGTGACTCCATCATGCTGGAGCCACAATCCTTGTTTGACTGCTAGCGGAACATTCTCCACTTCCGATAGCACTTAACTGACAAAGATGCATTAAATGCCTTCATCGAAGGTTTAATGCAGAAGTTATGGCCCAATCAGATGATCATGAACAACGCCAGCCCACAAATTTATGGAAAATCTTTGTTAATGGTGGAACATACGAATTGCTTTAGGATTCTGCGTCTCACAGACATGGCTGTCGTAGTTTTTGAATATTCCTCCCCTGTAGAAGCAGCCTCGTCAGTGAACAAAACACACATCTGGAAGTAAGGGATGCTTATAACTCGGTGTTGATGCCATTGGCAAAATTCCACACGCTGGAGAAGTCCTCAGGTTGAAAGTTGCCTGTTAAATGGTCACTTTCAATTTTTCAATAACTTTCCTTCAGTAATTAGCGAACAGCCGGCCGAAGTGGCCGTGCGGTTCTAGGCGCTACAGTCTAGAGCCGGGCGACCGCTACGGTCGCAGGTTCGAATCCTGCCTCGGGCATGGATGTGTGTGATATCCTTAGGTTAGTTAGGTTTAATTAGTTCTAAGTTCTAGGCGACTGATGACCTCAGAGGTTAAGTCGCATAGTGCTCAGAGCCATTTGAACCAATTAGTGAACATATGTTCCCTGATACTTTGCAAGGAGGTTACTGGAACTGGTATCGATATTTGCAGTGTAGATTCTTCGAGATTCACAAGTTTTCGGGCGATCGGCCACTAAGCGAGCTCGCAGTCAAGAGAGAATGCTTGTGAATAGCTTTAAAAGGTATTGCTGCTGGAGCTGAATGTGGCTGGACGTTTTGGCTGGAGTTAAGATACAGCGGCGGTAACTCTGCAGTATTGGTGAGAACGTTTCATTTCTTTGCAGTTATTCGAAGTGGTTGCTCATGTGAAAGGTTTCCAATTCATTCAGTTCTCTTGTATTCCGCGACTACTTTTCGTTAACTTCGTGTGCTAAATTTGCTATTAATCCACAGGGTGGGCCAGAAGTCACGACCGGAAGTATTCAAGTAAATTAACATACAGTTTTGCGATTACATAGACCTGGAAATGTATTGTAGGTTGAAAATAATGTCCCCCGCTCATAGTACTTCTGTCTTCTGGTAGAGGCCATTCAGATTATAACAGTGCTTGTGATAATTACTATGCGTCAAATGACAACAATGCAGGCGTCACTCCATGTAAATATCGCACGATCTTGTTGTTTTGCTTATGGTTATGAAGAATGCTACGGCACATGATCGTGTTTTGTTTTGCTACCAAGGTGATAATGTTATAAGCATTTGGGCTATAATGGCGTTTACAAGAGATTCACGACTGAAGAACGTCTTCTTCTTAGCGTATGGTTCCATGAAAAGAAATGAACGGGTGAAACACATCATGAAATTAAGGAAATGTTTTTTTAATCACTTCAAGAAAGAAGCCACAAAGGAGGCTAACCTACGAAAACCGAAGGGAAGGACCTTTGCAACTGAGTCAGTGACAGCGGCACCATGCAGTGGTTGACCCGAGAAATTGGACAACTATAATGAAATCACTGAACGCTTAAATTCATCATTCCTTCGTTCAGCAGCAAAATCGACAAGGAAGTCGTCAGCGGAGGTGAAAATTCTCAGAACTTCCATGCGTCGTTGGATGAGAAAAGATTAACCTTGATTTCAACCCGACAGGATAAATGAGTTAAGTGATCATCGCATGAATACTCGACGTGATTCGTGCAAACAGTTACTTGCAGCTTTGCCAACAATTAGCGGCCCGCTGTAAGGCTATGATGAGAGGTGAGTGTACTTTCTATCTTTGCTCCCGGACTCGTAATGTTTATATATGGATGAAAGACACCCCTCAACAACCTTTAACTCTGCGCTGAGAATGGCGGTCAGTGCGCAGAGAAAGTTTGTGTTATTCCATTCAGGCATGAATCTTTTTTTCTGTTAAATACAGTTTTAGCTAGAGCTAGAGGGTCTTTCCACGTTCCAGTTTGCATTTCATGTTGCTTCTTGTTTCAGTACAATATCATTAAACATTTTCGATCGTGGCTTCTGGTCCACCGTGTAGTATCCATGCGCCTGGTGTTACAAAAGTTCCGGGTGTAAGGGCATTCAGTAGACTTGGAGCTGGTTACGAAGTCGGCTTTGCATCATTTAATCCGAAACATAACGCATTCAATTCAGTCACTCTCGCCTTCAGTTTAGCTCATTTTTTAGTTCTCTTTTATATATGACTCCTTGTGATTACTATACTTTAGAGTTAGGTGCACGTGTCTTTCGGAAGCCCAGGGCGTTGTGTAAACCAGTTATATGATTTAATTGAATCTACTTCTTTTCATTTCTGAATCCCTGAGTCATTTACGAAATATACACTACTGGCCATTAAAATTGCTACACCAAGAAGAAATGCATACGATAAACGGCTATTCATTGGACAAATATATTATACTAGAACTGACATGTGATTACATTTTCACGCAATTTGGGTGCATAGATCCTGAGAAATCAGAACCCAGAACAACCACCTCTGGCCGTAATAACGGCCTTGATACGCCTGGGCATTGAGTCAAACAGAGCTTGGATGGCGCGTACATGTACAAGTGCCCATGCAGCTTCAACACGATACCACAGTTCATCAAGAGTAGTGACGAGCCAGTTGCTCGGCCACCATTGACCAGACCTTTTCAATTGGTGCGAGATCTTGAGAATGTGCTGGTCAGGGCAGCAGTCGACCATTTTCTGTATCCAGAAAGGCCCGTACAGGACCTGCAACATGCGGTCGTGCATTATCCTGCTGAAATGTAGGGTTTCGCAGGGATCAAATGAACGGTAGAAAAAATGGTTCAAATGGCTCTGAGCACTATGCGACTTAACTTCTGAGGTCATCAGTCGCCTAGAACTTAGAACTAATGAAACCTAACCAACCTAAGGACAGCACACACATCCTTTCGCGAGAATGAAGGGTAGAGCCACGGGTCGTAACACATCTGAAATGTCACGTCCACTGCTCAAAGTGCCGTCAATGCGAACAAGGGGTGACCGAGACGTGTAACCAATGGCACCCCATACCATCACGCCGGGTGATACGCCAGTATGGCGATGACGTATACACGCTTCCAACGTGCGTTCACCGCGATGTCGTCAGACACGGATGCGACCATCATGATGCTTTAAACAGAACCTGGATTCATCCGAAAAAATGACGTTTTGCCATTCGTGCACCGCGGTTCGTCGTTGAGTGATGCAGCGTCAAGGGTAACCGCAGCCATGGTCTCCGAGCTGATAGTCCATGCTGCTGCAAACGTCGTCGAACTGTTCGTGCAGATGGTTGTTGTCTTGAAAACGTCCCCATCTGTTGACTCAGAGATCGAGACGTGGCTGCACGATCCGTTGCAGCCATGCGGATAAGATGCCTGTCATCTCGACTGCTAGTGATACGAGGCCGTTGGGATCCAGCACGGCGTTCCGTATTACCCTCCTGAACGCACCGATTCCATATTCTGCTAACAGTCATTGGATCTCGACCAACGTGAGCAGCAATGTCGCGATACGATAAACTGCAATCGCGATATGCTACAATCCGACCTTTATCAGAGTTGGAAACGTGATGGTACGCATTTCTCCTCCTTACACGGGGCATCACAACAACGTTTCACCAGGCAATGCCGGTCAACTGCTGTTTGTGTATGAGAAGTTGGTTGGAAACTTTCCTCATGTCAGCACGTTGTAGATGTCACCACCGGTGCCAACCTTGTGTGAATGCTCTGAAAAGCTAATCATTTGCATATCACAGCATCTTCTTCCAGTCGCTTAAATTTGGCGTCTGTAGCACGTCATCTTCGTGGTGTAGCAATTTTAATGACCAGTAGTGTATGCTCATGTTGGGGTGTGTTTTGTCACCTGCCGTTTCGTGTTCGTGTGTTGCTGTGTATCACCTTTGTCTGACTAGTGGTTCCACATTGCAAAGTTCAATAAATACTTCGGCTCTTTGGTGGTTTCCCCCATTTATAACATTGTACACCTTCTTCTGCATGATAGCTTCATCTTTGAAGGTAGGCCTCAATGTCAGCTGGACGAAACTGTATTGGCACATGTTCCATAAAGTGAATTACGCAGGGTGAACATTAATAAAACCGACAAACTGCAGGGACGGATGGAGGAAAAAATGTCCTGTCAACATGCTTCCACAAATGTATCGTTGCCACGGTAGATGGCGCTGACGAATGAAAATTCCTCTGACCGCGTGCCGTGTGTTCCTTGTGTGTTACAGGCTGTGTGATTGAAGCAGCCTACTGAAAGCAGCACGATGGTTCGGTGTTCATGTCGGGAACAAGCCGAGATGGTATTCGTGAAAGGCCAAGCAGATGAAAGCGGTTGACAGACAGCAGGGCTATACGAAAACAAGTACCCTCAGAGACACCAACCACATCACACAACATTTCAAGCCCTTTTTTGGTGTTTGTGTGATTCTGGGTCCTTTGAGACAAACGAACGTGCAAGGCGGCGGCGGACTGTGCGTACACCAGATCTGGAGGACCTTGGCCTACAGGATATCGAGACGAACCATAGTTCAAGCTCCAGGCAAGTGACCCATTAATATGGTGTAATTCAAAGTACGGTTATGTGTGTCTTGCATGACAATCGCTACTATCCCTATCACCTGTAATACCACGGAGGCCACTTTGAACATATGTTGCGATGTGGATACTATACAGCCCTGTACCGTTGTTCCAGGATGATTTGTTCTCACTGCACGCACACCGTCCATTTCCGGACTCATGTTGATAGGACATTTTTTTCTCCATTTCCAGTCAGGAATCCGTTCCTGTAGTTTGTCTATTTTGTTAAATGTTCATTCTGCATAGAGTGTTACCTCTGTGTTGGTAGTATTACCTGGTAGTTGATGCATATTCAAATCTTTCGAACGGCAACCTTATTCATCTAACTTTAAGTCGAATTGCTACCAGTTATTCCCTTTTTAAACCCAAATATTGTGATTACATAAGGGACATCGCTCCCCATAGAGCAGTGTTCGACTATACGTTGATCACTGTTACATCTTAGTAATTTCGATAGCCGGCCGGAGTGGTTCAAATGGCTCTGAGCACTATGCTACTTAACTTCTGAGGTCATCAGTCGCCTAGAACTTATAACTAATTAAACCTAACTAACCTAAGGACATCACACACATCCATTCCCGAGGCAGGATTCGAACCTGCGACCGTAGCGCCGGCCGCAGTGGCCGAGCGGATCTAGGCGCTTCAGTCTGCAACCCCGCGACTGCTACGGTCGCAGGTTTAAGTAGTTCTACGTTCTAGGGGACTGATGACCTCAGATGTCCCGTAGTACTGAGAGCTATTTGAACCATTTCAACTAATTTCGATAGAATCTTACGAATAATTTTAATATTCCTTGCTGTTCAATTCATCATCCTATGTCTGCAATTTATTAAGATCTGCGATTTACATACACGTGAGCTGTTCATTTAACTTTGTTTTTTCAATATAATTATCACTCAGTGTTTCTTTAGTTCGTTATGGGTCATTAATTTATTAATGACAAGGCATAGCGTCACTAAGTCACAGCTTAATAATTCTATTTACACTAGAAGTTCCGTTGCAAAACAAAGCAGACGCTGAGCCATGCGTAGGTCGTGTTCGTGCCATCCTTATTTAACATCTTGTTTTTACCGTACGGCCGCCTCGTCATTTTAATTTCAATTATTGGTGTCACTGAACTGCTGTCTTGCCTGCCCGTGAGCGGCAGCAGCAGCGCGTGTCGATAAGTGCACTGTCGCGCTATATCTGGGCAACCGATAGTATTTCCGGGTCATCGTGTGTCTGGAAGGCAGCTGGAGAAGGACCATCAGGGCGTTCGCGACGCACCACCAGTGCAGTCGGGCACGGAGCTCCAGTCAGGTCCGTACAGCCAGTACCAGTGGGGGCGTCCGTTGGTTGGTCGTTCTGTCGATCGCCTCATCGATGACGTGTATTTGGGTCGGTTCCTTCCTGTGCAGAGACGTCAGTTGTGTTCCCTCCGCATAGTTGGGTCCGAACCAGTGTCTCCGGGACGTCGTCCGTCCGAAGGAAGTCAGTGAGTTGGAGTTGGAACGCGGCAGAAGAGCAGTCGGCACGTAGCAGCAGTCGCGGATGGAGCGCTAGGGAGGCGCGGACAGCCAGTATTAGCCGACCCCTCGCGACACAGGATGAACTGCCCGCCGGACGGAGATGGCAGCAAGATCGACCGTTGGTCGGTCGTTCAGTTGGTCGCCTCTTTGGGCGACGTGTGTTTGGTCTTTTGACCGTTTCTCGGCCTCGTCACTGGGTCATCTTGATGGACGTGGCTCGGTTCCTTCTTGTGCGGAGACGTCGTGGCCAATGGGCAAGAGTTACCTCTGTATGATTGGGTCCGAGCCAGTGTGGCCGGTTCGCCGTGTCTCCCAGTTCCCGACGGACAGCGGACACACATGGTTTGAGTGCCAACGACCTTGGTTGGTTGTTGGTCGTTCGTCTGGTCAGATGGCGTGTGTTTCGTCACCGACCGTCCTTCGGGTCTGTTCATCAGTGATTCGTTTTACGAGTGTTCGAGTTTCTAGTCGCAGTGTTTCGTCGAACACAGTGTACCCTGTGTCAGTTCGACTGAGCAATGCTTTAAATGCTGTAGTGCTGCCTGCGTAGTGCACTAGCCAGTTGGTCGGTTGCGACAGAGCAGCGAGTGAGTGTTTTCTTACCGTGGTGATGCTGTCCGCCACGGCGTCTAGTTCCACAACCGTTGTGATGTTCGTGTATGTCAGTAGTTATTGTGCCTTGGCTTATTAACACACCAATATTTGAAGACCAGTGTTACTGGTCTCTTCGCCTCGCTGGCAATTTGGTTGTAGTGCCATTGGTCTGGTGACCGAAATCAGGTAGTTGGTTCGTTCGTCGGCTGTCTGTCGGTTGGGTTGCCTTCCGATTTAGGCTGCCTGTCTCGCCTAACCGGGCGTTAGTGTTACAATTCCAGGCCGACCCTTGGAAACTTCTGAGCACCGTTCCGTGTCCGTTACATAGTAACTTCCCTCTTTCAGTTTTAGTTATTTTGTTGATGTGTGGCCTTCAGCCGAGTTTTTATATATTCTGAATTAATGCTCCTGTCTTGCCCTTTAGGCATAAGATTGTTGTTCCTTATATGCGGCTTTCAGCCGAATTTTACATCAAATCTTTCAGGGCTTAAGCCGTTAAATTATTTGTTGGTGTGTGGCCTTCAGCCGAGTTTTAATATCTCTTAAATAAATGTTCTTGTCTTGTCCTTTAGGCATAAGATTGTGATGCCTTGCTATCGGCCTTCAGCCGAATTGTGCATTCAGTGTTTTAAGATACGGCCTTCTGCATTTGGATTGAAGCTTTTCTTATTGCTTAATACGCGGCTTCTATCCAAGTTCCATTTAAATTAAATTGCTAAGGCCTTCAGTCTGTTCGATTAAAGATTTAGAAAATATTTTGGGTGAAACCTCCAGAAGAAGCTTCTATTTCAATTTCTTGCTTAGGCCTTGAGTCTTGGATTTTGAGTGTAGCCTTCAGCCGATATAAAGTTAATCAAAGGAGGTCGATTAAAACTATGAGTGTTTTGCATTCCTGTTGTAATATTGTGTGTGTGTGTGTGTGGACAAATAAAGTTTGTATCCTGAGTGCAACTGACAACAACCTTATTCTGGCCCCTTTCCACAACCTAACCCGCTCTGCCTTGCTAGCCCAGGCGTTTCAGACGCCTTGCTGATACTTCTGATACTTAAATTAGTAGATACACGTCTAATGCAAGACGTTTTACACATTGGCACTGAGGGTATATTAGTTCCTTGGCTGTCTATAGTGTGCTGGTGCAACGGTTATTCTCAATTTGCTGTAACACAGCTTCTTCAAACTGAATAGTCCGCACACTGCAATGTCTACCAGTTTCTCTTCGGTCAGGTCTAAGAGGTCCTGTTCCACAAAAATGACCATCAAGTCTTTGAAATGTGTCATAATATTAGAACTTAATCAGCTATCAAGAATAGTTAGACATTGGTACAAACTTTCATGTTAACGCAACACATATCGCATAATAGTAATAATAATAATAATAATAATAATAATAATTCCCGTGGAGGCCCGGGAAAAGAATAGGCCTCCGGTATGTTCTGCCAGTGGTAAAAGGCGACGAAAAGAACAAACCACTGATAGGGCTAACCCCCCTTTTAGTGTGATTACTTGGTTCAGGACAGAACTAAAGAAGCCTCGGACAAGCGCCGTCATGGTCGGGGACGACGCTTGAACCCTATGCCCGCCCACAATGGTAACGACACTGCTAGCCAACTGGAAAATGATTTAAATCCAAATAGAGGTGTTTTGCAGGATATGCTTCCTGCAACCACCCTAGAAGGAAAACAAAGACAGAGGATGAGATGGTCAGATGAAGTTAATCGACACCTCATGTTCTGTTATTACCAAGCAACAAACCTAGGAACCAACACAACTGGATACAGATCACAAGTATACACAACATTTATTACCAGATACCCGGAATTAAAATTTTTAACAGAACAACGACTAGCTGATCAGATCGTGTAATAATAAAAAATAACAGGATACCCCAGTCGGAATTAGAAAACATCAAACAACAAGTACAACAAATACTGGAACAAAATAATGTGCAATCAGAAGAAGAAGAAAATACAGTAATGGACTCAAACATCCCAGAGCAAACAAACAAAGACCAACACGCATCAATTAAACAATCAGAGGAAAACGAAATCTTAACACAGCCACCAGAACAAGCACAAATAGAACACGAAGAGACACATGTGTTAGATATAGAAGAGAAATTTCAGCTGACATATATAGAATACAAAGACACAAATACAGACATTAGACCATTCTTGCATAGACCGCCAAATAACCCACAAGTCGAAACAACAATAAAAACTATCAACACAATCATACACAACAAAATAAATGAAAACACAACTATGGAAGAGTTACAACTACTGGTTTATATAGGAGCACTCACTACACTAAATATACACACTAGGCAGAGATCAGAACCAACCAACACACAGAAGAAACCCAAAAAACCAGCATGGCAACACAGGCTACAGATCAGAATAGAAAAACTGAGAAAAGACATCGGACAGCTAACACAATTTATAAGAAATGAAATATCAGACAAAAAACGAAAAAGGTTAGGTAAAATCTCACAACAAGAAGCAATAGAGCAATTAGATGAAAAAAAGCAGAAATTACAAGCATTGGCCAAACGACTTAGAAGATACAAAAAAAGTGAAAATAGAAGGAAACAAAACCAAACATTCAACACAAACCAAAAGAGATTTTACCAAACAATGGATAACACACACACTAAAATAGACAATCCACCAAACATAACAGACATGGAACACTTCTGGAGCAACATATGGTCAAACCCGGTACAACATAACAGGCATGCACGGTGGATACAAGCAGAAACAGACACATACAAGATGATACCACAAATGCCTGAAGTGATAATTTTGCAACATGAAGTCACCCGAGCAATTAATTCTACACATAATTGGAAAGCCCCTGGAAATGATAAAATAGCAAATTACTGGCTAAAGAAGTTCACCTCAACACATTCACATCTAACTAAATTATTTAACAGTTACATTGCAGACCCATACACATTCCCTGATACACTTGCACATGGAATAACCTATCTGAAACCTAAAGATCAAGCAGACACAGCAAACCCAGCTAAATATCGCCCCATAACATGCCTACCAACAATATACAAAATATTAACTTCAGTCATCACACAGAAATTAATGACACATACAACACAGAACAAAATTATAAATGAAGAACAAAAAGGCTGCTGCAAAGGAGCACGAGGATGTAAAGAGCAACTGATAATAGATACAGAGGTGACATATCAAGCTAAAACTAAACAAAGGTCCCTACACTACCCATACATTGATTACCAAAAAGCCTTTGATAGTGTACCCCACTCATGGTTACTACAGATATTGGAAATATACAAAGTAGATCCTAAATTGATACAGTTTCTAAACATAGTAATGAAAAACTGGAAAACCACACTTAATATCCAAACAAATTCAGATAACATCACATCACAGCCAATACAGATTAAGCGTGGAATATACCAAGGAGACTCATTAAGTCCTTTCTGGTTCTGTCTTGCTCTGAACCCACTATCCAACATGCTAAATAATACAAATTATGGATACAATATTAATGGAACATAGCCACACAAAATCACACATTTGCTATACATGGATGATCTAAAACTACTGGCAGCAACAAATCAACAACTCAACCAATTACTAAAGATAACAGAAGTATTCAGCAATGATATAAATATGGCTTTTGGAACAGACAAATGTAAGAAAAATAGCATACTCAAGGGAAAACACACTAAACAAGAAGATTACATATTGGATAACCACAGCGACTGCATAGAAGCGATGGAAAAAACAGATGCCTATAAATATCTAGGGTAAAGACAAAAAATAGGAATAGATAATACAAATATTAAAGAAGAACTAAAAGAAAAATATAGACAAAGACTAACAAAAATACTGAAAACAGAATTGACAGCAAGAAACAAGACAAAAGCTATAAATACTTATACTATACCAGTATTGACCTACTCATTTGGAGTAGTGAAATGGAGTGACACAGACCTAGAAGCACTCAATACACTTACACGATCACAATGCCACAAATATAGAATACATCACATACATTCAGCAACAGAAAGATTCACTTTAAGCAGAAAGGAAGGTAGAAGGGGATTTATAGATATAAAAAACCTACATTATGGACAGGTAGACAATTTAAGAAAATTCTTTCTAGAACGAGCAGAAACTAGCAAAATACACAAAGCAATCACTCATATAAATACATCAGCTACACCATTGCAATTTCATAACCACTTCTACAACACTTTAGATCACATAACATCAACAGATACGAAGAAAGTAAATTGGAAAAAGAAAAGACTACATGGCAAGCACCCGTATCATCTAACACAGCCACACATAGATCAAGACGCATCCAACATATGGCTAAGAAAAGGCAATATATACAGTGAGACGGAAGGATTCATAATTGCAATACAGGATCAAACAATAAACACCAGATATTACAGCAAGCATATTATTAAAGATCCCAATACCACAACGGATAAATGCAGACTTTGCAAACAACAAATATAAACAGTAGATCACATCACAAGCGGATGTACAATACTAGCAAATACAGAATACCCCAGAAGACATGACAATGTAGCAAAAATAATACATCAACAACTTGCCATAAAACATAAACTAATAAAACAACACGTTCCCACATACAAGTACACACCACAAAATGTACTGGAGAATGATGAATACAAATTATACTGGAACAGAACCATTATAACAGATAAAACAACACCACATAACAAACCTGACATCATACTCACCAATAAAAAGAAGAAATTAACACAAGTAATTGAAATATCCATACACAACAAATATACAGAAGAAAACAGGAGAAAAAATTGAAAAATACATCCAACTGGCTGAGGAAGTCAAGGACATGTGGCATCAGGATAAAGTCGAAATTATACCAATTATACTATGAACTACAGGAGTCATACCTCACAATATCCACCAGTACATCAATGCAATACAGCTCCATCCAAACATATATATACAACTACAAAAATCTGTAATTATTGATACATGTTCAATGACCCGAAAGTTCCTAAATGCAATATAACATATACCGTACAGTTAAAAGGTAGTCACGCTTGATCAAGGTCCGCGTCACTGTCCATTTTTGACCAGACATAACGTCTGAGAATAGAAAGAAATAATAATAATAATAATAATAATAATAATAATAATACACTGAGGTGACAGCAGTCATCGAATAGCGACATGCATATGTACAGATGGCGACAGTATAGTGTACACAAGGTATAAGAGGGCACTGCTTTGGCGGAGCTGTCATTTGTAGTCAGATGACTACACGACGGGAATTAACAGACACACGACGGGAATTAACAGACTTTGAACGCGGATTGGTAGTTGCAGATAGAGGCATGGGACATTCCATTTCGAAAATCGTTAGGAAATTCAATCTTCTGCGATCCAAATTGTCAAGAGTGTGTTGAGAATACCAAAATTCAGGCATTATCTCTCACCACGGACAGCATGGTTGCTGATGGCCTTCGCAAAACGAAAGAGGGCAGTGGCGTTTTCTTAGGGTTACCAGTGTTAACAGACAAGCAACACTGCGCCAGTAACCTCAGAAATCAGTGTGAGACGTTCGACGACTTATCCTTTAGGACAGGGTGGCGTAATTTGGCGTTAATGGGCTGTGGCAGCAGATGACCGAGGCGAGTGTCTTTACAAACAGCACGACATCGCCTGTAGCACTTCTCCTGGGCTCGTGCCGGAACGGTTGGATCCTAGACGTCTGGAAAACCGAGGCATTGTCAGATGAGTCCCTACTTCAGTAGGTAAGAACTGATGGTAGGATTCGAGTGTGGCGCAGTCTCCACAAAGTAATGGACCCAAGTTGTCAACGAGTCACTGTGCAAGCTGTTGATGGCTCCATAACGGTGTGGGTTGTGTTTACATAGAATGGACTGGGTCCTCTGGTCTGAAGCGATCACTGACTGGAAATGGTTATGTTCGGCTACTTGAAGCTCTTCGCAGCCATTCATGGACTTCACGTTCGCAAACGATGATGAAATTTTTATGGATGTCGGTATGCCAGTTCACTGGGTTACAACTGCTCGCGATTTGTTTCAGAAACAGTCTGGACAGTTGGAGGGAATGACATGAATCCCATCGAACATTTATGGGACATAATCTAGAGGTCAGTTCGTGCACAAAACCTTGAACCGGGAACACTTTCGCAATATGTCGAGTTGCTGCACTACGCTGGGAAAAATGAGATCCGACACGATATTAGGAGGCGTCCCGTGACTTTTGTCACGTCATTGTATAGCTGTTTATCCGGGGAAGTGTACACTGCCGTAAGATATGCTGCTGTAAGATGTGCTGCAGTGTCTACCAATATTTTTCTTGCTGAACTCAGCAGCCTAAAAATCTACCCAAGTGCAGTACAATAATTTCTATCGTCCGTGTCGTCTTGCCAACAACGCGTCATGCTTGGGACCATAATATCACAGTGGGGACAAGTAGCAACACGCGAAACCCAGAATTCGGCTCTTCGCCTACTGCTGGCTGCAGGTGGTCTATTATTTTCATTTCAGTGGTTCATACTATCGATCCAAAAATCAAATGACAGACAAGGTACTGTCCTGGGTACCGAGACATGTCGAGGTATGAAGAAATGGTGCAGTCGACGAAGGAGCCAATGTAGTGTGTATCAGCGGTGCAGTGCTGCCGCGCCCTACTGTCTCGTTGTAGGAGATGAGGATAATGTGCCAGCGGATAACACGCTGTTGTAGATGAAAACTACGAAATGCGGTTAGTGAAGTCGACCATCCAGGCACCATACATGTTATGCTATTCACACTGATGGAAGGAAAAGATCCTCACCAGGTTAAGAACGCTGCAATGTCCATTAATACAAAATTTCTTCCTCCGGCAGGATGTTCTATCAATATGTGAAGCTTGTGGAATACCATTTCAGGCACAAAATATTTTAGCTACATGTTCTTCATAAGCAAACAAGAGCACCCTTGGCTTGGCTGACAACGGCCGCAGTGTAACACGCATTTTGAAATTTTGGGAAGTGTCAGGCTCTCTGCGTAACGTTTTGGGGACAGGATATCAATGAACTCTCACTTCATTGGCCTATACTTTTTATTACGAGGTTGTAACAGAACGGGTGGATCGACAATTTTTTAAAAGTATAATTCACTATGTTTCTTTTATTTGTTGATTAAGAAATTTCCAGTGTGTTGTTGTGGTTCAAATGGCTCTGAGCACTATGGGACTTAACTTCTGAGGTCATCAGTCCCCTAGAACTTAGAACTACTTAAACCTAACTAACCTAAGGACAGCACACACATCCATGCCCGGGGCAGGATTCGAACCTGCGACCGTAGCGGTCGCGCGGTTCCAGACTGAAGCGCCTAGACCCGCTCGGCCACTCCGGCTGGCTGTTGTTGTGGTCTCCAAGCTACTCTATCCTGTGCAAGCCTCTTTATCACCATATAACTACTGCAACCTACATCCCCTTGAACCTGCTTTCTATATTCATCTTTTGCTCTCCCTCTACAATTTTTACCCTCCACGCTTCCCTCAAACATTAAATGGATGATTCCTTGGTGTCTCAGAATGTGTCCTATCAAGAGATCCCTTCCTTTAGTCAATTTATGCCGCAAATAACTTTTTCTCCAATTCTATTCCGTTCTCCCTCGTTTCTTATTCGATCCATCCATTTAACTTTCAGCATCCTTCTCTAGTGCCATAATTCAAAAGCTTTTATTCTCTTCTTCTCTGAAGTGCTTATTGCCCACGTTTCACTTTCGTACAATCCTACACACCATACAAATATCTTTAGAAAAGACTTCTTAACACTTAAGTCTATATTCGAGGTCAACAAATTTGTCTTCTTCAGAAACGATTTTCTTTTCCATTGCCAGTCTGCATTTTATATCCTCTCTGCTTCTGCGAGTATCAGTTATTTTACTGCCCAAACAGCAAAACTTTTCTGCTTATTTTAATGCTCCCTTTCTCAATTTAATTCCCTCAGCATCACCTGATTTAATTGGGCTCAATTCCATTACCCATGTTTGGGATTCGTTGAAGTTCATCTTATATCCTCCTGTACATTCTTTTCAACTACTCTTCTAAGTTTTTTGTTCAAACCTTCAAATTTTGATATCTTTCCCTGAAATTTAATTCTTTCTTCAATTTTTTTCTTTAGTTTCCTATACTGCTTGCTCAATGTCCCACTCCTTTCTCTATCATTGCTTCCTTTTCATGCCCTTCGACTCTTATAACTGTCGTCTCGTTTTTGTACAGGTTGTAAAAAAACCTTTCGCTCCCTTCATTTTACCCCACTGCCTTCGTAATTTCTAAAAGTATTTTCCAGTTAACATTGTCAAAATATATTCCTGATATTGTGTCAGAATGGGGCAATCTGCAGTGTAATAAATTCACAAGAAAAACTTCTAAAAGACAAGATCGCTAGTAAAGCATTTATTTTGATAACGTTACTATCTTTGGATCTGCAATGGATACAACTAAGTTGGGAGGGTAATGGATTTAGAAGCTAAGTATAAAAATGTAGAAAATTAGTTGTCCCTACATGTGAAAAAGTTACACACCTTACGCTCTACATATCCTCATAATCTCCTCCACTGTGCTCTGTATCGTGTCATATCATTAATATTCCTGTGAAGATCATGAAAATCACTAGATATCTACATGTCAAATTTAAATAAAGAGTGTGTACGAACGTAAGGACAGTATGTCGAGTAAAGGTGCTCAGGGTCACACAACAGCTGTCTACAGACTGGGATGCAGGGTAAACACAACAACTATTCCATAATGACAATGTGTTAGTACAATTAGTAATTGTTTTCTGTAAAGCAAAGGTATGAATATATGAGTACAATACCAAGTAATTGATCGTATGCTAACTGAAAAGACAGCTTTAAAAAAAACATTATTTATGTACAATGCATAGTCCAAATAATTATGGTTTCTTATCTTAAAATAACAAATTTTTATAGAAAGTTTGAGGGAATTCTTAAAATATTCCAGTCCGTTAACATAAAATTGGTTTATGTAATCAGTTTATGACGTGATCCAGCAAGTAACGAAGCCACATATTCCTCACATTCTGTAACATACAACGATAAAACAGGCTCCAAATTGTCAAGTTTTTGATTGAAACAACGTACTTAGAAATAAAATCTGAAAAGTATTCTGATTCCATATCAATAAATGGCAGTATATACACTTATTATGGCATATTACATATTACACAACTATCAATAGAATATTATGTCTAGATTCATAGTATTATGTCACTCGATATCTAGGTGAGTCTATGTTATGGCTAAGCATCGAATGGAGGCGTTAATCGTTGTAATTTACATCACAGATACAGTATAAGTTCACAGTGTATGAATAAGAGCACTTGAGTGAATGAACCTGTACCCTTTCATTACATATATAAATTTAATTACAATCAAATGAACACCCTTAGCTGCTTACAGGCGTTGACATACGTCAACGGGGACAGATGAAAACGTGTGTCCCGACCGGGACTCGAACCCGGGATCTCCTGCTTATATGGCAGACGCTCTATCCATCTGAGAAACCGAGGACACAGAGGATAGTGCGACTGCAGGGATTTATCTCTGGCACGCCTCCCGCGAAACCCACATTCTCAACGTATTGTCCCGCACTACATTCGTAGTGCCCCCGCCCATTATACTCATTACTCGCGGCGCGTTGCCGATTCCCGTGAGAGTTTAGGCACTGTATATATATAAATTTGTTGTCTGATGTCTAGTAATAAATAGGTGTTGAGTTCATGCACATACCTCAATAACCAATAGTAATTAAATCACTAACGTTTCCGTACATTACTGAAGTAACAATTACTTGTTAAATCATTATATACATAACAATCATTATCAGAGCAAACATTTCCCACTTTCATAAAGTTACAACAAGTATAAAGCAGGCCGGTGTGGCCGTGCGGTTCTAGGCGCTTCAGTCTGGAACCGCGTGACCGCTACGGTCGCAGGTTCGAATCCAACCTCGGGCATGGATGTGTGTGATGTCTTTAGATTAGTTAGGTTTAATTAGTTCCAAGTTCTAGGCGACTGATTTAAGTCGCATAGTGCTCAGAGCCATTTGAACAACAATTATAAAAGAAACATTACATGGTAACTCAGTCTTACCGAAATCGGTTATCGAAATAAATGCTTTTGCAACCTATCTTTCTCCTACTTAAACATCTTTCTATAAACTTACATTTTCCCTCTAACCATTCTCAGTGGTTAGCACATCGCACTCGCATTCGGGAGCACGAAGACTCAAACCCGCGGCCGACCATCCAGATTTAGGTTTTCCGTGGTTCTCTTAAATCGCTTGTGGCAAATTCCGGGACAGTTCCTTTGAAAGGGCACAGCCGATTTCCTTCCCCATCCTTCCCTAATCCGAGCTTGAGCTCCGTCTCTAATGAGCTCGGTGTCGATGAGACGCAGAACACTAATATCTCCTCCTTTCTCCTTCTCTAACCATTCTACTTAGCCAATTTGTATTTTTTGGCAGTCTTATTTTTAGACGTCTGTTGTCCCTTCTGCCTGATTCATTTGCTATACTTTTATACTTTCTTCTTTCATCAGTTTAGTATCTCCAGTGGTTTCCAAGAAATTTTACTAGGGTCTGTCTCTCTACTTATTTGGTTCTCTGCTGCCTTCAGTACTTCGTCACACGAAGTTACCCATTCGTCTTCTACTATATTCCTTTTTCTTATTTCAGTCAGTCGTTGGTTTATGCTCACTCTGAAACAGCCGGAATTTTAATGGAATTTGTCGTAATCTTCGTCACGCAAACATAAAAAAAATTCCAATAATAAACATAAAGAAATGGCAATAATAAACATAAACAATAATAAAGATATTCGTCAACTGTCAAGATTGTTCATTACGCTGTCAGCAGGTCTTGGTCAATCAGAAATAAGGCAGAGGTTATATACACTGAAGAGCCAAAGAAACTGCTACACCTGCCTAGTGTCGTGTAGGGCCCCAGTGAGCACGCAGAAATGCCGCAACACGACGTGGCATGAACTCGACTAATGTCTGAAGTTGTGCTGGAGGGAATTCACACCATTAATCCTGCAGGGCTGTCCATAAATTAGTAAGAGCACGAGGGAGTGGAGATCTCTTCTGAACAGCACTTTGCAAGACATCCCAGATATCCTCAAATGTGTTCACATCTGGGGAGTTCGGTGGCCAGAGTGTTCCTGGAGCCACTCTGTAGCAATTCTAGACGTGTCGCATTGTCCTGCTGGAATTGCCCAAATCCGTCGGAATGCACAATGGACGTGAATGGATGCAGGTGATCAGACAGGATGCTTGCGTACGTGTCACCTGTCAGAGTAGTATCTGGGCGTATCAGGGGTCTCATATCACTCCAATTCCACACGCCCCACGCTATTACAGAGCCTACACCGGCTTGAACGGTCCCCTGCTGACATGCACGGTCCATGGGTTCATGAGGTATTCTCGATACCCGCACACGTCCATCTGCTGGATACAATTTGAAAGGAGACTCGTCCGACCAGGCAACATGTTTCCAGTCATGAAGAGTCCAATGTCCCAGGCGAGGCATAAAACCTGGTGCCGTGCAGTCATCGGCTCCGAAAGCCCATATCGATGATGGTTTGCGGAATGGTTCGCACGCTGACACTTATAGATGGCCCAGCATTGTTATCTTATATAGGTGTTGCCACCTGCAGTGCCGTATTCTGTCTGTTTACATATTTCTAAATTTGAATACGCGTACCTATACCAGTTTCTTTAGTGCTGAAGTGTAGCATTGGTAAGTACGAAACGACTGATGGAGAAAAAATGTTAAACAAGTGTAGGCTTTGCTAGCGACAGAAACGACAATGGGTAGACAAATAACTGTAAATTTATTACAAAACAAATTAAGCTTCAAATTTAAATAGTAAATGATCATTACGTAATTTAGTGGTTATGAGAGCCCGCTCTTAACAACAGTTCTTTAGATAAGTCTCTGGGTTTTGGTGGCGTGAGGGATAACATTAACACTCTCGTGAAATTTTTCCAGTACCCTTGTAATAATAAAGCTATACAGTAGACATTTTTTCCTAACTATGGTTGCTGTATCTGCTGTTCATATTAACGAGTTGACAAGTCTGTGGGGCCATCTGTTAGCCATTCACTTAACTATTAGGAATACGCAAATTTAAATTTTTGTAAATTATCATATCCAGAATTTGTTTAATGTTTATACATATGGAATCATTTGTCATGGAAAGACTATACCGCAGTGAAAGCGTTTATATTCATTATTTTGCGAGTGGTTAATGCGTCATTGTAGCACTTTTGAAATAACTGTTGCGTGACGGTCATGCGGCTAGGGTAGGAATGTGGCTAGCACGGTATGCGAGTGGGTATGTGACAGAGAGCTCTGCATTTCATAATGGGCAATTACAAGAGAATTATATGTGAGGAGAAAGCCGCACCATCGCTCTTGAAGATGCATTATGACCAAGCAAGCGCGAAAGTACTCACTGACGAAGTTGGAGGCACTGACGATACCTTCCTAGGTAAAATATCTATTGTACCGTGCTGAAGAAGTGTTATACTTTAGTTGTGCCTTATTAAGCTATGAATATCAACCACTGTGTTAGTTCATATACATTATACATGAAATAGAGTGATTAAAATGAACTTTAGGGTTGTTTTTGTCCGTAGTTACCCCTAACTAAAATGAAAATCAAGAGACACTGTTATATCGGTATTCGATCCCAGAAAAAAATTAGCTGAAATACATTTACATTATTAGCAGCTCAAAATTACATACAACGTTATATTAAATTGCTCCTGGCAACTTGCACTATGAAAGCACTCGATATTTTCTGACATTACATTGCCTTTACCTACATGGCTTTGTTCAAATCATTTATGATCACTGTGGTCCAATTGTTAGCATTTGAATGCAGCGTGACTGTGCTGATGTATGTAAAAGTGAATATGTTTCTGTTCTTTAAGTCTTACTGCTACATTCCATTTGCTGTCTTGTGGGTAAATCGGCCTTTTTGATCAGCGTTGCGAAGACTTGTATTCATTTAAATTACATTTTTATGAAAAAGTTTTACAAAAAAAGTTTGCTTTGTTCTTATACGTTTTGGTGCGTAATATTTTGAAATTAATAACTTTACATGGTTTTTCTATGCCTTGTTGTGTAGTGGCGTAATGGCGAAAATCGAGGGCCATAACCAGACCAAATATTAGCTTGTTTGAATTCCATATTTAATTTTTGGGTGAGATAATGTTTCAAATGTATATCACTGCACTGCAACAATTGTTCGGTAAAATGGAGTGAATAGAAACAAACAAAACTTCCAAAAAAATTTATGCAGTCGCATCGGAAGACAAATGGGAATGTCACGTAAAATTTTGTTTCTCTGAGTTGGTAGCGAATAGATCTAGCAGGGGAACTTTGAGTTTCAAAGTTGGTGATCCTGTTAATTGATGTCATGAACACTTTATGACAAACATTGGATGTGGTGTTGAATTTGATTATTTCGAACTTTATTTGCAAGTACTAATCTAAATTATGTTGTTTTAATTTAGGTAGATAGTAAGCAAATTTGCAATCCCATTTCGTTAACCATATGTTTAAAAAATGGTTCAAAGGGCTCTGAGCACTACGGGACTTAACATCTGAGGTCATCAGTCCCCTAGAACTTAGAACTACACTCCTGGAAATGGAAAAAAGAATACATTGACACCGGTGTGTCAGACCCACCATACTTGCTCCAGACACTGCGAGAGGGCTGTACAAGCAATGATCACACGCACGGCACAGCGGACACACCAGGAACCGCGGTGTTGGCCGTCGAATGGCGCTAGCTGCGCAGCATTTGTGCACCGCCGCCGTCAGTGTCAGCCAGTTTGCCGTGGCATACGGAGCTCCATCGCAGTCTTTAACACTGGTAGCATGCCGCGACAGCGTGGACGTGAACCGTATGTGCAGTTGAAGGACTTTGAGCGAGGGCGTATAGTGGGCATGCGGGAGGCCGGGTGGACACACCGCCGAATTGCTCAACACGTGGGGCGTGAGGTCTCCACAGTACATCGATGTTGTCGCCAGTGGTCGGCGGAAGGTGCACGTGCTCGTCGACCTGGGACCGGACAGCAGCGACGCACGGACGCATGCCAAGACCGTAGGATCCTACGCAGTGCCGTAGGGAACCGCACCGCCACTTCCCAGCAAATTAGGGACACTGTTGCTCCTGGGGTATCGGCGAGGACCATTCGCAACCGTCTCCATGAAGCTGGGCTATGGTCCCGCACACCGTTAGGCCGTCTTCCGCTCACGCCCCAACATCGTGCAGCCCGCCTCCAGTGGTGTCGCGACAGGCGTGAATGCAGGGACGAATGGAGACGTGTCGTCTTCAGCGATGAGAGTCGCTTCTGCCTTGGTGCCAATGATGGTCGTATGCGTGTTTGGCGCCGTGCAGGTGAGCGCCACAATCAGGACTGCATACGACCGAGGCACACAGGGCCAACACCCGGCATCATGGTGTGGGGAGCGATCTCCTACACTGGCCGTACACCACTGGTGATCGTCGAGGGGACACTGAATAGTGCACGGTACATCCAAACCGTCATCGAACCCATCGTTCTACCATTCCTAGACCGGCAAGGGAACTTGCTGTTCCAACAGGACAATGCACGTCCGCATGTATCCCGTGCCACCCAACGTGCTCTAGAAGGTGTAAGTCAACTACCCTGGCCAGCAAGATCTCCGGATCTGTCCCCCATTGAGCATGTTTGGGACTGGATGAAGCGTCGTCTCACGCGGTCTGTACGTCCAGCACGAACGCTGGTCCAACTGAGGCGCCAGGTGGAAATGGCATGCCAAGCCGTTCCACAGGACTACATCCAGCATCTCTACGATCGTCTCCATGGGAGAATAGCAGCCTGCATTGCTGCGAAAGATGGATATACACTGTACTAGTGCCGACATTGTGCATGCTCTGTTGCCTGTGTCTATGTGCCTGTGGTTCTGTCAGTGTGATCATGTGATGTATCTGACCCCAGGAATGTGTCAATAAAGTTTCCCCTTCCTGGGACAATGAATTCACGGTGTTCTTATTTCAATTTCCAGGAGTGTACTTGAACTTAACTAACCTAAGGACGTCACACACATCCATGCCCGAGACAGGATTCGAACCTGCGACCGAAGCGGTCGCGCGGTTCCAAACGGAAGCGCCTAGAACCGCTCGGCCACACCGGCCGGCTAACCAAATGTTTAGTTTTAAGGAATACTATAATCTGACTTGTGTTTTGGGTAGTTAAAAATGTAGGGTTGTCTATTGATGGAACTTATGGAGTGAATAGAAACAGAAGACCAAGAATTTGATGGAAATTAAAAATCACTTGGCACTGTTCGCAACTTAGATCATTGTGATTGAATAATAATTTTCTAAAGAAAAAAAAACAAGCCCGATTAAATACGTTAATTTTAAGAGATAAGTAGTCATGTTTTAGTCAAAGCAATGTTTTTCGAAAGCTCTTCATTACTACCTGAGACACGACTTGTAGCTTCAAAGACATCAGTAATGAACAATGATTTCAATGGCTAAATCAAGTTTGTTAATTTAATGTTACAATAAAATAAATACAAATATAATAGCATTTATTTCGAAAATAGAATGAAAAACCTGTCCGATGTAAAGTAAGCGCCGGCACGCCAGGTGCGAACGTTAGAGCAGAGAGGGCTGTGAAGAAGACGTCAGCCAATAGTACGCTGACCGACTCGAGTTGAAGACTGGCAGTTCTACTACTTCCACAGCGGCATAAGGAATAGGCACTTCTATAGCAGCGACTTAGGAACTGTATTACTTCTCTTGTATCACGAATTGTATATACTGAACGGATTTCTTGTTTGTCTGTCGCCCTTTGATCGCGGCAAGTCTGTATCTCACAAAGTAAAGCATTGTAATCATTTCCTTTTGTAATAAAATTGACTGATACGATTTGCTTCAATTGTTGTCTAACGATCCGAGAAAGCAGGTTTCCTAGGCACCCCAAATTTGAAGTAGTAGTCTGGATACAACAAAAACGCAATTTAAGCAATATTTTTAATATCTGTGCTAAATTTTTTTTTCAACCACATAAACCTTGTTTATTATTCTTCAAAAAAAATTGTTCAAATGGCTCTGAGCACTATGGGACTTAACATCTGAGGTCATCAGTCCCCTAGAACTTAGAACTACTTAAACCTAACTAACCTAAGGACATCACACACAACCATGACCGAGGCAGGATTCGCACCTGCGACCGTAGCGGTCGCGCGGTTCCAGACTGAAGCGCCTAGAACCGCTCGGCCACACCGGCCGACTATTATTCTTCCATCTCCAAACAACATTTTGATGTATCCCTGGTCACCCCAAAGAAGAATAAAAAAAAAAATAATAAGATTAAACTGCTGTTTCCGTTCACCCCTCTCTGCACGGTGAATGGAAACACCAAATTCTTATTTTGTTATGTTACAAAAGCATGACCTAGATACCAAATCTAAGTTCAAAACCAAACACAAGACGTAGAATTCCACATAAATTTGATTTTCATATTTCGCTTTTCGATTCTCAGTTCTTTCTTTTAAAGTTGGAAACTGTTTCTGTTCACCTCGTTTTATGATAATTTTCGAACCATAAGTATGTCAACAGCTCAGGACAATCTAATTTCCAGATAGTTTAGCGTTATTTAAACACGGTATGTCTTTTATTGCACTAACAGTACTCTGCAATAGAAATTTCAAGATGAATTCATATAATACTTTATAGACTGCTTTCAAGCCATGTTGCTCCAGCCTCCATTTTTATAAAATGACAATTTTTTAAGTATATCATCACACTTTTCAAGGAAATATTTGTAGACTGTAGTAATATAGCTTTAGCGTATACTAAGCTCACCACTAATTAACACCCATTGAGGAAACAAAGAACTGACTATTTCAACTACAATAGTTAAGTGTATCACAAAGGCGTTTTTCATAACTGTTGATGGGTTTTGATAAATGACAAATTAACTGACGCTTCGATTTTATCAGTGACAAACCATTCACTTTTGGCTATGAACTGCACGCTCCACGCAATGTGGGTTGAACAGCTCATTGGGCCATGGTGCTCTCGGCTTGTTGCATCATTTGACAATAGGCAATACGGCGATTGGTTCGCCTCCATAGCCAGTGTGTTTGGCTGCTATGCAGAGCAACCGGGTTCGAGTCCCGATACTACCATGGATTTTTTTCTTTGTGGGAGGAACGGGATGCACACAGCCTCGTGAGGCCAACTGAGGAGCTATTTTACTGAAAAGTAGCGGCTCCAAGGTCACGAAACTTGAGAACGACGGGAGATCAGTGTGCTGATCCCATGCTCTCTGTACTGCATACAGACGAAGACATTAGCAGAGGATGACACGGCGGTCGGTCGGTCGGTCGGTCTCGTCCGGCCCGTCCGGGCAAGGCACCCAGCAATACGGCGACTCGTTGGACCGTACTACACGCCTCTATTCAGCTACTGTCTAGTTTCTTGTTGACACTGTTGTTGCTGTTGTGCCGACTGAATCTGTGCAACTTCTTGTGGTGCTCTGAGTGATGGCCTTTTGCGACCTAATCGACCCGAAGTGGCTTTTCCAAGCGGTTCCTTTCGCAGTTTGTATCCGATTCGAAGCCCATTGACAATGACAGGACGCGATACTCGTCTTACGGTTATGATCATATTAAGGTATTTGTTGTGACGGCTGCTAGTGGTACACCACTCCTTGTAGACGCACATGACAGTTCTCGCTGATACAGCCAATTTTCTGGCAGCTCCACTCAAGATGTGGTCGGGGACACACAGAAATACTCTAGCGCTTACCTGCCAATCTGTCACTCACCGCGTCGACCCACTTTACTGCCCTCTTCGATATCGCTTTACTGTCAGCTGTGGAACTGCCTGATACCAGTTCTATGGCATCTCCTGCACTCCAAGGTGGCCAGTGTGCACTTTTAATGGAGTGACTGATACTTTTGGCTGGTGAGCATATATTTTCCTGAGGTTTGTCACAGCAATCTCGATTATGAGAACAAACATCCTACAAACCACGAGATGTGCATAGTTATCCCTAGTAGGAATGTTGATATCATGTCGATGAGCAGATTAAATCCAAGGCCATCATTATTATCATTTTCCATTACGGCAGATGTCCTATTATGCTTACAGAAGTATTCGTGTAACAGGTTGTTTGTACTTAAATTGATGGTAAGCTGGCCGTGGAGTAAATATTCCAAGGTGTTGCGCGATGCCGAAGATAATGAATTGGACGGTAGTACGAGGTTGCTGTGGGTAGTGGCTTAATATGTCCATGCTTGCATACCACACAGAAAAGGCATGCATGGGCAATGATTATATCGCTCGCTGAAGTGTTATAGATTATTCTGTTTAGTAAACCCAGTTTAGTGTAGTTTAGTTCCACAGATCATCACTACGACATGTCTCTGTGGTGTGGAATGAGTCAGTTTTCCATTACAACACAATACATCATTCTGTTCTGTCACACATCAATGTCGAGTGATGAATAATGCAAGTCATCTTTCCTTATAGGGCTACATTTATGAATGTTTCTGTTGTGTTCTATAAACAACAGATGTTTATTCGACCAGCCAGTTGTGGGTAGGCAGTGTTAAGCGGTGGATGAGTGGCCGCAGTCTAACAACGTCGGTATTCACAAATCGCATTGGGGCAACATCTCTAAATCAAGTTATCAAGGTACTCTCGAGGACGTTTTGAGAGAGAGAAAATTGTGTTTATTGTAATGTCCCACACACCTTGATTACCGAACAAAAACGACACATGGGCGCGGTCCGCGACTTGGTTAAAGTGCAAAATGTGGACAATTCTTTTCTGGAACAAATAATCACAGGTGAACCTACCACAAAACGACAAAGTGCAGAAATTCACATGGTGGATCAATGGTTTAACGACACAACTGACATACAAGCCGATGTGGTGCGCAATTTGAACATCATCCCAAAGAAGGACTTTCCTGACAGTTTCGCATGGTTATATGAACGTTCTGTACGTTGTGCTCAATTTGGGGAGAGACTCTGTAAAACATCTGAATCATTAAAACCACCATCCTAACTTTTCTCCATTTTTTACTAATCGAGTCTCGAAACTCTTTGGACTCACGGGGTATAGCGCTCTTGATATAAACGTTAAAAACATTTTTTTAACAAACAATTCTTTACTCAGTGACAACTTACGCCAGAATATGATGCAATAAGTAGTTTTTGAATGACGTTAGGAAAAGTAAGCCAAATTTTTGACTTTTTGATCTCCTAAATATCATTAGGTGTACCGTTAAAATTTCGAAGCATGGGTTTTTAAGGAGGTCTATAACATGGAAGTACTTACAATGTTATGTAATGATATTCTGGAACGCAGAAACGGACTTTTGGTGTTCTTTCTAAATTCATACAAAGCCCATTGTAAGAATATATGTAATACGAAATATTTATAATGGTATGTAAGGGTCTTCTGAAATGCAGAAACGGATGTTTCGTGCTTTATCTAAATTCGAACAAAGCCCATTTGCACTTTCAAGTGGCGAAAATTCTTCATTAAGGTTTATTATAATACTTTAATCATTAGCAAACAGAATTACTTCTGCTTCTTTCATGTCTGCTGGCAGGTACTTATACATGAGAAGAATAAGAGCGGATCCAATATAGATCCGCGCGGTACACCCATACTGATTATTCCCCATTCTGAAGAACTGTTCCGTTGTATAAATTCCCCTTATTTGTTAATACCCAATTCTGCATCCTTCTAGATAGAGAGCACGATAACTGGTTCAAATGGCTCCGAGCGCTACGGGACTTAACTTCTGAGGTCATCATTCCCCTAAAACTTAGAACTACTTAAACCTAACTAACCTAAGGACATCACACACATCCATGCCCGAGGCAGAATTCGAACCTGCGACCGTAGCGGTCGCGCGGTTGCAGACGGTAGCGCCTAGAACCGCTCGGCCACCCCGGCCGCAGAGGAGGATAACTAATTACGAATAACACCTGTGATAGTATAGTTTTTAGTTTCTCTAAAGGAAAACTGTAAGACGCACTATCTAACGCTTGTGACAGGTCACAGAATATACCAGTTGGTAATACTTTGTCATTTAAATTTGGTATTATCCGTTTCGTAAATTTAGAAATAGCATATTCTGTGAGGGATCCTTTTGAAATCCAAATTGAGACCAAGTTCATATTTTGGCATTTGCTATCTTTCTAGTAGTTTTGTCATGATTATTGACAGTGAGTATGTAAGCTACTGTACATGCAGTAACCTCAGCTGCCGCCATGTGTCTCCCTGCTCAGGTAAGGATAGCTCGTGATGCGTGCCACTTCGAGAAGGAAGTAAACTGTGAGAGTGATCAATAATCACTGTTTCCTGTCATCCTATCGCTGTCGTAAAAGGTTCTGACAAAGCATAAGACGACATTCACGCCGTTCCAGTTTCAGAGTCTGTGCACGAGAGATGCTCGATGCCGGTTCGACGGCAATACTCTCCCCACAGAGAGCGGGCGGTCGGCGGCTGTCGCGGCACGTGCCCCGACCACTCCCGCGTCTGAACAATAAGCTGTCCCGGCGGCCGACGGCGATGGCGATGGCCGATGGCGGGCCGACTTTATTGTCGTCACGTAAGAACTCCGGCCGTCACGTGACCGGAGTCTGGCGCGCAACGCGGCCGGCATCTGCAATTCTGGCCGAGCGCTAGCCTCGTCCACTCGCGCCCACATTTTCGTCCGCTAGCAGCGCCGTACAGCCTGAGTCCGTGATGGTGTTGTAGACTTTCAGGGACGATGGAGAAGAGTAAATGTATCAAACTGACGTAAGATGCCCTGATCCGGAAACGACCGAGTCCAAAGTTGTGGGCGAAAATTGTTCTGATACCTATGGCAGTGTGCCTACTGTAAGCTCTTTGCTTTATTATTAATTAATGAAAAATATTTATTCTTTATAAAAACTATTTACTCTCTGACTTTTGATCTTCATCACGTTTAGGACATTTGTTGGATATGTGCTACGTGATGCAATTCAAAGTAAAGAATAACTCATGTATGCTGAATCCATACTTCCACACTACTTATTGCATAATGTACACGTTGTATATACACTATTGACCATTAAAACTGCTACAATACCAAGATGACGTGCTACAGTCGCGAAATTTAATCGACAGGAAGAAGATGCTGTGATATGCAAATGACCAGCTTTTCAGAGCATTCACACAAGGTTGGCGCCGGTGGCGACACCTATAACGTGCTGACATGAGGAAAGTTTCCAACCCATTTCTCATGCACAAACATCAGTTGACCGGCGCTGCCTGGTAAAAAGTTGTTGTGATGCCTCGTCTAAGGAGGAGAAATGCGTACCATCACGTTTCCGACTTCGATAAAGGTCGGATTGTAGCCTATCGCGATTGCGGTTTATCGTATCGCGACATTGCTGCTCGCGTTGGTCGAGATCCAATGACTGTTAGCAGAATAAGGAATCGGTGCGTTCAGGACGGTAATACGGAACGCCGTGCTGGATCCCAACGGCCTCGTATCACTAGCAGTCGAGATGACAGGCATCTTATCCGCATGGATACGAACAGTTCGACGTCGTTTGCAGCAACATGGACTATCAGCTCGGAGACCATGGCTGCGGTTACCCTTGACGCTGTATCACAGACAGGAGCGCCTTCGTTGGTGTACTCAACGACGAACGTTGGTGCACGAATGGCAAAACGTCATTTTTTCGGATGTATACAGGCTCTGTTTACAGCATCATCATGGTCGCATCCGTGTTTGGCGACATCGCGGTGAACGCAAATTGGAAGCTTGTATTCGTCATCGCCATTGTGGCGTATCACCCAGCGTGATGATATGAGGTGCCATTGGTTACACGTCTCGGTCACCTCTTGTTCGCATTGACGGCACTTTGAACAGTGGATGTTACATTTCAGATGTGTTACGACCCGTGGCTCTACCCTTCATTCGATCCCTGCGAAACCCTACATTTCAGCAGGACAATGCACGACCGCATGTAGGGGCCTTTCTGGATACAGAAAATGTTCGACTGCTGCCCTGGCCAGCACATTCTCCAGATCTCTCGCCAATTGAAAACGTCTGGTCAATGGTGGCCGAGCAACTGGCTCGTCACAGTATGCCAGTCACTACTCTTGATTAACTGTGGTATCGTGTTGAAGCTGCATGGGCAGCTGTACCTGTACACGCCATCCAAGCTCTGTCTGACTCAATGCCCAGGCGTATCAAGGCCGTTATTACGGCCAGATGTGGTCGTTCTGGGTACCGATTTCTCAGGATCTATGAACCCAAACTGCGTGAAAATGTAATCACATGTCAGTTCTAGTATAATATATTTGTCCAATGAATACCCGTTGATCATCTGGATTTCTTCTTGGTGTAGCAATTTTAATGTCCAGTAGTGTAGTATAGCTCCTTCAGTGGTACTGTGCATGCCCCTATGTACCCAATGCTTAGTACTTAGTATCGATGCTATCCATGCTGACTTATCGTGCGTTGGGAGAGTTTGGGGGGCGAGGGAGGGGGGGACGGGGAGGGGAGGGGGGAGGACAGATGCACGCATGACGCGCTATCCTTACCTGAGCAGGAAGACACGTGAGGCCAGGTGATGTTATTGCATGTACAGTAGCTTCTATACTTACTGTCAATCATTATGATAAAACTAAAGATGCATGCATGCAGCCACGGGTAACAGTGGTCGGTCGGTTGTAAATATTAATTCTAGCAATTACATTCAAAATAAGTTCGCAGTAACGGTACGGCAGTGGGAAACGCTGCTTTTCGTGCGACATCTTGTTCTTTTTCGGAATGACCAACGTGAAAGCTCCAGGGATGGCCCACACTACTCGTCTAGTCGATGCACGATGCACAGCGCTGTCTCGCTTATCAGGTTGGCATTATTTACAGTATAGGGATTGGCTGAATTTAAAACTCGTGAAACATAAACGAGAATCGTAAAACCCAGCTCTAAATGAGCCGCATCATTAACAATCTTAATTAAAATGAACTCTAGCGTTTGCACTACGCGAGACCTAACTCATGAAACAGGTTTGCACTGCTGTTTCGCGAGGCACGTGTCTCGTCTATCCATTTATACAGAGCGAAATGTTAAGCGAAACAGGCACGGAAAGGGTGAGCCGTCGTCTTGGACGAGTAAACCATGTCATCATACGTGTCGCAAATCCAGCTCCTGCAAGTGCTTTCGCCCTCGTCACTACATCTACATCTACATGAATACTCTGCAAATCACATTTAAGTGCCTGGCAGAGGGTTCATCGAACCACCTTCACAATTCTCTATTATTCCAATCTCGTATAGCGCGCGGAAAGAATGAACACCTGTTATCTTTCCGTACGAGCTCTGCTTTCCTTTATTTTATCGTGGTGATCGTTCCGCCCTATTTAGGTCGGTGTCAACAAAATATTTTCGCTTTCGGAGGAGAAAGTTGGTGATTGGATTTCGTGAGAAGATTCCGTCCCAACGAAAAACGCCTTTCTTTTAATGATTTCCAGCCCAAATCCTGTACCATTTCTGTGACACTCTCTCCCATACTTAGCGATAATACAAAATGTACTGCCTTTCTTTGAACTTTTTCGATGTACTCCGTCAGTCCTATCTGGTAAGGATCCCACACCGCGCAGAAGTAATCTAAAAGAGGACGAACAAGCGTAGTGTAGGCAGGCTCCTTAGTAGGTCTGTTACATTTTCTAAGTGTTCTGCCAATAAAACGCAGCCTTTGGTTAGCCTTCCCCACAACATTTTCTATGTGTTCTTTCCAGTTTAAGTTGTCCGTAATTGTAATACCTAGGCATTTAGTTGAATTTACGGCTTTTAGATTAGACTAATTTATCGTGTAACCGAAGTTTAACGAGTTCCTTTTAGCACTCATGTGGATGACTTCACACTTTTCGTTGTTTAGGGTCAACTACCACTTTTCGCACCATTTAGATTTTTTTTCTAAATCGTTTTGGACTTTGTTTTGATCTTCTGATGACTTTATTAGTCGATAAACGACAGCGTCATCTGCAAACAACCGAAGACGGCTGCTCAGATTGACTCCCAAATCGTTTATATAGATAAGGAACAGTAAAGGGCCTATAACACTACCTTGGGGAACGCCAGAAATCACTTCTGTTTTACTCGATGAACTGTGTTTGAAATTAAAAAAAGTTACGAGATCGCTGCTGGTGAAATACTGAATTGTCAGTGATACCATATGTGATACAGCTTATGTGGGAAACGGCAGTGGGGCCCACCGAAGATACTTTCAGGAACTTTACATTTATGACTGGAGAAGATTTCAAATATCTTGTGTCACTAACAGATATGAAAATCGTAAAGATGGGTACAAAGCTGAAACAAGCAATTACCGATAGAGAAATGCTGACTGTGGCTGGCGCTGTGATACCTTGCGACAGGCCGTTCGTACACATGTCTACAATATCTCCCATTAGAATTTCAAACAACATGATATCAAGGATTATCCTAGCAATTTGTGATAAATGGAGTGAGACATTACAGGAATAATCGAAGGTAAGAATTATTACTCATAATTTTATTTTTATTACCTACATTTTTGGCAATATTTCTCAGTTTGCATTTACTGAGACGTTTTTACTTAGGGAAAAGGCAGATTTCGGTGTGTAGGCACCTTATTCAGTTAGCGTTGGTTGCTCAGTTTTTTTTTTTTTTTTTTTTTTTTTTTTTTTTAAAAAATCACGAGCGCTTCATTTGGAACCAATTGCATATAAGGTTGACAATAAAGAACAATTATCAAATTTGACTGTTAAGACAATATCTAATTAAAAATTCTATAGGCAAATTGCATTAACAGCTGAAGGCCTTATTGACCAGAAATTCAAATCATTTGTCGGCTGGAGGCCCCAATAGTAATAACTCAAAAACCATTTGACGGCTTAAGTCCAAGATAGCAAATTCTTACTAAAATATTATAAAAAGGACAATCGTATTAAGTGACAATATCTAATTAAAAATTCTTAAGACAAATTGCATTCACGGCTGAAGGCCTTATTGACAACCATCCAATCTGATCAGATCAAGAAAAAGGTGGGCCTCACACAGGATCGACCTGAGAAAGTCGCTCAATTTCGTAAACGATGAGACAGGCAGCCAAGAGTTGTATTCACTTAACCGGATGGCAACTCAAACTAGTGGCAGTTTAAACGTCGGCCAACACTCTTGCAGCATCTACCCAACGTCTGTTAACCAACACAACGATGGAACTGTGGTGTCACCGCCAGACACCACACTTGCTAGATGGTAGCCTTTAAATCGGCCGCGGTCCGGTAGTATACGTCGGACCCGCGTGTCGCCAGTATCAGTGATTGCAGACCGAGCGCCGCCACACGGCAGGTCTAGAGAGACTTCCTAGCGATCGCCCCAGTTGTACAGCCAACTTTGCTAGCGATGGTTCACTGCCTACTTACGTTCTCATTTGCCGAGACGATAGTTTAGCATCGCCTTGAGCTACGTCATTTGCTACGACCTAGCAAGGCGCTATTATCAGTTACTATTGATATTGTGAATCATGTACCGTCAAGACCGACGTTCATCATTAATGGATTAAAGTTAAGTATTCCACCAGCTACGTCCCTTTTTCTAAATTCTAATTTCCTTGTCATGTTCCAGACCTCACGCCAGCCTGCATGAGCTAAAACGCGTGCATTTCGGCCTCCTTTAGTAAAACGGTGTTGGCTCTCTTGCCAACCACAACAGGAACAACCCAGGCAAGGCAGAATCGGCGGACAGCACTGTGTCTTCAGAATCCGGTGTTAGAACATACAGAAGCAGAAGGACCCACTACGACCAAAGTAGTCCAAAGAAACAAATATCCGGACCACAAACAAGGAGGCTGTCGAACTACACGCCTTACCAGACAGCAGGGCAAGGCGAGGAAAGATACACTGCCACGAAAATACGCTAACATCCAGGGCAGGTAACTGCGGCGTTAGTGGCCACTAGACAGAAAAATACCGCTGGTTGAACTTCATCAAAAAACACAAGGAATTTAATTATTAATAATAAAAGGTGGAGGATAGCTAATTAACTTCGCCAATTCTAAACACTCCACTCGTTGCTCTTCGCCACAGCGACCCTGCGAGCAGCAACGCGCAAACAAACGGCGTGGTCTCAAAATAGTGGAGGTTTCGCTACTGGGTTAATGTTCACTCAACTCAAACGTCCTGGATCCGGTGGAGAACGAAGTTGTCGCCCTCGCAACTACAGCCCCTTGATTCAGCAGTAACTGTGTGCCACCAGCGGTCCCAGTATGTCCGCGTGCTGTCAGACGTCACTGCTGCTCCATCCTAACCGAACTACCCGACACACTCCGACCCAGAAAACACTTGACGTCCTTCCAAAGATAGTACCACGGTACTAGGTATCGATAATCGCAGCTGCTGGCACTCGCAAACAGACAACGCTAGCAAATGTAGTGTCTCCAGTAAACACAAGAAGAAAACGAGACGCCACGATCCCTATTACACGATGCGAACCTACCAAGGGCAGCAACTCGAGCCGCAACACAGATCATTTACAGCACATACAGAAAGAAAATTTACTGTCCAGTCAAATTAATGTGAAAACCTGACACGGCGAGCTGTGTACATGCGTGGTTCCAAGAGCACCACGACGAGTTTACCGTTCTCCTCTGGCCATGAGATTCCTCGGATTTAAGCCCAGTCGAGAATCTATGGGACCACCTCGGTCGGATTGTTGGTGCCATGGATCCTCAACCGAGAAACCTAACGCAGCTTGCCACGACACTGGAGTCGGTATTGCCCCACATCCCTGTCACCACCTTCCAGAACCTCAATTACTCTCTTCCTTCACGTCTCGCAGCGACACGTGCAGGAAAAGGTGTTTATTCGAACTTTTGACACGTGATCACATTGTTGTGACTCGACGGTAAATTTTCTTTATATATGCGCTGAAAAAACACACTGAGGCGTATTACCAAAAGTATAGGCAGTAAAAATAAATTATAAGTAATTATTCTTACCTTTGATTATTCCCCTAGTGTCTCAACCAGTTCATCACAAACCGTTAAGATAATTCTTGATTTCGCACTCCTGAAATTGCGTTGTCCTACTTGTAGATGCAACCGCGCCGAGGTAAAACAAACGGCACGTAGGGGTGAACACGGTCCCCAAGGCAAGGAGCATACTTGCGTTGATACACCGTGCCTTCCAGAATGACGAGATCTCTCATGTAACGCCACGAAGACATTACCCAGAGCATAACAACCCCTTCCTCCTCTAGCCTAGACCATTCCGATGATTATTGTTGCAGGGTGTTTGTTTTCTGATGTTTCTCGCCTTACATGACAACAGCTGCATGTCCAATGGAGCATTAAACGTCATTCATCTTAAAGGACCACCCGTCTCCACTCAAAATGGCTCTAAGCAAATGGCTCTGACCACTATGGGACTTAACTTCTAAGGTCATCAGTCCCCTAGAACTTAGAACTACTTAAACCTAACTAACCAAAGGACATCACACACATGCATGCCCGAGGCAGGATTCGAACCTGCCACCGTAGCAGCTGCGCGGTTCCGGACTGAAGCGCCTAGAACCGCTCGGCCACAGAGGCCGGCTGTCTCCATGCATTGAACGTTTAGTTGCGGTACTGGCGTGCAGATTCCAGCCTTCGTTGCTGATGAACAACATTCAGCATGGGTGCATGAACCAGGCGCCTGCCGTGGAGACCCATACGCAGTGACGTTCGCTGGACTCTCGTTGGGGACTCTGAAGGCACTCCCTTAGGTCATCTGGGCGGTCAGGTACTCAACAGTTGCACGTCTATTCGCCTGTACGCATTTCCGCAGCCGTCGTTCACCCCTGTCATCTATGGCCCATTGAGCACCACAGTTGCCTCGTCGCAAGTTTCGGACAGCGTCATTTGGCCATGCACGGCATACTTCTATCACGGCGGCAGGCAAATAGTTTAAGAACATAGCCGTTTCGGAAATGCTTCCTACTTTGGCCCGAAAGCCAATGATCGTGTCATTTTGGACGTCAGATACGAGGTGCATTCAAGTTCTAAGGCCTCAGATTTTTTTTTTTTCTAATTAAGTACTCACCCGAAATCGATGAAACTGGCGTTACTTCTCGACGTAATCGCCCTGCAGACGTACACATTTTTCACAACGCTGACGCCATGATTCCATGGCAGCGGCGAAGGCTTCTTTAGGAGTCTGTTTTGACCACTGGAAAATCGCTGAGAGAATAGCAGCACGGCTGGTGAATGTGCGGCCACGGAGAGTGTCTTTCATTGTTGGAAAAAGCCAAAACTCACTAGGAGCCAGGTCAGGTGAGTAGGGAGCATGAGGAATCACTTCAAAGTTGCTATCACGAAGAAACTGTTGCGTAACGTTAGCTCGATGTGCGGGTGCGGGTGCGCAGCCCTTCCCGGACGTTTTTGTTGCAGTGCAGGAAGGAATTTGTTCTTCAAAACATTTTCGTAGGATGCACCTGTTACCGTAGTGCCCGTTGGAACGCAGTGGGTAAGGATTACGCCCTCGCTGTCCCAGGACATGGACACCATCATTTTTTCAGCACTGGTGGTTACCCGAAATTTTTTTGGTGGCGGTGAATCTGTGTGCTTCCATTGAGCTGACTGGCGCTTTGTTTCTGGACTGAAAAATGGCATCCACGTCTCATCCATTGTCACAACCGACGAAAAGAAAGTCCCATTCATGCTGTCGTTCGCGTCAACAATGCTTGGCAACATGCCACATGGGCAGCCATGTGGTCGTCCGTCAACATTCGTGGCACCCACCTGGGTGACACTTTTCGCATTTTCAGGTCGTCATGCAGGATTGTGTGCACAGAACCCACAGAAATGCCAACTCTGGAGGCGATCTGTTCAACAGTCATTCTCTCCAGTTTCTCGATCATGTCGTCAGAGAGGCCTGTGTGAGCCCGAGGTTGTTTCGGTTTGTTGCCACACGATGTTCTGCCTTCATTAAACTGTCGCACCCACGAACGCACTTTCGACACATCCAGAACTCCATCACCACATGTCTCCTTCAACTGTCGATGAATTTCAATTGGTTTCACACCACACAAATTCAGAAAACGAATGATTGCACACTGTTCAAGTAAGGAAAACGTCGCCATTTTAAGTATTTAAAACAGTTCTCATTGTCGCCGCTGGCGGTAAAATTCCATCTGCCCTACGCTGCTGCCATCTCTGGGACGTATTGACAATGAACGCGGCCTCATTTTAAAACAATGCGCATGTTTCTATCTCTTTCCAGTCCGGAGAAAAAAAATTGGAGGCCTTAGAACTTGAATGCACCTCGTAAATCGCTCCATTTCCACATCACAACAACGACGGCACTATGTTCCGCGTCCCTCCGACACGATTTATATACCCTCCACTGGTAGTGCTGCAACGTGTCGTCTGTGAGTGGTTAGCGCACGTTGACGTCTAACATAGGCTGTAATAAATTTAACTCGATCGTGTAGTGATTTTAAGTATGATAAAATAGCTAGTTTTTCATATAAAAGTAAATAATATGAAACTATAAGTTTTAAAGGTATAATATGAGAACAAAAATAGTAATTGTAGAAAGGCTCAGCGAGAAAAGTTCCAATAAGTATTTCCATCTCTTAGAACTGTATCCGAAGGAGATGCACTACGATCTTGTTTGCGCTAGATGTCTTGGTGTCGATGCTCGTCAAATTGTACAGACTGAACTAGACGCTTTTTCTGTGAGATTCCACTAGAGATGGGTCGTTCGCGAACTAACGGCTCCAAAGGAACAGTTCACCAAGTTGAACGGAACGAGCGAGAAACGAATTCTAAAGAACCGTCTTTCCTAGTTCACTTCGGACGCGGCTTTCTACTTATAGTTTCCGGGAACGGGAAACGGTCGGTCTCGTTCCCGCAACGGCACGTCGGCCGGTCTCGTTCCTGCCTCGGTCCCGTTCCTGTCTGTCTCGGTCTCGCTCGGCCGGACTCGTCCTTCTTCGCGTGGCCACTCGTCGCAGTTCCGCTGCCGACTGCTCATAGTTGATTCAGTATCGAGTTGTTGATATTCGTTTCGTTCGCTTCGCACTCTGAACTTCTGGTTCTTTTCGTAATCTATTCACTGTCCACGACCGGTAATTAAAATGTATTTTATAATTACATAAATTACATAAAAATTACGTGGTATGTAATACATACATCTTTTCAGGTAACAAAACGGCGAATCAGCTTACTTCACTATTTACATAAAAAGCAGAAAAAATACTTGTAAAAAGGCAAGATTTTTTTTTGTTATTACACATGCTAAGGACGTCGGCACGGCACACACGATTGGCCATTTTCCGTCATTTTTGAGCCAAGGTGAAAGAGCATGTTCATTGTTATGGAAGGCAGACAGACTGACAACTGAATGAAGTCCGTGCTTCGTAATCGAGTGTATGGTGTCACATTTTGTAAAGAGAGTGTGATAACTCCTACAATATCATTTCATTGGTACAGGGTGCCGCACCAAAACTCGGCTCCGAGTACAAAGACTGCTCATTGTCGCCCACCAATCGTCATCTATTGTTTCAAAGTTGTTGTTTGCATTAGCTTTTTTGTTATTTCTTCACTGTCTAATAATTACACGTTTATTATTCTGCTCGTAGTGATCAACGAATCGTGCGTAACTGGCGAGCAGTCTGTGCTCGGGGCCAGTTTTCGTGGGCAACCTTATATTATTTCACTGCGATCAGCCACATAACGCTACAGTTGGCTACATGAGATGTTTTGCAGAATCACGAAAATTACAAGCGTGTGCGAATTCTGTTACGAATAAAAACTCTGTACTCCAGGGGGGAGGCAAGCGCCTCCTGTTGGCGCCTTCCATCTTCAATCACCCATGCTACTAATTTTCAGTTTTTCATAAGAACCATATACCAAGCACAAATGAATGGTGAACGAGTAAAAATGAACGGTTCCCAAAAAAGAGCGATCACCAGTGAACTAGTTCCCAAGAATGAACGACTTTGTCCATCTCTAGATTCCACAAATACGGGCAACTTTCCTGAAATTGGATGGTGCGGATGATTTCCTACTCGTACACTGTCTCGCATACAACTAGGAACGACGTCAACACATCAGAAAACTATAAAAGTGAGATTGTTTCACGCCCTAAAACCTGCAGTGGTTTGGTCCACCACAAAACAGCTCTGAGGAACACGTTTCGCGGTGAAGACCCCATGAAACAACCCCGCGAAACAGTTTCGTGAGTCTGATATCCGTAGTCTAATCGCAGGGTTAGCATGACTGTTTCACTGAGTCGCTTATGTCATTTGAGGAGAGGGTACCTGTATCAACTAGTTTGATTCGTAATTAAAACGTCCTCGGTCTCGAGTTCGAACCCCGGCACTGTTTAAATTTTGAATAAAATCATTCGCAGAAATCATCCTCATTCTGCCAACGGCCTTGTCAAAGATAGCGGAAGAGCGGACAGAGGTTCACGTCACTCTCTTACCCTTGGGATGAGAAACTCCACCTAAAGGTGAAAGAATCATCAATAATCAACGGCAAGAGAATGCAGCATGCAATAGAGACCACTGCATTAAAGACACACAGCGTGTATCCACAGGACATGTGGTCTGTAACTGTAAAAAATGTCATGATGATCTCTCCATTGGCAAAAGATTCCGTACTATTCCCCCATTCCGATGTCTAGGAGATGACTGCTAAGGGCGTGCTGACTGCGAGAAAAAGATCGAATAACCAATTGAAGAACAACTTTCTCCCAGTCAGAACGTGGAATGTCAGAAGATTAAACGTGGCAGAGAAACTAGAAAATCTGAAAAGGGAAACGCAAAGGCCCAATCTATAAATGGGATCAGTGAAGTGAAATGGGAAGTATTTGTGGTCAGTTGATTATACGATAATATTACAAACAGCAGAAAATGGAATAACGGCAGTAGGATTTGGTATGAATAGGAAGGTAGGACAGAGAGTGAGTTACTGTGCGCAGTTCAGTGGTAGGGTTGTTCTCATCAGAATCGACAGCAAACCACCACCGACAATAATAATTCAGGTATACGAGCCGACATTGCAAACCGAAGATAAAGAGATCAAGAAAGTAAATGAGGATCGTGAACGAGTAATTCAGTATGTAAAGGGAGAGGAAAATCTAATAGTTATGGGGGATAGGAATGCGGTTGTAAGAGAAGGAGAAGAAGAAATGGTTACGTGAGAATATGGGCTTGGCACTAGGAAAGAGAGAGGAGAAAGACTAATTGAGTTTTGTAATAAATTTCAGTTAGTAATAGCGAATACTCTGTTAAATGATCACAAGAGGAGGAGGTATACTTGGAAAAGACCAGATTTGGACTCAGATAATAATTTAGTTGTGATGAAGAGTAGACCGAAGTTTAAGTGACTAGTCAGAAGAATCAGTGATCAAAGAACTGGGATACGGAAGTACTAATGAATGAACAGATGCAATAATTAATAGCTCAGTAGGCAGTTCGGTTGACAAGGAATGGGCATCTCCAAACATGGCAATCACAAAAGCTGGAAAGAAAAAATCCATGGGTAACAGAAGAAATATTTCAGTTGATTGACGAAAGGGGGAAGTACAAAAATGTTCCGGGAAATTGAGGAATACATAAATAAAAGTCACTTAGGAATGAAATGAATAGGAAGTGCAGGCAAGCTAAGGCAAAATGGCTGCATGAAAAATGCGAAAAAAATTTAGTGATGTTGTCGAAAGGACTGACTCAGCTTACAGAAAAGTCAAAACATCCTTCGGTTAAATTAAAACAAAGGGTGGTAACATTAAGAGAGCAATGGGAACTCCACTGTTAAATGCAGAGGAGAGAGCGGGTAGGTGGGAAGACTACACTGAAGGCCTCTATGAGGGGGACGACTTGTTCGACGACGTGACAGAAGAAGAAACAGGAGTCAATGTAGAAGACATAGGGGATCCAGTATTAAAATCAGAATTTAAAAGAGTTTGGGAGGACTTAAGATCGAATAAGGCAGAAGGGATAGATAACACCGCATCAGAATTTCTAAAATCACTGGAGAAAAGGCCAACAAAACAGACATTCACGTTGGTGAGTAGAATGTATGAGTCTGGCTATATACCGTCTGACTTTCGGAAAAACATCATCCACACAATTCTGAAGGACTGCGAGAGCCGACAAGTGCGAGAATTATCGCACAATCAGTACAACAGCTCATGCATCCAAGTTGCTGACAAAAATAACATGCAGAATGGAAAATAAAATTGAGGATGTGTTAGATGACAAACAGTTTGGCTTTAGGAAAGCTAAAGGCACCAGAAAGGCAATTCTGACGTTGCGCTTGATAATACAAGCAAGACTGAAGATAACTCAAGACACATTCATAGGATTTTTCAACCTAGAAAAAGCGTTCGACAATGTAAAATTGTGCAAGATGTTCGAAATTCTGAGAAAATTAGGGGTTATCTGTGGGGAAGAACGGGTAATATACAATACGTACAACACCGAAGAGGGAAAAGAATAAGAGGGAAGACCAAGACCGATGTGCGCGGATTAAAAAGGGTGTCAGACAAGGATTAGTCTTTCGTCCTTACTGTTTAGTCTATACATCGAAGAAGCTATGACGGAAATAAAAGAAAGGTTCACGATTGGAACTAAAATTCAAGGTAAAACGATATCAATGATAAGTTTCGTTGATGACATTGCCGTCCTCAGTGAAGGTAAAGAAGAATTACAGGAGTTGCTGAACGGAGTAAACAGTCCAATGCGTGCAGAACATGGATTGAGAGTAAAGAAAAGAAAGACGAAAGTAATGAGAAGTAGCAAAAATGAGATCAGCGAGAATTGGTGATCATGAAGTAGATGGAGTTAAGTAATTCTGCTTCCTAGGCAGCAAAATAACCCGTTCTGGACGGGTCAGGGACAACACAAATAGCAGATTATCCCTGGCAAAGAAAGGGCATTCCTGGTGAAGGAAAGTCTACTGAATCGAATCATTTGAGATGTGGTGCTACAGAGGAATGTTGAAAATTAGATGGATTGATAAGGTAAGTAATGAGAAGGTTCTCTGCAGAATTAGCGAGGAAAGGAATATATGGAAAACACTGACAAGAAGAAGGGACAGGATAGTAGGTCTTCTGTTAAGACATTAGGGAATAACTTCCATGGTATTAGAGGGAGCTGTAGAGTAATATTATGGCAAAACTTCATATTAACCCACAGCTCAAAAGAGTGGAAACAGTTACAAATGAACCTCATTTAGCATTTAGAATTAGCACGAATGTATCAGTCAGCCTCCGAAAACATCAATTCGCTATTACTTACAGTGATAATAATCTCGCGTTAACGTAAACAGTGTTTTTGTTTTCAGTTTAAGGTTTGCGAATAGTTCATTTTCCCTGGATGAAACTGGACAAAAATGGTTCAAATGGCTCTGAGCACTATGGGTCTTAACATCTGAGGTCATCAATCCCCTAGAACTTAGAACTACTTAAACCTAACTAACCTAAGAACATCACACACATCCATGCCCGAGGCAGGATTCGAACCTGCGACCGTAGCAGTCGCGCGTTTCCGGACTGAAGCGCCTAGAACCGCTCGGCCTGAAACTAGACAGTTTGGTAGCGACGCCTCCAACTTCGTTGGTCTCGTAGCATGTGCTACACATACGACAAGGATAAACCGCCTCTGCTGTTAATTCTCCACTAGTCATTTCGAATATATATCGGGTTCGATTCCCGGCGGGGTCAGGGATTTTCACCTGCCTCGAGATGATTGGGTGTCTGTGTTGTTCTCATCATTTTATCATCATTCATGAAAGGGGGCGAGATCGGACTGAGCGAAGGTTGGGAATTTATACGAGCGCTGATAACCGCGCAGTTGAACGCCCCACAAACCAAACCTTATCATCATCGTCATCTAATATATACGACCGGCGTTCAATATGTAATGCAACACATTTTTTCTCGGCCAATTTCCATTGCAAAAAATTTTTTGTGGCACATCGTAGAATAATCCCGCTTCTACCATTACAGTTTCATTCATTTCCTATAGATAGTGGCGCTGCAGCTAACCTTCAAAATGGCGTCTGTAACGGAGGTGCAGTCTAAGCAGAGAACTGTCACCGAGTTTCTTTTGGCGGAAAACCAAAGCATCGCAGATACTTATAGGCTCTTGCAGAATGTCTACGGAGACCTGGCTGTGAACAAAAGCATGGTGAGTGGCCGATCGAGGCGTCTGTCATCATTGCAACAAGGTCCGAAAACCTGTCCGATGTAATGCAATGCCGGCCGGCCGCACACAGTTATAACTCCTGCAATGATGGAACGTGCGGACACTCTCATTCGAGATGATGGACGGATCAGAGTCAAACACCTCGCTTCTCAACTGAACGTCTCTGTTGGTAGTGCTGACACACTCGTCCACCGTTTGTGATACTCAGAGGTGTGTGTCTGCTGGGTTCCTCGAAGCCTAACTGGCCATAAAGAGCAACTAAGGGCCATCTGCGTGAACTTACTTACGCATAACGAGGCTGATAGTGACAATTGTTCGACGAAGATTGTCACAGGTGATTAAACATGGGTTCACCACTTCGAACCGGAAACAAAACGGCAACCCATGGAGTGGCGCCACATCACCACAAAGAAGAAAAAGTACAAAGGCGCATGATGAAGGTCTCCTGGTACCTCGGGGGATTTTCTCATAAATCCCTGCCCTTATTCAAACTGATACTCTGACGACAGTAATTCAAATGCACAGTTCAGATTCTGTTGCTCGACATCACTTCTACAACTTGAGCTGTGTTTCCTCTGTCTCTTATCGATTTCTGCTCTGGTTCGGCATAATTGGCTCGATAGTGCGCAGTGCTTCCTGTGGCGCCATCTGTGCTGGCTTGGGGAAAGAGTGGAGGGGCGTGGAACATCAGTGTGAGTCGACGTGGTCTGGCGTGAAGATGCAACGCTCTCTTCAGAGGTGCTCCCTGCCGAAGTTTGAGGTGTCTCTCGGCAGTGTAAGCTTCTGTGTTCACATACTGGCGTTTGCATCGACTACGATCTCCTGTTCTGGAGACCAAGATCTGTTAGTAGGGGCATGGTACATACGCCTAAGTTCTGACTGCCGAGGCGATTTGGAACTAATTTGCCCCTACGGAACCAAAGGACGACGTCCTTGCCTTTTAAGCTAAGTAATTTCGCACGTGTTTCTTGGCTTCTGATCTTTCCTTTCTTTGGGTTTACACCGTTTGTACTCAAGTATAGGTGTTTTCTTGAAACACAGTTGTGGCTCGAGCTCATATACAGCAACTTAGTGTGTCAGCTGCCCGGCTAGATTTGTTTCGCTATTTCAAAAATTGCGACAGCTGTTAAATTACTTCTTTTTAAACTGGTGAATAATAAGAAGTCATATGATGTGTCTGTTTAATAACTGCCTTCGCTATTTTAAAAAATTGTGACAGCTGTTGGAATCTTTTACTTAAACTGGTGAACACTAAGGAATTAAATGAACTGTCTGCTTAATAACTGTTTTCCTGTTTTAAGAAACTGTGACAGCTGTTACAATATTTTCCTTAAACTGGTGAATACTAACGACTAGTGACCTAATCCTAAGTTCCAACCTGAAACACACGTTCCACAACTGAAAGAGAGACTGATCCTAAAATGGCCTTTCTTTCGGATGAAGAATCGTTGTATTTGTCGGGATACGTGAACTCTGAATAATCGACGTTGCAGTTTTGAAAAGTCTCTGCACTATGTGAAAACAGGGGTGCGGCGTGCACTTAGTGTAACATGAATTACTGGACCGATCTCTTTTTCTAGCAGAGCAAAACTTCTGTATGTGTTCAGTACACTGTATTTTCTTTTTTCAGAGAACGAGTAACTAACCGAAGCACTTCTGTTATTTTCTGAAAGACGATGCTAAGGCACCCAGTAGAACTGCGTCCATTACATTATTACGCGGTGGTTTTATTGATACGAACTATCCTCGTAAAACTGTCATCGACGCATTGGCACTGTGTGCTCTTGGATTACCCTTCTAAGACTGCAGTTAGCAGTTCAACCCTCAAAATAAGGAATGTGCGGGTTATTATAATTAATTTTTGATCATTTTTTCCGTTACCCGAATTAAAAGCATTGTATCAAACTTTTTAAGGGTTTATAGTGGATAAAGTCAGGAGGACATACATTGTTCCATTCCCTCCATGAGATAGGCGTATTGGCCTTCGTAATAATCAACACGTCATGAATTACAACTCTCCATAAATTTTTCGAAATCTACGCATTAAATTTTGTCTAGAGGTATTTATGTGAGCGATAAGTTCAATTTACATTAGCCTATTCATCAGTCTGCAACACTTAACAAGGCACGAACTGCCCATTACGTTATCTACCGCAGGCATTATAACCCGTCAAAATTGTATCGGTATGTTAACGAGTTATTTACGTGTCTCAAACAATTATGATGCACTGCGAATAAAAATCTTACGTCGCGCGAAGTTAATATTTTTTCCAGCATGCGGAGTTACATAATATTGTGGCATGCATAAGCGAATACAATATGTATCGTTCTGTGTAATGTGCCTGAAAAAAAAAATCTAGGTATCAGTACAGGATGAGCGACAGCTGCGATATCAAGGGAGAATAGTTGCTTTGTTCGAGAAAAAGGGACTGAATTCGAAAGAGAAGTGTTTTGTTTCGCACCGGAATTATCTGCATTTAGAATAGAGTAAGTAGCTTACACAGTTATGAAAATAGGGTGAATGTACACCACGAAAAAGATGACTGAAATCTCACTGCCCATATGAAAAACGTATAGAGAACAAAACAACTGCCAGCGAAACTACACCAGAGCACAAGCTTTAATACAAACACAGAAAAGCATTTTCTATGAAATAATAACGCAGTTACATGCAGACGGTTTTACTAACATAATTATAAAGTATATATGAAGGTAGTATTTGTTCCCGAAAGAACAGTTACCGTTGATGACCATGCAGTTTCGCTAGAATGAAATGATAATTAAAGGGGGAGCGTGCAAGGGATAAGTCCCTGCAGGCGCACTATTCTATGTACCCTCAGATGGATAGAGCGTCTGCCATATAAACAGAAGATCCTGGGTTCGAGTCCCGCTCGGGGTACAAATTTTCAACATGTCCCCAATGATGTATATCAACGCCTGTTTGCAGCTAGGGTGTCCCTTTAATTATCATTTCATAATTATAAAGATTTCTTGTGTTTGTAAGGCAATTGTCGGAACTCGAAACACTCTCCCAAACATTTCCAGTCCCTTGGGCCCACTACCAGCTCACATAATTTTTGGCGAAAAAATCCCTCACTACCCGCTGGGAAATTACTCTAAAAGCCCGTGAGCAAAATCACAGTGAGTCGTTGGGCAAGGCGTCCGTCATCATCGAGACAAGATCCAATTTCCCGCTTGCCGGCCGGCCGCACCCTGCAATGTTGGAACGCGCGGACACTCACATTCAAGGTGATCGACGAATCATAACGAAACAACTCGCTGTACAAGTGGACATCTCTATTGGTAGTGTTGACACATTCGTCCACCAGTAGGTGTACGCACAGGTTTGTGCCCTCTGGGTACGTTGCCACCTAACGGAAGTATATAAAGAGCAAGGAAGGACCATGTGTGTCGAGCTGCGTGGGCATTTCGAGGATGCTCGTGACAGTTTTTTGTCGAACAGCGTCACAGGCGATGAAACGTGGGTTCATCACTTCGAACCGGAAACAAAACGGCAATACATGGAGTAACGCCACACCACTTCTCCTCCGGAAAAAAAAAAAATGATTCTAAGCCGCACCCTTAGCCGGTAAAATCATGGCGACGGTCTTCTGCGACTCTGAAGGGGTTATTCTGTTTGATGTACATCCCCATGGTGCAATGTTCAACGCTGAAGTGTATTTTGCTACCCTCAGGAAGTGAAGAAACGATTTCGGCATGTACGTCGCCACAAAAATGCAAACGAGCGTCTCCATGACGACGCAAGGCCTCACACAAGTCTGCGAACCACTTAACTTCATCGGACTGTTCTTCCCGATTCATCCTACAGCTTGGATCTCACACCTTCCGACTTCCGTTTGGCCCGTAAAGTACGCACTCCCCGAGATGATGGGGATGTTATAGAAGCAGTAAGAAGTTGGTTCCGACGTCGCCCAGTACAGTGGTACCACGCGCGCATACAGGCCCTCCCAGCAGGTTGGCGTAAGTCCTTCGCACTGAACGGAGATTATGTTGAAAAATATGGTTTTGGTAGCCAAAAGACTGGGGAATAATATGGTGTTCTGGAATCCTGAATAAAACCAACCTGCTTGTAGAAAAAAATGTACTGCATTACTTATTCAATGTATGTTAGAACACAGCTGTATTTGGTGGATACAACATTCAGAATATTGCATTTCTTATGTGAGTCCAAACCACACAGCTGTTTCGTCTGGACTGAAAGTACTAGTAAACTTGTGCAAGCTGCGGAACGCCAAAGCTGTTTGCGTGATTTTGGCTGCGTCTACTGTCTAATATCATATTCTCTACAGTTTCACGGGGTACCTGCAAGCGATCGCCAGCTTTTTAGTTTGGCTGACCAGCGATGTAACGATGTCCCGGATCGACGAATCCGACACTGATATTTAAGTCACATAGTATAATAAACACTATTATTGTTGACTCCACAAACATCGGTTCTATCTGGAGACTGTAATTGTAGATTCTGTTTCGTCAGTTCCTGATGACACTGGAGAGAAATCATTCTTGCAATCACACGAGCTTTTTTCTTGACATCTCTCTCAACCAGCAATTACAGAAGTGTTCGACTGTTCCTGTTTGTAAATTTGTGGTAAGGTCTTATGGGACCAAACTGCTTAGGTCATCGTTCCCTAAGCCTACACACTACTTAATCTAACTTAAGCTTACGGCATGGACAAAACACACACACATGTACGAGGGAGGACCCGAACCTCCGACGGGTGGGGGGGGGGGGGGGCGGTGGGAGCCGCACGTACCGTGACGAGGCGCCCTAGAACTCGCGGCTACCCCGCGCGGCCAAGTGTTCCTGTCTACGGCTTTTGTCCCATTGGAGAGGAGGACAATGAAATGAACGGTTGCGAGTCATCCAGGATCCGCGACTAACTTCGACATATCTCCTTGGAAGAATGCTTTTCCATTAGCACAGTCATCTTTAAAATTAAATGATCTGTGTCGCGCACCTATGAATTCCACACAGTCCTTTCTGTGTATATTCATCTTTTAATGGTTTGCACTATGTAATATGAGACGAAGATGACGAACGACTCCTGTGTTTGACAAGAAATATATATAAAAAATGATTTCAAACAACACATATGTGGGCGAGTATACCGAACCCAAAATCCTTATCCCAATTCGTGAATTAGATAAGATCTGGATCATATCAGAGTCGTATAGGCCTGTGCACTGATATTTTACCGTCGGTTTACCACCTTGATAAGATTTTAAAGTGCTACAAAGCCTGTTAACTCTGTAAATGTTCAGAAGTGTAATATTATACCAAAAATGTAGTATTCTTTGATTACAATACTGGTGGGATCCAATTTAAATCAGTGAATCATAAAAACAGCTGGGTGTAATTTTGTAAAAAGTACCAAATTCCCATATTTTATATCTACTTTATCGCTTTCTTGGTAAATTACACATTTTTAGAATTTTTTTATGGAAGCATAGTTCCGTATTTCGGTAACTTATCTGTAATTTTAAGGTAAAACATAGAAGTATTCAAATACAAAAAACGTAAAATTTGTAAAAAATCAGTATGTAAAACATAGTAAGGAAATCCAATGTCACACCTACACATTTCGTTCTCTGTATTCGTCTTACAGTTAGAAGGTTATTTAATTCAAATTTTAATTAATAAATACTGCTGACAACCTCGAGGGAAAATTCTCATGTACAATAGTGCGAGAAATGGGTGTATAAAATATGAAATAATTTAATACCCATCTTGCATAATCCATACTTATAACTGTAATGAAAACATTCTGCAGTTTTAAAGAATCAGTTTTCCCATCTAAAGATTTTGATGACTGGGAATTTTCTTCTTCAATATACGATTTTTTAGTAGATTACAATTTTAATGTTGAAAATGTATATATGAAGAGTGAATTTTTAAGTATTTTCATTTTTTCTCTTTTTTAAACAGCTTACATGCTATCTCAACAGAATGTCCAATCGCAGTTATGCGCAAAGTTTTGTAATTGAAACAAAGAGGTAAAAAATTCTGTTATATTTATGAAAAAACACTAATAACTGATCTCAAATATTTGTAATACTTGATGATTCGTTAATATATTTTTACTATCTAGGTATAAAGGAATATTTGATCAGACACAGTTAAAACTATTATTGGAAAGAAATGATTTACAAAGTCATGAAAACAAGTATAAATAGTACATCTAAAAAGATACATGCTGTTAACTGTGACATGATAACAAGATGGTAATATTTCTGTTTTATTCTCTAAAACAATTATGTTATTATGCGAACTTACAGCCTTTTTAATCTTCTCAACAGTATATATTTCATATTTCTCACTTTTTGTTATATTCATAGTTTTATATTGGCCTTTGTTATTGGTTAAGCGATCTTTATAATCTGCAAATGATATTTTATATTTATAACACATTTCTTCACAATCTTTACTATCTTAACACTTTGAGATCCAGGCACTATTTTTAAACATTGGAATGGCATCTGAGAGGACCCTCGTCCTCATTGAGGTTTCCTCTGATTTCCCTAAACCGCTTACAGCAAATGCTGTGATGGTTCCTCTAAAAAGAGACAGTCGACTTCTTTCTCCGTCCTTTCCGAATCTGAACTTGTATGTCTGTCTCTTATGACCTCGTCGTCCTTTCTCACTACACGTTTTCGGTAGTTGTCGTGTTACAAGTCCATGCCTCTCTGGCATCAATCAAAACTGTTCGAACACTTTCTGTTTGTGACACAGAGAAACCTTCGTTTCCTAAAATCTGTTTAGTTTGTCAAAATGACTTCACGGTAATCTTTCCTCCTTTCTTGCAAAACAAAAGACGAATCGTACTTTCTTCAAAACAAGAAGAAATACTGCAAGCCACTTTTATGGACGTTATCAGCATCCAGTGAGACACAGAGATTTCAAATTAAGTCCCAAACGACGCAAAAAAAAAGCTTAAAGGTCATCATATTTTACGGTCAGTCAGAAATGAAAACTAAAACAAGCGCTATTAACTTCTGTTTATAGCTGCGAATAATTCCTGGCCCTGATTACAATTTCGTGTAAAACAAAAATGAAAGACAAAATTATATAAACAGGCCGAATTGTTTTTGCGCGGTTCAGCAAACCGATTATTGGCTTCAGAGATAATCGGGAACATTGCATTTTTGCGCTACAAAAATGCCACGATATGAGTTTAAATTACATTTCGGCCTAATCAGATTACCAGAAAACGCAATTCTTTTAAGCACATCCATCGTCATATGTCATCGACGAACGAGTAAATTGGCGATTACAAAGCTAGCTGAAATCCACTGCAATTGGACAACATGTTTAGTCCCCAAAATGGTATCACGCAATCTGACAAATGGCCGTGCAGAGGGAGACCGAAACCTCGTAGAATAAGTAACTCGTCTATAACGAAGAAACAACTGCCTGAGTGTTGGATCTGAATTTCTTCACAAGTCCCACTTTTTTTTCTTTTTGAGACATGTGTACCGATATTTTGAACTGGTCTTTCTAGAGGAGCTGTTATATACGTACTAATGATCCCAGCGGTTTCTGTGTGGGGTGGTCTCGGCACAGATGACTGAGTACTGATCAACTCTCACAAACATTGGCTACGAAAGAATTATTGACGATATTACCAAAAACACATACGCGCTCTCACAAAAAAATCACATTGTACACACATGAGCAGGGAAGAGCCTTGCACCCAGAGATATGGTCGTTGTTGTCGTCAACATTGCTCCTATTGCAGTACTGTGTGCTATAAAAGTAATGCTACCATTTTTTTCTTAACGTTTGTCTGCGGCGTAATCCGTCATGCGTTGCTTCTGGCCATGTTGACAATCAGCTACTGAACTGTTTTGTTTATGACGTTTTATTATCTGTTTTTGTATTACGTTTCGTTTCTAAAAACACGGAGATATGATGCGTTTCTTAATTTAATTCTGAGGCGATATGTCTCACACAAATAATATGAAGTACAGTGTGTATGGAAAAGTTTAAAAAGTAGTAATTACGTTAATATTCTCGAAGAGTGAGATTGTTATTGTATAGGTAATTAGCAGTGTAAATTGATAAGAATGTTGATGATCACTAAGCGAGGGAATTTTGTGCTTGTTGCAGTGCCTATATGCGCTACCTGATCAAAAGTATCCTCAGTAACGCAGAATTGACCACTGGATGTCATGAGAGGCCGACCTGACAGGATAAAAGAAGGCTGGTAGTATTATGTTTCCAGTAGTACCTCATTAACAGCAGTATGGGTCGATCAGGAGTGTTCAGTGCCTTCCAATGTAGAACAGTCATTGGGTGAAATCTCAGCAACAAATCCATCAGGGACACTTCAGTCCTTCTAGGGTTACCCAAATCGAGTGTTGGTGGTATGACTGAAGTGGGAACGCGAAGGAACAACCATAGATAAACCAAGATCAGGAAGACAAACATAACTAAACGAATACCAGGAAGACATCATGTACTGAGAGACAGGAACCGTCGATAATTGCAGAAGGCAACTGTAAAATACCACATGAAATCAACGCAATATTTTATCAGTACTGCAGCTAGCACAATGACTGTACGTAGAGCGTTAAAAGTAATTGGGTACAATGGGTGAGCAGCCCCTAATAAGCAACATATTTTGTATTTAATGCTAAGCAACACTTGCGATGGTGGAAACAGTGGCGCTACTGAACAGTGCATGACTGGGAACGATTGATTTACAGTGATGAATCTTATTACACCCTGTGGCACTCCGATGGAAGGGTTCTGGTTTGGCGACTGCCAGGAGAATATTATCTGCCATCATGTGCTCTGCCAACAGGAGGTGGTGATGTAACGGTATGGGAATGTTTTTTGTGGTTAGGGTTGCGCTTAGGAAAACGCTACATCCGGAACGATATGAAGACATTTTGCAACATTTTGTACTGCGTACAGTAGAGGAACAGTTTGTTGATGATTATCTTATCAGCAGCATATGTGAGGCAATGGTTTGTGGACAATGACGTTCCTGAAATGGACTGACCTGCCCAGAGACCCGACCTGAACTCAAAGGAACCCTTTGGGATCAGTTAGAACGTCGACGTCATTCTAGAGTCTAACATGGGCTGCCATTCATCCAAACTCTCACAGACATTCAGACACCAGTATCCCCAGCAGCGTTCAAGCCATCTTAAACGTCAAGGGTGGACGCACCCGATATTGTTGTTCACTGGTAGGTGTCGAGATACTTTTGATCCGGTAGTATAAACTGTTTTCGGCCCATAACGCGGGTCGGGAACTAATCGCATTTAAGTAGCGTCTCGTCATAGACTGTCATCTAAGCGAATTAATGAAAGCTATGACGTTTGAACAATGAAGTTGAAGGTTTATTAATTGGATTGTTTTCGACGCTTAGCACTTACTGTGAACTAGTAGTATAAACATAGGAAAATGCTTCTTGTCGTACAACAAAAGAAAATAATGGGAAAGCTACAACCTTTCAACAGCGGAGAGAAAGATTTACTAAGAGCAATTAAGTGAGAGGACAGCTGAGGTTCTGTACGAATTGCCTCTGTTCTGTGTCGTCAACTATACTTGCTTCAACCAACAAGGAAACTGTAAAGAAGGCGCGTTCCACAGTATTGTGACGCAAGTCGTCGTTCATTGTAATTACTAACACGGGCTACACCATTGGAGAATGGTTTATTCGCTGCCGTCGTGGGAAAACGACACACCATTTCTGACACCTAAGTGCTTTTCACTGGATATTCTTGACTGCACAGAACCTCTCCTCTCGGGATATATTTGAAAAATAGATTGAAATAATAAATGTATTATTCGGTTGCTGAATTTATATATAAAACTTATCATTGTTATATGTCGCAATAACTTTGTTTCTCCATCTTGTAAATCGCTTTTAGTAATTGCAGAAGATTTGCAGATAATGAAAGTAATTTTATCATTAAATACTTCGTCATAGCATTCTTCAATTGCAAGCAAAAACGCTTATCTTCCGACATTATCTTCATCCATGTGATATTTACAGGTGTTCCACCGTCTTTAACTTTCTGCAGTGATAGGGAATTTCTCATTTCCTGCTTTCTTTGCTTTTTATTATACGTAAATATATATTTACAGTGATTATGAGAATTAGTGTTGGTGAAGTACGCGTGTCACACAGAATCCATCATGAAGCCAGCTGGCTACGGCCAATCACGGAAGGGTAGGCGGGTTTCCATTGATGCAGTGTTCATATGGGAAGAGATTTTTAAATTTCACGGGTATGTGTCGACTGCAGAGTTCATTTGCACCTCAGAAGTCGTCATACTGCAGTATTTCCAAGATAGTGTAGGAAATTGCTTACCTTTTGTGGTGAATACCAGTAAAGTTATTTTATAGATTATAACTTCCAAGATTGCTCATTTCAATACAGATACGTCAGGATTTCTCTCCCTTGTAATATCTTTTGTCATTTTGTGCTTTATTTTGAAAGAATTTTTTTTTATTATTAACATTTTGAATGAACGTTGTAATTTCTGGGAGAAGTAAATCCCTCCATATGCCTGCTTTTATTCAAGTTCTCCATCTACTTGTCGTCTCCCCCTAACCCTTCCATTAGTAATTCGTCCTAATTTACTCGTATTTCAAAGTGTTCTTCCACACTGTTACATCTTAGCTCAGCGCATTCTTCACCAAAGCGTCGTCAGTTTGTTTCTAGAAGATGCTACGAAAATCCATTATTTCTCCATAGACTGACTTGTCATCGTTCAGTAGTATACTACACCTTTAGATTAGACTCTGGTTACTTAGAAGTATTTATAGTTCATGAAGACGGAGTCAGTTTGTGATATCTTTGATTACGGCAGTATGTTACTATGGAAAATTTTAATCTCAGGGATTTTTTGATGTTACTTTTTCATGTAACTTGTGAATATGGGTGATAGAAACTGCAAATTCCTATTCCACAGATAAAACACTATCACTTGAGTGCATAACAATAATGTATTATATTTTCATTATGTCAAAATAAAGTAATTTTGTTTTGCTATGTTTACCTTCCTCAGTTAATAGTTTACAAACATTGTTTGCGAGCACATACATACTATCTCCGCGCCGAGAGAAGTCCAAACAGCTTCTATGTATGTCATTTGGCACTGTAGTTGCAGTCTGAACACCAACATTAGCCCTCTTACCAAACTAAGAACTGGATGGCTGAGGGCTGCCGCAGGGACGTCGCTACTCGTGCTGAGCATACACACAGGGCGCTTTCTTCCTTCTTTGCCCCTTGTCCTTCTGATAGCAGACAACTCATGTTGCGAGCACAGCAGATCCAGCTCTTTCGAATGGAATCCTATTTGTATTGTGTATCAGCGAATCTCATAGAAATTAGGCGTTCAAGGTAACCGAGCAAAATATTAAGTGAGTTAAGAGTCATGTCGTCATCAACATTTAAAACTCGTATGACACTCGCACAATGACGTCATGAGCCACTACGTTGAACCAAGCAGTCTCGACCAAAGTAGCGTAGTGTGTGGCAAGTATAGGTTCAGACACAATATGTATCACACGTGTTATCCGTTGGGCTGCCAGCAGATCACAGTCGACGCACACATTAACGCTTAGTGAGTTACCCAATTTATTAACCAGTTCTTTGTAAAATTACCAAGGAAACAGGATTTTATGGATCTGGCGGTAACATTAAAACAGAAAATTAATGATAATTAACACATGATGGTGTTTCAAATGTTCAGTGTTGGAACACGTGCACGGAGGAGGAAGAGGAGACTAGTGTTTAACGTCCCGTCGACAACGAGGTCATTAGAGACTGAGCGCAAGCTCGGGGGAGGGAAGGATGGGGAAGGAAATCAGCCGTGCCCTTACAAAGGAACCATCGCGGCATTTGCCTGAAGCGATTTAGGGAAATCACGGAAAACCTAAATCAGAATGGCCGGAGACGGGATTGAACCGTCGTCCTCCCGAATGCGAGTCCAGTGTGCCACGTGCACGGAAATTACTCAGTGCACATTACTAAATATGAGAACATATGAAAGTTCTTGCCTTGCAGCAGTTGAGGAGTCGTCGTTATTTGTGGCGATCAGTATTAAACGTCTCTAATAATGTAGACAACTATGGCTGCCATTCAGCCTTCCAGAGTCAGTCATCTTGACGTAGCTGAGGCGCAATTACTTCACCGCAATTTATGTCTGGAGATTCTTGCATCCGCGACAAATACGTCTTAACATGGAGCAAAGTATCACCGCACCATTTCATTGACCTTTTAATCACAATTTTGACGCATACTTTACTTTCATTGCACGCTTTAACACATGAACTGCACGACTTCATTGTCTGCTTCCTAGCCTCTTCCTGTTCGGTTCTGATTTTCGCCGCTAACAAGGCGACCATACGAACTTCCCCTCATCGATCTGATTCATATTGCCAGGGTGTGCAGGGCACGACTAGGTCTTTAACATTGTGTAAACAGGAAGAAGCAACTTTCGACCGTTTTCGAGAAAACAGAATTTTGAAGTTTCAGGCTTGTCTGTATACTTTATAGGGTCACTAGTATCCAAGGAATTCGCAACCGAGGCGCTTAGTTTCATAAGCGCGAGATAGTGGATCTAATCTGGCTGCCGGTACTAACTTTTTCTGTGAGCTATCTGCACCAATATTCGATGATATGCCCCGATATGAGGTACGACGCCAATTGAGTGACGACCGAGAACCATTTATAAACGCAATCCAAGTTCGTCTTGCAATAGAAATATTGAAAACACCGTGCACATGGGAAACTTCGGCATTCATTACATGTACTGTACATCGCAATAATTACAGTTGTTTATGTTTCTAGAGTCAGTACCATTCTGATTTGTGCAGTGCTACGTGGGTTATACACTAAACTTCTCACAAATGTTAATGCAATAATATAAATAAAACGACAGTAATGATTTGAAAGTTGCCATGTATCCTTGTTATTATTTCCAACCTCCTTAAGAAAACAATTTTTCTTTTTTTTCGTGATAAAGATTAGTAAAATAATAATTAAATCACTAAATACTGATAAGCTACACAGTCACACAAAATCTTATGTTAGAAATACGTTCGAATAAAAGAAAGGTAGCAGCGGCGAGATTCGATCCAAAGCCCTCGCGCTCATAAAATTAAGTGCTTACTGGCTCGGCAGTGGACTCCTTTAACACCAGCGACCCTACAAAGCAAATAAACAATTTATAATTTTCAAACTCGACTTGAGAGTTGCGACTACGTGATAACTTTTGTTGAATTTTTAGTCGTTCCCCTGTCAAATAGGTGCGGGGAAGTTCGTATGGTCCCGTTGTAAGCACGTCATGGTCATCAAAAAACGCGTCAAAAGAAAAGCGTGGATGATTCGAACACATGTGAATGTAATATAATAAAATTCCCCTGTGAGTTGAACATTCAGTTATAGAAACTTATCTCCCATTGTATTTCAATTACTGATTTATACAAATAAACAAAACATTCAGATATTAAAGATCAAAGATAGTACCCACTTTTCCAAGCTTCTTTCGCGAGTTAGTATCGACTATAATATATCAGCATGTAGGCTGCACTACAATCAATAAAAATTTTAAATATTATGTTGTAATTACGTAAAATGTTGTCGTTACTTCACAGTGTGGCAAAACAACAACTTCAAAATCTGAAGAAAAGCAGTAGACTGTAATGAGACGATGTGCCGGAAGAGGGAAATAAATATATTGTTACGTAGCATCCGGAACCAGGTAGAGGAGAGTGTTGTACCTAGAGGAGAGGATACCTATGAACACATGATATTTCCTTGTCTGTGTTTCGAACTAGTGATCGATTTTAGAATCACGTGAAGATATGCGCTTTAGATACCGTCGCAAACAGTTTCCTGGATATTGTACAGTTTTTTTGATTGTAAGAAGTGAGGGTGTGTTTTGTGCAGGGTGTGTGAATATTACGAGTGCTGCATATTTAACTGCTCAGTAGTACGTTAAAGTATTTTGAACATACTGAAAATTTTTCAGTTACATAGATATGTTATAACTTATTTCAATACACGCAGTAGTAGTCGCATTTTTACTTTTAGAATAAAAATAAATTACTCAAATGCGATTTTATTTATATATTTTTATATTGTGTATATATTCTACTTATATATTGTATTTATATATTATATTATATTTATATATTTTTCATTTTTAGAATAAAAGTAAACTCTTTTAATCCGATCACGACTGTGTGCATTGAAATAAGTTCTACTATAAACATTGCTTTTTTCCTAGAACATTGTTCCAAAAATTTTTTAATACAGAGTTTTACGGTGAGTAAAAATTCTGTACATTTTTAAGACAAGTTATACAACACGTGGAAGCTTAAGCCAGAATTCGTCGCTCGTGCACCGTCTTGCGGCTACCCTGGAACAGAAGAACATGGAACACGTGATATTCGCAAATGAACTGACTGTTTTTAACGCCTTAATACTTTCAACTGTCTTGGAAAAGGAAATATTCCTTAATTTCCAGTAGCTTGCTTCTCAAAACATAACTTGTAACTGATTTTTTATAATACTACTTCCTAACCTGATTTCACTTACTGATTGTTTGTGTGTAGTAGAGTAATAATGTAACATGTGTACTACTAAATAAAGTATTGACAAGGTTTTCTCCATAATTAGACTTATAAATTTAATTAGGATACTTACTTCTAGGTACATAATCTTGTTGTACCTTGCAACATTTTTGCACATTTGGAAAAAATCTTACTTTTCCGAAGTAATTTTTGGAATTTCATAAACATATTGCAGCAGAAAAAAGTGAAGCATATCATTTAAAAGTGAGACAAAAAATAATTACTCTTCTGTTACAGGTAAAATTCTGACAATTGTTCTAAGATACAAGACTCTCCCCTGCTCATTATGATAGCAAGACCGCCAAGAAGAACTAACACTCCATACTGGAAGCACTCGCCAAAGTACAGACGAAGCTGAACTGCTTGGCTCAGCAAAGAGTGCTCTTATTTATACAACCGTAGAATATTTCGGCAGATTCCAGTATTCCCTAACGCAGTCCCACGACCTCCCACAATTAACAAATCTCAAATCATAAGTAACGGCAGTAGTCGGGAATCGAAGCAGTGACCCACACGCTCTCAGTCAGCGACTATAACCGCTGCACCACGACAGGCGGGCTCCCTACGTCTTTACGTTCGGGAGGGCTCAAAACACTTGCTAATAAAACGCAAAGTACACAGCATGTTTCAATGTTTTCATTGTTACCTTACCGTGAGTACTGCCGTACATTTGTTGTCGCAATGAATTAACGTGTAAATAGCCGGCCTGAAACACAGAACACTGTTGGCACCACGCAGACACAGTTTTCTCTTTAATTGACCACCCGGGACGCTTTCACACTATCTACCGCGCCCATTTGGTACCATTAAACCCGCCCCATGTTCCGTTACATAACCTTTAAATTCTCGCTGACTCGGAATACTGGCAATACGGAATGTTTCCTCTTGTTGTTGAAATTGCCACAAGCTGTTTATTTTTTTTACGCTACTCTGAAAAACAGAAGATTACAAGGTAATGTCCTGTCGTCGATGCAACCATTAGTAACGCAGCATAAACTCCAATTCATAAGGATTGCGAACGAAATAGGCGACGTTTTTTCAAAGGAACCGTTCTGGAATTTGGGAATCTGATTAACGGAAAGCATGAAAACTACTTTCAGACGCTTACTTTCTTTAAAATGAGCCATCCTCTAATTACTGAATTCAGCAATAATATTTTCACTCAGGAACATGGACGTCTGTTGCTTCTGACCAGCATCGTTCACAATAACAGACACTATTTTCAGTTATGAAGATACGTTATTCACCGCAAATGGTACGTACATAAACAGTGTAACAACCAGCAGCTACACAGCTAAAAATAAATGATTCTGAACAAATCCAGTCGCCGACTGAAAACATAATACTTCCACGCCACCTCTTTTTTTTTTTGACATTGTAAATTGTAAATACTCTGCTTGTCATTAAAGCTCCGACACCAAGAAGACGGCAGGTAACGAATGTCAAACTGGCACGAAGTTATGCACATACTTGTACTGGTAAATGGTTACCATTCACGCAACCACACAACGTAAGTAGCAGTAACATACGTAGAGGTCGCATCGTATTGTTAGACTTTTATTTGCTTTCGACATATATTCTGACGACAAAATTGCTCCTGAGTATTCCCCAAACAGAGAGCCAATGGGGTACGATTTTACCTGCGGCGTATTTCACCCACGAGAATGCCATCATTATTAAACCATATAGCATAACAGCATTCGTAGCAGCCTTATCATTTTATTAAACTTTTACTGACTTTCGACATATATTGTGGTGAAAAATTGCTCCTGGAGACCCCATTGGGGTACGATTTTACCTGCGAAATAATTCACCCAGGAGAATGCCATCATTATTAAACCACACAGCAGAACTGCGTAGCCTCCAGAAATCTATTGGTTGTGAGTGTAGTGTATCCCTACATGGAAGTTCACAAGGGTTGTAGTTACATATAACATCTAGGATGAGTTCGCAAACTACTGATATTAATCGATCAATAGACGCTCTTGAAATATAGTGCTTTGGAAGTTACTGACAGTTGTAGGGGTAAATCAGGTAACTAACAAGCAGATACTGAATCAAGTCTGAGAGAAAAAGAGCTTAACGCCACAACCTAAAAAAGGGTAGAAATTGACAGCTATATTATCTGAGCACCTATACCTACTATTTTTTGTCGATCATTAGTTAAATTAGTCTCCAAAGACGTATTTTTGAGTGTTATCGAACATATAGTTTTCATGCCTCGGTGATGGGAACTGCGTTTCTCGACTCTTTTTACGCGACTTTTAGCTTGTTCTGTCTTCTTCTTCTTCGTCACTTCTTCCAGTACATGCTACGGAGAATATCGCACGAAATACCCCATTACGCTGAATGGTTCATTTTTTGCAAGAGTTAAGTCAGGAGTACAGGCACTGATGTAAAACTTATTGCATTGAGCACTGGATGAGAGAAGATATTAGGGCAAGGTAAAATACTATTTGTGTAATTCATTTGGTAGATTGTCGAGTGCACTTATTATTTACTGTAATTTCCTATGTCTAAGAAGTTTATTCTTTGAGACAATATTTGTTGCAGTTCGCGTATAATGTTGCTGTGGCAGATAACTTGTTGAAACGCATTGTTGACAAATATTTGTTTCCAAGCAGTCACATGTATAAAGAGAGAGAGAGAGAGAGAGAGAGAGAGAGAGTGAGTATCATGCATAAGAGAGAGCATCATGAATCTTCGGTGAAAGTAATAATTGTTGTTTCGGTATCTTACCAGAGTTGAGTGAGATCAAGGACCGATTAACATTGTTTTACGTCAAACCGTATAAAGTCGAAAGAAAATAAAAATATATGTTTCAGTAAATTTCCATTTTTAAAGCTTTCAGTTACATGTTGGCAGACAACACACAGACATCTTAAAAAGCATCATAGTCGTTAAGTTGGTAACTGAAGGAAGTTTGAGGTGCTAAAAGTTGTAAAGAGAGCCCAAGGTCTGATTGAAAGAAGCAGGTTAAAGTGGCTGCAGTAGTTAATGAAGAGATAACGAGGCAAGTACAGATGGGTGCCTCGAACAGGTTTTTGATCTGAAGCACACAATGTCAACACCAGCAGCAGCATTATCGTCATGAATCTATGAATTAAGAGAAGAGCGAATTAACCTACAGGTCGAGGATGGAAAACAAGATGCAAAAGAAAGTTAAGACCAAAATAACCGTGAGAAACTATGTGAACTTACCAGTTGTTGCTAGTCCAACCTATCAATCGAAGTGGTACAGGGGCAAGACACTCGACTCGTATTAGAGAGGACGGAGGTTCGAATACCTGTCCTTTCACCCACACTTACGTTTTCCGTGATTTCCCTAAACCACTTAAAGTAACGATTTCCTTCCCCATCTCTCTCCAGTTCGAGCTTCGGCCCTTTCCCTAATAACTTGGTCATCCATCGGACGTTAAACCCTCATCTTCTTTCCTTCGCAACAACTTTATCACTGGAACTGGCCATTATTCATATTCGCAGTAATAACCATACCCTGGGATAAACGCTGCGCCATATTGAAATTTTTAAACTTGAAGTTGGTAACTGGATATTGCGTTTGTCATAACCTCTCGTTAGCAACGTGAAAGCAAATACTTTTAAATTCCGGCTACAGTGCTGCCCTTCTATTCTGATCTAGAGTAGCCTTATTTACACAGCCTCTGAACATGAATATTACCTACTTAAGTTACTTTTGATGCATGTGATACCAATTAATGTAAATAGCATCTGACTATCTATAACCGCAATTAAATACGAAGAATTGTTATCAGTAATACGCTGAATGGCTTCCTCATCAAACAATCACACTCAAAGACTAACAGTTGCGTTCTGAAGCTCTCTTAGAAAAACGCATGTATTGAATTTATATGAAAATTTTGCAAATGAAAACAGTTCCTAATTTCACCTCAAAAAGTTCGTTTAGCTCTACAGCTGTTTCTTAAAGCAAGTACTTTTAAATGCTGACTACAGCGTTGCCCTTGTATTGTGATCTGGAACGACCTTAACTACTCTACTTTTTAACATGAAGATTTACCGTGGAAAGTACTTTTGATGTGTGATACCAGTTAATTTAAACAGAATCTTCCTATCTGTAAATGAAATTCAGGACAAAGAATGGTTATCACTAAAACGTCGAATGGCTTCCTCGCACACAAGGGCTAACTGTTGCCTATTGAGACCATAACCTATTGGAAAAACGCATCTACTAAATTTATGTGAAAATATTACAAATGCAAACAGTTCCAAATTGCATCTCAAAAAATTCGTTTGCGCCCTAGAATTGTTCCTTACCATGCAAAGAGTAACTTAGGTCTCCTCTGTCTTGTTCAGTCGTAATAATATGAAGTGCTGAACTGCATATGCTTGAAATAAATCTCTCCGCAGCCAACTGCCTTATTTGCTTTATTCTAGGCTGCTTTCACAAATAACAATTTTGCTATATTTCTAAAAATGCAGCTACCAGTCCACGCAATACTTCAAGCTGTGACAGTGCAGTAAAGATATATTTTTGATTCTAACAAGTGGGGATAAGCTTCAGTGAAACGTTTGCAAATGGATAAAAGGGTATTTTGAAAATATCTTGAAGTCCTTGTAGTGACAGAAAAGTTACTCACACTAACATGAAACATGATTTTCTTCCAGTATTGATATACACAAAAAAATGTTAATTACAGAAAATTTACTCTTTGCTTTCCCAACGAAATATTTTTAACTGAAGGAGCAAAGTGAAGAAGAATAATAATTCAGATTCTGAAAACATGACTGATAATTCGCGTTGGATACCAAAACGAAGGTACTTTTAAACACAATGCAGTCTTTACAATAATTACTCCGTTAACGCTTGCAGCAAATAAAAACTCTATGCATATTACCTTTTCCCAAAAGTTCTCCTCTCTGTAAACTCGTATCAAAAGTCCTGTAATGTCAATTACACATCAGGGAGCATCTCAAATAACATTTCATTCTTTGTTCAGCAAGTCCTACTTAACGGCGACTCAATTCTGTCCCTTTCAGCAGCCGATTCACTCATCGCTCGTGCTATGCTAATAACAACCGCTGGTACCAAAAGAGTACGTATCAGTCACGTTTAGGCATCTAAAGACGCTCATACTAGCAAATATTTCAAACAGACTGCCATTTCACGTTAAATGTAGCCTTTCAATATAACCGTAAATACAATGACGGAAAAAAGTCGACACATCAAAAAATAATTGATGTAGAGCAATGAGATTCCGGGAATACATTTGTATAGGTAATATATTTAAGTGCTTAATATTGCAAGATCACAGTTTAATCTAAGCTCGAGATAAGCTGTTGCCAACGTGAAATGCTGGTACATTAGTAAACGGAGTAATTGACAATGTTGAATGCCGACTTCCAAACGTGCATGCATTCTGTAGCGCAGGTGCCAGATGTCTGTGTGTGCGACTGAGTTCCATGACTTTTGCTCTCGGTTGGTCAATACAGGGACGGTTAATGCTGTTTGTGGACGACGCTGGCCTTGTCGTCCTATGATGTCCCATATGCGCTCGACTCGTGATCGAACAGGCCAAGGCAACGTCGACGCTCTATAGAGCACGATCAACAGCGATATGTGGTCGAGCGTTATCCTGCTCCAAAAAAATCTGGAATGCTGTTCATAAATGGCAGCGCGACAGGTCGAATCACCAGACTGACGTACAAACTTGCAGTCAAGGTGAGTGGGATAACCAAGAGAGTGCTCCTGCTGTCATGCGAAATCATACCCCAGACCATAGGTTCAGGTGTAGGTCCAGTGTATTTACCACGCAGGTAGTTTGGTTGTAGGCCCTCAACTGACCTGCTTTTAACCATACGGTCATCACTGCCACCGAGGCGCAACCAGTTTCCATCACGAAAGACACCAGAGCTCCACCTTATCGTCCAGTGAGACCTCTCTTGACACTGCTGAAGTCTGCGTGATTTGTGGTCGGTAAAATTAACGCTGGCGTCTGGCTTTGAACTGTCCTTGAATTGACCGTTTTGAAGCAATTTCTTGTGTCACTGCGACCCCAACTGCTGCTAAAATTGCAGCTGCAGATGCAGAACTATGCGCCAGAGCCATACGCCGAACACGGTGGCCTTCTCTAACGACAGTGCCGCGTGGCCGTTTTGAGCCTGGTCTTCTTGCGGCCGTACCTTTCGGTGACCGCTGCAGCCAGAAGTCATGTACAGTGGCTCCATTCCTGCCAAATCTTTCTGTAGTATTGCAGAAGGAAAATCCAGCTTCCCGTAACCTTATTACACGAACTCGTTCAAAATGGTTCAAATGGCTCTGAGCACTATGGGACTTAACATCTCAGGTCATCAGTCCCCTAGAACTTACAACTACTTAAACGTAGCTAACCTAAGGACACCACACACATCCATGCCCGAGGCAGGATTCGAACCTGCGACCGTACTGGTTACAGACTTTAGCGCCTAGAACCACTCGGTCACTTCGGCCGGCCAAGCACATGCAAATTCAAGTGAAATACAAACAGCTTCTGTCACTCATATGTTCCTAAACCATTTGCAAAGTCTCTTTCTTTTGTTTGTTTTTTATGTAATTGTGTGACGTAATGTTCGGAAGAGATATTACGATTAGATGTTCGTTCAAAGCCATAACGGTTATATGGCATATCCGATCTGCTTGTATATTATATTGGGTTTCTCATACATTTGGACTTCGCGAATTCGTCATGTTACACCATTTCATTGTTCTGCAATTTTAACCGTGTACTTTTCCTCCGTTTTTGAATTCTAAATGTTGGATTCATGCACAGCATGTTACATACACTTACGTTGTTTTGTGTTGTCTCGTTGTCACCGTAGGATTGTACCATGGGAAGAAAGGAGAGGATGTTTGGTGGTCGGTATCCTCTTTCTATAACTCAACTGCACACATATATTAACAGGGTTCTTTATTACTAACCAGAACAGAAAGCTACTTAAGGTAGTCCAGGTGTTGCGGTACAAGCTCTTCCGTATAGTCCAAGTTAGCCTCACTGCTGGTAAAGTACAAGTCAGCCATGTACAGTACTCTGGTCACAATGTGTTGCCTGAGACTAAGACTCTGGTTTTTTATTTTATTTTTTAAAATTATTTTTAAATAAATTAAAGACGAAACTCTAAGATCAATGTGGATCCATGTGGAGCACGTATTGGTCTCACCGCGTACTTCTAGTACTCAGCCACACTCAATTGATATCATCAAAGTGTACGGGCCTGAAGATGGCGTTCATGCAACGTCGAAACTAGTAGCCAAATAAATATGAAATCTTAAATATAGCTGGAGGAGTTTCATTTCTAATAAAAATCGTTGTAAATTATCGCTCTCACAGCGCAAGCTCTTTATTTCTAAATCAGATAGTGTAGGTAACAGACGACAAATACATTATCCTCGCACAAATCGGGCCTGTAAGGCCGCATATTGTGAGGCTGTGGTGCAATATGGGGTTTGTAGCTCATGCTCAAGTTTAGTTATCAGTTGTGTTCCTTCCAAGGTTCTCGGGTGTACTGCTGGATGTAATCGGCGAACAATCGTTCTGTCAATCAGCTTCGGGGCACCGCACCGTGCTCGGTGGCAAAGGTTCAAAGTGGTTCAAATGGCTCTGAGCACTATGGGATTCAACTGCTGTGGTCATAAGTCCCCTAGAACTTAGAACTACTTAAACCTAACTAACCTAAGGACATCACAGACATCCATGCCCGAGGCAGGATTCGAACCTGCGACCGTAGCGGTCGTGCGGTTCCAGACTGTAGCGCCTTTAACCGCTCGGCCACTTCGGCCGGCTGGTGGCGAAGGGATTTGCCGCTGAGGCAGTGGGGAGGAAGGGGGGGGGAGGAAGAGAGTATCGGTTTTTCGTCTGAACAGAGTCTGACGGCAGAGCTGCAGCACTTAGAATCCACCTTCCACGAGTATAGACGCAGTAACCGAAGGATTTGGACAGTCCTGCACGCAAGAGCTCAAAGAACGACACGGAGGCCGAAAACACGGACGAAGACGATAAGAAGAGCACTTTCATACCGTTTGCTGGCAATGTACCGCCAAAAATTGGCAGACTACTGCGAAAACGCCACATAACATTATCAGACAAGATCTCAAAAAGGCAGGGGTATCAAGGTCCGAGTGAATACTGGAAAATCTTATATTGGGCAAACGATCCGCACAGTCGAAGCTCGATGTACAGAACATAGGTGCCACACTCGCTTACTGCAACCCAACAATCATCATCACCACCACCACCACCACCATCATCAGCCAATTCAATCATTAGATGATGTGGCCTCTTCGAGTCGTGGATTCAGGTAGGCTTTCAGAAGTCTTCTCCAAGTGGGACGGTCTTGGGCAGTTCTCTGCCAGGTGTTACCAGCGATCTTCTTGATGTCTTTGTCCCATCTGTCTGGTGGTCTTCCTCTAGGCCTCCGGTGCTCTCTCGGACGCCACTCCAGTACTAGCTTCGTCCATCTGTTGTCTTTTCTTCTTGCAACGTGGCCAGCCCACTGCCATTTCAAGGAACCTACTCTCTCTTAAGATGTCATTAACCTTCGTCACAGACCGGATGTCATCTGCCCTTTTCCTGTCCTTTCTTGTATAGCCCAGCATTGATCTCTCCATGGCTCTCTGTGCTGTCCTAAGTTTCCCTTCTGTGAATGAGTTCAGTGTCCATGTCTCAACAATACTGCATTGAAAATAAAGATACCTCAAATTATCAGCAAACGAGAATCCTGCCTACCACCGACAAATATTGGGACACCATTTACAAAGAAGTGATTGAAATCCGAGTGACTGATAATTTATTCAACAGTAGCACGGACTCCTACGGATCAAGGCTTGGAAGCCAATACTAAGCTCCATCATGACGGGAGGTGCGACTGGGACCGCGCACGTTACACAAATGAGACACCCCCTCCCCCAACATCGCAGCCGCACATCCCCCCCTCCTCCTCCCCCACACCACCGCCAACCGACCACGCCACGGCGCCGGTGTGGTCCGAACTGCGCACCGACAACCATAAATACTTCCAGCATGTAGCAGACGCAGCAAGAACTGACGATGGCGAAACGTTTATTCGCCGAAATACCGTGGACCAGCAGCACACCCAGAAACCGTGGGAGCAGCATACACGCCGGGAAAGACTCGTATCACACTCATTTGTATTGCTTCCGAGTAAATTTCTCCCTACAGCTTTGCTTCCGCCGTTTTTTCTCGAAGTTTCATGCTTTACTGTGAAACATGTATAAATAATTTGAGATTTAAAATATTGGTCGTCGCTGGCCACTATTTACGCGTTCTTTCGGGCTGCATAAGAATCCCTCGTTGGAAGAACTGGGCGCCTTTTGACAGAATCCATGAATCTATTCAGTTTTGCGCTTATTCGTACGACTGGAAGTGCTGATCAACCACACCGCGTGCCATTGATCGAAAAAGGTGGTAATCAGACAGAGCAATGTCTCGAAAAAATGACGGGTGGAGTAGGACTTCCCATTTCAAGATTTCCAAGTATAATTTCACGGGTCTTGCGACATGAGGTCGAGCATTGTCATGCTCTTTACCGCTGTACTATGGCCGTTTGGCTTCCAGTGCTCATCTCAAACGCATCGATTTCTTTCGATAACTATCTCTTGTCGTTATTCCGTCGGTTTCAGTAGCTTCAAAAACAAACTCGTCCACCGTCATACTGGTCTTCGTCGTCAAAATCTCCGTTCTTGAAGCGTTGGAACCATTCTCTACATGATCTTTCACTAATAGGTGCCCCACCATGGCTCTTACCCGACATTTTATGAGCTTCAGCCGCACATTTATTCATGTGAAAGCAGAAAATTGAAAGGTCCTGCAAACTACGAGAACTGGGCTCGTACGTTGACATATTCAATCGAGCATAATTTTATGATGCAATCACAAATCGACTACTATTTTGATGGCATTATGTTTACAAATGTCTAAGCTTATCGTATGGACACTTACAACCTACCATTTTCACCACCAATTGCCGCGACTGTCATCTATTACAAAACGGCAGAAGCAAAGTTGTAGACCTAATGTCATCAATTTAGTGCTTGACAGCTTTTGTGAAACTGTATCTGTAAAGGCTGCAAGAAATGGCGAGAAGTAAGAAACAGTGTGAGTGTGAGAGTGTGTGTGTGTGTGTGTGTGTGTGTGTGTGTGTGAAAGAGAGAAAGAGAGAGAAATGGTTCAAATGGCTCTGAGCACTATGGGACTTAACTGCTGAGGTCATCAGTCCCCTAGAAATTAGAACTACTTAAACCTAGCTAACCTAAGGACATCACGCACATCCATGCCCGAGGCAGGATTCGAACCTGCGACCGTAGCGGTCTCGCGGTTCCAGACTGAAGCGCCTGGAACATCTCGGCCACCCCGGCCGGCGGTTGAAAGAGAGAGAGCGAGAGAGACAGACAGAGTAGAGAGAGAGAGAGAGAGAGAGAGAGAGAGAGAGAGAAGGGGGAGGGAGGGAGGGAGGGAGGGATGGAGGGAGAGAGAGAGAGGGAAAGTGTTTTATGAGTTTGCTTTGAGACACAGTCTCTCGTGTAGCGTGTTTCACGCAACTCAGTTCAAGTAAGCTATCGCACCTGACCGTAACGTGATATAAAATTCCCGCTTACTAACGAGACAGATTTGTCACCCATTCTATCTAGCATTTTTTTTTCTTTTCATTAAGATGCTAATTTGTATTTCAGAAATTTCTGACACAGTTTCTGTTCACAGACCTATACCTTACAAAGATGGGATGAGACCTCAAGTCAATCTGATAGTAATATCTCAGCTAATTTTGTGCCACCACAGCAAGTATCAGGGAGAGAACAACTGGTTGCACCCCTCAACATAGGTACTGATCAACCATATTCTGTATTTCAACCGTTAAGTGAACTATGGTTCTTATTGTTGGAATTATCTTGTCACAGCAATTATTTTTCATTTCTCTATTCCAATCTTCTGTTTAAATATACGTATTATAGCGCAATAGTGGCTTGAATGAAATAAAAAATGAATGATTTGTATCGCCATTTTATATTACAGAAAAATAACTACAGAATCCATCTTCAGTTTGTATTAACCTCACCAGACAAACATTCGTCATCCCCATCCCTTATTTTTTGCAGAGACTCAACGAAGTTGTTTTTTTTACATCGTATAAGAATTCTAATCAATTGATTATATTTATTTTTTAACAATTTTTTTTGTGATAATTTTATTTTGTGAAATAGGGCCAAAAACTATGGTGGTATGCATAACTCTCAGGGCCCTTTCGTGAGTTGTTATTTTGGTGGTAGGTGTATTTCCCACTGTAGAAACGAAGTAGCTTTTCCCGATTTCACAAGTGACAACAGTAGTGTTCTCACGAGAAACAGAAACTTATTGTTGGAGCAGTTTTTATACATTTGGGACCACATACTACAACAAGACGTCAAGCACGACCACAGCTGGTAAGATATACCTCCAAAAACTTAGCAAAAGCACCAAGTTTGTGGCAAGTATGCTTCCCAAGATCGACAAAAAACATAATTTTGTGGTAAACTTAGGTGACAGAAGTCTTGGGATAGCGATATGCACATATACATATGGCGGTATTATCGCGTACATAAGATATAAAAGAGCATTGCATTGGTGGAATTGTGATTTGTAATCAAGTGATTTGTGTGGTAAGGCTTCCGGCGTGATTATGGGCGCACGACGGGAATTAATAGACTTTGAACGCAGCTAGGCGCATGGGACATTCCATTTCAAACACCATTAGGAAATTCAAATATTCCGAGATGTACAGTATCAAGAGTGTGTCGAAATTACAAAATTTCAGTCACTACCTCTCATCACAGAGGACACAGTGGTCGACAGCCTTCAGTTAACGACCGAGAGCTGCGGATTTTGCGTAAAGTTGGCAGTGATGACAGACAATACTGCGTCAGATAACTGCAGAAATCAATGTGCGACGTACGAGGAACATATCCGACAGGACAATGCTGTAGAATTTGGCGTTAATGGTCTTTGGCCGCAAACAACCGACGCAAGCGGTCTTTTCTAACAGCACGACATCGGCTTCATCGCCTCTCCTGGGCTCGTGACCATATCGTTTGGGCCATAGGCGACTGGAAAACCGTAGCCTGGTCAGATGAGTCCCGATTTCAGTTGGTAATAGCTGGTGGTATGGTTCGAGTGTGGTGAACACGCTACGAAGCCATGGACCCAAGTCGTCAAGGCACTGTGCAAGCCGGTGGTGGCTCTATAACGATGTGAGTTGTATTAACATGGAATGGCCTAGATCTTCTGGTCCAACTGAACCGATCACTGCCTGGAGATGGTTGTCTTCGGCTACTTGGAGACCATTTCCAGCCATTCATAAACTTCATGTTTCCCAACATGTCACCGGGCCCCAATTTTTCTCAATTGGTTTTAAAGGACATTCTGGACAATACGAACGAATGATTTGACCACCCACATCGCGCGGCATGAATCCCAACTAACATTTATAGGACATAATCGAGAGGTCAGTTCGCGCATACATCCTGCATCGGCAACGTTTCCACAGTTATGGATCGGTATAGGGACAGCAGTCCGCCCCGATAGCTGAATGGTCAGCGTCACGGACTGCCATCCTACGGGCCCGGGTTCGATTCCCGGCTGGGTCGGGGATTTTTTTCCACTCAGGGAATGGGTGTTGTGTTGCCTTCATCATCATTTCATCCCCATCCGGCGCGCAGGTCGCCCAATGTGGCGTCGAATGTAATAAGACCTGCACCAACCTCCTACTCAGGAAACCTGACCAGGGGAAGGTGTTCGAGTGCACCAGGGAATCCACAGCGTCCAACCACTTCATAGCGGGAGGCAAATACACGCGCTTCGCAGACTGGCGCTTTATTCATCGCGCCAGGCTCGGAGTCGTGCCTCTGAACGGTTGTCGCCGCTTTGATGGGCGGGCAAACAACAACAAAGCCTGCCGACGCTGTGGCCACAACAATGAGACGCTCCCACACGTGGTCAACGCGTGTATGGTGCACTCCGCAGCCCTGCAATATCGCCACAACGCGGTCCTCAACCGCCTCGCGACAGCAGTCGCTGGGCGGCCAAGAAGAGGAAACACTGCTGTTCCTGACATCAGGATCAACCAAACCGTCATAGGGGACAGCAGTGGGCTGCGTCCGGACCTCGTAGTAACTGACGAGGCCGCGAAGACTGTGACCATCGTCGATGTGACAATCCCCTTCGAGAATAGGCGGATTGCGCTCGACAACGCTCGGCAACTGAAGAGGATAAAGTACGCCGACGTTGCGCGCGGATTAGCTGCTCGCGGCTACTCCGTCACTGTCGACGCCCTGGTTGTTGGCAGTCTGGGGGCGTGGGACCGCCAGAACGATGCAGTGCTTCGGCACCTAGGCATCGCTAGCCGCTACTGCCAACTGATGCGGCGGCTGATGGTGTCTGACACCATCAAGTGGTCCCGCGACATTTACGTGGAACACATCACTGGCTACCGCCAGTATGTGTCCCCCTAGACTGTGGCATGCTCTGACGTCAGGCTGCGAGACCTTCGAGACTGCAGTCGTCGGAGAACTTCGAGGTCGGTGCCTTCGTGACGTCGGTGTCGAGATTCTCTTCAACGACGCGGGAACGGCGGCGCTACACCATCTTCGCGCCGCACTGCAGCAGTGCCGAGTCAGTAGCGGTGCGTGCGGTGCTGCCTGGTGCCCCTCCCTCCGTGGTGTCCGCCGAATATGCTCCCACCTCGGTTGGCGCGGTGCTAGGCGGTGCCAAACGTGTGCCTACTGCCCGGCAGTCTCCAGCCAGCGTGGGAAGCAACGCCCTCCTGCCACGACACCCCAGTGACGTCCGCCGCAAGGCAGACAGAGGGGAGAAGTCCGGCTGTGTGTGACCCGCCTGCGTGTGTGGCACACCAGCCGCTGGCAGCCGTGCATGTGCAGTGTGCTGTCAGGGCATGGAGATGAATGGAATAAAATAAAATAGCTCCTAAATTAGGTCCAATTTACCCCTGGTCTGACATAACTAAGGCCGCGCCTACCGCGGGAATAGTCTTAAGGATGACATACTTAAGTAACCGCGCCTAACGCGGCCTCTCAACATTTAAGTAGTGGGCTTAACCCACGAAATAGAATAGGAATACAATACTTAAGTACGGTTAGAACGTTTTCTTCTTAATTTTACCTAAACTTAATAAAACTGTAAAACTCGCATTATATAGAGTCTTGATATTCTTTCTTAAAATTATACTTCGTAGTACTGTAACTAAGAATTATCTCTGAAAATAAAGACCTGCACCAAGGCGGCCGGCCCTGCCCCGTAAGGGGCCTCCCGGCCAATAACGCCAAATGCTCATTTCCATAGGGACTGTAGGGCACTTCCAACGGCTTGCTGATTCCACGCCGAGTTGCTTCGCTACGCCAGGTAAAAGGTGGTCCGACACAATATTAGGCGCTATCCGATGATTTTTGTCACCTCAGTGTCCTTCCCAAGCACCATTGAGAAACTAGTATAGTGAGAATTTTAAAATTTTCACGGCGAGCTGAACGTTCAAATGAATTTTGGGTTTGCAGCCTGTCGTCGTTCACCGCATTCCACGATATTTAAAGTCCATCTCAGGTGAGCCATCGAAGGCTGATGAAGACGTCGTCCGTTCCACAGTAGACAAGGTGATTCAGCTGCCCTACCGCTGTCGTTTTATGCAACACGGAATGTTGTATCTGGCCTTCATAAACAACGCTCGAGATTTTCGTATTCTGTCGCTCGCTACGCGCAAACTATTAGTCCTACAGGATAATGAACAGGACCTGTGTGTAGGAAATTTTAACGTAGTTACATTTTTGTACTGGGACACGGTTTCGCTAAAGACCGTATTTTTCGAGTTATTCAAGAAAAACGTACAAAAGTGATCCTCAAGTGCACCCCCCACTTCCAAACTCTTCCCCCACCGGCAGGATTTCTTGTATGTTGTTCATGGCACTCCCTTTTACCACTGTACAAAAGAATTTTAACAGCATAAAATGAGCAATTACATCGCTGTCTTTGCTAGGGCTTCTGACTGAGAAACTACCGTGCTTTCAAGGGTTAAGTTTGGATCGAATTGTTAACGTAAATAATTTTAGTGCAACTTTTACGAAACTGGTTTTCCGTTCATTTCGCTAAGGGGAACGTTTAAATTAATAATGTTAACGAAGTAGCTGACTATGCTGTTGGCGTAATAGCCCTAAAAAAAGAAACCAAAAAAAGGTCGAATATCAGGAACGGAATATATAGTCCCAAATTTTTGTACAGTAGTAGAAGAGATTGCCACGAGCAACATATTAGAAATCCTGACTGCTGAGAGTTGACTATGGGGGCGGAGGTGCGCTTTAATACTCTTTTCTTGAATAGCTCCAAAACCGTGGCTTCCAGCGGAAACATACCCCAGTACCTAATTTTACCTCATTAAATTTTGTACAGAAATGTCCTATTCGTTTCTTCTTTAGGAATAACAGTTCGCACGTAGTGAGCGAGAGAATGAATATGAAAATCTCGCACATGGTTTATGAAGGCAAGATATAACACTGCTGGTTGCATAAAACTACATCGGTAGGGGCAGCTGAATCACCTTCTATAGAACACAGCGCGTAGGCTATGCTCTGGTGGCGAACATACATCCCAAAGACCATTAAAACAACATTACTTGTTCGTATGTATACTTTTTACAGCTCTAAAAGACATTTTTCACAACAAACAGAAACTACAGACGGTGCCATGGATAGCAATAGATGCGGCGAGCATACGACGTATTCTTTTAAGCGCAGTTTTGAAATATAATTATTGGTAGGTATATTCTCCACGGCCAGAGAAATGGCTAATAGAATCCACTGACGCTATGGAGTGCTGAAGGTGCTGTGGATCTGGTACCAGGTGATTATGTGACCAGCAACTGCTGACGTAACTCATGGCAGTCAGATGGTGTGTCTGCACAGTCGGTTATCTGGAATAAGTGCAGTATAATTGGTCGACGTGGTAGAAAGAAGCTACCACGAATTGGACGTGGCGTTCAGTAAGTAATACAACACTTTTCTTCTTCCCATTTTCGGTTGAAAAAAATGCAGAGTTTGTTGTGGCACATCGTGGAATTACTCCCGTATAAGTCTTTACAGTTTCGTGATGTTCGAATTGGTGGCGGGCCTATAGGTAGCCTTCAAAATGGCGTCTTTAACGGAGATGAATTCCAAGCATCATTGAGTTTCTTTTGAGGGAAAACCAGAATATCTACGGACGCCTAGCAGTGAACAAAAGCACGGTGAGTCGTAGAGCGAGTCGTCTATCATCATCCCAACAAGGTCGCGCGAACGCGTCCGATGTCTCGCTTACCAGCCGACCGCACGCAGCTGTGGCTCCTTAAATGTTGGAATCTGTGGACATCCTCGTTCAAGGTGATCGACGGATTACAATCAAACACCTCGCTGAATAGCTGGACGCCTAACAGAAACACATAAACAGAAACCAAGAATCATGTGTGCGGAATTGATCGCGCCTTGCAATGTTGGTCATGACAATTTTTATCAAACGTGGGTTTATTACATCGAACCGGAAACAAAACGGCAACCCATGGAGTGTTCCACAGCACCTCAACTACCAATGAAAAGTTCAAAGCCCCAAACTTAGACGGTAAAGTCATAGCGAAGGTCTTCTGGAACTCTGAAGCGGTTATTCTGTTTGATGTCTTGCCTCGTGGTGCTACGACGAACTCTGAAGTGTATTTTGCTTCCCTCAGGAAACGGAAAAAAAACGAGTTCAGCGTTTTCGTCGCCACAAAAATGTAAACTAACTTCTCCTTCTTCATGACAACGAAAGACCACACACGTCTTGCGCACCCGAGAGGAGCTCATTGGGCTGTTTTCCTCATCCTCTCAACTGCCCGGAGTCCGCAACTCGTGGTCTCACGGTCGCGTTCTCGCTACCCGAGCACGGGGTCCCGGGTTCGATTCACGGCGGGATCAGGGATTTTTACCGGCCTCGAGATTACTGAGTGTTTGTGTTGTCCTCATCATTTCATCATCTTTCATGAAACTGGCGACATTGGACTGAGCGAAGGTTGCGAATTTGTACGGGCGCTGATAACCGCGCAGTCGAGCGCCCCCACAAACCAATCATCATCATCATCATCATCATCATCATCATCATCATCATCATCATCATCAACTGCCCGGATCTTGCACCTCTTCCATCTGTTTGGACCAATGAAGGATTCACACCACGGGAAGCAGTACATGCATGATGGGGAGATTATTGATGCGACCTGAAATCGACATCGAATGCATGACCGCGCAATGAGACGTTTAAACTGCAGTATGTACAGGTCTGTGATGTTTTGATGTGCTTTTCGTACCAAGATTTGAGCCCTCTCATTCACTTTACTGTGAACGTGACCCATCATGTTTCTTTCAAAATACGCAGTGACCAGGTCTTTCACGCTGCGGTTGCTCCCAAGAGTACAATAGCCGAGTTTAGAGGGAAGTACGCATACTTTCTGATTTGGTAATCATCAATGAGTAGGTTCGTCTGTATGTAGTGGATGAAACTCATGAACCTAGGGCATTATCAGGGCTGCAGGTTGACGTTACTCAATATTAGAGTGACAATTTTAGACAGGATACCTGTTAAAAAACGAAAAAATAAAACTGTTCTTGGCTTAATGATAGCTGTGCGTGAATTGTACGTTACTGTGATACTGACGTGCTACTGCGTTTCATAAATACAGGATAACATTAACAAAACCGACAAATTACACGGACATGGATATGGAGGTAAAAAGGTCCTATAAGTATGTGTCCAGAACGGGATTGTTGCTACTGTAGATGGTGCTGATGAATGAAAGTTTCTCTGACCACGTGTCGTGTATTCCTCGTGTGTTGCAGGTGGTGTAATTGACACAGCGTGCTTATGGCAGAACGGTCCAGTATACATGTCGACAACATGCCGAGATGGTGTTCGTGTACGACCAAGCAGATGGAAAAGGTGGAGAGGCAGCACGGCTGTACCAAAACAAGTATCCTCGCAGACACCACACACATTACACAACATTTCAAGCCCTTTTTGGACGTTTGTGTGACATGGGTATCTTCAGACAGAGGAACGTGCAGAGAGTCGTCGGACAGAATATTGAAACGAACTCTAGTAAAACCTCCAGGCAAGTGGTCCTCTAACGTGGTGTAAACCGAAATAGGATTATGTGTATCCTGTATGACAACCGCTGCAATCCCCATTACCTGCAAGCGCTTGGAGATCACTTTGAACGTATGTTGTGACGTGGATGTGAGGGAGCTATATACAGGTCCAAGATTAAGCGTTCGAGGTATCCAGAAGAATTGGATGAAAATCTAGTTACCAGAAGGTTTCTACTGGGACCCTTATACAGGTGAACATTAATAAAACCGACAAACTGTAGGGACGGATCCCTGACTGGAAATGGAGGAAAATCAATTTACATATAGCCTACGTTTGTCCATACCTTCCGGGTGCTCCACTTTTTTTGCCAGGCAGGGAAGAGTAAGTATTATGATTTGGGCAATGACGTCTGAAAACTATGAAAAATTACCACTAATACACGATGACGGAGAACTCGTTTACGGTGTACTGGTTGATTTATGACAAGCAAATGTTCGTATAAAAATCACATACGAGGTAATGCTGTGAAAACGTGCACAATTTAAGCAATGCACAAATTAAGTCTGCTGCCGAATTCTGATATAGGAACGAAGGTCTGTGAACTCATTATAAGAGGTTTGGGTTTAAACATCTACATTGCTTCTACAGTGAACCTTCCACTCTATAGTAATGTGTGCGCTCTGTAATGAAGCTTATTCGCAGATTGAAATTGTGTGCTGGATCCGGACTCTAAACTGAGACCTAGCCTTATGTGGGTAACGCTCTTACCCAAAGAGCTATCCATGCAATTCACAGATGTGAGGAAGAAAATGGCTCTGAACACTATGGGACTCAACATCTTAGGTCATAAATCCCCTAGAACTTAGAACTACTTAAACCTAACTAACCTAAGGACATCACACACACCCATGCCCGAGGCAGGATTCGAAACTGCGACCGTAGCAGTCCCGCGGATCCGGACTGCAGCGCCAGAACCGCGAGACCACCGCGGCCGGCGCTGTGAGGAACACGTGAGTCCAGCATGGACAGCCTATCTGGATTACAGATTAGATTCAGATTTCGTTCCATATACCCAAAAATGAGATGATTCTCGTGGGTGTGGAACATGTCAGAAAGCATAACATAAACAAACCATATAACATCTGAATATTATTTTCACTTTCCTGATCAGTTGTCAGGAGATTATCAAGATATATGAAGACATTAGAGTAAACTGGAACTGATAATGTTCACAGAAGTAATGTTCTATCAGAATGAAATATATCCATGTATTTTAATAAATTTATCATACGCAAAATACCTAATCTTCACTGTTGTGGCCAAGTGCTGTCAAAACTGAAATCTAACAAACATTTTCACTTAAGCTGGTCTAACAGTCCCTATAAAGATATTCACATACAGAGCAGAAGGAGTTTCCTACCAAAGCGTTTTTCAAGCTCTGTGTACGCTGTACTTTATTTGAAAACAAGTTTTTAATGGATGCTGGCCATTTACTGGAAATATGTGTTCCTGTGTATTGGACTGCTTTTTGCACCAAGGTAAGTGATTTTAGGTATTTATGTACATTTTTGTTATTCCTAGTGTTGAGCTATTTCTTGAAAATAGAGACGTATTATTTGCGACAAACTATTCTCAGAAGCAGTAGTTAGAAACACAGTTCATTGAAGAGGTTTCTACGTGATGTTCTTGAATTTACACCACAAATGAGTCTTATTACACGCTTTTGCACTCTAAAAACGTTTGCTCGGTTTGACGAGTTACCCTAGAATGTGATCCCATATGACACAACAGAATGAGAGTAAAGAAAGCATGCAAGTCTTTTTCTATTTATATCTCCTATACCTGATATCATACAGACTTGTTTAGGCGCTCCAGCAATTCTATGGATGCCCTTTCCAACTTTATTTATTGCCGAGGTGTAATCTCAGTAATTTAACACTGTCTACCTTTTCTATCTACATGTCTTCAAATGTTGTACACGTGCTGGAAGGAAATCTCTTACAAGTTCTGAACTGCATATAGTGAGTCTTTTCAAACTTTAATGACAGTCAATGACCTTTAAATCATTTGTTAATGTCAGTGAAAATTTCATTAACAGCTATTTCTAAATCTGTACTTGACTTGCTATTTATAGTAATGTTTGTATCATCTGCAAACAAAACAAACTTAACATCTGGCAGTGTAACAGACGAGAGGTCATTGATGCACACAAGAAAAAGCAACGGAACGAAGATGGAATGCTGACGAACACCACATGTAATTACGGCCCAAGCAGATGAAGACTGATGGCTTTCTCCACAGCCCTTTCGCAGCAACACCTTTTCTTTCCTGTTAGTTAGTGAGACTAACTATTTTGCTGCACTGCCAGAGACGCCACAATATTCCAATTTACTTCAGAGAATGCTGTGATTCACACAGTCAGCCTTTTGACAGGTCACAAAAAATGACAGCAACCTCAAATTTGTTATCTAGTGATTTTAGTACATTCTTAGAGTATGTGTAAATAGCCTTCGATAAATCGGAACCGTTAAGGAGCCCAAACTGTGACTTGGACAATACATTATTTGCAGTCAAACGCTTAAGAATATTCTTGAACAAAACTTTACAAATATTTTTGAGACAGCCGGAAAAAAGTAAAATTGGTCGATGGTTTGACGGTATCTCTTCACCCCCTTCTTGTAAAGAGGCTTAACATAAGGATATTTTAGCCAGTGTGGAAATTATCGGCTGATGAGAGATTGATTACACAAATAACTTAAGATGAATCCAACTCACATGAACACTTTAATTTCGTTGATATGTTATCATAACCAAAACATTCCTTTGATTTTAAGGATTTTATGATGGAAAAAGAGGGTGTCATTTCCATTTTACTGAAGTTACTTGCAGAGACTGGTCTCAGATATTCCATTGCACTGTTTACTGAACCTGGTAACCCCAAGTTGTTGGTAATAGAAAGAAAGTACTTGTTTAAGAGGTTTTCAACACTACATGTACTTGTTACCAATATCCCATTTATTTTAGAGATATCTGTTCCTCTACCTTTCTAGTCTTACTTGTCTCTGTCTCCACCACATTCCATATAGTTTTTATTTTGCTGCCCAATGTAATTACCTTTTTCTCCTAATAAAGCTGCTTAGATTTCTGGATTACTTGCTTCAGTATTTTGTAGCATTGTTTATAATGTAATACAACGCTAAAATTAGAGATGTTCCTAGATAGCTGATACAGTGTCCTTTTTGTCTCGAATCATACAATTACTTATTATTTTTGTTTATTTTTAGACTTCTATTTGATCTGAGGTACCTTTAGGGGAAACCAGTTTCCAAATGAGAAGGTAAGTTTATTAATTAATGCTTTGTATTTTCCATTTGATTCGGAAGTATAGTAAACATCTATCCAGTACATGTCTTTGAGCAATCTCCTACAATTCTCAATTTGTGACTGATTTATTACCCTCCTATACTCATATTTATTGCTGACATGTTTCAACATTTAAAATAAGATGCTGTATGTCGTTATCAGAGAGCCCATTTGCTATTGATTTTTGTGATAAGACTCATTTTTCTTATGCTTCATTCGTTTATTTCCCACATTACTTCATTAATTTAATTCACGCGACTAGATCATCCCTAGTTTTTTTTTCTAGGAAAGGTTTCTTTTGTTCGTTTTAGAATCATTATACATAGCGTTCACCCGAAAATGCTAACATATGAAATCTTTCTCATCGGATAATTTCAATTGATGGTTCATATCTTCAACAAATCTCTTTTCCTACTTGTCCATCTAGATTTCCTCAAAATTCAGCACTATAGTTCATAAATTTTGCAGAAGCCTATCTTCTTTCATGGCTTAGCAAGAACCAGTGAAATTAACTACAAGCGCTTACAGTTACTTGCTCAAGAACACAGAAATTGAAATTCGCTGTCCAGGAGTGCTTTAAAAGTCAGAGAGTATGCAGTAAATTAGCCGAACAGAAGAGCAGTGGCTGCGCTGGGCAGTCCTTCCATTATCTCGGAGAGGAAAGGGAAAATGGAATTAGAGTGACGGCCACGCTCACAAATATGCGCAAAAAGGGTTAGGAGTTTCGGAAATTAACAGGAAAGGGAGAATAACGCGAGGCAAAATACGCATGAGAAGCTGTCATGAAATACAGCACGATGACCAGTTCCTTGAGTCATATTTTTCGGGATCCACTGTCGTTAATTTGCTGTACGATTTCCTTTCACTGTCATCCTTTTTTTGTGCTTTACGCCAATTTTGTTTTCTTTATTGTATCTTCAAATGAAACTGTACTCTCAATATTTTCTTTGCACTTTCTTTCGCTTTGGTCAACAAATCGTATCAACTTAAGTGGAATTTTAGTTCCTTATGTCTTCTCTATGTGGTTCAGAAGTTTTCTGGGAACATGGAAGACGCCTCCGTGAAGATTGTGCAAACCACAATAGGGCGTCCATCGGACCGCGGTTCAATACCGAAAAATCCAGTATACAGATGACTTGGCGTTAATTTGCCGAAACAATGATTTCGATCATTTTGCAAATATGCTCTAACGTGGCCTCACCATACTGAATGAACATTATTCCAAATGAAAATTCCAGTCAAACACAAGCAAAATAGAGGTATAGTGTTCCATCTTCATAATAAAGAGGCATGCAGGAACTTATAAATGCTATTTGATCGAATCAAAGTTTCCCACGATCACTTTCCTAAATGTTTAGGCATCACCCTCGATCAGGCGCTGTCATTAAAACAACACATCACGATTCTATCAAAGAAGGTTGCCTCAAAAGTATATCTACTCCACAAAATAGACAGAAATAATCTGCTGCTGAATTTTGTGACTCAGCACAGGAAAACAACGCTCATGTTACTGAGATTGATGTGCGTCTGAATGAGGCAATTACGGCCATCACTGGCGCTGTCAGATGTACTCCCATTCTGTGGTAGCTTGATGTATCCAATTTTGCTTCCCCAGATCTAAGAGGTGAAATTTCCTAAGACAAACACTCATGAGAAAACTGCTCTAAATAGCATTTTCTAAAATACGCCAGCTGCTTGCCTGAAGTCACAAAAGCCACTTTGAATTGGTCTTCGGGCCATAGACGTTTTTGATGTCACCGGAATGTGGAAACAACTTCCACCTAGTTCAAAACCGAGCGACGAAAGCTGCAGGGTTTGATTTTCCTCACTGGGAATGGTCGAGACTCTTCCGCATCTGAATGGGACAAGGGAGATGTAGCCACATCTTGAAGAAGTGGGATTATTGTGAAACGCTGCGTGGGACCATTGTAGGAGGAGGAGGAGATTACTGTTTACGTCCCGTCGACAACGAGGTCATTAGAGACGGAGCACAAGCTCGGATTAGGGAAGGATCTGGAAGGAAATCGGCCGTGCCCTTTCTAAGGAACCATCCCGGCATTTGCCTGAAGCGATTTAGGGAAATCACGGAAAACCTAAATCAAGATGGCCGGACGCGGGATTGAACCGTCGTCCTCCCGAATGCGAGTCCAGTGTGCTAACCACTGCGCCACCTCGCTCGGTGGGACCATTGTGCGGAGGAGGGTAGCCAGGTACAGCTGGGGAACAAATGTAAATACGCTGCGCAATGGTGCAATTTCACTTGTGTACTCAGCTGCTGAATATTATGCTCCTGCATGGGAAAACAGCGCACAGACATCTTGGACAGAATGAGGCTATGAGGACCGAGGCCGATTTCAGGGAGATCACTCTGAGTTTCGGAGAAATATACGAACACGCTGGGCAAGTTCAAGAAATGCAAACGTATGTTTTTTGATGTAAAAAAACAATCAGGGTTACGAATAAAGTAAATTTTTATACATTAGTTTCCGTGTTTCGGCTTAATACCCATTTTCTAACCAACCAAGGCGTGCAAAGTTAAAAATGCATCCTAAGAACTACGGTATTCGGGGTACATCTAACTTTTCAACGTTTGGCTGGCTCGAAACTGGATTTTAACTAGAAGCCGGTAACCTACTAAACAAACATCTACAGAATTCGCATCTCTGGTCGTCTTTTTGCATTGTAATTCGTAAGAGTTGCTGTCCCATAACATCTAGCATACTGGAAATATTCAACCCTACGTTTATTGCATTTGTAAATGTAGAGAAACATACTGACAATGTTGCATGGAATACACTCTTCGAAATTCAGAAGGTATCAGGGATAAAATACAGGGAACGATGAGTTATCAGGAGGCGGCTGAGAGCAGACTTAGTGGATGCAGTACAAGTCCATAATAAATCCAGTTGCAACTCAGAGCCAGACCGCTCACAAAAGGTACTTCGATGTCATTTTAAGAAAATGTCTGTGAAGTCATCTAAAATCACGATAATCAATTTGACATGTCGTGGTAAATAAAACGTTGTTTAGAAACACTACTGCAGTTAAAAGAGTAATGATGACGGTGTTGTAGCCTGCCGCCGATGTTATTCAGTCTGTACTCTAAGAAAACAGTAAAGGAAACCAAGAAGAAATTTGGAAAGAGAAAAATGAAATATTGCAGTTTCCGCAAACATTGTAATTCTGTCAGAAACGAGGAATGTGTTGCAAAATGGATTGTCTCTTGAAAAGAGATTATGACATGAACATTAACAAAAGTAAAACAAGGGCAAAGGAATATGAATTTGGGAGAGATGGGCTGGATCTTGAGTACGATGTCCCTAATTTCAAGGTGTGATGGTGATTGAGTTGATCCAGTCAGGACGGTGTTGCGTGAGGAAGGGTGTGCTCCTTTGTAGCTGGTTCTTAGGGATGGTGGGAAGACTGGTGGTGAGAGGGGGTATGGTGTAGGAAACCTGTATGTGGACTAGGTTTGGGGGACACTACCTGTCTGTGAAGGCCTTTGTGAGACCTTCAGCGTACTGAATATGTGCCATCCCCTGGTGGGCATGCTTTCTGGTGGGGGGGGGGGGGGCGGGGACGTGGGGGGGGGGAGGATTTTTTGCTGTGGAAGGGATGACTGCTGTGGAAGTGCAGATACTGTTGGTGGTTGGTGGATTTAGCGTGGACAGAGATGTGGATGGAGCTATCAGAGAGGAGGAGGTCAACGTAAAGGAAGGTGGTACGCTGAACTGAGGAGAACTAATTAAGTGGATAGGAGAGAAGGTGCTGAGCTTTTGAAGGAATGAAAGTAGCGTCCTGGCCCTGAGTCCAGATCATGAAGATGTCATCAATGAATCTGAGCGAGACAAGGGGTTTAGGATTTTGGGAAGCTGGGAAGGTCTCCCAAAGACAGCCCATAAATAGTTTGGCATAGGACGGTGCCATGCAGGAGCTCGTGGATGTGCTGCAGATAATTTTCTTTCAAAGGAGAAGTAGTTACGTATTACGATATAGCTAGGCACGTGTATGAGGAATGAGGTAGTGGGTTTGGGGTTTAAAGGATGCTGAGAGAGGTAGTGTTCAATAGTGATTTGAGGGATTTGGTGTATAAGGAACTGGCGTGAAAGGTGACAGGTAGGGATCCAGGAAATAAAGGGGTGAGGATAGTGGAGTCATTCTTGGACATTCGTAACTAAACAGAAGTACTTTCTTTTAAAATTTTAATTTATTTGAGATTACTTAACCAAAAAGCCATAAAAGCATAGTACCATTTACACAATTGAACCTTACTTGAAACTACTAGACCTGAAAAAGCCTTACAACATTAATAATTACTTCCACAACTCAGTACACAGGCGCAATTTTCTGCTAACCAGGAAACAATAATTGAAATATTTTGTACAATTTACGTGCACCCCTCGCACGCCAGGCAATGAAAGCATCTTACGTATTGTTACAATCAGGTAGCATTAAAAACCCTCCACATTTAAGTATATGGCTGAAAGAATCAGATTTCAGGAATTGTGAAACGGACCCTGTCGTCCAGGACAATGTGCCACAGAGAGTGCCGATTCGCCACGAGATGGGGAAATTCACAGGCGTCTATTGTGCTGAATGAGGTCTAAGTGCGAGTGAGACAGATGAGAGCCTACGTCATAGGGAAACCCTGTAGGAGCCGTTTGTGACCAAGGAGACGTAGCAGTGTTAAATATGGCGGGCCTAAGATCGGCCATAAAGGGAAACATTTATGAAAATATAATTTTGTAGTAATTCAGGGAATGAAGCCACAGTAATTTTATTGTACAATCATTCATAAATTTTCATGGTGATCCCAATAAAACTTGAGTATTGATCATATCTATAATAGTTTAGGATTTACTGTTCAAGTGAAATCAAGTTTTGTAAGAAAGACCTGAATGCTGAAATCTGAACGCTTTGGTCCATCTTAACGAAAGACATTTTATATAGAAGCGCATCATTAAAATGACAAATTTTGTACATATCAACTCTATAACTTTATTTGTTTAAAAGATATAGTAAATTTAAATTATCAGTAGTTTCAGTTAAGCTTCAGATCGTCATTTCCTTTACACAAAACACATTGAACGATGACAGCATGACATCGTACTGGATCAAAAGGTAAAAGAATATTTATTGTAAAGTTTAGTGCATAATAGTTACTTTTGTTCTTTATTTATTTGTCAGAAAGCACATTGGTGCAAGGCTACTGGTCATGGCACTGAAAGCTAAGAAGAAAATTGTATTGCTTTTATGTAAAAGAATTTAACGTTTATTATGTAATGGACATTATTGTTAGTTTATTTAGAACTCGAAAGTGGACAGTCTTTGATTATTTAAATATGTTAAAATGTAAAATAATGTAGAATAAGCTGTAGCCAGTCAGATAGACGGCTTCAGGAAAGGGAACTGCCCTAGTCAGTTGAGCGACGATGTTCGGCAAGCGGGAAATGCGGCCGAGGACGGGCAGAGGGACAGTGCTGGTGCAGACGCGAAAGCGGACACTTCGGCTGGAGACACCAAAGGGTACAGCTCGGATTGAGACGCGAAAGCGGACGGTCGTTCTTTAGGAAGCTAGGAAATGAAACGACTTAAAAAAAATCTCGTCGTGTGGTATCGCAGGACTTAGTCTCTGAGCGGTGAGCAGCCGCTCGCGCCTGGTGTAAACTCTAACTTTTCGCTTGTTAACGAGGTGGAGTATCGGACTTGTAATTTGCGATGAGATTGTGAATGATCGAACTGTGCCAATGGATGTACCCTCGCTTGTAATAGTAATTCTAAATGCGACCACTTTCGCTCTTAGTTTGCGTTCTGAATAAACGTTATTGTAACCAAATCGCAACTGTGTGGCCTACATCATTTATGGGTCGTTAATTTAGCTCCAGAAATTATTATTAATGTTGTTATATAGTATATTAACGTTGAATATTTCATACAATTTCGCAAACTTGCCACCAGCCAGACAATTTAACCAAAGGGTCACAAGTGTCTAATGTAGGGCGTGTAATGCGACACGTGCGGTTCAACCCTACACGAGTTTTAGCCAAGACATTTCAACGAAGAGGAACCGCATGTGAGCCCGAACATCTACGTGATGTTAGCTGGCAACGATTACATTAAATTACCAACACTTGACAAGAATTAGAAAATTTCTTTTTACCACAGCTTGGGTAACAGAATACTGATGTGTCACCAGTAATATCCACAACAGGCTGCGTCTAGACGTAACGCCTTAATCCTTTGTTGCCCATAGGTCACCCAGCATACTACTATCTTACGAAATCCAACAATCTCCGCCTCAGGCCACAGTTGCAAGATATCTCCATCTGCATGCCCAACCATGAAACCTGGATAATCCGTGATCCGTCCCAACGTGCACCGAGAGCCTCTATAGCAAACAAATTCGCACGGAATCGGTAGTGGGCGTGCTCAGTAGGAACCAGCCGTCACTCGTGCCACCTCACACTGACCACCACTCTGTAGCTCCGGTTTTCGACGCCATCGCCAAGCTACAGACACTGGCTATCGTAAATATGCCACTCCATGGCGCATGACGAAAAATACGAGGCCAACAGTTGTAGTAGTAGTCACTGCAGAACTGAATGTTGCACGCGCGAACCGTGTCAGCGCTAAACCAATTAGAAGGGAGCTTCTTCATAAGAGAATTGAAAAGCCAGCTGGGATTCCCTAACCATTCGTCAGTGATGTAAATGCCTTAGACAGAAAAACTAGGTGCCGAAGCCATAAAACTGATTATGGAGCAATGGATGAACGTCAATTTGGCCGGATGAGTCTTGATGCACATTGTTTCTAACTTGGCCAAGTTTACGGAGTGGGATTTGATGAAGATTTGGGTACACATATCTTAGTAACACTAGTACTCTGCAAGGGCGTATTATTGTCCAGAATTATGCGACCGTTTTAGCTGATGAGGTTCATCCCGTGGACCAATGTTCTCTCTATATTGCAAGACGACAGGGCTCTTTTCACACAGCTCGCGTCATCGATGACCGTTTTTATCAGCACGAGGACGCACTCTCGCATCTCCTGTAGCCACCACAGTGACCAGACCTTAATTTTATTGAGAGTCTACGATTTGTTTTGGAGAGAAGTCTGCCTGATCACTATCCACCTCCACCATCGTTACCTGAACTTTTTAGTATTTTGCAGGAAGAGTGGTATGAGATTCCCTTGGAAACCATACCGCACCTGCGTTTACCCACACCGAGACGACTGGAAGCTGTTTTGAGTGCCAACGGTTTTCCTACGCCGTATTAGGCATGGTAATATGTTGTTTTTTGAGTTCCGTATTCTCGTTCACTCCTTCTGCCCCCGGGAACATATAAAGGACCTGTAGATTTCATTACACAAAGAATCGCTGATTCACTGCGTTTCAAAGACGGATCAGCGTGCCATAAAGCATAAAGCCTTTTGGGTCCTCAGCGCAGACTTTTAAAGAACTTTTAGCTACTAACAAAGGATACGGCACTAATTAATTTATCAAATTATTAGGAAAAAAACAGCTGTAAAATGGTCAACCTAAGGAGATAACAGAGCGAAAAAGAGTGAGGGTAATAACTTTATTCCTACTCCATTTTTGGGGAACGTAGCTTATAAGATAAAGACTACAGACTTATAAGATAAAGACTACAGAAACAATACGGTTACAGAGTTTCCTTTTCCGTAAATAATAGCCTGAAACAAAGAGTGACTCATACTATTGGGGCACGTGAAGAACTTGACACTAAATCCGGAGTTTACAAAATTACTTGTAACGATTGCCCAAACTATTACATTGGACAGACAGGTAGACCTAGTAAAGTAAGGTATAAAGAACACATGCTAGGTAAAAATGGGGAAAACGTATATAATTCGACGTTTGCTGAACATCTATGGCTCTTACAGTACACGCCACGTAAACTGGATGACATAGAATTGCTTCACGAAGCGAGTAAGGGTTACAAACTGGACCTGCTCGAAGAATTAGAGATTTTCAAGCATCGGTCTCAAAAATCGTTTTATTCTTAATGAACAGGTGCAGCTTAGAAACAAAATTTTTTTAGATAGTTTCAAACCTCTCCTTGCTCTAATGTAATATAGTCTGGTTGACTAGAAGTTAGCCGGCCTGTGTGGCCGAGTGGTTCTAAGCGCTTCAGCGTGTAACCGCGCTACCGCTACGGTCGCAGGTTCGAATCCTGCCTCGGGCAGTTCTAGGGGATTGAAGACCTCAGAAGTCACGTCCCATGGTGCTCAGAGCCATTTGACTAGAAGTTAGTTTTCTTGCCTGTTGATGCTGGTGAGATGTGCTTTTCTTGTCTTGTTGGCATTTTACGTATTTTTGATGTTTGTTGTTTGTGGCTTTCGATGTGTATGTGTGGTTAAATGAGTCTTATGTTTTTATTCACAATGACAGATGGTTTCGGTTTCCTTTAACAATTTGGTTGTTTTCGCTAGTATGTATTTTACCTTTTAAGTTACGCGAGATTCTCGCGCATAACACTAGTGCCCTCTCTCAGATGTGTTCCGTAGCGCAAGCTTCATCTGCCTGACACTAGTACACAGGTAAAATTGGTTTCATATTTTCTATTTTACGTAGATGTTTTTAAATGGTTCTGATGTTTTATTTATTAAGACAGAAGGTTTGAATTAGCACAACTATTAATAATTTTGATGTGCATGTGTATGTATCCATGGGTTTTAATGTGCGCGAGTGTCTCGTGCATACCACAAGTGCCCTCTCTCGGTGAAACTGCCTGCCCTAGGGCTTTCACACCCTCTTCACGCTAGTTCACAGGCGAGGTAATGATGCTATGCTGTGTTCGCATCAACCCTCTGTCCATAATTATGTTGTATAAATGGAGATGACGTTTTAACTACTGACGACGCCTTTGGCACAATTGTTTTATGTACCTCCACTGTAGGATGTGATTTTAGTAAGTGACTAAAAGTTTTTGTGCTTGTAATACTCTGGTGATTTTACAGTTACTTAAGCTATAGTGTTTTTCCTTTCTCAGTTCCGATGCTAAGTTTTTGCTAATGAAGGTGTCTTCCTGTTCAGGTGTATTTTACTTCTGATGAAGGTATATTTAGATATACCGAAACCGTGGTCAAGAATTTCAATAAATCTTTATCCTGCAACTGTTTGACTGTTATCATTTACCCTGAAGTTTTAAAGGAAAAATTCCCATGCATCTGTCAAAGAAATTTTAGAATCTGTGTACATTCTCAAGTTTGAACTGAGGCGATAGGATATGGACCTCCAATCCGACAAACGTTCTAAAACTGAAGACTGCTGATTGTTCTAGGGAGAAATATTAAGAACAGTTAGCAAATAATTAGGGAAAAGCATACTGGTGCCGTCAGCAGTACAGTTTTACGTTTATTCTGTACCGGTTTCGATTGTTATAATCCCCTTCAAGGAGAGAACCATTGTTCATTATTAGATTAACCATACATTTCCGTCATACATGAGCCATACAGAGGTAGGTAGGTAGGTAAACAGAAACTTGTAAGTAGGTAGGTAGGTAAACATAAAATTGTACACTGATGGCACAAATACGCTTTTTCCAAATCATTTAACAGTTGAAGACAACCATCTACGAAAAGCTCTATTAGCAAATACATAGAAACAAAAAAGTGGAAATGAGAATATTCTCGAGTGGAAGGTGACTGGAATCATAATTGTGTGTTTGTGTTGAGGGGGGGGAGGAGGTAGGGAGGGAGAAATGGGGGCATTACAACAATCTAAACCGGTACATCCCGTCCGGATGAATGGTAAATGAACCAAGAATTCATTTTCTTGATTTTCTTGTTTTCAAAACATCGTAGTGCGGGTAAATGACAATAGAAAGCATGTAACAGTAACATGGAAAATGATGGTGATGATGATGATGATGATGATGATGATGATGATGATATGATGAGGGTAGTGGAAAACGGAGAAAATATGGTGTGAAATAGATATAAAGTATCATAAATGGTAAATCAGTTTCCTACACTCACTTAATGGTAATATTTTCGACAGACTGTTCAAAAACTTACAAAGTAAAGCGCACAGGAAAGATAACAGCGTGCGCCTGAGGATACACTGGAACAGCACGGTTTATTACTGAAAATGCTGCGTACAAAATTCTCGTTCCGGTCTTCTATAGCGTGTCCCCGGGAGAGCGGCGTTATTTCCAGGCTGAAATGAGAGAACAGACCGACGAGGGAAGCTCAAAATTCGTGTCGGATTTATTTGATCGAGGTAACAATACCACACGGAAGCTCAGAGGAATCGGGGAGCGTAGTACTTCCCAGTAAGAAAGCTCTTTACAATTCCATTAAGACGTTTTAAGCGAGGGATCTTCAATGGCACTCCTCGCGTCTTATATCTCTCATAGCGACAAAAATTAATATCTGCAGAGATGTGCTTGCATTGTGAAGCGCTGCGAATTTGAAATTTAAGATTTAAGCATTTAAATACAAAAAAGGATATCTTATCGTGCCACTCAAAACAATTCACATTGACTCTTACGTGCGCATATATCACAGCTTACCAATTCCAATCAGTAGCCATTAACATAACGATATGAGTTTTATGAAAACATGAGCTGTTGACAAACCTTGACTCGCTACGACTTTCAAGGTACACGATCGCCATCAGGCATCATAGTAACTGCTATTACAGCCGAGCGGCATCATCACTACTGTGACGTCAACAACAAAGATAAAATTATAAGAAATGGCGTCTTACAATTTTATTTTCATGAGGATTGATGCCAATAGCAGTGATGACACTGTGGAGGCTGCAGCCAACCTGAGATACCAAAGGGCTCCCGAGCAAGATCCCAATAGAGTTTTAAAGAAGGGTTTAACCCAGAAGTTTTTATCTTCGGTTACAACGCCACAAATTCCTGGAGACCTACTTAACGTCTATTTTGCCTGATATGATCACCCTAATTGATATTGGTAGCAAATAGGGGTTTGATTAGATGTGACTTCCTTTGAACATTTATGACCTATGTACAGCACAAGCTACACAAAAAGTAACGATGTATGCTAGCACACTTTGAAGTTTCTTTCGGTATATTTCATTGGATTATGAACAGAATGCACAATGACTTAGACTCCAGAATAGCTAACAGTTTACAACTGCCTTTATTTTAGTACAAAATATTTCCATTTTCGACTTTTTTTGCTGAAAAAGAATACAGTATGCGAGATGCGTATGTGCTCTAACGTTCTGATTTTCTTTCTCAGGTTTGGAAGCACTCAGTGACAACCGCTGGCTTAAAATATGGTGGCACTTTTTGTAAATGCGTGACACAGACGGCAGCTGTAAATGGCATACACAACTCAGCCGGATGCGGCGAGAAAGGATTAGTGACTTTGCTACTACAAATAGCGACGTTTTCATTTAAAAAAACGGCGAGCAAATTTCCGTTTTCTCCACTCGAGTGATGCCACACATAGAAATTCATCCTCAGATGAGTGAGCGACGTGGTGATGGTGCCACGAATGTGAAGAATGTGCGTTCGTGGATTCTACAATGTCGAACGCCTTGTGACAACGAAAAACAACTGCCAATTCAGTGTAAAACATATCGCTTACGTAGTGCACATTTACGTGGCGAAGCCAAATCTGCGTCGTGACTTGAAGATGCGGAAAGTGTTCTCCAGGTGGGTGCCACGAGGGGAAATTTACCAGCCAAACCTGACACTTAGTGACGAAATAAATGTGATTTTCTCTTCAATTCTGTGACCTCGGCGTAGGGGTCTCCGGAAACATACCAAGGACTCGTCGAAACGGTGTAACGCAAAATCCCTACTATATTTGCTCGAACAGTCCACGGGTGTACTGCCGGTCCATAGTGTCCAACGGGTACAATATTTCGGCGATCAGACTTGTCGCCATCGTCAGGTGCGCTGACGAACTGAACTCCTGAGGGCGGGCGGCCGTCTTAAATCCCCTCCCCTCGCGAGGCGTTCTCTCCGCGGTCCGCGCCCGCGCGTCAGCGGTCAGTGAGACGCTGGTGTCCGCGTCTGTGGTGGCGTCGGTGTAATTGCCTCGTCCGCCCTAGTCGCCCGTTCGTTTTCTTCTCTGAGCCTCTTTTTAATTAGACTGCTGGTTCCCATGCCTTGCTGAGGCTATAGCCGCAATCTCGGTTGATGAGTCCGTCCCTGGTACGAATTTCGATAGCCTCTCTCACGACGCTGCCCCAGTATTTAGATGTCTGTGCTAAGACCCTGGTGTGTTGATAGTCCATTTCGTGATTTACGGACAAACAGTACTCTGTGATCGCCGACTTGTTGGGGTACCTAAGTCGAGTGTGCCTCTGATGTTGTAGGCAACGATCTTTGATGGTGCGCACTGTCTATCCAATATAGGTCTTCCCACGCTGACACAGAATCTGGTATACGCCGGCCTTCCGCAAACCGAGATCGTCTTTGACACTTCCCAATAATGCTCGTGTTTTATTGGGTGGGCAAAAGACAGTTCCTATTCGGTGTTTCCTCAATATTCGTCCTATTTTCCCCGATATATAGGCTCTGGCTATCTCTTTCGCCGTGACTTCTTCCGTCTGCACACGCTGTACTGTAGAGGTGGGGCGGAGAACGCGTCTGATCTCCATTCAGAGTACCCGTTTTTCCGGAATACAGTTTTGAAGTATTCCAGCTCATGGGGCAGACTCTCTGCGTCAGAGATGGTTCGCGCCCTGTGCACCAGTGTTTTTAGCACACCATTCCTCTGCGAAGGGTGGTGGCAGCTATACGCATGTAAATAAATGTCTTCCTGTACACCCCGTGGCTCAGTGTGCCATCCGCTCTTCTTTTGACCATGACGTCCAGGAATGGTAATCTTCCTTCTGCTTCGGCCTCCATAGTGAATTTGATCTTCGGATGTATGGAGTTCAGGTGTCTAAGGAAGTCTTGGAGCTTGTCCCTTGCATGGGGCCAGATCACAAACGTGTCATAAACATAACGGAGAAAACAAGTAGTTTTCCATTTAGATGACGCAAAAGCTTCCTCCTCGAAGTACTCCATATAGAAATTCGCGACTAAAGGCGAGAATGGGCTCTCCATTGCGACTCCTCCTGTTTGTTCATAGTATTCTCCATTAAAGGGAAAATAAGTGGAGGTCAGAACGTGCCTGATAAGGTCGGTCGTCTTCTCGTCAAATTTCTGTGCAATAAGCTGAACTCACTCTCGAAGAGACGCCCTGGTGAATAATGAAACAACGCCAAAACTCACCAGGATATCTGGGTCTTTCACTTTGAAATTGTCGAGACCTTTTACTAAATCCACAGAATTACAAACGTTATGAGTGCACGCACCCACATGATGGCTTCGTAATTCTGCCAGATATTTGGCCAGTAAGTATGTAGGTGCCATAATGTTGCTGACAATTGGGCGTAACGACACCCCTTCTTTGTGGACTTTAGGGACTCCATAAAGTCTCGGCGGTACAGGCCCTTGAGGTGTCAATTTCTTGGCGGCACCCTCTGGTAAATCCTACTGGGGATGCAGTTTCTGTTTTGGAGAAGGGACTTAATTTTGCTCCCACACCTAGGTTCACTCCGGTAGCGGACACTGTCAGTGCAGTTGAGCCGGTTGCTGCGCGACTACCACCTGAAGCATCTGAAGAAGTACGCCGGGAAACCTGCCGTGCTCTGATGAGAACTAAAATGATCAAGTCGCATATTACAGCAGGGAGAGAGCAGCCATTCGAGAACTGAGACAGAGCCCTGAGATTGTTGTCTTACCGGCTGACAAAAGCAATGCTGCGGTTGTTCTTTGCCATAAGGACTACATTTAGAAGGTGCAGAGCCTGCTAAATGCACGAATCTTAAAGGAAGATCAACGCTAACCCCACAAAGGAGGAGAACAAGACTAGGGCTCTTCTCAAGGACGCGGATTCACCAGAGGGTGTCGCCAAGAAACTCAAGGAGGGAGCGGATAGGCGTAAAAGTTCATTGAAGGCCTTTATTATGGGAAGGACGTATCTGAGGACATGATAGCAGTAGAAACAGGAATCTATAGTGAAGAGACAGAATCAGAAGAGTTTTGGAAGACTTAAAGGCATGAGTGGATAACATTCCATAGGAATTTCTGAAATCATTGGGGGAGGCGGCAACAAAATAGTAATTCACGTTGGTGTGTAGAATGTGCGAGACTAGTGATATATCATCACATTATCGAAAAAACATAATCTATACTGTTCCCCAGATTGCCGACAAATACGAGAATTATCGCACATTCAGCTTAACCCAATACTATTTGAAACTTTATTATTTTATTTTACAACATTAATCTGATACCCTGATTGATAAGTGAAAGAAAAATCTGTCTTGAAAAAAAAATCAGTACTTTAGTGCAAAATCTACAGACCGTCTCATGTTTGGGAAATTGGCAACATTAGCTCTCAAAATGCACAGTACTAAGGTCAATGCAGGTAATTAGAAACATTGTGAACAAAGTAGCAACACTGTTTTCAATATCATTGAGTATTCAGCATAAAATGAAACAAAACAATTGTCACGTACACCATGCTTGCACCTATGACACATTTTTGTTGTTTTTGTTTTCCTGGAAGAATGCACATCTCTTCTGTGTCCTACCTGACACAAAGTAGTTTCCTGGATCCAGTTATACATCTTTGCTCACTAGTCCTTCAATCACTTTGCTTCCTCTTGGTGCTCCGTATTTCTGTGTTGATGCTGTTTTCCTTGAAAGGTACGTTACTACTGTCGTTCGGACATCCAAAGGTGAGAGCTTCTCATTTGGGTTAGCAATCTGATACGCGCGACAAGTATTTACTACACAGATATCAATCATCTGGGCGATTAATGCCACCATCACTTCTCTGATCTTGTCCTCGTCATATAAAGTGCTCTGCTCGTCTGGTAATCAACACCTGTTCCCGGTACATACTGCCATGGGGAAGCTTATGATACCCACTCAAAAGTAGTATGCCTATAATGGACTTCAGCTCTTCTTTGGCTAGAAGAAAATTTGTGTTTTTCTGTTAGCAATCACAGATTTTGCTTTGTTCTGTAATAGTATTCACTACTTCCTCAGGAACAAAATTCCTCAAACACATGGCACACTGTCTTATTTGTAGACATTCTGCATCATAATCTTCGTTGTTGCTACCTGGTTCGTTAGTGTTTATGTACATTGCTTCTCTCTCTCTCTCTCTCGCTCTCTCTCTCTCTCACACACACACACACACACACGCACACACACACACGAGGAAGGACTAGAAACTCCGACAGGGGAAGCCGCGAGAAACCGTGGCAAGACGCTGTAATTTTTTTGTATACGACATGTCCAAATAGGCACATCTGCAAAGAAGTCATAATGTAACATGCCACTGTCCCGTAACTGGGACACATATAATAGATTGGTATAGCACTCACTTCGAGAAATATGAAATATACTGAATGTTACATAGACTTCCGTATGTTCATAAACACACCCAGACAACTAAATCACAATTCATTGTTGCACAGAAACTACCGTCAGTCAACTGGAAAGACAGAAAAAATAGGCAAATTAATTCCTTTCCTAAAGTAATCTAATTAGAGAAAAATTATAGATTGTCAATTTGCAGCCATTACAGCAGTTCGTCGAACCTTCAGGTACAACAATCTAAGATAAAAGTTTCATTGTTTTTATAGAAATAAATAAAATATATGGACCCAAAAATGGGACAATGGTAAATAATGGGCTAACAGCTCACGTATCCAAGCTGGTTACTTGAATAATATACAGAAGAATGGAAAATAAATTTGAGGATGTGTTAGATGATGATCAGTTTGGCTTTAGGAAAGTTAATGGCATGAGGGAGGCAGTTCTAAAATTGCGGTTGGTAGTGGAGGCAAGACTAAAGAAAAATCAAGACATGTTCACACAGATTGTCGACCTGGAAGAAGCATTCGATAGTGCTCGAAGTCCTGAGAGAAATAGGGGTGAACTACAGGGAAAGGGATAATATACAATATGTACAAGAACCAAGAGGGAACAATAAAAGTGGAAAAAAGTGGAAAACCAAGAACGAAGTACACGTATAAAAAAGGTTGTAAGACAGGAATGTAGCCATTTGCACCTGATGTTTAATCTATATGTCGAAAAAAGCAATGACGAAAATAAAAGAAAGGTTCAAGAGCGGGATTAAAATTCAGCTGAAAGGCTGCTTGACAATTAATACAGTGAACAGTATTTAAAGTACAGGTGTTAAAACTATTAAAATGAAGCTGAATGAAATGTCCAATGGTCCGCTATAGCTATATCTGTTCAGGTCACTTATAAACCCACACAAGCAGCTTTTAACTTGCATCTTCTGGTGCAAATACAAATTCTGTGTAATAGGTTACAGAATGCCGCAGAGTAACAGCGTTGCTAGGTAAAGTTTTCAGACCTTCTCAACTGATATTGTGTATACACATGAACGTGTCGGCTTTTGTCACTACAGGGTTCAGTAGTCCCTGAATAACATCTCTGAGGCACATTTTGTTGCTTGACGTAGGCCGACAAGATTTTAACCGGAAAGCGTACAGTTCACGACTTAGCACAGAGATGACAATCATTGACGATGGTTTTTTGTTAATTTAGGAGAACTGTAAACTTTACCTAGTCACGCGAACTGTTCCTCTGCGGCATTCAGTAACCTATGACATAGCATTTATGTTTGCACTAGAAGATTCAAGTTTAAGTAACCTGAACAAATACAGCTATAGCGGACCATTGGACATTTCATTCAGTTTCGTTTTAGTAGTTTTGAAACGTCCCCTTAGAAAAATTATTGAATTACTGGGCTGATAAACCTCTTACATTATTTGATTTTCAAACAGCTGAGCAAAACTGAACGTACTCAGACATTTCGCTCTTTACCTATTCTGATCAACACTAAACTGACACACAATATTATTAGCGCAACGCAATCTGACTTTCAATAATCCCTACAAAATAATGGCTGTGACTAACATTAACCTATAGCTTTCACAAATCACTTACCTCACAAAAATCTTCGTTACTCGAACTACTGCAATACAGCGAACGCCACCAGTGCCAGCTAAATAAAAGATTCAAACTACTGAAGGCACTAACTACCGATAGGCATAGTTAGCAAATGAAAGATTTTGATAGAGAACAAACAATGTATTTACCTTAATAGTGTTCAAAAGTCATAATATATATAGCAGTTCATGACATCCATTCTTACAAATGTGCTGTTTCTGATGGACACACGTCCAGATCATCCGCTCTCAAAAATCCGCCATCTCACTTCCCCACATCCACCACTGCTGGCGGCTCACCTCCAACTGCGCAACGCTACGCGCTGTTAACAGCCAACAGCCCAACACTACAATAGCGAATATTACAACAATGCCACCCAGCCACAGACTGCACACAGCACAGCCAGTGATTTTCATACAGTGCGCTACGTGGCTTTACCAATATACACTCCTGGAAATTGAAATAAGAACACCGTGAATTCATTGTCCCAGGAAGGGGAAACTTTATTGACACATTCCTGGGGTCAGATACATCACATGATCACACTGACAGAACCACAGGCACATAGACACAGGCAACAGAGCATGCACAATGTCGGCACTAGTACAGTGTATATCCACCTTTCGCAGCAATGCAGGCTGCTATTCTCCCATGGAGACGATCGTAGAGATGCTGGATGTAGTCCTGTGGAACGGCTTGCCATGCCATTTCCACCTGGCGCCTCAGTTGGACCAGCGTTCGTGCTGGACGTGCAGACCGCGTGAGACGACGCTTCATCCAGTCCCAAACATGCTCAATGGGGGACAGATCCGGAGATCTTGCTGGCCAGGGTAGTTGACTTACACTTTCTAGAGCACGTTGGGTGGCACGGGATACATGCGGACGTGCATTGTCCTGTTGGAACAGCAAGTTCCCTTGCCGGTCTAGGAATGGTAGAACGAAGGGTTCGATGACGGTTTGGATGTACCGTGCATTATTCAGTGTCCCCTCGACTATCACCAGTGGTTTACGGCCAGTGTAGGAGATCGCTCCCCACACCATGATGCCGGGTGTTGGCCCTGTGTGCCTCGGTCGTATGCAGTCCTGATTGTGGCGCTCACCTGCACGGCGCTAAACACGCATACGACCATCATTGGCACCAAGGCAAAAGCGACTCTCATCGCTGAAGACGACACGTCTCCATTCGTCCCTCCATTCACGCCTGTCGCGACACCACTGGAGGCGGGCTGCACGATGTTGGGGCGTGAGCGGAAGACGGCCTAACGGTGTGCGGGACCGTAGTCCAGCTTCATGGAGACGGTTGCGAATGGTCCTCGCCGATACCCCAGGAGCAACAGTGTCCCTAATTTGCTGGGAAATGGCGGTGCGGTCCCCTACGGCACTGCGTAGGATCCTACGGTCTTGGCGTGCATCCGTGCGTCGCTGCGGTCCGGTCCCAGGTCGACGGGCACGTGCACCTTCCGCCGACCACTGGCGACAACATCGATGTACTGTGGAGACCTCACGCCCCACGTGTTGAGCAATTCGGCGGTACGTCCACCCGGCCTCCCGCATGCCCACTATACGCCCTCGCTCAAAGTCCGTCAACTGCACATACGGTTCACGTCCACGCTGTCGCGGCATGCTACCAGTGTTAAAGACTGCGATGGAGCTCCGTATGCCACGGCAAACTGGCTGACACTGACGGCGGCGGTGCACAAATGCTGCGCAGCTAGCGCCATTCGACGGCCAACACCGCGGTTCCTGGTGTGTCTGCTGTGCCGTGCGTGTGATCATTGCTTGTACAGCCCTCTCGCAGTGTCCGGAGCAAGTATGGTGGGTCTGACACACCGGTGTCAATGTGTTCTTTTTTCCATTTCCAGGAGTGTAGAAACCTAAACAGCCTACTTACATAGCCCCCATGCTCCCCAAAAAAAATTTTACAAATTGTTTTGGGCAGTGGACAATACAGATTTGAAAAAAATTTTCATAATCATAATTACAATAACAAAGAAATCAAATGCACACACTTATTGATACAATGTTGGTCAAAAGCTAAAATTTTCTCACAGTCCATAAAGACAGTCCTGATCATTCATCACAGTAAAATTGCACTTTTTTTCTCTAAGTCTGAGTAGTAAAAGAAAATGCACACAGAAGTAGTGGATTTCCATGCAGTCTTCATGAAGTAGTGTTGTCCTTCCAACGGAAAGACAGTGCTGACTCTTGACATGCAGACAAGTAATGGGCCACAACACAGCAAACCCACTGCAGAGTCAGTCGAAGTTTTGAAGAATATTGGTAGGTAGGTCATCACAGAGTAGACCCACTGTAGTCCTGGTAGAGAGTATGGTATTGGTGGGACATATTGGTAGGTAGGTCATCACAGAGTAGACCCACTGCAGTCCTTGTACAGACGGTCAGCAGCAGTCTGTTGCGAATGTGCAGGTGCACAATCACCATCGAAGAGTATTGTGGAGAAATCTTGCAGACAATATAGTAAGTCCATAAACCACCACTTGTGCACTCACAAACTTTTTGGTGTGTCCTTAGAACCAGCAGTGCTGTTAACCAGTCCCTTGCTGAATTATTAACACATGTGCAAACACTAATAGTCCTCTTTTTCTTTCACATATTGTCCATATACTATGACCAACAGAAATATGTGCAGTGAAATGAATGCTTACAAGTTACTTAATTTGATGAACTGGTGTCAATTACAATTTTATAACATAGGAATACAATAACAAAGGTACAAAATAAATCATTAAAGAACATAACAATACAGATAACATTTGTAGTAATAATGGCTTTACAAAAGAATAGAACCAACATATACATCAATGTTACAGGAATTATGACATAAGTAAATACATAAAAGATCAGAATAACTTTTGAAACATCAACTTCACACATGAGGATTAAAACAAAGCAGAATAAATAATGTCTAAACATCTTTACAAAGTAAATAACACATTATCAGAAAAATTCTACAACATATCTCTTATCAGATAAACACATAAAGACAGGAAGAACACAAATACACAAGGGTACACAAACACATAGTGGGATAACACAAGGAAAGGACAGGGTTTGTTTTACTGCAGTATTTTGCAAACAAAACTTTCTTTACTTCTTGGAGGTCTCCCTTCATTCTTCATTATTCCCAAAAAGTCCTATATCTATACCTGCTTTCTGTACTTTTTTTGTATAACTTCTCAATGCATTTCTTCCACTTCATCGCAACTCATTCTCTTATATAGCCTACCCCCTCCTAAGCTAACTTAAATCTACTGAGCTCAGATGCTAAACTAAGGGATGAGGCAATGCAGCAGCACAAAACAATTAACACAAACAGCAATGACAAAAAACGCAAATTGGCAAACCTAGCAGCAGTAAATCTAAATTAGCAGAGCAAATGCAACATTACAACTAATATGAGCCAATGTGCAGCAACAAGAAAATAAATCAGTAGTAAAACTGGATTAACAGAGTAATAAAAAGTGAAATTCAGTAGCACTATGCCTGGCAAACAGCAGCAGCAAATACTATAACTTATACCTAAATATGGCAAAGCTCAAGCAGAAAAAATATTACAGTAAAGATGGCCATGTCTACTACCTATGTCACATCTTAGTGTCTATGTAATTAAAGTGGTGCACCACAACAACTTATTGTAAAAAAAATATTACCATGTACTTGAAAAGAAAATTATGTATGCAGTTACTGTTACTAGTCCCTTCTTATTGTTCTTTCCTTTCCAAGTGCTCCTTTTTTGAAGAATGTGGATCATAAAATTATTATTTAACAGATCTGTTGACAGAAAGTTATCACATTAGCAAATGCATTTAATTTTATTTTATAAAACCAATGCTGTAACAAAGCTGGAAACCAGATATCAAATGAAATAAGCAACTATCTAAAGTGAAGCATAAAAATATCATTCAATAGTCATGTGGCATTTCATAAGTTAGTAGAAATTCTCTCAACTCTCGTAGACACTTGTCATAATCAGGTGTGCAGATGTAAGAATATTTCCCATCAGTTCATAAGCATTTCAGTAAGTAGCACAAAGTACAATATGTTTCCAAGTAATGAGCGTGTCATATTTGCGATGCTTTCTACAAAGCAATGTCAATAGCGAGGGTAACGGCCTCTTTTTTTTGTCCACCTGTGCCTCTGAATGGCACACACCAATGGCTTTTTTCCAGGCGACTGTCGCGCAGCTGGGTGCTTACAGTGACCTACCTTCCTTACCAAAATATTTACATCAGTTTCCGCTACAGTGACAGTTTGATACAAATAAAATTTCACAGGTCCAAATATTTGCGTTACAAATCTGTAGAAACAAAATCCTATAAATATAAGTGTCCAAAAAATTTTCGCCGGCATTGTGATACATTCACGCATTTACACACATTTCATAACTCTTAAAGTACGATTCTTGGTTTCCAACATTCTTTTTCACAAGTCAGAGTCCCTAACCACTACTCATTATTCCTTACCTTATTACACATATACATATTCGTCGACACTTCTTCAATATTTCATCATAATAAATGCATAGCATAATCAAATTCCTCATATAGCATCAGCTTATTGATCATAAACATACCTCAACAGCAAAATACACATGGTCGTTGTAATAATATCATAACACCTCAGTCAAATCTCAAAATCGTCGTAGCTTCCTCCAATAATATAAAAACCTAAAGAAAATTCTCTGCTCATTTCAATAGTGTCATCTACCTCAAACGTACTTTAAAAATCATTATCCCATACCAAATTTATCATTCAAAGCTCTCATAGTATCACAATGGTTCTGAAAAAATATGAACTGTTCACAAAGTACAGATAAAATACAATTTCATAAGTGTGTTCATAAGTGTGAAGTTATCCAACTGTGCGATTACGTAAACATCTGTCACTGATGTAGTAAAAATATGTTTGCTTCTCTGTTAAAATAATCAAATAGGCTGTGTAATTCTGTGTCAGAGAAATATGGTACCGATGTGTAAAGTTGTATAAGGAAATACCATATTAGCTAGGGCTCCTTGTGTTTGCCACACACTTGGTACACAAAGTAAACATGTACTCCCCTGAGGATTAATGTAATTATACTCTCAGGTGTTACAGATTACAGCAATGGAATGAAATGTATCATGGAAAACTTTCTTTGTAATTCAAAAATCTTTAAAAATAAATGTTTTAAGCACAAAATCAATCACTCAAATGCATGTCCTGTAGCGCTAAATGTGCATCTTGCTGTAAGATAATTCTGTGGACGTGACGTAGTTATCGTCCTCTGTAAGCAAAGTTCTGCTGAAGTCAATGTACTCACCTCATGATAAACAATAGTGAAATGCTTTGCGTATAGACATCGTAGTTATTATGCTTATTGCCGTGATGAAGAAAGTACTGTAGTGTAACGTATTGTTGTGCTACGGAAAAGGCTGCCTCATTGTAGCTATACCACAAAAGTTACTACTAAAACATGTTTTACGTTCCAGAAGAATTCAGAAAAACTGTGCAGATATAACAGATACAGCGCAAAAGCAATAATATAAATTGTGTCACTCATTAGTAGCGTCGTGATATAATCGTGTAGCTGTCAAATAAGCTAACCATGTGTCATCTGGTATCTCTCAGAAAGTACTTTAAATCCAGAATGTATTTTCAAGTAAACCAAAACGTTGCATTAAAATCTCATTAGCAGTAACGGTACATGTTCTAAGTATGTGAGCCTTATAGTCGTTACGTAATCGTGCAACTAACAAGCAAGAATGTACACACACAATAACACTGTCATCTGTTCACTATAACAATGCACTCGTAAATACTGTCTAAATATGTTCCCTAAGTTCTAGACTGGATAGTAACCTTCAAAACATTGTTGCATCTTAACAGTTTCTCAGTGTGACAAATTGTACTAGTAGTGTGAAGTGAAAAATTTTATGGCAAAGACTAAGTTAAAAAGCAGATTATCTTTCAATAAACGGTTTTACATGTGAAGTGTAGTGCAATCCTTTACCCTTCCTAATACGCAGAGTTTCATCTTCAAAGCAATTATCTTGTTGCATACGTCGGTAAGGAATGCTAAATTTTTTCTCAAGGTTAGCGTCTATGTTATTTTTCGCTGAGCCAGTCGGCGCAAGTGGCTGCCTGCGGTGTGAGTCAATGCCTATTGTCTCTTTGTTGGCGCGCATCATTATTGGGATTTGGAGATCTAACTTCTACAAATTCACTTTGATGAGAAGGCCCTACCCTGTCTGAATCTCGGCAGTTCTGATAAAATTCAGGTCTGTCATTATGATTATATCGTCTGTCGTCATGTCAGTAATTTTCTGTAATTAATTTCTTGTCGGTCACGTGGTGGAGAATTTCTCCCGGAATCGTACGTAACTGCATGGTGGACCGTTGCGTCTGACGTTATTCTGTCTCCCTTGATAATAATTGTTTTGGTTCCCATATTGTCTGTTTCTATGATTGTCTCTGTCACGTTCATTACTATGGAAATGCGATCTTTCTTTGTAATTATTACTACTCTGCCAACGGTTGTCATATGGGTGGTGTCTGTTTTGGTCACGATTTACGTTGTAAGAATAGCCCTGTCGTGTCCATTTATTATTTCTGTCATCGCGGAATTGTGACGGATGTGACCTGTAATTGTTGTGTTCCTGTTTTCGCGTCCCGCGATTGTCAGTGTCGATTTCCAATTCTTGTAAGAGTCCCTGAAAAGCTTCAATGTCGTCTTTGCAACGTCCTGCCAAAATAATATGTCGTAAATGTTCAGGCAATTTGATTAAGCAAATGCGGATGAGTTCTGAGGGGCTGTATGGGTTTGACAGTTACTGATTCTTGTGCAACATGTGTTCAAAATATTTCACAAGACTGGAAAATTCAGGTTGTTCGAAATTTTTCATCATTATGATGCTATGTTTTACTCGGTCTTGTGTGGCTTGAGACCAATATGCTGAGAGGAAGGCATGATAAAATTCTCCTTCACTGTGGCAATCGTGAATGACCGATCGCATTCTTACAGCTGGTTAATTCTCTAAGTAGCCACACATAAATTCTAATCTGTGCTCTAACGACCAGTTGGGAGGAAAACAATGAGAGAATTGATGAAGCCACGCTTGTGGATGAATGTCGTTGCCGGAATTCTTAAATGTTTTGAATTTACGTGTAGTAATAAACAGCTTATAGTCAAAATCATCATGTCGGCGAGTCGCATTTCGGTCATTGTTACGTCGTTTCGGCGGATCCATCTCAAAATTTGATGTACCTTGCCAATTTCTTTCATGATTTCCGAAGTGCCCTGTGTTATTATTTAGTGGCTGTTCCGTATTTCTATGTCCCTCTTCCCGTATTGGAGCGCGAGTGTCCTCTGAAATATGTAATTCTTGTATTACCTGTGTCAACTGATCTTGTACTTGCCGGATTTCTCTTTGGTGTTGCGTATTAATTTGATTCTGATTTTGTTTGAATTTCCTGATTTGTTCGTACTCTTCTGTATCAGTGAAGGCTACAGGTCTTGTGTCATTCAGATCATCGTCCACCTTTGTAGGTAAGTTAGTGAACTGATCCGAAAGTTCGGCTACTTTCTCCGATAGTGAACTTATTTCCTCAGTGTGTTTTTCTGAACCAAGTTTCAGAGTGTCCATTTGTGTTGAAATCGTATCTACTGTGTCCTTTAAGTTTTCCTGAGGTTTTCAAGTTGCGTAACCGAATCGGTAGATGCAACTGAGTCAATCTTAGCTTGCAAGATCTCATGATTTTCATGAAGAATAGTTTGCAGTTCTTTTATGGCTGCTTCGTGATTCTGTAATGTATTTGCATGCCGCGAAAAAATAGGTTGGAAATGCTCACAAGTTTGTGTTTTTACGTCATTACAGACTTCTTGACATTTCGATTCGATTTTATGTAATTCAGTAGTTAAATCTTCACGTGTTTGTTCACGCATGGTGTCTAACTTTTGAAGATTTTGTTCCATTGTGTCTAACTTTTGAAGCTTTTGCTGTGTTTGTCCAATTTGTTGTATTAATTGTAATAACAATGCACTGGTGTCTGAAACATGTTCGTCAGTGCTTTTCGGCAGTGAATATACACCGGCAACATTCACATTTTGACAAGCAGAAAATGTGTCTTGACTTATTTGAGAAACGGTGAGGACCCAAAACCTGAATCTACAGTATTTGCGAGTCTGTGTCCTGTCATTTCGGATTCCTGATCCGAGCTGTTGCCGACCGATCGATCGATAATGCTTTCCTGTTCACTAATTGTTTCACTGTCTACGCCATTATTTGCCGCCCGCTCCATTTCCCTGTGCACAATTACCAAATTACCACTTTCAATTCTGTTAATTCATTACACAGTGGTGCTGATAAGCTACGCTCGTCGTCACTGTTATTTCTCAATTTACTTTGGAGCCTAGTGTTACGTTTTTCACACGCCATTATTGTCACAATATTTCACACGATAACACATAAAAGCACTATTTGAAGAGGAAAATAGGAAAACACATTAACATAGCACTGAAAATAATATCTAGGTAATTGCAAACGCAGCTGCGAAATACTTGGTGCAAATCTACATGCATGCCACAACTGTTTTACTGTACAACAATGAAAAACTACAACTGCAAAGGAAATTCTCTCTATAATTACGCTCTAGCAATAAACAATAGCTACACTAATTACAGAAACTACACGAAAGAATCAGAAGATTCCAGTGAGGTATCCTCGGCTAAGGGTCGACATATGAAACGTCCCCTTAGAAAAATTAGTGAATTATTGTGCTGGTAAATCCCTTACGTTATTTGATTTTCAAACAGCTGAGCAAAACTGAACGTACTCAGACATTTCGCTCTGTACCTATTCTGATCAACACTAAACTGACACACAATATTTTTAGCGCAACGCGATCTGACTTTCAATAATCCCTACAAAAGAATGGCTCTGACTAACATTAACCTATACCTTTCATGAATCACTTACCTCACAAAAATCTTCGTTACTCGAACTACTGCAATACAGCGGGAGCCACTACTGCCAGCTAAATAAAAGATTCAAACTACTGAAGGCGCTAACTACTGATAGGCATAGTTAGCAAATGAAACATTTTGATAGATAACAAACAATGTATTTATCTTAATAGTGTTCAAAAGTCATAATATATATATATATAGCAGTTCTTACAAATGTTCTGTTTCTGATGGACACACGTCCAGATCATCCGCTCTCAAAAATCTGCCATCTCACTTCCCCACATCCACCACCGTTGGCGGCTCACCTCCAACTGCGCAACGCTACGCGCTGTTAACAGCCAACAGCCCAACACTACAATAGCGAATATTACAACAATGCCACTCAGCCACAGACTGCACACAGCACAGCCAGTGATTTTCATACAGTGCGCTACGTGGCATTACCAATATAAAAACCTAAACAGCCTACTTACAGTTTTAACACCTGTATTTTAAGAAAGTGTTCATTGTATGAAATGACACGCAATCATGTAAACTGTTTTGGCTGTGATTGCCCTAGTTTTAAAATTATCTCTCAGTTGAAAGAATATCAGTGATAAGATTCGCTGATGAAATTGCTATCCTCAGTGAAAGTGAAGAAGAGTTACATGATCTGCTAAATGAAATAGACAGAGTAAAGAATATGTTTTAAGAGTAAATCGAAGAAAGACGTCAGTAATGAGAAGTAGGAAAAATGAGAACAGTGAGAAACACCTAAATTGGTGATGACGTAGTAGATGAAGTTAAGGAATTCTGCTATCCTGGTAGTAAAATAACCCATCACGGACGGAGCAAGGAATAAATAAAGAGCAGACTAGCACTGGCAAAAAGGGTATGGCTGGTCAAGTGAAGTCTACTAGTTTCAAACGCAGATCTTAATTTGAGGAAGGAATTTCGGAAAATGCACGTTTGAAGCACAGTATTGTGTGGTAGTGAGACATGGCCTGTGGGGAAACAGGAACAGAAGACAATAGAAGCATTTGAGCTGTAGTGTTAAGAAGAATATTGAAAATTAGGTGGACTGATACGGCAAGAAATGAGTAGGTTCTCGACAGAATCGACGAGGAAAGGAATATATGGAAATCACTGAAAGAAGAAGGGATAGGATGGTAGAACATCTGTTACGATATCACGGAATAATTTCCACAGTAATAGAGAGAGCTGTAGAGGGTAAAAACTGTAGAGAAAGACAGAGGCTGGAATACTTCCAGCAAATAATTGAGGACGTAGGTTGCACAGCTACTCTGAGATGAAGTGGATGGCACAGGAGGGAATTCTTGGTGGGCATCATCAAACCAGATGACGAGTCAAAAAATGATTAACATTCTCAAATATTCGTAGCAGGGTGATAAGGTACTATGTTATTAGGTGAACTGAAATTACCTCGAGCCCCCAACGCAGTCATTAGCAAACACACTGTATGAAATGAAATAAATAAGAATAGCTGGAAAATACAGGCGGTGTTCAGAGCTAAAAATCAATCCAAAACAAAATTCGCACTAACTCAGACAAACAGACGTATAATCGCCACACACGACGCATTAATCCTAAATGCTGACCTGTAACTAAGAACACAACATGTCCTCACTGACGAACTGAGTAAAAAATCAGCTTCAGTACAAATAATTCAAAGTCCAAATTGGCTTCACACGAATAATCCAAGTTCTGCTGAACAATTGGCAGAAATAAAACAGAGTTCTGACCACTGGAGAATAACTCTGAAGGCCCCACTGCATTGACGTGAAATATTTCAACGTGTCGCGACCGACGATGAGAATAATTCTGTCGCCGAAAAATGCGCTGCTGGATCACCATTCAGGCCTTGCATCTCCAATTACGTCCCGAGCAGTGCGAGTGAGCAAGGTGGCTGCTGTGCTTTTAAACCCCCAATTCTCCACTAAAAAACTGTGCGTCTACGTCACCTAATAATTTTTGCTATCATCAGTCTCTCTTAAAACTTTTTATGTATCACTGATACTAAAAAGCTGAATGCGCAATTAGATCCACGATAAAAATTTAACCATAGTTCATATACTATACTTTATTATATGTTCCGTAGTTTGCCTACAAATTAATGTTACACATTCCAAACTTCAACATTAGCAGAAGAAAGAGTTTATAATCGCTGTGTCGTCAATTACTGCAATACAAATGAACATGGCACGTCTATCTTACTCGAATTTTCCTGCCCTTCCGCTGCCGCAATAAGAACTAACATATCTCTAATAGTTTTCAAACTACAGGCAAAACTATGCAAATTAAAAACAATTCATCAAAAATGGCAAAAATAAAAATATTTCAATCTAAATGTTGTACATGCAGAGTAATCACGTCTGTCAGCACATACTGCCTCGTTAATCCTGGAAATTTCTGGAATTAAATCATATACTTATTTTAATTAAAATTTCAGTTAAAAGTTTTCTGACAATGTATTTAATTATCTTATAAAGAAAGTGAATAGTTCAATCGATGAGCATTGACGAGGTCTACAAACTGATAGCTCGATCCTTTGGTACAAATGGGAGTCAAATGAAACCCGAACGGCCGCCACAGAGAGACCATGGAATGGTTCAATTCAAAAGTATTAATAAAATGTGTAAGGCCATTTATCACAATGGGACACGAGACGATCAATTCCTGTTTCGCAGGACCCGATCGGCCGCTGACGCATCCACAACCCTTAACGCTTCCTCATGCTACTCACACCGACCCACACGCATGTCTGTCTTCAGGTCACCACAGATGTGTCCGCCCCCGGTAGCTGAGTGGTCAGCGCGACAGAATATCAACCCTAAAAGCCCAGGTTCGATTCCCAGCTGGGTCGGAGATTTTCTCCGCTCAGGGACTGGGTGTTGTGTTGTCCTAATCATCTTTATTTCATCCCCATCAACACGCAAGTCGCCGGAGTGGCGTCAAATCGAAGGACTTGCACCCGGCGAACGGTCTACCCGATGGGAGGCCCTAGCCACACGACCACAGATGTGAAAATCATACGGTGAACGATCCGGACTGTAGGGAGGATGTTAAAGTGTTTCCCAACCAAATCACTGAAGCATTGTTTTCGTACGATTGGCAGTGTGGGGGCGGGGCGGGCCTTGTCGTGCAATAGGATGTTTCTGTCCGACAGTATTCCAAGACTTTTGACTTGTGGCAAGCTGCAGTTTCTGCAAAGAGTCTTCATAGCGCTGCGGGTTGATTGTGGCTCCATGCTCGAAGAACTCGACGAGCAGAGGGCTCCTGCAGTGGGAGAGGAAGGTCATAATGACCTTATGTGATGCCACCATTTCGAGCCCGAGGGCAAACAGTGAAGCCAACAGTGGAAACCCACATCTCCCCGCCAAAGTAAACCAAAGCTGTTCATACAAGTTCCAGCAAGGTCTGATGATCTTCTTCTTCGAATGCTGGGGCCCTCTGATCGTCGAATTCCTCAAGGGAGGGACCTTAATCAATGCACAGCGCTATGAAGACACTTTGAAGAAACTGCAATGCGCCTTAAAGTCAAAACGCGTTGGAATGCTGTGGGACAGAGTCATCTTGCTGCACGATAACGCCTGACCAATCGGACGAAGGCTGGGCTTCAGTGATTTGGCTGAGAAGCACTGCAGCGTCTTCTGCACAGCCCGGATCTTTCGCCATGTGATTTTTCACATCTTTGGTGACCTTAAGAAAGACAATCGTGGCCTCCAGTTTTAGTCAGACGATTTATTTTCAGTTAATAAAGCTTCTAAGTCTTGTAACTTTTCACACCATTACCTCCAGACCACGTCCGCATACCAACAGAGTCTTAAGCACTCCTTCTTTAATCTGATGTATTGAACTACGCTCTGTCTGGTATGGTTTTCCCCGCAGGAGCGCAAATACGAACAATACAAATCTACCCTTTGTGCATGCTGATGGTGTAACTGACGTCACATCTGCCGCTTTCATATCTGACAGAAACACATCCGAGCATTCCGCTGCTGCTCTACTCAGCTACCACAACGTGCCAACACGCCCACTAGCCCAGGCAGAGGTGCACTGACCTCGAGTCTGCAGTACTGTGATGCAGATCAAATATTCCATCCCACCAAAAGTAGTCGCTATTATTGAGGTGTGGTACATCGTGTCGCAGTGCACACATTACCATTTCAGTTATTACTGGATCCAACAACATTTTATTAAAATGCTTTTACACGATCGTTAACAGCAATTAACCCACATTCCAATAAAACTTATAATATTAGCATTAGCGTAGCGACGTTCAGTGTAACTTAGTTTACGTTTCTGTGTGGTACAGGAACACACTTCAACTAGCTTGCTGGCAGGCGTTAGTGATTTCAATTAAGGTTAGCGTAATTGAGGAGCTGATGTCAGAGGGAGCGAGGCTATATGCACCAGCCGACTCTGCCTAGCGTGAAAACGAGGCTATATGCACTACCTGACTCCGACCAACATGACAGTAACAGTATACGCACTAGCCGACTCCAGCTGGCAAGAGAGCCAGCCCATATGCACTAGCAGACTCCAGCCAGCATGAGAGGCAGGCTACACGCACTACCCAACTTCTGCTGGCATGACAACCAGTCTGCTAACGCATGTAGCCCGGTTCTCCGGCCAGCCAGAGCCGACCAGTGAATATAGGCTAGCCCTTCCACTTTTGGCATATTTATTGAATATTTTTGCGAAAAATAATTGTTTCCACCCGCCTCCTCTCCCCCCTCCCCTTGAACCATGGACCTTTCCGTTGGTGGGGAGGCTTGTAGGTGCAACCACAACGGAGGGATATCTGTGGAGAGGTCAGACAAACGTGTGATTCCTGAAGAGGGGCAGCAGCCTTTTTAGTAGTTACAGAGGCAACAGTCTGGATGATTGACTGATCTGGCCTTGTAACACTAACCAAAAGGGCCTTGCTGCGATGGTACTGCAAACAGCTGAAAGCAAGGGGAAACTACAGACGTAATTTTTCTCGAGGGCATGCAGCTTTATGAAGAACATTGCACAGGATAGAGTAGCATGGAGAACAGCATCAAACCAGTCTCTGGACTGAAGACCACAACAACAATTCCAACATTAAAACTACTTGTTCCAGTGTACTCGTATTTTCAAGACTTTAAAATGTCGTTAAAGATCCAATTAACCAAATTTCCTTTTTCTGACGGACACACATCCATATCGTGCTCTCATAGTAAACTTTCAAAACTCTTTCATCTCTCTCCCCACATCCACCACTGCTGGCGGCTCACATCCAACTGCCCAACACTACGCGCTGTTCACATCCAACTGCCCAACACTAGGCAAGCAAATATTCCAACAATGAGTCCAACCAGCCACAGACTGCACACAGCGCACTCAGCGATTTTCATACAGAGCACTACGTGGCGTTACCAACATAAAAACCTAAACAACCTACTTACTGTTTCAATGGTGCATTAAGATTAAAAGCCGCATCACACAAACCCAGAATGGCAGCAAAATGTCTCTGAGCCAGGTAATTTGATTGTGCCACCTGATTCGAATCTTTTGTTCCATGTGACAACAATAGACACCGCTTACTAATTAGGTCTTATGCCTCTTCTGACTCCTACCTACAAAGACAGTACGAGGAGCGGTCTATAATTGTGGAACATGTGACCAGCATGCCGACAATCGCTCCAGCTGTTATTGCCAGTAGGTGAATCCTAGTGGTGTCGCTGTTTCTTTATTCAAGTAGATTCTCACTCGGTCTCACAACGACTAGGTGGACTCCTTCCAGCATCTACACTTCACAATGCATCTGAGGATGTACCGGAAAACGAAAGCAGCTTCTTCTGCGCCGACGCTAACAATAATATTAATTACTGTTACTAATATTATAACTGAAGGGCGTTCACTTGGTTTCTAAAAGTAGGAGGACCAATTACAGGATTATGACGATCGTTACCAGTTATGAAAAGAGGGTCCGTACCTATTATTGATTTCGGTCCTATTCCTACGTATCTAATACGCTACTCCCACAACATAGCCTTTCCTTTTATGCTTGGTTGTTGGTTCACCTCAAGTGCAATGTTTATGCCGCGTTCTAAGTAATTCATGAACCATCTAAACCCTGAAACTGAGATATGTAAACTAACCCTGCGTAAGGAAAACGCCCCAACCTCGTATGACCTTTTAATGACTGTTTTCTTCGTGTAACACTCAGTTTGAAATCTGTCATATTTCAGATAGCACATGCTAAGGTATGCGTTAGGAGCGGAACAAGATGAATCAACCTAGCGACGAAAAAAGCGAATTTAAAGAAAAGAGAATTTAAAGCAGACAATGTATTAACATAGGATAAATGTTAAATAGAAAGTTGAAGAATATCATTCTTACGGTTTCTAACTGCAACAGTTTTCATATTGCGATCAGCATTGGGACGCCTCTGTGCACGGAAGGTATCGTAAGCTGCTACCATAGGTTCCTATCCATGCAGTTGCTATGTATTCTCTACTCAACAGCGGAAAGATAGGAGGGTGAATTCAGGCTTGCACGTACAGCAAGTTATCTAGAGCCAACACAGAACCCGGGTGGCATACGAAAGCTAGATTTCCATTACAGAAGGTACCTACTACGTAAACAACACGGACTTCTGTGAACCAATATTCTAAATACGAGTAGACATTAGCTCATATTGCGCGCTGAAATTATGATACCAATTTTGAATCGGAAAAGCTTAAGAACCCCCCCCCACACACACACACACACACTGCACTGAAAACGCTGATGCCATAAGGAATTACCGCGTCGTAATATCCTGCATACCAGATTTAAAATTACACCTTCGTCTACACTCACTAGCTCGCAGAAGCAACTGTTCTTCAATACTGCTTCCTCCGAAGTCCTCTTCACAATTGCCCCTGTAGTACCTGTTGCCTGCTTTCAGGAGACTCCGCTCAGCGTCCGTATTTTTGGAGGGCTGTAAGTGACCAAAGCATGATGCGCTTACCAAAACAAGGAGGGAGACCTGGTAAAAGTCTCTCTAATTATCTACAAGCTTCTACAACGAAATCTGAAGAGCCAGGTACATATCTCGCTTTTAAAATAGGCGGGAAGCCTCGCTTCTGCCGTTGAAGTTTCACCACGAGTACCCCGAACTTGGCTCGTAGGGCCAATCAGAAATGTGCGAGTGTGCGGCCTGCTCATTTTGTTTAAAGCTCCATCCTGCTGCCGTCCAGAGAAAGCTAACAGAAACTCTCCCTATCCTTCTCCAGAAAGACGGAGAAGAAGCCACCTCCAACACACTGCTAACCGACAACTTACATTTCATGTAGGGTCCGTAATTTGCACAGACTAGAGGGTACTCATCACATAGAGCGATATAGAGCAAATGTTTTAGGTACAATCTTTGAATCTGATACTAAAATTTCGTCCTGTTTTGTCGCTATAGAAATTTTAGTATCAGATTCAAAGAACGCAGGAGAAACAGTGACAGTAATCAATCCAGCTTCTTTTCACATATAAGAAAAACAACACCACATAGCTGGGAAAATTGAAACTGCGTTACAAACACTACACACAATACCGAAAGGACTCATAACGAACATACTTGAAGAACTGGAGATACATGTACATACATGTACTATGCAGGTGAAATACTAACCGAACACACAGACCTTGAACATAAATATTATGCGGAAAACTTTAGTGACATTCTGGAACACGGAAACGGGTAGTACATACGGATAGCACAATATACGCAAACCAAAGAAATAATTCACATCACAATCCAATTAGTGAAATATATCACTTAGTGTTACTTTGTAAACATATAGCATCAGAGAAAACGATCTGTTGAAATACATTTCAAATCGTACCTTCTAATAAACGAACTTTAAAATAAGTGACGAAACGTATTTCATACGTTTATAACTATTATATGTCACGTAATCTCTACGAATTAGATAATGACAATTTACTATAGATGCAATATCGACGTCATCGAACTAGACGTAAGTATCAATGTACTATTCCAATGTATAATTATTTACAGGGACAACCACCATATGTACACATCATTTCACCAATGTTGCATTCGTAGATTACATGATAATCGGAATAAAGCCAAAACAGCAGTCGTAATAAAGAACATTAAATATATTGCAGGTAGTCTGGACATTTCCCTTTCAAAGAAAGATACAATTTGATTTTTAGGTAGGCTTAGTATCTTGTATTTGACACAAAAAAGAGATATCTACATTACATTAATCTTCAACGCGTTCACTATGTGGGCTGTATAATGCAGCTATTTTACGTTGCAAGACAATTGAATCCCCATGGCAATTTGAAGAAGAGTGGGTTCCCGAATCGATCTTAAAAAGGTATCTTGCTTTGTTTAGCAGTTGTAAGACTAATATTTTAATATTGATTTCGGGATTGTACAACGTTTTGTGGCCGTTAACGTAGACTAAAAAATACAGTTACAGCTTTTGTCTTTTTTAGGATAAAATAAATTCACGTCCCTTTAAATATCGATAGAAAGTGAATTTTAAAACGAATCACTAACAGAGTACCAGAAACGGAAGTCATGGCGATCTCTAGTCTACTCACTCACTGGACCTCTGTGTTTCCATCAAGTGTGGCTGTGTGGCTGTAAAGTCTTCAGTGACTGTTTTTACGTACAACGTCCACTGCCGATTTCGTTCTTTATGAGGAAAAGCTCATATCCAATGAATACTTCAACTAAAATGCAGTGGACTGATGTTCGTAAGTTTCCAAAGACGGCCAAGAAAACATTGACGGTTACAACTCAAGTACGCAGAAAAAGAATTTGATTGCTGTGTCTAAGGGGCACAGACGCTCCACGCAGTCCAGCAAAGTCTGAGGGCTTGCCTGCGCAGCAGGCGAAAACGACGAGACGATACCGTAGTACTGGTCCGCGTTTCCTGCTCTAGCTCTTTGCGCCGCTTGCATGGTAGAAGTAGATCGCACCTCAGTGTCCTTCCACCGGCGGGCACTTCGGGGGCTGCACCACCAACCAACAGCATAGCGAAGTGGAGAGTCAACTAGAGTTCAATTGGAGAGCCAGCAGGCCGATTTCCGGGGCGGACGTCCTGCCAGTTAGTACGATGAGCGGCCACCACCCATCTTCGAAGACCGTCACTCAATTATCACATTCATCGCTCAGTGATTGGACTTATAAATTACTGGAAGTGTAACTAAACCTGATTAGGACTTCGATGCAAAGTGATTAATAGTCAAATATAGTGTCAGGTCGATTCCCTTCAGAAGACAGTTGAGTTTTGTATATAACTGTTCATAAGAATTAGAGGAAGACGACTTCGGGCGTCTGCCGTACTCCCCTGAGCAATAATTGACGACTAGGTGTGTTGTCAAATTAGACCTTTACCTTTCACAAATTAAGTACACAACAGATCATTATATCCTCGATCGCGTATAAAAAGAGATCAGAATAACGACAGGTATCGAACACAAAGTGGAAATAATCGTTCATCCCGTCATCTTGGGTGCTTTTCATTGGACGTTGAGGGCTTCAGTAACGTGTATACCCTCCGTGAGCCTGATGCCTAAGTGTCATGCTCCGTGTAAGTCTACGGAGGTCACGCTGTAGTATCCGTCCCCATTCTTCAATGAGAGCCCAGAGGATTCTTGGAGAGTCTGTTGTGGAATAAGACGACCACGAACACGTCTGTCAGGTATGGCCTACATATGCACGACGGGATTTAGGTCGAGACTCATAGCCAGTCTTTCGATTACTGTTATGTTCAGGCTTCGCCACATAGGCACTGGCATTAGGAGGAATTCGGGACCAACACCGTAGGCAGCAGCCACCACATGGTCCAACAGGATCTGTTCGATGCACTCCCTGCCAACAAGGCGACCATGGACATCGACAAGATCATTATAGCTGTCAACACTAAAGCCTCCCCACAACATCACAGAACCTTGGAAACCTGGCGATTTTCTGGTCAAGATTTGACAAGTGCAGTTCACCACGGGACTCCGCACACAAACACGGACATCACTTTGCGTAGATATCTGGTTTCGTCTGTGAGTAATACATTTCGCTAGTGAAAAAGTTGCCAATTGATACGGGGATGTACGAAATGAAAGCGAGCTACATGATGTTGTCATGTCAAATGGGATACTTGAACAGGACGTCTGGGTTGTAAGGACATTCTCGTAAGCTGTTCATCACAGTCTGATCGGACACAGCAGCTCCAGTGGCCCTTCAGAATTTGACTTTCAGTGCTCTGGCGGTATCCGTACGACGCCGAAACGCAGAGATGGCCAGATATCGGTCTTCACGTCCGGCTGTAAAGCGTCGGCGACCTTGTCCAGCTCGCCTTGCGTCCAGACTTATTTCGTTGTACCGTGTCCACAACATATGGATGACACATGGAGAGGCATTGGCACATGCAGTAACACGACCTGAAGTTCATCCCTTTTGGTTCAAAGAGACCGCCACTTGCACTGCATTGAGAAATCGCGTTACATGTGCTTCGTTCAATTCAACGTCTACAAATGATAATTACCATCTCTGTACCTCACTAGAAAGCTCTAGGACACCGGTACGCGATTCTTTCTGAGTAGTAACCTGGCACTGTAATGCATAACACAGCCAACAGATGGCGAATGTTTTTAATCGTTGCCTACACTGGAAGCAAAGATCTCGAGCCATGCAAATAAGATCACAGGTACCGCATGTATCAAAATAGATTTAACCTACAGCGAGTTGATAGACGTGTGCCCCTAAGTCTTTTCAACAGTGCACATATTCTTGCAGTAACAGATGTTGTGAACTTTTACTGAGAATATTTTTGCATATTCTATGCAACAGTGGGTGATGTAGTAGTGAGACGATAAGAATATTTGTGCAACGTAGTGTGAAATACAGTGCTAGAAGAAAATTGTACACCATTTTAGGGGTTTTCAATTCACTCAAGATTTAGTGTTATGGAGTACATGAAATGATTACATTTGCAGATCAACGGCACAAGACGTTCTGGGGCATGAGGTATCGACTCTTCTGAAACACCTTTATTAGTACGTGACCTCGCCTCCATGAGTGGCACTGCAGGTGCTGACTGTGACACCCAGTCAATCATACAGGTGAGATGCGTTATGCCACCCCTGCTCGACCTTTTCACGTAGTTCTGTAAGAGTTTTTGGCAACGAGTCGCAAGAGTCACTTATAGTCCCATCAAACCCCACACGTGCTCCATTGGAGACAAGTCCGGAGATCGTGCTGGCCAGGGAAGTTGCTGCACGTCTTGCGGATCACGTCGAGTTTCACGTGCAGTGTACGGGCGAGCGTCATCCCGTTGGCACAACACATAACATTACTTTTGCAAGAAAGCAAAAGAACTGGTCTAACAACATTCAGCACGTACCAAACGCTGTGTTTATGTCCCCTCCAGAAACACCAAAGGTGGACGACAGTTGTGGCTTATCGCACCACAGGCCATAAGGCCTGGGACGGGGCCAGCGTGTCTTGGACGAATGCAATCTACGAGACAGTGCTCACCTGGTCTGCATCGTGCGCGCAAACGACCACCACCTGTGTGCAGGCAGAATCTGCTATCATCGCTGAAGACCACGACGCGCCTTTCCCTTTACCAAATAATCCTTGTAAGTAGGCTGTTTAGGTTTTTATATTGGTAACGCCACGTAGCGTTCTGTATGAAAATCACTGGCCGTGCTGTGTGCAGTCTTTGGCTGGTTGGAATTGTTGTAATTTTCGCTATTGTAGTGTTGGGCAGTTGGCTGTTAACAGCGCGTAGCGTTGCGCAGTTGGAGGTGAGCCGCCAGCAGTGATGGATGTGGGGAGAGAGATGGCAGAGTTTTGAGAGCGGATGATCTGGACGTGTGTCCATAAGAGACAGTAAATTTGTAAGATTGGATGTCACGAACTGATTATATATATATAATGACTTTTGAACATTATTAAGGTAAATACATTGTTTGTTCTCTATCGAAATCTATCATTTGCTAAGTATGCCTATCAGTAGTTAGTGCCTTCAGTAGTTAAAATCTTTTATTTAGCTGGCAGTATTGGCACTCGCTGTATTGCAGTAGTTTGAGTAACGAATATTTTTGTGAGGTTAGTGATTCATGAAAGGTATAGATTATTGTTAGTCAGGGTCATTCTTTTGTAGGGATTATTAAAAGTCAGATGGCGTTGGCTAAAAATATTGTGTGTCAGTTTAGTGTTGATCAGAATAAGTAAAGAGAGAAATGTCTGAGTACATTCAGTTTTGCTCAGCTGTTTGAAAACCAAATAATGTAAGAGGTTTATCAGCACAGTAATTCATTAATTTTTCTAAGGGGACGTTTCATATGAATGAAAGATTGATAGAGAACAAACATTAGTAGTGTTCAAAAGTCATTATATATATATATATATCAGTTCATGACATCCAATCTTACAAATTTACTGTCTCTGATGGACACACGTCCAGATCATCCGCTCTCAAAACTCTGCCATCTCTCTCCCCACATCCACCACTGCTGGCGGCTCACCTCCAACTGCGCAATGTTACGCGCTGTTAACAGCCAACTGCCCAACACTACAATAGCGAATATTACAACAATTCCAACCAGTCACAGACTGCACATAGCACATCCAGTGATTTTCATACAGAGCGCTACGTGGCGTTACCAATATAAAAACCTAAACAGCCTACTTACATCCTCTGATGGCATCGCTCGAGCCTTGCACGTCGATGCTGTGGTGTGAGTGGAAGACGGGCTAGAGGTGTGCGTACCCACGGTCCCAATGCTAAAAATCGGTTCGTAACACTTCGTACTGACACATCTGGGCTCACGAGCCGTCTTATCTGTGCTGTGGTAGCTGTACGATCTGCCACTGCTGCCCTTAAAACATAACGATCCTGGCGGGATTATCTGCTGCGCAGACGTCGAAAGCTTGTCTACGAGTGTCAGAATACATATGTTTCTGGATAGGGGTCCGCCTTTAACAAAACACAGTTATGTTTTTTAACCCAAACATGTTTCACTGCAGTTGCAGCAACTTCAGTGGGCTTTTATTTTATGGTTGTTAAAGGTAAAGAATGTTCTTTACAGTTTTTAAATCGTAACTACAGATATTCTAAAAAACACGTAAAATTATGAATTCATACCTTTTTACCACATGGTGTGATTTTTCTGATGAATCGTGTGAAACAAAACAGTCACTGTAGAAACACAATATATCAGAAAAAACAACACCATGTGGTAAAAAGGTATGAATTCAAAATTTTACGTGTTTTTTTTTCAAATATCTGTAATTACGATTTAAAAACTAGTAGTTACATGTATAAAAACAGTAAAAAACATTTTTTATCTTTAACAGCCATAAAATAAAAGCCCACTGAAGATGCTATAACTTCTGTGAAACATGTTTGGGTTAAAAAACAAAATTGTGTTTTGCTAAGGGCGGACCGTATCCAAACACATATGTAGTGTTAAAGAAAACACGGAAAAAAGAGCTTCAGCCCCAAGATGAATATTTCGACGCCCTGCCAGGGTGTCTGAATGTTAAAATGAACATTAACACCAGCATCGGTGAACAACTGACGCAGCACGTCCAGTTTGTATGGCAGTTCTCCGTAAGAACCATCCTAGCACTTGGAAATCCACGTACTGTCCCTCCTTAAACTCGCTCAGTTAACTGTAGGAAGCACGAGTGCGTCTCCGTGCCATGTTTGCCGCCTTGCTTCACATATTTACACCACTCTAAGCATTTTAGCTGTGAGCATTCCCTGTTGAAGGATACACACAGATGACGCACTATAACTGCACCACTACGCAGTCTGTTCGCGGACAACGTTGAAACCATTATCAGTATATTTATTATCCCCCAGATGGTATATGCCGTCATCGAATCAAAATCGATGTCGTCTTTCCAAGTGTACTAATACTTTTTGCCGGTCGGAGTGGCCGAACGGTTCAAGGCGCTATAGTCGAACAGCGCGACTGCTACGTTCGCAGGTTCGAATCCTGCTTCGGGCATGGATGTGTGTCATGTCCTTAAGTTAGTTAGGTTTAAGTGGTTCTAAGTTCTAGGGGACTGATAACCACAGCAGTTAAGTCCCATAGTGCTCAGAGCCATTTGAACCATTTCTTGAATATTTTTTCTGGCAACGTACTTAATGGCCGAAATGTTTACTCTCAATAAGACAACAAACTTCATGAGACACTAAACTGTGAGAACCTTGACCTTTCAGGGCGGGGTCAGGGATTTTCTCTGCCTCGTGATGGCTGGGTGTTGTGTGCTGTCCTTAGGTTAGTTAGGTTTAAGTAGTTCTAAGTTCTAGGGGACTCATGACAATAGATGTTAAGTCCCATAGTGCTCAGAGCCATTTGAACCAACGAACCAACCTTGACCTTCTCGTAACCCTCCAGAGAATTAAAGTACTGTGAGTCCTAATAATTCTTACTATCGGTAAATTCTATGTATCATCGTAAATTTAAAGTTCCAGGAATACAAGGTAAGGCGAAAAGTGCAGAGGAAATCATCTCTAAAACAAGTATTCTGAACAACGACAGTGTAGGTCAAGAAATACAAATTCGTGAGAAGAAATACATACATCAGAAAAGCATTCTTGCTTCAATGGGCAAAAAACTCAAGTAGACGAACAAAAATTACAGCACAGTAATAAAAGTGAAAGAAGAACACTAACACCAAGCCTTGCAAACGACCTAGCATTTATGGTAGATTATAAACGATGCTACGATGAAGAACAGTACAAGGGACAACAAATTCAATTGAGTCTGCAGTATGTAGAAAATATGAGGACGCAAAATGATCTAAGCAAGAGGGTGCGAGAAGAGGATTTTCACAGGAAAAGAAAGCATTTTCCTCGTCACAGAGCCGTATGTCTGCCGAAATCAATACGGAATAGACGGAGCGATTTCTGAGAGTTACATGAAGCTCTGCAGCGAACTGAAGTGAAACTGTGAGATAACTAGGGAAGAAACTAGAAGCATTTCAGCTGAGGTACTGCATAATGACGATAGATTTTAGTTACAGAGAAGGTAGGAAATAATGGGGTACTAAAAATACTGTTGTAAAGTTTGTGAAAATGTTGAATGTAGGAACAGTGACACCATGGTTGATATTGACTCCCTATAACAGGTATATAGCATCCGTTTAACATGCTGTTTAAGGTTACTGTTATCCGCTAGCGTGCACCACGGACTTTATGTGGCTCTCATGCTATGAAGCCGTCGTTCTGTGTGTCTCTAAGGCAGCGTGTAGCACGTACTTGTAGGATGACATGCTCGCTGTCCCTTCAATCTCTAATCTGTGCACAGCCCTTCACCCCACTCTTCCTAATGGGCTAGTTATAGGTAAATAGCCGTCACGTGCACAATTTGTCATTTTCCCCTGAAACACCGGATACAAATTCTCGACTTTCTTCTTGTATGGGCGATTTTTACAGTGTTTTTTTTTCTGGTCGCTTAAAATCACGACTTCCTGATTGATATTACGAAACGTAGAGGCAGCTCTACAATACAGTAGATACTTGCGGATATAAAATATTTACTTCAGGATCTTGGTATCGGTCACTCGTGATAAGCATCGAACATCGGTTTCTGATCTGGAATTAGATAATAATATATATAATATAATAGTAAAAAGAAATTGCACACACTTGTCCTCATAATCAAATGTAAAATTTAAGAAGTGTTTCTGTGAGAAGTCCAAACCTCAGTCTCATCGAATGTGAAGTTGTAACAACAACAACGCTATACTGTTGTACATATAATAATTTTTTTCTTCTGATTTTCGATAAATTAGTGTAATCGATGTTCTGATTTCATTTCTTTTTCTTTTCATGTCATTATGTTAAAGAAACTGTGAACAATTTTCAGTGTGAATATTAATGTTTATGTCAAATTTCAAGCAATGTTATAATAAAAGTGAAGTGTAACTGATTGTGAAACTATTGTAAGATGTTAAAGTTGTAATTGTGCGCCTGGTCCGTACGTAGGCAATGTATTAGGATATGTAGAATGCAAAACCTTTGGTGAATACCCTGTCTGTTGGGGAGCGGTAAAAGGTGGATGGCAGGCGAGCGCGGGAAAATACACACGGGCGCTGCACGGCATAACGGGCTCATCAGTAGTAGTAGTAGTCGGAGTTGGGCATCGGTCTGAGAAACACGTCCTGGATCGAGGAGGCTCTCCTGGAAAATGTGATTTCATTGAGCCTCGGATGTGCCGTTTCCGACGCCTATACAGCATGGCAAAATTCCATAGGCATTAAATGGAAAAGTATTGCGACGCTATGAAGAAGTGCCGATACTTCAAGAGCCATTGCTGTGATTGTATGGGTGCTCGGTGCCTCGCCATCTCGCCGCCCGCCAACCGCTGCATCGATACGAACAGGTTGAACTTTTTAGTACTGTATTCGTGTGGACCAGTGTCACTTTTGTTCAATACTGTTCAATAACAACTTAAATTTTACCAGAACTGTCCTATCATTTAATTATCCTCACAACTAACCTATACATGGTCCTTTCCACATGTTGTGCAATCCGAGTGTCCCGAAATGACGATTTAAAGTTTACGTTAATAATATTTACCTGCAGACCTATCTATGTTAGAATGATGTTTAATGAACTTTGTTATTAATGAATATATAGGTAAATAATATAGGTCTGACAAAGTTGGAAGATAATGTTGAAATTGGTTTAGTAATGAAGTTTAATTAATTTGAGACAAAAATAATGGTAGCTAAATGAGTAGGAAATAAGACAAAAAGAGTAGTAACTCATATATTGGAAATCTTGAGTGCTTAATGATTTCAATAATCCAAATTCCAATACAGTAATCATAACAGTTTCAGGGTCTCCCCCCCCCCCCCCCCCTCTTTTCTTTTCTATTCATTTGAATTCTGAAGTGTACTGAACTGATTTGACCAGCAAAGTTAAAGTCAAGATAAAACCAAAATTTACCAGTGTTTTACCCTTTTTAAAATTGACATTGTATGTGTGTTTCGAAAGTGCTATTTCTAGGGTAACCTAAGCCCGATTTCAATTAGATCAATAGACAGTACTGTAACGACAACTGTACATATAATAAATTTTTTTCTTTATGAATTTAGGTAAATTAATGTAAGCAATGTTTTGAATTTCTTTTTCTTTTCGTATCATGTTAAAGAAACTGTAAGCAACTTTTGAAAATGAATGTTATTATTTATGTTAGATTTCAAGCAATGTGATAATCAAAAGGAAGTGTATTTAATGTTAAAACTATTGTAAGATGTGAAAATTGTAATTTATACACTTGGTCCATACGTAGGTAATGCATTAGGATATGTGTAGTAGAAAACCTGTGGTGAATACCCTACCTGTAGGGGAGCGGGAAAAGGTGGAAGTAGGCGAGCGCGGGAAAACGCACACTGGCGCGGTTCGGCACAACGGGCTCAGTAAATCAGTCGGAGTTGGGCATCGGTCAGAGGAACATGTACCGTACCGAGGAGGCTATCCAGGAAAAGTGGTTTCCATTGAGCCTCGGATGTGCCGACTTCCGACGACTACTTGGCATGGCTATATTCTTAGGCACAAAATTGGAAAGATTACGACGCTAAGAAGAAGGAAAGTGCCGATGCAGTGAGAGCCTTAGCCGTGCTTGCATGTGTGCTGTGCTTCTCGCTATCTCGCTGCCCGCCATCCGCCGCACCGACGTGCACAGGTCAAACATTTATTTCATCTTTAGAAGTGTATATGTGTGGACCAGTGTCGAAACTGTTTCTAACTGTTCAATAATAACGTGACTTTTACCAGAATTGCCTTAGCCATCACTTATCCTTATCATTGACCTAGACAGGGTCCTTACCACATATTGTGCAACCCGAGTATCCCGAACTGAAAGTTTAAAGATAGTATTAACGAGAATTATCAGTAGACAAAGCTATGCTATAAAGAAGTTAAAATTTATGTGTGTTATTGTAAATGTTGAGAAAGAACAAAAGTACGACTAAATTGGAAGAGAGTTTTTTGAATTGAGTTAGCGATGTTATTTAATTAATTTGAAACAGAAATAATGACAGTCAAATAATTCAGAAATAAGAGAAAAGAGTAGTTATCCATAGATTGATAATTTTGAGTGTTAATTCACCTTCAGGACTTAATAGTTTCAGTATAACGACCATAACAGTTTCAGCCCCCCCCCCCCCCTTCTCTTGTCCCTTCTTTCACATCTTGAAGTGTACTGATCAAATTTGAACAGTAAAGTTAATTTCTATATCAAACCTAAGTGTATTAGTGTTTCTTCCAATTTTAATAGTGACATTGTATGTGTGCTTTCAAAATTGCCAATTCTAGGGTAATATATGCCCGATTTCAGTCTGATCAATAAACAAAACGTAGTTCGTAGCAATCATTGCTGTGTGGTGTTGTGTAAATTTAGCTCGTCCAAATTAGTACAATAGAAGAAAACCTCAGTTCAGTAGATTCTTTCTGGTTCCAAATTTGCCATAAAACGCAACATTACTACGTATTATTATGCTTGTACATGCACCCACTTGTACAAGGAAAAACTCACTCAATGCCTAATTAGGCTGGCGACCGTATTATTAATCATTGGTAGTATCTACTGTATGTACTTCTTGTCCATGCGAACGCGTATTTTTACTTTACATTTGCTTGACTGCATCACTGTAGTTAGTTACTGAGTATAGGTCCGATCTTGCTTCCATTAGGTACACGCGGTCACTTATGTACTAAAATAATTGCTATCCTCTGTGGCTCAGATGGATAGAGCGTCTGCCATGTAAGCACGAGATCCCGGGTTCGAGTCCCGGTCGGGGCACACATTTTCATCTGTCCCCGTTGACGTATATCAACGCCTGTAAGCAGCTAAGGGTGTTCATTTCATTGCAATTTCATTCTAATGAGCTGCATGGTCACCGATGATATCTGTTCTTTCGGACATGTCCGAAAGAACAGATACCATCTTAGTATATAAATAACGGAAACCTTTAGACAAAGAAGGATGAAATTTTATCACAGTCAGTGAGCTCCCTGCCGCCGTTGGATAAGCAGCTGCAGCAGCAAGTCGTATACTCCTAGCTCACTCATTTGTTACATAGTTTAATTCTTAATTTCTTTGCGTGTTTTTGGTACTTGCATTGTTTAATTCATAAATTTCTGGCGTATTATAGTATTTGAGAGTTGTAGCATCGCGTTTTAGTACTCGAATAGTGCTAAATCGCGTAGTCTCCTTCCGCCGCCGAGCAGTGTGTCAGCAGTGCACAAGTGGCAGCATTACTGCATTTACTAGGCAATCTTGTATTTTAATAACCGTTTCAATTTTGTGTCGTTTTGTTTGCGCTCTCTGTAGATTAGTTCAGACGTTCTTTGCACAACAGTTTTTAGCATGGATAGGGACTGCAACTGCTGTGTTCGGATGCAGGCTGAGTTGGCATCCCTTCGCTCCCAGCTTCAGGCAGTGTTGGCTTCGGTCACACAGCTTGAGGCTGTTGCCAATGGGCATCACTGTGGGGGTCCGGATGGGGGTTTGTCGGGGACGGCCAGCTCGTCCCACGCATCCCCCGATCGGACTACGACTGTGGTTGCCCGGGATACTGCCCGCATTGAAGCTGATCCCTCACCTGTGGTAGAGTGGGAGGTCGTCTCAAGGTGTGGCAGGGGGCGAAAGACATTCCGGAGGGCTGAACGGAAGGCCTCTCCAGTTTGTCTGACGAACCGGTTTCAGGCTCTGTCTCAGGCTGATACTGATCTTCGGCCTGACATGGCTGCTTGTCCTGTTCCAGAGGTTGCCCCTCAGTCTGCAAGATCCGGGCAGTCGCAGAGGGTGGGCTTACTGGTAGTTGGGAGCTCCAACGTCAGGCGCGTAATGGGGCCCCTTAGGGATATGGCAGCAAGAAAGGGGAAGAAAACCAAAGTGCACTCCGTGTGCATACCGGGGGGAGTCATTCCAGATGTGGAAAGGGTCCTTCCGGATGCCATGAAGGGTACAGGGTGCACCCATCTGCAGGTGGTCGCTCATGTCGGCACCAATGATGTTTGTCGCTATGGATCGGAGGAAATCCTCTCTGGCTTCCGGCGGCTATCAGATTTGGTGAAGACTGCCAGTCTCGCTAGCGGGATGAAAGCAGAGTTCACCATCTGCAGCATCGTCGACAGGACTGACTGCGGACCTTTGGTACAGAGCCGAGTGGAGGGTCTGAATCAGAGGCTGAGACGGTTCTGCGACCATGTGGGCTGCAGATTCCTCGACTTGCGCCATAGGGTGGTGGGGTTTCGGGTTCCGCTGGATAGGTCAGGAGTCCACTACACGCAACAAGCGGCTACACGGGTAGCAGGGGTTGTGTGGCGTGGGCTGGGCGGTTTTTTAGGTTAGATGGCCTCGGGCAAGTGCAGAAAGGGCAACAGCCTCAACGGGTGCGGGGCAAAGTCAGGACATGCGGGGACCAAGCAGCAATCGGTATTGTAATTGTAAACTGTCGAAGCTGCGTTGGTAAAGTACCGGAACTTCAAGCGCTGATAGAAAGCACCGAAGCTGAAATCGTTATAGGTACAGAAATCTGGCTGAAGCCAGAGATAAATTCTGCCGAAATTTTTACAAAGGTACAGACGGTGTTTAGAAAGGATAGATTGCATGCAACCGGTGGTGGAGTGTTCGTCGCTGTTAGTAGTAGTTTATCCTGTAGTGAAGTAGAAGTGGATAGTTCCTGTGAATTATTATGGGTGGAGGTTACACTCAACAACCGAGCTAGGTTAATAATTGGCTCCTTTTACCGACCCCCCGACTCAGCAGCAGTAGTGGCAGAACAACTGAGAGAAAATTTGGAATACATTTCACATAAATTTTCTCAGCATGTTATGGTCTTAGGTGGAGATTTCAATTTACCAGATATAGACTGGGACACTCAGATGTTTAGGACGGGTGGTAGGGACAGAGCATCGAGTGACATTATACTGAGTGCACTATCCGAAAATTACCTCGAGCAATTAAACAGAGAACCGACTCGTGGAGATAACATCTTGGACCTACTGATAACAAACAGACCCGAACTTTTCGACTCTGTAAGCGCAGAACAGGGAATCAGTGATCATAAGGCCGTTGCAGCATCCCTGAATATGGAAGTTAATAGGAATATAAAAAAAGGGAGGAAGGGTTATCTGTTTAGCAAGAGTAATAGAAGGCAGATTTCAGACTACCTAACAGATCAAAACGAAAATTTCTGTTCCGACACTGACAATGTTGAGTGTTTATGGAAAAAGTTCAAGGCAATCGTAAAATGCGTTTTAGACAGGTACGTGCCGAGTAAAACTGTGAGGGACGGGAAAAACCCACCGTGGTACAACAACAAAGTTAGGAAACTACTGCGAAAGCAAAGAGAGCTTCACTCCAAGTTTAAACGCAGCCAAAACCTCTCAGACAAACAGAAGCTAAACGATGTCAAAGTTAGCGTAAGGAGGGCTATGCGTGAAGCGTTCAGTGAATTCGAAAGTAAAATACTAGGTACCGACTTGACAGAAAATCCTAGGAAGTTCTGGTCTTACGTTAAATCAGTAAGTGGCTCGAAACATCATGTCCAGACACTCCGGGATGATGATGGCATTGAAACAGAGGATGACAAGCGTAAAGCTGAAATACTAAACACCTTTTTCCAAAGCTGTTTCACAGAGGAAGACCGCACTGCAGTTCCTCCTCTAAATCCTCGCACCAACGAAGAAATGGCTGACATCGAAATAAGTGTCCAAGGAATAGAAAAGCAACTGGAATCACTCAACAGAGGAAAGTCCACTGGACCTGACGGGATACCAATTCGATTCTACACAGAGTACGCGAAAGAACTTGCCCCCCTTCTAACAGCCGTGTACCGCAAGTCTCTAGAGGAACAGAAGGTCCCAAATGATTGTAAAAGAGCACAGGTAGTCCCAGTCTTCAAGAAGGGTCGTCGAGCAGATGCGCAAAACTATAGACCTATATCTCTGACGTCGATCTGTTGTAGAATTTTAGAACATGTCTTTTGCTCGAGTATCATGTCGTTTTTGGAAACTCAGAATCTACTATGTAGGAATCAACATGGATTCCGGAAACAGCGATCGTGTGAAACCCAACTCGCTTTATTTGTTCATGAGACCCAGAAAATATTAGATACAGGCTCCCAGGGAGATGCTATTTTTCTTGACTTCCGGAAGGCGTTCGATACAGTTCCGCACTGTCGCCTGATAAACAAAGTAAGAGCCTACGGAATATCAGGCCAGCTGTGTGGCTGGATTGAAGAGTTTTTAGCAAACAGAACACAGCATGTTGTTATCAACGGAGAGACGTCTACAGACATTAAAGTAACCTCAGGCGTGCCACAGGGGAGTGTTATGGGACCATTGCTTTTCACAATATATATAAATGACCTAGTAGATAGTGTCGGAAGTTCCATGCGGCTTTTCGCGGATGATGCTGTAGTATACAGAGAAGTTGCAGCATTAGAAAATTGTAGCGAAATGCAGGAAGATCTGCAGCGGATAGGCACTTGGTGCAGGGAGTGGCAACTGACCCTTAATATAGACAAATGTAATGTATTGCGAATACATAGAAAGAAGGATCCTTTATTGTATGATTATATGATAGCGGAACAAACACTGGTAGCAGATACTTCTGTAAAGTATCTGGGAGTAGGCGTGCGGAACGATTTGAAGCGCAATGATCATATAAAATTAATTGTTGGTAAGGCGGGTACCAGGTTGAGATTCATTGGGAGAGTCCTTAGAAAATGTAGTCCATCAACAAAGGAGGTGGCTTACAAAACACTCGTTCGACCTATACTTGAGTATTGCTCATCAGTGTGGGATCCGTACCAGGTCGGGTTGACGGAGGAGATAGAGAAGATCCAAAGAAGAGCGGCGCGTTTCGTCACAGGGTTATTAGGTAACCGTGATAGCGTTACGGAGATGTTTAGCAAACTCAAGTGGCAGACTCTGCAAGAGAGGCGCTCTGCATCGCGGTGTAGCTTGCTCGCCAGGTTTCGAGAGGGTGCGTTTCTGGATGAGGTATCGAATATATTGCTTCCCCCTACTTATACCTCCCGAGGAGATCACGAATGTAAAATTAGAGAGATTAGAGCGCGCACAGAGGCTTTCAGACAGTCGTTCTTCCCGCGAACCATACGCGACTGGAACAGGAAAGGGAGATACAGTGGCACGTAAAGTGCCCTCTGCCACACACCGTTGGGTGGCTTGCGGAGTATAAATGTAGATGTAAATGTAGATGTAGATCCTTGTTTACAAGGTGAAGCCCGTGAACTTATTACAGTACAGGCTTTATAGAGCTAACGTACGTCCGAGCGGGCGGTAGTGTTACTGTACGAAGTTTGTAGTAAACATTATAGTGTATTATTGTGTATTTATGGCGTGTCCATATTAGTACAGAAAGTGAGATTATTAGTTCAGTAGATTTTTGGTTCTAAAATTTACCAGATAAGGCAGTGTTACTACGTGTTGTTATGCTTGAACGTACCTTCATTTGTACAGGGAAGAAACTCAGTTAATGCCTAATTAGGCTGGCGACCGTATAATTAACAATTGGTATCATCTGCTGTGTTGTTTCTTGTCCATCCTAACGTGTAGTTGCACCTCAGACTTGCTTGACGTATCATTGTTGTTACTGAGTGGGTGTAAGTCTGATTTTGCCTCCATTCAGGTACACGCGGTCAACATCTATACCAAAATCCTTTATTATAAGATGAAGCCCGTCAACTTACCATAGTACAGGCTTTAAAGAGTATCGCGCGCCCGAGCGCAGCGTTACAAAGTGTTGTTTATTTGTGACGTCGGCCAGTTTAGTACGTGTCTTAATCAACAATATTACGGTCACATATGTGATGACTGGCGACTTCATCTAACACTTAAATAGGTTGTACAGATTTTTCGTGTATTATCTTTGATTTATATCCTGAATATTTTGCAGTAAGAACTACACTTACTGCAATTGTGATTGTTTTTTAGTCATTATTTGTATTTACAACACGACGTCCGCTTAAGACAACTAAATGAAAGCTCTTGTGGCTCAACAATACTTAAAAGTTAGTTAGCAAAGTGCTAGAATTTAATCTACGCTCGCGCGTTTGTGTGTGTGTATGTGTGTGAGTTGCCCATTACGTGACTGGAGAGTTCTGCGTTGTCGCGAGCAACAGTAGTCGCAGCGGCTTTGTAATCCCGTTTGCAGCTGTCACTTGGTCTCAGACGTTACGAGCGTCTGTAGAGAAACGCCTGTGGCAAAGTCCTGTGTGAAGGACGTTGGACAAGGCTACTTTAATTTCACCGCTAATGGGTCGCGTGCCAGAAGAGAATTCATCACAGCACTCGGCGTTCGTTGGAACACTAGCGCCACACATTTCTCCTCTGTGTTGTGCAGCTGCATTCGTGTCACGGACTTAGTCTAGTAGCGTACTAGTAGATGACCGATTAAATGGTCGCCTAGCCGTACGCCGGGAAATCACTGGTGCTCATTCTCCTGAGCCGTTCGGGAAAAATTGTCCAATGCCGCGAGTTACAAGATTAAAATGAGTGAGGTATATATCATACTGATTGTAACGAACTGCCTATTCCACAGTAGTTGATGTAAAGGTAAGATTCACTGAAATGCGGCAAAAGTGTCTCACAATTCGCGGTATTTGAGAGGTGTGCCTTCACTGACCAGCATTAACAGTGCCGAGAGGAAACAACCAAGGGCGCGTGCTCTTTCGGTGCACAGTTTGGAGCTGAACGTTCGCATTTACAACATAGGATTACGCAGCCAACCGGTTGACATAACTGGTAGGTACATTGACCTAGGTTTTGACACCGACCAGGGGTGTCTTCATCAGAACGAAATTATGATAAATCGTAAAATTGCATTTCTAAAAAACAGTAGTCATAATTTAGAGCAACTATGCTCAAGTCAAAATGAAATAAAACTTATTTTTAGAGTAACAGAAGAAATACTTCAATTGATCGATGAAAAAGGAAGTACAAACATGTTCAGGTAAATTCAGGCATACAGACATACAAGTGAATTAGGGATGAAATAAATAGAAAGGGCAGCGAAGCTGAGGTGAAATGACTGCATGAAACATGTCAAGAAATCGGAAAAAAATGACTTTCGGAAAGACTTAGTATGGAGGGAAGTCAAAACAACCTACGATGAAATTAAAAGCAAAGGTGATAACATTAAGAGATCAGTTAGAATTTCATTGTTAAATGCAGAGGAGAGAGCGGGTGGGTCGAAAGAGTACACTGTAGGCCTCTGAGGGGGAAGACTTGTCTGACGTGATAGAAGAAGAAATAGAAGTCGATAGGAAAGAGGAAGGGGATCCAGTATGAGAACCAGAATTTAGAAGGGCTTTTGTGAACTTAAGATCAAATAAGGCAGAGGGGATAAATAACATTCGATCGGAATTTCTAAAATCAATGGGGGAAGTGGCAACAGAACGACTATTCACCTTGCTGTGTAGAACATAAGAGTCTGGCGATATGCCATCTGACTCGAAAAAATATCCACACAATATCGAAGACTGCAAAAGGTGCCAAGTAAGAGAATTATCGCTCAATTAGCTTAACGACTCATGGAGCCAAGTTGCTGACATGAATAATGCATAGAAAAATCAAGATGAAAATTGAGGATGTGTTAGATGACGATCAATTACGCTTTAGGAAAGGTAAATGCACCAGAGAGGCAGTTCTGACGTTGCGGTTGATAATGGAAGCAAGACTAAAGAAAAATCAAAACAAGTTCATGTAATTTGTCGACCTGGAAAAACCGTTCGACAAAATAAACTGGTGCAAGATGTTCCAAAATTCTGCGGAAAATAGGGGTAAGCTATACGGAGAGACGGGTAATATACAACAAATACAAGTCAAGAAGGAATAATGAGAGTGAAAGATCAAGAACGTACGGCACGGATTAGGAAGGAGGTAAGAAAGGGATGTAGTCTGTCTCCCCTACTTTTGAATCTACACATCGAAGAAACAATGATGGAAATAAAAGAAAGGTTCAAGAGCGGAAATAAAATTTAAGGTGAAAGGATATCAATTATATGATTATAAAATTCGCTGGTGACGTTGCTATACTCAGTGAAGTGAAGAAAAATTACCTGATCTGCTGAATGGAATGAACAGTATAATGATTACTGTATCTGGACTGGGAGTAAATCGAAGAACGATGAAAATAATGAAACGCATAGAAATGACAACATCGGGAAACTTGCCATCGTACTTGGTGATCACGAAGTGGATGAAGTTATAGAATTCTGCTATATGGGCAATAAAGTAACCGATGACGGAAGGAGCAAGGAGGACACAAAAAGCAGACTGGCTAAAAGGGCATTCCTGGCCAAAAGAGGTAGGTCTACTAGTATCAAACGTAGGCCTCAATCTGATCAAGAAATTTGTGGAGCAGACTTCTGTATGGCAGTAAGACATGGATTGTTGGAAAGCTGGAACAGAAGAGAATCGAAGCATTCCAACCCTTCAACAGCGTAAATGTGTGGTTGGGAGCATTATTGATCAAGATTGGCGCTCCTGCGCTCCTGCGCTCATTGCACGACCAGTGAAGTGGCTGCTGCAGAGTCATTTCGGAGATGCTAGAATTATATGCCATTATTTCCCTACAGCCTGTACGTCACCGTGGGACTACTGGATGTGGGGTTACCTGAAAGATGTTGTATTCAGTGCTCCAGTTACGAACGTAGCTGAATTGATGTCACGCATTGCGCAGCGCATTCTGAACGTGACGCCCGAGACACTCCGATCTGTTGTAGAACATGCTGTATCTCGATTTCAAATTGTGACAGAAAACAGTGGATAGCATACTGAGCATATCTTGCATCAGTTTCACGACAAATAGTAATCGATATCATTTTTATGCTGTTTTTGGCCACAGGACAAGTAGAGACCGATGTCATATTGCTTTTTATGCGGTTTCTGGTCCTAGGACAATTAAAAACCGATGTCACATTGCTTTTTATGCTGCTTTTGGCCTCGGAACAATTAAAAACAGATTTTTTCATCCGATATGGTTGGGGTTGGGTTGGGTTGTTTGGGGAAGGAGACCAGACAGCGAGGTCATCGGTCTCATCAGATTAGGGAAGGACGGGGAAAGAAGTCGGCCGTACCCTTTGAAAGGAACCATCCCGTCATTTGCCTGGAGCGATTTAGGGAAATCACGGAAAACCTAAATCAGGATGGCCGGACGCGGGATTGAACCGTCGTCGTCCCGAATGCGAGTCCAATGTCTAACCACTGCGCGACCTCGCTCGGTCCCGATATGGTACGACCTTGCCGTGGTGGGTTGGCTTACCTAACTAACAGTGCAATAACTGTTCACTGCCGAACTTGTGCGATCATGCACATTTCACAGCGCTGATTGTGTAACGTGCGACTCGAACCCCAGCCGTCGTATTGCGATTCGTGTGTTATTTGTCGCCGACCTCATTTAAGACGCTTACAGCGCAATCTATTGGTAAAATTATCGGCTTTTTTCCATGACGTTTACCCTGCGTTAATGACATTCCGCTCAAATTTGACGTCATTCTGAGCAGTGGTTCTCTTTCTAAAGGGGTCTGAAAATTAAAATTTCGTTATGAACACCCTAAATGTTAAAGGTGACCTTTTAATTACATAAATCAAAGCAAAAACTTCGAACAGTCTTAGTCCGTTGTTTTGCACTGATCAACCGAAACGTACAGCGGCGTCAGTGAGTCAGTACTGTCGCCTACACATCAAGGGAAAACAAAGCTGCGCCATCCTGTAAACATAAGCACTTCTGATAAAGCGTCTGCCAAGACCTTTCCCACAATTGCCAACGCAAGTGGTACTACCAAAAATGACCGCCCTCCCTCATTTCAGCTGAGACTGCTGCTTTTATTGTTGGGGCACGTGCAGCGTCTTTCTGGCTATTGGCGTAATTCCCATGGCGCCACACAACCCCTACGTCTTTATTACCACATGTCTCCATACCTAAATAAAGTATCGTGTAAATGTCAATTATGTCGATGGCTACTAATACAGATAGTTCAGTGGATCAAAATGACAGGGAATACCTTAAAAAAACAAGAAAATAAAAATCACAAGAAAAACGCCAAAATAAAAATTGAACAAAATGTTATCATGATGCTCGTCTAACGATTCCGTTTGATCAGCGTTTACAGAACTCTTTTTGTATTTCGTCTATGTCAAATATTATGGAAGTTGTTGATGTGTATTTTACGCGAGGTATTCTCCTAGCAGGCTTTTTCAAACTACTCGATGACAGCTAACCCCCACAAAACTTATTATTTCATTGCAAATAAGAGGTGGTGCTGATTTACAGTACATGTCAGCACAGCTGAGGATAATTTATAAAAGAGAAATCAAATACGAAATCTTTAACCATACGAAGGACGCTGATAAAGTAGATATAAGTAAATGGCTCAATAAGAAAAGAGACGAACAATTTCTAGCCATTTTATGTTACATCATAACCAATTCTTACGAATGTTACGTATAAATAGGTTATGAGGAACACATGAGCTGCCTTCTGAAATAATCTTTTTAGAATAGATCGCGTGGGTGCAATCTGTCTCGGCTTTATGAAAAGAGTGGCGAGTTCAACATAATTACAGCACAACGTGATGGTCAGACTTCCGCTATAGAACCGTGTGACACTGAAGAAGTAAGTGACAGTGATGAAGCGTTCGTTGCGTGCTGCTTTAGTAAGAGAAAAAGAAGAAGAAAATACGACGTAAAATATTTTGGGTGTACACCATCTACAGCATAAGATATGATCGTGTAGAGTTTAATACTCTATTTTCAGATTTAATGGAAGATAACCTATTTTTAGCTCGGAATTATCGCATAACACGAGAAATTTACATGTCTCTGTTTACCTTCAAAGCAGACAATGCCCGTCATTCAGAAGGGCTGTTGAACCAAAGGAGAGACTATTAGTCACTTTACCCTACGTGCGGTTGTTTGCACCTAATAATTATACAGGGTGAACATTAATAAAATCGACAAAATGCAAAAAGATTCCTGACAGGAAATGGAGGAAAAAAGGTCCTATGAGCATAAGTCCGGAAATGCATCATTGCCCCGGTAGGTGGCTCTGACCAATGACAGTTCCTCTGACCACGTGCTGCGTGTTCCTTGTGTGTTGCAGGCTGTGTGACTGAAGCAGCGAAGTGAAAGCAGCAGAACGCTCCGGTACTCATGTCGGGAACAAGCCGAGATCGTGATGTGTGTTCGGCCAAGTAGATGTTTCTGTCGAGAGGCAGCACGGCTGTTCCAAAACAGGTACCCTCACAGACACCAACCATATCACACAACATTTCAAGTCCTTTTTGGGCGTCTGTCTGAAAGGACCCCATCATCATCCAAACGCCGAAAAAGGGCTTGAAATCTTGTGTGATGTGGTTGGTGTCTGCGAGGGTACTTGTTTTGGAATAGCCGTGCTAGTTCTCTACCGTTTCCATCTGCTTGGCCGTACACAAACACCATCTCAGCTTGTTTCCGACATGAACACCGGACCATTCTGCTGCTTGCAGTACGCTGAGTCAATCTCACAGCCTGTAACACACAAGGAACGCACAGCACGTGGTCAGAGGAACTGTCATTGGTCAGAGCCAATTACCGCGGCAAACAAGCATTTCTGGACACATGTCCATAAAACCTTTTTTCTTATATTTTCAGTCATGAATCCGTCGCAGCCGTTTTTCTGTATTATTGATGTTCCCGCTTCATTTTACTTTAACATGGAACAGCGTATTACAGAATTTATTGAACTCATTTTCAACATAAATAATTAACTGCATCGATTTTTAACGTAAATGGGTAATCGGCAGCTTTAGATACAACTGCTGCTACAGAAACTCCTCCCTGCTCACAATTCTTATAGCTTTTTCTACCAGCTGTCGATTCCTCTGAAACTGCCCTGAAGATTCTTTAACAGTCTTAATTTCTGTTGAATTTGACTTACCAGATCAAACACCTATTCTTCTGTTTTAATTACCAGTTGCTATGAGAATTTTTTGACCGTTTAAACCACACTGCCAAATGATGTAGTCAGATAATCGTCAATTTTTCACTGGTATTATGTCTCAAATTATTTTCCCTTTACAAATATTCTCGACCAATAGTAGCTGCGAGTTTTTCTTCCTTACCTTTGTTTCGTATCGAGGGTTTTATATTTTCCGGAATATTGCAAACTGAAAGATTGTAGATATCATTAGGGTTATAGTCATTCATAAATGTATTAATTTTCTCCGCGAATTCAGGGTTGTGTTGGCTTGGCTTGGGGTGGGGGTGGTCGTGTGTCTGGGCGGAGTGCGCGTTCATCGTGCGGCTGGGTCTGAGCATTCCTGCAAGGGCTTGCCAAATGCCTGCTCCCCTCTTCAATGACAAAGCTCGCTTCTTGTATTGTTCACAAAGCAGAATTCACCAGTGAGAACGCACTACCTGCACGCAACGAACACGTTACCTCCTCGCCAAGGCTGCCGGCGTTTTCGCAGGTGGGGCCTAATGCACGCAGGAACTCACAAAAGAGATGATCCTGCGCCCCTGGGCAAGGATGCTATAGCTGCGATTACTCCCCCTCTCCCCCCCCCCCCCCTTCCACACACACACACCCACACACCAGCACTACTAATTGGTGCATTTTTTCTTCCCAGATTTAGCGCTTTTATAATTTTGTAAGTGAGTATAATAAAAATTAGGTGTTACTGAAAGAATATCACACACAACAATTTAAATATATCATTTTATTAGCTGCAGGGGTAGAGATTTTTGTCTGCCTCGAGATGACTTGGTGTTTGTGCTGTCATCATCATTTCATCATCATTCATGCACGTGGCGAGATTGGACTGGGAAATGGTTGGGAATTTGTAACGGCTCTGATAACCGCGCAGTTGAGCGCCCCACAAACCAGTCATCATCATTTTATTAGCTCTTCACAAATTATTAAATTATTAGTATTGCATAAATCGTTAATCCATATATATATATATATATATATATATGGGGGGGTCTGTATCTGCTCCTAAACCACCCGAACGATTTCAGCCAAGCTTGGAACATATACCCCCTACGGTCAGGCAACAATCGCTGTGGGGGGCAAGAACAACCTACCTACCACAGTTCTGAAGATATGACGTCATAATCAATGAGATGTGTGAAAAACTGCTGCAAGATGTATGACTTAAATTTTTACTTCTGTGCTACATGCTCGATTCGCAGTAAATTGCGCAGACGTTATCCACATACGAGGCTAAATGTACCTACACAATTATATCATGATATCACACACAGTTCAAGATATATAACGCCATATACATTGAGATGCGTGAATAACTGCCGCATTGTGCCTGACGTTTAAATTTATTACTTCCTTGCTACTGGCTCTACTCGCAACATATTGAGCAGACCGTACCCACATATGCCGCTGAATGTACCTACAGAATTATCCCATGTCTTTTTTTTTTACTCCTGATAGCAAATTGACAGAACGAAAACCAGGCTAATGCTGTGTTTGTCAGCTAGTTAGAAATAAAAAAGGCCTACAATTATTAGTTGATAAAAGTTCCTTCCCAGGAATTCTATTTATTATAACTTTGTATTTCTTTGTTTTAAGCGAAGAAAATTCATTGATTACGTTACTGAAGTCGAGTACAGCTGCTCTTTCGTATTCTATCGACAACATACCTAAATTTTCAGAGACTGATTCCACTCACATTCGACCTCTTTTCTCGTCTTTAATTTGCGGAAACTGCTTTCACAAGTAGCTGCTGCCGCGGGCATTATCAAATTCGTATCAAAGTAATTTCAATATTTCGATAAACATCTCTTAACCTACACTTTGAAGAAAAAAAAACTCTGAAGTATCTAACAGGAAAGCCGTGTTAATGCTTTTCATCAGCTCTTTCACCTGGAATTCAAAAGCAGCGATTTCGTTATCTAGCTCTGCTGTATCAATATCTTTGCTATATTTGGCAGTAACATCAGCTGCAGATATTTCAACGTTAAATATAGAGCATTCATTTAGGGCGCTTCCGGGCAGGAAACTTAAAAGAAGTAGTGTGATGTATGAGAGATCTGTTTTCCATTTCAGTTAGTGTTCTATCAAGTACTCTCAAGAACTCCACCGCAGCCCTCAATCGGTATAATTAGCAAAACATCGGAGGTCTTCGGCCAAATGACGTATTTGTTGCAGCACTCGCTCTCCGATCTTTGACAGAATCTCCATAATGGAACGTGAGCGAGTTGTGTAGGCGTCACTTGAGTAAACGGAGCACATCGTTGCCACATAAACCATGTCAGCGATAGACTTCTGCTGCCTATTAATTGTTTCTATGTGATGCTAACTGGACGAAATGACACTCCAGACATGACAGAGCATGTTTACAGTCGCGGACTGAGGGGAAGGCGTCTTCAAGTTCAAATGGCTCTGAGCACTATGGGACTTAACATTGGTGGTGATCAGTCCCCTAGACCTTAGAACTACTTAAACCTAACTAACCTAAGGATATCACAGGCATCCATGCCCGAGGCAGGATTCGTAGCAGTCGCGCGTTTCCGGACTGAAGCGCCTAGAACCGCTCGGTCACCGCAGCCGGCCGTCTTCAAGTATCGGTCTAAGGCGCTGAAGTCATGGACTGTGCGACTGGTCCCGGCGGAGGTTCGAGTCCTCCCTCGGGCATGGGTGTTTGTGTTTGTCCTTAGGATAATTTAGGTTAAGTAGTGTGTAAGCTTAGGGACTGATGACCTTAGCAGTTAAGTCCCATAAGATTTCAAACACATTTTAACATCTTCAAGTATGCAGAAGAAGGAGCACGAGGGACAGGAAAACTCACGTTTCTCTCCCGTACGATTCTTAAACCACTCTTTTTCCTGTCATCCTTCGCACCCTTGGAGCGGGCCTACCTCACCATCTCCTCTGTGTACATGCGACAGAGAACTGGGACGCGATTCGTGTAGTGCGTGAAGCGCCCCCGAACGAACACGGCACCTTGCACTGACAAGCCGTAACATCGTGATGAATTCCCACCAGGAAATGAATGCCGCAGAGGAGGAGCAGGTGCAATTGGGGAAGCTTTCTAGAGACGATATGCGCAGAAAATTGTGAAATGAACTGGCTTAATCTACTTTCAAAAAGGGCAAATTTCTATCGCCCGGCACCCAGGAACGAGCATATCGGAAACGGTGAAGTTGGTCGACTAATAGCGAGGTACTGTCGCGGGCATCTATGGAAAGCGGTTGAAGGACGCTACAACCACGAGTAGGTGGCCACAAATCATCACATAACGTGGAAGTCGGAGGCTTGCCCATTTTTTGAGCAGAATGGGCGGCGATCTCTGGCATAAGCGATGACAGAGCGCATGGCTGGTGCAGGTTGGTTGGTTGGTTGGTTGGTTTGGGAAAGGAGACCAGACAGCGTGGTCATCGGTCTCATCGGATTAGGGAAGGATTGGGAAGGAAGTCGGCCGTGCCCTTTCAGAGGAACCATCCCGGCATGTGCCTGGAGTGATTTAGGGAAATCACGGAAAACCTAAATCAGGATGGCCGGACGCGGGATTGAACCGTCGTCCTCCCGAATGCTGGTGCAGGTATAAGTGTTTCGGCGCACATCATTGGCGCCGAGCGGTTCTAGGCGCTACAGTCTGGAACCGCGCGGCCAGCAAACTTTCTTGCAACATCCGACACAACGACATTAATCACCAGGAAGTTTTCAACACCTGCTCATCCGTAATAAAATCCGGCAAGGTGCCACAAGACGCGAACTGACTTCGGCGTGAGAGCCGCCTTCCCACAGTGGTAGGCCTCCGTCTCTGCTCGCCGCTGCCCACAAGAACGTTGCTACGGCGGTAAAAAGAAGGCGGTTTAAGCCGTCGGCACACGAACCGTGCATTCTAACATTGAGTGTTGAGCGTGCCGAGTTTCTGAGTGGAATAGCATTTTGGGAGTCTTTCAGAACGTGCAGAGCGATATCTAGAATGTTAGACTTTCTCAATGTGCCTTTAAACGTTGACCAGTGAGATGGCAGAACGCCACCTGCACGCCATCTCGCTTCAGTACAGTCACGAGATGCCTTATTGGCTTTCAGCTGAAGCTCTCATGTGTACAGACCGTTTCTGAACATCAGAAAATTGAGGATCTGTCAAAAGCGCGCCGTTAATTGTATGATTCGTCGTAATAAAATAACGTCATATTCGTGGTTAAAGAATTATTGTAACTTGTGTACCGTATTATGAGAGTATGCCGTTTGATGGCAACGGGACAGTGAGGATCCATCAAAAGCTCATTTTTCTTGGTATAATTTGTCGTAATTAACTTTCAGTTTGTAAGGTGTCAAACAAAGACATCGAATTCCTGAAATAATTCCGGTTAACTCGATGTGTCACACGACGTAGTTACGCGAATTGTACGAGTTTTATTAATATGCAGATCCAATAAACAAGCTGGAATTTCGTGAATATTAACCACTAACACTCACACTAGTAATTGCATGTGAGTAATTTCCCCGACCCTAGCTATGAGACATAGTTCTGACGGAAGGAGAATTTTACGACGACACAACCACCCCGCGCAGCTGAAACCCTCATCATGGGACACCTAGTGGTCACAATGATACACCAGTGCCACTGTATATGCCGTCGGCAAAGGCCGACACTTGTCACTGCTTTTAACGATGACCCTTCGAAAAGCCTTTGTACAGGAACGTGGCGGGAGATGCCAGTTAAAACGTCGAGAGAAACCTAAGTCAAAACATTGGTGACTCAGTGTATCCACCTGTGTTAAAACTCGAATGAAGGAAAAAAACTGTTTATCTCAGTATTACATAGCAGAAGTTAAACTCTGCTCTAAGGAAGAAGCGATGCCTGTGATAGGCTACAAAAAAATCTAGTGGGTGGAGTAATAACAAGTACGAACTCTCTGACTGGCCAGAAGAAAATGTGGCAACCAGATCTGATATAGGCAAACTGCAGACATAGTAATTCGCTTCTTCTCTTGCAGAAAATCGTCGAGTGTTTGATGAAGGCGACAAGCGCCATGCTGAGACGATTGCGAGAGTCATTATGTGAACACTCGTTCACAGACTCGTCTTAACTCGTAAGGAGAAACGCACCGAGCACTGACATTTAATTCCTGCGAACGATCTGAAGGCAATGACGTACTCACTATTCCAGGCAAATAGCGTGTACCATGCCAATTAACTTAGCCAGGGAATAACCAGGAGTCTCGGCTTCACCGAAGACATAGGAAATGTATCAGACAGGTTTACAGTCGAGAGAGATTTAGAATAGATTCTCAGGTTCACAACTCGCAACGACAGCCACCATTCCCGCCGTCAGCGTAAGGTAATCACACGCGCTCATGCTACACCCGCGCTATTCAATTGACACTCAGAACTGCATCGTCTCCGTGTCTCCTAATCTTTTTGTACATTCGGCCATGATCTGTAGTTAAAAATATTCACAATTGTCGGGCTCTTAATTGAAGCAGAAACGCGAGATATCTGATCTAACGAAAAGCACTGACAGCCACTGTAGTGTGCTTTATACTATGAGTTTGTTGAATTGTTTTGACTGTGTATTTCTTTTTGATTCCTCTTTACCGCCCCCCATTCAGTTTTGGGTATTTTTATTGTGCATTTTAGCGTAATTGATATCTCTCGTCCCACATGTATTTAATTTGTTTCTATTTTTATCGATCCCCAGACATCGTCATCAACTATCTTACCATTAAAGAACTTTATTATAGGAATTCGCTTCTCAATTGTGAACACCCAGTATCAATATTTTACAGTTCTCTACGTAATTTTGTTAACATTGCTATGTTCTAAGATCCAAGATTTCCATTTTTTGCTAACATATAGTTACACCTGAACCCTTCACAGGGAGCGTAGTGGAATTGACAGTGAGATCACTGTCTGATTACATCACTGTCCGCACTGCTGCACTCTTCCGAAATCTATGTGTGTGAGACGGAATGTTCCTACCTTGCAGGCCGTAGGTTAAACACAAAATTCCTAAAACATACACAGAGCGTCGTTGCACAACTGTGGTAGAAAGATGGATCAGAACCAGTCCCACACATGTTAGAAGTTAGTAACACAGCTACGATTAAAGGTCTCAGGAGATCGTAATACACTAGGCACAGTATTTACACCATGGTGGTTAGTTTAAGGTAGTCAGTAACGTCACAGATTCAGACAGTAATAAGTGAAGTGATGGCGTTTCGCGTCCATATACCATAGTAGTCTATGTTCTATAAATATACGTGCGCTCTTTTTGAGGAGTGAGTTTGTCCTATTGGCTTAATCTATAGGACAGTTTGCACTACTTGAAGTAAGATATTTTGCCCTTTCTTCTTTTAAGTTTTGTATTTCGTATGTTGTAAAGATTCTGATGCTGAATAGGAACAGTGATCTTACAAGAATGAACGAAGAGTTTTACTAAAAAGTGAGAATGATGAACTAATTTTTGCTTCATGTGGGGGAACTTTTGAAAAGTTGTATCACTGTATTAGTAATGGAATGTTTATAAGCCGATGCGCTTATTGACTGGACATGATACTTTCCTTTTTGATTTATAGCATTTTCACGGATATTGAAGTTTTTATTTATGTGTACTACAGACGGAAGAACCTGACAAGGGAGGAAATGTATTTTTTAATAGAGCAGATACAGGAATTTTACACCCCTTCATTTCGTAAACAGTGTGATTTGTGAGCCAGATACAGCCGACAACTGCCGCTGGAGCACACTGCGATCGCGTATACCACGTTGTTGCCCACGCTCCATAATCACAAATCGCACTCGTTTGTGAGCGTTCAGCAGCACATTGCACTCGGCACGCTCACCGTTGATGTGCTTTACTGCTTGCAGCCGGCCCTACTCTGATCTGTACAAGTCGGCACGGCCAGCACACTTCGCGTGCAACATGAAGGGTTGCGACGACGAACCACGGATCCAGAATATGAGGCCACTCGAGCCAACTGCGAGTGAAACTCGGACACGACTCCCAGCTCTGCTCCTCGGCCGACCTCCCAGTCCACTACCGAATTCTAAGAGACCGAGGCAACTGTCGGCAAGGCCGGTCAGGCCGCTAGTCACTCCCTCTGGCCATAGGTGAACGCTGTTGAGAGCCCAGTTCACCACATTCTTCTGGAATCCTACTGAGGGCTTGAAACTTGCTGGCCGATTAAAACTGTGTGCCGGACCGCGACTCGAACTCGGGACCTTTGCCTTTCGCGGGCAAGTGAACTACTCAAGCACGAGTCACGACCCGTCCTCACAGCTTTACTTCCGCCAGTATCTCGTCTCATACCTTCCAAGCTTCAGAGAAGCTCTCCTGCGAACCTTGTAGAACTAGCATTCCTGGAAGAAAGGACTTGTCGAATACGTCGCACGCAGTATCATTGCTGTGTTGCGTTCCAAAGATGGACAAACATGCTGTTAGGCAAGTCGTCATAATGTTTCGGCTCAGCAGCCCTTGAAGCGTCCTGGCCAGTGCTTCACCTGTCCCAACAACCGGGCCAGGCTTTACAATTTAGGCCATAACGATATGGTGGAATTTTGAAGCCAAAACTGGAACGTTAAGATCACTGCCAGACAGAAAATACTCTGTCCCCAATTCAATTGAATCGAACATTTCGTTTCGGAGACGAAGTTATTGGGCTAACGGCCGGATCGTCATTGCATACATGCGAACATACGCAATATTCCGTCAACAGACAGAGCTTTTACCCGCGGTTAACCCCACTCCCCTCCCCCCGTGCCCACCGCAAGTTGTACCACACGCCCACAGTCGGGCCCTACGTTCTCTCCCGGCTCGGCTGTCGCTCACTGCAGCATCCCGAGCATTCTTGACATCTGCTGCATCTTTGCTTTTCGATTTTCAGATTAAGCTCTACGATCCGGTAGGTTTTTTTCCGCTCACTGACGCATGGTTCGCAGACTTACTGAGGCGGTACCCCGGCTCGCCGTTAATAAGATCCTCCAGTGTATTAAGTTCAGTGGATTCTCTTATGATTGAATCACAGTAGTCTCGCCTGCCCCCCAAAGAGCGATCTGATTTTGGCGGATCTGGTGCAAAAGTTTGTAGGGTTTTTCCACAAGTCTAATAGACACAACAAAAAGACCTATCAGAGACTTCAGTCATCAATAATAGTTTCTCCTTACTGTCTGCCAATAGGGTGTGGTAAGTTTTCAATTCCACGACTGTAAAAATAATTTGGCGAATAACTCGTCGAGCGCTGTTTGCAGCGCATTTTCATTCGGAAAGGAAGTTCCTTGAAGACTGTTCGACAGAGAGCGAAAAAGGCGAAAACTTGAGGGCGGAAGATCAGATTAACAAAGCAAGTGCGAAATGACCTCTCAACCCCATTCCTGTATTTCCTGTGCAGTATTTTTTTGTCAGTCCAGCACGTGCGAGCGGGAGTTATCGTGGAGTTGCATCAATTCATCGTCATCATCGTCGTTCCTGGATTACGTCTGCAAGACATCTCCGTTGTTGACAAAAGATGTCAGCACTGATGCTTAAACTTCGAGGAAGAGATTCGTAGTACACCACACCGTCGCTGTTCCGTGAAATCCATGACATGTTCTGTGATTGTGCGCAGGTCTTCTCGTCACCAGTAACGATACAGGATAGGAATAATCGGTATCGTTCAAGAGCAAGCAGACGTGCATATGTGATTGTGATTTTGGCTTAGAGCATGAGGCGCCCGTACACTCAATTTTTGAACCTTCCCCACCGCATGAAAATTTCGCACGTTGGTGGAATGATCACAGTTTATCAATTTGCTAGTTCTCGAGTACAGTCACGTTGATCATTCCGGATAAATGCGTTTAAACGATCTTCATCAAACCCGGAATGTCTTTCTGAACGTGGAGAGTCAGTAATGTCAAAATAATCCTCCTTACAACGAGAAAACCATTTTCTTTCCGTGCTCTGTCCGATGGCATTATCCCCATACACATCGAAAATGTTTCCGGATACCTCCGCTGTTGTCACCTATCTATTGAACACATACAGAAGAAATTGTCGGTAATGTTCCAATTTCTCCACTTGGCACTCCATTTTCTAGCGTCCACAGTTCCACCCATAATCTTTAAACGATAAAATGACAATACGTAAACTCAAATAGCAACAGTGAATTACAAATAAAAAATGACAATCGATAAACAAAGACATAGCAACCGGGACACCAACATGCAAAACAAAAACGCTACGAATTAATGCACCAACTTAATAGTAAGCACGCATGTAGTGCAACACATCAACACGTACTACAAGTAATAAAACTTATATTAAGGCAGAAAGTACAGCGCCAGATCTGTTTATAACATAAAGGTACAATGTTAGGATATGTAACTAAAAAATTATCTACATGAACACACAAACACCGCAAGCCACCGTACGGTGCATGGCGGAGGGTACTCTGTACCACTACTAGTCGTTTTCTTTCCTGCTCCAATCGCAAATACAGCGAAGGAAAACCGACTATCTGTATGTCGCTGTATGAATTCTAATTTCTCGTGTCTTGTCTTCGTCCTCCTTACGAAAAATGTATTTTGGCGGCTGTAGAATCATTCTACAATTAGGTTCAAATGCCTGTTCCTAAATTTTCTCAGAATTATACCTCGGCAAGAATGTCGCGTTCCTTCCAGGGATTCCCATTTGAGTTCCCGAAGCATCTCCGTAATACTTGTATGTTGTCCCCTGCCGGTAATAAATCTAGCAGCCCGCCACTGAATCACTTCGATGTGTTCCATTAATCCGACCTGGTGCTGATCCCAAACACTCGAGCAGTATTCAAGAATAGGTCCCACAACCGTTCTGTAAACGGTCTCCTTCGTAGATGAAACGCACTTTCCCGAAATTCTCCCAGTAAACCGAAGTCGACCATTCGCCTAACCTACCATCCACATGCACGTTCCATTTCATATCGCTCTGCAACGTTACTCCCAAATATTTAAACGACATGAGTGTGTCAAGCAGGACATTACTAATATTGTATTCGAATATTACGGGTTTGTTTTTCCCGCTCATTACAACTTCCTGAATTTGGAGCTGGATGTCAAGATGTCATTCATCACAACGACTAGAAATTTTGACTCTTACAGTCACTCAACTTCGATGATATACGTGAACGAGATAATGTATAAGTAGTGAACCGGAAGTCCACCGATAAGTTTAGTAGACTCTGAAAGGATATTTTGTAAGTATTTTGTTATGCACGACCAGTGGTATACAGCGCACAAGGTGCCACCGGAGACCAGGCGTCACCTGTAATAAAATGCTTAGAAAATACCCCCTAACACCCTCCGAAACTTATCTGTAGAGTTCGAGATCCTTAGACGTCAGAAAGGCATCCGGCCCAGATGGTATCCCCGCAAGATTTTATGTTGATTATCCTACAAATATAGCACCATTCTTATCCGTCATCTACCAGAGATCATTGGAACGGCGGAAAGTTCCACGGGACTGGAAGAAGGCCTAGGTCATAGCATTCTATAAAAAGGGTAGAAAATCGGATGGACATAATTACCGGCCAATTTCACTGACATCGATTTGTTGTAGAATCATGGAACATATTTTGTGTTCAGACATAATGACCTTTCTAGACCCTGAGAAGCTCATCTGCAGAAACCAGCACGGTTTTAGGAAGCAGCGGTCATGCGAGACACAGCTGGCCCTCTTTGTGCACGAGATACAACAGGCTCTAGATACCGGCTCCCAGGTTGATGTCATATTATTCGACATTCGAAGGCGTTCGACTCAGTTCCGCACTGTTGCTTGCCACAAAAATTTCGCGCTTACGTTCTATCCAATGACATATGCGGTTGGATAGAAAGTTTTTTTAACAGACGGGGAGCAGTATGTCGTCCTGAACGGGGTAACTTCAACAGAAACAAGAGTAACTTCACGTGTGCCCCAGGGCAGCGTAATAGGTCCTCTGCTTTTTACGATTTACATAAACGATCTGGTTGATGGTATTGACAGCGGCCTTAGACTGTTTGCCGATGATGCTGTAGTCTACAGGAAACTAGTATCACGCGAAAGTTGTGAACAAATCAGTGAGGATTTGCAGAAAATAAATGCGTGGAGTAAGACCTGGCAGTTATCTCTCATTATTAGTAAGTGTAACCTACTGCGTATTACAAGGCGAAAATCCGCATTAATGTATGAGTACAATATAAATGATCAGATTTCGAAGCGCTAACATCACTCAAGTATCTGCGTGTGACTATTCGAAATGATCTCAAATGGAATGATCAGATTACACAAGTGACGGGTAAGGCGAACTCTAGATTGCAGTTTATTGGTAGAATCCTGAAGCGATGCAGTCCTTCAACAAAGGGAATAGCTTACAATACGTTAGTTGGTGCAGTCTTAGAGTATTGTTCGTCTGTGTGGGACCCTTACCAGTCGGGTCTGGTTCAAGAGATTGAGGAGGTCCAAAGAAGAGCGGCAAGATTCGTGACTGGTTCATTTGGCCATCGCGAGAGCGTTACAAATCTCGTAGAAAATTTGAAGTGGGAAACACTTGCAGATAGACGACGCGCTAAACAGAAAGGGCTGCTCTCTAAATTCCGAAATCCAATCTTCACTGAGGATGTAGAGCATATATCATTACCACCAACTTTTAAATCTCGTAATGATCATCATTCAAAGATAAGGGAAATAAGAGCTCGTACTGAGGCGTTCAGACAGTCGTTTTTCCCTCGCGCGATCCGCGAGTGGAATAGAGAGGGGAAATATGACTATGGCGCGAATTGTGCCCTCCGCCACACACCGTTTGGTGGCTAGCGGAGTATATATGTATGTGTAGATGTAGAGTTCACACTATGTTTCGGGCCTGAAAGGAAACCAATTAAATTAAGACCAAATATGCATAACAGAATAAACTGCCGCTATTTTTATAATATCTAACATTGTAAAAGTTTATGGAAAAAGTGATCTTAATTTTCAATAGAAAATTAATCTTGACAGAAAATTTATATAGAGTGACTGGTTTGGACTGATCAGGCATTACTCAGTTTTAATGACGCAGAATATTCTTACTGTGCAGTTGATGAAATACTCCCAGTAACGAAGTTTTAATGACCTGCAGATTTTGCCTGATGAATCGAACCCGATCATCCTGCATAAATTTGCAATCGAGACAAACTAAATCTTATACTGATTTGCCGTTATTCATTTGTACATGGGCGTAATCCGGAAAAAGTTTGAAAAAAGAAACTGGCCATGGTTTGCTGCTTGTATTTGCTCCTAATCCGTTTATGTCTCATTAACGATGCAAGTGTTGAAAGGTGCGGCGTCCGTAAAAATGAATTCTCAATCCGCGTTCAACACAGCATACCACAAATACAACTTATGGTGTAGGGTTTCTGGCTTGTTTTTGGTATTCTGCGAAACTGATGTGAGCTATGTTTTTATTCGAAGTGTCATACTTCACATCTGTACACTGGATATTTTTTTCAAATAGAAGTCTTTAACAGTCAATATGTCACGCCACAGAGGTTCTGAATACAAGCGATTTGATCATTGGTTGTCAATATCACTGTTGTTACCAGTTTAGCATTATGAGAGTGTCACACTACTGAACAGTCTGAAAATTGCTAACAGAGCACAGGGATAAAAATGCAGAGGATGTCATTTCTGGAAACGTGATTTTGTAAAGATGTGTGAAGATTTTCAGAAAATGTTCTCGCTGCATTCCTTGCTAGCACGTAATTTATTACGTGTTTGAAATAGGGAAAGCTTTAATGGGATTTTTCTTTATTGCTTCAATTTAGTTAGTTTCATTGTTCACACGTGACTGAACAAAGTTATCTACTCGTACAGCTTGCTCTCTAAGATCAAGTAGCACCATTCCTTAACCAGTTCAGTAACTAATTTCATGGCAGAGTAATATATTTTGGTACAAATGGTTTTTCGTTTGTCCTGTTTCATAGCTTTATCATTGGCCTTTGAGACCATCCTGTTTCCGAGGCTCCTTTTGGTACTAGGAATAGTGAGTGTTTTCCGAGAGTTGGGTAACAGATTCTGCTCAACCCCGTTTCTAGGAGGACCATGCTTTTCTTTATGAGTTATCTTCCTTAGCCGATATGTTCTGGTTACTAAAAGGAGCCGGGAAATTCGCCTTTCGTTGTCTCCCGTTGACTACGTAACACACAGCCACTGTATTCCATGCACTGAGCAGGGGTCACGTGACTTAACTTCTTGGACCTGAGAGTAGGGTTTGTTGGCAGAGCCGCCTTGAATTCTTCAAGGTCTCATTCATTCATTAAATTTCAGTGGGCGTTTCTCAGAGTTTCGATTCTGAACAGGTAAAGTTGATTGCTGTTGGTAAAGAATCAGAGTTTCAATACAGTTTTTTGACTGACAGTCTCTTCTACATCATTTGGTAAGCACAATATCCTCCTCCGTCTGCTCACAAAGATATGGAATGTTTAATTGCGTGTCTCCGCATTCCACTTCGCGAAACACAGTCTCTAAAGCCAAAGCTTCATATTGTTAGAAAAGCTGAATATCCTTGCATTGAACTGCGCAGCGTTTTCTCTCTTTTAGTTGTTTTGCTGCTGCGCCGTATTTTAATGTTCATCAATCCAGCGCATTACCGAATTTTCGAGGTAAAGTTTATTTCAGATCTCGTTTCTTATCCAGACATTTTGAGACTTAGAGTCCAGTGTTTTATTTGTGTGTCTTTCATTTAATGTTTGGAGTTATTTAGTCAGTTCGTGTAACTAAATTTACAGGACTTTTTAATAGAAGCATTTTCGACAGTTTATTATTTCAAAATTTGATTTGTAATTTTATGTAGCATTGTTATTGTGTTAGTTCTGTGTTGGAACGGCAAGTCACGCACTTTTCCATCACGCAATGTAGCGTTGGTCACTACACAGCACAATACAGAATTTCACAGAGTAGTTTCTATATTTTCATGTCTTCCAGTTACTTTGATAGAAGTTAATTAAAGTACAGTTATAAAGTTTTAGATAGTTTGGCAACTCTTATTATCAGACAGCGTTTTTGTAATTAAGCCACTTATACAATTCAGGATTACAAAACACACACATACACGTTCAAGACAAGAAACCAGTTCAGTTTTAGAATACAACATATATATATATTACTGTTGATGTCATCAATGTAATATGATGAACGTAATGGCTAAAGTCGACTCCAGGTGTCTGATCCCGAGGTTCACTTTTGCGGACACATTTTTTAGTAACCATGTGAAATGTAAACGTTGACAAACCAAAACATGTCTTCATAGCATAGTACTTGGCTTGTAAATTACTCACAGCTGACAACGGACATATTTTTGCCTAATTGTCACTCTAAATCTGTATGGCATTCGTAAAAATTAAAAGTATTGCAAGTTTACGTAACGTACGGCAACCTCAGTTCACTCTGAAGTGACGCTTGGCGTTTAATACAACGTATTCAAAGGTCTCTCTCCCCATTAGCTAAAGGGATGCACTGTCATACAAACATGTGTTTAAAATAAAAATAAGCAGCCTGAGGCTAGCGCCGTTTTAATTTATACTTGTACTAACTTACAGGAGATTTTCTTTCACATATCAAATTTCTTTGAATGTATATTAATGCGGTATCAACCATTCTTGACGCTATTATTTTCACAAAACTGATTGTCGCCTCAGCAATATAAAATAAATTACCTTTTTTACGAAATTTAAAAGAAAATAGGATTGATGTGTGAAGTGTCTCCTCTCAAAGAAATTTTCCTGCCAGCCTCAAAACTCGTCTTAGATTCTGTGTGTCTTAATATTTCCGAACTTGCAGAGAACTCAATATTATTATACACATCATAGTAATATTAATTCATCTGGTGCTTTTGGGTTATAGTGGTTTGAGTAAAGCATGACCTTTTGTCCTTCACTACATGCTGAATAAAATTTACTTTTCAAAACAGTTGCTTATTTAATTTTAATATTGCACTCAGTCTTGTTTGTTAATGTGACACAAGTTAGTAAATGTGATGATCCTCATGAAACCTATCATACTAGTATCATTTGTAGGTGTTACCGCTCCTCACTTAATGGTAACGAAACATAGGATAATGGTTTATACTCGTTTCAACATTCTAAAGTTGGAAAATTTTTTTTTCTGGTTCTGATGTGGTACGCCACGAACTCTTCTCCTGTGTCAGTCTCTTCATCTCATTAATACTTGCACCCTACGTACTCAGTTACTCTTTGGATAATTTCCAATCTCTGTCTTTCCCTAAACTTTTTACTCTCTGCAGCTCCCTCTAGTGCCGTGGAAGTTATTTCGTTATATCTTAACACATGTCCTGTCATCCTGGCCGGCCGGGGTGGCCGAGCGGTTCTAGGCGCTACTGTCTGGAACCGCGCGACCGCTACGGTCGCAGGTTCGAATCCTGCCTCGGGCATGGATGTGTGTGATGTCCTTAGGTTATTTAGGTTTAATTAGTTCTAAGTTCTAGAGGACTGATGACCTCAGAAGTTAAGTCACATAGTGCTCAGAGCCATTTGAACCATTCTGTCATCCTGTCCCTTCCCCTTGTCAGTATTTTCATACATTCCTTTCTTCGCTGATTCTGCGCAGAACCTTATCTCTTAAGAGTTCTAATTTTTCAACATTCTTCTGTAGCACCACATCTCAAACGCTTCATTCTCTTCTTTTCCGGTCCTCGATTCTGTACCATACAACACTGTGCTCCAAACGTACATTCTCAGAAATTTATTCCTCAAATTAAGATCTATATTTGACACCTCTTGACTTGGCGAGAAATACCGTCTTTGCTTCTGCTAGTCTGCTTTTTATGTCTGCCTTGCTTGGTGAGTCATGGGTTATTTTGATTACAAGGTAGCACAATTCCTTAAATTCACCTATTTCGTTATCACCGTCTGTGAAGGTAAGTTTCTCGCTGTTCTCATTTCTTCTACTCCTCATCCGGTACTTTCGTCTTTCTACCGTTTACTCTCACTCCACATTCTGAACTCATTAGACTGTTCATTCCATTCAGCAGCTAGTGTAATTCATCGTCCCTTTCACTGAGAACAGTCATGCCATCAGCGAATCTCATCACTGATATCCTTCTTTTACCCTGAACTTTAATCCTACTATCGAATCTTTCTTTTTATTTGTCTCTGTTTTCGGACTTGTACTTTTAGTAGTAGGGACAAATGAATTTGTCTCTCTCTTACATACTTTTTAATCTGAGCTCGTCGTTCTTGGTCTTCGAATCTTATTATTCTTTCTCGTACACACTGTGTACTACCCGTGATTCCTTGAAGCTTACTTCCACTTTTTTCAGAATTTCGAATATAAGTACAATTTTACATTGTCGACCCCTTTTTTTGGTCAACAAATCGTATGAGTGTGCCTTTATTTTTCTTCTGACTTGCTTCCACAATCAAGCATAACGTCAGAATTGCCTCTCTGGTGCCTTTACCTCTTCTAAAGCCAAACTGATGTTCATCTAACAATTCCTCAACTTTCTTTTCCATTCTCCGTATATTACTCCCGTCAACAGCTTAGATACATCAGCTGTTAAGCTGATTATGCGATAATTCTCCCACTTGTCAGCTCTTGCAATCTTTGGTATTGTATGGATGATATTTTTTAGATATTCTAATGGTACGCCACCATTCTCAGATTCTACACCCTAACTTCAATAGTTGTTTGGTTGCCACTTCTCCCAATGATTTTAGAAATTCCAAAATCATTCTTTTTTAGAAATGCTTTTCATGTTATTGCCAGTCCGTCTTCTATGCTGTGTCTGCTTCGGTTATTATCAGTTTTTTGTTGGCCAAAAAGTAAAACGCACCTACTACTTTCAGTATTGTAAAAGCAACTGTAGAAGGAACAGTTTTGAATGAGTAAGTCTAGGCGATTATGGGAGAGGTGTAAGAAGTCACCTCATGGTCAATGTCTTGTTTCGTAAGCCGTGACCGTAATGTCACATTGCCACTAACAGCGTTCACAACAGGACTTCTGTAACCGCGCGCATTGGTGAGGTTTCCCAGGGGGCAGCAGCTGCTACACACAAACAGGAAAGAGTGAATATCGGCCGAACAATGCTCGCGAACGCACTGCAAACACAGAATTTCGCTGCAAACACAAAGAGGCGCGTCCCAAGCTCGTGAATGCCACGTACGGCTGTAGTTGGAAAGTACGTTTGCCGCATTTGTAAACATATCTCCCGGAGTGAAATACTGACAAGCGTAGTAATTTAAATGAAATACTGTGTAAATAACACGAAAACACTACTGAGTTGCAAACGTAACATGCGCTGTAATAAAAATGGTTAGGCTCCTGAACGTCCGCAGAAATTTATCCAAGAGCGAGAAAGATTATAACTAATTTTTATATAACTGATTCGCTAAGTTGGACGACGTATAGTGCCTCAGAAACTAAGTTTATTAGACGGTAGGGTCGACACAAAATCTACGTCTCTAAAGACTGATAGTTAAACGTTCAATATAGTTTTGAAGATAGATTACTTACATAACTATTAGGGAATAAAATCTCATCAGAATATGCAAAGTACATTTATTTTGTTATAATGGAATAGGAAATTACGTCTTAATTTGATTAAATCCATCGTATTCAACGAGTTAACTAGTAAGGCAAAATACTAGTCATGATCATAGTCTTCTTGATGTACCAGTAATAGTGCTGACTTGAAACTCGAAATTAAAAATATCGGGATAACAGAGAGAAGCCAGTTGGATTACAACAAAAATAAACAGTGAAAGGTTTTACTGATTAATACAGGAGATAAAATTTAGAAACCGACGCTTGTTCAACTTCGATACCTTCTACAGTGTGTCAAAAGAGGTATGGTCATTATTCAGGGATGTGGCAGGAACGATCATTCGAAGCAAAATAGTGTAGTTTACACGGCCTCTGAAATGCATGAGCGCTTGCTGATCTTCGCTACTGTGAAACACATCTCTTCTACTGAACAAGTGCTCATATCTATTAACGTATGTATTTTAGAGCACATGTTTATTAAGAGTCTTTTTTGCTTCAAATCATTTTTCCTGTAATATCCCTGGATACTGAGTATTGCTTCTCGGACAACCGATATAACACTAAGTTTGCTCACAAAATTTCATATCTCACCACGTTCATGGAAACGTTGAATTATTTTATTGCAGTATTGCAACTACACTACGGGCCACTCAAGTCTGCGAACCAAAGAGGAGCTCACAAAACTACACTGGACTGTTCTTCCTGATTCATCCTACAGCTCGTATCTCACACCTTCCGACTTCCATCTGTTCGGCCCATAAAGTATGCACTCCCTGGGATGATGGGGATGTTATACATGCAGTAAGAAGTTGGCTTCAACGTCGACCAGTAGAGTGGTACCATGCGTGCATACAGACCCTTCCAGTTATTGGGCGTAAGTCCATCGCAATGAACGGAGATTATGCTGAAAAATAGGCTAATAATATGGTGTATTGGAATCCTGAATAAAACAAGCCTTCTTTCAGAAAAAAATGTACTGCCTTACTTATTCAATGTACACTACTGGCCTTTAAAATTGCTACACCAAGAAGAAATGCACACGATAAACGGGTATTCATTGGACAAATATATTATACTAGAACTGACATGTGATTACATTTTCATGCAATTTGGGTGCATAGATCCTGAGAAATGAGTACCCAGAACAACCACCTCTGGCCGTAATAACGGCCTTGATACACCTGGGCATTGAGTCAAACAAAGCTTGGACGGCGTGTACAGATACAGCTGCCCATGCAGCTTCTCAACACGGTACCACAGTTCATCAAGAGTAGTGACGCGCATTGTGACGAGCCAGTTGCTCGGCCACCATTGACCAGACGTTTTCAATTGGTGAGAGATTTGGAGAATGTGCTGGCCAGAGCAGCAGTCGAACATTTTCCGTGTCCAGAAAGGCCCGTACAGAACCTGCAACACGCATTCGTGCATTATCCTGCTGAAATGTAGGGTTTCGCAAGAATAGAATGAAGGGTAGAGCCGCGGGTCGTGACACATCTGATATGTAACGTCCACTGTTCAAAGTGCCGTCAATGCGAACAAGAGGTGACCGAGACGTGTAACCAATTGCACCCCATACCATCACGCCGGGTGATACTCCGGTATGGTGATGACGAATACACGCTTCCAATGTGCGTTCACCGCGATGTCGCCAAACACGGATGCGACCATCTTGATGCTGTAAACAGAACCTGGATTCATCCGAAAAAATGACGTTTTGCCACTCGTGCACCCAGGTTCGTCGTTGAGTTCACCATCGCAGGCTCTCCTGTCTGATGCAGCGTCAAGGGTAACCGCAATCATGGTCTCTAAGCTGATAGTCCACGCTGCTGCAAACGTCGTCGACTCTTCGTGCAGATGGTTGTTGTCTTGCAAACATCCCCATCTGTTGACTCAGGGATCGAGACGTGGCTGCACGATCCGTTACAGCCATGCGGATAAGATGCCTGTCATCTCGACTGCTAGTGATACGAGGCCGTTGGGATCCAGCAAGGGGTTCCATATTACTCTCCTGAACCCACCGATTCCATATTCTGCTAACAGTCATTGGATCTTGACCAAGGCGAGCAGCAATGTCACGATACGATAAACCGCAATCGCGATAGGCTGCAATCAGACCTTAACCGAAGTCAGAAACGTGATGGTACGCATTTCTCCTCCTTACACGAGGCATCACAACAACGTTTCACCAAGCAACGTTGGTCAACTGCTGTTTGTGTATGAGAAATCGGTTGGAAACTTTCTTCATGTTAGCACGTTCTAGGTGTCGCCACCGGTACCAACCTTCTGTGAATGCTCTGAAAAGCTAATCATTTGCATATCAGAGCATCTTCTTCCTGTCGGTTAAATTTTGCGTCTGTAGCACGTCATCTTCGTGGTGTAGCAGTTTTAATGGCCAGTAGCGTATTTTCAGGTTTCAGTGTAATAATTAAAGAACAAACGTGTTTTGGAAGCAAAACTTTTAGTGTACTTGTGTGTAGTATAGTTCAGGCCCAGCGTTCAAGAGTGCAGGAAACCTGAGACCACGCTCTAACAGATCTTTGCTATGCCCCCTAGTAGTCGATTCCTGCGCACACCAGGCAGCAGTGCGGGCAGCCGCCCCACCAGGAGGACCAGCGTGAACGGCTCTAATAAGCACTTAGATATTCTCCCTGTATGGAGTGGGCTGTTTACTACGGGAATTGCACATCGCCTCCACAGCATCTGTGGGCGTCTGTCGAAGCAGAGAGCGCTGTTCGGCAGGGCACTACTTTGCTGCACCAGGTGACGTGCCCTCGCCGTGCCATGGGGATGTCTAACTGCTCCCGACTTTTCAGGCCACCGCCGGACTATGCGAAGTCAGTTACGTCCTAAGCGTGAAGTCGGCAGGCCAGCAGTTCTGTACGCCCGTAACATCAGTTCACTTTCAGCACTACCGGTTGGCAGTAGCAGCAGTCTCGTCTCCGTGCCTCAACTGGTCCCGGTCTTCAACAGCAACACGTGAGCCGTTATGCGCCGGCAGCGTCGGCCCAGTAACGTCACAGGTCTTCACGTCATCGCCTACCACTCAAGAACGTACACTCCTGGAAATAGAAATAAGAACACCGTGAATTCATTGTCCCAGGAAGGGGAAACTTTATTGACACATTCCTGGGGTCAGATACATCACATGATCACACTGACAGAACCACAGGCACATAGACACAGGCAACAGAGCATGCACAATGTCGGCACTAGTACAGTGTATATCCACCTTTCGCAGCAATGCAGGCTGCTATTCTCCCATGGAGACGATCGTAGAGATGCTGGATGTAGTCCTGTGGAACGGCTTGCCATGCCATTTCCACCTGGCGCCTCAGTTGGACCAGCGTTCGTGCTGGACGTGCAGACCGCGTGAGACGACGCTTCATCCAGTCCCAAACATGCTCAATGGGGGACAGACCCGGAGATCTTGCTGGCCAGGATAGTTGACTTACACCTTCTAGAGCACGTTGGGTGGCACGGGATACATGCGGACGTGCATTGTCCTGTTGGAACAGCAAGTTCCCTTGCCGGTCTAGGAATGGTAGAACGATGGGTTCGATGACGGTTTGGATGTACCGTGCACTATTCAATGTCCCCTCGACGATCACCAGTGGTGTACGGCCAGTGTAGGAGATCGCTCCCCACACCATGATGCCGGGTGTTGGCCCTGTGTGCCTCGGTCGTATGCAGTCCTGATTGTGGCGCTCACCTGCACGGCGCCAAACACGCATACGACCATCATTGGCACCAAGGCAGAAGCGACTCTCATCGCTGAAGACGACACGTCTCCAGTCGTCCCTCCATTCACGCCTGTCGCGACACCACTGGAGGCGGGCTGCACGATGTTGGGGCGTGAGCGGAAGACGGCCTAACGGTGTGCGGGACCGTAGCCCAGCTTCATGGAGACGGTTGTGAATGGTCCTCGCCGATACCCCAGGAGCAACAGTGTCCCTAATTTGCTGGGAAGTGGCGGTGCGGTCCCCTACGGCACTGCGTAGGATCCTACGGTCTTGGCGTGCATCCGTGCGTTGCTGCGGTCCGGTCCCAGGTCGACGGGCACGTGCACCTTCCGCCAACCACTGGCGACAACATCGATGTACTGTGGAGACCTCACGCCCCACGTGATGAGCAATTCGGCGGTACGTCCACCCGGCCTCCCGCATGCCCACTATACGCCCTCGCTCAAAGTCCGTCAACTGCACATACGGTTCACGTCCACGCTGTCGCGGCATGCTACCAGTGTTAAAGACTGCGATGGAGCTCCGTATGCCACGGCAAACTGGCTGACACTGACGGCGGAGGTGCACAAATGCTGCGCAGCTAGCGCCATTCGACGGCCAACACCGCGGTTCCTGGTGTGTCCGCTGTGCCGTGCGTGTGATCATTGCTTGTACAGCCCTCTCGCAGTGTCCGGAGCAAGTATGGTGGGTCTGACACACCGGTGTTAATGTGTTCTTTTTTCCATTTCCAGGAGTGTATTATTTTAGTTTCGTCTTATCAATAAAGTTATCCTTTTAAAGTGTCATCGTCCTCTCCGCTTTACAAGGGTACTTCAGTCTTGGTCAGTAGAACCGACTGATAGCCTACGGCTAAACAGAGGCAGTTCTCTTCTCCCCAGTCTGACACGTAAATGTACCGCATTGTCTTCTAGCGCAGTAAACGGTATGTGTACCAACGAACTACCGTTACGGTAAAGTTGTGCAGCAGGAAGGAGGGGAGGCCATCTGGGAACTGGGGTCTTCTACATACTTCTACCAAATGTACGTTATGCGTATGAGAACAGATGGCACTGTAATGGGATGGGACTCTGCGACGGAGAGCGCGCCAGATTGCTGGTCTTGTCACTTTTTGCAGCTCGATAAGGGTTGTATGATGAAGCGAATAGAAGTAGATTGGGACTCTTTTCGGCTCTGTTCTGTGAAGGATTGCATGCACCTCGGCTGCAGGTTAACACCAACACTTCCGCCGCGCCACTCAAACGGCACAACTTCCCGTCAACGGCCAGACAATCGTAAACACAAAGCTATATAACGCTTACTAAACCCATAGTATTTCCTGTAGAGTTAGACAATGGTAAATATGATGTTTTATACTAGTCCTAGAAATTCGTGAAAATTTTATAGCGACAAAAAAAATTGTATGGGAGGGGGTAAAAGTTACCTCCTGCCCTCTCTCCCAACCCCTGCCTACACCTTGTCGATACCTATGATTAGGCTGTAAACGGGAGCGTAGTCGATACTACACTTCGCGTTGCCTCGGAAGGCACCTCACGCTGAGACAGAGAGAGGGGGGGGGGGCATTAGGGGAGCGTGGAGGCAAAGAGTCTGCGGTTCGCGTAATATAATTAGCACTTCTCTCGGGGGTGTCACAGCTGGGGTACGTGCCATGGGCGCACTCACCTCGGAGGATACTTGTTCTGTAAAAGCAAAGCGAAGCTCCTCCGCTTTGACCACGGACGGACAAATCAGGACCGACCGACCGTCGTGCCATCGTCAGCCAATGGACTGACTTGCGTGCGGTATTACGGTATAGATGGGCGTTGGGTGAGCACAGCGCGTTCACGCCGTTGTCGGCTTTGCAGGCTTTCGAGCCGCCATTTCTCATTCGAGTAGTTCCTCAAGTGGCATCATGAGGTTGACTTAATCCCATCCAGTCCTCCCATCAAGGAAAACTCCCCGGCAGCACCTAGTATTGAATATGGGTCCTCCGCATGGCAGCCACCTGCGCTACAGAGGCGGACGAGCGAGTTCTGTAAAGGGTGGAAATATTAGAAAGGGCTAACGAATAAGAGAAAGATGGAAGAAAAGAACGTCTAAGAAGAAGAAGGTAAAGAACCTCACTGAATGAAACATACGAAGAATTCGAATTTCTACTCGATACAAGGGGCTGCGCTGCGGTGCTGACAATAAGAAACTGGAGACCAAGTACGAAAGTTTTAGCAAAATTTACACCGAGAGGTGAACGGTGAACAATTGTAAATTGAAGTATTAGACTGTAAGATGGTGTTACCAAGCAGCAATTCTATCAGAATATCAATACAAGAAATACTCTTACAGATCATATAATTAAGGTGGGAGTGCCTTCATCAATTAATGAGTGACCGTCTAAAATATGCAGACAGCGCTGGCTCATCATTAATTGAGAAAGATCCTTTAGCAAACTTAAACTCACGCTTCTATATCTCAGAGCAGCTATGGGAAATAGCGGACTCAGTTAATTTCAAATTATTCTAATATTAAAACAGTGTGTTTTCTATTGGAGTACATACACATAAAAGTATTAAGCAAATTTGTATGAGCAGTACTGTGCCTTACACACAGATATATGCGTCCCCATATCCTCTAACATCTTGTGGATCATCTCACGAGTCATACTTCAGACTTTAACACTTTTTCGCAGTTCTTCGTCTCGTAATCAAGATGAGTCGCATGGCACTTTATTTTATGCATAGTGTGTTGTCTGGCTTGCTATGGTCTGGGCTTGGTGATGACCATTCCAGTGGATCTGGAGATGATATTGAACCATATCCAGTCTTGTGACTTTGGATTGTTGATCAAGGACCTCATACACCAAAACAGCAAAGTATCCATGAAGTCCATCCTGCTGCAACCACTCATGATTCATCATTCCCTTGCTTTCGAATCGAGGTATTAACCACACGTGCAAAATGAGGAATCTGCAACATGAGGAAATAATAATTTCCTCTCCTAAAGACTTAAAAAAAATATGAACCAAATAGGCATCGTGGTGGCATATCAGTCCATATCAATGTGAGGCACTTCCCTTCTAATCGTTGCACAAGGGACGATCAATAAGTAATGCAACTCTTTTCTCAATAGAACAGAAAACCAGCAAATTTCACTTTTTTTATTTACCTGATGACTAGTTTCGGGACAGGAATTTTTCCTCGACTAATTTATGTTGAAACAATGCGGAAATTGTCGTGGGACATCGTGGACTATTCCCACTTTGGTCCCTACAGTTACATGAAATTCCAACAGGTTGCGAAGCTATACGTTGCCTTCAAAAACAGCGTGTGTCAGAGTTCCTTTTGGAGGAAAACCAGAACATCGCAGATATTGATAGGCACTTGCGGAATGTCTACAGAGACCTGGAAGTGAATAAAAGCTCGGTGAGTCGTTTGGCGACGCGTATGTCATCTTCGCAACAAGGTAGCGTAAAACTGTCCGATCTCTGACCTGCCTCTCAGCCGCACACGGGTGTGACTTCTGCAATGCCAGAACGTGTGGACACTCTCAATTTAGTTGATCGACGGATAACAATCAAATACGTTGCTGCTCAACTGGACGTCTCTATTGGTAATGCCGACAACCTCGTCCACCAGTTGGAATAGTCAAAGGTGTGTTCCCGCTGAGTTCTTCGCCCGCAACTCGCACCATCTGACTTCCAGCAGGTCCAGTGGAGGATGCACTCCGCGGCAAGCACTACGTGGATAATGGGGATGTTACTGTTTTTAGCAAGACGATGGCTCCGACGTCGACCAAGCCCTCCCAGTAAGGCGACGTGAGGCCGTCATATTAAACTTAGATAATGTTGAAAAACAGAGATTTTGTAGCCAAAAGAGTGGGGAATAATGTGGTGTAAGGCTATCCTGAATAGAACCAACCTGCTTGCAGAAAAATGTGTTTGATTACTTATTGCACGCCCCTCGTTAATAACGGGGGTTTTCCTTAGCCACGAAAATAACATTCTCCCTGTGTAAACTTCGGTGTGTTGGAAGTTCGTCAGGGAACAGCACTTTCGAGCGAAACACGGCATATGGAAATTGAATCAACAAAGCAAGGCAGGTCGTAACTCGCTGCCTCATGTCATAGTCAGATACCTCATTCACAAATGTCGTTTCAGTCTCTTCCACCTTCAAATATTTTTAACGTGATTATGCATCGCTGACCGTGCTACCTGAAGTTCAGTTGCTCTCTTGCGAATACATTTCACTGAAGACTGCTCAGTTGACTGAACGATGGCATTAAATATTTCTCTCGTGTTTTTTTTTTTTTTTTTTTTTTTTTTTTTTTTTTTTTTTTTTTTTTTTTTTTACGCCGTCTACACGGCCCGCCTTTGGCACAGACTGAAACAAAAGCACGTTTCCCTCAATCAAGCTGGGACTGCTTTACGAGGTGGATCGTTGCCAAAGCGGTTCCTAAACGCACTAGTTATCTCTGCCATTGTTTTCTGTATCTGTGGACTTTCGCGGACCCAAACACACGCCATTAATCGCTCCTCGACAGCGTTACTGTCCGCTTCCCAGATGAAACAATGCAATAATGAAACAAAACAATACAATAACCACAAAAATTCTTTTCTCCATGTTCAAAATCAGGAATGACAATTAAAAAATTTATTTTGACAGATGTACAAAGTCAAGAAAGAGATGGGAACTTCTCGGGCCTCAGAATAGGTTTTTTTTGTTTAAAAGTTATGTACATTGAGTTCCATTTATCGAAATACACATTAAGTAATTAATTATTGCAGCATATAACCAAAACAATAACTAATAAGTTCTAATTACAATTCCAGAACAACTAACAAGAGTAGACAAAAAGGAGGGAAAGAAGTTCAGTTTTTAAGGTCCTGTTGATATCGAGTTCATTAGACAACGAGTACAAGCTCGTAATTTGTGGACGATGGGAAGGAAATCAGCCGTGCCGTTTCAAAGAAAACATCCCGGCTTTTACCAGGAACGATTTAAGGAAATCACGGAAAACGTAAATCTGGATAGCGGAACAGTGATCTGAACCGTTGTCCTACCAAATGCGCGTCCCTTTTGCTAACCACTGCGTCATCCCGGTCGGTAACTTTAGACAGTTTCGTTGATTTGAATTTTTGAACTGGAAGTTTGATGACCTCTCTTCACCTAAAATTAATCTTGCCTCAAATAGTCTTTTGCTTTATTGATGCATTCGAATAAAAGAAGGAATGCGGTTAGGCTTACATCAAAAAGTGGGGGTAAATAATAATCGAAAAGGTTGGTTTCAGAAAATCATTTGTTTCTAGTGGAAGGAATGTTAGGTACGCCCTTCATCCTTGGTAATGATAGCGCCGTGCACTGTGGGTACAGTGTATCACCTTCCGATACTCTGAAGATTTTAGTGTCAGTATACTTAAAAATCGTTTATTAGTAACTGTTAGAAATGTCTACTAAAGAGTGTCACGAACTTAGCTTATTAACGTATCAGTGCTTTCCAGTTTTTGATGTTTCAAACATTATTTGCGTTTCTTGTAAGATGTATAATCCTAAATTAGGTGTCGAATCCGTGATAAGTTAGTTTAAAAAGTATACGAAAAACAGTCGCTGCTCTACTGAAAAGGAAATTTTAAAAACCACTTCTGCCAATCTTTGGTAACATTGCCGGGCCAAAAACGTGAAATCCAGAACTGCATCACAAACTCATTATGACAGTAATTACAGTGATTCAGTATGGGATTATATATTGAAGAAAAAATTCATTAAGAAGTGCCAGTAGACAAACAAACAGTGAACTGAGAATACACACAATTTTCACAGAATCGAACAATTTTTGCCCAAAAAATCACTTATTTTGTGTGTGGTCTTCACTGTCTTCATGTCGTTTGTAGCCACTTGGGTCCACAAGGTGTCACCATGAAATGTAGGAGTAATTTCACACAAATAGTGATAACCATTTGCTGTAGAACAGTTACAGTTGATGACCGTGCAGCTTTGCTAGAAATAAAATGATAATTAAATGGACACCCTAGCTGCAAACAGGCGTTGATTTACTTCATTGGGGACATGTTGAAAATGTGTGACCCGACTGGGACTCGAACCCGGGATCTCCTGTTTACATTGTAGACGTTCTATCCATCTGAGCCACCGAGGGCACAGAGGATAGTGCGCCTTCAGGCACTTATCCCTTGCACGCTCCCCGTGAGACCCACATTCCCAACATGTCCACACCACTACATTCGTAGTGCGCCTAATAGATGTTTGCCCATCATACTCGCCGGCCGGAGTGGCCGAGCGGTTAAAGGCGCTACAGTCTGGAACCGCACGACCGCTACGGTCACAGGTTCGAATCCTGCCTCGGGCATGGATGTGTGTGATGTCCTTAGGTTAGTTAGGTTTAAGTAGTTCTAAGTTCTAGGGGACTTACGACCACAGCAGTTGAGTCCCATAGTGCTCAGAGCCATTAGAACCATTTTTGAACCCATCATACTCATTACAAGTGGCAGATTAATCTACCAAGTCCCGTACGAGTTCGGGCATATTGTGTGCGTTCGCACAAGAAGGTCAATGGCCGGGAAGCCGTATTTTAACTATATATGACGGTAGTATCTGTTCCCGAAAGAACAGTTACCGTTGATGACAATGCTGCTTTGCTAGAAATGAAATGATAATTAAATGGACACCCTAGCTGCAAACAGGCATTGATGTACTTCATTGGGGACATGTTGCAAATGTGTGCCCCGACCGGGACTCGAACCCAGGATCTCCTGCTTACATGGCACACATTTTCAACATGTCCCCAATAAAGTACATCAACGCCTGTTTGCAGCTAGGGTGTCCATTTAATTACCATTTCACTACTTTAGTATCTACAAACGGTGTATGCAACGCCCACTAATCTGAATTGGTTCTATTAGTGCGTCTCGGTTCAGGATCTTGTCGTAAATTAATAAACACTCAATATCCCACTAAATTTTATAAGAAATTATTAAGTGAATTAGATAAGATTGGGCTCGAAATAATAGACGATTTCAAGGTCACAAGCATATTTATTTAACTGGAAACTTTTATAAGATCTGTTGTTCGAACATAGGTATACACCGATACACACTGAATCAGAGGCCATCAATAATTTAAAATCAATAGAATTAAAGCTGGGAATATTGAACTAAAGGCCTACTGACTGACTACGCTTTACAATAGGGCAAAACATACGCTCCTTCCGGGCATCCTGCCGCCTAAAATTAGAGGCGTCTCATTACGTCAACTGACGTCACAGTCTGATGTGTAACCAGAATACAAGTATTTTGCGCGCACAGGAAACCAATAGGAATGAGAGGGCAAAAAGGCATAGTGAAATGTCCCAGCTACGTGGGTAACAGTCTGATGGCCACCCCATCACGCCAGATGCGCTTTTACTTGGAAGAGAAACTTTCACAATGTCTGCATAAATAAAACTGAGATAGTAGGCCCTCCAGCCAGGAAACTCCGACAGTCCCCAAATCACTCCTCCCGTAACGCAGGGACAACAACACGGCTAGTGAACAAGAGCACCTGCGCGGCATTAGCAGTGGGGCATGTGCGCCAGTCCAGCGTCCTGCCTGTAAAATCAGACCCCCGCTTGTTACCTGTACCGCTCCTTCTAAGAATTCGCAAGGTGAGAACACCGCTCTGTTACGTGCTTCCTCTGTACCACATGGCAGCGAAACAGCTCCCAGAAAAATAAAGAGAAATGGAGGAATAATCCATCACACAACCAGGGCAACAAGTTGTCGAGGCTCTCAGTGCCCAATGACTTTCATTTCATAACACTAACCGACATACTGTACACAAACTTCATACACAATGAAAATGAAAGGGTGGCAAGCCAAAAGGGCTTGACGTCCTTCATTACTCCCCCCCCCCTCTCCCCCGCGACTCACAGTACATTTTTGCATTGTCAATAACGCCTTTTTCATGTTACCTCCACGCTAAGAGAGGTAGTTTACGTTATAGTGAGAACACTGGTATCCATTATCCGTATCTATGGAAACATAAGCGTACTTCGAAAGCTGCTTGCCACAATGAGAACATTCACAACTGTTGTTTCTTCCACGTTTTCTATATCGCAGACATATGCAAAGATGTTTTTGCACCAAGCAGTAGATGACTGAAGGTATTGGAGACCTTGAACTTAGAAGGAATATGTGAAGCGGAATACTTCCGCAAGAACTAACCAATTTGAAACAAGTGTGACAGCTTGTTTCACTGTGAGCAGGCCTTTTAAACGTAAAATGCAATCCTAGTCTTGTCTGGGTTAACCTATCGGCGTTTTCTGGCGCTGGTTGCAGCGGCGCTGCTGTGGATGGGTAACGTGTTATTTTGAAGCCGCTTTCTGTTGATCAGTCTCAGATTAGATGTTGCAAATGTTTGGTAAGATTCTTTTCAACTTTGTGCAGTTTGCCGTAATATTATCTGTAGCATTTACAGATATTTAAATTCTCATTTATCTATAATCAAACTTAACCTTCGTTTATCGGTAAGATAGTTTTCTAGGCACGAGCTAGCCGGCCGGAGTGGCCGAGCGGTTCTAGGCGCTACATTCTGGAACCGCATGACCGCTACGCTCGCAGGTTTGAATCCTGCCTCGGGCATGAATGTGTGTGGTGTTCTTAGGCTAGTTAGGTTTAAGTAGTTCTAAGTTCTACGGGACCGATGACCTCACATGTTAAGTCCCATAGTGCTCATAGCCATTTGAATTTAGGCACGGGCTACAAAATCTGCAGAGCGGTACCGATGGGCCCAACAACACGCCGAATGGACCGCTCAGAATTGGCAGCACGTTCTCTTCACCGATGAGTGTCGCATATGCTCTCAAGCAGACAATTGTCGAAGTCGTGTTTGGAGGCAACCCGGTCAGGCTGAACGCCTTAGACACACTGTCAAGCGAATGCAGCAAGGTGGAGGTTCCCTGCTGTTTTGGTGTGGCATTATGTGGGATCGACGAACGCCGCTGGTGGTCATGGAACGCGCCGTAAGGGCTGTGCGATATGTAAATGCCATCCTCCGAGCGATAGTGCAACCATATCGGCAGCATATTGGCGAGGCATTCGTCTTCATGGACGACAATTCGAGCCCCCATCGTGCACATCTTGTGAACGACTTCCTTCAGGATAACGACATCGCTCGACTAGAGTGGCCAGCATGTTCTCCAGACCTGAACCCTATCTAACGTGCCTGGGATAGATTGAAAAGGGCTGTTTGTGGACGACGTAACCCACCAACCACTCTGAGGGATCTACGCCGAATCGCCGTTGAAGAGTGGGACAATCTGGACCACCAGTGCCTTAATGAACTTGTGGACAGTATGCCACGAGGAATACAGGCATGCATCAATGTAAGAGGACGTGCTACTGGGTGTTAGAGGTACCGGTGTGTACAGCAATTTGGACCACCGCCTCTGAAAGTGTCGCTTTATGGTGGTACAACATGCAATGCGTGGTTTTCTTGAGCAATAAAAAGGTTGGAAGTGATGTTTATGTTGTTCTCTATTCCAATTTTGTGTACACGTTCCGGAACTCTCGGAATCGAGGTGATGCAAAACTTTGGTTTGTATATATGAATGATACTTGGCATATAAACAGTGAAAGCAAATATACTCACGACAGCAAGAAAATCTAATGGATTCGTACGATGGCGTAACTATATTGTTCCTTCTGAAGATTCGTCAGAAAACAGACTTGGTTTGGATTTAACTTTTTTGTTTTACGGGAGTTAATTTTGATGCGAACCAGGCATAACGATAACATCGCCTGAAAAATCGGTGCTCACTGCTGATCATGAATTATGCTATGTATTCCACCCGCGCGGGTGGGCAATTCCCGCTGGATATCCAGAAAAACATTGCAAGTTTGAAGCCTCGAAAAAACATTCTGCCCCGCGTCTGACTGTAAACATGCAACGCGCGGCTTGCCGTCTATGGTCCCTCGTGACAAATCCGCAGCAGTGTTACTCGGATTTGTTTTCATACAATGCGGCCTATAATTTTAATTTGTTACTAATCAAAGTCGACTGAGAGATTTATTTAGCTACCTTGTCATTATTCCTTATTGATTTACTTACCTTATTAACCCTACCAATTTCGATACAGAAAAAACGTACAAATAAAAAACTGCAGAATACTTTTGGGAATCTAACACGGATTCTCCGCTCCCCAGCCAAATGTCTTGGTCGCTACGCCTGCGCTGCTTTCGTTCAACAGCGTGTACCTGATGGCAACGTAAAGGGTAGTCGTAGAAGTTTCGGAGGTGTGTTGAGCCAGAATATCTTAGAGAGTTTCATTTTAGGTTGTACATAAGCGATCTGCCGAATTTGTGTCGAATCAGTTGGCCGTATCTGAGGCCTTTCCTTTGTAAGTGCAATAATAACGTACAACAACGCAATCTTAATCGTTGTTGCAGCATATGCGCTCGTAGAGCTAATAAAGGTAAAGACAGCACAGGCTCTTCGGCGAGCGTAAAGACGTTTACGACTACGCCCGACAGACGCGTATAGAACAACACCACTGGTCCTAGCCGTAAGGACGGGAGGGTATGAATAGTCAGAGCTGGGGAATGTGGTAAGGTGAAGAGGATACCAGGTATAAGACCTAAACCGCAAAAGGAAATAAAGGCACTCACTGATAGAAAATGACACGAAACGTCGGATAGGAGAGAAACACGGAAGAGGACGTACCAGTTCCTTCCTAGGGTAAAACATTTTTATCATCATGTATGGGATCCACAGACGCATATTTCCTAGAAATCGAGGAAAGGACTTTCCTCTTACAGAGGGAATAATACACTAACTGATGGGGCACGGTCTACATCCCAGTTAGTTGCTGAAAATACGCCATCGCACGGCAGACACATTTGCGAATGTAGATCAATCAGTACCCCGGACCACATAGCCTGCTAGCGTCCAAAACATACAAAATATTACAGACCAGTGTAGAAATGTCTTTGCTAACACATCAGTCTACATCATAATAAGGATTAAGAAGCTGCGGCTCAAGATAACTTGCTGACAGCCAAAATATAAGCTTACAAACTGCACGCTTCCACGGTAGAGAGACAACCAATAGAAGGCCACACATCCTGACAATGTGAGATACGTAGCATAACATCCAACTACAACGACATTCAGGAAACAACGAGGACGTGAGCCTCGGGGATGTCCAGGAAGGATTTCCTGAGATCCTGACTGCCACCTCCCAATCTTTATACCTTGGGTAGCATGACAGTAGGGCCCTTCTGAATCCAGAATGGTGTCCCAACGTGTTAGGAGCTAACAATCCTGGCAATATGAGGTAATCTGGTTTTGCTTCTGATACCAAGTACAGTAGTGTACTGCAGTGCCGTGTGGTGTAGGTTGTCTAGTATACTGTAGTCAGGAATTATAAATTTCAAAATTTGTGAAGTAGCAGTGAGGTATAGCACAGTAAAGAAGCAGTATATTGTGCCTTCTCTATTTCGAATGAGCATATATCTGTGCACGAGATGCCCAAAGAGTAGTATGTAGATTTTTTAAGAATTTTTAAGTAGATATTTTATGTAGATTTTTCTCCAAAACACTAGAACGCTGAATTACAGTAACACATTTGAAATTTAATGTTATAATATTGCGTGTTATATTCACCTACACCAGAAGCATTGGATCTATTCTTGTGTCTACAATGCGCAACAAAATTAAAAGATCTCGTTTTCGAAACCCCATAATTGTCACTCATTCCTACGCATATGATTGAAATTTGGGCCAAAGGTGCTACAACTGTCCTCTGTAATGGCTCAAAAGCGTAGCGCGCAGCAACTTCATCAAAATGGCTCTGAGCACTATGGGACTTAACATCTGTGGTCATCAGTCCCCTAGAACTTAGAACTACTTAAACCTAACTAACCTAAGGACATCACACACATCCATGCCCGAGCAGGATTCGAACCTGCGACCGTAGCAGCCGCGCGGTTCCGGACTGCGCGCCTAGAACCAACTTCATCCTCAGCAACTCTTCATACAGCAAGGTGTCGACAAATGTGAAAAAAAGGTCGCAGCTCAGAAGTTCATTTGAGCTTTAAGGTGGTTTAACGATGTCACGCAGGCACCAAATTTCGCCACAGTTATGCCAAACGCCACCTTGAACGTATCACAAGATGGGAAGGTTGTCACACCTCCTGTTACAGACGTTCCACCCCTTCTTTTTTGCCCCATCAGCCTACCGGATTGGCCGTGCGGTTCTGGGCGCTACAGTCTGGAGCCGAACGACCGCTACGGTCGCAGGTTCGAATCCTGTCTCGGGCATGGATGTGTGTGATGTCCTTAGGTTAGTTAGGTTTAATTAGTTCTAAGTTCTAGGCTACTGATGACCTCAGAACATAAGTCGCATAGTGCTCAGAGCCATTTGAAGCATTTTTTTTCCTCCGTCAGCCATGTACGGCAAAACCGCGACACTCAGCATTGAAATAACCGGGTATTTCTTATGGATGATAGAATAGGAAAGAGGTAATTAAATTCTGGTCATCACACATCCTTCACCACTCAACTAATGGATGTTCGTAGAGAACATATGTAGAGGCAATCCTCAAGCTTGTTTCCGTCGACATGAATAGCAAAAAAATTGAAGGCGATGGTTTGAGCCACTATGTCACAGTATTCCGGTTGATGTACTATGTCTGTCTTTAGTCAAACAAAAACATACCAACGAATCAGGAGCACATTAAGATACAAATTGTGTTTACAAACAAGGATGTCTCCCACCGAGACAATAACTCAGTTCATACTGCTTACCGCATAGCCTCTTTAGGGAGGCGGTGGGGGATTAGGACGAACACTATTTAACTGCCTCGAACCTTATCGAGCATCTATGCTCTGCATATTTCACAAACAGTCATAACAGACCGGTTCACTGTGCAGTAATTAAATACGAAGGCCCGAAATCCCTCTGTAAATAATGTCACTAGTCTTAGTCATTATGAGATGAGTCAACAACGAAAGTATTTATGTCCGTTTGTTTCATATTTAGTTAAAGTTGATTTATATAGGAACATATCTTCGCCTTTTGTTTGGTATGGTACACACAAAATACATGTCTTGCCACTAACAACGTATACAAAGTTCTATGGACGTGACATATATGTTCACGAATGACTGCAATCAGAGGCGACTTATCCAAGTGGCACATGCTACGGGTCATCTGCTATCAGGGGCCCCAGACTGTACCACATATTTGTTCGGGGATAATGAAATATTAGCAGGTTTGAGCAAAAAATAATAGTGTTGTGTAAGAGAATGAAGCCCTGATTGCGTAGTTGTTTTAAAGCACATAAAATTCCGTATATTTTCGAACGTTTGAAAACTATGTTCATCGTAATTAAAATTTAATAAATAGTATTTCATTTATTACAAACTGGTACAACAGTGGTATTCGCATGTTCTGTTTCATTTGGGTCTGCTGTCCTTTATTACATTCTCGTGCCACAATGAGAGAGGCTACCCAAAATTTCCAAAGATATTCCCGTAAAAATCAGAAAACTATAATACTAAATTATACAATATTTGACAAGTACCATTCTGAATCGAAGTCTTAAACGGTTAGTAGATACTTCCAAGAAATTCTTCCAAGTCCATTCGCAAAGCGATGAGCTGGTGGACGAGCGGCTGCCGTGGTAGACTGGTTGCAGTCTGTTGTCCGCTGGCGCTGTTCGTAACCAGAAGGCTGGTCGCCAGAGTCGGAAGTCGACCTGTCAGTTTACTCTCTATGATGATGATGATGTTTGGTTTGTGGGGCGCTCAACTGCGTGGCTATCAGCGCCCGTACAATTATCCAATCTTTGCTCAGTCCAATTTCGCCACTTGCCTGGATGATGATGAAATGATGAGGACAACACAAACACCCAGTCATCTCGAGGCAGGCGAAAATCCCTGACCCCGCCGGGAATCGAACCCGGGACCCCGTGCTCGGGAAGCGAGAACGCTACCGCGAGACCACGAGCGGCGGACAGTTTACTCTCTAGTCTAGTCGGATATGCTTGTCAGGCCGTGCAGCCTACATAAATGCGCGGCTATACCAGGCGAACTTCGTTCTGCCTCTGAAAAATCTTTATATTTTATAGCTGATCCGGCAAACGTTGTTTTACCATATAAATTATCTCTAGTCTGTAAGAATAATGTGTACGTGTAACACAATGTATAACCGGCGAACTTTGATGTATACGTGTAACACAATAGCCGTTATTGGCGGGAGCTCGTGACACAAACAACAATAATTGCCGAAAACTGTGTAGGGAGTGAGAAAAGGCTTAGGGGGAAGACCGGCAGTACAGGCCACTATTAGTTCTAGCGTTTGTCCGGTAGATCGCGTGGGCTTAACAGTTGCAGCCGATGCACGGCTTGTCTATGAGCATACAAACATAGCGGCAATGTCGTGTCGAAACGTGTTTGCCAGCATTATGAAGAAGGCCAAGCGCACACGCATCGATTTTTATCGTACGTAAAAATATTGTATGATTAAATTCTTTTAGGAACAAAGGAGAGCGTAGGAACTTCTTTGTTCCACTAAAAGAATTTGATCGTACGATGTACACTCGTGGAAATGGAAAAAAGAACACATTGACACCGGTGTGTCAGACCCACCATACTTGCTCCGGACACTGCGAGAGGGCTGTATAAGCAATGATCACACGCACGGCACAGCGGACACACCAGGAACCGCGGTGTTGGCCGCCGAATGGCGCTAGCTGCGCAGCATTTGTGCACCGCCGCCGTCAGTGTCAGCCAGTTTGCCGTGGCATACGGAGCTCCATCGCAGTCTTTAACACTGGTAGCATGCCGCGACAGCGTGGACGTGAACAGTATGTGCAGTTGACGGACTTTGAGCGAGGGCGTATAGTGGGCATGCGGGAGGCCGGGTAGACGTACCGCCGAATTGCTCAACACGTGGGGCGTGAGGTCTCCACAGTACATCGATGTTGTCGCCAGTGGTCGGCGGAAGGTGCACGTGCCCGTCGACCTGGGACCGGACCGCAGCGACGCACGGATGCACGCCAAGACCGTAGGATCCTACGCAGTGCCGTAGGGGACCGCACCGCCACTTCCCAGCAAATTAGGGACACTGTTGCTCCTGGGGTATCGGCGAGGACCATTCGCAAACGTCTCCATGAAGCTGGGCTACGGTCCCGCACACCGTTAGGCCGTCTTCCGCTCACGCCCCAACATCGTGCAGCCCGCCTCCAGTGGTGTCGCGACAGGCGTGAATGGAGGGACGAATGGAGACGTGTCTTCTTCAGCGATGAGAGTCGCTTCTGCCTTGGTGCCAATGATGGTCGTATGCGTGTTTGGCGCCGTGCAGGTGAGCGCCACAATCAGGACTGCATACGACCGAGGCACACAGGGCCAACACCCGGAATCATGGTGTGGGGAGCGATCTCCTACACTGGCCGTACACCACTGGTGATCGTCGAGGGGACACTGAATAGTGCACGGTACATCCAAACCGTCATCGAACCCATCGTTCTACCATTCCTAGACCGGCAAGGGAACTTGCTGTTCCAACAGGACAATGCACGTCCGCATGTATCCCGTGCCACCCAACGTGCTCTAGAAGGTGTAAGTCAACTACCCTGGCCAGCAAGATCTCCGGATCTCTCCCCCATTGAGCATGTTTGGGACTGGATGAAGCGTCGTCTCACGCGGTCTGCACGTCCAGCACGAACGCTGGTCCAACTGAGGCGCCAGGTGGAAATGGCATGGCAAGCCGTTCCACAGGACTACATCCAGCATCTCTACGATCGTCTCCATGGGAGAATAGCAGCCTGCATTGCTGCGAAAGGTGGATATACACTGTACTAGTGCCGACATTGTGCATGCTCTGTTGCCTGTGTCTATGTGCCTGTGGTTCTGTCAGTGTGATCATGTGATGTATCTGACCCCAGGAATGTGTCAATAAAGTTTCCCCTTCCTGGGACAATGAATTCACGGTGTTCTTATTTCAATTTCCAGGAGTTTATTTCCGTACGATAAAAATCGATGCATGTGCGCTAGGCCTAAATGTCGGTTTAGCGAATGACGCGTGCTACATAGTTAAACTTCTCGGCCTAATTACGTCGATTCAGAGAGGGATATTCCAGTCGTTGCTTTTGGTACGTTTTCTTCAATTACCTACCTATCGAATAGTGAAAGACTATCACCTGGCGTGGATAACTGATCAAGTGATATTGATCAGTCATCTACCGGGGTTGAAAATTATTAAATTACTAAAATCTCTATTAAAAAATAGAGGTTGGTGTTAAAAGGATGAAAATTTAGGGTTGCGTGTATTTTGTAAGCCAAATCATAAAAAAATAAAAATGAAAAGTTCTGTCCAGAAATAGGAAAATGTTTTTTGGGATGGACCACCCTTATCACTTAGGGGTATGAAAAATAGATTACGACTGATTCTCAGACGTACCAAATACACACATAAAATTTCATCAGGATCGATCGAGCCGTTTCGGAGGAGTATGGCAACTAACACTATGCCAAGGGAATTTTATATATAGGGAAGGATAAGGATTTCGTAGTAAATAGTGTGAACTTTGACTCTGAAGAGTAGCTCTTTAATTGTGTTAGTCAGAGCCGTTTTAGTAGAAATGATAGTCACTTCTACATGTTGAGAGATATTTGAGAACATCCTCTCTTAGAGTATATCCTATCAACTAGGTACGGTATTTTACGGTTTTTGTATCCCATCTTTATCATTTACTACTCGGACAAATACCTGTAGAAAGTGATCTGTAGAGTATGTGTTTTATTTAATCCTAACTTTCCCTTTACGATCAGCAGCCTCTATTTCATGAACACTCCCTGTCTTGGATGCAATCCATTGTCCGCAGTCGTGCGGTAGCGTTCTCGCTTCCCACGCCCGGGTTAGATTCCCAGCGGGGTCAGGGATTTTCTCTGCCTCGTGATGACTGGGTGTTGTGTGCTGTCCTTAGGTTAGTTAGGTGTAAGTAGTTCTAAGTTCTAGGGGACTGATGAGCATAGATGTTAAGAACCATAGTGCTCAGAGCCATTTGAACCATTTTTTTGCAATCCATTCTATTAGCTCGGCTGTGCGCTAAGGCGGGTTTGCTGTCCCCGAGCTTAGAAACGGGGGGCTGAACTGTCGGAATGTACAGAACAATAGCAGGGGTGAGGATCGAAGAACAAGAACAGATATGGTGGCAGAGGACCCCAGCCCTCTCTGTGTCGACGTACGTGACTTGGAGCGTGTAGGTGAGGCGATCTTTCCCACTGAATCCGTTGACGAATGTTTCCGTTGGTTGCTGGAAGTTCGTGGTAGAAGGTTAGGGATATTTCAAGAATATCTGACGGTGAAAACGGGCGAACAAGGGATCCGTAAAGCACGCTTCTGACGCAAACCGATTAGACCGTTTGGTTCAAATGGCTCTGAGCACTATGGGACTTAACATCTGTGGTCAACACTCCCCTAGAACTTAGAACTACTTAAACCTAACTAACCTAAGGACATCACACACATCCACGCCCGAGGCAGGATTCGAACCAGCGACCATAGTGGTCACGCGCGCGCCTAGAACCGCACGGCCACACCGGCCGGCGATTAGACCGTTTCGCTGCGCCCTGAAGCTAGGTCTGAGACTGGATGGAATGTGAGGCAAAAAGTGCGTCCTCTTGGGGGTATTTAGGAGCGACCGGTAACCAGTTGAAGACGGGACGAGCTGGTTTATGGATGCGTTGGAGACGCTGCTGGCCGGTGAGAACTCGCTGAGCAGCTGGTGGGGTGCTGTGCAACTGCTTACTGGCGTACTGTTACTTAAGTCACATTCGGAGCTTGCTAGTAGTCACAGTTCTCTGCACCAAGCTCTTTCCGAATTGCCACGCGTGTCGTAAGCTAAATGCTTTACACCGTTCTGTTTTAGGTTGACCAGTGTGTTCATCCTCTTGCTTCAATAGCTGTAACTAACATTAGTATCTCTCTCGCTCCGCTCTTGTACCAATCAAATCGGTTAACGGAAGTGTACTTTTATCAGCACCACGAATCTCTATAAATCAATAACAGCATCTTTCTCTCTTGTTCTTTTCCCTCAGCAACGTTTATCTCTATTGTAGCATGTTGGAGCACATACACGCTTATAAAATTCTTTCCCTTGTTCCAGTAGAGGCTGCCCCCAATGCTGATCACGGTCTGCTAAGTTATTGTCAAGTCCTCATTTCGTAAGGGACAACAGCATTTAAGAACATTGTTTGAGTTGAAATTCAGATTTGCTTCATGTAAAATTAACTGATAATAAATCCAAAGGTTTGAATTCAATGTTTACTTCAAGCATTGTAGGTCATTTTCAGATGCATCAGGCAATACATTAAGAAATATATGAGGTACGACTAAGCATTGTTTCCGTGAGGCCATACTATGCTGTTTATGTCCGTTGTGTTATCTCAAAGAAACTGTTTTACTTGTTTTCAGCGCAGAAATTCATTCTGCTTTAACCACGACGTGGCAATTGCACTTATGGTGTACAACACTATCACCAGAGGATGTGTAAAAAGGAGAATAGGAATCAGTGATTAAGTGTTACACTGTCACACTTTTGACCATTTGTAATCAAAAATGCAGATTAAGATCACAAGTTTACTATCAGAGGACTCCATGTTACCGAACCTAAAATGACAAGCGGCACCTTACAATGTTCTAAGTGTTGGAGTACGCTGAGGCCCAGCAAACCTCGTAGCTAAAGTATTTTCGGAAAGAGGAAGAAATCGCTAGGGCTAGTACGTTACGATGAGGGGTAATTACCATGTTGTTTTCTGCCAGGAATTTCTCGCAACGAGCGACGGGTGTGCAGGTGCATTATCACGTTATAGCAACCTCTATTCTGCCTATTGGCTTCTGTCTCGGGTTCTTCGGCCGACGTTCATCTAATGGAACCAGAAAAAGAAATGTCGGGTACGGCCTTCCTGCCATACATTCCCAGAGTGACGGACAGAATCGGCCGTATATTGCGCAAACATGGCGTAAAGACGATTTTCAAACTGACAAGGAAGATCAAAGAGTATCTTAGATCGGCGAAGGATAAAAGAGACCCACTTGCAATGTCGGGAATATACCGTATACCATGCACATGCGGAAAAGTTTATGTCGGAATGACTGGACGATCCATTAACACCAGGATCAAAGAGCATAAGCGACACTGCAGGTTGGGGCAGGTGGAGAAATCGGCCGTGGCAGAGCACGCACTGAATGAGACCACGTAATAAAATTCGCCGACACGGAAGTTCTGGCTGTAGAGAAGCACTATCACACGCGCTTGTTTAGAGAAGCTGTAGAAATACAAAACACGCGAACAGTTTCAACAAGAAAGAGGAAAGCCTTAAAGTAAACGGATCCTGGCTTCCCGTACTGCAGCGAACGACCGTCGCAGGTAGCAAGAGGAGAACCGCACCGGAAATGACCGCAGAGAAGCCCTCGGACGTTGGCGCGCCAGGTACACATAGTCTGCGGCCGCGAGCTCGGCTCCAGTTCACCACCGGCAATGGAGGGTGAAGCTTTGACAATGCCAGCCACTCGTGCTGGCGAAACGTCAGAAAAATCATTAGATGAACGTCGGCCGAAGAACCCGAGACAGAAGCCAATAGGCAGTTTGTCAACAAGTGGCCACGAAAGCCTTAACAATTTTGAACCTTGAAAAAAGAGACAGCATTGGTCGTATATTTTTTACTATCGCAAAATCGATTTTCTGTCACTCATTGAGTCTATGTGATTGCGTAAGCTTAGTGACAACAGTGCATCCTAATTTAAGTTATACAACATAGCACTGAAGATGGTCACTCAGTGACAGAAAATCGATTTTGCGATAGTAAAAAATATACGACCAATGCTGTCTCTTTTTTCAAGTATACCTGTTATCTGGTCGTAGTGCACAAGACAACATGGAGTCACCAATCAATAAAATTTTGAACCTCTATTCTCCCATCTCTCAAGAAGTGTGCGCCTAACGTCTTCCCTCAGTCTCCTGAAACCTTCGCAGCAGAATTTCCTTGTTACTGTATGACCATATGGAAGTAATTCCTCACTGAATGCCGGCCAGGGTGGCCGAGCGTTTCTAGGCGCTACAGTCTGGAACCGCGCGACCGCTCCGGTCGCAGGTTCGATTCCTGCCTCGGGCATGGATGTGTGTGATGTCCTTAGGTTAGTTAGGTTTAATTAGTTCCAAGTTCTAGGGGACTGATGTCCTTATAAGTTAAGTCCCATAGTGCTCAGAGCCATTTGAACCATTTGAACCTTACGGAATATGTCAATGCGTCGGGAGTGCGCGACATCTTTGGTGATCTAGTATCGACTGTATCTGCCCTGCCTTCGTCTCTGGCCCATCGAGGACGTGTGAGCGCTCTGTTCGGCCGAACACAGTTGGAAGGTGTCGGCCTGGCGCGTGGAGTGCAACTGGCACCATCATACCAGTTTGAGTTCACCTATCAGCTACTCGACTGTCGAGGAATGCGAGCCTGCTCTGGGAAGTGTTGGATGCCCATGTTGTGGATTATATACGGTGAGGCCTTTTTTGTAATGGGTTGTAATGGGCAGTGACTTTGTTCTCAATTTATAGTGAACGATTTTTGGTTTCTTTCGGGCCTACTTGCTGTTTGTGTCGTTCCTCCAGTCCACTGTAGTTTTCACACTTGCCTGTGTCCGGTAGATTTTCTGGACGTGTATTCGCCATTGGCGGCGAACATGTATTACAGGTCCTTAGCAGAACAAGTGAAAGCTTTGACTTTAATACAGGTGTGAAGCAAGATGATAGTCTCTCCACTGTCCTATTCAATATAGCCCTGCATAGTGTAGTAAATAAAATCAACAAAAGAGGCACCATACTTCTGAAAACTAGCCAGGTATGTGCATACGCTGATGACATTGCTATAGTAGGAAGAAATACCAATACACTCCTAAAAACATACGGGCAATGGAAACAGAAGCTTTAAAAATTGGCCTCATAGTAAATGAAAACAAAATAAAATATATGGTAATGTCACAATCTGAGGCCAGAAGAACCCCTAAAAACCTAAACATCAATGGCAAATGCTTCAAAGGTGTGTCCTCTTAACTACTTGGGAGCCCTAATAACAAATGATAACAGTATTGGAAAGGCTATAAGGGAATGAATACAAGCAGGAAATAGAGCTTACTCTGCAAATATGCCGCCCAGTTATCACACACGGGTCTGAGGTATGGACGCTGACAGAACACGATAAAAATGCACTAAGAACCATTGAGCGGAAAATACTACTCAAAATCTATGGGCCAATAAGGGAGGAAGAAGGCTGGAGAATACGCTACAATGCCGAGTTACAACAGTTAGGCAGGGACATAGAAAAATTTGTGAAATCACAGCGAATACGATGACTAGGACACTTTGAGAGAATGGCAGAGGATACAATTCCAAACAAAATGATGAAAGGTGTGATCCACTCAGCTAGGCGAAAAGGGAGATCTAGAAGAAGATGGATCGACGAGGTAATAATGGATATCAACAGTACGGGAGTCCGTGTGTGGAAAAGAGCAGCAAATAACCGAGAAGTGTGGAGAAAGATTGTTGAAGAAGTCAAGGTTCACCAAGGGCTGTAGCGCTACTGAAGAAGAAGAAGAAGAAGAAGAAGAAGAATGTATTAAATTTCAAATTTTGTTCTCTACAAGCCACGTTACGGAGCAGCGTGTGCATAAGACGCGCTTTCTGTCATATAAGTCTGTGTATACCTGCCGTGATTCTTTTATGTCATGCTTGTCACTCTTCTTCAAAGTCTATTATGTTTTATTAAAGCAGTGTTCATAGTACTTACTGTTAAGATTAACTGCAAACTACATGACTCACGTATTATTTTGTGTCTTGTGTTTTTGTGTTTATTCAGTGCTAAGCAGCTTTAACTCACAGCTGGTTTGGCATTTCATTAGAACAGTATTTAACGTTTACTGGTTGCCCAGTTGCTCTCCTGTATTTTAACGCTTTCAGAGCTTGTCAAAGTTATTTTATGCACTAATTTCTTATTTAACTAGAGTGCTGCTTCATTCTATCTATATGTGTGTGTTACAGGACAGATCAGTCGTTATTTAATGCTTTGATCGATCTGGCGACATTCAGTGTGAAAAACGCATCTATTTTGGTTTGATTAGGTAGCTGATTAGTCCGTATTACTTGTCATTTGCTATTTTCCGAACTAGTCACCTGTGTGATAATTAGCTTGCCACTTGTTTATTTACCGTTGCGACTCATCACGCTTAGTTGATTCCGTCTGTACATTTGGTCGGCTTCTGCCGCTATTTATTTTCCTGTCACATCTGAAATTAAGCGCTTGGCTCGCTTTGGCGATTTATATGTCAGTTGTAAATGATTTAATGCAACTGATTTCTTCTAAATTCTGTTTGACTAAATCTAAGCGACACCGTATAGAGGCGGGCTTTGCCATAAGTGTAACCTTCTGTTTCGCTCATCCAATGCTCTATAAAACTGTCTGTGTTTAAAGTCGTCGACAATAGTTACTAATTTCTGTAAAACCTGTAGTGTTATGGCTGTCTACCGTTAATTCTGTTAGCCTCCATTTAAACAATGTTTAACAGAAAGTAATCAGAATCTGCCAGTTGATATTCGCCAAAGCAGTCATAATCCCATTAGTATGCAGTATCAGTTATCTGAACATTCAGAACATTCCGGGACTCAGAAATAAAGTTGATGAACTACTCATTCGTATTGATGAAATGAATTCATCTAACCAAAATTGACATAATCTGCCTCTCTGATCATCAAGTGACCACTGGTATAGATATATTAGACATTTCAGGATATAAGCTAGCTTCCTACTTCTGCAGAGTAGATATAGATGGAGGAGGAGTTGCCACATTTATTAAAAACTGCCATAAATTCAAGAACATTGACATTAATAAATTCTGTTTAGAGCAGCATCTAGAAGCATGTGAAACAGAAGTAGAGTTCCATAACAGATCCTATGTAATAATAACTATTTTCCGAACACCTGCAGGAAATTATAATCTATTCATAAATCATCTAGAAGCTCTTTTGGGTTATTTAACAGGAAGAAACAAAGAAATTTTGATTGCTGGTGACTTTAATACAGATTTTCTAATGCAATCTTCCAGTAAACATTTACTGCAGTTAGTAATGTTGTCTTTCAATCTAACTCACACTGTAAACTTTCCAACTAGGATCACTAAATCCTCAAGGACAGCCATTGATAACATTTTTATAGACAAATCAAAGGAACAAAATCATATCATAAAACCTGTAATAAATGGACGATCAGATCATGACATGCAGCTCCTTGTTTTAGATGTAAATTCTAAGCAGATTATCAAGACTGCTAAATCTGAGTACAGGAGAGTAGTCAATCAACCAAAAATTGAATGTTTTAGAAAACTGCTCAAAGATATGAACTGGAAAGATGTTTATAGTGGTCATGACAGGAATGAAAAATATAACACATTAATGAACAATGTCACTACCATATTTGAAAACTGTTTTCCCCGTTTTCAAGAAGGGACGTCGAACAGATGTGCAGAACTATAGACCCATATCTCTAACGTCGATCAGTTGTAGAATTTTGGAACACGTATTATGTTCGAGTATAATGACTTTTCTGGAGACTATAAATATACTCTGTAGGAACCAGCATGGGCTCTGTAGGAACCAGCATGGGTTTCGAAAACGACGGTCGTGTGAAACCCAGCTCGCGCTATTCATCCACAAGACTCAGAGGGCCATAGACACGGGTTCACAGGTAGATGCCGTGTTTCTTGACTTCCGCAAGGCGTTCGATACGGCTCCCCACAGTCGTTTAATGAACAAAGTAAGTGCATATGGACTATCAGACCAATTGTGTGATTGGATTGAGGAGTTCCTAGATAACAGGACGCAGCATGTCATTCTCAATGGTGAGAAGTCTTCCGAAGTAAGAGTGATTTCAGGTGTGCCGCAGGGGAGTGTCATAGGACCGTTGCTATTCACAATATACGTAAATGACCTGGTGGATAACATCGGAAGTTCACTGAGGCTTTTTGCAGATGATGTTGTGATGTATCGAGAGGTTGTAACAATGGAAAATTGTACTGAAATGCAGGAGGATCTGCAGCGAATTGACGCATGGTGCAGGGAATGGCAATTGAATCTCAATGTAGACAAGTGTAATGTGCTGCGAATACACAGAAAGATAGATCCTTTATCATTTAGCTACAAAATAGCAGGTCAGCAACTGGAAGCAGTTAATACCATAAATTATCTGGGAGTACGCATTAGGAGTGATTTAAAATGAAATGATCATATAAAGTTGATCGTCGGTAAAGCAGATGCCAGACTGAGATTCATTGGAAGAATCCTAAGGAAATGCAATCCGAAAACAAAGGAAGTAGGTTACAGTACGCTTGTTCGCCCACTGCTTGAATACTGCTCAGCAGTGTGGGATCCGTACCAGATAGGGTTGATAGAAGAGATAGAGAAGATCCAACGGAGAGCAGCGCGCTTCGTTACAGGATCATTTAGTAATCGCGAAAGCGTTACGGAGATGATAAGCTCCAGTGGAAGACTCCGCAGGAGAGACGCTCAGTATCTCGGTACGGGCTTTTGTTAAAGTTTCGAGAACATACCTTCACTGAAGAGTCAAGCAGTATATTGCTCCCTCCTACGTATATCTCACGAAGAGACCATGAGGATAAAATCAGAGAGATTAGAGCCCACACAGAAGCATACCGACAATCCTTCTTTCCACGAACAATACGAGACTGGAATAGAAGGGAGAACCGATAGAGGTACTCAGGGTACCCTCCGCAACACACCGTCAGGTGGCTTGCGGAGTATGGATGTAGAAGTTACTCAAATTAAGCAGAAGTCTATAATAAAACCATGGATTACACAAGGAATAAAGATTTCCTGTAAGACAAAAAGGAAAATGTATCTGTTGACCAAGAATAGCTCCAATGTTGATGATTTAGCTAAATACAAGGAATACTGTAAAACATTAAAAAAAGTAATTCAGACATCTAAACAAATACACTACGAGAAAAAGATAGCAATGTCAGGGAACAAAAAACATAAAAACGATATGGGATATAGTGAAAGAGAAGACTGGTAGAACCAGAAAGAAACTGGAGCAAATAGCATTAAGGGTAGACGACACATTAGTAACCGATAGACATAGTGTGGCAAATCTGTTTAGCGAGTACTTTATATCTGTTACTGATAGAATGTGATTGTCAGGATCAGTAAATAATGCCCTTGAATATCTGAAACTAGCCTTTACAACTACTTCACTCACTTCACCAAAAGAAATAACTTCCATAATAAAATCTTTAAAAACAAAGTATTCTAGTGGTTACGATGAAATATCAACAAAGTTAATTGAGGCATGTTCTTGTGAGTTTAGTACAATTCTAAGTTACTTGTTTAACCAGTCAATTATAATTGGGACATTTCCGACTGGTTAAAATATGCAGATGTTAAGCCTCTATTCAAAAGAGGGGATAAAGAGATACCATCAAACTACAGACTGATTTCACTTTTGCCAGCACTCTCAAAAATTTTAGAAAAAGTAATGTACAGGCAGCTTCTCAACCATCTGACCACAAATAACATATTATCAAGAACACAGTTTGGTTCTGATATCGAGAAGGCTATTTACACCTACAGTGAAAATGTACTTAATTCATTAAATAACAAATTGCAAGCAGCAGGTATTTTCTGTGATTTGTCAAAGGCATTTGATTGTGTGAACCACAACATCCTTTTAAATAAATTAGAATTCTATGGTGTCATGGGCAGTGCTGCAAAATGGTTCAAATCATACCTCGCAAACAGGAAACAAAGGGTGTCAGTGCAAGGGACTAGTGAATTAAGTCATCAGTCATCATCAGAATGGGAAGGAATTACATGTGGTGTCCCACAAGGATCCATCTTATGCCCATTGCTTTTTCTTGTGTACATTAATGATCTCTCATCAGTTACACTGCCAGAAGCAGAATTCGTTTTGTTTGCAGATGACAAGTATTGCAATAAACAGTTAGTCGAGTGTAGTTCTAGAAAGATCTGCTAATGATATTTTCATGGATTATTAATAAATGGTTTAAAGCCAACCCACTGACATTAAACTTTGAAAAAACTCACTATATGCAATTCAGAACCTGTAAGAGGTTTCCACCCAGCATATGCATAATGTATGAAGAAGAGCATATAGAAGAGTTCGACAGTCTTAAATTTCTGGGGTTACAACTTGATAATAAATTCAGTTGGGGGGAGCACACCACAGAACTGCAGAAACGCCTTAACAAATCTGTATTTGCAATTCAAGTGATGCAGACATAGCTGACATAAAAATGAAAAAGCTTGCATACTTTGCCTACTGTCGTTCCATAATGTCATATGGTGTAATATTTTGGGGTAACTCTTCAAGTCAAACAAAAGTTTTCAGAGTCCAAAAGCGTGCAATACGTATTAAAAGTGGAGTAAATTCACGGACGTCCTGTAGAAACCTCTTCAAAGAACTGGGTATACTAACTACTGCCTCTCAGTATATTTACTCCTTAATGAAATTTGTCCTAAATAATATATGTCTTTTTTCAACAAACGGATCAGTTCATACATACCATACCAGGAACAAAAATGATCTGCACAAGGACTTAAAAGCACTTACTTTAGTTCAAAAAGGAACACTCATCTTCAATAATTTCCCATCAAACATAAAAAATTTAGTTACAAATAAAGATCAGTTTAAAAGGAGCCTGAAAGACTTACTAGTGGTCAACTCCTTCTACTCCACTGACGAATTTTTTAATAGAAACAAATGATGTATTGTATATACTCATACTATTAGTATTGTTATTTCAGCTTAAATAAAAAAATGATGTATTGTATATACTCATACTATTAGTATTGTTATTTCAGCTTTAAAAAAAATTGACATGTTCCACATCCACGAGGATCTCCTCAGCACGGATCTATGGAACGAAAAACTAATCTAATCTAAGCCCTGTATTGGTCGTAAATGCTGTTGAGATTATTTGTAGTATAAATCTGTGCAGTTAATTTTGGCTCGTGTTAGCGGTACTCTGGTCTTAAAGCCGAGGAAACATGATCCTTAACGAAAATTGTATGTAAAATTGTATTACTTAAAATGGCTTCGCAATAGTAGAAGCTTATCAATGGGCCTTAAGCCATTTGTGCAATTGCTAAGTACAGTCAATTAACATTCTTCAATAATTTGTCAACGAGCAACGCCGAAGGAATATTAACAGCCCACGCCTTAACACCACAATGCAGACGGCGGCACCTGGAGCCGCGCCGTGAACGGCAAGCAGGGACTGCCGAAGAATGGCGTCACGTTGTGTTCAGCGACGAATCGCGGTTCCCCACTACTCCAGAGGATCGCCGTCGGTGAGTACGACGATGGCCTGAGGCGATGTCTGGTTCTTCCACTGTTTTGGAGAGAGACAGCGATGTTACCCCTGCTGTCATGGTGTGTGGGGGGGGGGGGGGGGTCTGGGGGCGGGAACATCGCGTATGATTTATTTGAGGTCTCAATAACAAAAACTACTGTGACTGAGTCCATCTATGCTGATTAGTTTGTAAGTATCTAGACAGGGTATGAATGAAATCAAAACAGAATATTTAACAAACTGTATATTCAAAAGAAACCCACTTGAATTAAAAAGGCAACTCAAAGGAAAACTAACCCATATTGTAACTTTTCTGTTGCCACGCGATCTTCCACTAGCTGCCAATGAGGAAAAATGACGAAAAAGAAGACATAACAAAACATTTTAAGGACTCTAATATTTTATCCAGACTCCTTCGTTATTTTGTACTTCTGTCATGTGTCTTGGCATAGAATGTATAAGCCGTCTGACGTAACAGCCTGAAGAAGCAACTTCCTCCCAGGCTTCCAGGACGCAGTCCCAAAGAGCGTCCGTAGTAGTTGGTTTGTTTCGTGGCCAGTTCTCTGTTAATGTTCTGGCGACCTCAGCTCACACGTTTTCCATGGGGTTCATATCAGCCGCCCGTGGCGGCCAGTCCATGACGTTGACGCCAATCGTGGAGAGCCGCTGCTGAACAAATGCAGACTTGTGAGAGGGAGATTGGTCCTCTTGCAATGTGAGGTCCTCTTCTGCCTACAGCATTCTCACTCTGACGGAAACATCACATTTTCCAATATGTGGGCATACTGCACGCTGTCCAGAGTTCCTTCTATCCTGTGAAGATATTCCTGCCCCTCTCACAGAAATCCAAGTCCAGCAGGTAACAGATAGCCGGCCACTTCTTCTCGTCGTGGTTACACATTCGCGTCGATGCCGAGTGCCTTGCGGCCTGCAAACGATTCGTGGACCGTCGTTACCGGTGGAAAACACCTTCTCATCAGTGAAAATGACGTAGTCCCACGACGCCCTCACATGGAGCTCCGCAAGTGCTAGCCGGTATAAAACGTTGTCTTCGCTGAGCTCTTGTTTCACAGCGGATCGTCGTGCATGCAGTCCAGCGTGCCTCAGCCTTCGGCGAATCGTGTCACTCGATCCGGGCAAGTTGGTCTCCCGCCGCATCTGCTTCGCGTTCAGAAAGGGATTTTCTCTGCTCCTAGAGACTAGGTCCCTGTCTTCCTTCTGTGAGTTCACTCTCTTCCTGTCTGAGGCAGGAGCCCTGTTGGTGGTGCCTCTTTCAAGGCAGATCCTCCACCATCTCGTTGCAGTAGTATGTGGTACGCCATACCGTCTGCCAGCTTCTCTAATGGAACATCCTCCTTCTTCATCTACATCTACATTTATACTCCGCAAGCCACCCAACGGTGTGTGGCGGAGGGCACTTTACGTGCCACTGTCCTTACTTCCCTTTCCTGTTCCAGTCGCGTATGGTTCGCGGGAAGAACGACTGCCGGAAAGCCTCCGTGCGCCCTCGAATCTCTCTAATTTTACATTCGTGATCTCCTCGCCGGCCGCGGTGGTCTCGCGGTTCTAGGCGCTCAGTCCGGAACCGCGCGACTGCTACGGTCGCAGGTTCGAATCTTGCCTCGGGCATGGGTGTGTGTGATGGCGTTAGGTTAGTTAGGTTTAAGTAGTTCTAAGTTCTAGAGGACTGATGACCACAGATGTTAAGTCCCATAGTGCTCAGAGCCATTTGAACCATTTTTTTGATCTCCTCGGGAGGTATAAGTAGAGGGAAGCAATATATTCGATACCTCATCCAGAAACGCACCCTCTCGAAACCCGGACAGCAAGTTACACCGCGATGCAGAGCGCCTCTCTTGCAGAGTCTGCCACTTGAGTTTGCTAAACATCTCCGTAACGCTATCACGCTTACCAAATAACCCTGTGACGAAACGCGCCGCTCTTCTTTGGATCTTCTCTATCTCTTTCTGTAAACCCGACGTGGTACGGGTCCCACACTGATGAGCAATACTCAAGTATAGGTCGAACGAGTGTTTTGTAAGCCACCTCCTTTGTTGATGGACTACATTTTCTAAGGACTCTCCCAATGAATCTCAACCTGGCACCCGGCTTACCAAAAATTAATTTTACATGATCATTCCACTTCAAATCGTTCCGCACGCATACTCCCAGATATTTTACAGAAGTAACTGCTACCAGTGTTTGTTCCGCTATCATATAATCATACAACAAAGGATCCTTCTCTCTATGTATTCACAATACATTACATTTGTCTATGTTAAGGGTCAGTTGCCACTCCCTGCGCCAAGTGCCTATCAGCTGCAGATCTTCCTGCATTTCGCTGCAATTTTCTAATGCTGCAACTTCTCTGTGTACTACAGCATCATCCGCGAATAGCCGCATGGAACTTCCGACACTTCAATGAAAGCGACGACTATCTCGAATAGACATCTCCCAGTGAGCCATTACGGCAGACAGCCTGATGTGTATTTCTGCTTGCCACTCTTGTACTGATGCCAGAAGAGGAGGTAAACATATTTACGGCAAACTGAGTGGCAGAGGCAGAGGCATTCGGCGCAGCCGTGCTGACTCGTCCCGGGCTGTTGGTCCACCAACGCCACCGCCAGCTCGCTCACTTCCGTCTCGCCTCGGCCAGCCTGGCTGGCCCGTAGCTCGTGAGCCGCGGCTAGTACAGACCCGGGCCGCAAGGCCACGATCACCCCTTGAAGGAACAAAAGTTACACCTAACCTACCCAAGTCTGTACTATAAACTAACGCTGCTACAGCTATTATGCTATAACATGTGCAGACACACCTACAGTTGACGATTCATTCAAATATTTGACGAACAAAAAATACGTCAAAAATACATTCATTTTAAACACAGCTACCACAAAATATTTCACCTAGCTAGCAATAGCATGACACAGGAAACTATTCTTTCTTGTAAGCGCCTTGCATTGGATGTAGCCTTAAGAAAACGTGTATTCAACCACGACAACTAAAAGGAATGTAAAAGTAAACAGGTTTGGCGGCAGCTTCTCCAAATAATAGTATATACGTAGTATATAATACACGTTTTGTGCACTTATAACATGTACTCAGTGTCTCTGAAACAATACGTGCTACACGACGGAAATTACTTTCTGCTGAGGCACTTCATTTACATCTCAATGATACACGACTACTAGAGAACATTGCTCTTTACGGCAGTCAATCCACTTGTAAATTAACACGATGATATCGCAGATATTAGGCAACACGTTACTAGGGATGAGAAAGGCCTTAAGGTTTGCAACTAAACATGCTACTCCTAGCTACTACTGAATAAGAATTTGATTATTAACCTGGCTTCATAACCATGTGTGCGGCACTCGACTCTCAGTCAGCATAGACGTTTTCGTCGCCCTATTTCTAATTAAACGTGGGCACATCTCGCTAATGGTGGACCAACATTGGACATTTCTCGTCTGTTCCTGGTTAACAACGACGGTGGTAGGCGCCGGGTTCGAATCCCAGTCAGGCAATACAACTTCAGTCGTCATTTAAGGTTCCAACCTCACTACTGGTGACAAACTGTGATATCTACATCATTCTGATTTTACGTACTTATTCAACAATCCGATTAGGTGCTGGGTTCGCATCCTTGTCACCAGCATTACATGATGGCATTTCAATTTTAAACATGTGCATCCTTTGTTCCTTGACAATGCAACAATATACGTCTTTCGAGGTTAATTACCAAGAAGGTAATTGTCATGTTAGGGTTCCTGGTTTCGTACAAAGATAATCGTCAATTACGTTCAAGTTGAGAATTGATACTGGTGCAAACGTCAATATTTGACGTCTCTTTCTGCCTAGTGAACGAGTCTCGATAAGGCACAAAGCTTTGCTTGGTTAACAATGGCTTTACGTTCTGGGTTTGCATCCGGATCCAGAACGAAGACGTTGGTCACGTCATTTAAAGTACAACTTTGTGTACAAGTAATTGTTAATGAGTAATGTGAACAATGATATTACTTGTGATTCGCTGTTAATGTTGGAATTTCCATAGAGTGCTTGCCACTGTCAATCACGTTTTCTTTTAACTGCTTAGTATTACATAAAGTTGATGTTAAACCACTCCCTGTTGAACGTTGAACGACGTTCAGCATGTGTTGGGTAAACCTTTTAGACAGCAAAGAATTTGTTTCCAATTGCCATACAACTATATAAATCTATATACTGTCTCAAATATTTAATTGTGCCTAAGGATTACTGAACGATTTTTGTGACAAAATTAGTTGTCCCATAACGTTTGAAACGTCACTTATTGTAACTAAGTTTAGGTTACAAACATTAAGAACTGTCTGATCTCTTCTGTACTATCGTGGTGTTACTTTACATCTGGACGGACTGTCATAAAGACTGGTGTTCTCTAGTAGTCTCTTGCGGTACCCATTGTGTATCTTACGACGACTGTACTGTGAAGGGTTGCGACGATGCGCAACACAGATATGCTATGTTGGTTGCATACAATCAGGTGCAGTGTACACGTTGGAATTCAGGCGTGACCCACTTTTTTTGCTGTCGAGTGTACCTCTATGAACCGTCTGCGTGATGTTGAGGACTCCCTTGGGCAGCAAGATCCCATATGTGTATCAAATGTAACATGTGTGGGTCCAGTTCTGACGTCAACTCAATTCCAGTGCCAGTATCTGGGACACAAAGAACCAGTTGCAAGAGTTTGCCTCAGGAGGAGGTACAACAGCTGTATGATACTCTTCCCAATCGAATCTCTATATGCACCCAGGCCACAAGGTGAGGAATATCAGACTGACAAACGAAATCTTACTGCCACATTCTTTGCAAGTTTGATTAGATTTCGTAATCACGGAAATAACATTACACACTGTCTCAAACCATGAAGTTTCATTTTATTTCCTACTCCTCTGCTGGGTACTTCACTTTTTTCAGTCAGTATACTCGTATTATATGGCGGTGATATGATACCTCTAAAAAACAGAAGCGCATATTGCTGAACTAGTGCTCACAGTTCATCAGTGATATGGGTCCCGAACGGCACAAAACCGTCTCTGGTTTCCCTAAAGAACGCACTGCATGCTGCGTCCCGTTTGCTGCATGTTCTGCATCTTCATTAGTATTCCACAGCCGCCGTAGGTTGTTTGAAGGAGGCTTCACAGCGTCTCAAGACACTCCTACCTGTTCCATTCATGGTGGATGTTTGGAAAGAAAGATTGTCAATATTCTCTGAAGGAGAGTCTTATTTCAGGTGACGCCACATTGGCTCTTGCATGTTGGTGAAGATTAGATGATGATGAAGACAACACAACACCCAGTCCACGAGCGGAGGAAATCTCCAACGAGACCGGGAATCGAACTCGGGCCCGCTGCATGGTAGGCAAACACGTTACCACTCAGCTAAGCCAGGGGACACCCTCTGGAAATAACAGCAAGATTCAGAATTGGTATTAAAATTCCGGGTGGGAGGATACCAATGAAAAGATCTGCTGATTTTAGAGCAAACCCTTGCGAAAAAGAGGAAGAGTTACAGAACCTGCTAAATGAGAATCAATAGTTTAGTGGTCTCGTAACAGGGATTAAGGGTAAGAAAAAAGAAAAACCGAAGTACTGAGGAACAGAAGAAACGAGATTAGCAACAAACATAACATCAAAATTGGGAAACACGTAGCAGGTGGAATCAAGGAATTTTATGTTAACTAATTCTTCCGTCGGTTCTTGGTACAACAACATTATAATAAATGAAGAAACACTAAACTGCTTATGTTCTGCAGGATTAATTTATTGCGTTAACTGGTTTTCGGCTTATTATGTCATCATCAGTTGTTAATATGAAGTTAATTTATCTGCCTCGTCCTTAAGTTTTGCAGCTCAGTGTATAGGCTTTCCGAAGGTAACTGTTGGGCTAGTCTTATGGAGTGTGTCCTGGATTTCTTTTTTTTTTCTATCCAGACACCGAAACTTAATAAATTTGTAATACGATGCATTTCAGTTTTTAACGTAATCTGCAATAATTTGGAAACAGTTACGAAACAGTGTCTTTAAAAGTCAGCGCCTGTAATGACGATCAATTGTCAGTTCTACTTCCAGTGATCCGACCGACGGCGAAAAAGTGGTTTGCCTTACTCGTTCTCCTTCGTGAAAACAAAGAACACCCTGGTCAGTTGGTCAGATTCAGTGTATACACAGTCGAAGTAGGTAGTGGTCCAAAATTTTATTTCTATTTTATGGGGGACTTATTCCTTGGAGGGGAATGGCAACCTAAATAAACCTTCCGGACCTGCTGAGTAAAATTAAGGTTCTCTTCATGAGGACGAGCACCTACGGTGCTGAATTTCTGTAATATGATTATAGTGTGCCAATATCTTTGGACGTCATGTGCGTGTTCTGTCTAAACAGCGTGAATACAAGTTAACTCTACAGATAGATGGCTGATTGTTGAAATCTACACCTGCTGTCAAAATAACAGGTATTGGCAGTTGTTGAGAGAGCAGCTGCTATAACAATAACCCACGAGAGAACGAAACTGGCTACTTTGTCGCTTCTATTCATGTCTGCCACATCCGCTGCACTGCTGCCGGTATCACAGTCAGTTGCAGACGATGCTTGTGGTCGATAACCTCTTAACGGCTGCGATTCGATTTTGTTGCTTCTGTGTGCAGCATTTGTAATTTACCCGACAGAATTTCTGAAACTACGAGATGCGATAGTGTACAGAAAAATGATGAGACTATTGCGATCGTTCAAAGAGAACATTAAAAGAGGAATGTGTAAATAAATTCAGTACGAGACCACACTGCTGTAGCCAACACAGCCGTGGTGAGGGAACGGGTAATTGTTTACCGATAACATCGCTCCATTCCATGTTCAACATTGTTCTACTGACAATCACTGATATTTTTATCGAGTTATATCTGCATATTAGTGTATTAACGTAGATGTGTTATTTCGCATTCTTCCTGTCCGTGTAAAGGGGCTATGGGACTGAGTGCCTGGGCGAGTGCGAGTATCGCTTGAGGATGAATCGATACAGTGCTCGCCTCGAGGATCAGACAACCTTTGCTCGTTACTGCATACCCGAATCAGTGGGATCTCAAAACAATAAATGACATTTAACCGTTTACTAGAACAGTGACTTATTTTCTTTGTCATGTGGATGATGAATAGTTTTAGAATCTTAAGTAACATTTGCTATGTTAGTGACGTAATTGCTCAGAAATCAAAATGCGTAACATCTTTTATTGCAGAACTAAATCAAATAAATTTGTTAAACAATGGAAATATCAACAATGTAGGAAAAGACATTTTGCTATTACCGTCAAGAAGACACGTTAAGTTGCAGACAGGCACAATTAAAAGACACTTACTCACAGCTTTCGACCACAGCCGCCATCAGCGAAAGAGAAACACACACTATTCATAGACAGAAGCAAGCACAACTCGCACACACGTGACCGCAAACCCCGGCAGCGCGGGCCAGAGTGCGTTCAGCTGATGAAGGCCGTGGCTGAAAGCTTTGTGTAAGTGACTTAATTGTGCCTGTTTGCAACATCACGTGTCTTCTTTACGGTAAGTAGCAGTCTGTCTTTTCCTACATTGTTCAAATAAATTTGTGTTACGCATTACATCACATATTATATTGAGGTTACAAGATAAGTTAGAAACTGGGAGCACATATTGCTGAGAAGAGGCTCGCAGTTTGTCGGTGGTGGACAGGCAAGCAAACCCTGCTGATAGCAAAGAACACTATGCGTGCTACGTCTCTTTTCCCGCATGTTCCACATCTTCATCACTATTCCATAGCCGCCGTAGCGTATATAAAGGAGGCAGCATAGTGTAACAGATTTTCGTTCCTACCTGTTCCAGTTGCGGCTGGTACTAAGATAGAGACTCTCGGTACCCTCTAGAAATAACAGAGGAGAAGTCCAATTGCAATTTCCGGTCGAAGGATATCAATGAAAAGATTCGCCGATGACACTGAAATCCTCCGTGAAAGTGAGGAAGAATTACGAACCTACTGAATAGAATGCATGGTTTGCTGATCTCAGAACATGGATACAGAGGGTAAACCAAAGAAAGCGAAAGCATTGAGGAGCAGTCGAAATCAGATAAGCTTCAAACTTCAAGCCAAAATTGGGGACCACTTAGCAGAAGAAATGAAGGAATTCTATTTTGGAAGCAAAATAAAGCAAAGAGGCTGCATTAAATCAATCGGATGATTTAGGACGAAAAAAGAAATAAAATTGTTCATAGCACTAGAATTTCTCCAATTTCATCCTCCTAGTCATTACGTGAGATGTAAACTGGGTAAGTCTCTTGACTCCAATTGGAATGTGAGCTTTTGGGGCAAATTAATTACAAAAGGAAAACACAATATTCTGCTTGTTCTACAGTAATACTGTAGAAGATATACAAATTGTGCTTTGCTTTCCTAACTAGCTGTTCCCGGCCAAAAGTTGCTATGGTTCAGTGCGGTAAAACGGAAAAGAAAGAAAAGAGAAGACACACGTTTCGAACCTGTACACGAATTGGACATAACGTCCTAATTTCCTTCTCCCCCTTGTCTGTCCATCTGGTCCTTCCCCGCCCTCCTTCTCTCTCTCTCTCTCTCTCTCTGTCCATCAACTCCTCCGCCCTCTCACTGTCCATCTTTTCCTTCCCCCCTCTCCATCACCTCCTGCCCCCTCTTTCTGTCTATCGTCTCTACCCCTTTCTCTCTCCATCTCCCATTGCGCCCGCCCCCCTTCTCTCTCTCTCTCTCTCTCTCTCTCTCTCTCTCTCTCTCTCTCTATGTCCATTTCCTCCCAACCCTCTGTCCGTCTCCTATTCCTCCCACTGACCTTCTGCCTTGTTTATTGCTATCGGAAATTCAGATTTTGCAGTAGCATTCCAATAATATGCCGAGAAGCCATAAATAGTACAACTTTGCTGCTTACCAACAACGTTTAGGCCATATGTTTGTTATAGTAACATGTAAAAATTTCAAGCAAATAGTCTGAGTACTTTTTGAAAGTTTTCGTAATAATGCTTCCCCTTTATATATTACCTAATTATTTATATATTGTGTTCATTAAAAATGTGTATGTAGAAACATGCGCATATTCGCATGGAACGTTATTTCAAAATTTCAAAGCAATCGGTGAAGAACTTTCAGAGACATAAGATTTTGAACAAACGAACACTTACATCATTTATAGATTTCACCTACATATTTAGGTACCAAATAGCGCTCCAGCATTGTCTGGACTTGTCACTATTTTGCTGGAACACGGGTATCAGATTCTCTTGAAAACCGTACAGGACTTGTATGTAATCATTCCGAGATGACTGGAAGCTGTTTAGAATTCCTGCTGTTTCCTACACCGTATTATGCTTGTGAATGTGTTGTATTTTTAGTGTTCCCTTTATCTTATAAATCATAACTATCGGAAGTAATTCTCTGATAATCACATGGACCTATGTTACGGAACTAATATAAATTTCGTGGGCCCTATTACTTGTGTTAATTGTCGATATTAAAATTACAATTTGTTGTTATTACGGTCACGAGGTTTCTATTAGTTGGGTTTCGCAGGTCCCGCACTTGAGCTTTAACGAGTATAACAGTCAATCGGTAATAAGACGCATGTCCAGGCCCACATGGACGTCCCTCCTTCCCTTATTCTTTCATTACAGCCTCTTATTCCCCTTCAGTGTGTTTTCTCGGTGATTTTTGCAATATTATAATTAAAGTATGGGCCTGTGCAGTTGTACTTTTAGTAACACGAGATCACAGATTGTCTCTTTCAGCATTTAGCGATGTGTGTATGTATACTGTCCGTAGTAGGAGACTCCTTTACTTTTTATAATTTGACTTACTGTACAGGGATTTAGACCAGATCGTTCAGCACTTTCTTTACAACAAGCCAATAATTTCCTGTATCCTTCCTCCCACGGTTATAACAGCGAAAGCTACGCACTCTGCAAACGGATATATGGGTTCCTCCTCAGCGTAGCAAATGAGATCGTCGCCGTACGAATCTCTGAAATATAGGACAGACCGAACACAGAACGCTTGCAGTGCATAATCACTCGTTCCAAACAATAAAAGTTTTTAGTTTCAAGCCATAATTCCGTCAATAAATTTGTGTTAAAGTTAAATCTATTTAAGGGTTGGTCGGGTTGTTTGGGGGGAAGACACCTAGCAGCGAGGTCATCGGTCTCATCGGATTCGGGAAGGAAGCCGGCCGTGCCCTTTCAAAGGAACCATCCTCGCATTTGCCTGGAGCGATTTAGAGAAATCAAGGAAAACCTAAATCAGGATAGCCGGACCCGGGATTGAAACGTCGTCCTCCCGAATGTGAGTCCAGTGTGCTAACCACTGCGCCACCTCGCTCGGTTCTATTTAAGGAATATCTTTAGCAACACTCAGATAATCAAGAGTTCAAGTTAGATTAGGGTCTGAATTAAATGTATTAAATGATTTTCCTTCAAGATTCAGTTAAAGTTCAGTACAATTCAGGGCAGTAAGTTGCAATTATTTTCCTAGATAAAACTTCCAGCTAGTCATTTTCTTTAAGCGACAGGCTAGAATCATTCTCACAAGCATATGTAACTGCAGGTGTTCATCCAGTCGTTAATGACGAATTTTTCCTATTACGTAAGGATGCTGAATTGTACTGAAAGACCTCCAGAAGTCAAGAACACGACATGTAGCCGGTTCTGCTAGCTACAGTCTTCTGAACCTTGTGAACACAATGTCGGTACGTGTTTACTCCTATAAAGTCGCCATACGTGCTAACAACAGTTTTGCAATTTATTCTACTGCACGTTGCGGGAGGAACCTACTACTGACGCATTTGTCACGGACGGAGTATGGGAGTAATAGGAGTAGATATGCTTTTGTGTAAGATGTCAAGGGTCTATATTACGTTTACAGTATCAGCAGGAGCGATATGTAAAACTCTTCAATGAGGAACTGTTCTTAAACATTTTTAAGTAGATCTTGTTTCTGTATCTTTCAAATGATTTCATTCTATACTAACTGTACGCCTGTGCTTAGCACCGGGAGTTAAATAAGAGCCTGTGTGTATAGTCGTCTTTTATGGAAATTGGCTCCTGGAGTAATATTGGTTTATGTATCATAAACAGATGGCTAGAAAAAGTGTCTGTATTTATGGAGATTCATAAGCAAAGCGTAAATGTAAAAATTAGAATATTTCAGACAGCCACTCGTGGAACGCCTTATCTGTTAAGTGTGCTACGTTTCCACCCTCCTGCCTCCGCACCTGTGCAAAACTCCGTGGTGTCTGGCTGCGAAATCGCACCGGAATTATGGAACTGTCCAGACTCCGTCACACACCCCCTTAAGACCCGATGTTAAATTTTAAGAGCCCAAAGGAATCGCTGTCTCAGAAACGACGCTAGCATGGAATCCTAAGGTGATAAATTGCTATAAAATCCTACTGAGGACTATTTTTAATGAATCGACAAATAATAATCACAAGGAATTGAAGGAAACTACTAGTTACTTCGAATTAAATGCAAATTAAATTAAATTGATTTTTATTATATTAAAAGCAACGACATAACCGCTGGAATCAGGATTGATGTACAATGGAAACGGTACGCCCCTTTGCAAACCCCAATGCCCACCTACAGCCCGTGCTCTTGCATATTCTCACCAATTTGCTGTGGCGGTAAGTTGGCTGCGCGTGGTCGCACGTGAAGGGCCAGAATCTCGTTCGTCAGAAATCTGTCATCGTGAAGTCCCATCCACCGTTTGAACTCAATGTCCTCGACGCCTAAAACCAACGATCTTTAACCTCCACATCCAAACCAAGAGTGTTCATTTTATCGTGTCCCCTGATTCGGACTCTGCCGGTTGCTTTTTTTTTTTTTTTTTTTTTGGTGGGGTTTAAGGGTGCTCAACTACTGAGGTCATTAGCGCCCAGTCACAGTTATTAGAGCACAGGGAATCTAGTAAAACTCAAGGGGAGGGGGGACACCAGAAAGGCTTGACAAAGATGCAAATAAAATAAGTAAAAAAGTTAGATGTCTTTGGACAAGCCAGTCAAAGCTGCTCGAGCGTCATCAGCTAAAATATCCGGTAAAGTAGATGGCAGGGACAGGACAACACGAGATTGACTAAAGCAGGGACACGACAATAAAACATGGCGCACTGTTAATGCCTGACCACAAGGGCACTGCGGGGCTGGGTCACCGGAGAGCAGGTATCGGTGGCTAAACCGGCAATGCCCAATCCGCAACCTGGTCAGAAGGACCTCCTCTCGCCGAGATGGTCGGGAGGAGGTTGTCCAAGCAGTCGGGAGCGGTTTTACTGCCCGGAGCTTGTTTCCTTGGAGGGATGACCAAGCATCCCACCACAACGACACAAGCCTCTTACAAACGTCCCCACGAATGTCAGATGACGGGACACAATGGGAGGCTGGCCGAGGCAGGAGGACTGCAGCCTTGGCCGCAGCATCCGCAGCCTCATTCCCAGGCACTCCTACATGTCCGGGAACCCACAGAAAGCGGACAGGAGAACCATTATCAGCGAAAGAATGGAGGGACTGCTGTATCCGTTGAACCAAGGGATGGACCGGATAGGGAGCTCCAAGGCTCTGAAGAGCACTGAGTGAGTCAGAGCAGAGTACATACGATGAATGGCGGTGGCGGCGGGCATACTGAACGGCCTGATGGAGAGCAAAAAGCTCGGCCGTAAAGCTGGAACATTGGTCGAGGAGCCGGTATTTAAAGGTGGCGGCCCCGACGACAAAGGCGCAGCCGACACCACCGGCAGTTTTGGAGCCATCGGTGTAAATAAAGGTGTGATCGGCAAGTCGAGCACGAAGTTCGACAAACCGTGAGCAATATACTGCAGCCGGAGTACCCTCCTTTGGGAGTGAGCTGAGGTCGAGATAAATATGAACCGGAGCCTGGAGCCAAGGTGGTGTCGGGCTCTCACCCTCTCTGAAGGTGGTAGGGAGGGCAAAATCCAATTGTCGAAGCAGGCGACGGAAGCGGACTCCGGGGGGCAGCAGGGCAGACACATACAACCTGTACTGACGGTCGAGAGAATCGGCGAAGAAGGACTGGTAAGAGGGGTAGTCGGGCATAAACAACAGCCGGCAGGCATACCGACACAGCAGTACGTCGCGCCGGTAGGTCAATGGTAATTCGACAGCTTCAGCATAAAGATTCTCGACAGGACTAGTGTAGAAGGCTCCGGTTGCAAGACGTAACCCCCGATGGTGGATGGAGTTGAGACGGCGTAAGAGGGATGGCCGAGCAGACGAGTAGACGAAGCTCCCATAATCCAGCTTCGATCGGACTGTGGACCGATACAAGCGAAGCAGGACAGTGCGATCCGCTCCCCAATATGAACCACTAAGAACTCTGAGGACATTAAGGGAACGTGTACAACGGGCCGCCAAATAAGAGACATGCGGAGACCAACACAGTTTCCTGTCCAACGTGAGCCCCAGAAACTTAGTTGTTTCCACGAATGGGAGAACAACGGGACGGAGATGTAAGGATGGCGGAAGGAACGCTTTATATCGCCAAAAGTTGATACAAACCGTCTTCTCTTCAGAGAACCGGAAGCCATTTGCCACGCTCCATGAGTATAGGCTGTCTAGACAACGCTGAAGGCAGCGCTCCAGGAGGCATGTTCCCTGGGCACTGCAGTAGATCGCGAAGTCATCGACAAAGAGAGAGCCTGAGACATTAGGTGGAATGCAATCCATAATTGGATTGATCGTGATGGCAAAAAGGGCTACGCTCAAGACGGAGCCCTGAGGCACTCCGTTCTCCTGGAGGAAGACGTCGGACAATACGGAACCCACACGTACCCTAAACTTTTGATCCGTTAAAAAGGAATCAATAAAAAGGGGCAGGCGACCGCGTAGGCCCTACCTGTGCATAGTGCGGAGGATACCTCCTCTCCAACAGGTATCATAAGCCTTCTCCAAATCGAAGAACACGGCTACCGTTTGGCGCCGTCGCAAAAAGTTGTTCATGATGAATGTCGACAAGGTCACAAGGTGGTCAACAGCGGAGCGGCGGCGACGAAAGCCGCATTGGACATTGGTAAGTAGCCGTCGAGATTCAAGAATCCAGACTAACAGAGCATTAACCATGCGCTCCATCACAGCTTGTAAGAGAAATGGGGCGGTAACTAGAAGGAAGGTGTCTATCCTTCCTGGGTTTGGGTATAGGAACAACGACGGCGTCACGCCAACGCATGGGGACCTGACCTTCGGTCCAGACGCGATTGTAGGTACGAAGAAGGAAGCTTTTCCCCGCCGGAGAAAGGTGTGCCAGCATCTGAACGTGAATGCCATCTGGCCCCGGAGCAGAGGGTCGGGACAGTGCAAGCGCACGTTCGAGTTCCCACATAGTAAAGGGGGCATTATAAGTTTCCAGATTCAGCGAGTGGAAGGAAGGTTGCCGAGCCTCTTCTGCCTCTTTCCTGGGAAGGAAGGCAGGATGGTAATGGGCGGAGCTTGAAACCTCCGCGAAAAACCGGCCGAAGGCGTTGGAGACAGCCACAGGATCAACAAGGACCTCATTACCTGAGGTCAGGCCAGGTAACGAGGAGTGGGCCTTAATGCCCGACAGCCGGCGCAGGCTACCCCAGACGACAGAAGAGGGAGTAAAACTGTTAAAGGAGCTGGTGAAAGAGGCCCGACAAGCTTTTTTGCTGTCTTTGATGACTCTACGGCAATGCGCTCGGAGTCGTTTGTATCCAATACAATTCGCCAACGTAGGATGGCGGCAAAAGGTGCGTAAAGCACGTCGTCGAGCATGGATAGAGTCTCTACAAGCCTCATTCCACCAGGGGACAGAAACGCGACGTGAAGAAGAGGCAGTACGAGGAATGGAACGTTCGGCAGCATTGATGATAACAGCCATGAGGTATTCGACCTGACTGTCACAACTGAGAAATTCGTGGTCCGGAAAGGTCGACAAGGAGGAGTAAAGACCCCAGTCGGCTTTTGGTATGTTCCAGCTAGAATGACGTGGGGATGGGGTGTGGTGCAGGAGACGAACGACACAGGGGAAGTGGTCGCTCGAATAGGTATCAGAAAGGACATACCACTCGAACCGACGGGCAAGAGTGGTAGAACAGATCGAGAGGTCCAAGTGGGAGTAGGTATGAGTAGAGTCCAAGAGGAAAGTTGGGGTGCCAGTATTGAGACAGACAAGATTGAGATGGTTGAAGACATCCGCCAAGAGTGAGCCTCTTTGACAGGATGCAGGAGAGCCCCAAAGGGGATGATGAGCATTGAAGTCGCCGAACAATAAATACGGCGGAGGAAGCTAAACAATTAGGTGCTTCATGTCAGCCCGACTAACTGCGGATGACGGTGGAGTGTAGATGGTACAAACGGAAAAAGTAAAAGCAGAAAGAGTAATACGGACAGCTATTGCTTGGAGTGGGGTGGTCAATGGGATGGGATGGTAATAGACATCGTCCCGAACTAGCAACATGACCCCACCATGAGCTGGGATACCGTCCACAGGGGTGAGGTCATACCGCTCCGAAGTATAGTGGGCAAAGGCAATACCGTCAGTCGGGCGCAACTTGGTTTCCTGGAGACCAAGGACGAGCGGACCGTGCAGGCGGAGGAGCAGTTGTAATTCCTCCCGATTAGAGCGAATACCTCTTATGTTCCAATGTAACAAGGCCATCGCTAGTCAAAGAAGAGGGGGAACGAGACGGGGGAAGAGCTGGTCACCTCGACAGCCACGGAGGGCCATGTTTCGAGGGAACAATGCTACAACCGGTGGGAGGCGGATCCTGTTCCATCGAGTCGTCGCCAGCTGCGGCTGCTGTCCCTTGTGGTGTAGGAGGGGCAGCATCATTTGCCGACGAGAGGCCAGCTGAGCGCCTGGCAGCAGAGCGTCCTGGCGAAACTGAGGACGGCCGGGAGCAGCGACTCGGAGGAGCGTCAGACGAAACGCACCGGGGTGGAGAGGGGGAGAGAGACTTCTTCTTGGAGGCCTTCTTGGAAGTCCGAGGAGGTACAGGGATGGTGGGCTCGACCCGAAGAAGGTCTTCACGCGCGGGGTCCGTTTTGGAACGCCAGACCTCGGAAGCTGGGGTCGCGAACGTTTCCCCAATGGATGCCTGAGAAGAGGATCGCTTCTCAGGCGGCGGGGGGGGGGGAGGAGGAAGTGGAGGAAGGGTGGCCCCTGGGGCAGAGGGGGCGGGGGCCACGGGGGAGGAGGATTTGGAAGAGAGGGATTTGGGAGGTGGAGGCAGAGACCCCGGATGGGGGGAGGAGGCGGAGGGGGGACAGGATAGGGATGAGGATACCGCAGAAGGAGTGGACGCAACTGAGGCAAACGAAGCGGTCAACGGCACGGGATGGAGGCAGTCATACTTCTTCCTGGCCTCAGAATAAGAGAGACGATCCAAAGTTTTGAGTTCTTGTATCTTCTTCTCCTTCTGATATGCGGGGCAGTCTGAGGATCTAGGCGAGTGGATGCCAGGACAATTAACGCACCGAAGTGGTGGGGTGCATGTATGTTCCTCATGAAGAGGACGTCCACAATCGCCACAAAGGGGCTCAGCCTCACACCGTGACGACATGTGCCCAAAGCGCAAACAGCGAAAGCAGTGCATAGGAGGCGGGACGTAAGGTCGCACGTCGCACCGGTAGCACATCACCTTTACCTTCTCTGGGAGAACGCCCCCCTCGAAGGCGAGGATAAAGGCCCCGGTGTCGATGCGACGGTCTTTGGGGCCGCGCTGGACTCGCCGGACGAAATGCACGCCTCGGCGCTCCAGGTTGGCCCTGAGTTCCTCATCAGATTGCAGCAGGAGGTCCCGATGAAAAATAACCCCCTGCGTCCTATTTAGTGCTAGATGCGGGACAATGGACACTGGGATGTCCCCGAGGCGGTCGCACGCCTGGAGCGCCGCCGACTGTGTGGCGGAGATGGTCTTTATAAGAACGGACCCCGAACGCATCTTGCTGAGAGCCTCGATTTCCCCGAAGATGTCTTCAATGTGCTGAACAAAGAACATGGGCTTGGAGGCGGCGAACGTCACCCCATCGGTTCTAGAACAGACCAAATAGCGGGGGAAGTACTTCGCCCCAAGCCGGCGGGCCTGTCCCTCCTCCCAGGGAGTGGCCAAGGAGGAAATGGCAGGAGAACCAGAACTAGAGACAGTACCTTTTCTTTTGAAAGACTCGGCCGCAGAGCGACCTGATACGTGTTGACATTTCATCTGCGAAACGTTCGCCCCGATACCACCCACTCCGACCAGGGGCTCTCCCCACGGGCGCCACCCAGCCTCAGCAAGGGCCACCTGGCAGGATGACCGTTGCCGGGAGTCCTGATGCCCCAAGGAGACGGGCATCTACTCCTTGGCCGACGTGGGGAGGGTGCAGCTCAGGTATCGGCAGTACGATCCCTGTGTTGTCAGGGGGCTACAACCTAGAGGGTACATGACGACCCCACCACAACGGGCTGGCTACCGTGCTGGATTTCGGGTGCAATGGAAAGTCCATCAGGATCGTAGGTGCAGATGGGGACGCACTATGGGCTTAACTTGTACAACCCATCAGGCGTTTAGGCCCAATTTGAGGAATAGTGGGTACGGTTACAACGCCAGTACAATGCTGAGTGCCAAGGTCTTAGTGCACTGAGGACCAGTGGTACACCACGTAAGGCGTCCTTCCCCAAAAGGCTCGTACTTCTGTAGAATTTTGAAAAAAGGAGGTCAAACCCCAAGGGGGACCATCACATGGAATGCCGAAACGGTTGAAACTCCTTTTAGTCGCCTCTTACGACAGGCAGGAATACCTCGGGCCTATTCTTACCCCGGACCCGCAGGGGGGCTGCCGGTTGCGTCGTTCCGGCCGCAAGCACTAAGCAGGAACTATGTTACTGGCTTCCGCCAATAGCGTGGAAACCGCCACGTTTAATAAATTCCCACCACAGAATGTATCCCGACGCGGGTCAATCACAGCACATATTCCTTGCCAATTTGCTCTGGAAATTTCCGTTTGGCGTCTGCAGGTGATGTGCGAATCAGAGCGTTGTTTCGCATTCGGGAGGACGACGGTTCAATCCCGTCTCCGGCCACCCTGATTTAGGTTTTCCGTGATTTCCCTAAATCGCTTCAGGCAAATGCCGGGATGGTTCCTTTGAAAGGGCACGGCCGATTTCTTTCCCCATCCTTCCCTCACCTGAGCTTGCGCTCTGTCTCTAATGACCTCGTTGTCGACGGGACGTTAAACACTAATATCCTCCTCTCCTCCTCCTCCTCAGAGCGTTGTTTATACACTTCTGAATTTCCAGAAACCTGACCAACCTGATGCGAACCACGTGAGGATACTCCTCACACTGTGTAGGCCCAGACATTACAAGACTTTCGATTTGTCACAGCAAATTATTAGGTGGCAGCCAGAATTTGAGACTGTCGCCTTCAGCCTTCTACGGAGCCGAAGCGTGCAGAATACCGTGAATCCCGTCTTAGCTTGATTGACGGAGGAGTTCCACAAGCCCTGTCAGGGGGCTCTGACACTCGTAAGCCAGAAAAAAGCCTCTAAATGCCGCCTGGTCCCCTTTGCCGCTCTCAGAGTTCTGCGCCAGCCGGAAGGTTCTCACGTGTTCTTAGAAGAGAACTAAAAGTCTAGACGTACAACCACTGAAGTTTTATAACATGCATTATTCAGCATTAAGTAAACTCATTAGACTTTTAGCATGATGAAACTAAAGTGTCCTCCCTATCAGTAGTCGTAATAAGCGTCAGATAAATTTAGCATATAAACAGGAGCCATGCCAGATGACTTAACCTTCCACCTGCATCAGCTTTTCCTTATCCGTTCTGCCTATTTCTACGTTAGTTGCTACGTGAATTGTTTTCGTTAAGCCGCCAAAATGCAATAAGAAACCTCGATTAGTTCTTCGCGACGCGAGCTGAGAAACAATTTTAACACGCATTTCATACCAAAGTTACTGCTTGGGGACGCAATTTTGAAAAATGATTTTTCCTTGGGTTGCTTCGAATGATCTCTCTAAGTTACATGTTTCTAGGGCCACTGGTGTAGGCTGAGCGTCGAGTTGTGAAATAGAAAACATGCCGCGTCGCACTATATATATATATATATATATATATATATATATATATATATATATATATATATATAAAGAACTGAATATCACAACTTCAGAACCTTGCGTTTTGAATTTCGCAAAATCATTTCTTTGTGGGAGCCTAAGTCAATTATTAACGTTCTTTCTAAATTTCACACTTCTGGGACAATAATGTAGACTCAGTACAGATACCACAACAAATTATTGAATCTCAGTTCTGCTCCGTTAGGAGTACAAATTTTGGAAAAATCTTTCTGAGTGGGAATTTAATTTGCACAAAAAATGTTCCATCCAAATTTTGTGTCTCTGGGACCAATGATATAGACTAGGCGCTCATTCTCAAAACGTACTGCGTTGCTTCCCCAGAAATTCAGCCCTTTAGGTGTTAAATTTTACAGAAACGCTATCTTAATGAGAACATACGGTGAATAATTAACATCCCACCAAATTTCATGTCTCTAGGATCAATGTTTTGCGCAGGGTGTGGATACGGCAACACCCCTTTCACATTGCTTCTTCAATTTTGAAAAGTTGTTTCTTAGCAAGCACCTGACTACCTATATCTCATAGCTACCATTTATCCAACAAAGATCTTAATTTGCTCAACTACTTTCAGCGTCTTCAGGTGTTCCTGAATACCTAGAGAAGCCGGCAGCAGTCCTCAGCTACATTTTTAAACCGTATGAACAATAATTTTTTTGAAACTTCCTGGCAGATTAAAACTGTGTGCCCGACCGAGACTCGAACTCGGGACCTTTGTCTTTCGCGGGCAAGTGCTCTACCATCTGAGCTACCGAAGCACGACTCACGCCCGGTCCTCACAGCTTTACTTCTGCCAGTACCTCGTCTCTCTGCCAGTACCTCTGGAAGGTAGGAGACGAGGTACTGGCAGAAGTAAAGCTGTGAGGACCGGGCGTGAGTCGTGCTTCGGTAGCTCAGATGGTAGAGCACTTGCCCGCGAAAGGCAAAGGTCCCGAGTTCGAGTCTCGGTCGGGCACACAGTTTTAATCTGCCAGGAAGTTTCATATCAGCGCACACTCGGCTGCAGAGTGAAAATCTCATTCAGGAAATAATTTTTTTCTATATTTAAAGTACAAACAAATTTATTTCTAAGCAGAGTTTTACATGCCCATTCGATAGAGCGGTCCTGAATTAGCTTTTTTCGATATTCCTTTTATCGATCTGTATTAACAGGGATAGTAAGCCACGAGAATAACGGGTCCTCCAGTAGCGACTGAGCAGTGCTGCTGCACGGCGCAAGCAGCCAGCGCGGGCCAGGGCGACGCCGCCACTGCTGGGGTACCGGTTAATCTTTGTTCTTTACTGTCTTTTAACACACATCGATAAAACGAATATCGAAAAAACTAATTCGGGACCACTATGCCGAATGCGCACGTAAAATCCGCTTTAAAAATCGCTTTGTTGGTAACGGGAAACAAACCGACGTTTTCTTCGACAATGAGCGTCGTGCAGAAAACATGATGAGCAGTATCTGTTTATGGTGATTCCAGATACACGTCGTAAAAACGTCACTGCAATAATCTGCCGAAACACCATTGAAAATGTGTGTCATGACTCGTAGAAGGGTCACCCGGTATAATATTCTTAGGATAACAACTTGCAAGTATATAAATTTGCCATACAGAAACTTCAGAAGTAATAACTTTAGACTGTTAGTATGTGTCGGTCGCCCGATTTCATACGCCGTGTTTCAGGGTACGATTCCCAGTCAGAACTAGAATTTTTTTCTGGAACTTAGTGTGACTGTCACCAGTAGCGAAGCTTTGTACATTTTCATGTCGTACTTCGGAGTCTACGTGAAACTGCAGCTATCTCTGTAAGTGGGTGTAGAGACCAGCTCCTTGGAAATTAGAACGGAAGCTCATAATGTCTTTAATGTCCTGTGGTACTGAAACCAAACTTGTAGACGGAGAATTTGCTTGTAATGCCCTGCCAGCTTTATGGAACTCTGTATTTCATTCACACTGAACATCATTTCGATAGAACAACTGCAGGTTCTCATAAGCATGGATACACCCGCACACTTGATCCTCGTTCAGCTGAGTTACTAATGACAGTTTTTGTTATAATATTGAACGTGCGACGTCGAAGGTTTGCAGAGTCCAACAGTGCCGCCGTCATCTACAAATGTGAGTATACGTACGGCTCTCGGGTCAACGCACCGCTCCCTGCAGGAACGTCCGCTCCAGTCAACTCCACAACAAAAGCTGTAGCCGAGAAAAACTACCATGAAACTGCGCTATGCAGCGACGACCGTTGCGCTTCAGCCTTCCCACAACAGTTTATGCTATCTTTATTTTATTGAAACGTTGTTATTTGATCCTCTTGTTACTTCCCTTTCGTTATCTTTCCATTTTCATTTTTTTGGTTATTGTTCCAATCACAATATGTATTGAAATATGAGAGAGAGACCAATATACATATTCTCAAAGTTTGTCATCTTCTTCCATTACAATACTAATTCTAGAGCTCTCGTAGTGTATTCAGTTTAGAAAGATTTCGATAATCAGTTTTTATTTTTTACCAACTTCAGTGTGTCTGAAGACAAGTATATTTTTCAGATGGTTAAAAACAAATAAAAATTTGTATGCTTAAATAAGACTGAGAATACTTTAAAGAACTCTACTTCTAAATGAACCTTCTTTTAATTACTTTGAACAATCATCTGTGCGTTATGCATACATCAACAACCACTAAGACACCTTTGTATTATATATGCACCCAGGTGAAGAATGCATAGCAGTTTGGACTCATTTTTACATTTTTATGACTTTCACTACAGTAGAATGATAGATTCTGAAGATGGTTATTGTACAGCCGAAACTGGTAACTATGTTCAATAAACTTTGCGATGAAGACAATTAAATAACTTATCTAATGACTTCAGTGTCAATGGGACGCTGAAACGTAAGCTTCCTTCTTTGTTTGGCCAATTAGATTTCAAACGCTTCCGGTGTAGTCGCACTTCACAACTTAACAGTAAAATAGAATAAAAAACCATTTTTAGATTCTCTTTCAACAGTACTTTCACATGTTGAACAATAACTGAAGTCTCGGCTCTTATTCAAGTTTACTTTTCAGTATGCCGTGACATTATTTTGAAACCGGATTGCAAGTGGACATTGGCAGCCTGTGTTCTTTTGTCAGCGTTATAGGAAAGTATACAAAATAGCTGTACAGCAGTTTTGCTGCTTACGTTTTGAATGACATACAGAACTCGTTGCGAAGCTAGGTAGTATACTGATGTTTCCCAAGATCTCAGGATATGAATGAGTTAGTTAAGGAACGGTGTTCCATAAGAAATTTTACAGAATTCTAGAACTGTCTCACTTCGGGGCGAGCAGAACTATTTCGTGAAACGTTTAGATATACCTATCACAAAGTCAAGCATAAATGCACTAGAATTTTTTTTTAAAAAAAAGGTGGATATGACCTGGGCAAGATTGGGGATGTAAAAGAAGGGATCTAGCTTCTCGACTTACCTGGCAGCTTCACTTACCTGGCAGCTTCAAAGCCATTTAAACCAAAACATCGCGCTTTTCTTACAAGTTAACCTTATTTCCCAAGCGCATTGAGATCGCTTAGACCCACCCTGTGTCAATGTATGGTGAATGGGTATAAGAGCAAATACAAATAAATCTTCGTGCTTCTAGAGAGTGGGATGCAGCTTCGATGGGCAGCATCCGAGAATGGACGTGCGTCTGTAGTAAGAGGTGTCAAAGAGTTGATCCTAAACTTCTATGACACGTTGTGTCATATTGCACGACATGAAAAATACCACACTGGATGACATGCCATCATATATAATGTCACTTTATTTGATACGATGCGTTGTATTACATGATGTGGCTACTAATACTGACAAGGAAAAAAGCGAGAATATGTCAAGACATTCTGATTTAAAGGTCTTTGAAGCTGCCTGGTCAATCGAAAAGCTAGTTGCCTTCTTTTACATCCTTAACTCTGCCCAGGACATGTTCGCCTTTTTTGATCTACGACATGAGCATTTTTCATTCTGGTTCCCAACTTTCATTTGACCATAATTTTTAAATTAGACCGCTATAGCTTGGCAATCGATGTAGGTTTTTGTCGTCTCGTGTGACGATTGTTTCGGTGTAGGTATCTTTGTGCTTCAAACCCTGCTACTTATATCGTGGTAACGGATAAAGCTTTCACAAAACAGGAAAACCATTAATCACGTGTACTTGTCTACCTACAAAAATTGATCCGATTCGCAGGAGTTTGAAACAGAAGGGCGCGCGTAAAAAAAAATACAAAAACATGTTTTTTAAACGTAAAATCCGAATGATTCTGAAGCCGAGTTTTCAATTTTATCGCAATAATGCATTTTTTTAATTTATTTGGTTCGCTTTAAACCGTTATCACGCGTTCATTTCACTTGAGAACGTTTTTTACGTGTTACATTTAACTCGACTTTAGACCATGGTATCTCGACAGCAGATAAAGATTACTTGAAAAAAACTCGTTTTGACTTTATCCAATTATCTACCTTCATGCAAAGTTTCAAACGATTCGCACAAATTTAAGAAACAGAAGTGGCGCACTTTAAAAAAGAACTCCAGGAAAACGTTAAACTATCATATCTCGACAATGGATAAATATTATTGCATAAAAAAATGTCGTTTCGGCTTTATGCATTTATCTACCGTAGTGCAGAGTTTGAACCGATTAGTACAAGTTTAAAGTATAGAAGTGGCGCGCTTCGAAAACGTCCCGTAAAAACATGTTTTTTCACGTGGAATCCACACGAAGGAAGATTATTTTTAAACGGTTAAAACTTATTTTAGACCAAGGTCCGATGCACTGGTGGTCCAGTTTCGATCCATCAGTCTCGCTCCAGTCCAGAGTTTAAGGGTGACTGTTTTTGCACATAAAATCCTAAAGAGGGTGATAGTTTTTGTGTAAAACCCGAACGGTGTTCACACAAATAGTGCCATTAACTAATCATTAATTTCAGCCAAATTAAAATATTTTGCAAAAGGAATTAATCGATATGCACAATTTTCCTGGGTGCCAGGTCCGGTTCGTCGTTCATACTTTGCTTAACACACTTAACATAGCTACAGTAAGAATGTCTGTACAAATGGCCGGTGGTCCGGGCTAAACACGAAAAATTTTACCCCACGTTCCCAGCTCAAATAGCAACTGAGCACCAAGACCCTCCCCAAACCCGATTCTGCGCGCAGCCTTTTCCGACATACTTGTTACAGCGCTACTGATGTTTCTTTCGCCTCGTATGGAATGCTAACGCCAGTATTCGAGTCGTCTGTATCTGGATTCTTGTCGAGATCTCTTCCTTAATTTATTTACTTCATATTCGATACATAGGCGGATCACAAAAGAGTTTACGTGAATCCAGCAACAAGAAACCGAAGAAACACAAAGCACAAAAAATAACGGAAAAGACTAAATAACAAGGCGCGCAATTTGAGGGTAGATACAAAAAGAAAAACGCCAAGAAGACATGTGCTTATATTTGAATTTTTTCGTCATACCAGAAAAGATGTCAATACCCAAGAAGAAGCAAAGTGTACAATCGAATGTCACATATAGGGTGCTAATGCCACAATGTTGCACGACTGTGGTGTATGTAAATACAGTTTGAGCAGTCACTCACCCAGAACGAAGAGTGACAGAAAGATGAGCGTCCAAGGCCTCATGGCAGCCAACTCGTTCCAGCTGCTGGTAAGAATGTCATGCGTCACTGAAACGCATCGCCGGACGACTGTCCTCGAAACGCTTCAAGAGGAGCTCGCTGGACTTGATACCGACACAGGACGCAGCTAACTCTTTTAAACAGAAGTTAATGGGTCCATCAAACACTATTACTGTTCAGTATCTTGTTATGGTTTTCTCAGTAGCGCTAAACCACCTGAAGGTTATTTCAAGTGGCGTGTGTCTCTCAAATTTCCACGCTATCATTTTGACTGTGGTCTGCCGTCCGTCACCACTACGCGAGAATACACTCAGTGTTCAGTCAAATCCAAGATACAACACAGGCAAATGCAGAGTATCTAAAAGATAACCGCCCGTCTACTTGAAGGAGACCGGCTGCTATGTTAAGAGTTCCTCGTGTGCACACGAGGCGATCGCTACGTCAACACGACACGCAGGTAACGCAGCAAGCAGCCACCGCTGTGTAGAGAGGAGAGTCGCACAGCGGCTGCCGTGCCACTACTGGCAGCAGGCGGCGACCCACTGCGCTTCAAACACGGCCGCGCCGCTCGGCGCATGCGCCTTGGTTACTCCGCGCGACTGTCAAAGCGCCCCACAGACAGACGATCTGATTTGTTCGGCCCGGAGGAATCACGCAGCATCTCTAGGCGGACAAGCGTGCGGCGCCTGATTTTCCACAGCCCGCTCTCGGTTTCTGTGGAGAATGCGGCCGCACGGGACAGGCTTTCTGTTGCATCGAAAGGGAAGAGAATCGGTGTCCCACTGATGCTGCTGCAAGATGCACATAATGTATGAGGGGCATTCGAATAACAAGCTGGAGGCCTGTAAACAGTATTGACCAATACAGGCACTTGTCGCACTGACAAGGAAACGTCACTAACTCGATCTCACATATTAAGGAGAAAAAAATCACACTTGCAAGACATCAGCCACAACCTTCGATGCCGCGTGAAAATTTGGACTATAATTATCATAGTTTGCAGTCATGGCTTGAATGTAGAGAATTTAAACTTTGTGAGCACCGGCTGTTTGTTATTCGCTGCGCCCCACTGGAGCAGCTAAACGCCCGAGAGCGAAGTACTGCACAATAGGCGTGGGAAAAACCGGCCGGCTAAAACCGATACCGGTATTTTAGTTCTCAGCAACCGTTACTTTTCGGTATTTGTGTGGTCTCGGCTATGACAGGTTTCTCATGTTTTGCTAATAGCCGGGTAAAAAACCGGCACACCGTTTCGCCATAGTAGCAAGTACTAAAATTTTTCGTTTTTAAATAAAACTTTGTTTAAAAACGAATAATGCTTTTTCGTAACTTTTCCATTGCTTTGAAATATTGGGTTATTACAGAAATTGGAAAAGCGACGATCACTACTTTAATTAAAACGCCAGCGGTTAGAGACTTGCAACAAAAACATGGCATAAGAATCAGTACAGCATTGCAGGAACAATGACGTATCTGTTTGGCGTGTGACGTGACCTATTATGCGGTACGCGTTTATGCACAGTGTGCACGTATTGCCCCCACAAGCTCCATAAAGTAGTTTCTAGCTGTCGTCCTCAGACATCAGTTGTATTGCAGAATGGTTCAAATGGCTCTGAGCACTGTGGAACTTAACATCTAAGGTCATCAGTCCCCTAGAACTTAGAACTGCTTAAACCTAACTAACATAAGGACATCACACACATCAATGCCCGAGGCAGGATTCGAACCTGCGACCGTAGCAGTCGCTCGGTTCCGGACTGAAGCGCAGAATGGTACTGTTGGAAGTATTTTACAAAGTGCAGTAGCAACGAAGTATAATAATCCATTTGCTGTGAAAGATTAAAACCGGAAGGAGGCACAAACAAACTTACATCATGTATGGAGAAAAGATCCACAATGTTCATTGGAAGAGAAGGTAAATTTGATTGATAAATCTACACTCCTGGAAATTGAAATAAGAACACCGTGAATTCATTGTCCCAGGAAGGGGAAACTTTATTGACACATTCCTGGGGTCAGATACATCACATGATCACACTGACAGAACCACAGGCACATAGACACAGGCAACAGAGCATGCACAATGTCGGCACTAGTACAGTGTATATCCACCTTTCGCAGCAATGCAGGCTGCTATTCTCCCATGGAGACGATCGTAGAGATGCTGGATGTGGTCCTGTGGAACGGCTTGCCATGCCATTTCCACCTGGCGCCTCAGTTGGACCAGCGTTCGTGCTGGACGTGCAGACCGCGTGAGACGACGCTTCATCCAGTCCCAAACATGCTCAATGGGGGACAGATCCGGAGATCTTGCTGGCCAGGGTAGTTGACTTACACCTTCTAGAGCACGTTGGGTGGCACGGGATACATGCGGACGTGCATTGTCCTGTTGGAACAGCAAGTTCCCTTGCCGGTCTAGGAATGGTAGAACAATGGGTTCGATGACGGTTTGGATGTACCGTGCACTATTCAGTGTCCCCTCGACGATCACCAGTGGTGTACGGCCAGTGTAGGAGATCGCTCCTCACACCATGATGCCGGGTGTTGGCCCTGTGTGCCTCGGTCGTATGCAGTCCTGATTGTGGCGCTCACCTGCACGGCGCCAAACACGCATACGACCACCATTGGCAACAAGGCAGAAGCGACTCTCATCGCTGAAGACGACACGTCTCCATTCGTCCATCCATTCACGCCTGTCGCGACACCACTGGAGGCGGGCTGCACGATGTTGGGGCGTGAGCGGAAGACGGCCTAACGGTGTGCGGGACCGTAGCCCAGCTTCATGGAGACGGTTGCGAATGGTCCTCGCCGATACCCCAGGAGCAACAGTGTCCCTAATTTGCTGGGAAGTGGCGGTGCGGTCCCCTACGGCACTGCGTAGGATCCTACGGTCTTGGCGTGCATCCGTGCGTCGTTGCGGTCCGGTCCCAGGTCGACGGGCACGTGCACCTTCCGCCGACCACTGGCGACAACATCGATGTACTGTGGAGACCTCACCCCCCACGTGTTGAGCAATTCGGCGGTACGTCCACCCGGCCTCCCGCATGCCCACTATACGCCCTCGCTCAAAGTCCGTCAACTGCACATACGGTTCACGTCCACGCTGTCGCGGCATGCTACCAGTGTTAAAGACTGCGATGGAGCTCCGTATGCCACGGCAAACTGGCTGACACTGACGGCGGCGGTGCACAAATGTTGCGCAGCTAGCACCATTCGACGGCCAACACCGCGGTTCCTGGTGTGTCCGCTGTGCCGTGCGTGTGATCATTGCTTGTACAGCCCTCTCGCAGTGTCCGGAGCAAGTATGGTGGGTCCGACACACCGGTGTCAATGTGTTCTTTTTTCCATTTCCAGGAGTGTATTATTTCATTGATGTGCTATAAATTTGGGATACTAACTGACCCCTTAATTTTGTTAAAAAAGGTCGTAATTCCTCCATCTGTATTAAGGTGTTGGTTTTATTGGCAACTAGTTTCGATGTTGTTACAACATCATCCTCAGGCCCATACTTGTTGACAGCAACCGTATGTGTCTAACACTAGTAGTCAGTGGTGAGATAGGCGTGTTCCATGCGGAAGGCAGGTAGTAACTTAATTTTGTGGTTGCTTCAGGGTGAAAAAATTATACCATTCAAAAGTGACGATGCGGGAAAGTCTTCAACTCGTGAATTTTCGCTCTTGCCATCGCCGTGCTTGTCAGCTTCAACTTCACCATCTTTCCTCGAGACAATGAGATCGGTTTCTGCCACAGCCTCGACTGCATATCGATCGTCATCTCCTACTCCTTCACCTTCATTAAAATTTTTCAGACTTTTCCGAAGCCTATATAAAACAAGTAATCAGTTATTTCAGAGACCAGTTGTTTTGAACGGTTTTAACAGGCAGATTAAACTAGAGACGATGAAAATCTATGTAACCAAAAGGCGTTTGTTTCAACGATTACCGCAAGGGCAGAGGTGCGGGGGGGGGGGGGGGGGGGACACTTCTGCGAACGTGTTTTGAACGGCATGTGCACCTAACATGTCACCTCACTCACATATGTGTTCCATAATACTTATATACTGTATAAGTCTGAAAATCAAAAGGAATAAATCTAAGCAACTGAATAATTATTATGAAATGGAGTTAATGATTTCCAATTTACAATTTAATCACGCCAGTCACTTTGAAGAACGGTACACCTCCTGCAAATGCACTTCATTTTAACTGTGTCAGCTTTTCGATACAAAGAAAATAACGCGCAACAGCGATGTTAATAATTAAATAGCGTTACGTTACGTCTTTAATGACACACGCATTCATTTCTGCATTTTTGTATTGGAACAAAGCGAAGGCGACTGTGGCATAAGCTGCAGGTTAGAAAGCGCTCACTTTGACACATTGACCATAGCACCGTCGCTTGTTTGTTGACCGATACTATGAATACGAACATGTTACTCCGCTGTACAGTACTTCACGCCCGGCCATTAGCCAGCTATAGTGGGGCGGAGCAAGTGACAGCCGGTACGCGCGAATTTTAAAAGCTATAGATTTTAAGTCATAACTGCATACGTAGAGAACTGCAGCCCAAATTTACGCGCGGGATTGACCTCTGGGACTGATATCATTCAAGTGTGCTGCTTTTCTATAAAAATATGAGGTCGAATTGGTGATGTTTTCTTTTGAAACATAAGGCGGTGAATGGCTTGATTCTCAGTTATACTATTTTGTTTTGTCGTAAACGTTTTGATAAGAAACAGCTAAATCAATTTTTGTACTTATTACTTAGGGTGCTGCAACAGCGCATTATTATGTGATTATTTTGAAGCTGAATTTTCACAAGAACACCTCTCTTATCTTCAAATGTGTGAAATCTTATGGGACGTAACTGCTAAGGTCATCAGTCCGTAAGCTTACACACTACTTAACCTAAATTATCCTAAGGACAAACACACACACACCCATGCCCGAGGGAGGACTCGAACCTCCGCCGGGACCAGCCGCACTGTTCATAACTGCAGCGTCCTAGACCGCTCGGCTAATCCCGCGCGGCACAAAATTCCAAATTTTCCTTTTAGCAACGAATAACAAACAGTAGCTTGCCGCCTCCTCTCCTTTGCGTCGTCGTACTGACCATGACGCGTTCTTCTTATAGGTGTAATGACCATTATACCCGTAAATAAAGAGTTTTATTTTACATTGTCTTTGAGGCCATAGAAGTCGTGGAAAAGAACTCTTTTTTGTTTAAGCAGGATATAATCAAACCGTAGTATACACTTGCATCTTAACTGAAACAAAACAAACCATATTTCTTTCATTATACAGTCTAAGAAACGAATTCGGAAGTAACTTTTTTCTTTATAAAAATCCATAGACTAATTAAATAAGAGGTGGTAATATTGACGATTAGAAATAAATATTTTGTACACTCATCTTCTTTACGTTCAGGTTTTTCATCCACCAACACGTTTTTATGGTTCACATTAGAGTTACATTCACTGATACGACATTTCCTTTCATTTCGAATTTATTCTCCTTTTTTCGTGTCTAAATTCATTGTTCTTCAATATACGAAAGTCACTCCAAAAGAAATGCACATTATTTTTGTAAAAATGTAGTTTTCTATCTGCATGTGTGAAAGTTTTACAGTGTGTAGATACATCCTTCCCGCTTGTTTCCAAACTTAGTTCAACCTGTTCCCGTGAGTGGCGTCGTCACAGCATGTCTTCACGATGGCTGCTACACTTGACGTTCATCAGAAGCAACGTGCTGTCATAGAATTCCTGTGCTGTGAAAGCGAGACAGTGGTAAACATCCACAAGAGATTGAAAAAGGTGTAAGGAGATGCTGCTGTCGATCGCAGTACAGTTAGTCGGTGGGCAAGCAGGTTACGTGATGAAAGCGGGCACGGCAGTATTGAGGACTGCCCTCGCAGCGGCAGGCCTCGTACTGCACACACTCCAGGCAATGTGCAGAGAGTTAACGAATTGGTGACTGCTGACAGTGAATGGATTGTCATGCTACGTTGAGATAGGGGAAGGAAGTGTTTGCAGAATACTGAAAGTGCTGGCGTTAAAAAAGTTTTGTGCCAGGTGGGTTCCCAGGATGTTGACAGTGGCTCACGAAGAAACAAGAGAAACAGCGAACTTTTGGAACAGTACGAGAATGGTGGAGATGAATTTCTTGGAAGAATTGTGACAGGTGATGAAACATGGCTTCACCATTTTTCACCAGAGACGAAGAGGCAATCAGTGGAGTTACATCATGCAAATTCACCCAAGAAAAAAATTTAAAACCACACCTTCTGCTGGAAAAGTTATGGCTACGGTGTTTTTCGATTCCGAAGGACTCTTACTTGTGGTCATCATGCCAAGTGGAACCACCATAAATTCTGATGCGTATGTGACGACACTGAAGAAACTTCAAGCTCGACTGAGTCGTGTTCAACCACATCGGCAAAAGCAGGGTGTTTTTCTGTTGCACGACAATGCACGGCCACATGTCAGTCAAAAAACCATGGAAGCGATCACAAAACTCGGATGGACAACACTGAAACACCCGCCTTACAGTCCTAACCTGGCTCCAGGTGACCATCGTCTCTTTGAGAAACTGAAAGACTCTCTTCGTGGAACAAGGTTTGAAGATGATGACTCCCTTGTGCACGCTACCATACAGTCGCTCCAACAGGTTGGTCCAGAATTTTACCGTGCGGGTATACAGGCGCTGGTTCCAAGATGGCGTAAGGCAGTTGAGAGGGATAGAAAGTATGTGGAGAAATGAAAATATTGTTCCTAAAGGATGCATCTACATACTGTAAAACTTTCAAACATGTAGAATGAAAGATGGATTAAAAAATAGTGTGCATTTCTTTTGGAGTGTCCCTCGTACTATCGAAAACAAAACTAAAAACCGAAAGTGCAGGCACAGTCAACAGATTTTAATCAAAAGAATAAGGTTAGATATCGCAATGTTGTTACTGTAGACATCACTCACAGTGGACTGTGAAATATTGGTGGCATTATCCCGTTTTGTCTCAGCAGCGGTTCGGCACTTTCTTCTCACTCTGCCGAGCCTTATATGCACCATTACCAATGCTCGTTGCATTTAGTCTATTTGTCAGGGTATTGGCAATGGCATTTAGGTTTGTATTTTAGATCTAACTCACTTTTTTTAATTTTTGCTCTTAGCCCGTTACTGATGTCCAGTATTTAAATAGTGCAACCAACATGCATTTGAAGCTGCTTATTGTGCAGGACCCTAGGTCTCCCTTTCTAATCATCCCCCCCGCCCCTCAGCCATCACTCCACTGCCAGACTGATGATTCCTTCATCCTTTAGGATGCATGCTATCAACCTTGTTTTATTCCATTTGTGCCAGAAGTTTCTTTTCGCCTAATTCGATTCAGTACGTCATCATTAGTTATTCTGTGTACCTACCTTTTCTTTTGTTCTTCTGTAGGACCACATTTCAAAAGCTTCTATTCACTTCTTGTCCGGACTGCTTGTCGTGCACGTTTCGTACATCGCAAGCTACGCGTTCAGAAAACAGTTCCTATTTATATTCGATATTAGCAAATTTTTATTTTGCAGAAGTGCTTTTCTTGCTATTGCCAATCTGTACTATTACACTTTACTTCAGCCATCACCAGTTATACTACTGCGAGAATATCAAAACTCGTCAACTACTTTTAGTACCTCATTGGCCAATACAATTACCTCAATAGCGCCTGATTTAAGTAGGCTACATTCCATTATCCTGTTCAACTTATACGTTTGAAGACACTATCCATTCTCTTCGACTGTTCCTTCAAGTCATTTTTTAAGATCCCCTCACTTTTTTAAATTAAACCTCCAGAAGAGTCTCTGTTTAGTTAGTGAGTCGACAGTGCTTTCTCATACGAGACATACAGAGACTAAGACACCCGTCCTTGGATTTTCTTTGAAAGTCTTCAAGTAGAATTTCTTCCTACCTGTTCTGTCGTAAAACTCTCGTAGTTGATGTCCCTCGTAGAAGCAGTATCAGCGTCATCGGATACTCTGGAAAGTGCAATTTAATATCCAGTAATTTCTAAGTCAGACTTCAAGAAGAATATAATAATTCCAATCCCAAGGAAATCAGGTGTTGACAGAAGTCAGTTTAATAAGTCACAGCTGCAAAATACTAACGAGATCAGTTTGGATTCTGTAGAAATGTTAGAACACGTGAGGCAATACTGACCTTACGACTTATCTTAGAAGAAAGATTAAGGAAAGGCAAACCTACGTTTCTAGCATTTGTAGACGTAGAGAAAGCTTTTGACAATGTTGACTGGAATACTCTCTTTCAAATTCTAAAGGTGGCAGGGGTAAAATACAGGGAGCGAAAGGCTATTTACAATTTCTACAGAAACCAGATGGCAGTTATAAGAGTCGAGGGGCACGAAAGGGAAACAGTGGTTGGGAAGGGAGTGAGACAGGGTTGTAGCCTCTCCCCGATGTTATTCAATCTGTATGTTGAGCAAGCAGTAAAGGAAACAAAAGAAAAATCGGTGTAGGTATTAAAATCCATGGAGAAGAAATAAAAATTTTGAGGTTCGCCGATGACATTGTAATTCTGTCAGAGACAGCAAAGGACTTGGAAGAGCAGTTGAACGGAATGGACAGTGTCTTGAAAGGAGGATATCAGAGGAACATCAACAAATGCAAAACGAGGATAATGGAATGTAGACGAATTAAGTCAGGTGATGCTGAGCGAATTAGATTAGGAAATGAGACACTTAAAGTAGTAAACGAGTTTTCCTATTTGGGGAGCAAAATAACTGATGATGGTGGAAGTAGAGAGGATATAAAATGTAGACTGGCAATGGCAAGGAAAGCGTTTCCGAAGAAGAGAAATTTGTTAGCATCGAGTACAGATTTAAGTGTCAGGAAGTCATTTCTGGAAGTATTTGTATGGAGTGTGGCCGTGTATGGAAGTGAAACGTGGACGCTAAATAGTTTGGACAGGAAGAGAAAAGAAGCTTTCGAAATGTGGTGCTACAGACGAATGCTGAAGATTAGATGGGTAGATCACATAACTAATGATGAGGTATTGAACAGAATTGGGAAGAAGAGGAGTTTGTGGCACAATTTTACAAGAAGGAGGGACCGGTTGGTAGGACAAGTTCTGAGGCATCAGGGGATCACAAATTTAGCATTGGAGGGCAGCGTGGAGGGTAAAAATCGTAGAGGGAGACCAAGAGATGAATACACTAAGCAGATTCAGAAGGATGTAGGTTGCAGTAAGTACTGGGAGATGAAGAAGCTTGCACAGGATAGAGTAGCATGGAGAGCTGCATCAAACCAGTCTCAGGACTGAAGACCACAACAACAACAACAATTTCTAATTGATGAAGCGGCAAGCTATATTACTTGCAATAATGTTCGTGGATGCCCTTACGATTTGTCTAGCTTTGAAAACGCCGTTATCTGACAATACGAAAGAGTCCATCACTTTTAGCTTAAAACTAGTTATTTTCTGAGAGCACGGTCTTACGACAGAACTAGATCGATAGGCATCGTATCGGCGACTGGCGACTATGGCAAGCATTCTATACCTCGTACTTACAACCGTGGAACATCGTAACTGTTCTTAAAACATCGTTATCTTAAACGTTAGTCTTCTGTTTATTGAATCGACTGCTTTCTTGCGTCGTAATATTGTCATGAGAAAGTGTTTATGACCAGTACGCTTCTCCTGATAGCTGTAGCGGCTTTCATTCGTAAATATTTATTAAACAAAATTACTTGCTTCGCGTCAGAATGGCTGTGGTTTCCCTACGAATGATGTGCTGGCGTAACTGTCTTTCTCACAGGTAGCCACAGCACCTCATTCCACTGTGTACTGGCAACGCTAGATGTTCGAGCGACTATTTCTGCCAGTGAGGGAACGGAAATCTTACCCCTGCTACGCGTTCTGCAGTGCGGCCAGAACTTATTGAACCCCACTGATACCTACACACGGGATATGTAACGTAAATCTGGAAAGCAAGGAAATAAAATGAAAGTAGGGAGTTCCCTACAATTTGCTGCCTCTAGCAGTACGCTGTACCACCTCCGTTCAACTGCTCTTCTGATTCCTTCGCCGTCTCTGACAGAATTACAGTGTCACCGGTAAACTGCGAATTTTTTATTTCCTCTCCCTGAACTTTAATTTTATTTCCAAGTTTCTCCTTGGTTCCGTTCGCAGCTTGCTCAGTGTACAGACTGAATAACGTTGGGGATAAGGTACAACGCAGTCTCACTCCCTTTTCAGCCACTGCTTTCTTTCCAGTTCCTTCTACTCCTGTAATTAACGTCTGGTTTGTATACATACGGCGAATAACCTGTGGTTCGCTGTATTAAGTCCCTGCTACTTTCAGAATTTCAAACAGTGTAGCCCAGTGTGCCGTTTCCTTCGCCTAGACAACGGCTACTTTCATCACAGACACGCCTGACGAGTTGCCAGCGCTCCATCTACGCACGAGACACGTCACAGTTAACAACGCCAAAAGCCTTTTGTACTAGAGGACTGCAAGCAGAGCATTTTGCTCGCTCGCTCTCGCTCGAGGCCACAGCGCTCGGACACGGCGAGTACGAATGCTTGTAGCAGGCAGGCTGTGGTCGAACGAGGCGCGGTGGGGGAGAGGAGTCGGCGGGCAGAGGTCGCCCTGTCTGCTACACTCGCCGCGCTGCTTTAGTGACCGTTTTCCGTTTTATACTGAGTTTCTTTGACTCTTCAGTGTAATAAGCTTGTAGGAGCCGGCCTCGTAGAAGATCATTTTGCGTTCCACAGAAGTGTAGCAACAAGTGCAACAATACTTTCTTCCAGTGCGGATGCACTAACATCGTCCGAACTCCTACGGGAATCAATAATGGGGATTAATGGACGAGGGACGCTGCATTGCAGAGTGCGGTAAGTCGGATATTTGGACCGTGTCCGAATGGCCGATACCGGCACGGTAACTCAGCGTGTTCGGTCAGGGGGTTCGTTGACCTCTGTAATAAAAAAACTGAGTTAGTGGATTAAGGACGAACTGAGACGGGTGTCTTGCAACGTCCGCCCCGAGCAGATACAACGAACGAAAACTAACAAAATGAGATTTAAAATAATAGCTGTTAAGGCACCCGCTCATGAGAAGCAGTAAGTACGGTTTCGGATCCTGGTCCGGCATAAATTTTGAGCTTTCGCCATTGCATTTCCACAGTTGGGTTGGGTTGTTTGGGGAAGGGAGACCAGACAGCGAGCTTATCGGTCTCATTGGATTAGGCAAAGAAGGGGAAGGAAGTCGGCCGTGCTCTTTCAAAGAACCATCCCGGCATTTTCCTGGAGTGATTTAGGGAAATCACGGAAAACCTAAATCAGGATGGCCGGACGCGGGATTGAACCGTCGTCCTCCCGAATGCGAGTCCAGTGTCTAACCACTGCGCCACCTCGCTCGGTATTTCCACAGTGCTCTGTGCGTCTAGAAGACATTAGTATCCCACCCAACCTTTATTGCCCGTGGATAGAAACTGCACACGACTTTCTTGACGCTCTTTCGAGTATGACATGCTCAGATTTCCCCGTCGTCTACTATAGTTAACGAACGCCACTCAGCCGCACGCTGTAGTATCATAGCATGTGAAGGTGAGATGAAGGAGAATTCGAAAGCGAAACTTGTCTCGAAAGAATATATCCTGAGTGCGAAACACGGAGGTTGTAACAATGTTTGAAAGATTTTCATTAGTGTCTGGTAAGAACGACGGCTACGTGTACTTTGGCAAATGCTCTGCTCTCCTGTGTTACAGATATGCCACCACATATGTGAAGGCACATGTCTGCAGAACACTAAAAAAGTATAAATTCTGAAGCATAACCGGCTTCAATGAAAGCTACAGCAATTAAAAAGGCGCATAGAAATGTGTGCCAGAGATATTCTTCAATTTACATTAATATTAGGTTCAGAAATTCGCACTTTATGGCACGAGCTTGTAAACGTCGATTCATGATTCATGGTACGACAGTAGCACGAAACATTGAAAGACAAGGCGACGAAATACGAGGATGTATGATGCTAACTACTACCTTGGCCGTAGGTATTCATGCATTTGGATGTACAGCGGATACATGGACCTATCTATTATTGTATACTTTGTTTACCAAGATTAGGCACTGCGAAATATGGTACTGGTGACAACTCACTTTTCTGAGAGGAAAAAGAAAATCTGGGAAATTTTTAAGAGCAATTGTTCAAATTGTTAGAAGTAAATCCCCATTGAGCCATGTCCGGCTCGCATTGATGCCGTTCATAGCTTGGCGTCTTGTAATAGCGATAGTGGCGACTCGTTTTCTTAGTGTGTTCAGTAGCGCCACTACGTTTGCTCGCCTTGTCTGCTCTTGAGTGGCAACACCAGCACTTCTCGATAGCGCGTACTGTGGTATCATGTAGGAGCGGCCTCTAGTATTTCCGGGTCGTCGTGTGTCGAGTGAATTGAGCTGGGACGGAGCAGCAGTGAGGTCCGGACAGACAGTGCTCGCCTGACAGCTGGCGACATGCAGGCACTGTCCGACAGAAGGATGTGGTCGCGAGAGTGCACCACCACGTCAAGGACCGGATTCAGCGAGTTTCAGTTGAATGGACCGTGTTATTCGAGTGGTGCAACTTTCACTTGTGTGTGTGTGTGTGTGTGTGTCCGCCCGTCGAAGTGACCTCATGGCAATAAGTTGTCAGTCGACGATTTATACTGGGATCCTTCCCATGCCTGACTTAAGTGGTGACGACCGTTGGTTGGTACGCTCGGTCGTCGCAGTGGACAACGGGCATTTGGTCTTCCGACCGCTTCTGGCTTCTCTTTGTTTGTGCCGACTTGTAATTCGTCCGTGTTGTTTCACAGTGACTGGTTTTAGTGTTGTGAGTTGTTGGTGGAATTGTTTTCCGTGTGTATCTTGTGGTTTTGAATGAGTAGTTATTTGAATGCTGTCTGCGTACTGGATTTATGGACGAGTTGCGAACGGACATCACGTCGGTTGCGGGCGTAGCAGCGAGCAGGTCCGTGCAGCGCGAGGGCAAGCCGGGGCCGCTGGCGGTGTGCTGCCACTGCCGGATCGAAGAGGGGCAGCTGGGAGAGCAACGACTTCGTTGCACACCGAACCCTGGACGGTTAAGTTGAGTGAAGAGTTAACTGCTAATGCAACCTCGACTATTCGGAGATCTCGCCTTTGGTCAGTGGGTTGTTGCTCCCAGGGCTGCTGAGCCTTGCGGCAACGAGTGAAATGGTTCGAGGCGGTGAGATATTGCTGCTGTCTTTCTCTATTTGTTATTCATCATTGAATTTAGTATTATTCTTATTATTAAAGTGCAACCAGCGGTATTTTCTGCATTGTGGCCGCTAACGTCCCAGTTACCTACCCTGGAGGTTAGCGTACTTTTCCGGCAGTGTATCTTTCCTCGTCGTGTTTATGCTGTTCGACAAGGCGTGTTGTTCGACAGCCTCTTGTTTTGTACTGTTCATGTTTTTCACTTCTTTTATAATAAGTCCTTCAACCGTGTTACAGTTTCTTTTAAAACGAATATGTGCTATTTGGAATTGTTCTACTGACTTCTAATTCAAGCCTTCAGCCGTTTGTTGTTTGAGGTTATTGTTGGTGGCCTTCGGCCCTAAAATTGTGAAATTTTTTTGTGATAAGGCCTTCAGCCGTCATATAGTCAATTGTGTTTTTAAGAGATTGTTTTAAAATTTTAATTTCTTTATCTAAAGTTTACGTATTTGTTGTGCAACCGAGAGTAACTGATTACGGCCCCATCCACAATCATAACCTTATCCTGCTCCATCCTGAGAAACCAGCTCTCACCCATCATCTTCTAAAATTTCATTTGTCACCGGCCAGACGCTAATGTACCCTAGGGAAGACACGCCACGAAGGAATTACTCGAATAAGTCGGAAATCGGTAGATGTGGTGTTCATTACTCGAGACAAAGAGCTTCACAAATTGAGCAAGTCAATAACTCGATGGTCCACATGGTCCTTATTCAAGCAGTTATTCGGACTGGCATCGATTTAACAGTTTTTGGATGTCCTCCTGAAAGATATCGCTCCAAATTCCGTCAAAATGGTGCATTAGATCGTAAAAATTCCGAGCTGATTGGAGATCCCTCCCCATAATGCCTAACCTCCTTAATTGCGCAGAGGTCTGGCGACCTAGCTGGCCAAGGTAGGGTTTGACAAGGAGGACGACTAGCTGTAGAAACTCTCTCCGTTTGCTGGCGGGCATTGTCTTGCTGAACTGTAAGTCCAAGATGGCTTGCCATGAAGGGCAACAAAATAGGGCGTAAAATATCGCAGGCGTACCGCCGTGCACTAAGTGTGCCGCAGATGGCAACCAAACGGGTGCTGACATCAAAAGGAATGACACCCCATAGCATCACTCCTCGTTGTCGGGCCGTGTGGCGGGTGACAGATTGGAATCCCACCGCTGCCCGGGGCGTCTTGGGACACGTCTTCGGCCTGGAATTTCATCCTATCGAGTAGAATTGTTTTCAGTAATGAGTCCCGCTTCGAAATGAGCCCCTACGACGAATGAAAATATGCCTGGAGACGCCCCGTGGTGGGATATGCTATGAAAAAATACGCCAGACCATCAGTGCTAGCTGTTAGCTCGAGACTTTTGCGATCTAACGCTCCAATTGGACAGGATTTGGCATAGTATCCCTTAGGAGAACATCCAACGATTCTATCTATCAATGCTAAGCCGAATAACTGCTTGGATAAGGATCAGAGATGGCCCAATGCGCTACTGTCTTGCTCAATTTGTGAATCTCCTTCTCTTGAAAAAAATCAAACCATTTTTTCGGAAATTGTATTTAGTTATTTGTATATACATGTACATCACATCCACCGATTTCCATCCCATTCGGATAATACCTTCGTAGTGGATCTTTTTCTTGTCTTAGTGTATAATGCAAAGCACTGCAATCTTTTCAGCATTATGCATGCAATAAAAATGTTTTGAAAATAATCTTGAAACACATGTCGCTTGTCGATTATTTGATAAATGAGGTTACAGTGGTTTATACCCCACCTTGTGCTGCCAAATATACTGTCTATTTCATGAACAAATACAGGCAAGGTTGAAGCAAGAAACGGAGATTAGATGGAACAGCTTCTTTGGAATGTTACAGTCTGTAGTTAGGCAGTACGATAAAATCATGCCGGCCGGTGTGGCCGTGCGGTTAAAGGCGCTTCAGTCTGGAACCGCGTGACCGCTACGGTCGCAGGTTCGAATCCTGCCTCGGGCATGGAGGTGTGTGATGTCCTTAGGTTAGTTAGGTTTAATTAGTTCTAAGTTCTAGGCGACTGATGACCTCAGAAGTTGAGTCGCATAGTGCTCAGAGCCATTTGAACCATTTGATAAAATCATGGAAGTGATTCCGAAGAGAGATATCTCTCAAAAACGCACTGATTGTGACAACACTATAAAAAACTCGTGACTTTTATAGCAATTCAAAGATGCAATAGGATTGCCAGAAGGCGAGAAGTTTCCAACGATTCAGTTTGTTTCGTTACAGGTGCACAAAACGGAAAATCACTACAGTACACATTGCCCGAAGAAACAGAGGTAGGTTTAAATTATTGTAGACCCAGTTTTCTTATCTGATAAGCTCTGTGCGTTCAGCAAATGAAAATTGCGCTTAATTGCAAAACGGCGGTTTCAGTGTCACGGGTATTTTCGCAGTACAGTAGGTCGTATTATCGTCTTTTAACTGTAGATATTATGACTGCTGGAAGATCAACGTCTAAATTCGGACTTTACACAGAACAGTAACATTTCTGTGGTCACCCTTCCTATTATTGGAAGTGATTTCTGTTAGTGGTAGAGATGAGACGTTAAATATGTGATGATCAGTTCATCACAAACTAGAACAAAATTACAGCTTGACAGTAAATCCTTGTCGTGTTTTTTCGATATCTGTAAATATTCATTTAGGGCCGTTGAGAGAATGCCAGAAGTCTCTCTTTCCTGAGCGGCTAGAATGTGGGTGACGTCATAATCTACTGATGAGGTTGCCTTGTGTCCTGAATGGATAGTGGTGACGACAAAGCTCCGCTTGAGTGGTGAAAGCGTAACCATTGTCTCTTTCCCAAGCTATCTAATTTAGCGGGAAGGATGCTTTGTGTTTCAGTTTCAAATGTGATTAGCGAAAGAAATTTCAGTGCGACATGAAACATTACCTCGAACGAAAGAAGCACTCGCGATTCGAAACGAGTCGACTCATTGTAAGTACGTCAAGAAGTAGTAATTTGGAGACAATTTTGTTCCTGTTAGATTTCTAATTTCTTACATGTTCAAGTTCACATATGTACATTTGCATCAATAAAACGGATGGTGTTGCAAAGAACAGCAACGTGATTTTTCATTAAGAGACCGGAAAAAGTTGTTAGGTACATAGTTTTCCTGTGAAACTCCACACTGTTTTCTAATTTCTGTTATTGCATAAAGCAAGTTATTTTTCCTTATGGGTCACAATGATGCCGCGATTACACACTACCAGCCAGGATATACGTCTACAGCGTAGTTAAATTGCTCTGAGTGTAATTCCATGAGCTGGTGGGAGTACGTCTGAGGCGACACCAGCCTACAGACACAATGAGTTGCTACTACACTGAAGAGCCAACGAAATTGGTACACCTGACTAATATCGTGTAGAGCCCCCATCGAGCACGCAGAAGTGCCGTAACACGACGTGGCATGGTCTCTAATAATGTGTGAAGTAGTGCTGGAGGGAGCTGACACCATGAATCTTGCAGGGCTGTCCATAAATTCCTGAAAGTACGAGGGGGTAGAGATCTCTACTGGACAGCACGTTGCAAGACATCCCAGATATGTTCAATAACGTTCATGTCTGGAGAGTTTGGTGGCCAGTGGAAGTGTTTAAACTCAGAAGAGTGTTCCTGGAGCCGCTCTGTAGCATTTCTGGTCATGTGGGGTGTCCCATTGTCCTGCTGGGCCGGCCGGGGTGGCCGAGGGTTTCTAGGCGCTACAGTCTGGAACCGCGCGACCGCTACGGTAGCAGGTTCGAATCCTCCCTCGGGCATGGATGTGTGTAATGTCCTTAGGTTAGTTAGGTATAAGTAGTTCTAAGTTCTAGTGGACTGATGACCTCAGAAGTTAAGTCCCATAGTGCTCAGAGCTATTTGAACCATTTTGTCCTGCCGGAATTGTCCAAGTCCGTCGGAATGCACAATGGACACGAATGGACGCCGGTGATCAGACAGGGTGATTACGTACGTGTGACATGTCAGAGTCGTATCTAGACCTATCAGAGGTCCCATATCAGTCCAACTGCATACGCCCGGCTGGCCGTTGTGACCGAGCGGTCCTAGGCGCTTCAGCCTGGAACCGCGCGATGTCCTTAGGTTCGTTACGTTTAAGTAGTTCTAAGTTCTAGAGGACTGATGACCTCAGTTGTTAAGTCCCATAGCGCTCAGGGCCATTTGAACCATTTTTTTGCATACGCCCCACACCGTTGGAGAGGCTCCTCCAACTTGAACAGTTCCGTGCTGACATACAATGAGGTTGTATACATACCCATACACGTCCATCAGCTCGATACAATTTGAAACGAAACTCGTCCGACAAAGTAACAAGTTTCCAGTCATCAACAGTCCAGTCTCGGTGTTGACCGGTCTAGGCGAGTAGTAAGGCTTTGTTTGCGTCGTACAGTCATCAACAGTACACGAGTGGGCTTTCGGCTCCGAAAGCCTATATCGATGATGTTTCGTCCAATGGTTGCACGCTGACACTTTTTGATGGCCCAGCATTAAAATCTGAAGCAATTTGGCGAAGGGTTGCACTTCTGCCGCGTTGAGCGATTCTCTTCAATCGTCGTTGGTCCGGTTCTTGCAGGACCTTTTGCCGGCCGCAGCTATGTCGGAGAGTTCGTGTTTTACCGAATTCCTGATATTCACGGTACACTCGTGAAATGGTCGAACGGGAAAATTCCAAATTCATCGCTACCTCGGAGATGCTGTGTCCCATCGCTCGTGCGCCGACTATAACACCACGTTCAAACACATTTAAATCTTGATAATCTGTCATTGTAGCAGCAGTAACCGATCTAACAACTGCACCAGACACTTATTGTCTTATACAGGCGTTGCCGACAGCAGCGCCGTATTCTGCCTGTATACATATCTCTGTACTTGAATACACATGCCTGTTCCAGTTTCTTTGGCGCTTCAGTGTAGTTCATTTGCAAATTTAGTCAGCGTTTTGCAACGGAAATTATTAAACTGACAATTCGGTAAAATTCACACGTGTCAGCACCCGCCTTCTTGGGGACTGAAATTATTACTTCTCTCTTGAATCCTCAGGGTATTCCGACAGTCTCTTATCTAGTGCACACCAGGTGAAATTCTTGTCATGGCTGGCTCTCCTAACGCTCTGAATAATTCTGAGGGAATGCCGTCTACTCAAAAGGCCTTTGCGACCGAACCGCCGAATCTTTCCATCAGTAAATGGGGTATGTTCTCAACTGACTCGGTTGTTTTAACCCCCTCCACTGACGGAATGATCCGCTTCCTAATTCCGTATGTATAAAACCAATACGGACTTGTAGCTGTCACGCCTTTGCGCTTACTGCTACGTATTTTAACTGTAAATAGCTCAGTCCTAATGGTAAGAGGTAGTAGTGAATCCACGTTGCTAATATTTGAATACAGCACAGCTGCCACAAGCTCAGCTCACTTTTACTCCACTCCTACCCTCTCCATTGCACCACATTAACTAGGTGCTACGTGGACCTTGCTAAATTCACTTGCGTATACATTTTTGACCGTTACTCGCCAGTATTTACCTAATGATAAGTACACTCCTAACCGGACTATTTCCCTAAGAGGTGTGATGATTGAACGGGTTCGATCCACGGCCTACAGTGCCCTACAGTTCACACGGTAACACTGCCTACCTGACCCACTTAACTTGGTAGTGAGCTTATGTATCCAATCACCACTGCTAGCAGCAGTGGATAATCCTATCAGCACGACGAGAGCAGCAGACTTACCGTCGAATCCTCCTGAAAATACTTATAACTACGGTCGCCAGCTCTGAAGGAGCAAAAGAATAAATCAATTTTTGGCTCGTTTCAAAGTGAAATGGCTTGAGTTGAATTTAAACTTAATTCTGAATATTACTATCTCTGATCATTCTAGATGATTCTACAAAGCAAATACTCTCTCAATTTCTGTGAGTTGGCTTGGTAATTACTACCAAGACAGTTTATGCAACTTGGGTTAACAAAATTCTATCCTTCAACTTATTTAATGATTTTGGATATTACTCTTTGGACAATTGATACAGAATTAGTTAAGTGACTTTACTTGAAAGGTTACTCAGAAAAATTTAAGTAACTATAAATAGGCGACTCATTCTGGTGTGACAATTGCTCTTTTCAACATTCTTATACGCTAAAGTATTCTACAACCAAAAGAATTGTAAATGAAAGAGGCGATGGTGGCCTCAGTCTGATTTCACTATAGTATGTTTGAGGTTACTACACTTTACAATGAACAACATGCGTCGTAATTTTACTCGTTATTATATTCTGTCCTCTGCACTTGCATAAAAGAAAACTGGTATTCTCCTTTTACATGTATACAAAGTTCGACTTAAAAATTGCAAGCAGTCTTGCCTTGGGTAGACGTGTTGGTGCTGGTGGTGAGATGCCTGTGGCTAACGCAGCTCTTCACGCCTCATGCCCTTAATGGCGGCTGGAACTACGAGCTGTAGCACTCGTATAAGCTACTGCACGTCCGCCATAAAATCTGGGCGCAGGAACTCTTACAATCAGCCCCAGTGGCATAGAGGCGGCTTCAACAACCATTCGTCGCGTTTTACTCCAAAAACGGCGACGATGTTCCCCTCTTCTCTGTTGCACAATCACTTTTGCATGAGCACAGTTACGCACGTCCGATCACGTCAACACTCCCCAGGCCATTCCATTGTTCAGTCCCTGTGTCTCCAGCTACCCCTAGCTACACTCGTATCACCAAGAGTGGGGGCGTTCCCCTACCACCTTTTTACCGAAATCATTTAGTATTTAAGAATATTTATATTTATTACCCTGGAGTTCATACCAGTCATAATGATTTACTACTAGCGCTTTACAACATTAAATTATACAGTAACAACTTATAATTACCAAGAAAAAGAATACATTTGACTCCGAGAGCTTAGTGCATTGTCTGACAGGTAGTGCTAATTCCCAGTTTCGCCAATAGATGGCATCAGGGTGCACTCCCTGGCAGTCTCACACAAGCGCGCCCGTTTCCGATGCGCGGGCTCCAAATTACTGTCAGCCCACCATCATTTCAGTTCCGTTACACCTTGTTTCGACTTAGGTCCTTCAGTCCTCTGTCTCCACAGGTGCTTTTGGAAATAATCCCAGAAGCTCGTATTTCCCCTGATAAACACCAACAATGAAATTTCCTGGAGGATTAAAACTGTGTGCCGGATCGGCAGTTGAACCTGTGATCTTTTCCTTTTGCGGGCATATGCTCTACCTCCTGAGCTATCCAAGCACGACTCACGACCCGTCCTCACAGTCTTATTCACCACAGATCTCATCTCCTATCTCCCAAACTTCACCTAAGCTCTCCTACTTACCTTGCGGTGCTAGTACTCCTGGAACAAAAAAAATAGTTCAAATGGCTCTGAGCACTATGGGACTTCTGAGGTCATCAGTCCCCTATAACATAGAACTACTTAAACCTAACTAACCTAAGGACATCACACACATCCATGCCCGAGGCAGGATTCGAACCTGCGACCGTAGCGGTCGCGCGATTCCAGACTGTAGCGCCTAGAACCGCTCGGCCACTCCGGCCGGCCCTGGAACAAACTATATTGCGGGGACATGGCTTAGCCATAGCCTGGAAGACTGCTTCCAGAATGAATTCATTCCGGAAACAGTATCCCAATCTGTGGCTAAGTTATTTTTCCGCAACATCATTTCTTCCAGGAGTGATAGCCCCACAAGGTATGCAGGAAGCAATATACTTTCATGTTCAAGATCCCCTATGTTTATCATTGCGTTATGAAAATCTTTCCCGTTCCGAATAGCTCATAAACAGAAGTTATATGGCGTTATTATTCAGTCATGGGTCAACATTTAGAAGTCAGATCGCATTACCATTCATTTATGGGTCAAAATTTTGTATACTAAGGGTAATATTTTCAGGGAATTAAAACTGACGTCATACCAGTTACATTCGAACATTAAATATAAAAAGGAAGAGGAGGCTTTCCGGATTAACGTATGGACAACGACGACGTCATTAGACATGGAGGCCATTCTCGGAGTGGGGAACGAAATAAGTGCTGCCCTTTTAAAGGAACTACTGCAACATTTTCTTTAAGTGATTTTGGGAAACCACAGAAAACCTAACCTGAGTGGTCGGACAGAAATTAAAGGAACAATTTTACCGAATACGTTCCAATCGTAACACATCGTTCCTGGCCGCGCCTACGGGGTATGCCTCCTACTATTATGGACGACAGACCCTGTTTCTAGATTACAGGGGACACGCTTTTTAGTCAGTACGGGGATGATGGACCGGTCTTTCCCTAATCGATTTAAAAGGGCCGTGGTTAGACCCTGTTACACTGTCTTAGGGGCGAGTGATTTGCACACGATGGCCGACCGAGGTGGCCGAGCGGTTCTAGGTGCTACAGTCTGGAACCGCGCGACCGCTACGGTCGCAGGTTTGAATCCTGCCTCCGGCATGGATGTGTGTGATGTCCTTAGGTTAGATAGGTTTAAGTAGTTCTAAGTTCTAGGGGACTGATGACCTCAGCAGATAAGTCCCATAGTGCTCAGAGCCATTTGAACCATTTTTGAAGTTAAGTCCCATAGTGCTCAGAACCATTTGTACCATTTTTTTCACACGATGGCAGGGGTTCTCCACCAACTGTTGGTAGTAAACTTTTCAAAATCCCTGACAGGAAACAGCAGTTTGTAGGGAAGCAGCCTACTCACGCTGTAGTAAATTCACATCAGTTTCCATTGTGTGCCAGCCAGTCTGCTGTAACTAGCTCTGACGTCATAGATGTTGCGCAATACCTTAAAAATCAAGCAAATGACCTAAAACCTTTCTAGCATGTCAGGAATAATACTAAATTAATGTATGTTAAATATCAGTTCGATAACTTCAGCCATTTTCGAAATTTGGACGTTTTTCTAAAAAAATCATTGGCGCAACAGAAAAGAGCTAGAGACTTCAAAATTTATATTTAGATTCATCTTTCATAATGATTTAATAAAAACAGTACTTTGGATTTCACAAATTGAGACTTTAGTGGAAATTCATGATTTTCTGGTTTTCGTCTCAAAACTGAAGGAAGCAAGATAGATTAAGTAGGCTAATAAATAAGGCTAGGATGTTTAGATTTAAATAGGTTGGAGGTCCGCTATGACTGTGAAGATGTGAAAAGTTTCTTTTGAATACCTATAAAATTATAGCGATAGCGGATCTCAAAAGGGCCAGTTCAGAGCTCATCTACTGCGTGCAGTGTAATTTAATTAATTCTCTCGCCCAAAATATTTAACTTAGCCACGTCAAAATTTTATTATCAATACTTACCTGCGTGCTGAATGCATGTTTAAATTAAGAGCTTCATCGGCCATCAGCAAAAGAAGCTATAAATTATTATGTAACTTGAAGTGGTGCGTAACTAGCCCAGCGGCTAGTCGGGAGAGCCGATTTGAGCAGGCGTTCCCTTAGCCGTCCGCACCGCGGCTATATATATAAGAACGCTGCGCGAGGAAGGAAGGCCCCAGTTCTCTCCAGACGCTGAATAGCACGTCAGCTGTGTCGGGAGTCGCGTCGCTTCGGTATCACTGCTACAAACAGCCTCGGGTGCCGTATTAAGTTACTAGAGATACGCGGAACCGTGAAATCATTTCAAGTGAAGGGTTATTCGGACATTTATAGTTGCATCAGCGCATTAGACTCTGAACTGCTCTGTTAGTTAGGTTGTAGGGATACTTGTGTTTGTTATCAGTGAATTTCAGAATATACTCAACTATTTTGGAAAATCGTTTTTGATTAGAAATCCTTGACAATCTCCTAATTCCTCAGAGCTATAAGCTGCAGCTATAATGGTATTCTCAGATGAAGTGGGCACTAGGAACTCTAATTACAGGCTTCACGTTTTGTTAAATCACTTTCTGGGTGCTAAAAAGTAAATAGAGAGCCAGTGTTGAGAACGGCGAAAGACAGCATTAACAACATTCTAAAAGCCTGAAACTGATTCAGTATTTCAAACATTTATACAGCAGCAATTTTGATTTTCACAAGTTACTCGCCGCCCCACAAGTTTGCAGTGTAATGTCATTCGTGTAAGCAGGAAATGGACAAAGACATTGTCTGTTTTTGCTCCTGAGGTTGATTAGCTGAAAGGTATATAGTTAACATTATTTTAGCAGCTGGGATCACGCAGTCAGGAATCAGGTGACAGTTCTCGTGGGTACAGGAGACATATAGCGGGCCCTGTGGGGCATAAAATAATGGTTCAAATGGCTCTGAGCACTATGGGACTCAATTTCTGAGGTCATTAGTCCCCTAGAACTTAGAACTAGTTAAACCTAACTAACCTAAGGACATCACACACATCCATGCCCGAGGCAGAATTCGAACCTGCGACCGTAGCGGTCTTCCGGTTCCAGACTGCAGCGCCGTTAACCGCACGGCCACTTCGGCCGGCCTGCAGGGCATAGTTGACTTTAAACACTCTCTGATCAAAAGTATCCGGGCATCTGTTAGTGGACATTAATATGGAGTTATGATGGCTTGAAGTCTGCCTGCGGCACTTCCAATGGTCCTCTGGTAATCCATCAAGGAAATTGGGACTGCAGCCGGACACGAAGTACTTGACCACTGATAACAAAACCAGTGACTGTATTTGAATCCAGCGTCGTTTATTCTTTTTAACACATGCTACCAGTTTTGATATCAAATGGTGACCTCTTCAGGCCGCAAGGGTAATCTGCCATCCACACCAGTTTTCACGTGCAATGAACAGAATCGTATGCAGCCGGTCAAAATTAACTGGATTCCGTACCTTCCGTGGTAATAACAAGCTCAGCATGATGACCTTGTTATTGCCACCTGTGTGACTGTCAGGCTACACTTCGGGCCTGAAAACGACACCATTTGGTGACGAAACTGGTAGTATGTGTTAAAAAAAATAAACGATGTCGGATTCAAATGCAGCTACTGGTTTCGTTACTTTCAAGTACTTTCAATAATGCTGAAAGGTAGCCGTCTGGCACTGGTTATAGAGTGAGAACTCCCACTTAGTGTCTTGTCCCTTTTTTTTCGTTTGCAGTCGCCAGGAGTTCAGCATGGGGCAGTGCAGTATGCCTGCCACACTCGCAAACTCAAAGTACAATTAAATTTACCGGCAAATTCGTATCTAATAATCTAAGTAATCGAATGTGAGACGCTCTGGGTTCAACAATAATTAGTGCAATCTGCACACGCGAACTCGGAAAATGATTAATTCCTCAACCAAACTAGTATATCACAACACAGAATGCTACTTAAAAAGCACAACAATCTCTCTCCTGCGTCCAGAAGTAAGAGAACTTCAGTTTATCAATAATAAAAATTAATAAAAATAGATATAAAAACCAGGAATGAAGCAATTATCTTGCACTGGTTAATCAATAATGTTCCATATAGTGGCGCCCGTAACTCTGGAACGCTAACACAGCGAGCACACAATTCAGAGATATACAGTAGAACAACCTGATGACATATTTTTAAATTAAGCGAAGGTCGCCTCATCAAAGTACACTACTGGCCACTAAAATTGCTACATCACGAAGATGACGTGCTACGGACGCGTAATTTAACAGACAGAAATAAGATGCTGTGATATGCAAATGATTAGCTTTTCACAGCATTCACACAAGGCTGGCGCCGGTGGCGACACCTACAACGTGCTGACATGAAGAAAGTTTCTAACCTATTTCTCATACATAAACAGCAGTTGACCGGCTTTGCCTGCTGAAACGTTGTTGTGATGCCTCGTGTAAGGAGGACAAATGCGTACAATCACGTTTCCGACTTTAATAAAGGACGGATTGTATCCTATCGCAATTGCGGTTTATCGTATCGCGACATTGCTGCTCGCGTTGGCCGAGATCCAATGACTGTTAGTAGAATATGGAATCGGTGGGTTCAGGAGGGTAATACGGAACGCCGTTCTGGATCCCAACGGCCTCGTATCACTAGAAGTCGTGATGACAGTCATCTTATCCGCATGGCTGTAACGGATCGTACAGCCACGTCTCGATCCCTGAGACAACATATGGGGACGTTTGCAAGACAACAACTATCTGCACGAACAGTTCGATGACGTTTGCAGCAGCGTGGACGATCAGCTCGGAGACCATGGCTGCGGTTACACTTGACTCTGCATCACAGACAGGAGCGCCTGCGATGGTGTACTCAACGTCGAACCTCGGTGCACGAATGGCAAAACGTCATTTTTTCGAATGAATCCAGGTTCTGTTTACAGCATCATGATGGTCGCATCCGTTTTTGCCGACATCGCGGTGAACGCACATTGGAAGCGTGTATTGGTCATCGCCTTACTGGCGTATCACCCGGCGTGATGGTATGGGGTGCCATTGGTTACACGTATCGTTCACCTCTTGTTCGCACTGACGGCACTTTGAACAGTGGACGTTACATTTCAGATGTGTTAAGACCCGTGGCTCTACCCTTCATTCGATCTCTGCGCAACCCTACATTTCAGCAGGATAATGCACGACCACATGTTGCAGGTCCTGTACGGGCCTTTCTGGATGCAGAAAATGTTCGACTGCTGTCCTGGCGAGCACATTCTCCAGATCTCTCACCAATTGAAAACGTTTGGTCAATGGTGGCCGAGCAACTAGCTCGTCACAATACGCCAGTCACTACTCTTGATGAACTGTGGTATCGTGTTAAAGCTGCATGGGCAACTGTACCTGTACACGCCATCCAAGCTCTGTTTGACTCAATGCGTAGGCTTATCAAGGCCGTTATTACGGGCAGAGGTGGTTGTTCTGGGTACTGATTTCTCAGGATCTATGCACCCAAATTGCGTGAAAATGTAATCACATGTCAGTTCTAGTATAATATATTTGTCCAATGAATACCCGTTTATCATCTGCATTTCTTCTTGGCGTAGCAATTTTAATGGCCAGTACTGTAATTATAGGACAGCTCAAATTAAAATAACCAGTGAAATGAATGTGAATTTATTGAGCCAAATTAATTTGATTCGCGCTTCAACTATTAGCATATACGAGATCTTTTCTCAACCAATTAAGATCACTTAGTATGAAGTACAGTGGTGTATGCCACCTATTTGGGGAAATTAATTCAAAGCTGTCTTCAGAATTAATATCTGAAAGCAGAAGGCTTGTGAAAGCTGCTTGGAAGACTTTTCTTGGCCAAACTACTTAGCAAAGACTGGGCAGTTAACAAATGCAGCAATACTGGCGAAGCTCGGAACATGATCTTCACAATATAAACTCTGAATCAAACAGTAACAACGCAGATTGCAGGAAGCCCTCACAAGTTGGGAGCTACGCAGACTGCAATCAGCACAAAGGCTACTCGCACACCTACTTGTAACAGCAACTAGATGCGCCACGCTGGTGCGGACACCACTGGTAACCTCTGCGGAAAATACACTCCTGGAAATTGAAATAAGAACACCGTGAATTCATTGTCCCAGGAAGGGGAAACTTTATTGACACTTTCCTGGGGTCAGATACATCACATGATCACACCGACAGAACCACAGGCACATAGACACAGGCAACAGAGCATGCACAATGTCGGCACTAGTACAGTGTATATCCACTTTTCGCAGCAATGCAGGCTGCTATTCTCCCATGGAGACGATCGTAGAGATGCTGGATGTAGTCCTGTGGAACGGCTTGCCATGCCATTTCCACCTGGCGCCTCAGTTGGACCAGCGTTCGTGCTGGACGTGCAGACCGCGTGAGACGACGCTTCATCCAGTCCCAAACATGCTCAATGGGGGACAGATCCGGAGATCTTGCTGGCCAGGGTAGTTGACTTACACCTTCTAGAGCACGTTGGGTGGCACGGGATACATGCGGACGTGCATTGTCCTGTTGGAACAGCAAGTTACCTTGCCGGTCTAGGAATGGTAGAACGATGGGTTCGATGACGGTTTGGATGTACCGTGCACTATTCAGTGTCCCCTCGACGATCACCAGTGGTGTACGGCCAGTGTAGGAGATCGCTCCCCACACCATGATGCCGGGTGTTGGCCCTGTGTGCCTCGGTCGTATGCAGTCCTGATTGTGGCGCTCACCTGCACGGCGCCAAACACGCATACGACCATCATTGGCACCAAGGCAGAAGCGACTCTCATCGCTGAAGACGACACGTCTCCATTCGTCCCTCCATTCACGCCTGTCGCGACACCACTGGGGGCGGGCTGCACGATGTTGGGGCGTGAGCGGAAGACGGCCTAACGGTGTGCGGGACCGTAGCCCAGCTTCATGGAGACGGTTGCGAATGGTCCTCGCCGATACCCCAGGAGCAACAGTGTCCCTAATTTGCTGGGAAGTGGCGGTGCGGTCCCCTACGGCACTGCGTAGGATCCTACGGTCTTGGCGTGCATCCGTGCGTCGCTGCGGTCCGGTCCCAGGTCGACGGGCACGTGCACCTTCCGCCGACCACTGCCGACAACATCGATGTACTGTGGAGACCTCACGCCCCACGTGTTGAGCAATTCGGCGGTACGTCCACCCGGCCTCCCGCATGCCCACTATACGCCCTCGCTCAAAGTCCGTCAACTGCACATACTGTTCACGTCCACGCTGTCGCGGCATGCTACCAGTGTTAAAGACTGCGATGGAGCTCCGTATGCCACGGCAAACTGGCTGACACTGACGGCGGCGGTGCACAAATGCTGCGCAGCTAGCGCCATTCGACGGCCAACACCGCGGTTCCTGGTGTGTCCGCTGTGCCGTGCGTGTGATCATTGCTTGTACAGCCCTCTCGCAGTGTCCGGAGCAAGTATGGTGGGTCTGACACACCGGTGTCAATGTGTTCTTTTTTCCATTTCCAGGAGTGTACGTCAGACAGAGCCGTCCAGCAACCTGCCTGCTTCCCCGACTCCACGACAACCCACTTTTTTCTGCTTTTACATACCGAGAGAGCCAGTCCCCGGATTCGCCACCATGACAAGCGTGAATTTCTTTTTCCACGTCACTTTGCTGGGAAGGCATGCTTAAATTTTCCAGGTTACTGTATTGCTGTATACTAACCAGAACTCTCCTTACTGTCTGTACGTTTACCGTGCAAAAAAGGCGCTCGTTTCTCACTCTGCGAAAAATGGAGTTGGTTCCCCTCTGCTATGCTTGCAGGAAACGCCCAACTGCGTTTCTCAAGGTCTTCAGGAGCCTCCCGAAGAACAGCCCAGCATGCAGCAGAAATATGGCTAGCGGTACCACCGCCCATAGGATGGCCCTCACAGCCGGCTGTCTCATGCGGCTTAGTCCGCCCAAACGAAAAATTCTGGTAACATCTCGAGATGCCGCTTTTCAACCACAGGAAGCCTCACGCGTGTGGGTAGACACGCGCCTCCCGTCTCACCAGCGGGGAATTTTAGCGAACACATAATTTCGCCTACATTTGCCTTGTCCTTCCTCAGAAAGTCCCAGTCATTACAGCACATAATGCAGTTATTAAAGGTCGCATAGTGGATTGTGACTATCAGTATCGTCACAAGAATTAATTTATCCTGAGCTCTGAGGCGTAGTGAAATATGCACTTTGCTTGTTATTATTTCACTGATATTTATTTCTGTTCTGTGTAACATATCCTCTGACTACTGACGGACAAATTTACTTCGGCCTTAAATCAAGTTTTATTAACATTCAGATTTAATTCAGGCAACGAAACGTAACATTTTCTGTTTAAATTTAGGTCAAGTACTTTATTCATTAATAGCATCTGAATGAATCAGGACGGGACCTGGCTTGCAAATTAGAGGACATAAGGTTTGTTTAGCACTTCATGAATCAGATTTATTTTCAGTTCCAACTTACACCAAAATCGACATGAGGCAATCAATACTCAACATAAGACAATAATACATATGTACTCCTAGCAAGATTAATCACAAACATACAACTTTGGGGAATATATACCAGTTTATGTGAGGGAAGGGAACCCGTGGATTCATAAGGAAAATCAAATACTCGATCTCTCATACAAAAATAGATTTGGCAAGAGAGAAGCACCACTTCCTCTTTCTACTGCAACTACTGCAGACTAGGCAGAGAAGTAAGTGTTCAAAATGGACAGGTAAGAAAAGCGCAAAAGATTATAATACCAAGAAAAATAAAAATTAATAGAACTATGGTATACAAATATATAACTCGTTCTGTATTAAACAAAGAGATCAATGGGTTACAGAATGCTATAGCGCGCCCCAGCATAATCTGATTAGCACATGGAAGACAGAAACAATCACGTAAGAAACGCACGAAACGACGTTCAATCGGAAATCAAGGAAACAGACAAAACTTAAGTACACGAATAGATATTAATTTTGTGAAGAAATTTTAGGACGGTTCGATGGCGAATACAAATAGGTACCTCAACATAATATAGTGAGCACATGGGAGAAAGAAGTACGAAACGCGACGAATTAGCCACAAAATCCACGTCTTAATCACACACAACCCCCGTTCTAGACAAGCACTGAAGGTGCTAAACTTATGATACACTATGAAGACAAAGACATAGATCCTATCACAGTCTCCCACAATAACGTGACTGAAATAAAGACCCAGTCACAAAGTCTGTTAATGAATCGGGAAATTCTTAATTCCAAAACTGCATTAAGTGCAGTTAGATCCGTTTAATTTATCCAAAGCGTTGAGCACTGTTCACGTAAAAATCAGAAAAACTAGTGTACATCTGAAATCATACTGAAAACGAACAACAGAAATTTTCTCATAAGATTCTAAAGCTGCACCTTCACTAAAAAACAAAAACAAAGTAAACCAAGACCACTCCAGTACCTGTAATCACATCTCGGAGCATCTACGAGAGGCACAATCTGCCTCACCGAGCTGGAACAAGAGCGTTACGCGATCTGACCCTTCCAGAAGCCGATGGGGAGAGGGCTAAGCCAAAGACCATTGATACCTGATACCAGTCCTTGCTTGAAGACTTACACAATAGCGTCTGTCTCTACTTGTTGGTAGACCTCGCTGCCTTTCTGTCAAACCACCCTACGTTGACGAGACTGCCGTAATAGATTACAAGAATGCCTTCATCCAAAAGAAATCATACGTATCTCACGCACTCAAACGAGACATACAGAATCAAAATAAATGATTAGGATATGGGAAAAAGAGTTAGGGAAACAAAACACAGACACTATGGTTGAAAGGAAAAATGGGGACTGTTCTTTTCCTTCGTTCAGGCTCACTTCCGTCACACATAGGAAGTTAAAGGCATCGAAAACCCAGAAAGAACACAAATAAGTGATACAAACATGTGAAATGGGTCTGACGGATCAATGTGTCCTTTGAGGAACTGCGGCTCATTCTTTTCCAAGAGCTGAAACCAGAGAAGGCAGTGACGTTGAACGCTGGTGTCTCCAGCGAAGTCAACTTTCTAACTCATCCCAAAGGTCTTTCTCTGGGTTGCGATTGGGACTCTTGGCAGACCATTCCACTTCAGGTTTGGTATTTTCCACAAACAGTTGCGTCACAAACGCTGCTTCATGGCAGCGTGTATTGTCTTGCTGATATAAACAATCATCGTCTCCTAACTGTTACTTTCTCCAGTACGCGAAGCTGTAAAACTGTTCGTATCCTTCTGCAAGTGTAATAGGGGGACCACATCCTAACCACTAAAACCAGTCGCATGCCACAACACCACATAAGAGTTCTTCACCTTTGGCAGTACACATGTTGGGAGGTGAAATTCCCCGGACATTTGCCAACCCCAGAGCCTTTCATCGGACTGTCACAGGGTACAGCGTGATTCTCACTCCAAATCACTTGTTTCCAGTCGCTCACCGACCAGTAGCGTCGCTCTTTCCGCCACCTCAAGCGTCGCTTAGCAGTCACTACAGCTGTGTTACTTATGAGGAGCTACTCGATCATTGTATCCCATTCTTTTTAACTCCCTCCGCGCAGTCATTGTGCTGGCTGGTAGCACTTCGGAACTCACGAATGATTCCTTGCGCTGATTTCATGTGAATTTTTCCAAGCACCTTCCACAATACTCGGCGGCCCCAATCCGTCAGCACATGACGTCTGACTGGTGTCGGTTTACCTGTGGTGGTATCTTCGCGTTTTCACTTCACAGTCACATCACAAACAGTCAACTTGGGCAGCTTCAGAAGCTTTGAAGCCTCACGCGTGTGGGTAGACACGCGCCTCCCGTCTCACCAGCGGGGAATTTTAGCGAACACATAATTTCGCCTACATTTGCCTTGTCCTTCCTCAGAAAGTCCCAGTCATTACAGCACATAATGCAGTTATTAAAGGTCGCATAGTGGATTGTGACTATCAGTATCGTCACAAGAATTAATTTATCCTGAGCTCTGAGGCGTAGTGAAATATGCACTTTGCTTGTTATTATTTCACTGATATTTATTTCTGTTCTGTGTAACATATCCTCTGACTACTGACGGACAAATTTACTTCGGCCTTAAATCAAGTTTTATTAACATTCAGATTTAATTCAGGCAACGAAACGTAACATTTTCTGTTTAAATTTAGGTCAAGTACTTTATTCATTAATAGCATCTGAATGAATCAGGACGGGACCTGGCTTGCAAATTAGAGGACATAAGGTTTGTTTAGCACTTCATGAATCAGATTTATTTTCAGTTCCAACTTACACCAAAATCGACATGAGGCAATCAATACTCAACATAAGACAATAATACATATGTACTCCTAGCAAGATTAATCACAAACATACAACTTTGGGGAATATATACCAGTTTATGTGAGGGAAGGGAACCCGTGGATTCATAAGGAAAATCAAATACTCGATCTCTCATACAAAAATAGATTTGGCAAGAGAGAAGCACCACTTCCTCTTTCTACTGCAACTACTGCAGACTAGGCAGAGAAGTAAGTGTTCAAAATGGACAGGTAAGAAAAGCGCAAAAGATTATAATACCAAGAAAAATAAAAATTAATAGAACTATGGTATACAAATATATAACTCGTTCTGTATTAAACAAAGAGATCAATGGGTTACAGAATGCTATAGCGCGCCCCAGCATAATCTGATTAGCACATGGAAGACAGAAACAATCACGTAAGAAACGCACGAAACGACGTTCAATCGGAAATCAAGGAAACAGACAAAACTTAAGTACACGAATAGATATTAATTTTGTGAAGAAATTTTAGGACGGTTCGATGGCGAATACAAATAGGTACCTCAACATAATATAGTGAGCACATGGGAGAAAGAAGTACGAAACGCGACGAATTAGCCACAAAATCCACGTCTTAATCACACACAACCCCCGTTCTAGACAAGCACTGAAGGTGCTAAACTTATGATACACTATGAAGACAAAGACATAGATCCTATCACAGTCTCCCACAATAACGTGACTGAAATAAAGACCCAGTCACAAAGTCTGTTAATGAATCGGGAAATTCTTAATTCCAAAACTGCATTAAGTGCAGTTAGATCCGTTTAATTTATCCAAAGCGTTGAGCACTGTTCACGTAAAAATCAGAAAAACTAGTGTACATCTGAAATCATACTGAAAACGAACAACAGAAATTTTCTCATAAGATTCTAAAGCTGCACCTTCACTAAAAAACAAAAACAAAGTAAACCAAGACCACTCCAGTACCTGTAATCACATCTCGGAGCATCTACGAGAGGCACAATCTGCCTCACCGAGCTGGAACAAGAGCGTTACGCGATCTGACCCTTCCAGAAGCCGATGGGGAGAGGGCTAAGCCAAAGACCATTGATACCTGATACCAGTCCTTGCTTGAAGACTTACACAATAGCGTCTGTCTCTACTTGTTGGTAGACCTCGCTGCCTTTCTGTCAAACCACCCTACGTTGACGAGACTGCCGTAATAGATTACAAGAATGCCTTCATCCAAAAGAAATCATACGTATCTCACGCACTCAAACGAGACATACAGAATCAAAATAAATGATTAGGATATGGGAAAAAGAGTTAGGGAAACAAAACACAGACACTATGGTTGAAAGGAAAAATGGGGACTGTTCTTTTCCTTCGTTCAGGCTCACTTCCGTCACACATAGGAAGTTAAAGGCATCGAAAACCCAGAAAGAACACAAATAAGTGATACAAACATGTGAAATGGGTCTGACGGATCAATGTGTCCTTTGAGGAACTGCGGCTCATTCTTTTCCAAGAGCTGAAACCAGAGAAGGCAGTGACGTTGAACGCTGGTGTCTCCAGCGAAGTCAACTTTCTAACTCATCCCAAAGGTCTTTCTCTGGGTTGCGATTGGGACTCTTGGCAGACCATTCCACTTCAGGTTTGGTATTTTCCACAAACAGTTGCGTCACAAACGCTGCTTCATGGCAGCGTGTATTGTCTTGCTGATATAAACAATCATCGTCTCCTAACTGTTACTTTCTCCAGTACGCGAAGCTGTAAAACTGTTCGTATCCTTCTGCAAGTGTAATAGGGGGACCACATCCTAACCACTAAAACCAGTCGCATGCCACAACACCACATAAGAGTTCTTCACCTTTGGCAGTACACATGTTGGGAGGTGAAATTCCCCGGACATTTGCCAACCCCAGAGCCTTTCATCGGACTGTCACAGGGTACAGCGTGATTCTCACTCCAAATCACTTGTTTCCAGTCGCTCACCGACCAGTAGCGTCGCTCTTTCCGCCACCTCAAGCGTCGCTTAGCAGTCACTACAGCTGTGTTACTTATGAGGAGCTACTCGATCATTGTATCCCATTCTTTTTAACTCCCTCCGCGCAGTCATTGTGCTGGCTGGTAGCACTTCGGAACTCACGAATGATTCCTTGCGCTGATTTCATGTGAATTTTTCCAAGCACCTTCCACAATACTCGGCGGCCCCAATCCGTCAGCACATGACGTCTGACTGGTGTCGGTTTACCTGTGGTGGTATCTTCGCGTTTTCACTTCACAGTCACATCACAAACAGTCAACTTGGGCAGCTTCAGAAGCTTTGAAATGCCCCTGGTGCATTTGTTACTCAGGTGACACACAATGGTTAGTTCACGTTCGAAGTCACAGCTCTCCTGATCGACCCACTCCGCTACTACTGCTTCTCTACTGACAACACCGCATCTATACTGTCGAATCCTCCTCTCGTGACGCCAGTGGGATGCCCGACTTGAAGGACATCCAAAGGAAAAAAATTTTTAAACGGTTTCAAGTAGTTGCTTATTTATTGATTGACTGATTTATTTATTTATTTGATCTGACCTCATTACGGTCATCAAGTGCTTCTCTTACATCGGACCAGGGTTTCACATCGTATTTGCCCAAGATACAACAATTTTAATACGGCAAATAGTATTAAAATGATTTCAATGTCTATACAGAAAACGAGACTTAATAATACTATGAACTAATGAAGTTAATAATGGGAGGCTTCTGCTGCTACTGCTGCCACTAATAATAATAATAATGATGATGATGATAGTGGCAAATAAAGAAAGGATTTATAGGTGTAAAAAATATGTTTTCTAATGCAGAAAGGTCTGAGGAAAGGAAATTCAAGGCGACTGCACCAGCTAAGAATACTGGGAAATGAGGAAGATGTGGTTGGAAAGAAGGATTTACAGGAGTAACTGCCGCATGAGGGATAGTGATAGTCATTATTGTTGAACCAGTAGATATATCATCAACTGTTTTCTGAAGCTGGAGATGTTATTCATTTATCTCAAATAATGCGGGAGATTATACCAGAGTCTGCTTCCTGGTACTGAGGAGCGCTTCGAGAAAGTGGCTGAACAATGGAGTTGAACCGAAAGAATTTTGCTCTGATTGGAATGGGTATTTCTGCCCTGTTGTTCAGATAAGGGCGTTAAGGTCGATGGGAGATATGAGGGACAATGTACGTTAATGAGACAGTAGAGAAGACAGAGGATATGGAAATCTCTGCGCTCGTCTGCACGTAGCCAGGATAGTTGTGCATATGAAGGTGGTAGGGGTAAAATACAGAGAGTGGTAGGCTATTTACAATTTGTACAGAAACCAGATGGCAGTTATACGAGTCGAGGGGCATGAAAGGGAAGTAGTGGTTGGGAAGGGAGTGAGACAGGGTTATAGCCTCTCCCCGGTGTTATTCAATCTGTATATTGAGCAAGCAGTAAAGGAAACAAAAGAAAACTTCGGAGTAGGAATTAAAATCCATGGAGAAGAAATAAAAACTTTGAGGTTTGTCGATGACATTGTAATTCTGTCCGAGGCAGCAAAGGACCTAGAGGAGCAGCTGAACAGAATGTACAGTGTCTTGAAAGGAGGATATAAGATGAACATCAACAAAAGCAAAACGAGGACAATGGAATGTAGTCGAATTAAATCGGGTGATGCTGAGAGAATTAAATTAGGAAATGAGACGCTTGAAGTAATAAATGAGTTCTGCTATTTGAGGAGCAAAATACCTGATGATGTCGAAATAGAGTGGATATAAAAAGTAGACTGGCAATGGCAAGGAAAGCGTTTCTGAAGAAGAAAACTTTGTTAACATCGAGTATAGATTTAAGTGTCAGGAAATCGTTTCTGAAAGTATTTGTATGGAGTGCAGCCATGAATGGAAGTGAAACGTGGACGATAAATAGTTTAGACAAGAAGATAATAGAAGCTTTCGAAATGTGGTGCTACAGAAGGATTCTGAAAATTAGATGGGTAGATCACATAACTAATGAGGAGTTATTGAATAGAATTGGGGAGAAGATAAGTTTGTGGCACAACTTGACCAGAAGAAGGGCTCGGTTGGTAGGACATATTCTGAGGCATCAAGGGAACATCAATTTAGTATTGGAGGGCAGCGTGGAGGGTAAAAATCGTAGAGGGAGACCAAGAGATGAATACACTAAACAGATTCAGAAGGATTAGGTTGCAGTAGGTACTGGGAGATGAAGTAGCTTGCACAGGATAGAGTAGCATGGAGAGCTCCATCAAACCAGCCTCTCGGCTGAAGACCACAACAACAACAACATGATGGTGAAATATATTCGGAGTCGAACATCACAGATAAAACGAATACAGGCATTCATAACCATTTCCAGGAGCCGTTAGGGCTTGGAATTTGGATGAATTGAGCTTTAACACTGTATTTTGTGCCCATTGCGATAGTGCACACAGGTCGGTATTGAGATTCTCGATAGATGTCCTCAGGTTTATAGGTTTTGCACATAGATACAACTGGAGGTCATCAGCGGTGGTGGTTAGTGTTTAACGTCCCGTCGACAACGAGGTCATTAGAGACGGAGCGCAAGCTCGGGTTAGGGAAGGATTGGGAAGGAAATCGGCCGTGCCCTTTCAAAGGAACCATCCCAGCATTTGCCTGAAACGATTTAGGGAAATCACGGAAAACCGAAATCAGGATGGCCGGAGACGGGATTGAACCGTCGTCCTCCCGAATGCGAGTCCAGTGTGCTAACCACTGCGCCACCTCGCTCGGTAGGTCATCAGCGTACATGTATTTGCAGTAGGACAAAACTGATTACACGTCACTGACATGCAATGAAAAGAGTATAGGGAACTAATTTCGAATCTATTACCTATTTTGACTGTCGTATTTTACGAACTAGACGGACTTACAAAGGTTAAACTGAAAACTACACTCCTGGAAATGGAAAAAATAACACATTGACACCGGTGTGTCAGACCCACCATACTTGCTCCGGACACTGCGAGAGGGCTGTACAAGCAATGATCACACGCACGGCACAGCGGACACACCAGGAACCGCGGTGTTGGCCGTCGAATGGCACTAGCTGCGCAGCATTTGTGCACCGCCGCCGTCAGTGTCAGCCAGTTTGCCGTGGCATACGGAGCTCCATCGCAGTCTTTAACACTGGTAGCATGCCGCGACAGCGTGGACGTGAACCGTATGTGCAGTTGACGGACTTTGAGCGAGGGCGTATAGTGGGCATGCGGGAGGCCGGGTGGACGTACCGCCGAACTGCTCAACACGTGGGGCGTGAGGTCTCCACAGTACATCGATGTTGTCGCCAGTGGTCGGCGGAAGGTGCACGTGCCCGTCGACCTGGGACCGGACCGCAGCGACGCACGGATGCACGCCAAGACCGTAGGATCCTACGCAGTGCCGTAGGGGACCGCACCGCCACTTCCCAGCAAATTAGGGACACTGTTGCTCCTGGGGTATCGGCGAGGACCATTCGCAATCGTCTCCATGAAGCTGGGCTACGGTCCCGCACACCGTTAGGCCGTCTTCCGCTCACGCCCCAACATCGTGCAGCCCGCCTCCAGTGGTGTCGCGACAGGCGTGAATGGAGGGACGAATGGAGACGTGTCGTCTTCAGCGATGAGAGTCGCTTCTGCCTTGGTGCCAATGATGGTCGTATGCGTGTTTGGCGCCGTGCAGGTGAGCGCCACAATCAGGACTGCATACGTCCGAGGCACACAGGGCCAACACCCGGCATCATGGTGTGGGGAGCGATCTCCTACACTGGCCGTACACCACTGGTGATCGTCGAGGGGACACTGAATAGTGCACGGTACATCCAAACCGTCATCGAACCCATCGTTCTACCATTCCTAGACCGGCAAGGGAACTTGCTGTTCCAACAGGACAATGCACGTCCGCATGTATCCCGTGCCACCCAACGTGCTCTAGAAGGTGTAAGTCAACTACCCTGGCCAGCAAGATCTCCGGATCTGTCCCCCATTGAGCATGTTTGGGACTGGATGAAGCGTCGTCTCACGCGGTCTGCACGTCCAGCACGAACGCTGGTCCAACTGAGGCGCCAGGTGGAAATGGCATGGCAAGCCGTTCCACAGGACTACATCCAGCATCTCTACGATCGTCTCCATGGGAGAATAGCAGCCTGCATTGCTGCGAAAGGTGGATGTACACTGTACTAGTGCCGACATTGTACATGCTCTGTTGCCTGTGTCTATGTGCCTGTGGTTCTGTCAGTGTGATCATGTGATGTATCTGACCCCAGGAATGTGTCAATAAAGTTTCCCCTTCCTGGGACAATAAATTCACGGTGTTCTTATTTCAATTTCCTGGAGTGTATAAATTCGACGTTGAAAGGTGGCTACACTGAGCCACAGCGTCAAAGATTGCGCCAAAGAGTATTATTCAGCCGCCTCCACTAGCAGTTCCTGTCGAGAAGCGGTGGTAGGCGGTTCTTGTTGAGATGTAGTGGAGAGTGCTTGTTCCATGTTTTATGCAGTTGTTTGATGGGCTAGACAGCAGATGTTGTTCTAATGGAGATATTGTAATGATTAGAGTGCTTTTCATCAATATATATGAAGGTAGCAAACTCGTTTTTTTTTCATTATTTCAGTGTCTTGAATAATGCGTCATTACAGGTTCAGTCAACAAAGCATCTGGCTCGTGTTCTTGTGTTAGAGTGTAATTCTGGTTTTCTTGCGTAATTATAGTGTTTCTATTTTTTTAATTACTTCAATATAAATTGTACTTAAAATTTCTTATCTTATTGAAGAAGAACCGTGTCAGATGTGTACGTTGAGTCATACTTCACACACAGAACAGCTACACTTGTGTTTGTTGTTTCGTAGGTTTTATAGTTGCTGGGGACTTAATTAATTAATTGTTTTAACGGAAGTTTTGTTTCATTCTTTGTTGTTATTCTATGCAGTCAGATTGCGTACTAATACTAGTCAGGGCCAACCGTTTACGAGACCTCGTAATCGTACATACAGCTACTAAAACTAAAAATATTTGCATTATATGTAATTAAGCCCCCATGCACATTTTTTTTATCAATCTATCTAGAGAGCGTGTAAAAAATAACCGGATATGACTAAGTCCTCAGGGGATTCACTACACTAAGTGAATATGTGCCATAGCGTTCACAGGGCCCCGAGCTGTAGTAGTGCTATTTCCCTTTTAGTTTTCTGCACTGCTACCTACTCTTTTACTATTCTTTGCATCTATCGAAACAACTCTTCAACTATCAATCTATCTAGAGAGCGTGTAAAAAATAACCGGATATGACTATTTTACCCAAAAGTGACTTCGGAAATTACCGTTTGGACTTACTGTATCTTCAGCAGCATTCATTTGTAGTTTAAACGAAATTTTACCTGTTTATCTTCGTGACAATATTACTTCATATGTTGACGACATTCTTATTGCTAAACATTCTTGGAGTGAGCACAACAAAATTTTGGATTCATTATTACGTATTTTTGCAAGAGTTGGCATTACCGTGAACTTGGAAAAATCTGAATTTGGTCGTTCTCAGGTGAAATTTCTCGGTCATATTATTTCTACAGAAGGTATCCTTCCTGATCCAGAGAAACTAGACGCAATTCGTAATTATGCTGTTCCTACCACAAAACGTGATGTTCGTAGTTTCCTTGGTGTCTGTAACTTTCTTAGACGCTTTGTTAGATTGGACAATTTGGTCACACCTCGTTTTTGCGTTCTATCTGGAAAGTTCTTTTTAAACGAAAATCGGTCGACAACTCTGTTTGGTTAGTTTGTATTCCTGATGAGTGGGTCAATAAATTGATTTGGTACACACATTTCAGTTATGCACACTTTGGTCCCAGAAAATGCTTTCATAAATTACGAGAAAATTGCTACTTCAGTAATATGGAAAAACGTATTTGATCTGTTCTTGCCAAATGCAAATTATGTCAAAAGGCTAAGCCGCCAACTATTTCTCACAGAGCACCGAAGTTTCCTATCATTCCAGCGAAATTAAAGGACATGGCTGCAGCCGATTTGTTCGGTCCAGTGGTTCGTTCTACTAATGGTTTTGCGTACATTTTCGTAGCAGTGGAACTGACATCAAAATATGTGTGTTTTACATCTTTACGCAAAGCAACAGCTCGTTCAGTATCTAACGCTTTCATCAAACATTTTCTTAAAGAAGTGGGTCATGTTGATAAGGTTATATCAGATAATGGATCACAGTTTCGCTCTAAAATTTGGCTTCATACTCTACGGCGTCGTAAGATTAAACCAATTTTCATTTCACTTTTTCACCCTCAATCTAACGCTTCAGAGAGATGGATGAAGGAAATCAATAAATTGTGTCGACTTTATTGTCATCAGAATCACAGAACTTGGGATCAGTATCTTCATATTTTTCAAAACATTCTGAATGAACTTCCTAATGACTCAACTTCTTTACTGCCTATACTGATATCAAAAAACAAAGCACCGACAAATCGCATTTCTGAAATCGTTCCTTTTCCACCTACACGGAAACTGCAGCATTCTGAAGTTGTGAACCTGGCTCTACGAAATATTGCATCTGCGGCTGCTAGAAGAGAGAAATCAGCTAAACGTCCTGGTCGTTTAAAAACTTTGTCAGTTGGTCAAATGGTATTAATTAAGTCTCACCGCTTGTCTCACAAAGGAAAAGGCTTGTGTCGCAAATTTTTTCTGCTATATAACGGTCCATATAGAATTCGCAAAATTATTCATGATAACACTGTTGAAGTAGAAACTCCTAAATCTCGACGCTCTAAGGGAATACATCATATATCTAACGTTAAAATTTTTGTGGAATGACATACTTTTGAGAAACTACCAGCTAGATGTAAACATGCAGAGAATACAAGGATACCGCGCTGTGTTTTGGCGGCGGCACATACTCAAAGCAACAGTCAAGTCTGCGCGCCGCACAAGGCAGTCGTTGACCGAAAACAATCACTTCCTACGTCACGCGTACCTACAGCTGATCGAGCGCTCAGTGCGAATGCACTGACAGCCGTAAACAAATACACAGTTTAATTTCTCTGATTAAATTCAGTATAAAGCTAGAGTGACTTGATGAATTATGTTATTAACGTTCAGTATTTTTCAGGATACGGTTGTATAAAATATTTAAGACCTTCATGTAAATTCTGTGTGTGTCCGACGTTAAGAGGACTTGCTATCGAGAAAATTTCAGGTAGAATGTAATTTCGAAGAAAAAAGTAATAAACCAAAAAGGTAACTGTTAATTGAGTTTATTTTTCAGGTAACATATTTCCACTTAGGTACGTACCTTAGACGTAATTTGCTGCTCGCGATTACGTGATTCATACTTTGTGCTAATTTCATGTTCTATGAATTTACTTGTGAAGCGACGTGCTTGCGTACGTTAACTGATTTTGACAATGATTGATTAATGAACAGGGTTGTTATTTGTATATTATGCATCGCTTGGCTGCTATGCTCTTTTACTGATGTCACATTTTTTTTATTATGTGTCTGCTGTGCTTATTTATTTAAATTATAATTGTCACCTGATTAATTGTGCTGACTATGGTTATGTATGTAAGTTATACTTTGTGATTTATCTGCTTGCGCCTTCATGTTTACTTATTAAGATTACATATGAACATTTATTTGCTTATGCTGATATGATGCTAATGACCTGTTTATTACGTAAGATATATGTTTGCTGCTGTGCGTATGGATTGCATATTTATACATTTCTGTTTGTTGTCATAACTACTCTTTAATTTGGTATATAGAAATGCTGATATACTGTGTACGAACATAGAGTTTAGGTCACACTATGGTATTATGGTATTAATTATAGATTTTTCGCTTGGCAGAGCCTCGTTGTAGGGATTGTGCTGCATCCACTTGTTGACATTCTGTTCTCTACTGGTATATTTACTCGCTATGGCATGTTTTGCTTACGCTTAGTGCCTTATATTTTTAAGATAAGAAAATGAACTGCTATAATTCGACGAACGACATTAGTCACATGAGCTGGAGGTTTTATGGAAGCTGTATAAATTTATGCTAATAGGAAGGAAGCTAACGACATGACATACCAACACTAGGTTTAGACTATTGACAGTTATTACACTGCATTCTTCGTGAGTAATTGAAATAGTAAGTGACACTTGACACAAGAAATACTCCACATGTTTGCTTCTGTTTTGCCATGATTCTTGAAGTGGTGTACACACTGTGAAATATTACGATTTATTCATTCAAAGTCTTATGTGATCCTTCATACTACGTACTCGTACCTACTTACTGAGAGTTCTTCGAACTGAAGTCTGTTAGAGGTCATGTATGCATTTCTTTTATTTAATGATGGACAAGGTAACCAAAATGTACTTTATAATTCATAATGAGTAGAAGATTTGGGCCAGGTGGATTACACAGAGGTTGTGTGTGGACATTGTGTCTTCGGATTGTATGGGATGATGAAGTTTTCATTAGGATTGTATCTGTACTTGTTCGAGGAGACTGACTAGAGGAAAGAGTTCTTATGGAAGTAAAATGATATTGGTGCTAAGGTTGATATGTATTGACGTATTGAAGAGGTATTATTGAGGTATTGAGATTATGTGAAGTTGATGATTATTGGAGTTTTCGTGGACAAGAGGTAAGATAAATGATATTGATGATAAGGTTTATATGTATCGACGTATTGAAGAGGTATTATTGATGATAAGGTTTATATGTATCGAAGTAAGAGGTATTATTGAAGTATTGACACTATGTGATGCTGATGATTATTGGAGTTTTGGTGGATAAGAGGTAAAGTAAGTGAGGAGCATATTTTTTTTGTTGGTCTATATGGAACAAGGAGGATGAAGATGGCAGACTAGAACACTCAAGTAGAAGGAAGATTGTCTACACACACACTTTGTTAAATCAATAAGCAGTACACACTTTTTTTTTGGAGAGAGAAGTATTTGCATATCTTGGCACACTGACAGTTGTTCAGCAACCGTACATTTTGATCTGGCTTGGCAAACATTGGTCTTGACATGATGACTATGACGTTGACGAACTTTTATTGACTGTTATACATTGCTGCCACTACTACTTGATACACAAGTTGAACATAAAATTTTGACAGAATTGCATTTACACAGTTAACACTATTCACCTACACAGTAGCACTAAATGTGGATGAAAGATGAGTGAGTGTGTTTTGTGTGTTTTCCTGTCATAATCCCAGAAAATTAGTACCGACCTATCACCTAAATATTATTTTACTTGTTTGTTGTGGCGTGCACTGACACCCATAAACATTATAGGTTTACTGTTATTTGTGTATTGTAATAGTTAATATGACAATTATCTGATATCATTTGTGTGTTTATTATGATTCGTATGTTTAGTGTAAGAGCATTGATAATAATTTTGTAAAAGCAATTGTGTGTGCATTCAAACTATTGTTCATGCCTGAACTGTCTGATTAGTGATAGTGAATATTATGGACTGTTACCTGCACTTGTTCAACATAATGTGTGCCACTTAGAAATGTTTAATTTCTGCTGATGAACTGTGTGATTAGTGATAGTGAATATTATGGACTGCTACTTGCACTTTTTCTACGTGATTGGTGCCACTAGGACATGTTTCATTTCTGCTGATAAACTCTGATGAACAGTGTGATTAGTGATAGTGAATATTATGGACTGCTGTCTGCACCTATTCAACAATGCTGGGTGCCACTAATGGACTGCTTCTACTGAAAAGATGTCACCTGTTGATGTCTGCACTTGCTCAACATTGCTGGGTGCCAGTGATGGAACTGTTTCTACTGAAATGAAGTCACTTCTTGGTGTCTGCATCTGCTCAACATTGCTGGGTGCCACTGATGAAACTGCTTCTGCTGAAATGATGTCACTTGTTGGTGTCTGCACCTGTTCAACATTGCTGGGTGCCACTGATGGACTGCTTCTACTGAAATAATGTCACTTGTTGGTGTCTGCACCTGCTCAACATTGCTGGGTGCCACTAATGGACTGCTTCTACTGAAATAATGTCACTTGTTGGTGTCTGTACCTGTTCAACATTGCTGGGTGCCACTGATGGACTGCTTGTACTGAAATGATGTCACTTGTTGCTGTCTGCACCTGTTCAACATTGCTGGGTGCCACTAATGGAACTGTTTCTACTAAAATGATGTCACTTGTTGGTGTTTGCACCTGTTGACCATTGCTGGGTGCTACTGCTGGAACTGTCAACTACTTGTCTCTTGAACTATGGAAAGCATGTTATGTGAACATTTGTATAAACTGATTTTTTGTGTATTGTGTAAACTATTATGTAAAGTCACATGTATGAAGAATTTGTATTGCTTACTGTATTTTATATTTTAGGTTATTGAAAGGTCAGTGCAAAGCCAAAATTTTTTCTAATTATGTGATATTTACGTATTAATATTATCTTTTATTTTTGTCTGAATTTTTGCGGACGAATTTGGTGGTATTTTCACCACCAATGCTGGCAAAAATACCATCAAATTCTGGCCCGTGGAGGAAGGGCATATGAAAGGTGGCTACACTGAGCCACAGCGCCAAAGATTGCGCCAAAGAGTATTATTCAGCCGCCTCTACTAGCAGTTCTTGTCGAGAAGCGGTGGTAGGCGGTTTTTGTTGAGATGTAGTGGAGAGTGCTTGTTCCATGTTTTATGCAGTTGTTTGATGGGCTAGACAGCAGATGTTGTTCTAATGGAGATATTGTAATGATTAGAGTGCTTTTCATCAATATATATGAAGGTAACAAACTCGCTTTTTTTTCATTATTTCAATGTCTTGAATAATGCGTCATTACAGGTTCAGTCAACAAAGCATCTGGCTCGTGTTCTTGTGTTAGAGTGTAATTCTGGTTTTCTTGCGTAATTATAGTGTTTCTATTTTTTTAATTACTTCAATATAAATTGTACTTAAAATTTCTTATCTTATTGAAGAAGAACCGTGCCAGATGTGTACGTTGAGTCATACTTCACACACAGAACAGCTACACTTGTGTTTGTTGTTTCGTAGGTTTTATAGTTGCTGGGGACTTAATTAATTAATTGTGTTAACGGAAGTTTTGTTTCATTCTTTGTTGTTATTCTATGCAGTCAGATTGCGTACTAATACTAGTCAGGGCCAACCATTTACGAGACCTCGTAATCGTACATACAGCTACTAAAACTAAAAATATTTGCATTATATGTAATTAAGCCCCCATGCAACGTTTCCAGTAGAAACTCACATTGTCATGGTTTTTGTCTGACTTTCGACCAACGGACCGCTAACTGGGTTCTAACCACTAAGCCATCCGGTTCCGTTATTTATACGAAAATAAGTTTGCCACAGAAAAGTATGTAAAACAGTATGACTCTTAGTACACTGTCCATCCAAAACGTTTCGAGACTGGTTTTGTTTCTGGCGTATAAGTGACGTCAGGTATGAGAGAAACCATTCTATTGCATTTTACTAGAAATTTGGGATCCTAAGTTTGGCAAGTAAAATGACGAAGTCGACGGTGTACAAGGCTTTGCCAAAGTCAAAGAAACGTCTTGTGCATCCATGGCAAACCTCAGGTCATCTATTACTTTTATTAAGGCGGATGTTGTGCTGCGATGTTAACGGAAACCTGATTGTTATTCGCCTAATTCGTCGTTTGTAGTTAGCTAGTTTGGTTGGTTGGCTGTTTGATTTGGAGGAGGGAACATAACAGCGAGGTCATCGGTCACATTGGATTAGGGAAGCATGGGGAAAGAAGTCGGCCGTGCCCTTTCAAAGAAACCATCTCGGCATCTGCCTGAAGCTGTTTAGGGAAATCACGGAAAACCTGAATCAGGATGGCCGGACGGAGGTTTGAACCATCGTCCTCCCGAATGCGAATCCTATGTTCTAACCACTGCGCCACCTCACTCGGTGGTTAGGTACTTTGTTGGCTGGTCGTGGACTGTATTACATTCTAAGGCCTTGGACAGAGCGGGAAGAACGCAAATAGAATGCTGTGACAACGTCCCTTTTAGGTATTGGCTTGACTAATCCCTGTTTACAGCCCTCAGAGAAAACACTTTTGATTACGGAGTGGTTGAAGATATCTGGTATAGTAGACAGTAGTTGGTCTCTGATGCCATCGTGTCCAGTATATGCTGATCTGATATACGCGACGGCATTTTTTACGGTACTGCAAGAAACATACTTCAGATAGAATTTTTCTTGACTGCAGTCATTTATACCCACGAAGTCTCTGTTTTGCTTGCGGTTCAATCGTGATTGAAGGCAATGTGAAGTACTGGTTTAGTTCTTCGACTGGAACAAGAGGATCAGCTGCAGCTTTGCCTATGCCAAGACCATGCAGGTTTTTCCATAGGACAGCTTAACCACATCTGTGGTCGATTAATGTATGGCCGTGCATGAATTTTGCGTTTCTCACTGCTTAACTGATTCTGTTCCTGTGTTGTATGAACGTCTCGTGCTCTGTACTCAAGTGGGGAGAGACTATGCATTAAAAACATCATCTTAACTCTTTTTTTTTTTAATTGATCCAGTCTCGAAATCTTTTCGGTTGATGGGATAAGTGCGAGTCTGCTTGCAGTTTTTCTAAAACTTTCAAACAACATTTCAGTAACGAATGGCCCATTTTTCATACTTAAAGACTTCAGAAGGTAAGTTACACACGTCGTCCCACGCTAAGGCCACAGCGCAACAAGGGTGGCGCATTTTCGGGAGAGAGCACATCTCCTGCATTTCCTGTAGAGATAATTTTGATGCGGTACAGATAACAGGTGAGTTTGAGTGTAATAGCGCGGCAACTGGAAACAGACTCCAGAGCTGAAGTACGTGGAACAGTAGGTCTCTTATGGACAACACGTAAAAGTTGCACACAGACTCACTGTGAAATTCTGGCGGTATGTGGACCAAATATCATGCCGCGTCCAGTCATAATGAAATGGTGCCAGTAATATGACTAAGGCCGCACAAACGTGGTTTATGCTGATCTGTAGGTCCAAATGTTGCACCATGCGAGTTCCATCATCTCGGCCAGCTGAAAGAACATCTGGGAGGAATGAGACTTTCCAGCGATGGGAGACTTTCACAAAGCGGTTCTCGAATTGCTCCGTGACCAAGGAGCGGATTTCTATTGTCGAGGAAACGAACTATTGGTAGAACGTTCCGACTGTTGTTTACGGGGACTTGATAACTATGTTGAAAAAACTGTGTCATGTATCGCTGTCACTATAAAGTGCAGTGCAGCATTCAGTAAAAGTTAGTTGGCGTACCGCATACACTGAGGTGCAAAACTCATGGCATACTTCCCAATATCGAGTCAGCCCTCCTTTTCCCGGCTTAGTGCAGCAACTCGAAGTGGCATGGAGTCAACAAGTCGTTGGAAGTCCCACGCAGAAATATTGAGCCATACTTACTCTATAGCTGCCCACAATTTCGAAAGTGTTGCTGGTGCAGGATTTTGCGGACGAACTGACCTCTTGATTACGTCGCAGAAATCTTACATGGGTTTTCTGTCTGGCGATCTGGGTGGTCAAATCATTCGCTCGAATTGTCCAGAATGTTCCTCAAATTAATCGCGAGCAGTTGTAGACCAGTGTCGCACATTGTCATTCATCAAAATTCCATCGTTTTTTGGGAACATGAAGTGTGTGAATGGTTGCAAATAGCGTCCAAGCAGCCGAACTTAACCATTTCCAATCAATGATCGGTTCAGTCGGACCAGAGAATCCATTCCATTCCATGTAAACACTGCCACCACCAATTTCCACAGCACCTTACTGACAACTTGGGTCCGTACCATCAGCTCTTACCAACTGAAATGGGGACCCATCTGACCAGGCCACTGTTTTCCAGTAGGCTATGGTCCAACCGATATGGTCACAAGCCCAGGAGAGGTGCTGCAGGCAATATCGTGCTGTTAGCACTTGCGTCGGCCGTCTGCTGCCATAGCCCATGAAAGCCACATTTCGCCGCACTGTCCTAACGGGTTCGTTCGTCGTACGTCCCACACTGATTTCTGCAGTCATTTCACTCAATGTTGCTAGTCTGTTAGCACTGTCAGCCATATGCAAACGCCGCTGCAGTCAATCGTTAACTCCGTTGGCCATTGCGTTGTCGGTGGTGCGAGGTAATGTCTGTAATTTGGTATTCTAGGCACACTCTTGACGCTGTGGATCTCGGAATATTGAATTCCCTAACAACTTCCGAAATGGGATGTACCATGTGTCTAGTTCCAACTAGCATTCCGCGTTCGAAGTCTGTTAATCCCCGTCGTGCGGGGTAAGGGGTTTGTTAAAACTGAGGCGAATTTACAGTCTTCTAATCGATGTAATGAGAAGGAGGTGCAGTGTGTCGGGGTAGGGGCATGTAATGAAAAGAAACAGAAACGTGTAGAATGAAGATGATATTTGGAATTATACGAAAATGAAGTAGATGGGTGATGTGTGGACATCTTAGGATGGAGCAAGGTAAGTGGCTTGTACAAATATGAAATTGGTTTCCGTTTAAACGTGAATAAAAGGAAAATTGAAGACAATATAGGGACAAGTTGCGCAGAGAGCCGTGAACAGGCAGCTGTGGGACGACTTACATAATGAAGACTTTTGGTGTAATAGAGACCATTAATTTAGTGGATGCAGAAATGGCGAATATTGTAAAACACCAGTAAAGCAAAGTAAAGTGGCAGGTCTATCGCCCCGACCGCCTTTATTCCTGGGAAAGATACCCTGTGCCCCGTATTACAATAGGCAAAGTGGACTGAGCATCATTCTGGAGGGACTCGAACAATGAAAAATGCTAGGCCCTATCCGAGACTGTGCCAGGGACCTCCAAGGGCCGATGCCTAGTACTCTATCCATTACAATACTGTGGTCACAAAACACCAGTAAAAAAAGGAAAAATAAATCATCACTGCGCAGTGTAAAACGATTGGTTCCTTCTGTTGAAACGGTGGATAAAGTTCATAAAGTCAAGATGACACAATTCGTCCGCACGGCAATTAGCGACGCTCACCACCCAGCTGCGGAGACGGACAACTCAGTGTAGTTGCACGTATAAAGTAACTGGTTGCGCAATGGATACCGCATTTTTAACCCCACAGCAAAATCAAAGCTGAAGCGTAATCCCAGCGACTTCAGATATTCTTATGAAAATTCACTCTAAACCTGTATCTACCGTTACACGATGGCAGAAAAGTAAAACAGGGGGTAGGTAAAGATAAAAGGAAACCTCCCCCCCTCCCTCACAAACACACTGAAACGCCCTGCTCAACCCGCAGGATAGGACAGGTAGTTGGAATTTTGGAAAGGGGCCAAAATGAGCGGCAGTCAGTTACACTCGAACACATACAACTTTATTTATTGGACCAAACATTACAGTACAAATTCTTGAACTTAGTTATCAGCTGAATACGCCACACTATCTAATTTAAAAATAACGGCTAAAAGTCATTAACTCAAAATTCGGACGCCAAAAAGAATATTTAGAAGGCAGAAGGCCTGACGTTAAGTAAGTTCTATAATTTGGCTGAAGGCCCAAAAATCTAACACTTGAAAAGCAACAACCTTAATTTAAAGACGGCTGAAAGCCGAGGATTTAAGACTCAAGGTAAAATTAAATAGAAAAACCACAAGGTAGAAGGCCTTATCTTCAGTTAGGCTAAAGGCCCCAAACAGTCTGACGCTCGAAAGACAAAGATCCTTAATTCAAAAACGGCTGAAGGCCCCATGACTTAAAACTCAAGGTACAATACATTTAAACAACAAAGCCTTATCTTAAATTAGGCTGAAGGATCCAAACAAGCTAATACTTGACAAGCAAGGAACTTTAATTTTAAAATAGCTGAAGGCCCATGACTTAAAACTCAACTAAAATAATTTTCGTTAGGCAGAAGGCACAAGGCTTTATCTTGAAACAATATATTAATCTGGCTGAGGGCCCAGACAATCTAACACTTGACAAGCAAGGGATTTTAATTTTAAAACGGCTGAAGGCCCATGACTTAAAACACAACTAAAATAACTTTTAGTAGGCAGAAGGCCCAAGGCTTTATCTTTAAACAATATTTTAATAAGGCTGAAGGCCCAAACAATCTAACTTTTGAAAAGCAAGGAACTTTAATTTTAAAGCGGCTGAAGGCCAATCACTTAAAACACCACTCAAAACAATTCAACTTTAATTCAAAACCATCGGCTGTGAGCCACACAAATACACACAACAGAAAATAAGAAAGGCGGTGCAGCTAACGGCGCTCAGAAGTTTCAGGGGTCGGCCAGTACTTGAAATGCTAACGTTCACTTAGGTGAGCAGACAGTCGGCCCAGCCATTCTCGATCCAATGACAACCCAACCAACAGACAGTCTCCGGACCCACCGACAAGGTAACTTGCGCTCCACTCGACCAGCACACAACTGGGAGTTCAATGCAAAACGTCTACAACCAAGCATACAATAAGCTGTCAAACTACACACCATGCTGGACAGCGACAACACGGTGAGGAAAGGACACTGCCTAAATTTACGTCAAAGGCCAGGGCAGGTAACCGGAACGTTAACGGCCACAAGGCATAAAATTCCGCTGGCGCACTTCAGTTGGAAATAACCAAATACAGTTAGACTCCACCGGACGGTAGCTAAACCTTCGCGAACTCGAATACACACGTTGTTGCTCGCGGGAATGTCCCAGCAGGCAACAACGAGAACCAGATGGCACAATGTGAACAGTCTTGACTTGCTTATAAATTAAATCCTAACTCAACTTTGATGTCCTGGGTCGGGGAGCCACAGACTTCGTACCAGTGGGAGCAGCCCCACACACTCCGACACTGCGTAGGGACTGCCAGCGGGCCCGGCCAAACCACGCCCCACAGAGATTTCCTCGCGGCTCCACGCCAACCAACCGACTGCCACACATCAACACGGAGACGACACTAAATTAACTGGACCGACTGCCACACATCAGCACGGAGAAAACATTAAAATAACTGAGCAGTCGACGTCACAAGCTAAACACAGTTTCACAAACACTTGCACAAAGGACTAGACAATACTAATGGCAGCGGCTGCGCAACAACAAGGGCGAATCACGAATCGGCACACGCAGGCAACCCATAAGCGATCGCCGGCCAACACACACGTCGTCCGACAAGACGACCGACCGACGACCAACCAAGGTGGTCCGCACTCAAGTGATATGTTATCGGCAACCGTCGGGCGAGTCCGGACCTCACTGCATGCGCGCCCTGACTGAACTTCTGCCGCATCCTAAGTCAAACACAGCCAGGTCCGAACTGCACTGCTGGCGCCTCCCAACTCACTGGCAGATCCGAACTAACTCCGAACACACGACAACCGGGAAGTAATAGCAGTCAGCAAAGATAATACGCCAGGGCTTATATCGATAAGCGCCGCTGCTGCCGCTCATGGGTAGACAAGGCGGCAGCTCAGTGACACCAGTAATTGAAATTAACATAACGAGGTGACAGTACGGCAAAAACAGGATGTCAAATAAGAGATGGCATGAACACAAGTCACGTACGGCTCATACACACACAAAAAAAGAAAAAAAATCAGCTTGGTCGCGAAAAGTGATGTGGACTTTGATTTCGAGTTTCACGCCACTATCGAGTACAATGTTCTTAGAACATTACTATCATTTCGCTCTGTCCTTTGCTTGATGACATATACACAATTCAGCACATTTTCTTAACATAATATAAATGGTACAAAATTAGGCTCCCGAAGGAATGCAGCACTTTATCGTACAAGCTCGTCATGACTGGGAAACTCAACCCAAAGTAGGTAAACACGAGATTAGCACATGCCTTTAACACGTAACTATGAAAGTGATAACAGTTCAAAGAATTCTTTGTGTCACTTTCATAGTTACGTCTTAACGGTATGTGCTAATCTCGTGTTTACTTGTTTTGGGCTGATTGTCCCAGATATGATGTGCTTGTACGATAATGTACTGCGTTCCTACAAGACATTAATTTTGTGTCATTTATATTATGTTAAACAAATGTCTTGAACTGTGTACATTTCGCCATGCACAGTGCACAGCAACACGATGTTAGTGGTCTAGGAACACTATAGTCGATAATGGAGTGGGAACCTAAATCTAGGTGATACGCAGGAAAAACACAGTCAAACGGTGGTTTATTGCTTCAAAAACTACTGTCTGATAGTGGCTCAGCACCATTGAAAACTTTTATAATGAGGACTTGTTTGTGTGTGGGGAGGGGGGAGATGAGGAGGAAGATATCCATCGCGATTGATAGTTTCTTACAGGATAACCCACCCTTATAGGACTGTTCGCACTTTGGCTTAATGTAAAATATTAATGGAGCCAAAGTGGGCTTTCAACAGTTTCGCGACCACCCGCATGGTCAGTATGCATCAGGAGCGAGCTCAGGCGGCCACCTGAGAGGTGCGAGGGGGTGGGGGGGGGGCGCAGAAATGCTAGGATTCAGAGAAACATGGGTTTTATTCCCAATAACTTTCACTAAGGGGTACAACATTCGACGAAAGAGGCTAAGGCCGCTTAGTGAACCGCACATAGCCCGGAAAGAGCATTTCGCTCTCAATAGGAAGTACTGGTGAACACGTCCAGAGGATAAGGAAGCTGGCAGGCAAGAGAGCGACCTGCTGTTGCGGCCGCTACCTCGACGATCATCTTGCATACCTCACGTGACGGCACCCGGTCGTCCCATTGGCGGGTTTGTGGCAGGAAGTTGGCATCTCTCACTCAGCAATACCGCGGTGGCGTCCCTAGCTCAGCGCAATAGCGTGGGAGCCGCCCACAACCACTGCGGAGTAGTTTACGTAACTTCTCACGCCACTGCCTGAGGCAAGGTTAAATTGATGGAAACAGAACACAATTAAAAAAATTACTATTATTATCCGCTACAACGTATACAGCTTTTCCCCCCTTATAGCCGCATTTGACATCTTCATGCCTCATATGCACAAAATATGGCTAAGGCGTAAGAATTTTCTTCGTATTAATAGGTAATTTGGGATGTAAATGAGTATTCGCATAGAACTGGAAAGAATTCTTTCTTTAAAGGGAAAAAAATATTGTAATCTCTCTGCACCAAATTCATTAAATTCTGTACGGTTTCTGATTAGATATTATTTCGTTTTTCTACGTAGAGATATTGCTTATTAAATTTTTTACCAAAATTATAAATGTACTCTCGTATCTGTTTATAGTTGAAATAAGAATTTTGGGAACAGCTCGAATAAGGCTACTATTAATGACTGTTGAGTTAACTTCATTGGCATAAAGTGAATGAAATGCATTGAACGGAGATGAAATCAGTTAAATGTACTGATATAAAATGATACTGGTCTGACATGAATTTTCATTTCACGTTATATATTCATAACACTGAAGGTTAAAAATTTCCGTTCCGATTTCACAGATATCATTTTACGTTGCTACACTTCACACTTCATTTCCATTAACTCCATACGTTTCATATCCAACGAATTTAATTTGGATGGTATATTATGTAGGCAAACCACGATGCTCCATCTCATCCGTTCTTCTGATGGACCCGTTGCGAAACGAAGAACTTCCTTTTGTTTGTTCGAAAACATAAGACCAAAACGTGGCAGTAGCCGAACGGTTAAGGAGTGCAGTCGCGGTACTTCTGGGTTCCAATCCCGTCCAGGCAAAAATTTTCATGTTTTGTGGCATATTCATTCATAACTCATTCTTAAATGATAAAATAGATCACCAGACGAGTCAATAAAAAGCCAGAATATTGTTTACTGTTCACTGTTCCTCAGTGCTGCAATATTTTAGATTAGACAACTATTTTTAGCTCTAGATTGTTACTAAGTCATGATGAAAGACTGTTGTATTTCATAAAATGAACATATCGTTTTTATGTCTTCAGTAGGGCCAGCCATGGTGTTGGAAAAAAATGTCTCCTATAAAAAACAGTTAAATAACGCTGGACTGGCCTTGCGGAGCCAATGTCTACGCTCTTTTGTGTATTACCTCACAGCTTCATGTACAGTGAACGAGACTATGATCAACATAGTCGCAAGGTTCGAAGACAGAATAGCGCTGAATATATTATGATGACGATGATGTTTGGTATGTGGGGCGCTCAACTGCGCGGTTATCAGCGCACATACAAATTCGCAACCTTTGCTCAGTCCAAACTCGCCGCTTTCATGAATGATGATGAAATGACGAGGACAACACAAACAGCCAGTCATCTCGATGCAGGTGAAAGTCCCTGACCCCGCCGAAAATCGAACCCATGACCCCGTGCTCGGGAAGCGAGAATGCGACCGCGAGAGCACGAACTGCGGACTGAATACATTACTGGTCTTTAAAATAGTAAATAAAATGTTACTTATCGTGTGTATACGGTTACTGGGATCGACTTGGTGTCCACCTGTGCGAGTTTTTTAGCGCGACGCGAGACCATAAATGCTGATAGGTGTTGCCAGACATTGAAAAATCTGAGGAGGGCGATCAAGAACAACAGACGTGGGTTGTTGACAACAGGCATTACGCTTGTACAGGAGAATGCAAGACGTCATGCAGACAACGCCACACGAAATGTATTGAATCAGTTTAGATGAGAGGTCTTTGACCTCGCCCCAAGTGACCTTCATCTCTTTCCGTCTGATAAAGGCAGAAAAACGTTTCTACAACGACGTTGAGATGCAGACTGTAGTGACTTCGCATCTTCGGACGTTGGAGTCAGACGTCCATGACATGAGCATACAACTTGTGGTGCACTGTTACGATAAATGCGTCAACAATTGCGGTTTCTATGTTCAGAGGTAGCTGTCTATGTAAATATTCCATTAAATATTTCTTAATTTTGTTTCTTTTTTTTGTTTTGTTTTCTTTGTCGATCATTAGAACTTTTTTTCTGGATGGACCGCTGTTCTGGTGGACAGGGTGGGAAGCAATCTGCAATTGTTTGCTGGAGATGCTGTGGTGTACGGGAAGGTGTCGAAGATGAGGGACTGTAGGATGATGCAAGGAGACTTAGAGAAAATTTCTAGTTGGTGTGATGAATGTCAGCTGCCTGTAAATGTAGAAAAGTCCAAGTTAGTGCAAGTGAGTAGGAAAAACAAACGCGTAATCATCAAGTATAGGGCTAGTAGTGTCGTTAAAATATGTGGGCGTAACGTTGCAGAGCATTACGACATGGAACGAGCTTTTGAGGATTGTAGTGTGGAAGGCGAATGGTCGATTTCGGTTTATTGGGAGAATTTTAGGAAAGTGTGGTTCATCTGTAAAGGAGACAGTACATGGGACGCTAGTGCGACCTATTCTTTGGGATCCGCACCACGTCAGTGAAATGCCTAGGCTAGCAGGACAGAGCGGATAGGTTGTGCAAAGCGGCCAAAATGAGTTCCTGTCAATTGCACTCAACATACAAACTATATTTATCAACACACAATATTACATCAAGGATGCAAAACACTCAAAACTTTAATCGACCTCCTTTGATTAACTTTAGATCGACTGAAGGCCATATTCAAAATCCAAGAGACAAGGCTTAAACAAAATTGAAATACAAGGTCCTTCTGGAGGTTTCACCCAAGAATATTTCGTAAATCTTCAATCTGAAGACCTTAGAAATTTAATTTTAATGTCACTAGGCTGGAGGTCGCATATTAAGCAATCAAAAGGCAGAAGGCCTTATCTTAAAACATTTCATGCAAATTGGGCTGAAGACCCCATTCAAAAGCATAACAATTTTATGCCTTAAGGGCAAGAGAAAAAGTTTAATTTAAGAGATATTAAAACTCGGCTGCTCACCAACAAATAATTTAACGTCTTAAGCCCTAAAAGAAGAGTTTCAATTTTAAAGGTCAGAAGGCCGTATCTTAAAGCATTTCATATAAAATAAAGAATAACAATCTGATGCCTTAAGGGCAAGATAAGGACATTAATTTAAGAGATATTAATACTCGGCTGAAGGCAACATATCAACAAAATATGTTTAACAGCTTAAGGCCTAGAAGGAGTTTCAATCTTAAAGGCAGAAAGCCTTATCTTAAAACCTCTCCAGAAAAATTCGGCTGAAGGCCCCATTTAAAAATATAACAATCTCATGCCTTAAGGGCAAGACAAGAACATTAAGAGATATGATACGCGGCTGAAAGCCACACATTAACCAAATAACTAAAATCCAAACAGGGAAATTACTGCATAACACACAAGGAACGTCGCTCAGAAATTTCCAAGGGTCGGCCTGGGATTGTAACACTAACGCTCGTTTTGGTGAGACAGGCAGCCTCTCCAACGACTTCTTAATCTGGAGGCAACGCAACCAACAGACAGCCGACCGATCAACCAACAGACAGCCGACCGTTCAATCAACCAAATCAGTTCTGCTCCACGCAGCCAGCAAAACGACCACAAGATTTCAATACACGACACACACGCCCACAACGACCAACAACACCTCAGCTGTCGAACTACACGCCACGCTGGACAGCAACAACATGACGAGGAAAGTACACTGCCTAAATTACGTCAACGACCAGGGCAGGTAGCCAGAACGCCAACGGCCACAAGGCAGAAGATACCGCTGGTGAACTTCAATAACAGGGAATAAATTCAGTTAAATTTCACAGGAAGACGGCTGGAATCTTAGCCGACTTAAATACACTCACGTTGTTGCTCGCGAGAATGTCCCAAAGGTGACAACCAGGATCAAACGAAGAAATGTAACAGTTGAGGCTCGATAGTAAGTTTAAAAAAATGGTTCAAATGGCTCTGAGCACTATGGGAGTTAAGAGCTGAGGTCATCAGTCCCATAGAACTTAGAACTACTTAAACCTAAGGACATCACACACATCCATGCCGAGGTAGGATTCGCACCTGCGACTGTAGCAGTCGTGCGGTTCCGGACTGAAGCGCCTAGAACCACTCGGTCACAACGACCGGCCATAGTAAGTTAGGTGAGGACTCAACTTCCATCTCCAAGATCGGTGGCCGACGAACTTCATAGCACTCGCAAGCAGCACCTCGCACTCCCAACTGCGTGTGCACGCCACCAGCGGCTCCAGCCCGACTCCGCTGTTGCTTGCTGCTCCACGCCAACCGTCCGACTGGACTGCTGGTCCGTCCGCGACTGCTGCTCCGTCGCGACTGACTGGCTACCCGACACACGACGACCCGGAAATACTATCGGTCGCTCCAGAGACGGTACGACAGTGCGCTTATTGATACGCGCTGCTGCAGCCACTCATGGGCAAGCAAGGCAGTAAGTTAGTGACGCCAGTAAATGAAATGAGAAACGAGGCAGCAGTACCGTAATAGAAGGTGACAAACAATAAATGGCATGAACATGAGCAGTGCACGGCTCAGTCAGATTAAAGGAAGCAATTCAGATGTGGGTTATTTGTTACCGGTAGGTTCGAATAACATGCTTTGGGAACTCAAATGGGAATCCCCATAGCGGAGGTGACGTTCTTTTCGAGGAGCGCTGTTGAGAAAATTTAGAGAACCGACTGCAGAACGATCCTAGGATCCTACTGTCGTCAACATAGATTTCACTTAGGGACTATGAAGATAAAATACGAGAAATTAGGATTCATATGGGGGCATATAGAGAGTCGTTTTTCCCTAGTACGGTGGCTTGTGGAACATGTATGTAAATGTAGATGTAAATGTAGGAAGAACAGTACATTAAATTCTTTGATGATTTTGTAGTATACAGGATGTGAAGTTTAGTACAAAGAGCTACGACCTCTGGCTGCAACGACCCACTAATCTGGCACAGCATCAGGCTAGACTAAGCCTGGATGGCAGATACAGTTGTCAGACCTAGCTGCCTCAACTCTGTGCCAGAATCCATCACTCGTAGTGTTTGTCGGGCAGATGATTTCAATGGGTGAGAGATCTGGAGATGGCCGTGGCAACAGTCTATCATCCTATGTGTCGAGTTAGGTTAGGGCAGCACAGATGATATGTGGTCTTGCATCATCTTGTTGGGAGATAGTTTGGCAGAACTGAAAGATATAACACAGCCATCGGTCTCAGCACATTAGAAATATAACGACTGCTATCGAAATTAGCAGCTATTTTGTAACGTCCCCTTAAAAAAATTTATGAATGACTGTGCTGATAAACGTCTTACATTATTTGATTTTCAAACAGCTGAGCAGAACTGAACGTACTCAGACATTTCGCTCTTTACCTATTCTGATCAACACTAAATTGACACACAGTATTTTTAGCGCAACGCAATCTGACTTTCAAAAATCCCTACAAAATAATGGCCCTGACTAACAATAACCTATACCTTTCATGAATCACTTACCTCACAAAAATCTTGGTTACTCGAATTACTGCAATACAGCGAGCGCCACTACTGCCAGCTAAATAAAAGATTCTAACTACTGAAGGCACTAACTACTGATAGGCATAGTTATCAAATGGAAGATTTTGATAGAGAACAAACGTGTCATCATATATATATATATATATATATATATATATATATATATATATCAGTTCATGATATCCAATATTACAAATTTACTCTTTCTGATGGACACACGTCCAGATCGTCCGCTCTCAAAACTCCTCCATCTCACTCCCCACATCCACCACTGCTGGAGGCTCACCTCCAACTGCGCAACGCTACGCGCTGTTCACATCCAACTGCCCAACACTACAATAGCGAATATTCCAACAATGCCAACCAGCCACAGACTGCACACAGCACAGCCAGTGATTTTCATACAGAGCGCTACGTGGCGTTACCAACATAAAAACCTAAACAGACTACTTACAATGTGAACGAGAGGCGTGCCGTACCATCATGCCACAGGTATCATATGATGATGATGATAAATGCAGTCTGGCCATGTTCGTTCTCCTCAGGGCCTCCACACACACACACACACACACACACACACACACACACACACACACGTCCATCGTGATGCTGTCGCAGAACCGAGACTCGGCTCAAGAGACGACTTGGTGCCGCTCCCATGTGTAGCGTTGAAGTTGGTCGCTCCACTGTCAGCGCGCCTTTGTTTGCTGTCGTGTCAAGGGGAGCCGCAATAATAAAAGCCGTGTTGACAATCCGTGGTGCTCTTGCTGCAAATAAGCCGTATTCCTGACTGGAAGTACGCTTCATGACTGTAAGATCTGCACAGTATAGCGAACAGCATGTCTGTGCTCTAGGGCGCTTGTCGTGCCAGGCTGCTGAAATCCAGTTTTGCGCTTAGTAGTCCTGAACACTTCAGTCCACATTCACATGACAGCCGTTGGTTCTGACCAATGCGAGCAGCAGTATCGTGCTGCTTTAAACTTCAGACTCGCCAGGTCAGGAACCAGCCACTGTAGTATTCTGTGATAATTTCGTAGCTGTATCAATTTGTGCATTAACTATCTGTAATGTGATTTCTTTTTATTTCACAACAAAGTATTTTATTTTAGTTTCATAAGGCTTATTAAGTCATTACCTACTCCTCTAGAATCTAAGCCCTCACTTGTTCAACAGACATGCAGGTAGTGAAGAAGTTTTATTTAGCTACTAGCTATTGCCTGGGTATGTATTTATCCCATTAGCTCAGCTCCTCCTTCCCCTTCTCTTTGTCTATCTCCTTCGCCCTCTTCTCTGTCCATCTTCTTCTCCCCCGTCTCTCTCTCTCCGTCTCCTCCTGTTCCTTTATCTGCCCACCTGCCACTCCCGACTGACTCTGTCCATCTGCTCCAACCTCCTTTGTCCGTCTGCTCCTTCCCCCTCTGTCCATATCCCCTTTCCTCCTCGGATCCCATCTACTCCTACCGTACTGTTTCATCCTCATTCTCTTTATCTCCTGCTCAGTTCATGATAGTTAGGAGCAGCTACTTCGTGTGTCTGCAATGCGATTTTGTAAACGTCTCTATGGCAACGCCTGTTCATATCTGTAAAAAGGCTATTGTTTTCGCCTGCAGCCGATTGCGCTTCCCAGTTGAAAGCTGTCAAAATCGCTGCCAGATGTGAAGGATTTCTGTACGTTGACTGGACTGTAGAAGCGTCTCAGTAGTTAAGAATAAATATATTCAAACTTCATGCATGATGCGGCATTTTTTCAAGCATCTCGGTGTTTATGACGCCATATCTCTTGAACTGTGTGTCGAACAATGTAATATTTTTGTGGATGCAATAAGCGGCATACGTGGTTACTGTCAGCGAAAAATGTTGCTAATAAAGTTAGTAGCAAACAAGTAATAAATTTAAACGTCATGCATGATGCTACAGTTTTTTTCAGTGTTTATGGCATCATATCTGCTGATCTATGAGTCATACAATGGTATAATTTTGTAGGTACATTCAGCAGCATATATGTATATCGTTTGCAAAATTTATTGATAATAGATTTATTAGAAAAGAAGTAATAAATTTAAACGACATGCACAACGCACCAGTTTTTCACGCATCTCAGTGTTTATGACGTCGTATATCCCAAACTTTGTGTGGTACCATGTCATACTTATGTAGATGCATTTAGCGGTTTATGTGGATACTGTACGTGAAATTTATTGCGAATAGAATGAGTATCACAGAAGTAATCCACTTAAACTTCATGCATAATTCTATAGTTTTTCGCGAATCTCGTGATGACGTCATAACTGCAGAACTACGTTAGGTAAGTGGTTCTTACCTCCGCAGTGTTTGGTGTTTGACAGTAAGAGATGTTTGTACCACGTTTGGTTGAAATCAGTCCAGTGGCTTAGGAGGAGATGTGGAACACACACACGACTGATTCAAGTTAATGTTGAGGAAAGCAACTTCAATTGCCCGCACGCAGTTCTCGATTGATACGCTTCAATCAACTGTGCCCACCTGTAATATTCTAAGGAAAAATTAGGGAGGCATTCTCAGGGTTCAGAAGAAAGAAGTGATACCGCCTCGTCGTTTTCTCTGTGCCCCAGAAAGGGTGAGTGACAGCTGAAATTAGTTTCACAGCGAGACTGAACGACTTTTAAGTGTGTCTGTGGGCAACAAATTTTACTGACTTGTTCAGAGCTTGCTCATTAATAACGCGTTCAGACTCCGAAACACCGAATGTCATAACAGCGCTACTCGATTTTCTTCTTTTCTTAAATAAACTCATTAGAAGAGTAGTTTCGAACTCTGACCTCAGCCACCAGTTTCCAGCCACAAAATTACACCACTTTTTCTGTACGCCTGGGGACGCAGAGGTACAGAAAAGTGCCTCACGCCTTACATTCCCGGAAGAAAATACGCAACCACAGTCTGCGTATCATCCCGTTCGTTGACGAGAATGGAACTTGAAGAATAAATGTCAGCTTCTTCCTTCCTTATTGAAATACAGTTGTTATTCGTGTATCGTAAGGTGTTTCCGTACAATTACTTCTCGTTATTGACTAAATACTAACCCATATATTGAAAAGCCTCTAATGAAATACACTCTACGACAAAAATGCGACTCATAATGAAGGAATTATCCGAATGGGACAGAAATCAGTAGAAATGATATACAGATAATTACACAATTTCAGAAAAACTGGCTGATTTAATCAAGAGAAAGAACTTCGCAAAGTGAGCAAGTCAGTTATGAGTTGATCCATCTCTGGCCTTCATGCAAGCAGTTATTCGTCTTTATATTGATTTATATGGTTGTTGGATGTCCTTCTGAGGGATATCGTACCAAATTCTGCCCAAATGGAGCGTTAGATCGTCAATATCCCGAGCTGGCTGGACGGCCCGGTCCATAATGCTCCGAAGTTCCCAGTTGTGGAGAGATATGGCGACCTTGTTGGCGAAGGTAGGGTTTGGAGGCCTTATATGAAGAAGAAATTGAACCCCAGACAATTACTCCAGATTGTCGGCCCGTATGGGGGGAGGGGGGGGCGACAGTCAGGTTGGTATCCCGCCGCTGTCGAGGCCGTTTCCAGAGACGTTTTCGGCCTGGAGTCTCATTGATTGGAGTAGAATTGTCTTTAGCGACGAGACTCTCTTCGAACTGAACTCCAGTGACAAGCAAAGACATGTCTTGAGACGTCCCGGACAACGGTGGGGTACCAACCAGACTGGCACCTGTCATACGGCCCGACAGCCGTTAATGATGGGTTGCCGTTTCTTTTCATAGCAGGTGCCCTCCAGTTGTCAACCGCAGCACGCTTACAGCACAACGGTACTTCGACGATATTCTACGCCCCCTGTTGTTGCCCTTCATGGCAAGCCACCATGGGCTTACATTTCAGTAGCTTAGTCCCACCCGCACTGCTTGCCAAACACTACCGTGGCCAACAAGGTCGCCGTATCTCTCCCCAAGTGGGAACGTTTGGAACGTTATGGGCAGGGGCCTCCAACCAGCTCAGTAATTTAGTCATCAAATGTTCCGATTGGACAGAATTAGCATGATATCCATGATATCCATGATGGGGGCATCCAATAACTCCGACAATCAATGCCAAGCTGCATAGCTACTTGCATAAGGGCCAGAGGTGGACAAACACGTTATTGACTTGCTCATTTGTGAAGCTCTTTCTTTTGAATTAATGAGTAAATTATTCTGAAACTCTAATCATTTGTTTGTCTGTACATTTACATCACATCTACCGATTTCCATCCCATTGGTGTGAATCCTTCGTGGTGCATCCTTTTTTTTTTCTTTAAGGTACAAATTGCTCGAAATTTTTTGACTGCCTGTATATCTTCAACAAACTGAATGGGAACAGGGAATGTACCTGGAGACATCCGCACTTTTCTATAGGCCTGGCCAAGACTTGACCTTATAGAGTGTGCTAGCACCATGCAAGCGCAGTCGAGTCTGCTCAGTGCTCTGACTTCCCAGTAAGAGAGACGCTTTATGCCGGAGGATACAACCGCAGGAAACTTAGGAAGATGTGTTTGCAGCGAATATTGCAGCATTCTTAAGGAGGATTTTATCACTGTATTTATTTTCAACTTTTATTTTTCTGCCAAAGCAATAACTTTTATTACTTAATTAAATATGTACATTACATAGTGCCAATACAGTGAACAGCACAAAAAGCTTTAAACACAGATATTTACTGTTGAGTTGTGATGTTTATAACAAAAAATGGCTCAAATGGCTCTGACACTATGGGACTTAACCTCTGAGGTCATCAGTCCCCTCGACCTTAGAACTATTTAAACATAACTAACCCTAGGACATCACTCACATTCATGCCCGAGGCAGGATTCGAACCTGTGACCGTAGCAGGCGTGCGATTCCGGACTGAGCGCCTAGAACCGCTCGGTCACCGCTGCCGGGTAAATTTATACACATTTCAATGTTAGAGCGTGTAATATACCTGGATATCTTAAAATCTGCATATTAAAATCTGTTGCTCTCGAACTCTGGCGGGACTTTATCAATTTCACAACAGAAGAAACGTTCAGACACATATGTTGAACCAAAATTTGACATAACTTTAGCGGCTTTTCTGTACAGTGGAGGATATTCCTCTTGAAGTAACATTTTATAAAAGTCTTCTAGGTTCTTGAACAAGCAGCACATTGAGCTGGGTGCCGATGTCTATGAGCTTAAGTTGGAAATAATGAAGCACGCCGGGGGCCAAAATCAAGAACAGTCTGACAAATAAATCGAAGTCAGTCTTCAGTCTTGCAAATTCTTGGAATCTGTTTGAGAATCCATGATAAAATGTTCCAGTTACTAAAACGTAGTCAGTGGTGTCTGATCCACAAATGACCGCCCTGAGTTCAGGAACTGTTCCATGTCATAATCTTGAAGCTGGTTTGTCCAGAGGATTGATTTTATGTTTAATAAGATCAATCTTCCCCGCCGTACCTGTTACCAAATGATTCTCCTGTTCCACTAAGGCCCTTAATGAATTCAAGTAATTGGTGGTGTCGACTATAAAATATTTTGTCTCTACTATTTAGTGTTAATTCATTTTTTCCCTAACGACCGCCTTCAGTGCAGCCAGCATTTACTGTCGCTCGTAAAAAGACAATTGTTTCATATCGTCCGTTGTGAGTGGTACTGTAATGACGTTCCAATAAGTGCTTGTCCAACTCTTAACAGTGTGATGATATATGGAGCACTTTGCATGATATTCAGATGGTACGAATACTACGGTAGTTACCATTTGGCAATGAACTATGTGGCTTCTCCACATTTCCTTTTATGAACAAGTGTGTAGATTTGTTAACAAACTGCTTGGCGTGTGACAAGGCGATTGCTTTGCTCTTCCTCCTTTTCCTCCTCGCCCTTATCCCCAATCACCGCGCTGCTCGGAACGCTGGTCAGAAGCGCGACCCGAGCTCCCGGACTCCTGGAGCGCTGTTTGGCCAGGCCTGATCTTCTACGCCGATCATCAGACTTTAGAAAATCCCTGCTCTAGTCGGGGAAGCTACCTCGTGTAAGATACCACTTTGTCATCCTGATCTGAGTGTTTCCTTGCTACACATTTCCACCATTCAGAATGTCGAACTGCTAATTCATTTTTAAGCAGTAAGGAAGAGATAAATTTATATCTTATAACGTGTGTGAACTTTAGTGTAATTATTATCTTCCATGTACTGTACGCTGCCTGGGTGAGGTGTCGAGACAGCAGAGCCACCTACCAGAGATAGTCTGAACCACAGGAGCTGCCAGGCGTCTACACCATGAATCAGAGGATATCAGGCCCAGAACAGCAAAGGTTGTTGTTTTTATAATGATTACAAATAATTAAAAAACGCTCATTTGTCCCATAGAGTACATATCTCTGTAGTGAGCATTCACAGGCGCAGAACAGATGTTGTGTTGTCAACATACATTGTCGGGACGTCGTGTGTTTGTCCGTATAGCGCCCTGTATATTTCGAATGTCACTACATCCCTAGTACAGTCGGATTCTTTTCGTACGTGTCGTGGATTATTTATATATGTTGCATAGACATTTTAACAGTATCAATTTGACACAGGGAATAAACCAGCTACGTAACTTTAAAGGGCAAGTGATATTGCATTCTGCTTCTTTACGATAGGTGTCACAGTTCAGATGCACTCGATTTTTGGTATTTTTCGGTATGATACGGCACTTTATAGTATTACAGAGCCTGACGTACATTTTTGCAGTATAGTCTTGCAAAACGACAGTACGCTAGTACTTTTGCAAGTGTCCGAAAACACTGAATTTGCCACACATTAGCGATTATATCCCTGCTACTTCGTCCTTTTTTTCTGCTATTTCTGCATATTTATTTTCTCGTTTCTGCGACCTAAAGCACAATATTTCTTACTGGTGACACTTTGAAGTGTTTATTTAACGCATTTTACGTACTTGCTCCCAGTTTATTAAATAAATAGTAGACTGAGTAAGAAGGGGGGAAAAAGGCGATCGGTGAAAAAATGTACTGTAAATCAAATACAGTTGGTCATGTAACAGTCAACCCATATAACTCCATTAAGGGAAGTGGAAAGTGACACAAATGAAAGAGGCTGGGGACATGTTTACTAATATTTTACCCTTCTTAATCAAATGGTGAAGAAAATAAATTGAAGGCAAAATACACCGAAGAAGATGAATGTGTACTTTGATTAGCTAGACTATTGGGTTTTTTATTTGATCTGTGCAGAAAATGTATTTAAGCTGAATCCAGAAATTGGTGGTAAATGCTGTGGAAAATTAAAAATAGTTGGTATAGCATCTACCGTCAGCCACACACGTCCAAATTTTTCTCTGTCTAAGCATTGCTCTTCAAAGTGTTTTGAACATACTTTGGAATATTTTGTGGGGACAAATTTACTCCTCCTTATTTTCTGGAGCCACATCTTTACTCGTTGTTCAGCCTTCGGGAAACTAAAATATAAATCACACATACTCATTCTCCATGTCCTAGACACACTTAACATGGTCTCCTACTGTAACTTTATAGTAAACAAAAAGGTTTGGACACACATATTATACGAAGACAGTTACAGACTCCCACTCTATTGAATTTATCTCTCTCCCGTCTTGAAAATCTATATACATAATCGACAAGTCACTGATAAATGCATGGAGGATAGTATTTGCTGAAACAACTAACCATTCCCTTTCCCCTGTTCCACTAGCAAATTTACGAGAGGAAGCGATTGTTTGTAAGCTTTTGTACGAGCCGTAATATCTATTATATAGTCATAAAGTCGTAGAAAAATAGGTCTACAGAATCAAGCCTTAATTATAATGCGTCTCGAAATTTTTAAACATAGTACCCATGAAAAGTTACTATCCCTCATTTCACATATTTTTCTTTGCATTCGTAGCAACAACAGTAATTCACCATTGCTATTACACTATCAACAAACTGTGAAAACACAACAAACACTCTGCGGAAAGCACAAACGCACAGCGAAGTCCCGAAAACACGTGACAATCCTGGTTTAATGTTGACAACATGCGCAGAACGCAATGCTCACTCCAGAGATATTTACTCTACGATTAGTCGGTAGTAAAACAGTCTATGTAAGTTGTATTGAAAATATGAAGTCGGAGATAAACAGTAGACTTTCATGAAGTATATGTTTATCTCAAAGCGCTGGAAGATGATGAAGGAGCGTGTTTTAAAATTCTCAAGCCAAATATAGTATCTAAGTAGGACTGGTAGAATGTAGTTTAGATTCATGTTGAAAGATTTGTGATGGTATGTAGTAGGGAACACTATTTTTTGTTTGGTTGGTTAAAAAGTGGCGATGATATATAAAATTATCTCTGACTTTTGTTTTACTTTTTTGTGATGAGTAAGCTTAGTTCTGGAAAGACGGATAGTTAGACGCTTATTTTGACTCAACACCTCGCCCAAGAACCTACTGATTTTGGTAAATAAAAACAGTGGTCATTACCCCGTGTTCGGTATTTGTCGTAGTGAAAGAAATGAATATTACTACCAAAGACCTTTCGTTACCTCTATATTGAGTGTAATTTGGCAGAGATTCAAAAACCATAACAGGTCAAGCAAGTACAGCAGACTTAGATCCGTATCAATTTAAAAATATAGGTTCCGTGGTATTTTTTTGGAAAAATAGTCAAATTATTTGTTTCGTTCAATGGTCACTGAAAGATGTTGCTAGAACATGTAATCGCGTATTACGAAACTGTTACTAATCGACGGTAAATAACGTTCTTTTGAGCTTAAAAAAGTATAATATTATGACCTAAATAAATCAACTTAAAGTTTTAAAATTGATTTCTATGGGGGTCCACAGTCTCGACGTGTTTTGAGAATGGAAACATGGTCCAAATAGACTACATACTTTTTATTAACGTGCGGTTGGCCAATTTCAACCGTGGGTCATTTTCAGGCACATATGTTAAGCTTTTACCGATGTGTTAGAGTGAAAAGAAGCTGGAAGCTTCCACCATGGGTCATTTTCAAGCATTTTCAAGCTGGAAGCTTCCAGCGTTGTATTAGAATGTGAAAAGAAGCTGGAAGCTTAACGTTTGTGACCCATGGTTGAAAATAGCCAACTGCACGGGTAATAAAAAGAATACAGCCTATTTGGACCATGTTTTCTTCCTCAGAACTTAGGGTGGGGGGGGGGGGGGGGGAAGGAGTGTTGCACAAAGCGTATCTCATCATAAAGATCACACGGAATTCCAAATTTTAACGAGAACGCATTTCCCTCACCATATATTGTAAGAAAATAATTATATTTGTATTACGATTACCAATGACCCACAGGCGTTATCAGATACCACTACAGGAGAGCTACACAGGGCCAAAATTATCAGTAGATCGCTCGACGTATTTATCAACAGCGGTCACGGCTACTTCACGTAGTTGGAACTAAAAAAAGATAACCACATTGTACGATATCCGACGTTAAGGATCAAGGTTCCATTCCAGTTGTCACCTTGCTCAACTTCCTGGGGCACCACCCAGCTTAGTGGTCTGCTCTGTTATTAGTAACAAACGCCTAGAGATAAAATCCATCGTGTAGATATGGTTACACAGTCGGAGATGAATCAGCCAATCGAACTGGCTCCAAAAAGATCGCAAGTAATTCTGCTTTTTTTTGTCCTTGAGACATCTTTTTCTAATTTTTGTCATCAGTTTTCTTATTGGTTCGATGCCGCCCGCCACGGATTCTTCTCCTGTGCCAAACTTTACACCCCAGAATAGCACTTGCCACCTACGTCCTCAATTATTTGCTGGCTATATCCCAATCTCTGTCGTCCTCTACAATTTGTACCCTCTACAGTTCCCTCTAGTACCACGGAAGTTCATCTCTGATGTCTTAACAGATGTCCTGTCATCTCGTCCCACATTCTTGCCAGTGTTTTCAATATGTTCCTTTCACCCAAAACCTGCGGTGAACCTCCTCATGCCTTACCTTATTTTCAACATTCTTCTCTGGCACGGCATCTCAAAGGCTTCGATTCCCTTCTGTTCTGGTTTTCCTACAGTCCATGCGTCACTACCATATAACGATGCGCTCCCAACGTACATTCTAAGAAATTTCTTCTTCAAATTAAGACGTATGTTTAATATTAGCAGACTTCTCTTAGTTAGTACTGCCCTTTCTACCAGTGCTAATATGCTTTTCATGTCCTTACTCCGTCCATCATTGGTTATTTTGTTGTCTCAACTTCGTCTTCTTCGTGATCCCCCCTTCTGATGTTAAGTTTGTCACTTTTCTCATTTCTACTACTTCTCAATACTTTCGTCTTTCTTCGATTTACTCTCGAACCATATTCTGTACTCATTAGACTGTTCATTCCATTCAACACATCCAGTAATTCTTCTTCAGTTTCACTGAGGATAGCAGTGTCATCAGCTAACCTTCCCTGATGCCCGTCGTTGCTTCTTCGATGCATAGATTGAACAGTACAGGCCAAAGACTAATCTCTGCCTTACACCCTTTTTAATCCGAGCACTTCGTTCTTGGTCTTCGAGTGTTATTGTTTCCCTTGGTTTTTGTACATATTGCATATTACCCGTCTTTCCTTATAGCTTAGCCGTAGTTTTCTCATAATTTCGAACATCTTGCATCATTTTATACTGTCGAATGCTTTTTTTCAGGACGATAGACCCAATGAACGTGTTTCGATTTTTCTTCACTCTTGCTTCTGTTATCAACAGCAATGTCAGAACTGGCTCTCTGGTGCGTTTACCTTTCCTGAAGCCAAACTGATCGTTATGTAAGAGATATTCAGTTTTCTCTTCAGTTCTTCTGTATATTATTCTTGTCAACAACTTGGATGCATGAGCTGTTAAGCTGATTGTGCAATAATTCTCGCGCATGTCGGGCCTTGCAATTTTCGGAATTGTGTGGATGATGTTTTTCTGGAAGTCTGACGGTATATTGCCAGACTCATACATTCTACACACCAACGTGAATAATGTTTTCTATCCCTTCTGCCTCATTTGATCTTAAGTCTTCCAAAGCACTTTTAACCTCTGATGCTAATACTGGGTCCCCTATCTCTTTGCCTCTCGACTCTTGTTTCCTCTTCTACCACGTCGCCAGACAAGTCTCCCCCGTCGTAGCGGCATTTAGTGTACTCTTTCCATCCATCCGCTCCCTCCACTGAATTTAGTAGTGGAATTCCCGTTGCGCTCTTACAGTTCCCACCCTTGCCTTTAGTTTCACAGGAGACTGTTTTGGCTTTTCTGTATACTGAATCTGTCCTTCAGATAACCATTTCTTTTTCGATTTCTTCACATTCTTCATGCAGCCAATTTACCTTAACTGTCCAGCATTTCCTATTTATTTCGTTCCTAAGAGACTTGTATTTCTGTAAGGTTGAATTTCACTGAACATTTTTATACTTCCCTTTTTCGTCGATCAGCTGAAGTACTTCGAGTTATCCATGGTTTCTTCGCAGTTGTACCCCTAAAAGCGTTCTTCTTATTATGTTTTTACCGCGGGCGTCGACTAATTGTCAGATCTTAAATGCTTCGTGATAGCGGATCAATGTTCTAATGACGTTCCTGTGGTGTAGGCCAATTCGGCGGGACACTTACGGTGTTGACAAGCCTTTTTGCCATGAAGTTAGAATATGCTCGCTATCTAAGCTTGAAATGACCTTCGAGGCATGTTGATAGTTGAATAAAACGCACAATCCGCATTGTGTCGTTCACGATTGGAGGGAGACAGCACTCTATAGAACTGCAGGGTTACTGTTACCACCATTACACGTACGTAGTGATTTCCTCTGGCCAAAAGGATTCTGACTTAGGAAAACACAACCAGTCCAGCTCATGAGAGTGTTGCACATCTTTTTTGTCCAGTTTATACACCCACATATTCTTCTACGGACAGTAAAGAAAAATCTGCTTATGCTAGAGACATTGTGCATAAGATCTGTTCGTGTAGGAATGCTTTCCCAATCCACTCTCGCTGGGATTCCTGGTCTCAGGGTCTCAAAGATACTGGCGTCCTCTGCACAACTTGTCTCCGAAGCACACTGTACACTATGCTGTCCATAGTTGGTTGGTTGATTTAGGGAGGGGGAGAGGGGGAGATGAGAGAGGACCAGACAGCGAAACCATCGGCCCCATCGTATTAGGGAAGGATAGGAAAGAAAATCGGACGTGCCCTCTCAAAAGAACCATCCCGACATTTGCCTGAAGCGATTTAGGGAAATCACGGAAAACCTAAATCAGGATGGCAGGGCCCAGGTTTGAACCGTCGTCCTCCCGAATGCGAGTTCAGTGTGCTAACCACTGCGCCACCTCGCTCGGTGCTGTCCATAGGTTTGCAGATTAAATCAATCACAAATTCAAAAAAGTAAGGAGTACGACAACTGATTCTTTAGTTACTCAAATGAGGGATCCATCTGACGCGATCGGTCTCTCAGCATGTATTTGCAATCTCTTCATGGACCAAGAGAAATGATTTTCCTGCATGTCTTGAGTTTGTCGACTAATAGGATGTACTTTGGTCTATCAAGGAATCGTCATTTGGTGATGTAGTAAGCGTTCGCAGGATAAAGTTGTTGCCAGAGACCAAGACTTGACATCAGTAAGCTGTTTCCATTGGATGTACAGTGCGATAGTTACGCAGAGATGAAGAGGCTTGCAGAGAATTCAGGGTCTCCTCAGTCGAGTCAAATCTTGAACCTCGTAGTTGACCTTTCGATTTTAAAGCCCGTAGTTAATACAGTTGATGAAGAGTTAAACGGTATAATACTGAAGAATGGAAAGATTGGTAAAGTCAACCCTAGGGGTAAACTGTTTGGCTACCGAAGAAATAAAAGGACAATCCCGGGCGTTTTGACTTTATGGCGCGTTGCAGTTTCTGCGAATTGCTTTCACAGCGCTGTGCATTGATTTTGGTTCCACGCTCGAGGAACTCTACAAGCAGAGGAGCTCCCGGCGTATAAGAAGCAGTCACCATTGCTCTACCGGAACTTGTGTGAACAGCTTTTGATTTTTCGGTGGGGAAGATGTGGGATGTTTCCATTGTTGGGTGTGCCGTTTGCCCTCGGGCTGCCGGAATGCCGTCGGACGCAATTATCCCATAGCACAGTAACGCCCGCCTCCACATTGCCAGTCGGACGACGCTACACATTAGTGGTCTGCTTGATTTTAATTTTACTGGCCGTCATATCATTTACATGAACACTTGAAAATGCTACGAGATCCCGAGGCCGGGTGTGTAATAAAAAATATATGTGTGATATGGCTGATATTATTTCATTAAAACCTATCCTCTTAGAATAAAATGTGGATACACTTGGTAGTGGACTTCTAGCTTTCACAACGGACGGCAGGATGTACGACATACATTGGTGGTACACAGCAGTAATCCATGTAAAGCTTCCTACCAGACGTCCATAAAGTGAAACAAAAGTATGCCTGTCACACGTTCCATCATAAACTGACAGGAGAAAATATTACCCATCACCTAACAGAGTTTACTGGTCGCTTTGGAGCGCTGCAGATGGTGGAGGAATGTTACCAGGTGGCCATATAACTTTTCATTCCTGACATAAGTCATGACACTGAAGTTGTGCGTTTGTACCAGCCGGTCGTATGCAATTAGCGAAGTAAGATAGTGCGACGTGGAGACATAACAGAATGGCTAAAGAACATGTCATATTTGGAACCCCCCCCCTCCCCTTGACTTCATTGTTAATTAAATTGGTCCATTTATTGGTGTGTCAACGTGGACTGTCTAGGGTGTCTACAAGGATGGCTTTTACCATTTGTGGAAAACAGACAGAGACCTGTTGCAGTCACCATGTAAGTTTGTGGCCGTAAAATAAAAGGTGGCGAGCCCCTGACGACAGAAAAGTAGATTCTGTACTTCGGTGGCGTGCTTGTACTGTTGCAATCAGTCTCGTCAGTAAAATTTGCGAACTCAGGTCTAACATAACTCAGTTAACGTTGGCTAACTAATCTGCACTGCTGTCAGAAAGTATTTATAAATGATAGAGGGCAGCAATCAGCCGTCCTTTTCTTTTTCCAGGTTTTATTACGTAATTTCCCTGTTGCTGTGGCGTCAGTCACACTTCTTTGAATACTAACATGCATCGAGATTCAAAAATAGTGAACTGATCATGGCTAGGAGCTAGCCGAAATCTGGATTTGCATAATAAAACCTGCAAAGAAAAGGACCACTGATTGCTCCGCTCTCTCATTAATAAATTACATAACAGTCGCTGAATGCACCCACTTTCCTAAATGAAGGTATCCTGAGAAAGTATTCAGTTCAGGTTCGAATATTGGTAACGACAATGCTATTATTGTTTGTACTCGACTATTATTTGTGCATGTCGACTATTGAAGCTTCTGTTTGAAAAAATAATAAAAAGGTATCTCATGTCACTTTCATTGAATACCAAAAACAAGCTAGAAACGTTACGCACCTCAGGTCACATGACGTCAATGGGCCAAACAGTATCAGCACTGGCAGTAGTTGAGTGGTGGGGTGTTCTATCTCCAGACGAATAGCAATTTTGACTCTTTTCAAATACAGTCGAGCGCAACGTTTAACCCTTAGTGCGAGGAGAGAGTAGGAAAGACCAGAGTTGATTCTGTGATGATTCCAGGGACTTTTTCGTACCTTGACTTGGGCCCACTCATTCAGATTACCATGAAAATGGGCCAGGATGTTTATTTGAGCATTCCCGGTGACTACGCATTGTCCTTTCTTGTACATCTTCATGATTCGGTGAACAGATAGAGACCGTGTCACAACTCACCTGCCCCGCAAAATTTGTCCGATTTAAATCCCATGGAAAATGTGTTGGGCTGCAGATTCCTCGATTTGCGCCAAAGGGTGGTTGGGTCTCGGGTTCCGCTGAATAGGTCAGGTGTCCACTATACGCAGGAGGCAGCTACACTTAGCAGGGGCTGTGTGGCGTGGACTGGGCGGTTTTTTAGGTTAGAGGGTCTCGGGAAAACACAAGAAGGGCTTCAGTCACTAAGGGTGCAGGCTGAACACAGGAAGAACGTAGATACATGAACCATTGGTATAACAGTTGTAAATTGCCGTAGCTGTGTTGGGAAAGTACTAGAGCTCCAAGGCTAATAGAAAGCACTTATGCTAAAATCGTTATAGGCACTGAAAGCTGGCTAAAGCCGAACATAAGCTCAGCAGAAATTTTTGCGATGAACCTAACGGTGTTCCGAAAAGATAGGCTAAACACGGTTGGCGGTGGCGTGTTTGTTGCTGTCAGAAGTAGTTTAACTTGTCGCGAAATTGAAGTAGATACTTCCTGTGAGATAGTATGGGCAGAGGTCATTGTTGGCAACCGGAATAAAATAATAATTAGATCCTTTTACCGACCTACCAATTCAGATGATACAATTGCTGAAAGGTTCAATGAAAACTTGAGTTTGATTTCAAACACATACCCGACTCATACGATAATAGTTGGTGGTGATTTTTATTTACCCTCGATATGTTGGCGAAAATACATGTTTAATTCCGGAGGTACGCATAAAATATCATCCGAAATTGTGCTAAACGCATTCTCTGCAAATTATTTCGAGCAGTTAGTTCAGGAGCCCACGCGAATAGTAAACGGTTGGGAAAACACATTTGACCTCTGAGCAACAAATAATCCTGAGTTAATAACCAGCAATAAAACCGATTCAAGGATAAGTCAACATAGGGTTGTCGTAGCGAGACTGAATATTCCCAAATCTTCGAAAAATAAGCAAAAAATACACCTATTCAAAAACGCAGATAAAAATTCACTTGACGCCTTCCTGAGAGTCAATCTCCACTCATTCCAAATTAATAATGTAAGTGTAGACCAGATGTGGCTTAAATTCAAAGAAATAGTATCGGCAGAAATTCAGAGATTTATACCAAATAAATTAACAAATGACGGAGCCGATCGTCCTTGGTACACAAAACGGGTTAGAACACTGTTGCAGAAACAACGAAACAAACATGCCAAATTTAAACAGGCGCAAAATCCCCAAGATTGGCGACCTTCTACAGAAGCTCGAAATTTAGCACCGACTTCAAAAAAATGGTTCAAATGGCTCTGAGCACTATGGGACTTAACTTCTGAGGTCATCAGTCCCCTAGAACATAGAACTCCTTAAACCTAACTAACCCAAGGATATTACACGCATCCATGCCCGAGGCAGGATTCGAACCTGCCACCGTAGCGGTCGCGCGGTTCCAGACTGTAGCGCCTAGAACCGCTCGGCCACTGCGAGTGCGGACTTCAATGCGAGATGCTGATAACAGCTTTCACAACGTAACTTTGTCTCGAAACCTGGCAGAAAATTCAAAGAGATTCTGGTCGTATGTTAAGTATGTTAGCGGCAAGAAACAATCAAAGCCTTTACAATGAAATGAACACCCTTAGTTGCTTACAGGCGTTGACATACGTCAACGGGGACAGATGAAAATGTGTGCCCCGACCGGGACTCGAACCCGGGATCTCCTGTTTACATGGCAGACGCTCTATCCATCTTTTTTTTTATTGATCGTTGTATTGGTCGTTGCGGACGTCGCAAGACATCCTGTTCAAGTTCGGTGGTTGATCCTTCCACTCAGTTTTTTTATTACAGAGGCCAACCGGCTCTCTCACCGAACACGCTGAGCTACCGTGCCGGCATCCATGTGAGCCACCGAGGACACAGAGGATAGCGTGACTGCAGGGATTTATCTCCATAGTTAACAATCATATACAACCGTTCGCTCGACGAAAGAACCGTACCCAAAGACTGCAAAGTTGCACAGGTGACACCAATATTCAAGAAAGGTAGTAGGAGTAAACCAATAAATTACATGCCCATATCGTTAACGTCGATATGCAGCAGGACTTTAGAAGATATACTCTATTCGAACATTGTGAACTACCTCGAAGAAAACCGTCTATTGACAAAGAGTCATCATGGGTTTAGAAAACATCGTTCATGTGAAACACAACTATCTCTTTATTCACATGAAGTGTTGAGTGCTATTGACAAGGGATTTCAGATCGATTCCGTATTACTGGATTTCCGGTAGGCTTTTGGCACTGTATCACACAAGCGACTCGTAGTAAAATTGCGTGCTTATGGAATATCGCCTCAGTTATGTGACTGGATTTGTGATCTCCAGTCAGAGAGGTCACAGTTCGTAGTAACTGACGGAAAGTCGTTGAGTAAAACAGAAGTGATATCTGGCGTTCCCCAAAGTAGTGTTCCTTTTCTATATAAACGCTTTGGGAAATAATCTGAGCAGCCGTCTTCGGTTGTTTGCAGATGACTCTGTCGTTTATCGACAAATAAAGTCATCAGACTATCAAAGCAAACTGCAAAACGATTGAGAAGAAATATCGGAATGGTGCGAAAAGCGGCAGTTGACCCTAAATAACGAAAAGTGTGAGGTCACCTACATGAGTGCTAAAAGGAACTCGTTAAACTTCGGTTACACGATAAATCAGTCTAATCTAAAACCCGTAAATTCAACTAAATACCTAGGTATTACAATTACGAACATCTTAAATTGGAAGGTACACATAGAAAATGTTGTGGGGAAGGCTAACCAAAGACTGCGTTTTATTGGCAGGACACTTAGAAAATGTAACAGACCTACTAAAGAGACTGACTACACTACGCTCTTTTAGAATACTGCTGCGCGGTGTGGGATTCTTACCAGACAGGACTGACGGAGTACATCGAAAAAGTTCAAAGAAGGGCAGCACGTTTTGTATTATCGCGAAAGATGAGAGAGTGTGTCACAGAAATGATACAGGATGTGGGCTGGAAGTCATTAAAAGAAAGGCGTTTTTCGTTGCGACGGAATCTTCTCACGAAACTCCAATCACCAACTTTCTGCTCCGAATGAGAAAATATTTTGTTGACACCGACCTACATAGGGAGGAACGATCACCACGATAAAATAAGGGAAATCAGAGCTTGTACGGAAAGATATAGGTGTTCATTCTTTCCGAGCGCTATACGAGATTGAAATAATAGAGAATTGTGAAGGTGGTTCGATGAACCCTCTGCCAGGCACTTAAATGTGATTTGCAGAGTATCCATGTAGATGCAGATGTGGATGAGTATTTGGAAGAGCGGGTGGAACATAAAATATCGGAGCCAGTAAAAGTCGGGCCGATTCTGTCCCCGGATGTCATCTAAAGGGGGTTAGGATGTGGGGGAGAATGCTGCGTCTGCCCACGACGGTGTTGGCGACGCAGATGGCAAGGTTTGTGAGATTGCTCCGTTAGCTGGCTTACATCGAGGGCGATACTTCAGGCAGCGGACGCATCCCTTGAATCCACGTGGCGCCAACCAACGATCTCCGTGTTGTGATTAGTAGACCCACACTGTGAAGCTAAAGCAGATCCTAGTGTGTGTTCGCTACGTGTTATTACACTACGCTCCGGCCGCATCGCTAACGACGACTTTCTCGTATTCAACAGACTTCTTACGGTTTGCTATGGTGACTGGATTCTTGCTGGCTGTTTGTGACACTTACGTTCTGCACATTGGACTTAGACTTTGTGAAAACTGTTTTTGTGCCACGTGTTCAATAAAAGTGATATCTACCATATCACAACAACCAACATCCCAAGCTCTATGGGAAAATAGTACTACTGTACCTAACGTATAAATGAGAAACATTAGAAACCAAAACATTGAAAAGTACTCGACCGACTTAAACGAAATTTTTATAGGATATGTTAACTCAACATTCAGACGAAGAGACTAAATAAATTCATGCAAACGGCTTAACCAGGTAGAAACTCTAACAATGTATGACAACGGAGTACTCTTCGCAATACATTTGTCTTATCCAAAATGTACGCCAGAAAAATGATGGAATAATTTACACGTTTTTTTCGTTTTCTTTCTCGCTGTCTGTTTTAACTGCAGTAGCAGGTCATTTCAACTATTACACAAATCGTGTCTACCAAATGATTTTAGAAAAATAGTTCGCAACGAGGAGCCAAAATTTGCGCCCTGACACAATTCGCAGCTATACAGCAGTTTAGAACACATATTTAGCAATTGGGAGTCATTGCCGGGTTCTCTAATCATGAACATAAATAAAAAAGGAAAAGTTCGTTTGTTCAGAATCCTTTATCTCCGAAAGTTCTTCACCGATTGTTTTGAAATTCTGATACAGCGTTTGAATACGCTCATGTTTTTTGTATATTTATTTCTTAACATATCAATAAATATGTAATATATGCTGGGGAAACAGTACCAAAAATCTCGAAAATTTCTTTACCGATTTGTTTTAAATTATTACAGAACACTCTAGTGAACATTCGGACGAACATAGGCTATCTATTGTTAATATATATAATACGTAAATAGATACAGCAAACAGAATAATTGTATTTTTGGCTTATCGGCTTATGATTAGAATTCTATTACAGATTCTGAATATGTAGTAACAATAAGAAAGGCTCTATGTCGGAGGGTGAGAGGGAGGGGTGTGAGGGATGATACGGACAAGGGTTGGGAGAAAATGGACATAGAAAGCGGAAAGGAGGGGATGGACAGAGAGGGGGAAGGAGATGACTTACAGAGACGGAAAGGGGGTGGGGCGTGGAGAATGAGATAAGAACGTATATCCATTTCCCAAACATATCAGAAACGTGACCTTATCATTTTCTCTTCAGCGAATACACGAGTAGGCCTTATGGCCTGTTCCGACTTCACCATCTCTTCCTAGGCCTTTCCTCACTCCTTCTTCCAATACGACTGTATTCCATTGCTTGTCGAGAGATTCTCCGAGGTGACACGCAATACAAACTCTTTCCAATCCTGCTTTCGTTGGATTACTTTTTCAGTTAACAGCTGTACCTCCAGTTCTTTCCTTATTTCTTACTTTCTGAATTTGTCTTTTCTTGTGTAGCCTTTCACTGATCTATGGAAATTCATTTCTGATGTTTCAAGTTGTCTTATATATTTTGACCATAATGCCCAACTTGCTGCTCCATTTACTACTGTAGGTAAGGTCATGACTATATAAAATTTCATTTGGGTTTCTCTCCTAGTTACCCTTCAGCGTTCTTCTTATACTGCCGCATGTGTGTTATAGGTGCTCTCTCTTTTCTTCCTATTCCATTTAACCAGAGAAAGGCACAGCAGCGTGTGGTCGGGAACAGCTAGTCATGAGTAAGTGTTTACAACTGGATATAGCATACCAGATCAAACTCCTAGACACACGTCCTCGCCGTCTTCAAAGCATTATCAGTGGTAAAGTTGGCGTTACACGGTATTAGCATGATGTCTGCTACGGGTGTCTGCACATCGCCAGATGTGCTTATGTACAAGGGACAGTCAAATAAAAACGGGACAGATAGAAAAACTAAGTGAATAGTTTGATGTAGGACTAGATGGTCAAGGCATTGATGGAAAAATGTTTTCTGTTGCGTATGGAACCAATACTGTACCCAGGCGTGCATCTCTTCGTCCAAGGCGAATCGATGGCTGCGAATATCTTTCTTCAGGGCTCCCAAAATATGTAGATCCCATGAAGAGAGGCCGGCACTGTGTGGAAGATTTGTAATGGCTTACCAGCGAAACTTTTGTAGCGTAGTGGAAACAGTACTGGCAACGTATCGGCCCATCCACGTATTCGGGTACGCTACAGAAGTTTCGCTGGGAAGCTCTCACACATCCTCCGCACAGTCGCAATCTCACTTAATGCAATTTCTGTATTTTTGGAGCCCTGAAGAGATTCGTGGCCTCCGATTTGCTTCGGACAAAGAGGTGCACGCGTGGGAACAATCATGGCTCCAGAGGCAACAGCAAACATTTTTTTTTTCATGAAGGCACCGGAGTCTTGTCTCACAGTCGAATATATGTAATCACAGATATGGAGATTACATTTTAAATAATAAACAGCTTACTTACTTCTTTTCATCTGTCTCGTTTTCAGGTGTTTCTGTTTCTTGAAACAGTCTACGACACTTCCTTCCCTCTCCTTGTCAACTTGAGTTAGTGTTGCGTTAGCAGTTGCCTCGGAGAGGCCTTGATGATAAACACAAATATTCCTTCTACGAGGGGCAGTCAAGTGAAAACCGATCACTCGCCACAACGGGATCACGAATCACCACACACGGACTGGGAGACGAGAAGATCAATTCCTCTTTCGTAGAACGCGATCGGCAGCGGACGGATCCACGACTGCTCCTACTCCTGTACTTCTCGTCCGACAGAAACCGACGTGGACGCATGTCTTTCCTCAGGTCGCGAAAGATGGGAAATGACACAGTGAAAGACGAGGGCTGGGCGGAGGATGTTGCTGTGTTTCCCAACCAAATCGCTGAAGAATATCTTCGTCCGATTGTGGTTCCACTCCCGAGGAAATTGTTTCCATCTTATCGTCAGAGTCCGTGCAGTGCCGGCCGTGGTGGCCGAGTGGTTCTAAGCGCTGCAGCCTGGACCCGCGCGACCGCTTCGGTCGTAGGTTCGAATCCTGCCTTGGACAAGGATGTGTGTGATGTCCTTAGATTAGTTAGGTTTAAGTAGTTCTAAGTTCTAGGGGACTGATGACCTCAGATGTTAAGTCCCATAGTGGTCAGAGTCATTTGAGCCAGTCGGTGCAGCGAGCGGACGAGGAATACAGGCCACGTGTGGTACACAGGTGTATGTAGCCAAGCCTAATCGTAGGCGTTAGCTCTACCATATTCTACTAACACAGTTGGGCGAACACACAAGACCACAACGCCAATAACGAATGTCATAATCCGACAACTGCGTGCACCTGTGATGTGGCACTATGCCGTTCCCCTACCACAGTGGTGACAGTATCGAAGCGTAACAACAGTAGGGCCACCGATCGCGCAGATTGTCTGTTATGACTGCCCTTATACAGTGTCGGGCAAATAAAAGTGGCCCAGAGAACAGGGTAGAAAGAAACACAGTAGATAAAAGGAAATAAAGTAAAAACCTGACTATAGTAGATGGTGAAAGTGACCACCATTCATCTCTTGGCACTTTTGGGTCCTGATCAGCAAGTTGATGAAGGCGGATTGAAACTGGACTGTTGGAATTGCTGCAGTCTAATCCGAAATGTTCTGCTATATGTTTGAAGAATACGAGGGTTGTTGCGATGCACCTTAGACTTGAGGGCTCTCTACATAAAGTGACCCCTCACTGACAGATCAGGTGACCTGGGTGGTCAGCTAGGGCCACTACCAGACTGGCCTCTGCCAAGACCACCTACAATAAACGTATTGTAGGTGGTCTTGCCTCTGCTAACAACTCTGACAGGCGTTAAGAGTGCAACTGTATCTCTTTTCCTCCTCCATTAATGCTGCCGCAAATGGTTTCATAACGTTGGCAATGTAAAGCGGCGAAGTCAGAGTCTGACGAAAGAAGATGGAACCAGTAACGCGGCTTACAAACACTGCACACCGAACTCCAGCCTACTGATCATCCAGTGGTGTTTCGTGGTAGTTCCGCCCATTCTCGGCTGCCCAGAACCTGTGATTCTGTGAGTTGACACAAGCACTCAGATGAAACCAGGCTTTATCAGACGTAAAGAACAGACCAATGTACAAGCTATTCATTGTTATCTCAGTGAACAGCACACAAGAAACTGAAGGCCCTAAGGAGCATCTGCTGGTTTTGACGTATCAACACCAGACTCTCGGTAGTGATGCCTGTGCAGGTTTAAGTGGAGTATTCGTCGGCATGGTCGACGTAATATGCTGGTCTCTTGTGACAAGCTTCGGGTTGCTTTGGTAGGGATAAAGCAGTTTCTGGTGTGCGGGCACGTTTCGGATTGTTTCTTGACTTGTACAAAACAGATTCTGGCTGACGCTATTTTCGGACAAAGCGTTGCACGGCAGTCTTTGCTGTCACTTTGACACCATTAAACTTCTCAGCAAAAAACTGACCACACCATTTCCACGACTTTGTTGTCACGTAACTTTCCACAACGAACGCCCGCAGCTCCTCTGCGAGTACCATCGTCCCCTTTGCACTGCTCCATTCACACTGACACAACCCGCACTACGCTCTGAGCCGGTGTGCACGCCCAATCGTAACCACTCGTGCGGACGACTTACACTATGTGATCAAAAGTATCCGGGCACCTGGCTGAAAATGACTTGCAAGTTAGTGGCACCCTCCATCGGTAATGCTGGAATTCAGTATGGTGTTGGCCCACCCTTAGCCTTGATGACACATTCCACTCTAGCAGGCATACGTTCAATCAGGTGCTGGAAGGTCTCCTGGGGAATGGCAGGCCATTCTTGACGGAGTGCTGCACTGAGGAGAGGTATCGATGTCGGTCGGTGAGGTCTGGCACGAAGTCGGCGTTCCAAAACATCCCAAAGGTGTTCTATAGGACTCACTGCAGGCAGTCCATTACAGGGATGTTATTGTCGTGTAAACACTCCGCCACAAGCCGTGCCTTATGAACAGGTCCTTGATCGTGTTGAAAGATGCAATCGCCATCCTCAGATTGCTCTTCAACAGTGAGAAACGAGAAGGTGCTTAAAACATCAATGTAGGTCTGTGCTGTGATAGTGCTACGCAAAACAACAAGGTGTGCAACCCCCTCCCTAAAAAACACGACCACACCATAACACCACCGCCTCAGAATTTTACTGTTGGCACTACACGCGCTGACAGATGACGTTCACCAGGCATTCGCCGTACCCACACTCTGCCGTCGGATCGCCACATTGTGTACCGTGATTCGTCACTCTATACAACGTTTTACCGCTGTTCAGTCATCCATTCTTTACGCTCCATACACCAAGCGATGCGTCGTTTGGCATTTACCGGCGTGATGTGTGGCTTATCAGCAGCCGCTCGACCATGAAATCCAAGTTTTCTCACCTCCCGCCTAACTATCATTGAACTTGTAGTGGATCTTGAAGCAGTTTGAGACTCCTGTGTGATGGACTGGATTGATGGCTGCCTATTACACATCACGACCCTCTTCAACTGTCGGCGGTCTCGGTCAGTCAACGGACGAGGTCGGCCTGTACGCTTTTGTGCCGTACGTGGCCTTTCACGTTTCCGCTTTACCATCCCACCGGAAACAGTGGACCTAGAGATGTTTAGGAGTGTGTAAATCTCGCGTACAGACGTGTGACACAAGTGACACCCAATCACCTGACCACTTCGAAGTCCGTGAGATCCGCGGAGCGCCCCATTCTGCTCTCTCACGATGTCTAATGACTACTGAGGTCGCTGATATGGAGTACCTGGCAGTAGGTGGCAGCACAATGCACCTAATATGAAAATCGTATGTTTTTTGGGGTGTCCGGATACTTTCCATCACATAGTGTATATTTGCCTCATCCTGTACAAACACCATGACACGTACGATGAGGCACTGCACAGTCGTACCAGCAAAACACAGTCTATTTGGATAATCAAGTCAGTGGTTTCATATACTGAGATGTTACGTTCCGAGCCCCCTTTGTTTCTACTATCACTTTTACCTCCTGAGAGTCGTCCAACTTCGGCAGCGGCCAGAGCAACACGGAGAGGGCGAAAGCCGGTAACGGTTTTGCGGAGCAAGCCGTGTTGTTAAACAGGCTGGCCGACGCTTCCGACAGTAATTGCGAATACTTGCTCTCCGGAATCTGACGTTGGCTACGGGAGCACTGGACTCGGGACGCGACATGCTTTAATTGAAATTTCCTCGGCGGCAATTGTCTCATTTTTCCAAATGTAATTAAAACTTCCTGCGGCAATCCTGTTTCTGTATTAAACAGCCCGCTTTTCAGCCAGTGCAGAAGTAACTCTGCTAACGCCGAGAGGTTAATAATTAAAAACCTGTGTTCGTATGGACAGAGCATCCAACCTCAGATTTCTGCTCCAATGTTTTTTATAACTACAGGTGCAGACTGACAAACGCGCTCAGGAAACGTTCGTCGGCACAGATAAAACAGCTTATTTGTTTGGCATTTACTTGATGGGTATCTGAGTAAGTACGCAGAGGTGCTTAGACTGTAAAAAGCACTCACACTTCTGCCAACTCTACCAATTGTGTGATACACACGTACCTGATAGAATGTAGTATCGCCATTCCTCTTGATGACTGTCTCGTTCGATGGCCGCGCAGATGAATCACGTCACCGCTTATCAGCGACCGATACTGTTCTCGTACTATGTGCCTGAATATAACTCAGAGAACAGAGAAAAATCTTAGACGTTGATACAGGAACAGAGTAAAATACTCATTGCAGCCTGTCTAGAGCTCTTTTGAGTACTTATCAGCGTTTTTTAAAATATTTTATACGCATCTAGTGGGATATGAATTCCTCTGTAGTTATTGACGTTATTGTTGTCACGTTTCTTGTCCAGTTGGTTTGTTAGCGTGACTTTCCATCGTTTGGAAATCTTTTCTGCTGTCCATATTTCTTTGTCTGTTACGACTACAGACGTTTGGATGTTACGGAACCAACCGACAACGCTTTGTTATTTTCCCATGTTTTAATTATTCCCTTACTTAAAAGCGGCTCACAGTCTACAGCGTAAATTTAGTACTCTAAAATTCGTCGTCAGGACAATTAACTACAAAGTAGTATTAGAAATAAGACTGGTCGCCATTAGTCGTATTCAGTGATAGTCACAATCGAAAAGAGAACAACTAAGTAGTAATCATAGTACCACATTTATTTTTCTGTTTATTTTGACAATGCTTTGTAATTATTCACTGGTACTTGCCTTTCATTGACTGTAGCGACCAGATCTATGTGCTGTTGTGTTTTTTAGATGCACTTGAGAATGGACAGTGTCCGAAATTAGTAGTCGAACTAAAGCATTTTTTAAAACAACAGTATGGTGGAATAATGTCCTATTTTAAAATTTATTGAGGCTGTCTAGCTCACCCAGAATAAATTGACCAGGTTTGTATTACCAAATACTTTGAGAATGTTGTGAGACCAGACGCTTTGATTCTATATGTTTGCCTTGGCTCCAGACTGGAATGTCATATACGTCACAGTCGATTAAAGATACAATAACTCTGTATCATTGATTACTGGGTATTCATGTTAATGCCAATAATGATAAAAAAGGAATGCTATAAAGTGCCTGTATTATACGTAATATACAAATAGATATAAGATATCAGATCACCTGAAGTTTGTTCTTGTAGTAATTTATTTATTTATTTTATTTTGTGCTCTCATGTTATCGTCAGTCTGATTAAAATATTTGCCCTTATATCGACTTTAATACATGTCAAGAAGAACAAATTACATCTCTGTGCAAAGTCGGACTACGCCATATCTTTCTGTCAAGATCTTTGTTACAAGCAACAATTGTAAAGCGCATGCTGGATGCTGGAAAAGTCTCGTTGTCAGAGTGTAAAATAATATGTGTGGAAGTGTGTGTAGTGATATAAGAACTGTGCATCAAAATGGAGGTAGACAGATGGACACTAACCGGAAAAAGCTGCCTATACTGTCGCAGTAATTAAAAAACTAAATTTACATCCATATCGACAGATAAGCTACAGCCATGGCGATACATTTAAGTGTGTTCCATCTTTTTGTCATAGAACCAGCACCCAGCATCATGCTAGCAATAATGATGTAACCTCCTTAAACCATTTGAAGATGAACCTGAAAAGGTTCGGAAACCGGTTCATGGAATTCATGGAAGAAAACATAATTATTCAAAAAAGTGACTGGTTGCAGTTTTGTATAACTTATTTACATTCAATATACAGTCACGGTTCTAAAATATCCGTAATGGATAAGTACAAAAAATGTATCTGTTTCTGTACATTTTCAAGTGCGGCTTTGGCCAACAACACGAAAAGAAAAACTAAATATACCTTATACCTTTCTTCTACCGCTTATAAAGCAGCCTTCGTAGCTGAGTGGCCAGGGTGGCAGAATGCCATACGAGAGTCGCGGGTTCGATCTCTATACAGGGAATTCGGAAATTCCCTTTACAAACTTCTAGGCCCTGTAGAGGTGAGTCAGTACATAATATTTTGACTAAAAACCCATAACCGGAAACGTCTACATAGCGTCAAAGCTATAGACGTGTGCTTATTCAGGGTGATTGCGCTATGGCGTTGCAGATTTTCAAGGATGATGGAAACGGATAAATGTATCAATTTGAGATAAGGGTCCTTGGACAAGAAACAAACGAGTCGAGAGTTATAAGCTAAAACCGTTCCGATTACCATACCGGTAATGTTGTTGCTAAGATTATAGGGAACGCAACTTTCAGAGGAGGTACTGTCGAACAAAATAAGAAAAAATGAATGGTAAACATGGGCTCTAAAATGTGTACCTTAAGAGCTATGAGCATTTGTTCAATAGAGGAGATCTGTTTCACATTAGCGAAGACGAGCAAGTGCTCATACCTCCTCAGGTATGCATTTTAGGGCCTATGTTTACTAGACAATTTTTCTTGTTTTGGACCATACCACCACCCCTGAAAGTTGCATACCCTACATCCCTAGCAACAACAGTACCAGTGCATGTGTTCCACCCCTAGAGGTATCAGAATGATTTACGCTTGTAATTTTCGACTCGTTCGTTTCCGAACCAGGAACCCTTACCTCAAAGTCATACATTTATTTGTCTCCATCATCCTTGAAAGTTTGTAGCATCATCACAGAATCATCCTGTGTATACAAACATTTTCAGGTGCCGGCGCCTATAATTACGACTCTCTGTAGCGTCTTTGGATGACGTTTCCGGACTTGGGTTGCTATTCAGAATGTTATGTACTTACTGCCCCATAGGAATCTTTAACTGGAATTTCTGGACACCCTTTCTATCTAGAGTGTGAACCACAACAATGTCATTGCTATATCCTCCGGAAGTTACGGAACACAGCCTACATAGAAGAGCACTGGGCTACCTAATACTCAGGGCCACTGAGTAAAGATCAGCCTCCAACAGCGGGCGCACAAGGCAAGACCGATTTTATGCTTCTGCCTTAAGGTACACAAACAGTTCACAAGTAGCCATCCATCCGCCAAACTTGGATATAAGCAGACACACGACTCCACTCAAGAGAGTATAAACACAGTATCAGCCGTACCTGAAGAAGCATCAGGAGCTTGTCTACAGTTGCCGCCAATAAAACGTAAACTGGACGTTCTTCAAGTGATCGTAACTATTATTCAATGCATTCAGGGCTAGACCAGAGTTAAACTCAGATCAGTGCCAGTGAACACTGAACTGTTGAAACTGCTACATAATCCATTTAAGTAATGTAAAGTTTAGTAATGTCTGACGTTTCCAAGGAACGAGAAACGAACTTACAAAACTTACTAAAATGGAAAAGTGTTTTTCAAAAATCTTTTAATTGCCTAGATCGCGACCCTATACAAAAATTAAAATATGCCTAGTTTCAGCTGTCAATCAGCCATTCTCAGATCTACGAACAAGTACAAATAAACTGCTTAGAAAGACCTTTTTTAAAGTGTGATCTCCAAGCTTAGAATGTCTGAAGGAAACAAATACAATGATGGTAACCTAACACTCACTGTAACAATGTCAGCGTGTAGCGTAGGCAATGAAAAAATGGTTCAAATGGCTCTGAGTACTATGGGACTTAACATCTGAGGTCATCAGTCCCCTAGAACTTAGAACTACTTAAACCTAACTAACCTAAGGACGTCACGCACATCCATGCCCGAAGCAGGATTCGAACCTGCGACCGTAGCGGTCGCGCGGCTCCATACTGAACTTACCTTAATTGTATAGGAGCCATGTTGAAAAAAAAAAACAGATGAACCAGTAAAAACCATATCATACAATAAGTTGCACTTGTATAAGAAGAAATCTCAGTGAAAAAATTTTTAGTTGTAACACCATAACAAAAATGACGGTGGTTATATTCTTCTCGGATTACACTCGAACCAGACAAATATATAGTAAAAACTAAAACATCAAATTTGAAGTTGACAGCTGTAACAAAATGAAAAGGAAGAACATATCATGGGTAATAAAATCTTGGTCAAACGTAAAATGAGTAAGTGTCATCGTTACACCACGTAATTCGTCGACAGCAAAATAATAAGTTTTTGTATCCAATTGGGTTAACTTGACTAATACCAATTCAAAGCCATAACATAACTGACCTCTGCAGGCACTCGCACAGGCCGAAGCAAAAGTGGACAGAGGAACCGGCAGGCGGCGCGCAAGTACATCCAGTTACATAGATCGACAGGTAAAAAGCAACAAGACATAACATAGTTACATTTGTGTACAGGAAGGACAATATAACAAGATTTTACAATCATTACATTGCCAACATATCGTATTACATAATCAAGTTATCAACCACGGCGATAAGACAGCTGATGCCGATGGAGCGCAATCTCCAGCGACGTAAATGCGATCCGTCTTGCGGTCGTAATCGTAGGCCGAAGACAGATTATGGAAGGCAGCAGCAAAAGCTCGCAGTCGTGTGACTGGAGATATTGCGGTCTTTCATCAGGATAACTTGCCAAAAAATCTAAAGAAATAATTCTGGTTAATCTCTTGCTGCTCATTAGCTTCTCGATCAGGGGCCCTCTTTATACAGCTGTGTGTGTCCAGGTCCTCGAGTAACTCTACCTTCCTTCCTTTACGTCTACTGTGCAACACCTCTAGATAGTGTCCAATGTCACGCAGCGGTTGTCTCTTCGCAGCGATGTGCGTACAAGAGGCCGCTCTGTTTTGGGGATAAGTATGTTCTGTAAAGCGTAAATCAAAGGAGCGGTCCATCTGGCCGATGCTGTGGCAGTCACAGTAATTACAATTGATGCTGTAAACACCCGTCTTATTAAACATTAGGTTTTGGACCTATTCCGTCTCGCTAGCGTGTCCTAAGCGACTGTGTTGTCTGAAAACCAATCCTAACGTCAGTCTTACGGAAAAATAGCGCGATTTTTTGCGTCACCTGAAACTGAAGGCCACAGATGTATTTTAGTTTTTGTTTAATGAATGCTATTACTGTTAGAGCAGGTTTATTATTATAATACGTAATTTTCTGGTTACTTTATTTTGTTTTATTGTAACAGTTTGTAGCTTCCGACATTTTATAACCATTGGCAAAAACAGTTTGTTTAAGGATAGCAATTTCTTTACCGATTCCAACCTGTTGTAATGGCAGACGCAGTAATCGATGACCCACTGACTGTAAGAAAGCTTTTTTTCTTGTTGTAAGTGCGGTGAATGGAGCCAATAATTATATCAGTGAATACTGGCTTCTCATAAATTCCAACTAGATGATAAACCAGGTATTTCCCGGATATCCATTTTGACAGTTTTCTATCAGAAACGAAAATAACAAATCAGTTGCGTCTATGGTTAAGTGTCGAAAAAGTTTCATTTCTATTTATTCGTCAAAACACGTTTGAAATTCTGAAACAATAGTACAAAGAAATACGCTTAGTGCACAACTGTATAACTACAGCTGTTTCGCGTGTCTAAAACGCCATTTTGTAAACCTTGCTACGGCATCGTGTCTTCATAACTCTACGGATGTCTACTGTTCTCGCCTACAGTCGTTCGCGCTTCGCAGTTGAAAGCCGTCAAGAGCGCTGCCAGGTGTCACGGATTTCGTATGTTGACTCGACTGTAGGAGTGTCTGAGCAATAAACAATAAATGTATTAAAACATCATGCATGATGTAGGTGCATTTAGTGGCACTTACGGTTACCGCATGAGATCTCATTTTTTGTGACTTCGTATCTCCTGAGCTATAATAGGTAGGTGATTCTTAGCCATGCAGCGATTGTTGCCTGAGATTATATATATATATATATATATATATATATATATATATATATATATAATCTCAAAAAAAGTTTTGCGTCACCCCGGCTCCCAGAACTTCTGAAAATAGACGTTGACTGTGGATTTGTATCACTGACACAGTCCCTTTCACTGTTCAGAGATGTCACTAAGCCCGCCCAAAGATGTAAACAACCATGCATGAGCAACACCTATTAGACGGAGGGGGTCCGACAGCCGATCAGTTCCAGTCATTCCACCAGGAAGGAGGTACACGGCTCGTGTTGTCTGTAGTTCAACCATACCTAGATGGTCAATACCGCGCTTCGAAAGCGCCCGCGTTGTCACTTTGTGCCAGGAAGGGCTCTCTACAAGGGACATGTCCAGGCGTTTCGAGTGAACCAAAGCGATGTTGTTCGGACATGAAGGAGATACAGAGAGACAGGAACTGTCGATAACATGCCTCGCTCAGGCCGACCAAGGGCTACTACTGCAGTGGATGACCGCTACCTAGCATTATGGCTCGGAGGAACACTGACGACAAAGGCACCATGTTGATTAATGCTTTTCGTGCAGCCACAGGACGTCGTGTTACGGCTCAAACTGTGCGCAATAGGCTGCATGATGCGCATCTTCACTCCCGACGTCCATAGCGAGGTCCATCTTTGCAACCACCGACGCCATGCAGCCTGGTACAGATGAGCCCATCAACATGCCGAATGGACCGCTCAGGATTGGCATCACGTTATCTTCACCGATGAGTGTCGCTTATGCTTTCAACCAGACAATCGTCGTAGACGCGTTTGGAGGCAACATGGTCAGGCTGAACGCCTTAGACACGTTGTCCAGGAGTGCAGCAAGGTGGAGGTTCCCTGCTGTTTTAGGGTGGCATTATGTGGGGCCGACGTACGCCGCTGCTGGCCATGGAAGGCACCGTAACGGCTGTACGATACGTCAGTGCCATCCTCCGACCGATAGTGCAACCATATCGGCAGCATATTGGCGAGACATTCGTCTTCATGGACGACAATTCGCGTCCCCATCGCACACATCTTGTGAATGACTTCCTTCAGGATAACGACATCGCTCGACTAGAGTGACCAGCATGTTCTCCAGGCCTGAACCCTATCGATCATGTCTGGGATAGATTGAAAGGGGCTGTTTATGGACGACGTGGCCCGCCAACCACTCTGAGGGATATACGCCCAATCTCCGTTGAGGAGTGGGACAATCTGGACCAACATTGCCTTGATGAACTTGTGGATAGTATGCGACGACGAATACAGGCATGCGTCAGTGCAAGAGGACGTGATACTAGGTATTAGAGGTACCGGTGTGTACAGCAATCTGGACCACCACCTCTGAATGTCTCGCTGTATGGTGGTACAACATGCAATGTGTAGTTTTCATGAGCAATAAAAAGGGGGTAAATGTTTATGTTGATCTCTATTCCAACTCTCTTTACAGGTTGCGGAAGGCTCAGAACCGAGGTGATCCAAAACTTTTTTAATATACAGGGTTATTACAAATGATTGAAGCGATTTCACAGCTCTACAATAACTTTATTATTTAAGATATTTTCACAATGCTTTGCACACACATAGAAAAACCCAAAAAGTTTTTTTAGGCATTCACAAATGTTCGATATGTGCCGCTTTAGTGATTCGGCAGGCATCAAGCCTATAATCAAGTTCCTCCCCCACTCGGCGCAGCATGTCCCCATCAATGAGTTCGAAAGCATTGTTGATGCGAGCTCGCAGTTCTGGCACGTTTCTTGGCAGAGGAGGTTTAATCACTGAATCTTTCACATAACCCCACAGAAAGAAATCGCATGGAGTTAAGTCGGGAGAGCGTGGAGGCCGTGACATGAATTGCTGATCATGATCTCCACCACGACCGATCCATCGGTTTTCCAATCTCCTGTTTAAGAAATGCCGAACATCATGATGGAAGTGCGGTGGAGCACCATCCTACTGAAAGATGAAGTGGGCGCTGTCGGTCTCCAGTTGTGGCATGAGCCAATTTTCCAGCATGTCCAGATACACGAGTCCTGTAACGTTTTTTTCGCAGAAGAAAAAGGGGCCGTAAACTTTAAACCGTGAGATTGCACATAACACGTTAACTTTTGGTGAATTGCGAATTTGCTGCACGAATACGTGAGGATTCTCTACCGCCCAGATTCGCACATTGTGTCTGTTCACTTCACCATTAAGAAAAAATGTTGCCTCATCACTGAAAACAAGTTTCGCTCTGAACGCATCCTCTTCCATGAGCTGTTGCAACCGCGCCAAAAATTCAAAGCGTTTGACTTTGTCATCGGGTGTCAGGGCTTGTAACAATTGTAAACGGTAAGGCTTCTGCTTTAGCCTTTTCCGTAAGATTTTCCAAACCATCGGCTGTGGTACACTTAGCTCCCTGCTTGCTTTATTCGTCGACTTCCGCGGGCTACGAGTGAAACTTGCCCGCACGCGTTCAACCGTTTCTTCGCTCACTGCAGGCCGACCCGTTGATTTCCCCTTACAGAGGCATCCAGAAGCTTTAAACTGCGCATACCATCGCCGAATGGAGTTAGCAGTTGGTGGATCTTTGTTGAACTTCGTCCTGAAGTGTCGTTGCACTGTTATGACTGACTGATGTGAGTGCATTTCAATCACGACATACGCTTTCTCGGCTCCTAGAGCCATTTTGTCTCACTGGGCTCTCGACCGCTCGGGCGGCAGAAACCTGAAGTGCGGCTTCAGCCGAACAAAACTTTATGAGTTTTTCTACGTATTTGTAGTGTGACGTGAACATATGTCAATGAATGGAGCTACAGTGAATTTATGAAATCGCTTCAATCATTTGTAATAGCCCTGTATATACACTCCTGGAAATGGAAAAAAGAACACATTGACACCGGTGTGTCAGACCCACCATACTTGCTCTGGACACTGCGAGAGGGCTGTACAAGCAATGATCACACGCACGGCACAGCGGACACACCAGGAACCGCGGTGTTGGCCGTCGAATGGCGCTAGCTGCGCAGCATTTGTGCACCGCCGCCGTCAGTGTCAGCCAGTTTGCCGTGGCATACGGAGCTCCATCGCAGTCTTTAACACTGGTAGCATGCCGCGACAGCGTGGACGTGAACTGTATGTGCAGGTGACGGACTTTGAGCGAGGGCGTATAGTGGGCATGCGGGAGGCCGGGTGGACGTACCGCCGAATTGCTCAACACGTGGGGCGTCAGGTCTCCACAGTACATCGATGTTGTCGCCAGTGGTCGGCGGAAGGTGCACGTGCCCGTCGACCTGGCACCGGACCGCAGCGACGCACGGATGCACGCCAAGACCGTAGGATCCTACGCAGTGCCGTAGGGGACCGCACCGCCACTTCCCAGCAAATTAGGGACACTGTTGCTCCTGGGGTATCGGCGAGGACCATTCGCAACAGTCTCCATGAAGCTGGGCTACGGTCCCGCACACCGTTAGGCCGTCTTCCGCTCACGCCCCAACATCGTGCAGCCCGCCTCCAGTGGTGTCGCGACAGGCGTGAATGGAGGGACGAATGGAGACGTGTCGTCTTCAGCGATGAGAGTCGCTTCTGCCTTGGTGCCAATGATGGTCGTATGCGTGTTTGGCGCCGTGCAGGTGAGCGCCACAATCAGGACTGCATACGACCGAGGCACACAGGGCCAACACCCGGCATCATGGTGTGGGGAGCGATCTCCTACACTGGCCGTACACCACTGGTGATCGTCGAGGGGACACTGAATAGTGCACGGTACATCCGAACCGTCATCGAACCCATCGTTCTACCATTCCTAGACCGGCAAGGGAACTTGCTGTTCCAACAGGACAATGCACGTCCGCATGTATCCCGTGCCACCCAACGTGCTCTAGAAGGTGTAAGTCAACTACCCTGGCCAGCAAGATCTCCGGATCTGTCCCCCATTGAGCATGTTTGGGACTGGATGAAGCGTCGTCTCACGCGGTCTGCACGTCCAGCACGAACGCTGGTCCAACTGAGGCGCCAGGTGGAAATGGCATGGCAAGCCGTTCCACAGGACTGCATCCAGCATCTCTACGATCGTCTCCATGGGAGAATAGCAGCCTGCATTGCTGCGAAAGGTGGATATACACTGTACTAGTGCCGACATTGTGCATGCTCTGTTGCCTGTGTCTATGTGCCTGTGGTTCTGTCAGTGTGATCATGTGATGTATCTGACCCCAGGAATGTGTCAATAAAGTTCCCCTTCCTGGGACAATGAATTCACGGTGTTCTTATTTCAATTTCCAGGAGTGTATATACAGGGTGAGTCACCTAATGTTACCGCTGGATATATTTCGTAAACCACGTCAAATACTGACGAATCGATTCCACAGACCGAACGTGAGGAGAGGGGCTAGTGTAATGGTCGTACGGGAAAATCCCCACTCCTGTGCTACCTCGGAGACTCTGTGTCCCATAGCTCGTGCGCAGACTGTAACACCACGTTCAAACTCACTTAAATCTTGATAGCCTGCCATTATAGCAGCAGTAACCGCTCTAACAACTGAGCCAGACACTTTTTGTCTTACATAGGCGTTGGCGACGGCAGCACCGTATTCTGCCTGTTTACATATCTCTGTATTTGAATATTCATGCCTGTACCAATTTCTTTGGCCCTTCAGTATACCAACTCCATATCTTATTATAGTTCTTACACAGGACAAAGATACATGAATTACCTTACAACTAAATCGTTTTAAACATTTAGTATGGTAAGCCGTATCCTGCAAGCACAAAGAAAAGTAAATAAAAAATAGGTCAAATAAATGTGAGCAAACTGTAGTGGTTTTTCACATTCGCCACGCCTGCGGACTAATCACAGGCGTTCTCTTGTAATGCCTTTACATACACAAACGCAGCAACCCTTGCCTCCAACGGGCTGATTATTTAAATCTTATTACTATTTTCGAAAAATTCATAATTTATAGAAATATTACAGCGCTGTCTTCATTTGCACTATGATTAACTGGTATCCTAAAAGTTCAGAAATGAAATTACCAACAATAGTTATTATACATTACAAGTACGATATGTGGTGATTCTTTTCGTCCTCCACTTGGGAGCGAGTACTAGCATATTTCTGTACAAGCTCAAGGATTATGTTACCTAACCAATGTATGATACTGATAGTCAAATGAATGATTAATGAATGGCAAGGTAACATGTTTGATCTTTTCTCATATTATGCCTTCATTATTCCTATTTCTTATTAAGCGTTAACACACTGAGAGTATATGGCTTGCCTTATCTAACATTCATCAGTCACCTTTTAAATATTGTGAAGACTAGGTCTGTTACCACCATAACATAATATAGGTGCAAAAACCACCTTGTCGTAAGTACTTCCTACGAGGATTGTCCAGAAAGTCTACATCTACATCTACATTTATACTCCGCAAGCCACCCAACGGTGCGTGGCGGAGGGCACTTTACGTGCCACTGTCATTACCTCCCTTTCCTGTTCCAGTCGCGTATGGTTCGCGGGAAGAACGACTGGCGGAAAGCCTCTGTGCGCGCTCTAATCTCTCTAATTTTACATTCGTCATCTCCTCGGGAGGTATAAGTAGGGGGAAGCAATATATTCGATACCTCATCCAGAAACGCACCCTCTCGAAACCTGGACAGCGAACTACACCGCGATGCAGAGCGCCTCTCTTGCGGAATCTGCCACTTGAGTTTTGCTAAACATCTCCGTAATGCTATCACGCTTACCAAATAACCCTGTGACGAAACGCGCCGCTCTTCCTTGGATCTTCTCTATCTCTTTCTGTAAACCCGACGTGGTACGGATCCCACTCTGATGAGCAATACTCAAGTATAGGTCGAACGAGTGTTTTGTAAGCCACCTCCTCTGTTGATGGACTACATTTTCTAAGGACTCTCCCAATGAATCTCAACCTGGTACCCGCCTTACCAACAATTAATTTTATATGATCATTCCACTTCAAATCGTTCCGCACGCATATTCCCAGATATTTTACAGAAGTAACTGCTACCAGTGTTTGTTCCGCTATCATATAATAATACAATAAAGGATCCTTCTTTCTATGTATTCGCAATACATTACATTTGTCTATGTTAAGGGTCAGTTGCCACTCCCTGCACCAAGTGCCTATCCGCTGCAGATCTTCCTGCATTTCGCTACAATTTTCTAATGCTGCAACTTCTCTGTATACTACAGCATCATCCGCGAAAAGCCGCATGGAACTTCCGACACTATCTACTAGGTCATTTATATATATTGTGAAAAGCAATGGTCCCATAACACTCCCCTGTGGCACGCCAGAGGTTACTTTAACGTCTGTAGACATCTCTCAGTTGATAACAACATGCTGTGTTCTGTTTGCTAAAAATTCTTCAATCCAGCCACACAGCTGGTCTGATATTCCGTAGGCTCTTACTTTGTTTATCAGTGCGGAACTGTATCGAACGCCTTCCGGAAGTCAAGAAAAATAGCATCTACCTGGGTGCCTGTATCTAATATTTTCTGAGTCTCATGAACAAATAAAGCGAGTTGGGTCTCACACGATCGCTGTTTCCGGAATCCATGTTGATTCCTACATAGTAGATTCTGAGTTTCCAAAAACGACATGATACTCGAGCAAAAAACATGTTCTAAAATTCTACAACAGATCGACGTCAGAGATATAGGTCTATAGTTTTGGGCATCTGCTCGACGACCCTTCTTGAAGACTGGGACTACCTGTGCTCTTTTCCAATCATTTGGAACCTTCCGTTCCTCTAGAGACTTGCGGTACACGGCTGTTAGAAGGGGGGCAAGTTCTTTCGCGTACTCTGTGTAGAATCGAATTGGTATCCCGTCAGGTCTAGTGGACTTTCCTGTGTTGAGTGATTCCAGTTGCTTTTCTATTCCTTGGACACTTATTTCGATGTCAGCCATTTTTTCGTTTGTGCGAGGATTTAGGGAAGGAACTGCAGTGCGGTCTTCCTCTGTGAAACAGCTTTGGAAAAAGGTGTTTAGTATTTTAGCTTTACGCTTGTCATCCTCTGTTTCAATGCCATCATCATCCCGGAGTGTCTGGACATGCTGTTTCGAGCCACTTACTGATTTAACGTAAGACCAGAACTTCCTAGGATTTTCTGTCAAGTCGGTACCTAGAATTTTACTTTCGAATTCACTGAATGCTTCATGCATAGCCCTCCTTACGCTAACTTTGACATCGTTTAGCTTCTGTTTGTCTGAGAGGTTTTGGCTGCATTTAAACTTGGAGTGAAGCTCTCTTTGTTTTCGAAGTAGTTTCCTAACTTTGTTGTTGTACCACGGTGGGTTTTTCCCGTCCCTCACAGTTTTACTCGGCACGTACCTGTCTAAAACGCATGTTACGATTGCCTTGAACTTTTTCCATAAACACTCAACATTGTCAGTGTCGCAACAGAAATTTTCGTTTTGATCTGTTAGGTAGTCTGAAATCTGCCTTCTATTACTCTTGCTGAACAGATAAACCTTCCTCCCTTTTTTTATATTCCTATTAACTTCTATATTCAGGGATGCTGCAACGGCGTTATGATCACTGATTCCCTGTTCTGCACTTACAGAGTCGAAAAGTTCGGGTCTGTTTGTTATCAGTAGGTCCAAGATGTTATCTCCACGAGTCGGTTCTCTCTTTAATTGCTCGAGGTAATTTTCGGATAGTGCACTTAGTATAATGTCACTCGATGCTCTGTCCCTACCACCCGTCCTAAACATCTGAGTGTCTCAGTCTATATCTGGTAAATTGAAATCTCCACCTAAGACTATAACATGCTGAGAAAATTTATGTGAAATGTATTCCAAATTTTCTCTCAGTTGTTCTGCCACTAATGCTGCTGAGTCGGGGGGTCGGTAAAAGGAGCCAATTATTAACCTAGCTCGGTTGTTGAGTGTAACCTCCACCCATAATAATTCACAGGAACTATCCACTTCTACTTCACTACAGGATAAACTACTACTAACAGCGACGAACACTCCACCACCGGTTGCATGCAATCTATCCTTTCTAAACACCGTCTGTACCTTTGTAAAAATTTCGGCAGAATTTATCTCTGGCTTCAGCCAGATTTCTGTACCTATAACGATTTCAGCTTCGGTGCTTTCTATCAGCGCTTGAAGTTCCGGTACTTTACCAACGCAGCTTCGACAGTTTACAATTACAATACCGATCGCTGCTTGGTCCCCGCATGTCCTGACTTTGCCCCGCACCCGTTGAGGCTGTTGCCCTTTCTGTACTTGCCCGAGGCCATCTAACCTAAAAAACCGCCCAGCCCACGCCACACAACCGCTGCTACCCGTGTAGCCGCTTGTTGCGTGTAGTGGACTCCTGACCTATCCAGCGGAACCCGAAACCCCACCACCCTATGGCGCAAGTCGAGGAATCTACAGCCCACACGGTCGCAGAATCGTCTCAGCCTCTGATTCAGACCCTCCACTCGGCTCTGTACCAAAGGTCCGCAGTCAGTCCTGTCGACGATGCTGCAGATGGTGAGCTCTGCTTTCATCCTGCTAGCGAGACTGGCAGTCTTCACCAAATCAGATAGCCGCCGGACGCCAGAGAGGATTTCCTCCGATCCATAGCGACACACATCATTGGTGCCGACATGAGCGACCACCTGCAGATGGGTGCACCCTGTACCCTTCATGGCATGCGGTAGGACCCTTTCCACATCTGGAATGACTCCCCCCGGTATGCACACGGCTTGCACTTTGGTTTTCTTCCTCTCCCTTGCTGCCATATCCCTAAGGGGCCCCATTACGCACCTGACGTTGGAGCTCCCAACTACCAGTAAGCCCACCCTCTGCGACCGCCCGGATCTTGCAGACTGAGGGGCAACCTCTGGAACAGGACAAGCAGCCATGTCAGGCCGAAGATCAGTATCATCCTGAGACAGAGCCTGAAACCGGTTCGTCAGACAAACTGGAGAGGCCTTCCGTTCAGCCCTCCGGAATGTCTTTCGCCCCCTGCCACACCTTGAGACGACCTCCCACTCTACCACAGGTGAGGGATCAGCATCAATGCGGGCAGTATCCCGGGCAACCACAGTCGTAGTCCGATCGGGGGATGCGTGGGACGAGCTGGCCGTCCCCGACAAACCCCCATCCGGACCCCCACAGTGATGCCCATTGGCAACAGCCTCAAGCTGTGTGACCGAAGCCAACACTGCCTGAAGCTGGGAGCGAAGGGATGCCAACTCAGCCTGCATCCGAACACAGCAGTTGCAGTCCCTATCGATGCTAAAAACTGTTGTGCAAAGAACGTCTGAACTAATCTACATAGAGCGCAAACAAATCGACACAAAATTTAAACGGTTATTAAAATACAAGATTGCCTAGTAAATGCAGTATTGCAGCCACTTGTGCACTGCTGACACACTGCTCGGTGACGGAAGGAGACAGCGCGATTTAACACTATTCAGGTACTAAAACGCGATGCTACAACTCTCAAATGCTATAATACGCCCGAAATTTATGAATTAAACAATGCAAGTACCAAAAACACGCAAAGAAATTAAGAATTAAACTACACTCCTGGAAATGGAAAAAAGAACACATTGACACCGGTGTGTCAGACCCACCATACTTGCTCTGGACACTGCGAGAGGTTTGTACAAGCAATGATCACACGCACGGCACAGCGGACACGCCAGGAACCGCGGTGTTGGCCGTCGAATGGCGCTAGCTGCGCAGCATTTGTGCACCGCCGCCGTCAGTGTCAGCCAGTTTGCCGTGGCATACGGAGCTCCATCGCAGTCTTTAACACTGGTAGCATGCCGCGACAGCGTGGACGTGAACCGTATGTGCAGTTGACGGACTTTGAGCGAGGGCGTATAGTGGGCATGCGGGAGGCCGGGTGGACGTACCGCCGAATTGCTCAACACGTGGGGCGTGAGGTCTCCACAGTACATCGATGTTGTCGCCAGTGGTCGGCGGAAGGTGCACGTGCCCGTCGACCTGGCACCGGACCGCAGCGACGCACGGATGCACGCCAAGACCGTAGGATCCTACGCAGTGCCGTAGGGGACCGCACCGCCACTTCCCAGCAAATTAGGGACACTGTTGCTCCTGGGGTATCGGCGAGGACCATTCGCAACCGTCTCCACGAAGCTGGGCTACGGTCCCGCACACCGTTAGGCCGTCTTCCGCTCACGCCCCAACATCGTGCAGCCCGCCTCCAGTGGTGTCGCGACAGGCGTGAATGGAGGGACGAATGGAGACGTGTCGTCTTCAGCGATGAGAGTCGCTTCTGCCTTGGTGCCAATGATGGTCGTATGCGTGTTTGGCGCCGTGCAGGTGAGCGCCACAATCAGGACTGCATACGACCGAGGCACACAGGGCCAACACCCGGCATCATGGTGTGGGGAGCGATCTCCTACACTGGCCGTACACCACTGGTGATCGTCGAGGGGACACTGAATAGTGCACGGTACATCCAAACCGTCATCGAACCCATCGTTCTACCATTCCTAGACCGGCAAGGGAACTTGCTGTTCCAACAGGACAATGCACGTCCGCATGTATCCCGTGCCACCCAACGTGCTCTAGAAGGTGTAAGTCAACTACCCTGGCCAGCAAGATCTCCGGATCTGTCCCCCATTGAGCATGTTTGGGACTGGATGAAGCGTCGTCTCACGCGGTCTGCACGTCCAGCACGAACGCTGGTCCAACTGAGGCGCCAGGTGGAAATGGCATGGCAAGCCGTTCCACAGGACTACATCCAGCATCTCTACGATCGTCTCCATGGGAGAATAGCAGCCTGCATTGCTGCGAAAGGTGGATATACACTGTACTAGTGCCGACATTGTGCATGCTCTGTTGCCTGTGTCTATGTGCCTGTGGTTCTGTCAGTGTGATCATGTGATGTATCTGACCCCAGGAATGTGTCAATAAAGTTTCCCCTTCCTGGGACAATGAATTCACGGTGTTCTTATTTCAATTTCCAGGAGTGTATGTAACAAATGAGTGAGCTAGGAGTATACGACTTGCTGCTGCAGCTGCTTATCCAATGGCGGCAGGGAGCACACTGACTGTGACCAACCGACAGTGGCCGTTCAAAACAAAAACAGAAGACAGACGACTACGTGAATTTACACTATTCAGGTACTAAAACGCGATGCTACAACTCTCAAATACTATAATACGCCCGAAATTTATGAATTAAACAATGCAAGTGCCAAAAACACGCAAAGAAATTAAGAATTAAACTATGTAACAAATGAGTGAGTTAGGAGTATACGACTTGCTGCTGCAGCTGCTTATCCAACGGCGGCAGGGATCGGTTGCTAAATTGAAACCACAGTGAAAACCAGAAACATTTTATTTTCAATAGTTATCTACACTTTCCAGATACTTCTCTACATAGTCACAGCTCCGACTTCGACATTTGTCAGTGCGTTATAACAAATTTCCAACACCATCGTCATAGAAGGCCGCCGCCTGTGCTTTCCGATAATTCTCTACGCTCGTCTACAGCACGTAGCCTGCGCCCAAGTGTTGTCTTCGTATCCAGCGTTTCATGTGAACAGAGATGATACTCAGGACGAGCCAGTTAGGGCTGCGGTGTGGGTGGTCGAACACTTCCCATCGAAAAGGCTGCAGGAGCGTCTTCAGTGCCCCTGCAGAGTGCGGCTGAGAATTGCCATGTAGAAGGAAGTGCGTGGCAGTTGTGTTAGGTGGGCTGCATTCATTAAGGCGAAGCCTCTCAGCGGGCCCTCCTACTTGGCGGGAGACATCGTTGTTCTGGACACCTTTACTCGCTCACAGTGCGCTCATAACTGAAAAGAGCGTCTTGATCCGATCGACGGTCATGCTAGAGACACTACGCAAGACATCTGTGCAAAGCTTCATCGGGTTTTCACTGTGGTGTCCATTTCGCGACCAATCGAAACTTACTTTTTAGAGAACCCTTGTACTACCTTCCCCCCTTCCCCCGTCTCTCTCCCTCTCTCTCTCTCTCTCTCTCTCTCTCTCTCTCTCTCTCTCTTACTCTTATCGCCTTCCACCTGCTCTATATCATCCATCTCATCAAATTACAATGAAATGAATCCCATTATATTACAGAAAAAATTTCTTCCCCGGCATTCCTTCTCATCTCATTTTATCCTAGAAACCCCAAAAAATGACCTAGTTTGGTATATAAACGTCACCTTTACTATCTCTTGACCCTTCTCCTGCTATACAATATCAACCAAGCTTACTCAGCATCTTAAGTTCTTCTTATACTACTTATATAAAAATCACTCAACTTCTTGCACAGAGCACATATTCTCAACTTAGATGCAGTGAAGTTTCTTATTAAGTTATTTTCAAATACTATGCTACAATAATATTATCTCCTCAGTGGTCTTCCACTGCTTTATATTCACCTACATTTCACTCTCCATCCTAACAAGACAGATACATGAAAACACTTAAGTTAATTATATTTATCTCATGGGTGTTCTGTAGCAAACTACTACTAACTCGTCTTTTCATGGCAGTTATGCATGACTATTCATATACGTCTGACATCTAAGCTTTGTTGTTGTTCTTGTTTTTATTCCGAAGATTGGCATCATCTCTGAATAACTAGTGCAGCCTATATTCATCCAGACCTGCTAATTGTATTCATGCCTAGATCTCCATCTAAATTTTTTACCCCTTTCGCTTCCCTTCAAAACCAAACTTGTTTTAGTCACGTTGTGCCATGCAATGTCAAAAATGTATAAGACGCTAGTTTTAAGTAAATATCACTGCCATTTCTACATAATCTATCAGAACACTCTATTCAAATCAATTAACGATTCATCATGATGGTGATGGTTATAATGTCTGTGTTCACACAGTGCCTGTATCTTCACATCACTGTGTCTTACGCCTGTACCTTCACATTACATTGTCTTATATCTGAAGCATGTGAAGATGTAGCAGGCCTGTCGAAACGGCCCCTAATTGTTAGAGGGCCCGTACAATCGACACGCAAGATGGGTTGCTAACAACTTTCAGCAGCGCGGAGAGAAACATCGCCAGCGGACAGAAGCAGTAACAGACATTTCAAACAACTACTTCGCCAGACGACATGTGACAGTGTTCCATCAATCGGAACTCATATGACTGCTGTAGCACTCTGCCCACGTGGCTTTATAGCATGCCTAGACCATCAGACCGGCAGTGTTTACCAATCGCTAGGAACATCTCCGGTCAATACTTACGCCGGGCCTAGCCTTGTATTCATTCGCCGTAGTCTTGTAGTAGCACGTTGTATTTTGTATGGTAGTTTTGGTCCGTATTTTCTTCCATCGTGTTGTTTCCTTATCTGTTTTGCTACCACAGAGTTGTGGGAATTTTTCCTTGTTTGATCTGCGTTTAAAAAGTACTGGATGCCAAGAAGGCGTTTTTCTTTAATTGTAATAAAGTGTGTTCTTATTGACTGTTAGTTCTTTCCTGCCAACCGCAGGACACTACAAGGCCTAGCTCATTGGTTCCAGCTGTGACAATACTATCGATAAAGCTTCAATTGCTGCAAGAAGTATTACGAATAACAGATATGGGCATTAAACCTGTGCAAGAAGTTCGTTTGAAGACCTTTACAGACTTCGATGGTTATGCTTCGTACATTACGTCTGTTGCATACCAGGTAGCGGTACAGCTATACTGGAGCGAGATAGCATAGAAGTTAACGAGGTGACGTATTTGCCGGCAAGAGGATTGGCGATAACCATAAAAGTTACACGGATTTTAAATATCTATGCCCCCTCTGTCACGGAAAAGAGATGCGACGGGTCGCGTGTCTTTTCGAAGGAGATCATGCCTCCGCTCCTGGGACGATTTGACAACTGCATCTTTGGTGGGGACTTGAACAGCGTGCTTTATCCGAACGATCATACCCCCATTACATCACGTGTCCTCAACTCTGTCCGTCGGTGCAAGAAGAACACCTTCTGAGAAAGGCTGTATGGCGGCCATCCAGGATAAACATACTTCATCACTCACTCTAAGAGTCGCCTCGATGGCATTTATGTCTCCCCTGACCTAGCGGCAGCGACAATGGGCGCAGAAAAATGGCCGTTAGCGTTTTCCTATCATAGTGCATACATTTTCATGGTCTTCTTCCGTCGTCAGAAGGTACAAAGGAGTTGTAAAATGAATTTAGTGCACCTTCAGGAGCCGGAATGTCGTCGATTCTTAGTAGACACATGGACTGCTTGCGAAGGTTGACTGCTGAGGTATCCCTGCACGCTGAAATGTTGGCTCGCATGTGTGAAACCGTCACTAAGGCGCCCGATGATGTAGTGCGGTAGAGAACAGTCCCTTTGGTATCGCCACATGACGGAATGTTATTTTACGTTGCTCCGAGAAATCATAGCAAGCCCACCGTCCTCCGACCGACAGGCAGAGATTTGTCGTGTCGAGGCGAACATCTCACAGACGCGGCGTCGTCTCGAAGGTATCGTGGTGCGAACACTTGTGTAAAGAACGAGTTGATAGTGAACCTCCATCTATGGACCAAATTCTTTGCGAATGACAAAGGCGACTACGAACGATGATCCACGTTCTTGACGTGCCTGATATTCGCTGTTTGATAGCACAGGCAGCCACTGTGAATGTATTCGTTAGCCTCTGAGCATTATGATTGTGCAGCTTTTGGTGAAAGTCACAGTCGATCTCGGGTACCCTCGACGGCTCGTCATCAGAATCTCTTATGGTGGCGATTACCTGTGCAGATAACGAGGAAGCCATAGCAAAATATGCAAGCAATGAGGCCCTGTTTCCGACGGTGTTCCCTTGGAATTCTACCAAGCCTTTCAAGAACTGGTGATTTTTATATTGACGTCGATGTATCAAGAACTGCTGACACATACTGTGCACTGCCTCTATTCTTTGTTCAGGGCCTGATTATCCCAACCCCAAGCCAACAGCGGGACGAGGGATTGAGTATTATCACTGCTGACCTTGCTCACCAACGATTTTCACAGAGCTTGTGGCGCCACACCTTAACAGCGTCTTGCTCCCAGTACTTTCTACAGAACAAAATTTCATAGGAGGAGACAATAATGTGCAGAAGGCAGTTAGTGACTATGAGGATCTGATAGTCCTCGCACCAGTTGGTCGCCTTCGGGGTACCCTGATCACAGTGGACTCTGACTACGCTTGTGGCAGGGTGGGCCACGATTTCCTCGGAGCGGTGATGGCTCACATGGCTTTCTCCCTGCCCTTTATCAGTGTCATCCTACGACTTCTCCGTGGTGTCTCATGCACAGTGCTGGTTAATGGACGTGCGGCGGGCCCCCTTTCAGTTTAGCGATCGGTCCGTCAGGGTTGTCCGCTCCCCGTGATCTTATGTGCAATTGCTCTTGAACCGCTTATCTGTGGGTTGAAGCGTTGTCTATCGGAGATAACGCTGCTGGGGCACACATTTCATTGCACAGCATACGCAACTGATCTGGTCTTTCTGGCCCGTTCAGGCCATGAGGTGAAGTCGGCATTAGAATGAATCGCGCGATATGGCATGGCGGCGGGTAATTGTACAAAGACGGACAAGTCTGAGGTGATGAACATTGGTAAAGGCCTCCAGGAGGGCTTTCTCTTCACCCACGCCTTCTACAGGGAGTCTAAAAGGGTGTCAGGAGGCACTTTTTACGAGCATTAGATACGGTCAAACCAATCAACTTCATTAACACCCACGTGGAAACCACAATACCGTACCTGGCTGATATCTTCCTGATGACAGCCGTAATGGCAGTGACTGTTACACAAGCTATGTTATTAAGGAAAAAACGTGATTAAGACAAGCGTTCATAAGAACTGGTTGAGAAATACAGTATTTAAGGCGAACGCTAGCGTCGAGCAGGAAAACCGGGTTCGATTCCCGATCCGGCACGAATTTTCAAGTGTCACCAACAGCCGACGTCAATCGGAATTCGCAAAAAGCGATCCATTTCGTAATTAATTAATGAGCTACAATCGTTCACGTGATTTCATTAGTCTATTGTCTTGCGAGCCCTTTAGCACTTTTGTCTTTTCTCCGATGGTCTTCTGACGGTTTCTTTCATGGTAGAAGACGTGGATCACGGCAATGGCTCAAATTGCTCTAATCGCTATGGGACTTAACATCTGAGGTCATTAGGCCCCTAGACTTATAACTAATTAAACCTAACTAACCTAAGGACATCACACACATCCATGCCCGAGGCAAGATTCGAACCAGCGACCGGAGCAGCAGCGTGTTTCTGGACTGAGTGGATCACGCTAACCTGCCTGAATCTTGATGTAATTTAAAAGATATACATTTTGTGAAAACACGTAACACATGCTCGAGAGGCGTAGTGCAAGCAATAAGTCCCCTGTTTCTAATGGTATTCCCTTGGGATTCTACCAAGCCTTTCAAGATCTGGTGATTTTTATATTGACGTCGATGTATCAAGAACTGGTGACGCCTACTGTCCCACTGCCTCTGTCCTTTGTTGAAGGCCTGATTATCCCAACCCCAAGCCAACAGCGGGACGAGGGATTGAGTATTATCAGCGCTGAGATTGCTCATCAACGATCTTCACAGAGCTTGTGACGCCGCGCCATAAGAGCGTCTTGCCCCAAGTACTTTCTACAGAACAAACGTTCATGAGAGGAGATAATAATGTGCAGAAGGCAGTTAGTGACTGCGTCGTGTCGGATAACGTTGTGGAAGCTGCACAATATTTCGATGAGACAGCTGCTCGCCATCTTCAGGTGCTTATTAACGTGTTGCTGCACTGGCTCGCCAACATATACGCTGACTCGCTAGAAATACTGAATATGGTATTTATCTGCAAAAAGCATTTAAAAAGATGAAAGACAACTCTAATATTCTTCATTGGTGGCTATTAGAAACGTATAGTTAATACTGTTGCTAACCATCTATTACAGGCTATAATTTCATCACTATTGTGCCGTCCTTTCTCCGTGTCATATTAATCGCTAGGCTGCGAGAGAGGAATCTGTGTAAAGGTGATAGGCACGGTACCGTTATTTAGACGCAATCTGCGCCGGCCGGTGTGGCCGAGCGGTTCTAAGCGCTTCAGTCTGGAACCGCGCGACCGCTACGGTCGCAGGTTCGAATCCTGCCTCGGGCATGGATGTGTGTGATGTCCTTAGGTTAGTTAGGTTTAAGTAGTTCTAAGTTCTAGGGGACTGATGACCTCAGATGTTAAGCCCCATAGTGCTCAGAGCCATTTGAACCATTTGAACGCAATCTGCATTAATGTAACTGTGACGATTATTTAACTTGAATATGAATCATGGTCACATTTTTTTATTTGTAGTTGCTTAATCATCCATTTTGAGATGTTTAAAATTTTACTTCAGAATATTTGCTTGTTTTCAGAAGTTGTTTTTCATGCATCACAACACCTTGAAACGGGGCAGAGTCAAAACATATTTTAAAAGGCGACACCACAGCCACAAATGTCTTGTTTTGTCACTTTGTTTCAATATCTCCTCATTAGTTATTCGATCTACCCATCAAGTCTTCAGCATTCGTCTCTAGCAACATATTTCAACAGCTTCGCTTTTTTTCTTGTCTGAATTACCGTCCACATTTCACTTCCAGTGTGAGACGTGATACTTAGGGAAGGTATGATTCGGTGTGGACGGGGCCTTACTCAGTTACCGTTCGTTGCTCATTTTCTTAAAAAAAAAAATCAGATACACTTTATTTGGAACCAATTGCAAATAAGGTTGACAATAAGAAACCGAGCCGTGGCTGCCCCATGTTATGCTTGGATTAAACCGTGGTTGCTATTCTGTGTTTAGTCTCCCGCGGTTATCGCAATTATGCTGTTATCCTCTCTCTCTCTGCGAGTGGCAGCAGCGGTGTGTATCGATATTCGCACCTTGTAGTATCTTAGGCCAGGCGCTTATAGTTTCTGGCTGTGCTGTGGGCGACGAGTTGGTCGGTTGGCGTGGAGCAGCGAGGAAATCTCCACGGCACGTAGTTGGCCGGGGCCACTTGCGGCGTCTGCGCGCACTCGGAGTGTGAGGTGCTGTTCCCATTGCTACGAGGTCCGTGGCTCACCGATCCTGGACACGAAAGTTAAGTTTTGACTTAATCTACCAGTAAGTCACGGCTGTTCACATAGTGTCGTTTGGCAAATTTTAGCCACCCTCCGGTGGAGTTTAACTGTACTTGGTTATTTTGAATTGAAGTGCACCATCGGAATCTCCTGCCTTGCGGCCGTTACCTGTCCTGGCCGTTGATGTAAATTCAGGCAGTGTATTTTCCTCATCGTGTTGTCGCTGTCCAATACGGTGTGTAGATTGACAGCTCAATATACACTCCTGGAAATTGAAATAAGAACACCGTGAATTCATCGTCCCAGGAAGGGGAAACTTTATTGACACATTCCTGGGGTCAGATACATCACATGATCACACTGACAGAACCACAGGCACATAGACACAGGCAACAGAGCATGCACAATGTCGGCACTAGTACAGTGTATATCCACCTTTCGCAGCAATGCAGGCTGCTATTCTCCCATGGAGACGATCATAGAGATGCGGACGTGCATTGTCCTGTTGGAACAGCAAGTTCCCTTGCCGGTCTAGGAATGGTAGAACGGTGGGTTCGATGACGGTTTGGATGTACCGTGCACTATTCAGTGTCCCCTCGACGATCACCAGTGGTGTACGGCCAGTGTAGGAGATCGCTCCCCACACCATGATGCCGGGTGTTGGCCCTGTGTGCCTCGGTCGTATGCAGTCCTGATTGTGGCGCTCACCTGCACGGCGCCAAACACGCATACGACCATCATTGGCACCAAGGCAGAAGCGACTCTCATCGCTGAAGACGACACGTCTCCATTCGTCCCTCCATTCACGCCTGTCGCGACACCACTGGAGGCGGGCTGCACGATGTTGGGGCGTGAGCGGAAGACGGCCTAACGGTGTGCGGGACCGTAGCCCAGCTTCATGGAGACGGTTGCGAATGGTCCTCGCCGATACCCCAGGAGCAACAGTGTCTCTAATTTGCTGGGAAGTGGCGGTGCGGTCCCCTACGGCACTGCGTAGGATCCTACGGTCTTGGCGTGCATCCGTGCGTCGCTGCGGTCCGGTGCCAGGTCGACGGGCACGTGCACCTTCCGCCGACCACTGGCGACAACATCGATGTACTGTGGAGACCTCACGCCCCACGTGTTGAGCAATTCGGCGGTACGTCCACCCGGCCTCCCGCATGCCCACTATACGCCCTCGCTCAAAGTCCGTCAACTGCACATACGGTTCACGTCCACGCTGTCGCGGCATGCTACCAGTGTTAAAGACTGCGATGGAGCTGTGTATGCCACGGCGAACTGGCTGACACTGACGGCGGCGGTGCACAAATGCTGCGCAGCTAGCGCCATTCGACGGCCAACACCGCGGTTCCTGGTGTGTCCGCTGTGCCGTGCGTGTGATCATTGCTTGTACAGCCCTCTCGCAGTGTCCGGAGCAAGTATGGTGGGTCTGACACACCGGTGTCAATGTGTTCTTTTTTCCATTTCCAGGAGTGTATAATTGGTTGTGGGCGCCAATACCTTCTATGATGTCCAATTGAACTCCCTGTTGTGTGCTGGTCGCGTGGAGCGGAAGTTATCTTGTCGGTGGGTCCGTTGACTGTCTGTCGGTTGCCTTGTCGTCGGATCGAGAGTTGTTGGGCCGACTGCCTGTCTTACCTAAGCGAGCGTTAGTGTTTGAATTCCAGGCCGACCCTCGGAAACTTCTGAGCGCCGTTGAGTGTACTGCCTTTTCTTATTTGTTCTTGTTGTTGTATTGTATGGCATCTAGCCGATTTTCAAATTAAGGTTGTTTTGCCCTTAAGGCGTACGACTGTTTGGGCCTTCAGCCTAATTTAAAGAACTGTTTTAAGTAAGGCCTTTGGCTTTTTTTTTTTAATTAATTTTGTTAAGTCTTAAGTGATGGGCTTTCAGCCGATTTTGAATTAAGGTTGTTTTGCTCTTAAGGTATCAGATTGTTTGGGCCTTCAGTCTAATTAAAGAACTGTTTTAAGATGAGGCCTTTTGCCTTTAAAAATTCTGGTTTTAGTTTAAGTCTTAAGTTATTGCCTTTCAGCCGATTTTAAATTAAAGTGGTCTTGCCCTTAAGGCATGAGATTGTATGACGTATTCAGCCTGTTATTAAGTTACAAAAATTAATGCTGTGTTTCTTTTTTAATTTTCTTGTTTTTTTTAATATTTGGTCAAATAAATAAAGTTGTATGTTCGAGTGTAACCGACCAAGGCTTATTTTGGCCCCTTTCCACAATTTAAACTATCTGTCCTGTCCTGCGGGTTTAGCAGGGCGTCTCAGGAACAATTATCAAATTTGACTGCTAAGACACAATGTGTAATAAAAAAATCTTAAGACAAATTGCATTCACGGCTGAAGGCCTTATTCACCAGAAAGTCAAATTATTTGTCGGCTGAAGGCCTCAATAGTAATAACTCAAAAAACAATTTTACAGCTGAAGGCCTGGATAGCAAATTCTTAAAAATAAAATACCTTATCCCTAAAGACTCGTCGATTACGGTTGTAACTGTCAGCTTGTTTGTTTTGGGCCCTGAGAATATTTCGCCTTACACGATTCCAGTTTTCTTTGACGATTTGAGGAGTAATATCCGCAGAGATTAGATCTTGAATTACCCATAAGTTCTAAAGAGGGAAATTAACAGGATAAGCAAAGATCAAGGAAACCAGAGTAGGCTTCAAAGCCTCATGGCTGGCGGTATTGAAGGCAAAGCTAAGCCAAGAGAGAGTAGAATCCCACTTACTGGGCGTCTTCTGATGGAAGATAATCAGTGCGGATTTGAGATTACGATTGACCCTCTCCGCGAAAGAGGCCTGCGGGTAATACGGAGTGGTAATCACGTGCCTCACACCACTTTGAAAACAGGAAGCCTTGAAGGGAGCCGAAGGAAAGGCCGGTGCATTATCACTAACGATTTGCTTAGGGGGTCCAAAAACACTAAATACGTTAATTAAATGCGCAATAGTAGTAGCAGCAGTCACGTTACGACTCGTAAGAAGCCAGGTAAACCTCGAAAACGCGTCATTGATAATCAATACGTACCGATGGTTTCTTTTGGTGCAAAGTAAGGGCCGCACATAATGGATATAGAGTTTGTCCATGGGGCACGATTCGCACTCAGAACTCAAGAGCGTTCTTAGGCTTGGCCACATGATACAACTGACACAGAGAAACCATCTCTCTAACGTCTCGGTCCATAGACGGCCAAATCAAACGCTCCTTAATTTTCTGCAAGGTCGTGTAGGTTGTGAAAGTAATGGAAAACGGGGCGTATCAGGGTGGCTGGTAGGCAGATCTTCAACTCCTTGGTACGTCCCACCCTTTTACACGAAATACCTTTCCTGATGACGTATCCATCCAAAGGTTCCCCCGCCGACAGCCGTTCCTTAACCGGTCCCCAAGTAAGGTCTGGATCCTGGTGGTTGGCAACGTAACTAAACAAATGAGGAATACCGCCTAACACAACACAACTAAGATAGCCTTCCTCCGTTTCTTGGGCGCGCTCACTAGATACGGCTGAGGAAGTCCGCGAGCACATTCTCAGTCCCCTTAATGTGCTTAACCTCGAATTTAAACGCTGAAATGCGTACTGCCCAGCTGGCGATGACCAGTTTTTCGCGACCTGGCTAGCACCCAGCTTAATGCTTGATTGTCGGTTTCTGGCTGAAATACTGCTCGAGATAAAAGCGATACTTTTCCAGTGCGAACAATGCCTCACATTCGTAAACGGAATATTTAAGTTCAGCACTGGTTAACTGACGAGACGCGTACGCTAATGGCTGCCTTTGACCCTCGAACTCCTGTAGGAGGACGGCCGAAATCCCAGCATTAGATGCGTCGGTTTGTACAATAAATTTTTTATTAAAATCAGGCATTCCGAACACCGCAGGGTTGGCTATAGCTGCCTTAATGTGATCAAACGCGGCCTCTTGAGCAGGTCCCCACTCAAAACGCACTCTTTTTCAGTGTAGTTCATTTAAAGGAGCCACCAACAGAGCAAAATTAGGGACAAAACGCCTAAAATAATTCGCCATCCCTATGAACTTGGCAATCCCTCGCTTATCAGTGTGCGACGGAAGGGCTCTCGTGGCCTTAGTCATCTCCTGATCAATGCGAATGCTCTCGCCTGATAGTAAGTTACCTAAGAAGGGTACCTGCTGCCTGGCTAATGTCACCTTACTGGGTTTAACAGTTAAACCAGCCCCCTGCAACCTAGCAAAAACTTGGTGGATATATTCCAAATGCTCCTGAAACGAACGGCTATAAATCACCAAGTCGTCCAAGTAATTATAAACACAGACTAACTTCAAGTCCCCAAGAATATTATCCAGCAAAAGAGTAAGAACGGCTGCGCCCGTAGCCAAACCAAAGGGGACCCTGTTAAACTCAAACAGATTCCAATCAGTACAAAAAGCTGTAACGTGTTTACATACTTCAGCTAAGGGAATCTGATAATAGGCTTGACTCAGATCGAGCACAGTGAACCAATTAGCGCCGGCAAACCAAGTACAAGATTTATGAAGATCAGGTAAAGGAACTGATTCGAGGACAACATTGGTGTTCAGGCGCCGGTATTAAACAATTGGCGGAAAATCTCTCCCCTGATCTTTAGGAACAAGGAATATGGGGGAAGCACAAGCAGATTTAGAAGGCCTAATAACTCCTTGCTCGAGTATTTTAGAGATCTTTCCTCTTAGTATCTTCATCTTAGGCGGTGAGAGACGATATGGGGACTGCCTGACGGGAATATGGTCAGATAGACGAATATGGTAGTCAAGAACATTAGTAACCCCCAGTCTATCATAAAGAAGCTCGAGGAACCTCTGCAACAAATCCCCTGGTTCAGAAGCCTGCTGTGAAGACAGATGGGTGAGATCAAACTTATTAACCTTAGCATCAACAGCCACCATGCCGACATTTCGATGCACTTTACGCTTACCACATTCACAGAACCCAAACTTCTGAGCAGAAGCGAACTTAAAGAAGAAGGTGTACCTGGAATAATCCAAGGCAAGACCAGTTTTACTGATAAAATCACACCCCAAAATCAAATCGACAAGCAGCTTCTTAACCAAAGTCAAAGACAAGGGCCAGGATAAATCCCCAACCGAGATACTCTCTCGGACCCAACCATGCAGAGGTAACACCTGCCCATCGGCAACCCGACACCTCTGCACGGAAGAAGGGACCGACCTAAGTCTCGTAAGATGACCAAATTCAAGAAACCATTCCAAGCTCAACAACGGAAGGAGGTACCGGAATCCAAAAGGGAACAAATAGGTTCGCCACCTACTCGAGAATAAATATGAAGCAGGGGAGGTGATGATCGAGCAGCGACACGGGATCACCAAGGTTTAAGGGCTTGATCCCGAGGTCGCTTCCCAGGCGGCGTCTTTTATTGGCTCTGGATGGGCGCGGTTGAACGCAAGAACGAACTAAATGACCTGTCCGACCACACCTGAAACAACGCCGCGGTTCCCTATTAGCTGACTCAGCCGCTGTAAATAATCCGCAGTTCTCCTTGATAACACCCGAGGGCTGGACCTTAACTTCACGGCCTGGATCGTTCGCTACCGGTAACGCAGATATCGCTACAACAGCGGCGCGAAGTTCATCCTAGTGGGAGGGACGACCACGAAAAACAAAGTGCGACTTATCCACAGCTCGCATTCCCCTCAGGACAATAGAAACTAACTCCCGTTTTGGCAAGTCGACTAACAAGGCCAAGCAGGCCGTCTTGACACTGTCCATATATTGATGTAGCTCCTCCTTATCTTGCTGCATCTGCCAAATATAGTGTCACTCGAGCTGTTTGCGAACTTCCATGGTCAATCTTTCGTTAATTACAAGTTCCCTCAACCACTGCAAGGAAATCCCCTCTGCCATGGCTCTGGATACGAGTGTCCTCAATTCGCCTCTAGCTAACGGATACAATAGCGACAAAACTACTTAATGCGAAACGCGAAAGGCATCAGTGTGTTGCTCAAGACGAACCAACAACCTTAATAACCTTTCAATTTGCTAGAGTCGGTCTATAACAAATTCTGATGTCCCAAAAGAGATGCACCAGAGTATTAGACAATTTAGCAAAGGTTGCGTCTAACCTCTCGGAAGACATAAATGCATCATTCCTGGGCTGATTCGCCCCCCCCCTCCCCCCCCCCCTGAAGACAGCAAGTCCTGCTCCCCAGTCCTCTTCCCATCAAGCTCTAAACATATAGTCTTAAACTGCAATTCATTAATCAAGGACCCCAATTCACCGGTTGATTCCTTATAACGATCCTTTAACATTAATGTCCTTAAATCCGCCATCCGGTTTGTTAAATGTATTAACTGTGCCCGCACCCTGTCTAACTGACTGCCACTGGTTTAGTGCCCTCGAAAAAGCCAATGGTGTCCTCAAGACCCCTAACCGCCTTACACAAAAACTCCATGGCTGCTTCTGTCTCATCCACAACATCCGGCGTGACGTCAACCGGCTGAAAAACGGTCGGACGCAAACGGGCCGCTAAGTCCGAGACACTACCGTCAACAGGCTGGCGCCTAATCGCCAGCTCATAAATGATGTGGTCCTTCCTCAACAGGACGACCCCGGGGCACTGCCTGACTGCCATTGGAATCGGTCACCTGAAACAACCAAATAGGAAAGACAAATATCGTGTAACACTGACAGTTACAATTCGAACCAACGGTAACTGTAATGGCAGTATTACAATCGTAACCACGCATTGCTATCACTGAGACAGGTTGGTTGGTTGGTTGGTTGGTTGGTTGGTTTAAAGGCGGAGAAGGGACCAAACTGCGAGGTCATCGGTCCCTTGTTCCTAATAAAACAATGCCACAAGTGTGAGAATAAAACGGACGAAACATATAACACAGAACGGAAAGAAAGGAAAAGCCGCAAGAACAAAGGGAAGGCAACGAACACTAAGAGGAACAAAAGAGGACAAGAAAACAACAGAGAGACGCTAGAAACAGAAGAGAGTAAATCTTGAAAGCAGATTACAGTGGCTGGTCAATCACGAGAATAAAAAGGGAAAGCCAGCCTCTCTGCAACACATTTAAACCTCCACCCTAAAAGCACTAGGGTGGAGGACACAGAGGGACAAAGGACATGCGCTAAAACCTACATAGAAGTATAAAACCCACTCTCACGGATAAAACGTAAAACTAAAGCTGCTGTGGAGGCATTGTCGCCCAACACCGAAGGCAGGGAGCTGGGAAAGTTAAAAGTCTGCGGCAGAGCGGCTAAAAGTGGGCAGTCCAGCAAGCGGTGGACGACTGTCATTTGGGAGCCACAGCGACACAGGTGTATTCTCGCGACGGAGTAGGTAACCATGCGTTAACCACGTACGGCCAATGCGGAGCCGGCAGAGGACAACTGATTCCCTGCGAGAGGCCTGCATGGAAGACTTCCACACATTTACAGTCTCCTTAATGGCACGCAGTTTGTTGTGCGTGCTGTTATGCCATTCCGTCTCCCAAAGCCGGAAAACTCTGCGGTTTAAGACAGAACGCAGGTCGGTTTCGGAGATGCCTATCTCCAGAAGGGGTTTCCACGTCGCCTGTTTGGCCTGCCTGTCGGCCAGTTCTTTGCCGGGGATTCCGACGTGTCCTGGGGTCCACACAAACACCACGGAACGGCGGGACTGTTCCAGGGCATAGATGGGCTCCTGACTGGACGCTACCAAAGGGTGACGCGGGTGGCACTGGTCGATAGCTTGTAGGCTGCTCAGTGAGTCTGTGCACAGGAGAAAGAGATATATTTTTGGTGTGATGTCACGTATGCTGCACTTCTGTAGATATTGCTCGTTAATATTTTATAACATTTTATACTTTATTATTTTAAAGTCTATTTCTGTTAATATTTCCCGTAAAAGTAACTTATTAGTGGATTTTCATTAACCTCAGTCTTTCTTCCTGTGTTATTGACTCTAGTGGCCTATTATTCGTGAGTGTGCTTGAGTCGTTCGTCTAAGCCTCGTGCCTCAGTAGTGTGTTTACATTTTGCGGCGTGCACTGCAGCTGTAGCGGTTATAAAGCTAAGTACTGACAAACTTATTTGTGCTCTATAATACAGTTATAAAATTTAATAGCTTTCGCCGGTGTTGCGTGCCGTTTGTGGCAAAATAACGACTTAATAAACTTTTGTAATCGTTATCTCGCTGTGTTTTTTGAGTTTTCTGTGCCTCGAAGTCGTTTATTAAATTTCTTGCTTTAGTTTTCAACTGACGTTTCTTATTGTTTCTAGTGAAATATTTCAGTAAAATTTACATTCGGTGTTTTAACTTCACTTAGTGTTCCAGTGGCTGTCTGAATTTTTTGGCTTTAGCTAATAACATTGTGAAGTTTTTTTGGTATTGGTATTAGCTGTGGTGTAGTAGTATTAATATGAGCAGTTGCTTTCGTAATAGGCAGAGAATTTCGAGACCATTATTGTTAGTTCTTGAATAGTTCTACTGGTGTAACTGAACTTTGGTAACGTAGACGTATAGTTTTTTCAGTAAATGTAAAATTTTACCATGAGTGAGAAGTGTGGGCTCTGTCGTAGGTTTGTGAGTAGTGGGTTACGATGTGGAATTTGTTCAAAGTATTTTCATTGGGGGGAATGCAGTGGGGAAGCCAGTGGTCATTTTAGTGCGATCCTCTCCTGGAAATGCAGAATCTGTAGTAGAAATAAGTTGATAGAGGAGCAGGAGCGTAAGATCTGTGCCCTTAAGGTGCAGTTACAATGCGCAAAGCAGGAACTAGATAGGTTGGGGAGGGTGATGGGCGGTGGGGAATGGGAACTGGCAGTTGGCAAGAAGGCAGCTAGGAATAGGAGGTATTCAGACAGTTTTACTTTGCGTACATGCAATAGATATGACCAACTGTCAGAGATGAGTGGAGACGAGCCTCGTGCAGCTGTAGATGTACGGAACATGCAGTAGTCCTCAGCATTTAGGAGGCCTAGGAGTCACAAAGTCTAGCAGAAAGAAGAAGGTTCTGCTGCTAGGTAGTTCCCACGGTAGAGGTGTGGGCCAGGACTTGCAGGAAGTGTTGGGGAGTGAATACCAGGTCACCAGCATTGTGAAGCCTAGTGCAAGGTTGGCTCAGGTGACTAACAGCATAGGGGAGTTATGTAAGAATTTTACGAAGGAGGATCAGGTAGTGATAGTGGGTGGAGCAGGGAACAGTCTCAATAGGGATGGGGAATATGGTGTAGGCGGTGACCTGGTTAAGATAGCTACCCAAACTGATGGCACTAATGTGCATTTCGTGCAACTGTTTCAGCGTCATAGTAGACCTGACCTTAATGCGGCTGTTAGGCGCGTTAACGTGGGGCTGGGGTGAGTGGTGATGACAGAGGGCAAGGGTCACATCTCAGTGGTGCCAGAGGTGGGTCTATCAATAGATCGGGTTTCACTAGGCATGGCCTGCACCTCAGTATGGCAAGGGGATGCTGGCTAAGCTTATAGGTGACAGTGTAGTGGGTGGTGGTGGTGGTGGTGGCGGCGGCGTCACTCATGGAAAAATTCCTTTAGCAGTTGGTGTTAGAGCTGCAACTTTTTTAGATTGCAGTCAGCTGATAGGTATACCTGCTTAAAGGTAGTCTCTCTAACTAAGGGATCACCTTCCAAGGATGTAATGTTTCCAAGTAGAGAAGGAATTAGCATATTTCATCAAAATATAAGAGGTATTAGAGATAAAGTTAGTGAACTGCTTATAGATGTTGACTATGGAATTGTTGGTATATCAGAGCACCACTTACATAATTCGACAATTCAGAGGCTTCCTTTACCAGGCTACAGATTAGCTGGCTGTTACTCAAGGAGTTCCTTGCTGGGTGGGGGAGTGGCTATGTACGTAAAAAATAGTATTCAATTTGAGTCCATAGACGTATCATGACACTGCACTTAGCACATATTTGAATGTTGTGCAGCAGTAGTTAAATTTAGTGAAACTAAACTTCTAATTGTTGTTGTTTATAGGTCCCCTAACTCCGACTTCAGAGCATTTCTGCTCAAGCTAGAGAGGGTTCTTGATTCACTTTGTAGGAAGTACCAGAAACTAGTTATATGTGGTGACTTCAATATAAATTTTGTATATGATGGCGCAAGAAAAGGGATGTTGGCAGACCTCCTAAATTCATATAATCTGAGGCAAACTGTGTTTTTTTTTCAGCTAGGGTGCAGGGGAACAGTAGCACAGCCATAGACAATATTTTTATTCATTCTTCATTACTAGATGAGCATTCTGTTAGTAAAAGCGTGAATGACCTTTCAGACCATGACGCACAAATTTTAACACTAAAAGGCTTTTGTACTGAAACCAATGTTATATTTAATTACAAACTATGTAGGAAAGTTAATGCAGCAGCAAACCTTGTCAAGGGACAAGAGTGGCAGGATGTTTATAGTGCCAATAACATAGATGATAAATACAAAGCTTTCCTTAACACATTTCTCATGCTCTTTGAGAGTTGCTTTCCATTAGAACATTCTAAACGGGGTACTAGCAGTAATGGGCAGCCCGGGTGGCTGACCAGTGGGATAAGGATGCCATGTAGAACAAAGTGGGAATTATATCAAAATGTTCGAAGTAGTCACAATCAAGCTACAGTAGCCCCTTACAAACAGTGTTGTAAGGTGCTTAAAATGTTATTAGGAAGGCAAAGAGTATGTGGTATGCAAAAAGAATAGCTAATTCGCAGGATAAAATTAAAACCATATGGTCAGTTGTGAAGGAAGTGTCTGGTCAGCAGCACAAGGTCGATGATATAAAAGCAGTTCGCAGTACAAATATTTCTGTTACTGATAAATATATGTACAGTATTTAACAATCATTTTCTGAGCGTTGCTGGTGAATTAAATAAAAATTTAGTTTCTACAGGAAATCATATGACTTTCTTGGCAAATGCATTTCCGAGATTGATGTCTGAAATACTCCTCTGTGATACAGACAAGAGAGAGATTGAGTCAATAATTAAATCACTGAACGCTAAGGACTCTCATGGCTACGATGGAGTCTCTAGCAGAACATTAAAGTACTACGCTGCACATGTTAGCCCTGTATTTAACCATATTTTTAATTTTTCCTTTAGGGATTGTCAGTTTCCTGAGCGATTAAAGTACTCAGTAGTAAAGCCGCTTTATGAAAAGGGATAATGTAGATAATTTTAGACCTATTTCTATGCCAGCAGTGTTTGCTAAAGTTATTGAAAAGGCTATGTATTTAAGGATAATTGATCATTTTATATCACACGATTTGCTATCAAATGTACAGTTCGACTTTAGGAGTCGTTTAACAACTGAAAATGCTGTAATCTCTTTTCTCTGTGAGGTACTGGAGAGTTAAACAAAAGGTTTCGAATGCTTGGCATATTTTTTGCTTTAACTAAGGCATTTGATTGTGTTGTTCACAAAATATTGCTCCAGAAGTTGGACCATTATGGAATACGGGATGTAGCTCACAATTGGTTCACCTCTTACTTTAGCAACATGCAGCAAAAGGTCATTATTCACAATGTTGATAACGGCTGCGATGTGGGGTCTTAGTGGGATACCCCAAGTAGGGGGTGCCCCAGGGATCAGTGTTGGGGCCACTCCTGTTCCTTACTTATATAAATGATATGCCCTCTAGTATTACGGTTAACTCTAAAATATTTCTGTTTGCTAATGACACTAGCTTGGTAGTAAAGGATGTTGTGTGCACCATTGGCTCGGTTTCAAATAGTGCAGTACATGACCTCAGTTCATGGCTTGTAGAAATAAACTAACGCTGTTTTTACAGTTTCTAACACACAATTCAACAAAATCTGGCGTTTCAATTTCATAGAACGGGCATATGATAAGTGAAACTGAACAGTTCAAATTTCTAGGTGTTCAGATATATAGTAAGCTGTCGTGGAAAGCCCACGTTCAGGATCTTGTTCAAAGACTTAATACTGCCGTTTTTACCATTCAAACGGTATCAGAAGTGAGTGATCGTTCGACACGAAAATTAGTGTACTTTGCTTATTTTCATTCGCTATTGTCGTATGGTATTATATTTTGGGGTAACTCTTCCTATTCTAAAAGGATATTTTTGGCTCAGAAACAGGCGGTTTGGGCAATAAGTGGTGTAAGTTCATGAACCTCTTGTCCACCTCTGTTCAGGAGGCTGGGTATTTTGACATTGGCCTCTCAATATGTATATTCCTTATTGTCGTTTCTTGTTACCAATATTAGTTTATTCCCAAGAATAAGCAGCTTTCACGCTGTTAATACTCGGCAGAAATCAAATCTGCATCTGGATCGGACTTCCTTAACTCTTGTGCAAAAAGGTGTGCAGTATACTACTACATCCATTTTCAGTAAGCTGTCACTCGAATTCAAGAATCTTAGCAGTAATCCAAGCGCTTTCAAATCGAAACTGAAGAGTTTCCTCATGGGTCACTCCTTCTATTCCGTCGAGGAGTTCATTGAAAACTAATGCTGCTTTTTATTGTATTGCCGATAGCGTTTACTTAAACTTCTGGACTGACTTTTTAAGGTTCATGAACATTTATTTTTATGCGTTATTACGTTTATGTTGTAATTTCATGTACTGACACGTTCAATGAACTTGGCGATTTGCTCCTCAATTTGGTCCTACGGAACTTGACGAGTAAATAATTAAATAAAATGACTTGCCAGGGCATGAGCGGATGTACTCAAGAGCACGAGATATGGCCGCCAGCTCTGCAGTGAAAACACTGCAGCCAACTGGCTAGGAGTGCTGCTCAACATGCCATCCATGAACATATGCGAAGCCTACGTGGCCATCAGCCATTGAGCCGTCGGTGTAAAGCACTTCAGAGCTCTGGAACACATCAAGAATCGAGAGGAAATGACAGCGGAGAGCGGCGGTGTTAACGGAGTCCTTAGGGCCATGCAAAAGGTCCAGACGAAGCTGCAGCCGAGGCGTACACCATGGAGACGTACTTGAACGGACCGAAAGTAGAGGTGGTAAAGGGAAGGACTCCAGTTCGGAGAGAAGGGACCGCACGCGAACCGCAATCGTTAGCCCCGATCTCGGCCGCCGATCCGGGAGATGGACTGCCGCGGGCGAGAAAAGGAGACGGTAATTCGGATGATCAGGGGAACTATGAATGTGTGCCGCGTAACTGGCGAGCAGTTGCGCACGTCTGATCTGCAGTGGAAGGACACCAACCTCCACCAGTACGCTGGTCACCGAACTCGTCCTAAAAGCTCCTGTCGCTAGTCGAACACCACAGTGGCGCACAGGGTCGAGTAAATGCAATGATGAAGGCGCTGCCGAACCATAAACCGCATTCCCATAGTCAATTCGGGATTGGACAAGGACTCTGTAGAGCTGCAGCAGCATACAGCGATCTACACCCCAATTGGTGTTGCTCAGGCAACGGAGGGCATTGAGATGCTGCCAGCACTTCTGCTTAAGCTGACGAAGATGAGAGAGGCAAGTCAATCGAGGGTCGAAAACCAGTCCTAGGAATTGATATGAGTCCACTACAGTGAGTGGATCGTCATTAAGGTAAAGTGTGAGTTCCTGATGAACGGTACGACGCCGAGAGAAGTGCATGACACACAACTTTGCGGCTGAAAACTGGAAGCCGTGGGCTAGAGCCCATGACCGCGCCTTGTGGATGGCTCCCTAGAGGCGCCGCTCAGCAACATCAGTACTGGAGCAGCAGCACGAAATGCAGAGAAGGTGAGACGGAGGGCCCGACAGCTGCTGCTAGACCATTAATGGCCACTAAAAATAGAGAGACACTCAATACAGAGCCGTGCGGGACTCCATTCTCTTGGATATGGATGGAATTATGGGAGTCACCAACTTGGACAAGGCAAGTACGGAACGACTGGAAGTTTTGGATAAAAATCAGGATTGGCCCCGGAGACCCCACTCATACAATGTGGCAAGGATATGATGTCGCCAAGTCGTGTCGTATGCTTTACGTAAGTAAAAAAAGACGGCAATCAGGTGTTTCTGTCTGGAAAAGGCTGTTCGGATGACAGACTCGAGGGACACAAGATTATCAGTGGTAGAGCGACCCTGGCGGAAGCCGCCCTGACATGGAGCCAACAAGCAACGTGACTCCAGGACCCAACCCAACCACCGACATACCATACGTTCCAGCAGCTTACAAAGAACGTTGGTGAGGCTGATGGGCCGATAGCGATACACTTCAAGACGGTTTTATCGGGAGCACCGGAATGATGGTGCTCTCCCGCCATTGCGATGGAAAGACGACATCGCACCGGATCTGGTTGAAGATGACGAGAAGATGTCGCTTGTAGTCACATGAGAGACATTTAATCATCTGGCTGTGGATGCGATCAGACCCAGGAGCTGTGTTGGGGCAACGTGCAATGGCACTGAGGAGCTCCCACTCTGTAAATGGGGTGTTATAGGATTCACTGCAGCGTGTAGTGAATGAGAGGACGTTCCCTTCGAGCCGCCGTTTGAGTGTGCGAAAGGCTGGGGGGTAATTCTCTGACGCAGAGACTTGAACAAAGTGCTCAGCAAAGTGCTCAGCAATCCCGTTTGCGTCGGTACGTAACTCGCCATTTATGGTAACACCAGGGACAGCTTTTGGGGACTGTTACCCGAAAAGATGTTTGACCTTTGCCCAGAACTGGGAAGGTGACGTGTGGCACCCAATGGTGGAGACGTATCTTTCCCAACATTCCTTCTTCCGTTGTTAGATAATGTAGCGAACACGGGCACGGAGCCGTTTAAAGGCTAAATGAGGTGCCCCAGGGAAGGGTGCCGCCTATGCCTCTGTAGAGCTCGCCGACGCTCCTTAATTGTTTCAGCGACTTCCGGCGACCACCATGGGACTGCCTTACGCCACTGGCACCCTAATGAGCGAGGGATCGCATTTTCTACCGCAGAAACAATTGTGCTAGTCACCTGCTCAACCATCACATCGATGTTACCGTGTAGGGGAGATTCAGCGGTGACAGCAGAGGTGAAAGTTCCCCAGTCCGCCTTGTTCAAAGCCCTTCTGGGCAGGCGTCCGTGTGCCTGACGCTGGGGCAGTAACAGGAAGATGGGGAAGTGGTCACTACCACACAGGTCGTCATGTGCTTTCCAGTGGATAGATGGGAGAAGTCTTGGGCTGAAAATTGATAAATCAGTGGCCGAGTAACTACCATGAGCCACACTAAATGTGTGGTGGCCCCACTATTTAAGAGGCAGAGATCGAATTGCGACAGTAAAATTTCAACATCTCTGCCTCGGCCAGTAAGCATGGTACCACCCCAGAAGGGGCTATGGGGGGCGCCTCGGTGGTCGAGCGGTTCTAGGCGCTTCAGTCCGGAACCGCGCGACTGCTACGGTCGCAGGTTCGAATCCTGCCTTGGGCATGGATGTGTGTGATGTCCTTAGGTTAGTTAGATTTAAGTAGTTCTAAGTTCTAGGGGACTGATCAGATGTTAAGTCCCATAGTGCTCACAGCCATTTGAACCCACAAGGGGTTATGGGCATTAAAATCTTCCAGAAGTAGGAAAGACTTAGGGAGTTGATCAATCAGTGCAGCTAATACATTCAGGGGTACTGCACCATCTGGAAGAAGATATACATTGCAGACAGTTATTTCCTGCGTCGTCCTTATTCTGACAGCCACAGCTTCAAGAGCCACGCGGGATTAGCTGAGCAGTCTAGGCGCTGCAGTCATGGACTGTGCGGCTGATCCCGGCAGAGTTTCGAGTCCTCCCTCGGGCATGGGTGTGTGTTCGTCCTTAGGATAATTTAGGTTAAGTAGTGTGTAAGCTTAGGGACTGGTGACCTTAGCAGTTAAATTCCATATGATTTCACACACATTTGAATATCTGAACAGATTCAAGAGGGGTTTGAAGGGGCACATGTTCACTACAGACCGAGTTTAGGACATAAACGCAAACTCCACCTGACACTCGATTATAGTCGCTACGAATCCTATAATATCCCTTATAGCCTTGGAGGTCAGGGGTCCGCATTGCTGGGAACCAGGTTTCCTGGAGGGCAATGCAGATAACAGGTGTAAAGCTTAACAGTTGCCGTAGCTCAGCCAGGCGGTGGTAAAAACCACCACAATTCCACTGGAGGATGACATCGTGAAACTGGGAAGGCATGGAACATTCAATGAGGCAGTTTACGCCTCAGAGTCACCTGCTGCCGCCGATTTATTGCCTGATCAGTCTATATCCATTGTGTCTGAGGGTCTGGCGAGATCTAGGTCCTAAGCAGACGCCAAAATCTCCACCCCATCCTCAGCTGCAGAGCTTGTAAGTAGCGGTGGTGTGGGTGCCACAGCAATTTCCTTGGTCTTAGGGGTTTTCTTTTTGGATTTCTCTCGCTGCTCCTTGGGTTTCCCTCGCTGGGAGGACTTCACTGGCTCAGTCTCCAGGACTGAGGATGAGCGTGAAGCCCTACGACCAGTTGCTTTTGGGCTTTTCAGCCACTGGCGGGTGTCGTCTTTGCCACTAGAATAAACCTGGGAAGGGAGTGGACCGAGGGACCCTTTCCTAGCGAGAGAAGCCGAAGAAGACTTACGCTTCTCTGGCTTAGAAGTGGGGACGGATGTCCCCAATTGTTGGGGGGAGGCCGGGGTGTTGCTCCCAAAGTAGGTGGTGCAGGAGCAACAGGGAGGGAAATTCCCCCCACCATCAAAGGGGCAGGTATAGTCTTCCAGCTCTGAGAGGTGACCTGGGTAGGCAGAGCTGATGGTGCCAGAACTGTTGTAGCGGCAGCTGGCTATGGTGGCCGAGCAGTTCTAGGCACTTCAGTCTGGAACTGCACGACCGCTACGGTAACAGGTTCAAATTCTGCCTTGGGCATGGATGTGTGTGATGTCCTTACTTTAGTTAGGTCTAAGTAGTTCTAAGTTCTAGGGGACTGATGACCTCAGATGTTAAGTCCCTTAATGCTCAGAGCCATTTTGTTGTAGCAGCGGTGTAAGACGATGTCATACATACAGGATGCAGGTGTTCAAATTTTCTCTTAGCCTCAGTGTAGGTCAGTGGGTCAGGGTCTTGTACTCTATGATTTTCCTTCCTTTCTGGAGAATCCTGCAGTCTGGCGAGCAAGGTGAATGGTGCTCTCCACAGTTGACACATATGGGAGGCGAGGTATATGAAGTATTGCGATGTGATGGGCATCAGCAATCTCGGCATGTGACGCTGGAAGTGAAGCGGGAAGACGTATGGCCGAACTTCCAGTACTTAAGGCATCACATAGGGGGATGGATATAGGGCTTTACATCACACCGGTAGAACATCACCTTGACCTTCTCGGGCAAGGCATCACCCTCAAAGGCCAAGATGAAGGCACTGGTGGCAACCTGATTATCCTTGAGACCCCAGTGGACACGCCAGACGAATTGCACACCTCGCCGCTTTAAATTGGCGCGCAGCTCATCGTCGGACTGCAAAAGAAGGTCTCTGTGAAATATGATACCCTGGACCATATTTAAGCTCTTATGGGGCGTAATGGTAACCGAAATGTCACCCAGCTTGTCACATGCGAGTAGCTCCCGTGACTGGGCAGAGGATGCTGTTTTGATCAAGACTGACCCAGATCTCATTTTCGACAAGCCATCCACCTCCCCAAACTTGTACTCTACATGCTCAACAAAAAACTGAGGCTTCATTGTCATGAAAGATTCCCCATCAGCTCTCAGACATACAAGATCCACTGACATCCTTAGCCTGACATTCCCCCCCTGGTGTGGCCAGGGTGGGGAATGATTTGGTGTCATACTTCTGTGCGTTGAAGTGAGCTCATGATTGCTTAGAGACCACAGGTGTTTCACCACCAGCAAGAGATGATGGACTACACTTCATCGCGCATCATCCGCCCTGATGCTACCCACTCCGACAAGAAGCCCTCCCCATAGGCGCCACAGCAAATGCCACCTGGCAGGATGGCCATTGCCGAGAGTCCCAGTGCCCCAGGGGATGGGCATCTACCCCTTGGCATATGTGGGGAGTTAACGGCGGAGGCATCACCAGAGCGATCCCTGTGTAGTCAGGGGGCCACAACCAACAGGGTACATGGCAGCCCCACCACAACAGACTGGCTACAGTGCTGTATATCAGGTGCAAAGAGTCCAAGGCCATCGTCGATGCAGAAATCGACACTGCATAGTGCATGGTGGAAAACGCACCCAGGAAGGTGTCCTCGCTCAAGAGATGAAGACTGGGCAGGACTGCAATGTGACAATGAGGAAGTGGGCTAAAGATCGCAATGTACAATGGACACGATCCACCTTGTAAGGCACCCTTCTCCAATTCTGTCACTCTTCGGGGAAATTTTGAAGAATGGAAACTGCTATTAGTCGCCTCATACAACAGGCAGGAATACCTCGGACCTATTCTAACCCCCGGACGTGCAGGGGGTACTGAGACAGGGTACTTAGGGAAAGGCAGGATTTGGTGCGGACGGGGACTTACTCAGTTACCGTTGGTTGCTCAGTATTTTTTTTAATCAAGTACACTTTATTTGGAACCAGTTGCAAATAAGGGTCACAATAAGGAGCAATTATCAAATCTGACTGTTAAGACACAATGTCAAATTAAAAAATTCTTAATCAAGTTGCACTCATGACTGAAGGTCTTATTGGCCAGAAATTCACATTATTTGTCAGCTGAAGGCGCCAATAGTAATGACTCAAAACAATTTGACTGCTGAAGGCCTGGATAGCAAATTCTTAAAAACTAATTTTTTTTTAAAAGAATCACAATCATCACATTTTACTATTAAGAGACAATATCTAAATAAAATTTCTTAAGACAAATTCTATTCACAGCTGAAGGCCTTATTGACCAGAAATTCAAATTACTTGTCGGTTGAAGACCCCAATAGTAATAACTCAAAATAAAAATATTTTTAAAAAAATCATCACAATCTGTTCAAACCAAGAGAGAAGTTGCCTCAAACAGTGCTCCAAGGATGGGCCTGGGAAATTCGCTCAACTCTGTAACCAGTGAGACAGGCAGCGAAGAGCTGCATTCACTTAACCGGTTGGCAACTCAAACTAGTGACAGTTTCAATGCAGACCAAGACTCTTGCAAAATCTACCTAATGTCTGATAACCAATACAACGATGGAATAACCCAGGCAAGGCGGAACCTGCAGACAGTACTGGTCTTCAGAATCTGGCGTTTAGAACATCCAGAAGCAGAAAGAACCGCTACGAACAAAGCAGTCCATCAGAAACAACATATCCGAACCACAATCAATGCCTTATCGGACAGCAGTGGCAAGGTGAGAAAAGCTATACTGCCACGATAATACGCTAACCTCCAGGGCAGGTAATTGGGGCGTTAGCGGCCACTAAGCAGAAAAATACCGCTGGTTGAACTTCATGAATAAAAACAAGGAAATCAATGATTAATAATAAGAAGTGGAATATGGCTAATTAATTTCACCAACTCCAAATACTCCATTGGTTGCTCTTCATTTCAGTGACCCTGCGAGCAGCAACGTGCAAACATACGGCTTGATCTCAAAATAGTAGAGGTTTCACTACTGGGTTAATGTTCACTCAGCTCAAACGTCCTGGGTCCGGTGGAGAACGAGGTTGTCGCTCTTGCAACTACAGCCCCTCGATCTGGCAGTGCCTGCATACCACCAGCGGTCCCGGCATGTCCTCACGCTGCCGGACCCCACGGCTGCTCCGTCCCAGCCGAACTGCCCGACACACTCCAACCCACAAAAACACTTGACGTCCCTCCAAAGATAGTACCATGGTACTAGATATCGATAACTGTTGCTGCTGCCACACATGGACAGACAATGCTAGCAAACATAGTGGCGCCAGTAAACACAAGAAGAAAACGAGACACCACTATTCCTATTACATGATGCCAACCTACCAAAGGCACCATGGCGAGCCGCAACACGGCTCACAATGTACTGTCCTTACTATAACCGTTCTAAATTCCATATCCTCTCAACTTTGGCCAGTATCAGTTATTTTACATTTTACATCCTGAACAGCAAAACTTATCTGCAACTTTAAGGTCTCGTTTCCTAATCGAGATCCCTCAGTATCGCCAGATTTAATTCGATTATTTTCCATTATTCATACTTTTATTTTGTTGATGTACATCTTATATCTTCCTTTCAAGAGAACACCCATTCTGTTTCATTGGTTCATGGGTGTTGCATCGGATAACGTTGTGGAAGGTGCACAATATTTCGACGAGACAGCTGCTCATCAACTTCAAGTGCTTAATGACATGCTGCTGCTTTTTTTCCTTCTTCATTCAGTTTCAATTCCCCATCAAGGGCGGGCTGGCAGTACATAACAGGGAAACATTTAAAGCAACATAAAGAAGAAAATATGGTGAAACAGAGATGTAAAAAAGGGGGAACATAATGGAAGATAGCATACAAAAGGAGGTGACTCTAAAAATGGACATAAAAATCTAAAAAAGTAGTGTACACAGAAAACCACATGCTGTGACGATTAGAAGATCACAAGGCGAAGTACAGCTTGAGCATAAAAGTTGTGAGGGGTGGAGTGCTGTGACGATTAGAAGATCACAAGGCGAAGTACAGCTTGTTGTGGTGGAGGTGGAGTATCGCAAAACAATCCCAGACAGCAACACTACAAGTCCAGCACACGACTAAAATCACAGCAATTGACATCACTGTAGAGCAGCACCGAACACAACACTGACGTAACACAATGATGATGAAGAACAAACTGGAAGGATCTGCCAGGGTACGGATATGAGAGAGAAGGGCAAGTTACTGTTTTTTTATTCTTTATTGTAATTTCATTCCCCTGCCCCATATGTGCAGGGGAGGGCTAGCAGCAACACAGTCCACCAATCTTCAGCCAATTGGTTTTGCAAAAATACGGAAGGTTAATAACATAAAAAGGGGGGATAAAAGGGGGGCATAAACAACACAGTAAATCAAGGTGATGGGAGTTAAAATATACACTAGGATGGGGATATGCACTGGGGGACAGTTAAGAAGTCGACATCAAGTTAAAAGAACACAGCTGGCAAATCAAAGTACACTTAAAAAAACACTGGAGGCAAACACAAGTTAACAGTTGGCCACAGGATACAAATCACACAGAGGACATACACAGAAAACCACATGCTGTGACGATTAGAAGATCACAAGGCGAAGTACAGCTTGAGCATAAAAGTTGTGAGGGGTGGAGTGTCGCAGAACAATCACACTTACTAAACCACTGGAAACGACAGAACACTCATGAAGAATAAAAAATCGCTTGTAGGGACCTGCCGAGGGACTGGAGGCTGGAGAGGAGGGAAAAAGAGGGGAGGAAGGTGTGGTGGGGAGCTGGGGGTGGGAGGAAGAGGAAAAAAAGGGGGCAGGAGGTGCACTAACGAGCAGGAAATGGGCAGGGCAGGAGTTGAAGAGGGAACACAAGTCAGGAGGGAGTGCAGAGACAATGAAGGGGAGGAAGTTAGTGTTAGAGTTGGGAGGAGGAGTGGACCTCAGGATGAAGTTCATCATCCAGGAAGGGGTAGGTCCCGGAAGTTACATTGGGAAAGGAGGTGGAGGGTGGGACATAGTGATAAAGGCGAGGCAGTGGGGACGATAGGAAGAGGTATCAGAGGGCGGTTTGTCAGGTTTAGGGAACAGCAGGACATGGGAAGTCTTCCACAGGTCGGGGTAAAAGCCAGTGGAGAGGAAGACATTGTACAGGGTAGCAAGGACAGCCAGGAAAGACGGGGGATTCCTTGAGGTGGCGGTAGGTGACGCCATCATGACCAGGGCAGTGTTGCAATTGGAGTGGAGGACGAGTGTGATGTCGTGTGTGGTGATGGGAGTGTTGGTGTGTGAGGGGTTAACTGATCCAAGTACTGGAAGCTAGGGGCGAGCAGTTGGACAGAAGTATCAGTGCAATCAAGGATGATGTGGTAGAGGGAGTAATCGAAAAAGGGGATCGTCAGGAATGGAGAAGACCTTGGAGAGATGGGAAGCAAAATGATTAGCCTTACTGAGGTTGTCAGGGAAGGGGCGATCGTCATGGAGGATAGGGTAATGCAGGGTGAGATGGCTACCAGTAAAGTGGTGAAAGGCTGATCAGTACTTGGAGGAGTTGACAGGGAGGGTGGAATTGAGGCACATGGATGCATGGCGCCAGTCCCGGCGTTTCTTTACTGTAAGGAGGTTCCGGATGTGTCGTTGTAATTGCTAGTAGTAGATGAGTGTACCCAAATCATGGGTGTGGAGGAAGAAGCGGTAGAGCCTGCGGGATTCACGAAGAAGAAGGACAGCCTGCAGAGGAAGCATAGGACAGTGAGGGTGGATGACTTTGGTAGGGACGTGGGCCTCCACAGCGTCATTGATGGTCTTCTGAAGGAAGGCATGGGTGATGTCAGCAGGACGGTGAAAGATGGGGGGTGGGGGATGGCTTTCAGTCTGTGAGGCAATGGATTCCTGGTAGGCATCCCGGTCGGTACAGCGATAGTCATGGACGGACTTTGGAGGGGCAACTGGGTGCGGGGCTGCAGGGAGTCCACAGACAGAGGAGACGGTGAGAAGGTGGTCACTACCAATGGGATCTACATCTACATCTACATCCATACTCCGCAAACCACCTTACGGTGTGTGGCGGAGGGTACCTTGAGTACCTCTAATGGTTCTCCCATCTATTCCAGTCTCGTATTGTTCGTGGCAAGAAAGTTTGTCGGTATGCCTCTGTGTGGGCTCTAATCTCTCTGATTTTATCCCCATGGTCTCTTCGCAAGATATACGTAGGATGGAGCAATATACTGCTTGACTCCTTGGTGAAGTTATGTTCTCGAAACTTCAACAAAAGCCCGTACCGAGTTACTGAGCATCTCTCTTGCAGAGACGAGGACGTCCACAGTAATACGACCAATGAGGCTGGGGGAAGTGAGGATAACATTGGGGGTGGAGTTATTTTCAGGACAGGTGTGTTGTGGGAGAGGAACAAGGTCACCATCGAGGGTGGGAAGGAACTGATGCCACTGCCGCAGGGTGGTAGCGTCATGGCTGTGGGTTTGAGGTTACCAGCAATCACATAGGTGGAGAAGGTACGATCAACATGGGAAATGAAGTCATAGGGGAGAGGAACTGCAGGACGGATACAGATAGTGGCACAGGTGATGGTGAGGGAGGGAAAAAGATGCTGAGGAGAAGGTGTTCAGTTGGGTCATTGAGGAGGGGTTGTGGCCGGACAGGGAGATGCTTCAGGTGGCCAATAGCGACCCTACCTCGAGTGGGGGGAAGGGGATTGTCAGTGCGGTGAAGGAGGTAGGGAAGGGTGCAGACAACATCGTGAGGTTGGAGGAAGGTTTCATTAAGGATGAAGGAGTCAACGTGGTGCTGGGATAGGGTATGTATGAGGAGGTATTTGTTGGCAGGGAGGGAGTGAATGTTGAGGTAGAGGAAATGATATTGGTGACACGCCAGGAGGTGGGAGGTGGGGAGGAAGCGGGCTGAGGAGAGAGGGGCTTAAACGAGGGTGTCTAGGCGGGTGAAGGTAAAGGGGGCCTGGTTGTGGGAATAGGAGGCGTAGGTATTTAAATGTAAAACAGAGCGGGCGGCGAGGGAAATCTGCTGGAGGTTGTGGGGGCGCTGGAAGGGGTGGATGTTCTGCAGGGCGACGGTTAGAAACCGGATGCTGCGTGTTGCTGCAATGGTTCGCCAATATATTCGCTGACTTGCTAGAAAAGCGCAGTCGCCAAGGTTTGAAACTGTGACGTCATCGTAGAAGAATCATAGAGCACGGCGACACCCAGTGCCCCCTGCCGTACAAAAGGGCCACAGGCTTCTCATTCGCGACGCGGGAAAAGCGCGGCCGCAAATAGCAGCCCAGAGCGCGCGCGGACTGAGTGTTGGCGCCCAGTTTAAGTCTGCCTGCCGACTTTGATTCAGTGTCAACTCGGCTTCGTTCGTCTGGGGTCGACGATACCTTAGTACCGCCAGGCTGGTTCCCATGCCTTGCTGAGTTGAAATCCCGTGTTTATATTGATCAGGTAGTTACTTATACGAATTTCGACTGCTTCTTTAATGACGGAGTTCCAGTACGTGGAAGCGTACGAAAGGATCTTCGTCTCTCCGTAGTTCACGCTATGTCCCGTGTCAAGACAGTGTTCACCCACAGCAGACTTTTCTGGCTCACGCAGACGTCTGATTTGAAGTCTATGTTCAGCACATCTATTCTTAACAGTGCGACGCGTCCGGCCAATGTACGATTTCCCACAATAGCACTGGCTTCTATATATCCACGGTGTCATTAAACCTAGATCGCCTTTAACAGAACCCAACATAGTTTGCAGTCGCGCTGGAGGGCGGAAGACATATTTTATTTGATGTTTTTTGAACAGCCTGCGAATCTTAAAGGACACGCCACCGGCATAAGGTGGAAAAACCAAACTCGTGGAGTTCTGTTTCTTCTGGCTGTTATTGAGCTGTAGTGCGAGTAGGTTTAAGTGCGTTACGGATCTGTTTATCAGAGTACCCATTTTGTACAAACACATAGCCAAGATGGCAAAGCTCTGTTGATAAGCTCCCTGCATCCGAGATAACTCTAGCCCAATGAACGAGAGGCCTCAACACGCCCCTGCGTCGAGATGGGTGATGGCAGCTCATGGCTCGCAGATCTAGATCAGTGTGAGTAGATTTGCGAAACACACTGTAACCCAAGGAACCACTTTCTTTTCTGCGGACCAAGACATCAAGAAACAGAAGGTCTCCACTTTTCTCCACTTCCACGGTGAAGCAAATGCTGGGATGGAGGGAGTGCGTCAACTTCGAAGTTCCACCGCCTTACACGCCAATCATCGAAAGAACGTAAACCATGTAGACGTACTGTGTTTTATTTGCTGCTCTGCAACATTTAATTCCACACTCTGTTGGATAATCAGTATAAGCCGAGAGAAGAACTTATATTCAGGTCTGCTGCCAACAACACTAACCATGTAAATTGCACATCATCAGTCCCAAAATCTACTGGTACCTCTTTCTTTATCTTACAATCACTTGTTCCAGATATTCCTTATAAATACCAGCTAAAGTGTACTCTAATCCCACCGCTTTACATGACTTTTCCCACAACTATTGTTGAATTACGCAATAGCCGCTTCCTGAACGTAATACAATGTATTCTTCGTAGTTTTTCAGACATCCCTTGACCACTGGCCCATTTACTGCTTCCTCTTCGTCTTATGTTCTCCTCATAACTACTTTATCGCCGCTACTCAGTGCATCTTCTTCAACTAACACACTGTCTACAGTCTCCTTTAACTGCCCCTAATAGTATTTTACTGCTATTGCACAGCCGTCCTACTTCCGTAGAAAACTTTCCTTCCTGAACCTCATTTTTCTTCTCTTTCACTTCTTTTTCTCCGTTTTGCCGTACCACTACCTTCATTTTGTTCGTTACACGTAAAGTTTTTCCAATTTGTGGGAGACTCAGCTACATACATTTTAAAATCATAAACTCTGTCGAGTCCTAATTGTTGTCATTAATGATTAGTGCATCGGGGCGTCAAATTTCTTTCAGTGCAAATGACACTTCACTCACTGAGAAATTTCATAATTTACCTTCCTATTTTATTACTTTTCTTGTGGATTCTTAACAATACTAGTGCTCCTTTCTTATGGCTACCATGACATTTCTGCTTTGTGATTATTGCACAGGAAGGACTGAGGGTGGCGAAAGAGCGGGCATCCAAGTTGGCAACTTTGAAATAACAACAAAATGTTTCAAATGGCTCTGAGCACTATGGGACTTAACATCTGAGGTCGTTAGTCCCCTAGAACTTAGAACTACGTAAAAAAATGGCTCTGAGCACTATGGGACTCAATTTCTGAGGTCATCAGTCCCCTAGAACTTAGAACTACTTAAGCCTAACTAACCTAAGGACATCACACACATCCATGCCCGAGGCAGGATTCGAACCTGCGACCGTAGTGGTCTCGCGTTTCCAGACTGTAGCGCCTAGAACCGCACGGCCACTCCGGCCGGCGAATAACAACAGAATTATTGCAATTTATTTCACATATAATTCAGTGTGCGGAGTACTGAAGACGCGTCTTGCGAAGGTGATCAGGCTGACAGGGGTTGCTAGGAGCCAGTCTAACTGGGTAACGGGTGAGAAGAGGATGCATGTTATCCGATCGGAGGTGGCAAGCAGAGAGAGAAGTGTTCTGAGTTCCACTTTCTGCCTGCAACCTCCGGTGCCTCCATGACGTCTTCCCCACATTCCTGTTGGTGGCTACTGTCGGCTAGTTTTGAAGATCTGCTTCGGCGGCAGCATTCCTTTGCGAGAATCGCACTTAGTCCAGCAACGCCAGAGCGAGCTTCAGGAGCAGCGTTCCATCTGTATCTCATATTGAGCGAAAAAAACTAGTAATTCATTTCCTGATTCCCCTAAGCCAGTGGCTTTCTTTTGGGTATCTATCGCCCGTTTTCTTATCTATGTATTAACTGTCTCTGTCCACTACCTCTCTTTAATCTCTTCAACACTCTTTCCTATAGCTTCATTCTGGTCCGATTCCAATTTTTTTTTCCTTGTGAACATTTCATTTCTACTTAATTTCCGCTGCACATTATCCTCTGTCATCTGGTTATTACATCTATTCGCTTGCAGATTATTTCCCTGTTAGTGATGCTACGTCATAGCTACCCATACATTCTTGTTTCTCGTACACTTCAGTGTTGCATTTGAACTTGTCTCCTCGACCTGTTGCACAGGATGCTAAGCTTACATTCACCCAACAATATCTTTGCCTGATTTTCTTTCAAACAGCTGAGACCGTGCAGGAGCAGTGGAGGCCTAGCAAGTATAGGGAGAGCTGTGGGCATCCTAAGGGATGGTATTTTTCCAATAAAAGAGTAAATTAAAAGGTAAATATATTCCGAGAGATCCGGACATCAGCTGTAAGTAGGCTGTTTAGGTTTTTATGTTGGTAACGCCACGTAGCGCTCTGTATGAAAATCACTGGCTGTGCTGTGTGCATATAGGGCACACCGAATTGTACTTGAGCATTCAAATTTCAATGTGAAAATTTAGAAATAAAATAAAAATTCAAATACCAATTAGACTGGATAGCACCCTGCACAAGACCAATTAAAACATTCGTGTCCAAGTTCTGGTAAAACACACACAGGTTGTTGTAAATTTTAATTATCTTGATCGTAAATGATAACGTTAACCAGTTTCAATTGACCTGCAGCCGTATTCTGATCAACAGAAATAAGCTGAAAATTCCCTTTCAGTCAATGTGGAAACCTTCGAACAGTATTTAAAAACAATCAATTTTTATAAAAATTTAAACATTAAAAATAGTAAACCACCTAGCATGCTTACACTATAATTGGTAACTGACACGTTACTACCCTTAAACGGACTTAAAAACAGTAATTTCAATGATATAATATAATTTTTTTAAAAAAGGTAGGTACCACCACATGGACGTTGCTCGTATTGTCGTCTGCAAGACGTTCGGCTCGCGCGGAAATAGAGCCAATTCATCGTACCGAGTTCGGCGCGCAGATGACACTGCAAAATATAAGGGAACTTAATCACCAACAACAACTTTTAAACAATGACGTCAATGTTAGTAGACGCATAACCGAATTGTCTTTACAAAGCTTGCGCGCAAATCCTGCAACATACAAATAAAATGACCGGTCCAAGTACGTCAGGGATGGATAGCGGAAGACACATGAAAATTAATGACCAGACCGTGGTTCAGGTCGAAAAAAATCGGTTTTCGGTTTTCATCATATTTCGATAGATTAAGGTTTTATTTCAGTACTCTGAAAGGATTTTGCTGAAAAAAAATTTTTTTGGAGCATTTAAAGAGCATTTCCCTACCACCTGTGTTTATGTGCCACACCCACTTTTCTGTCACCCACTATTCTGCATATATTTTAGATCTTTATATCCCCTACACTGCACATTAGGGACTTTTTTTTACTCCCGAGTGTGCTGGCTATCCTTGGAATGCAACGGTCGCTATTCTTTTGTTTCTGCTGTTTGTAAACAACATGCTTTCAAACACGCCGTTAGTTTTGTTCAAATGTGATTGCGAGTAGTTGTTGTAGAAAATTTGCAGGTATACTATGGGCAGATAATTAGAAGACGTGAAGAAAATCTGGAGGCAATGAAGACAGATGTTTGGGCCATATTCTTCCATAAGTCCTCTACTGATGATGAGCCATGTCATGGATTGTGTCCATCAGGAGAAAATTCGTGATGCAAATGCAATAGGGCTCAGGCAACTGGAGAATCTTATTCTCACCAGCATTTCTCTTCCTGCTGCTGTTATTATAGAAATTAAACCTACACTCCTGGAAATGGAAAAAAGAACACATTGACACCGGTGTGTCAGACCCACCATACTTGCTCCAGACACTGCGAGAGGGCTGTACAAGCAATGATCACACGCACGGCACAGCGGACACACCAGGAACCGCGATGTTGGCCGTCGAATGGCGCTAGCTGCGCAGCATTTGTGCACCGCCTCCGTCAGTGTCAGCCAGTTTGCCGTGGCATACGGAGCTCCATCGCAGTCTTTAACACTGGTAGCATGCCGCGACAGCGTGGACGTGAACCGTATGTGCAGTTGACGGACTTTGAGCGAGGGCGTATAGTGGGCATGCGGGAGGCCGGGTGGACGTACCGCCGAATTGCTCAACACGTGGGGCGTGAGGTCTCCACAGTACATCGATGTTGACGCCAGTGGTCGGCGGAAGGTGCACGTGCCCGTCGACCTGGGACCGGACCGCAGCGACGCACGGATGCACGCCAAGACCGTAGGATCCTACGCAGTGCCGTAGGGGACCGCACCGCCACTTCCCACCAAATTAGGGACACTGTTGCTCCTGGGGTATCGGCGAGGACCATTCGCAACCGTCTCCATGAAGCTGGGCTACGGTCCCGCACACCGTTAGGCCGTCTTCCGCTCACGCCCCAACATCGTGCAGCCCGCCTCCAGTGGTGTCGCGACAGGCGTGAATGGAGGGACGAATGGAGACGTGTCGTCTTCAGCGATGAGAGTCGCTTCTGCCTTGGTGCCAATGATGGTCGTATGCGTGTTTGGCGCCGTGCAGGTGAGCGCCACAATCAGGACTGCATACGACCGAGGCACACAGGGCCAACACCCGGCATCATGGTGTGGGGAGCGATCTCCTACACTGGCCGTACACCACTGGTGATCGTCGAGGGGACACTGAATAGTGCACGGTACATCCAAACCGTCATCGAACCCATCGTTCTACCATTCCTAGACCGGCAAGGGAACTTGCTGTTCCAACAGGACAATGCACGTCCGCATGTATCCCGTGCCACCCAACGTGCTCTAGAAGGTGTAAGTCAACTACCCTGGCCAGCAAGATCTCCGGATCTGTCCCCCATTGAGCATGTTTGGGACTAGATGAAGCGTCGTCTCACGCGGTCTGCACGTCCAGCACGAACGCTGGTCCAACTGAGGCGCCAGGTGGAAATGGCATGGCAAGCCGTTCCACAGGACTACATCCAGCATCTCTACGATCGTCTCCATGGGAGAATAGCAGCCTGCATTGCTGCGAAAGGTGGATATACACTGTACTAGTGCCGACATTGTGCATGCTCTGTTGCCTGTGTCTATGTGCCTGTGGTTCTGTCAGTGCGATCATGTGATGTATCTGACCCCAGGAATGTGTCAATAAAGTTTCCCCTTCCTGGGACAACGAATTCACGGTGTTCTTATTTCAATTTCCAGGAGTGTATTTTCAGAGACTTGGCTCATCCTGACCTTCTAAGGAAATGTCTGCATGGGCAGACACAGAACCCAAATGAATGTTTCAACAGCATAATTTGGAACCGCCTTCCTAAAACTGTATTTGTAGGCATGCATACAATGAAACTAAGATTTCATGATGCTGTTATTGCATTCAGTTGTAGTAATATTGGAAAATGTTGGGTACTGAAAAAGCTGGGAATTAGTATGATCACTGGGCTGCAACACTGCGATAAAATGAAGATAGCCGATGCAGACAGTACTGAATCTAACATCTCCAAAAAGCAAGACAAACATCCAGGAACGTGAAAAAGAAGCTGGTAGACCTGCTAGAGGCCAAAGAAGGAGCATCATCTGCAGCAGAACAGTTTTAATTAACTGTAAGTAACAAATTTCAAAAGTTTTTTCCTTAAAGTCAATTCCCCACAAACTAAAATTTTCAGTACATATGCCCCATTATATGAGAAACTATCATAGATAAATGAATGAAATTTTCAGAGACTCTGCATAACATAAAAAGTCACCTCTGGTACTACATTCATTAATATTCCCCCATTAGAAAGTTCACAAAAAATATTTTCTGAACAAAAAACTTAATATTTATGTTGTTGTTGTTGTTGTGGTCTTCAATCCTGAGACTGGTTTGATGCAGCTCTCCATGCTACTCTATCCTGTGCAAGCTTCTTCATCTCCCAGTACTTACTGCAACCTACATCCTTTTGAATCTGCTTAGTGTATTCATCTCCTGGTCTCCCTCTACGATTTTTACCCTCCACGCTGCCCTCCAATGCTAAATTTGTGATCCCTTGATGCCTGAGAACATGTCCTGCCAACCGGTCCCTTCTTCTTGTCAAGCTGTGCCAGAAACTCCTCTTCTCCCCAATTCTATTCAATACTTCCTCATTAGTTATGTGATCTACCCATCTAATCTTCAGCATTCTTCTGTAGCACCACATTTCGAAAGCTTCATTTCTCTTCTTGTCTAAACTATTTATCGTCCATGTTTCACTTCCATACATGGCTACACTCCATACAAATACCTTCAGAAACGACTTCCTAACACTTAAATCTATACTCGATGTTAACAAATTTCTCTTCTTCAGAAACGCTTTCCTTGCCATTCCCAGTCTACATTTTATATCCTCTCTACTTCGACCATCATCAGTTATTTTGCTCCCCAAATAGCAAAACTCCTTAACTGCTTTAAGTGTCTCATTTCCTAATCTAATTCCCTCAGCATCGCCCGATTTAATTCGACTTCATTCCATTATCCTCGTTTTTTTTTATGTTCATCTTATATCCGCCATTCAAGACGCTATCCATTCCGTTCAACTGCTCTTCCAAGTCCTTTGCTGTCTCTGACAGAATTACAATGTCATCAGCGAACCTCAAACTTTTTACTTCTTCTCCATGGATTTTAATTCCTACTCCGAATTTTTCTTTTGTTTCCTTTACTGCTTGCTCAATGTACAGATTGAATAATATCGGGGAGAGGCTACAACCGTGTCTCACTCCCTTCCCAACCGCTGCTTCCCTTTCATGTCCCTCGACTCTTATAACTGCCATCTGGTTTCTGTACAAATTGTAAATAGCCTTTTGCTCCCTGTATTTTACCCCTGCCACCTTTAGAATTTGAAAGAGAGTATTCCAGTCAACATTGTCAAAAGCTTTCTCTAAGTCTACAAATGCTAGAAACGTAGGTTTGCCTTTGCTTAATCTTTCTTCTAAGATAAGTCGTAAGGTCAGTATTGCCTCTCGTGTTCGAATATTTCTACAGAATCCAAACTGATCTTCCCCAAGGTCGGCTTCTACTAGTTTTTCCATTCGTCTGTAAAGAATTCGCGTTAGTATTTTGCAGCTGTGGCTTATTAAACTGATCGTTCGGTAATTTTCACATCTGTCAACACCTGCTTTCTTTTGGATTGGAATTATTATATTCTTCTTGAAGTCTGAGGATATTTCGCCTGTCTCATACATCTTGCTCACCAGATGGTAGAGTTTTGTCAGGACTGGCTCTCCCAAGGCCGTCAGTAGTTCTAATGGAATGTTGTCTATTCCCAGGACCTTGTTTCGACTCAGGTCTTTCAGTGCTCTCTCAAACTCTTCACGCAGTATTGTATCTCCCATTTCGTCTTCATCTACATTCTCTTCCATTTCCAGAATATTGTCCTCAAATACGTCGCCCTTGTATAGACCTTCTATATACTCCTTCCACCTTTCTGCTTTCCCTTCTTTGCTTAGAACTGGGTTTCCATCTGAGCTCTTGATATTCATACAAGTGGTTCTCTTTTCTCCAAAGGTCTCTTTAATTTTCCTATAGGCAGTATCTATCTTACCCCTAGTGAGTTAAGCCTCTACAATCTTACATTTGTCCTCTATCCATTCCTGCTTAGCCATTTTGCACTTCCTGTTGATCTCATTTTTGAGACGTTTGGATTCCTTTTTGCCTGCTTCATTTACTGCATTTTTATATTTTCTCCTTTCATCAATTAAATTCAATATTTCTTCTGTTACCCAAGGATTTCTACTAGCCCTCGTCTTTTTACCTACTTGATCCTCTGCTGCCCTCACTACTTCATCCCTCAGAGGTACCCCTTCTTCTACTGTACTTCTTTCCCCTATTTGTGACAATTGTTCCCTTATGCTCTCCCTGAAACTCTGTACAACCTCTGGTTCTTTCAGTTTATCCAGGTCCCTTCTCCTTAAATTCCCACCTTTTTGCAGTTTCTTCAGTTTTAATCTACGGTTCATAACCAATAGATTGTGGTCAGTGTCCACATCTGCCCCTGGAAATGTCTTATAATTTAATACCTGGTTCCTAAATCTCTGACTTACCATTATATAATCTATCTGATACTTTCTA